>NC_090941.1:544057530-546457530 GCF_040938575.1 Ambystoma mexicanum | reverse complement strand
TGGTTGCAGCATTCTGATGTTGGTTTCAAATATTTTAATACTTAGCAGCTGATGGGATGAGTCATCAAATAACTGAGCAAGAGGCACATGGGCTGTGTCATCAGCTGATGCCAGCTTCATAGATAAAGCCCAGCTGGTGTGTGTTATCCTGCCAGCAAATACAGCAGTGTTAGCCCTCTGTGTTTTTTATAAAGACATTGTATGCCTACCATATACAGAATTTGTAACTCTGTATAACTATATTTTACACATGCATAAACAATAGCTTACAACTTTTTTGTCTCTTTTTTTCAATGGTTAAATGCCCCTTATAAACAAGCATATCTGGACATGTTTGCCTATGGGTCTGCGGCTGTGTTTTTGTGAACACTGATTTTAAAAATGATAAAAGGTGCACCCCTGAAATTAGATCTTCACTTTTCATTTGAAAAATCCTTATTTTCATTCTGTCAACTATAATATTAATAAACTATGTACTCCCTGTCCCTGCAACTCAGCTGGTTTTTAAAAACCCTATTTCTACTTTGCCCATCTATATTTTCAAGGGTTTGATGTTTGTTCCATAGCTGTGCATGTCCGCGTCATAAACAAAACATACCCGGGCATGCCCCAGCATGTCCACACCTTTGTAAAATCATTTTTATTCAACTTATATTGGTCTTAAAATAGCCACAAGCCTCCCAAACCTATCCTTCAGATTATAAAATGATAACGGCATGCCTAGAAAAGCCCTATACATTTTACATAAACATTATTTAGGTCTATGAAAATCCCCACCAGCTTTACATAAAAGTTATTCAAAGGCTTATCAAAATCCCCACCAGCTTTAAATAAAATGATGACTTCATACCATCAAGGACACAAGCCACTCCTGCGTCATCAGAGCTCCACCAACACCTAACACTCGCCAGCTAACTCCTCACAACTCACTATGCCCTTGACCAAGCAAGAGCACACACGCGTTCTCCCATATTAACATCATCTTAATAAAAACTTTATACTAAAATCCTTTTTATATCGAGTTTAGGTTCACTTTATGTAAAAACATATCAAAACACACAAACACACTTCCTATAAAAATATAAACTTGATATCGATCTGATCACTTTTTTATATAATTTTTTATTAAATTGATATCAAAAATCATATCAAAAAGGGGCGGGACAAAAGACAACAATGGGGTGTGCCCACATGTCAAAATTTGATAGCTTTATTTATTTATTTATTGTGTGATTTAGTTTACAGTAAAACTTTACACACATATACACACAGGAAAGTTCAGCACACTAAAACACAATTTACAACATACAGAATTAATTCAACAGCATAAATATAATCATAAAAACCATCTTAAATCAAGGGCATTTCATATATACATAGATGTAAATTTAGTAAGTTCATCACATTAATTAACAGACGATCATTGGAATTAACTAATCCATTCCACCAAAGCATTCCTAAGTTAGCAAAGGGCGAGCAGTAAAATAAGACTTAAAAACATCCTTACGTAAACCAGTTAGGGCCCGACACTACACAATTAAATGTTTCAGTGTTTCGCAAGTGAGTCCGTAACAGTGACATATGTGATCGCTAGGTGGCGCCGAGGAGCAGCCACCTAGAACATCATTAGTTGGGAGTACATATAGTTTTATACGCAACCAGAATTTTCTAAGGAAACTAGAAGCATGTTTTAGCACACATTTCTGGGGAGAATTGAAAGGTTTAATATCCAGAGAAAAGTGATTGCCCAGTTTATAAAAAAAAAGCAGCATGTTTCTATTTTCGATCAAATCATTTTCAAATAGTATTTTTTTCACCTTGGCTGAATTGCCCTATAAATCTGTCATCTCTCATTCACCATGATCATGAGAGAATTCATACATGCCTTAATCCGCTGGCTCTGTTTATAAAGTACATTTAACTGTATGTATAGAGTCAACAGAAGTGGATACATTATAGATCTTAAAAGCAAAACTCTTCTCCACAGAACCTTCGCATCTAAAGATGTGAGAGCCAAAATATGTTTGACCGCAGGAAACGGATTACCCCCTGGAAGAGACAAAAATCGTTTCCAGATAAAGGACAATAGCTTGGCACAATTTAAGTCGACCTCACAAACCTCAGCAGCATAGGTTAATTTTGGAAGTAGCACCTGGTTATACATTTTAAGTTCAGGCAATAATGAAATGCGTCCATACTTACTATCCAGTACTCAAAGTTTCACAGCTGCTGAAATTGCATCAAGCTTCAAGGCCTGGTTAGCCAGGGATACTGATCGATTTGTTTTGATCACAACACCAAGATATCTAAAGTCAGTGACCACCTCTAGCTTCCTTCCAGCAATATACCAGCCAAAGTTTGCCCTACCCGACAGGATCTTTTCTGTGGTTGATAACCAAGATTGTAGATTTGGACACACTAATGTCCAACCCCAGGTCCCTAAAGAATTACTGTGAGCGCACTTAAGATTTCTGTAGACCTATTGCAGTATTGTAGAGTAAGACAAGATTGTCAGTTTACAGAAGATACTGAATATTCACGTGCCCCAGCCTCGTGGGATTAACCCCAGTATCTTCCAATGTTGCCCTGATTTCAAAAATATATAGATTGAACAAAAAAGAAGCTAGTACACACCCCTGGCAGAAGCCACGGTCCAGAGTAATCCAACCCGATTATATGCCCTTTTTGTCCAGCCTAACCTTGAGTCTGATGTCATTATGCAAGAGTTCCAGCATCTGGACCAAGGCCTCTGGACAGCCCCATAACCTGAGCATCACTACTCTGAGCTAAGCAAAGCGCTTCACTTCCCAAGCAAGGGCAGGCCAATGTGCTGCCTGATAATAATTATTTGCTGCAACCAAACGAAAATCGCCATTAAAGTACACGAGGTACTTTACAGCTTTAAAATGGCTGTCTGCTTCCTGATGTCTGCCTCCAATGCCCACTGAGGCCCAGCAAGCCATCCTGATTGGCTGCCTTCACCTACTTATCCTCCCATTGGGCGCCGGCAGGCGAAGCCGGCCCATTTCTCCCAAGGCCCATTGCAACAAGGCCGTCTCCTGTTTCTATGCCTGGATTCACTTTCCTCTTCACAGCACCGGAGCTGGAGCTCCCTGGACCAGATCCCGACCTGCAGGAGCAGCGGGCATCCAGCACCAAGGCCACCTTACCAATGCCTGAATTTAGGTAAGCGCTGAGTCCATAGCGCCTCGACCGAATTTTTATTCCCTAAATATTGCATCCGCATTTTCAAGCAAAGCGCTTCACTTCCCAAGCAAGGGCAGGCCAATGTGCTGCCTGATAATAATTATTTGCTGCAACCAAACGAAAATCGCCATTAAAGTACACGAGGTACTTTACAGCTTTAAAATGGCTGTCTGCTTCCTGATGTCTGCCTCCAATGCCCACTGAGGCCCAGCAAGCCATCCTGATTGGCTGCCTTCACCTACTTATCCTCCCATTGGGCGCCGGCAGGCGAAGCCGGCCCATTTCTCCCAAGGCCCATTGCAACAAGGCCGTCTCCTGTTTCTATGCCTGTTTGTGCCTGTATCTGCCATCTGCCAGACCCCCTGTCTGTCACTCACCAGGTAACTTCTACGCTCATATTGCATTATTACCATGATATAATGCCTAGTCACATGCACCTACGACTGCCTACTACCACATTCGCCTGTGGCACTCATGGAAATGACATCTAGTGTGCAAAAACACTCATTGCTGGACTATCCCAAAACTGTTTTGCTAATCGCCCTCAATTGCCTGCTTACCTAACTATATCTTGTTCGCTTGAACTGCCTTGATTAGCAGTCACATTAGCAACTTGCGCTCATAGTAGCCTGTTTCCGCTTGCCTTTTGAAGTTGTGTTGTGCCCTATGGTCGCCCACAGACCACTTTTTGAAGTTGTGTTGTGCCCTATGGTCGCCTACAGACCACTTTTTGAAGTTGTGTTGTGCCCTATGGTCGCCCACAGACCACTTTTTGAAGTTGTGTTGTGCCCTATGGTCGCCCACAGACCACTTTTTGAAGTTGTGTTGTGCCCTATGGTCGCCTACAGACCACTTTTTGAAGTTGTGTTGTGCCCTATGGTCGCCCACAGACCACTTTCTGAAGTTGTGTTGTGCCCTATGGTCGCCTACAGACCACTTTTTGAAGTTGTGTTGTGCCCTATGGTCGCCCACAGACCACTTTTTGAAGTTGTGTTGTGCCCTATGGTCGCCCACAGACCACTTTTTGAAGTTGTGTTGTGCCCTATGGTCGCCCACAGACCACTTTTTGAAGTTGTGTTGTGCCCTATGGTCGCCTACAGACCACTTTTGAAGTTGTGTTGTGCCCATGGTCGCCTACAGACCACTTTTAAAGTTGTGTTGTGCCCTATGGTCGCCTACAGACCACTTTTGAAGTTGTGTTGAGTCCCCCCACTCACAGCACTACCAAGTACACTATCATGCCCTTAGCGTCCTGCAAGCTCACAGCTGCTACCACCACGCTGCTCACCCTCCTCTCCACACTCACCACTCTCAAACTCTATCCTCCCATCCATCCACACATCCACACACCACCCAGCCCACTCTTCTGCCTTAAGCATTTCGCTATTAAGGATATCACACCTACCATGACAGATCGTGCACCCTGTGTAGTAACTCTGCACAGACTAGAAAGACTTAGAGCGCGCACACAGACCCCAGAACTTAGCACACTAGCCCTTCCCACTGAATTCAGAAACTATAGACTGAGCTCCCGCACCACCTCCACAAGCTGCCCCCGCACGGAATACCCACACATCCACAGTCCACCACCCACTAACCTAGCCACACCCTGCAATACCACCTCACAGAACATTCCAGACACGACCATCACTCACACCTCCACAAGCAAACATCACACACCTCACATCAAATGTGCCCTCCTCAATGTCCGATCACTCCCAGCTCATGCCTCTGATATCCATGACATTATAACCAGTAATAACATTGACCTCTTAGCCATTACCGAAACATGGTTACATGAAGCATCAGGCCCTGCCGTTACACTTGCGCTACCACCAGGCTTCTCCATACTCAGACAAGATAGGCCAGATCGAATAGGAGGCGGAGTAGCCCTCATCTACAAAGAGAACCTACAGCTCCGACCTATCAGTCACCCCTCGACCAACAACTCTGACCTCTTATCGGCCAAACTTTCAGTGTCTCCCAACAGCACCATCAACATTCACCTATTATACCGCCCCCCAGGCAACTCCCCAGACTCCCAGGACAACATCTTGCACATCCTTAGCAACAATATCAAAAGCTCCACCAAAACCATTCTACTAGGGGACCTCAACCTCGGATTTAATGATCCCAAGGACAAATCTGCAGCCACTCTCACCAAGGAACTCAATGACCTGGGCTTCATCCAAAAAGTAGAAAGTCCTACTCACATCAAAGGCCGCATACTTGACTGGATCGCAGACCATAACTGCCTCTCCACTATCACCTCCAACTCCTCACTGCCTTGGACTGACCACAACTGCATAGAGTTCTCTATTCCTATCACCAAAAACCCTAAGACTCTGACCCCTGCCAGCGCTGCACAAGTCAGAAGCAAAATAAACTCACAGAGGAGAACCTACGCCCATACCTCAATACCCCAGTGTTAGCCCCCCCATTCGCTAGCGATCCCAATATCCTAGCCGACATATACAAAGATGTCCTCACCAAAGCCATCGATGAAATAGCGTCACTTGAATGGAAAAAAAATAAGAAATCCTTACACTCCAACTCCTGGTTTACTGAAGAACTGCACTCAATGCGATCCCACAAAAGAGCAGCTCTAAACCTCTACCAAAAACATATTCAATTTAATCTCCCACCAATACAAGAGAGCTATCTCCAATGCCAAAGCCAACGCCTTCAACACTCGTATCGCCAATGCCAAGTCACACTCCAAAGAGATTTTCACAATCTTTAATGAGCTCATCTCCCCCCCTAATACTACAGATGAAATAATCAAAGATGAAGCGTGGTGTACCAGCATTCAAGCTGCCATGCTTCACAAAATTGACCTTCTCCAAAAGAAAATCAAAGACCACTGCATAGCACTTCCTCACCAGACAGGAACCAAACCGACCAACACCCCACCTACCTCCTCCAAGCCCACCACACCTGACTTCTCCTTCAGAGATGTCACTGAAACAGAAGTTATTAACCTTCTAATAAACCTCAAACCCTCCCCATGCAAAGGCGACATCTGCCCACCTAAACTAGTCAAAGACTGCGCAGACTGCCTTGCGCCGCTCCTCACGGCATTTATCAATGCGTCCTTTAAAACAGGCATCATCCCAGCCAACCTCAAAGAGGCTTGGGTCCGGCCTCTCCTAAAAAAGCCGACTCTTGACCCCTCACAACCCAACAACTATAGACCAATAACCACTGTGCCATTCTTGCTGAAATTACTGGACAAAGCCGCACACCGCCAAATCCAACACTTTCTGGAAACCCACTCCATCCTCGGGACGAGACAATCGGGCTTCCGGAAAGGACATGGCACAGAAACAGCCCTGGTAGATCTGAAGAGTCAGATCACCCAAATCATGGACAAAGGCAAGCCGGCTCTTCTGCTTCTTCTAGATCTCTCAGCCGCGTTTGATCTGGTTGATCACAAGATTCTCACCTCCCACCTCACGCACTCAGCCAACTTCTCCAAAAAAGCAGCCGCCTGGATCACTTCCTTCCTCGAAGGTAGGGCCATGAAAGTCTTCTCGGACATCGCTAACGCCACACCCACGACAATCCACTGCGGGGTCCCTCAAGGTTCCTGCACTGCACCCACACTCTATAACTTGTTCACCAAGCCCCTCTTTGACAAACTTGACTCATATGGCATCACCTACACGAACTACGCGGACGACACACAAGTACTTCTACCCCTCTCAGGCTCATACAACGAAGACGCAAAGGCACTCCATACTATCTACTCCATCATCAAGGCATGGATGGCAATTAATGGCCTCTGCCTCAATGGTGACAAGACCGAAATCTTGATATTAGGTCAACAGAACACCTTAGACAAACTGGACAAACTGTACACTAACTTCTCAATTGACAACTCCATCATCCCCGTGTCCACAGCCGTCAAGACACTGGGAGTATACCTTGACTCTTCGCTATCTATGACTAGACAAGTCAGCGCTATCACTTCCGCATCCGCACACACCACCAAACTTATAAACGCCATCAAGCCCTACCTCTCTAAACCTAACTGCCTCTCCATAGCGAGGGCAACCATTGGAGCCAAATTGGACTACTGCAATGCTCTCCTAGCAGGCACATCAGCCAAAAACATAAATAGACTACAAATCACACAGAACAACGCTCTCCGGGCCGCTCTTAGTATTCCAAGAAGAGAGCATATCACCCAGGCCAGGCTCTCAGCCCAATGGCTCCCAGTCAAAGAACGGATCACCCTCAAAATCCTCACCCTCACTCACAAATGCCTCTCCTTCTCCGCCCCGTCCTATCTTTCAGATACCATCCTCAAACCTTCCTCCACACGTCCCACCAGGACGCAATACGCTAACCTACTCTGCACCCCACGCATCAAAAAAGCCAAAGCCGGAGGTCTAGGTTTTCCCTACATTGCAGCACAGACCTGGAACGCTCTCCCTTCAGACATCCGAACGGAAAACTCACTTCCCATCTTTCGCAGGAAACTGAAAACCTCGTTCCTTGCTAAATAACTAGCAAATTTCAGGAAGCCATGTAAATATACTGCCTTGCTATTGTATATATTTCCTCTGTAATGTATGTATTGATTGTAACTACGGTTCCCTTTGCAACTAAGATGTCTGTAACAAGCGCCACGATGCTTCTGGGCTGTTGTGCGCTCAACAAATTTGAATAAAATAAATAAATAAAATAAATCTCCCGTAGCCTAGCTCGATCCACACAGTCAAATGCCTTTGAGACATCAAGGAAAAGAGACATACATGGGGCGCTTAGATTGAAATGCCTGATTCTTCAAAAGATGTAGTACAAAACAATTAAGAGCTGTACTGCTTCCCTTGCAGAAAAATGACTGATTAGTGTGCAATTTGTTGGCACTGGTAGCCCATGCCTCAAGTGCACGCAGCAAAAAACAGATTTTCTTTAATAAGAAGAATCCAAAAGGGATATAGGATGATAGTTCAGCAGAGTCGTGCTGTCATCCTTTTTGAAAATAACTACCACAATGGCCTCCCTCCAAGTCACAGGACATTTAGCACGCCCAACCACATTGCAAAACAATTGAAATACCACCTTGGCCCATAGGAGCGTCGCTGATTTTAATGTTAAATTGAAGAGACCATCAGGTCCCGGGGCTTTCAAAGACTTGGCCCTCCCAAAAGCCAATTGAATCTCTAAAGGATCGATGTCTAATAGCTCCCAGGGCTTAGTATCCCAAAGGACCCCAGAAGACCCAGATGCACATACAGTGCAAGTTACAGCAGAATATAGATTGCCAAAGTAAATCTCCAACACCTGGCCTGGGATCAGCTGGTGCTGCAATGAGAATTGCACGTGTCCCCCTCGTCTCAGTCTCCAAATATTGGACGTATCGCTAGAGGCCAGGGCTGTAACCATGCTTTCTGCATTTTTTTGCAGTAGCAAATCATGCTGAACCTTCACCCAATTTCTATAGGTTTGCTTCAATTTTGCTATAATCATGTGTGCATTAGGGCCCCATTTTCGGCCTTTTCTGATGTGCCCTCTCAACTGCTTCTTCCTGGCACAAACCTCTGTGCTGAACTTATGGAATAGGTCAATGTGATTGCTGTCAGTTTTAGGACTTGAAGATGGAATCAAAGCAAAAAGAATATCCTGTAAATGAGGAGAAAAAGAGAGGGGACACATGTCAACAAAGAGACCTGCCAGTAAATCACAATCAATCTTTGCATTAAACCTAGAGGCATACTTGAGTTGCCAAATTTATAGCATGATTTTGAGGATTAATATCAACAGCATCTGAGATCTGATCAGGGTGATCCGCTATAACAATACCTCCAAAGCATACCCTAATAAGCGAGTAATCGCTACCACTCTTGGAATCAACTCTAAAACATTTAGTAAACAAATATAAAATCCAAGGTAGATTTGCTAGAGCCATCTGACCAAGTATAACCGGGAGGGACATCATCTAAAATGTTCCCGTTTAAGGGTACAAGGTCCAGGCTGTCAAGGCACGCTCAAAAAAGTATTCCTCAGGCTCGTGTAGATTGTGAAAAGTGCCTGTTTGCCCCAGGTTGATACCATTGGGCATCTAAGCATTCCGAATTACCATAGCCAAAAAACACACATTGGGTAACAAAGAATATGAATTGAGTACATTAATAATAGATGTTAAAAAGTCTGTCAAGGAAGTCGATACAGGTTTAAAATAGATGTTTAAAACAATCAGCACTCTTAAAGCTTCTTCGGATGGATTAATCCTTTTTATTTTACAACCTAGGATGTCAGGATGGCTCATGCACACATTTTCAATTTTAGAGCCTGGAGACAACCGCCATGCAGTAATTAAGCCTCCATAAGGCCTACCCTTTAGCCCTTTTTTCTGGCAGGCTCATGCACAATGGTAAAGCCCTCCACGAGAGGAGTATCACGCATTATTTGTTATTAGATCCAAGATGACAGAACCCACGCATATTCCAGGAGACAATACAAACTGTAGTAATTCAGCTGGTGCCCCTTTTCAATGGGTTATGCTCGTGTAGGGAATTGTCATAATCCATGTACAGGGTCGCGTGCGTGTGTGATGCGTGGGTGCCTGGTGGTAGAGTGTTGAATCACTGGCATTCTGAGAGTGGCGGTTGTAGCTTAGCCCACCAGATGGGATGCCGGCTTGATCTTTTTCAGGACATATTGTACCATCTATTGGGGCGACTTGGTCTGTGTTAGTTGTTGGTGTTTACAGGGTGTCTAAAGGGGGAATATGTGTCATAATCCAGGTACAGGGTCGCGTGCGTGTGTGACGTGTGTGTGCCTGGTGGTAGAGTGTTGAAGCACTGGCGTTCTGAGAGTGGCGGTTGTAGCTTAGCCTGCTTAATGGGACGCCGGCTTGATCTTTGCCAGGATTTATTGTACCATCATTAAAAGTGTATGTTAAACATACCTCTGCTCCCGTGTGCTACTTGGTGAACCCTGGAACTTCTGTTCCATCAGGAATTTATTTATTTTATTTTTTACATTTGTATAGAACACAAACAGCCCTTGGGCATCGTGGCGCTGTTACATGAAGGGAACTTAGTTACAGGGAACTACAGGTAGGACATACATTTACATGTTATACATTTATACAATTTGAGCACAGGTTATATATACATTTTGCAGGTTAAATAATGTTTACAGTATGCATTCATGTGCGGTTAGTACGGTGGTTGATCAGGTGAAGAGCATGGTTTTCATAGCCTTTCGGAATGCCATTTGTGATTTTCCAGCTCGTAGTGGTGGTGGTAGGGCATTCCATTGTAGGGATGCTAGATATGGGAAGCTAGCGCCACCTGCTCTAACTCTTTTTACCAAAGGCATAGGGAGCATGTTTAAGTATGGCGTTCTAGTCGGTCTTAAGGGCGTAGAGGGGTGAATCCTTTGTGATAGGTAGGCAGGTGAGGTGAGGTGGATGCACTTGTGGTCAGTGCCCGGCGGCAGTGATATGTTCCCTTTTGGGGATGCCTAGAGCTGTATGTAGGGTGCTGTTCTGAATTACTTGCAATTTTTCAAGGTTTTTAGCAGATGTCCCTAAGAAGAGCACATTGCAATAGTCTAGCCTTGAGCCAGTGATAGCTCTTGCGATGTTGGTGCAGTTCTCCTTGGAGAGGAATGGTCTAGCTGTATTCAAGAGCTTGGCATGGTATGCTGCAGAGTAGGTGATTGCATTAACTTGCCTAGTCATAGATAGGTTGGAGTCCAGGTAGACTCCCAGTGTTTTCACTGATTCCGATCCCGGGATTCTGATGGAGTCAATGGTGAAGTGGCTGAATTGAGTGTCAAGATTCTTGAGTGTGTCGGTGGATCCTACCAAGAAAAGTTCAGTCTTGTTTGAGTTCAAGCACAGTCCGTCGGTTGCCATTCATGGTGTTGTAGATGTTGTTAAGGGTTTTAGAGTCCATGTCATAGTTGCCTGTGAGTGTGAGGAGAATCTGGTTATAGTTGGTGTAGGAAATACCCAGGGCATCAAGGATGAGGAAGAGGGGGTGTGTCAAAATGTTGCAGGGTGTGGGCAAGAGGCAGGAGCCTTGAGGCACCCCACATAGCGCGATGGTTGGTGAGGCTGAGGCATGGTCCTTCCTTGTAAGAAGGAGGTGATCCAAGCAGTCATATTGGGGGAGAATTTGGCCGTAGAAGTGGGTGGTGGCATAGGACATTATGGTCAACGAGGTCAAATGCAGCTGAGAGGTCGAGTAGTAGGAGTAAGGCAAGTTTACCTAGATCTCTGGCATTGTCCATCTGTTTTTTAAGGTCCAGTAGGGCGGTTTCGGTTCCATGCCCACGATGGAAACCCGATTGGTGCAGCCCTAGGAGTTTGTTCTCCTCGATAAATTGTCCAATATTTTCAGTAAAAAAAGGGACGGTGGTAATGGGCCTGTAGTTGTTTGGAGATGTAGGGTCGAGAGTGTTTTTTTTTTAAGAGAGGGTGGGCCCAAGCTTCCTTGCGGCAGGAGGGAACCTTCCCTGTGGCGTTGACAGGAATGGGGTGAGGGTATTGGCACAGTCCTTGATGATTGCAGCCAGGCATGTGTCGCCTTTCACAATTAGATGGCTTTATGGTTTTCATGAGGTTGATCATGTCTTGTTCCTGACTTGCCTTGAATGAGAATAGGGTGGAGGTATCTAGGGATGTTAGTTAGTGATTGATTTTTGGGTCATTTGGATTTTTGTTTGGAGAGTGTTCAGTTTGTAGCACATGGCTGTTTGAATTTCCCTCGCCTTGTCTTTAGTGAGATTCTGGAGGTGGGGTGGGGTGGGGGGGTACCTATAGTTCTCTGAAGACGGAGAAGATCTCTTTAGTGTTGAGCTTAGCATCAGAGATTCTGGTTTCAAAGCAGTTGGCTTTGGCGCAAATTATCGCTTTTTTGTACTCTTTAGAGCAAATGTGGAAGTCCTGTTTGCATCGGAGTGGGTGGTTTGCCAGCATGATAGTGCTGTCCGTTTTTTAGTATGGAGTTCGAGGAGGTCTGAGGTGAACCAGGAGTTAGTGTGGCTGGTGGGTTTGGCTTTGCGGGGCTTAAGCGGGGCAATGGAGTTGACTGCTGATTTGATGGCGATGTCATAGGAAAGAGCGAGGGCCTCAGGGTCGGTGGAGAATGGGGGTCTGAAAGCTGGTACCTGTAGGTAAGGTACAATCCTTTCTTGGTGAGCTTGGCGGGAGCTTATGGAGAGTGCAGGGGTTAAGGGAGTAGAGGGGTGAGTGTTTACCCTTGCAGTGGGAATGCCGAACATGATAATATGGTGGTCTGACCAAGGGGTGGGAGCATTACCAGTTATGAGGAGAGGACAGTTGTGTTGGGCTATCCAATCCAGTGTTTGGCCTAGTGTATGAGTGGGGTCGTTTATAGCGTTGCTAAACCCTAGGGTCTCAAGGGCTGAGTTAAGTGACTTGGCTGCTGGGTCCTTGGCGTCATTAAGGCCTAGTTTGAGGTCACCAAGTAAAATGACTTTTGAAAGTTTTTGAGAGGAGGTGGGTGAGGGCCGCTTGGAAATCACCTATAGGTCCTGGCGGGCGATAGACGAGATGTAGGGCAATAGTGCAGTGATGTGAGAGGTTGAGTTTCAGTTGGAGGTAGTCATGTCTTTGTCAACCTTCCCGATGGAAAGGGAGTCTTTAGCAATAAGAGCTACTCCGCCACCTTTGGATGGGCGGTCTTGTCTGGTGATGGAGTAGCCTGGGGGGAGGGCTAGGGATAGTGCAGGGCCTGAGGCATCATGCAGCCAAGTTTCCATTACCATAAGGAGGTTCATTTTGTGGGTGGTGATGAGGTTGTGAATATTTAGTGCATGGGCATTGATAGAGCAGGCATTGATCAGGGCACCCCTGAGATGGGGCTCATAGTGGCCTATGTAGGCTTCATTTCTGGTAGTGGCTTGGGTGATATTAATACCAGCAGCATTAGGAGTAGCCTTTCCTGTAGTATGGGAATCCTTAACAACGGTATTGAGTTGGCGGTAGTTAAATGTGGTAATATAGCATTTGTGCCAATAGCAGTTGGAATGGCATTTTTCAGAGGTATGGGCATCTAATACAGTAGCATTCATTTCAATACTGGCAGAATTGAGGGTAGTTAAATGTGGCAATGTAGCATTTGTGGCAACAGCAGTTGGAATAGCATTTTCTGAGGTATGGGCATCTAATATAGTAGCATTCATTTCAATACTGGCAGAATTGGGGGTAGTTAAATGTGGCAATATAGCATTTGTGGCAATAGCAGTTGGAATAGAATTTTCAGAGGTATGGGCATCAAATACAGTAGCATTCATTTCAATACTGGCAGAATTGGGGGTAGTTAAATGTGGCAATATAGAATTTGTGGCAATAGCAGTTGGAATAGCATTTTCTGAGGTATGTGCATCAAATACAGTAGCATTAATTTAAATACTGGCAGAATTGGGGGTAGTTAAATGTGGCAATATAGCATTTGTGTCAATAGCAGTTGGGATAGCATTTCCAGAGGTATGGGCATCCAGGACCATCCTTGGATGCATTTGTAGAAGCCAGATTTACATTTATTGTTAAGGGTTCTCGCGGATTAAGCACAGGACCGCCATCTCTGCCCTGAATTGGTCCCTTTATAACGTACTGCGGCCAATCCTCATATAAAGAGTAGTCCATGTCTAACAAACATTCTGCTTCGGCAGTAACTGGTTATAGATACGCCTAGAATAAAAACCAATTTTGACCGTATCACACGCCTAAAATCTAGAAAGAAGATTCTGGCAATATCCTTTGTGCAAAGTGATTGTAGACTTGTTATTTGGCCAAACAGTGTTAGGATATATTGGCGGTTCAACGGATAAAGCTCTTTAACCTTAAAACTGCTACTCAGGCATAAGTAACTCAGCTGATCCCCTGTTCTTGGGGCCACAACAGGCGACGAGGCCCCTTGATTTTCATCAGTAACTTCGCCCATCACCGGTAGTCTAAAGATGGAGCCCCCAAAAGGAACCTTAATGAATCTTGCTGACCCTGTGGGTAAGACTCAAACACAACTGGCTGTAATAGGGATTTCCTCCTTTCTTCCATGGTCAGGAATTTAGGAGGTCCCGTGGGCAATGGCTGGGCAGCCATACTCGTGGGTTCAGAGGGAGGAGCAGTAAGCTGCAGTTTCGTCAAAGCAGGGTTAATGGTCACATGGGTACCAGACACCCGAGGCCTGTCCCCTCCTACTTCAGTGGCTTGTAACAAGGGCCTAGCCTCCTCTGGCGAAAAGGCCAGGAGGGCCTCCTCATCAGATTCAATTGAATATGTGGAAAGAGAAGAGAGATTCAATCCTTCAGCAGCCACTTCTACTATTTTGGGTTGTAAATATGCTATGCATAGCGATTTTTTGTTTGCCTCGCGTTCAAAAGTACAGGGCTGAGCACCAGCCGCCTCCTTAGTCTGGGGATGGGCTTTACCTTTCTTGCAGTTGCCCACTTCCTTTGGGGCAGGTCTATGTACCAGGGAGGTTGAGAACCTATTGGGAGAATCCAAGTCATCTGGAAATGTTTCAATCTGTGCCTTGATTGGCCACAGAAATTTAAGAGAACCTTTATTATTTCCTGGGGGTACCAAGCTAGATTCTTTCCTATTCTTGGCTTTCTTTTTCCTTCTACGGCCAATTTCAACAGGCAGTACTGACTCACCAACAGTGCCCACCTTCTGAGGGGGCACTAGGCCTCCCACCACCTCCAAAGCTGGCTGCGATAGAACCTCACCCAAAGCCAGTGGAACCTGAGTCTCAATAGCTATTGATAGTGGACTCTGCGTATTGGCAGCCTCCCCCTCATCTAGAGAGGCTGTCTCCCTTGGCTTTACAGGGAATAAGCTAAATTCTGTCAGAGAAGTTTGGGCTGCAACAGAGACCGGATTAGAGGCAGTATGAGTGCCCCAATCAACGAGTTTTTACAAATAGCACACGGAGCACCTAAAGCCAAAATAAAAGCATCAATAAAATTGACGTTTGCAAGCAAGTCGCTCAAAGCTGATCGTACTTCTCTCAGTCCAAACATATTTACATCGTGACCTCGGCCCGTAGTATCTGGGAGAACAGGAAAAGAAAACGCATCAACCATTAGTTCTCCCTGAGTCTGATAATCATGTTTCATAGCTATACGGTCTTTAAGATCATGTACCTGCCTCTCATCAACAGATGATTGATGAGATTTGTGTTCAAATTAGGTCAGGCTGGTTAAAGAAACTGTGGGCATCTGGCAGGATTTGCAAGCCATGGCAGATCTTAAGAAACACATCGCCCTCAATTCATTGTGTCCAGGTGGAAATAAGGAGCCTTGAAGAGTTGAACTTCATCCATGACCCTAGGACGGAAGGGAGATCCCGGGGGCCGACCGACCCCCCAAGGATAAGCATACTCTTTTGCCAACTCCAAAGAGACCACCAGGGCAGAATAGAGACATCAGAGACAAAGTCCGACCCTATGCATTCTGTCATATCCTCTTGATCTGCATGAGTTGATGGGTTAATGAAACAGGCGTTTGCACTCTTCTGCCTGATTGTCTTTTCCATATCTGTAGAAACCATACGTGGGGATCCCACCACAGCAGGACAATTTGCATCAGGTAAGAGCGTACCCATGGGAAGGAATTTAAGCCCCCATTCTTATGCATCTTTAAAGGGTCCTGAAGGAGCGACACTTGCTGTTGATCGCTTCAAAAAGGGGGCCCATGTACTACTACTATCATTGTATACACCATTATCACATACAACAGGAATTAGGATTCAAGGCCCTGTCACATGAGAAAAGACAACCCCTTTTTTCTATCCCAGACAAGGCAAAACCAGGTTCTGAGGAGCTAACAACATTGCAAATATTGCTGCAAGAAAATAAGGCAAAGACAAGCAGCACATACCCAATCCTAGCTGATATGGAAACTGTGTAAATGAATAGTGAACCCTCTGTGTCCGTATCTTGCAATTCTTTTGTCTGTGAAAGTTCCAGACAAAAGTTAACATTAATAATTGCAAGAGGAATACACAGGCTAAAAGTCAATCAATATTGTTGCCCCCACTATGAAGAGATAATTGTTGATCTGGGGAATAGAAATTGAAAATACAACTTCTGAATTTTCCATGAACCAGAGGACTAGAAATCATTAAGCTGTAGGCCATATATGCAACACATGACTCGAGAGCAACTAAAAATGACATGTTTTCTTGCTTTTGAGGCATATGGTGTGCATTAGGTTCTTCAATTTAGAAAGTTTTACCCGAATAAACAATTCATCCATAAAAACATACACATCATAAAAGACAAAGGAGAAAAAATTAATTAAACAAATACAATTAAAAACTACATAAAACCATCAAAATAGTTAAGGCAAAACAAATTATGCAAATATTTTCATAGAATTCGCACGTTTGTACCAAGCAGCATCTAAAAATGTGACAAAAGTCAGAATAACCTCCGGTCTCATCGTATTAGCATCTCTTGTACTGGTAACACTATTGAAAACAATATAAGGTATTACCTATTTTTCCTTATCATATAATCGCCAATAAAACAAAACAAGATTCAGTGATTAAATAGGAAATGTACAAAAAAATACAAAGACAAGATCTGTTCTTGTTCTATCTATCCACATCGTCAATTAAAGGTAATATGTCTAATAAGAACTTTGTATATACGGCTCAGATAATGTTCAATTCCCCGATGCAGGACAAGATAAGAAATGTAGTTAGAACCCTTCAAATCCCTCTTGATTTTAAAGGGGTTCTCAATAGAGAGCTCATTGGATTCATTCCATAAATGGGTCGCACCAAAATCCGTTAACATACTTGTAATTTCTTTAAAACAAATCCACTGACAGTTGCTGAGCTGCCACATCACACTTTTGTGAACTTCAAATTCAGCTCTTACATTAAGGTGATCAAAAAAGGCAAAACTCTTAGCCATACTTCATATTGTATGAGCAATAACCCGATTTCTAGGTAAACTGGGATGGTCGTTGTGCCAGCAATGTATAAACGTCAAGGGATTTCAGTGTAGCTCTCCCACCAAATTTCCTAGCAAAAGCTGAGGTGGCATCAGTTTGCTGTTTTAACACACAAACATTACGTTCAATCGTGTTACTGCAGGATCCATTAGCTGCCAATCAGACTCCTAAATAATCACAAGGCTCCACCTGTTGAATTTCTACATCCTTGAACTTGAAGAGTGCCTTTCTTTTAAGTTTTTTGTGACAGATCCTCACTTTTATTTTAGACAAATTGACTCTCATTGCCCATTCCTCAAAAAATGATTCTAAACACTGTAATTGGCTTGATACTCCAGCGGGTTCCTGGGAGATCAGCACTACATCATCAGCATACAATAATATGCCAATTTATTTGCCACCTACACTTGGTGCATCAAAGTCTACACTTTGAATAATCTCAGCAAGGGAGTTGATATACATGGAGAACAAAATAGGTGGTAAAACGCATGCCTGTCTCAAACCAGTGTCTACATCGAAGTTGTCAGTGCATTCTCCCTCCTGACACAATCTCACCATAGAGTGATTGCCATTATATAAAGCTCTTACTGGTGTGAGCATGGAAATCAGGATATTCAGATGTTCAAGAACCGTCCAGAGCTTGCCTTGTCAAACGTATCAAAGTCAGTTTTAAAATCAATTTAAATTAAATATAAAAACATGTTATTTTGAACACAACACTTGTGGCACAAACAAGAAAAAAAGTGCTCAGTGGTGCTTTTCTTCGTTCAAAAAGCACCTTGCTAATCTGTTAAAAGATTGTTCTCCTTTCCCCAGTCCGCAATGAAGGTTAGCAAGATTTACAATATATTTTGGCCATGCTATCAATTAAGGAAATCGGCTGGTAGTTTTCTGGTTGTTTCCAAACTCCTTTTTCAAGGCATTCCACCATCATCACTTAATTCAGACATGAAATTTACTGTCACTCCAGAATTTTCCTTCCAGAAGACCTTGCCATGGAAATGGCACAAGCATGTAAATGTTTCTCAATGTGCAATGCGATTGCAAAAGGTAGGACAGAAAATCAGTCAAAATAATCCTCCCTGAATGGATAACCTTTCGGGACTGAGACAATCTTAGGAACTACCTGGATGGCCAGAATGCAGAGGTAATGGGGGCTGCTCCATAGATGTAATGCCAACACTTGGCTAGTCATCTATGACAGATGGGGCTCCGCATATCCACTGTGGAAATTCCTCTGCACTCTGCACACTAATAATGAAGCTTTTTTAAATTTATTTTATTGTTCATGTATAACACACTTAATACTAGCGAGTGGTTTCCAAGCGCGGGATCAGGATTTGAACCTGTGTTGTGCCGCGCTGTCTTTCATCCAAGACAAACGTGTTGCCCCTGAGCTATCCTTCCTCCCCATTGAATTAGCATACTGTAATACGTGGCCATAATTACTCCAACTACTCCAACTACTAAGTTAAGAGGCGGCCAGCAATTCCTTTTACTCAAACAAGTGGACAGGCTAGTCATCTCATTGTTACCATATACCTCCCTTTGATGTGGATGATATGTTTATAAGATTGGTACAGCTGTTCCATCCTTAGAGCAGGGAGACCATGCAGGCTGTTTGCATTCTTTCATCTTTCAAAGCCCTTTCATATTTACAACCTATCAGCACCTCACCTCCGAGCCAGACAAAGATGAGTAGGAGGTCTCCAGTCTGCCCCATAGCGATCTCAACTTTGTTAATGTTGTTTTCACATATGGGCTATGTATGTGGGATGAGTTGACAGAGAAAGTGAGCTGAGCTCACAGAGGTAAGAGGTGATATAGTATATATAATGTATTTCCATTCTAATAATCCTTGTGATGCTCGGCCGTCCCATCTTATCTCCACTTTGTCGGATTTGGATCTGCCCCAGTTAGTTGCAGGTCCCACGCATTGTCTGTGTAACACTCTGGATTTGATTTTTGCCCCCTTTTTGCTGGTCACAACCTGTCCAAATCTCCCTGTAATCTGGTTCGATCACGCGATTATCCCATTCACAGTGAATGCCTCGTCTATTGCGCTGACACCCATCATGCCACGTCCTCCTTCACAGCATTGGGACAGGATCAGCCACTCTGATATTTCCTCTGGGATTTTACATCTGTTGCCCCGCAAATGGCTCCTGTGATTTTCTGTCCATTTCCTCTGCTATGACAGCCACAACTAACTCTTTAGCTCTGCTTAAAGCTTCTAAGCCATGTGGTTGCTTTTCTGAGCCATGGTTTTCGGCTGATCTTGGCAAGCTTCGCCTTGCCCGTAGACAAGCAGAGTGCAAGTGGTGCCTTGGTATTGTCCCACGGCTCACTTAGTTCTGCGCAAATCTACTGCTACTTATCAATTGTCTAGCAGAGCAGCAAAGTGTATTCACTATGCTTCTCATGTGGAAACTGCAGTGAATTCTCCTAAAGAGATATTTCAGCTTGTTCTCTCCTTATTCTCCCCTGCTGCCACCAAGGCTGTGATTCCTTCACAAATACTCTGCGATTCACTCTCTAATTTTTGCAATGATAAAATCACGCTTATTAGACAGATTTTGTGGCTGTGAGCCCTCCGGTCTTTAGCTGGTCTATTTTTCTGTTTTTTTCAGACTCTGAGATTAAGTCAGCTAGCCACAGCATGAAGTCAGCTTCTCCTGCAAATCCCATTCCTCTTAGCATTCTTAAGGCTTTTATTCCTCGTATTGCACCTCCACTCACATCAGCGATAAACATATCGCTGGTGAATGGCCACATACCGGCCTTACTGAAACATGCTCTCAATATTCCTCTTTTAAAAAACCTAATGTGGACTCGTCCACTCTTTCAAATTTCTGCCCTATTTCTCTTCTTTCATTTCCTATGAAACTTCTCAAAGCTATGGTCACTCCTCTGCTTTGCTCCTTTCTGGAGGACTCAGGGGCGCTTGACGATTTTCAGTCCGGATTCCGGCCTGGCAGGGGTACTGAATCGGTCCTGGTGTCGGCGGCAGATGATTTGGCCCCGACTGTGGATCAGGGCGGTATCGGAGCCCTGATCCTGCCAGACCTTTTGGCTGCATTTGACACTGTGGACCACGGTATCCTTAGGGATAGGCTATCCTCTGCGGGTATCTCTGGCCGGGTCCTTGACTGGTTCGGGTCCTTTCTGTCTGAACGCTCCCAGTCTCTTTCACTTCCTCCTTTCACATCAGCGGCTATGCCTCTCAATTGTGGTGTTCCTTAGGGTTCAGCTCTTTCTCCTCTTTAATCTGTACATTTTTCCTTTTATTAAACTCATACACTCTTTTGGTTTTGGGTGAAGATACACAAATCCGTGTGTGGGTTGACCTTTCTGTGCCAGCTACTGCAGAGCATTGCCGCTCCTGCCTCTCGGCGGTCCATTCCTGGATGGGTAATAATTGGCTCTGCCTTAATGGAGAAAAACGGACCTGCTTATTATCGCTTCCACGCCTGAGTCCTTGAGGTGGTCTATAGCTTTCTGGAACTCAGAACTTGGCCCTTTTTCCCTGCCTTCTCTTGTTGTTAAAAATGTAGGTGTGGAGATCTCTGCCTCACTATCTATGCAGGAGCAGATTAGTGCTGTTTGTCCATCTTTTCTCTTTAAGCTACAGACTCATCGCAAGGTTTTACCCTATCTTGCTTCTTCTCTTCCTCCAGTGGTAGTTTCTTCTCTCACTTCGGGCTCACTTGATTACTGTAATGCTTTGCTTCTGGCACAGCCAGCTTTTCTTCTCCAGCGATTGCAATTGCTCCAGAACTCGGCCGCCGGTCTTCAGCCTCTGGGATCGTCAACTCTCTTCACTGGCTTCCGGTGGTTAAACAAGTTAAGTTCAAGGCTTTTTGCATGGTCCAATGAGCTTTTTATGGGACAGGCCCTGAGTATTTGCAGGCCAAATTCAGACATTATGTTCTGACTCATCTCCTTTACTTTACTTTAATAACTTGTATAGCACTGACCTTGCACCCGTGGGCATGAGGGCGCATGACAAAGAAAAAATCAGATAAAGTCATTTCAGGCAACATACTGCAACAGAAAGGCAATTGGGGATAGGCCCAAATAACGACGTCATGCGAACAACCATGTCTTCAGTTGTCTCTTGAATGGTTCCAGCTTGTTCTAGCTACGTTCCTCCACCTCCCTGCTCATTGTGGTTCCTCAGTTCAAATATTCCTGAGTGGGTGGTTATTCATTCTCCATGGCAGCAGCCCTGCATTGAAATTCTATCCCATTGTTTCTTCGTGAAACTACTGATCATCTCTCCTTTAGGCGGGCTCTGAAGACCTTTCTTTTCTCTGCCTTAGCTTGCTTCTGCTGCTTGGCGCTGCCATGTGTTTAGTCCTTAGCCTTAGCGCCATGCTGCCCCTGTTGGTGAAGGTGCGCTTTATAAATCCGGATAAGATAACATAACATATGGCTTCACCAATCGTCAAAAGATTCAGCAGCACCAAATTTCCTAACGTTCTGCTTCTCACTGTTAACACCCTATGTGACTATGTTTAATGCCAAAAAGCTGTAGACTTACTTTGCAGAGGCAAACTATCAGTAGCACGTGTTCAGGAGATGCATTTGGGAGTAAATGAATATGGGAGGATGCACATGATTATCATATTGAGACAGCCATGCCTTCATCAGCAGTACGCTGTAAGTGGGGAAATGTAATCATACATAGCAAATCATCCGAAGCAGTAAATCTGGAGCAGATACAGAAGGCAGGCCGTCCTCTGACTTTATTGAATAATGGGAAAAACTAGCTGCTAGCCTGATCTAGGCACTGCACCAATAGTGCAGGGAAGTGGCTTCAATGTGTAAATTCATCAGCAATTATACTAGCAATAAAAGCAAAGATGAAGACAACAGAGGGGGCAAGCTGCTTCATGACCATTGCAGAAGTTGATGGACTAGTAGATCAATGGTACGTATGCTCCCCAAACGCCAATAAATGTATGTTATGTTATTGAATTGCATTCCACTAGTCACGCTCTTACATAGAATACATTTTGTTCTCAAGATATTCAGTAGTGGTAATTCTGCCAAAATCCCTAAAATATGAATTAGCACTTCCCTACCACCACTTGTAATCCCACAGTAAATATGTGGTACCAAGTGGCGGTTACGGTAAGCAAGTTTGGCTGTAATTCATCAGATTTGCCACTGAATTACCACCCCGCTCCTAATGTGACCCTATGTCTTTCTGTCTGTCTAGTGTAGGTCACTTTACCACACTGCATTTTAGATCATGCTGCCATATTGTGACTTGTAAAGATGGAAAATGAATAATACAGTATTATTGAATGAGAAGCACCCTTGTTGTGTGAAATAGTGGATTATAAAATTCCTAAAATTCAGTGATCTCATGTTCACAAGTTTGTCAAAAAACTGTAATGCTCCTAAGGCAGCTGTGAGAAGAATTTCAGTTGAAATCATGGCACATCATGACAAATTGATGCAAGGGTGCAAGAGCTGGAAAGGGTAGAGGCTATTCATTTTAGTGACAATGTAAACCAACGCCCCTTCAAAAGTTACAATATGAATATCATTTTGTTCTGAACCACAGTGTGATATAAGTGGTAGCTGACGGGAAGGCAAAAATAGTTGGTGTGAGGAAGAATATAACATTATTAGGGGATGACTTCAGGGTGACGACAGTCAAAAAACAATATCTATCATGTTTGTTTATCAAACTGTATATAAAATGAGTTGAGTCTTAGCTGTCAAAGATGAAACATGGTCACAATCCTTGAGTTCTAAACACTGAAATCTGCTTTCTGCACACATCCAACGGTGATTGATTTCTAAAATGATCCTCCTAGCCCAAGCCAGCTCGACAAGATCATCTGTAGATGCCAATAACTGTTCTAAATAAATGTCTTGTTAATCAAAAATCGTTCTGGAGAACCTTCACCTTTTGCTTGTGTTTGTCAATATTCATGTGTTATCAGTCTCGATCATTATAAAAAACTGATTTGTGGGCCATCCACCAAGCTGGACATCAAATATATGACATTTTGTCAACAAGTTTAAGACTTTACAGCAGGAAAATATAAAGTTAGTGAGAAGAGAATTATATGGAATGTTCATTTTGGATATTGAAAGATGGGAGCAATTACTTGAAGGCCTTAAGGTGAGAACGTTTCCACTTTTGCTTATTGACAATCTCAGATTCAAACTAAATTGGAATGAGGTTGGCAATACAGATCTCACTTGTATTTATTGTTAAGTTAAGATTCAAAATAAATTGGAGTGGGGTTAGCAATAAGTGCAGTAGGGAATGGATCATTCTAAATCAAGACACAGTGAAGGAAGAGTCTAAGAACCCAGACAAGGAATTGGAATCTTCTCCTATTTGTTTGAATGCATTACTGTGAAAAGATAGATATGCAAAATAAGATTTGTGTAACATTACATTGTGTGAGTTCTCTCGTTATGTAAGTGTAGACACTGCCAAGAAAAAAGGCCACAGAGATTGCTTTTCTTTCCCAATGTTCTGCTTGTGTTTTTCGGATGATTAATTGTGTGGTTGCGTAGAGATGACTAAAGGTCTTCCTCCCTTTGGATGTCTACTACAAATGAATGCATATCACATGTACAGCATCGGGGAAAGAAAAGGTTCCATGTAATAATGTCGCCACAAAAATATCGCCATGCAAAAATATCGCTGAAAAATTGTCGTTTTTTGTGGCGACATTATTGCATGGAACATGCGGGGGACAACCCCGCAAACCCCAATTTTTTATTTATTTAAAAACATTTTTGCCCGTGTCGCCATATATATGGTCACCCAAATAATATCGCCACGACATTTTCCCGGCGATATTATTTACGGCGACCATATATGTGGCGATATTATTACCTGATACCAAAGAAAACATTTCCGATGACATAATTTCTACATTAACTTTTCAGTTGCATTCTGAACATTAAGGAAGGTCTCAGCCTCTGAGAAGCAGTGTTCCTAGATTGATGGGCAAAAAACAGGGCAAAACACATGAAGTGGTTCTGATCTGCAAGTGATGACCACCATCACATACACGTTGCAACAATGTAATTGTAATCTCTATCTATGTGGTTATTTCTAACACTCCTTCAATGCAGTCATTTATATTTACTTTAAAACAATGTTGTCCTTTTTGTGAAACCACTATGATTTCAATAGGCAAACTTTCTTTTCTCAAACCATGTCATATTTACATAAAGAGTTACATACCTTAGATAAGTATACTTCTTCAAAGCTTGATTTACAATGAACGTCGGATCAAAAGATGAATTTGTGCAGCTGTGAAAACATAACAGGCGATCATTAATATGAATCATTTATTCAGATTTCCTATAGGATCCACGTGATTAATAATAACTTGCTGTCTACTTGCTGTCTACTTTCCATCAGAACCATCTTAAAACCCACATTTCAGCCCTCTTTCCAAAATCAAAAATCATTCTGTTATTTTTGGCAGTGGTCCTCAACTGGTCCAGTGCTAAACATAGGTTACAACACAACATGTGTTGTGCCCTGATTTTTTATTATTAGGCATAAAAACTACTGCAAATATAAATAACAAAGGGTCAAGCAAGAAATGTATTCGATATATTATTTGGAATGTTCACACAAAGTGCATAATGTTTAGCTATATTTTAATTGCTGGTATCTGCACAATAGCACACTATCTAAATACTTGTTCTGGAGTAAAGCAAATGAAAAACTCAGTATAAAAGTAAGCAATAGCAGTGTGAAAAAGGACCTAGAGGAACCTTCCCCCATTACCTCTATATCATAGTTTAAATAACTTCTGCATCAGTGCTCCCTAACAAATAAGGAGGGTAGAGAATACACCCAGATACGAAACATATCTATATGTATAAAAGTGACAATTTGTGGGTTTGTTTCACCAATCTGCACCAAATGTTGCACAGTCACCGTTAGGACCCTCTGGACATTACTGGATACATGAAATCTGGACACCGCACCCATTTCCCCAGATGTCAGCACAATGGAACATTTGGGTGTGGGTTTGTGGCTTCGCGTATCTTCCATATACAATTGCACACCGTTTCACCAATCTGCACCACATTTTGCACAGTCACCTGATAGGAGCCTCTGGACATTACTGGCTACATGACATCTGGACACCCCACCCCGTTCCCCGGATTTCAGCAAAAGTGAAAAATTGAGTGTGGGTTTGTGGGGTTGTGGTTTTGCGTATGTGCCCTATACAATTTCACACTGTTTAACCAATCTTCAACACATTTTGCACAGTCACCTGCTAGGACCCTACAAACATTATTGGCTACATGACATTTGGACACCCCACCCCTTTTCCTGGATTTCAGCAAAAGTCAACATTTGTTTGTGGGTTTGTGGCTTGATGAAGCTTTGTTCCTTATACAATTCAACACCAATCTGCACCAAATTTTGCAGATATACCTATACCTATGCTATGAGGTGAAGAGGGAAAATGGGAAAATCCCTTCCCCCCATTCTCATCCAAACCATGGCCTAGGACGTCACGAACCAAGCACGCCCCACGAGAGGAATTCGACCCGCTCACTTCCACACCAGACGGCAAGATCCACTGTGGCCACACCCCACACAGCCAGGGAGCCTGCCCGTTAATGAAACCACGTGCGGGAACCTCAGGTGGAACTGACATCGACCTTATGGACCAACTCGATTAGACAGTAAGCACAAAACGCGATCATTGTTAGAGATGCCATGACAACATAGCTTACAGAAAAGAACACATGTGACACCATATACATCGGTCACTCACACACCAACCTACATGAAGAACATACTCAGTGCTATGACACAGAGGACCCTGTACACCCACAGACATGCATCGTTGTTATTTTCCACATAGGCCACCTATAGCACCGCAGAAACGCAAGATGCCTGAAGAGCTCGTGTATACGATTGCAGACGCTTTCTCGCCAATAACGCCATGAAGACGCCACCCTACATATCTACTAATGTAGGTGACCCTCTGTCGCCCCTCGCAACCCCCATGATATGGATCATGTACCGCCACCCAGAAACTAGGCCCAGGTAGGCCGCAAAGCAAGAGTCACTAGGCAGAAGCTTCTCAGATAAAACGGCAAGGCGCTGATCACGCAGAACGACCCCCAACGAGAGCCCATAGTCAAGGCCGCGATGTTGCAATCTACATGCCAAGCTCCCCGTGCCAAGGTTACACCTGCCACTGCTAAACGCTGTATGAGCCGAAATACAAATCAAATGCTCATAATTCTGCTACAGCCACGGTCTCGCCACACGTGACCAAGCCGACCTGACACAATGCCAAACATACGGGACAGAAGAGCGCTGGGGTCTCACGACTGGGACACAATCTGCCACAATACAGTGACAAATTGGACACCTACAGCGATGGGAAAGATATGCACACTAGCCACTAGTCAGACCTGTCTATTGTCCGGCACTGACACATAGTCACACATTGTTGCCAGCACCAGGTACACCGCGAGCTGGGAACAGCGATGGTCCCAGATTTAGGGGCTTGCGGGTGAACCAATCAGAATACGAGGGGCGCATCGTGACGCCAATATAGTCTAGCCAATCACCAAGTGTCCCCTTTTAACAAATTTGTTGTAGCAATTGTTAGGGATGGCCCAAGGGTACCACATGACCCTTCCTCACCCAATAACACCCTTTCCTATAGGTAACCTTACTGACCCTACCACTCGGGGAGCCAACCCGAAGTGGCGCTAGGTTTTGGGGCTAGTTTTCCCAGGTGACACACGTAGCGCGTCATACAACGGTAAAAAGGGCCTGCAAGCCCACTAATGATGAGAGCCTCCCGGATGCATCTGGTTCTGAGAGTTTGTCCCTGTCTGTTTCTATAATAAACAGCAGTATCTATCTTGCTCTTGTGTGTGCCTCATACTCCTTTTGGGACGTGGGAGGAGTTGGGACCTCCCCAGCCCCGTAGGTCCACAGACAGCCCTGCCGGCCCCGGGGAAATCACCCTGACAAGTTGGAGGCACTGCTGAGATCTGTTTGAGATCTGCTTAAATTAAAGGGCAACCACGACAAGACCTCTTGCGTCAAGGTGGCCCGCAGCGTGGCCCCCTCTGCCGTTGCCCCCTTTTGAGGACTACAGGACCATCGCAGAACTGTGAGACTACCGGACAGCGCAATCCGGAGATTGGCCGCCGGGAGCCGACTTGAGAAGTATCCCGCCTGCGATTGGCGAGTGTCCAGACGTGGTCCAGACGAGGGGAGGCGGCAAGCTGATTTGGAGAGGTGCCCGCGGTCGAGCGGCACCGACGAATGAGGACTCGATGTGAGTATGGCACACACAACCGGCAATGTAATGTTGTGCGGGAGGGGGGAGGAATTGTAAAGAGGGTGGAGGGCGGTTGTTACAGTGTGTTGAAAAAGATTTTGGTTAATAAGCGCCGATGGATGTGTGAGGTGTAGCGGGACAAGCAAGAGGGCCGTCCACTATAACATCACAGAGCGGATTGGGTGGGGCTTCGAGCACCCATGTATGACTGACGGATCACGCTGATTGGTCTAGATCGCGGGCACCTGTATAAGGGAGGTGTGGCTTTCATATGAATTGATGTTGTAGATCAATGAATAGATGAGGATTCCTACTAGTTCAGTGTTTTAGCTCGGCGGATAGATGATGTATTCCCGGAGGAGGTAGCTAGATTGTTTCCCAAGTGCAGAAGATAATTCGCTGGTTAAGCTCCCCTAAAGAGGAGGCGTGTCACACGCGAGGTGACGCAGCGTGTGCAGACCGATTATGATTGGTTATTGATTTTTGGATACTCCATTCCAGACACAGTGGGAAGACAGCTGTGGGGTTAATGGGGAACAAGAGTGTCAAAAATATCACGCCTTCATTGGTTGTGTAATTGTACGTACCGGTCATATGTTGTAGAGGTTGGTGACGTCATCCATAGGGCTTGTATAGGACACGACATTCATCTTGTCTTGATCAGGGAGGTGGTTGGAACAAGGTAACGCGGCAAGGGAAGGGCAAAGGTGGAGAGGCGGCCGCGCACAGAGAACGCCGGCCCACGCTAGTCAAGAGAGATGGGAGGGGATAAGGAAGTACAAAACGGCGCAGGCAGTGAGGACGGGGAGGAGGAGGAGCTAAGTTGAAGGTGTGCCAAGTATCAGCAGCACAGGAAGGTGGGGCGGCTCAAAAGCACACCACACAGGACACACAGCCGCAGGGGGCTTCGTGCGCCACGTCCAAAGGAGGCCATAATTGAACATCGGGAGAAAAGAACAGTAAAGTATTGTAATAAAAACATTGCTTTCCTTTACAGCGGACAGTCGGAAGTCCCCAATTTACGGGGCAAGGTAAAAGGGTGATATCGAAAAGAGTGAAAATTGTAAAATGTCCACCTACTACGGGATAGGCGCAGGAGCGGGATTAGGGCCCAGAGCAAGCGCTTTAACCACACCACTCCAACACATCTGCACAAAGAAGTGAAGAAGCAGGAAGTGGGATTGTATCCAGTAACAGACTGAGAGAAGCCGCCCGATCACAACTAACAGCCACTGAGGGGTATTCCAACCCTGCATAAAGCCCGCCACCATACGCTCCAACGGATAGCTAACAAGAGGGGGCGGGGTGAAGAGCACAGCAGAAACAAAGCAAAAACAGGCAAGCACGGGGGGCGGACAACGGGTCCTGGGAGATTTAGCAAACGTAGGGCCAGATGAATGGATAGCAGCCCAGGTGCTTCTGAAGCTCCGGGGACGCTAACAGGGGAGGAGAAGGAAGCAATGAGACAGGTAAGTAAGGAAGAAATGGGACTACCTAAAGACAGGGCACGGGGTAAGTAAAAAGGTGGAAGGACAGTTGTCACAGGACGAGGAAGAGATGTTGGAGGAAAGACTGGCAGAATTAAGGGAAGTACGGAGTGCGCTGATCAGACAGTTCGAGCGGGAAGCGCGGGAAAGAAAGGAAGAAAAGAAAGCAAATAAGGAAGAGAAGGAGAGTATGAAGGAAAAATAAGAAGAAAGGAAAAAGGAAGAAGCGCAGATAAGGGCGATTGCGGAAAGAGTGGCACGCATGGAGCAACGGGAGATGAGAAGGGAGGAGGAGGAGCGAGAAGAGAATGACAGGGAAATGGGAGTATGGAAAAAGGAAATAATATCAGAGAGTGCGCGTAAATATGAAGAAGGGAAGGTTATAGAAAGCATATTGAAAAGAGAGGGGGGAATATGGGGAAGCAAGGAAGAGGAGGAAAAGATATTAGGAAAGGTGAGCGATGCAGTAATGGATGAACTTTGCCGAGCACGAGCGGAAATAGGTGGCGAGGTAGTAAAGAAGAAGAATGAAGAAAGAGGAGAGAAGAGGATGGAACATGGGGCGAAAAAGTATACACGTCAGGACAAGGAAGTTGTAACAACATCAACACAGGGGGAAGTGGGTAAGGGAGGTGAGTACACAGACATAGACTTAATAGATTTAAAGACAGTGACGGTGGGGGGAGAACGCACAGATGCTCAAGATAGGTAAGGGAGAGCATGGAGAGCAGTAAAAGCACTAGCTGAAGGATGCCGACTAACACAGGTATCAGATGAAGAGCTTTTCTCAGATGATAACGGAGATGGGGAGATGGTGTTTGAGATGAGCGTCGATATTTGGTTGAGATTAACATACAAAGAAGTAGCACTAAAAATTGCAATGGCACTAGAGGCACCTGCCCCTACAGAAGTGCCATTTTATGAGGATGACTTAGCAGCAGTACCAACATCTCTATGGACCACTAGTCCATATGACGTAGGTTGCATAAAAAGCATTGGAGGAGTAAAAATAAAGTTGAAAAAAGGGGCAATTTTGCATAGGGTAAAGCAGTACCCACTATCAAAGGAGGCAGACGAGGGGATCTATGAAACAATAACAGCCCTAGTGAATAGAGGAATACTGGTACCATCAGAGTCCCCATGCAACACTGCAGTGTATCCTGTGCGCAAGGCAAAGGGAAGGTCCTGGCGTTTCATCCAAGATTTAAGACCCCTCAACCACATTGTAGAAGCAAATACCCTATAGCAGCTAACCAAGCCACTATACTATGTGGATTACCAACAGAGGCATCACGGTTCACAGTGATTGACCTAAAAATTGCCCTCTTCTCAATACCTCTACACCCCGACTCACAAGATCTAACAAGTTTCACATACTGCAATACAAATTGGAAACACACAAGACTGCCACAAGGGTACTGCGAGTCACCATCCATCTTTAACAGAGTGATACAAATGGATTTGGGTAACATTGACGTGGAAAGTACATTGCTGCATTATATAGATGACATCATCATCTGCAGTACCACAGAGGAAAAGTGCAGGAAGGACTCTAAAAATGCTCACAGTGTTAGCCGAGAAGGGGTACAAGGTGGACAAGGAGAAATTGCAGTACTGCCAAGAAAAAGTACTCTACATAGGGCAGCTCATTTCACAAAAAGGAAGGAACATTGCACCACAAAGAGCACAAGCCATAACAAACACACCACAGCCACAGACAGTGAGAGAATTGCAGCAGTTTTTGGGCCTATGCAACTACTGCAGGGCATGGGTTTTCGACTACAGCTCATACATAGGACCACTGCTTGAGGCCCTCAGAGAAGCACAGAGGGGGGAGAAAAAGTTGGGAGGGAGAAGAGAAATGACGGAGGCCTTCAATGAATTAAAACATGCCATCTCAACTGCACCAGTACTAGCCACACCAAACTATGAAGAACAATTCTGCATATTCTCACATTGTGATACAGCAGTAATGAAAGTAGTACTGACACAAAAAACAAGCATGGGACACAAACCAGTTGCACTTTACAGTGGACATTTAGATCCTGTAATGATGGGTCACTTTCCGTGCGAACAGAGCCTCGCCGCAGCGCATTTGCGGTAGAAAAATCATCCTCAATAACAATGGGGTGCCCCATCACACTGTACGTGGAACACGTCCTTTTTGCAATATTGAATAAACCAAAATCAACATTGACCACTCAAAGGGCAATAGGTTATGAAATAATACTGTCCAGACCTGAATTGAAAATTGTGAGGTGCAGTAATGTAAACCCAGCACGGTTTATAGCAGAGGTAGTGGAAGATGGCAACTATGCCCACGACTGCACACAGGCTATTGAAATTTACTTGAGCACAAGGAAAGTTGAGGAAAATGCCCTGGAGGGGGGAGAGATAATGTACATAGATGGATCCTCAACAATTGACCAGAGTGATGGGGTGAGAAGATCAGGGATAGCAGTAGTACGACTGAGGGACGATTGGTCTTACGTTCCGGTAAAATGCGTCCAGCTACCACAATACTATTCAGCACAAGCAGCAGAGCTGGTAGCACTGATTTTAGCCCTCAAAGAGAGCAATGACAAGAGGGTGACAATATATTCTGACAGCGCATACGTCACATCAATAGTGCACTCAGGGTTAATAAAATGGCAATGAAGAGGGTTCAGCATGCTCTACTACTTGCTGAGCTAATTGAAGTAATTGAAGACCCTAAAGAAATAGCCGTGGTGAAATGTCAGGCCCATACAAACGGGGATGATTCAATATCAAAAGGTAATGAAACAGCAGACGCACATGCTAAATATGCTGCGTACTTTGACGAGATATGGACCATACCAGAAAAACAAAAAGATAAGTGGGAGAGGGGCAAGACAGATGTTGATGAAGGATGGGTACACACACATCCCAAAAGCTCAAATAATGGAATTACAGGCAGCAGCACCTATGGCAGAAAAGGAACTATGGGTCAAAAGACGATGCACAATGTCCCCCACAGACGCATTATGGCGACTGAATAATACAGGCAAAATAGTGATGCCCCTAGCCCTATTGAAAACAGCCTTGGCCCAACTACACCACCCCACACACACAGGAAAAGAGGTGATTGCAGCACGAATAAAGGAAGCCTGGTTCTGTCCCGAGCTAAATTCACACGTTGCAAACTTCATTAGCAATTGTCTCACATACCAGCAATTTACGGCCGGTCACACGCTGCAATTGATCAAAGGTACTATACCCCGGCCCGAAAGAACTCTTTCTGCACCTACACATTGACTACGCTGACATGATCAATGTATGTCAAGGATACATATACATGATTGTAGTAGTATGATCATTTTCTAGGTGGATCGAGGCCAGTCCATGCTCCCATGCAGACGCCTTCAGAGCAGTGACATTTCTGGTAAGGGAGGTGTTCCCGAGGTGGGGAGTATGAGAAGTGTTGCGGTCTGACAACGGCCCACACTTTTCCAACGAAATGTTCCAACACATAACTGCCCTCTTGGGAATAAAGCACAAGTTTGCATGCGCATATCACCCACAAGCGAATGGCTTCTGCGAACACCTCAACGGCCTCCTAAAAGAAGAGATAGCAAAAATTCAACAAACAACCAAAAAGAGTTGGCTTTACTGCCTCCCCTTGGCCCTGTTCGAATTGAGAAATAGGCCTGGGTCGGACCACCACCTCACACCCCACGAGGTGGTGACCGGATGCCAAATGCACCTTTCACTCACACCACCATCAAGAGCAGTAACAGATAGCCATGCTATGCACAATGTCTTTGGTGAAGAAATGTATGAATATGTCTCTTCCTTGGTTACTAGTGTCGCCTTTATCTCTCAACATATTGAACGGATACGGGGAGGGTCGAAGAACACCCAACAAGGAGGAACAGCAAACGAAGGACAGGAACCACCTACACAGTGGACAGTAAAAGAGGGAGACAAGGTCCTCCTAAGAAACTTCAACAGGAGGTGGAACAGCCCATGCTTCACCGGGCCCACCAAGTAGAAAAAATAGCTCCTAGAGCATTAAAAATACAGTGAAAAAACGTGTGGACTCACCTCCACGACATCAAGCCCTACAAAGCACAGACACCCCGCATATCAATGAAAGAGCCAACGCATCAGCAACAACAACTGACGAAAACAATGACAGCCCAGACATCAAACCCCCAAAGGACATAAAGGACCAATCACCCATAGCCCACCCTATGGTAACGAGATCCCAGAATAAACTAAACCCTGCCCCATCCACCACCTAATAAAGAACAGTGTCCAACGATCAGCAATATACACCACACTGTGTAGACAGGTGCAAGCTCTCTTCTTGTTGTCTCGCACATGCAGGTACCGCGCAGTACTGTTGTATAGGTAATGCAAAGAGAATTGAATACACGCTACTAACGCATACATCATTGCACAGGAGTAAATGTTGCCCGCAGATGACAACACCCCAGAAGCATTGTCACACCGATTTGTTTACGTTATAAAAAGACCAAAACACTTAAAGAAAAGAAGAATACGTATGCATTATAACACATTCCTTTTGATAAGAGAGCAATCTTTCCCACATCTCCATGAGGCATTACCCGCCCTAAGAAATAGGACGGTAAGGAAAATGTGGGAACAGCTTTTTGCCTGGGCATTGAACGACTACCTAATAGGGAGGGCTTGCATAAAAGATACTAACAAAATAACGTATATTTTGAGAGATTTTCAGGCGGGCATCTATATCATCTAAAAGAAAAGCGGCTGCAGGACCGAGCAAAGGTAAGAAAGGTATGCCAGTGGTATTAGCAATTGTATTGAATATGTTAGGGATATTATTTACCACTGGTCTAATTACTGCCGCTGTCTGGCAGGCACACTATGCTTCCTATGTTATGACATCACCCTCTACTAACACACCCTCTACCATGGCTGCCACAGGTATGGCGTCAGGTGGTACAAGTAGTGCAAAGTACAACATAAATAGAGATAAACGTAGTGTTTCTATTGATACCCATGGGGTAGACACATACCTTACAGAACCCGCACACGTCTCGAACAACATGTGGTACCAGCACATGTCCAAAATTGGTAAAGGCATAAATAAAGACAACTGCTATGTGTGCTTGTTGATCCCATATGCCATGAGCGCATCAAGAACATTTGTGGGAACTGAAGTACATGCAACAAGGAAGAAAAGCAACACTAAGATGGAAATCAAGATCTAGGTACCCCTATGAAGACAACTTTATAAAAACACTACCCATGTATGACAACTACTGCCAGCTGGCGCAAGGGCTCCAGTACATGACGGATGGACCCGACAAAGGAGACACAAAGGAGGTCACATTGAACTACCTACCATGCGAATGGCATGCAAAAGAAGTTGCTGGTGAACCAGGATGCTGAGAAAGACTGCTACTATTAATATATGGCAAGGTATACACTAAAGAAGGGTGGGTGGAAGGAGTTGTAGGGAGTAAAATGGTGACGTTGGCAAAGGCATCGATGATGACGGTTCAAGAAGAGAACGACAAATGCTACACTGAATGGACGAGGAGTGCAGCACTGGTCACATGGTTGTATAAGGACGAGGAACCGATAGCAATACTTCCACTCACAGCGCTAACACTGTGTTATCAGCATGAGGGAGAAGTGGATGTTGGGAGAAACAATGGTTGTAAAAGAACAATAAAGATTCCTGAGGGGGGTGCGGGAACCGCAGTTCTGTTGGATCACTATTGGGCCTGCGGAGAAAAGGCATACCACAGTTTGCCACAGTTGTGAAATTGAGTATGCACTATGGTACACATCGACATACCGTCTTTGGTAGTGCCACAGAAACACATCAACATGGGGAACTTCCCTAAGATGGACGAAGGGAACAGAAGGAAGAATAGGTCAGTGAAGATAGGAGAAAGCAAGCAATGGGACAACACGACCAGCCTGTCCAGAGTAAAAAGACAAGGAGAACCACTGACGGAGAACTACCTGTGGGGAAGGTCAGAAACAGCTCTGAGTGACATTCCACCAGAACACAGACTGTTTAGCAGAGCAGTGATGTTCTTTTCCTCCATAATACATCCAGGGATGCAGGCATATGCAAATACGAAGTGGCTCCAGATCACCAGATGGGAGCTAATGATGACGATCAACTCCACCGTTAATGGATTCAACGTGATAAAAGAAGAACTGAGGGCAATAAGGATGGTAGCACTTCAGAACAGATATGTGCTGGATCTCCTGACAGCAATGGAAGGAGGTGTTTGCGCAAAAATTGGGAGCTCATGTTGCACGTTTGTTCCTGCCAACGACGAGGACAATGGCACGCTTTCTGAGGCAGTATCACAGCTGGCCCAAATGCACGCCAAAATGGAAGAAGAAGCGAAGGGAGTGAAGAAGGACGGTAGCTGGTTCTCCTACATGTGGTCTTGGATGCCATCTTGGCTTTCAGATGGGTTTAAGATTGTGGCAGGATGCATAATTTTAGGAATGGCCGTTATGATGGGGATTAAGGTATGGAAAGCAAGATCAGCGTGCACTACTGAAGAAATGATCGAAATTATTTGCATGCACGCCCTAATGCCAGCTGAAGATGAAAAACACACAGACATCATTATAAAGGAACGCTTACGCCAGCAGATAATAGAAGCAGATTTGTATCCACCATCAGTAAAAGTAGAGAACCCAAGGAACCCGAAGAGTTCCTTTGGAAAGTGGGTTTATTGCAAACCCGGTGGCAGATGCGTTTATATGTACTGGTCATTTGAAGATCAGGTAAACCAGTACGGACACTTGGCAGGAATAACGAAGGTATGGCGAGTACGCAGAGATAAAAGAGTGGCTAATTTTGTGGTCGACAAGTCGACCAGAGGGGGGACTGAAGAGGGAAAAAGGGAAAATCCCTTCCCCCCATTCTCATCCAAACCATGGCCTAGGACATCACGACCCAAGCACCACTCGCGAGAGGAATTCGACCCGCTCACTTCCACACCAGACGACAAGATCCACTGTGGCTATGACCCACACGGCCAGGGAGCCTGCCCATTAATGAAACCACATGCGGGAACCTCAGGTGGAACTGACATCGACCTTATGGACCAACTCGATTAGACAGTAACCACAAAACGCCATCATCGTTAGAGATGCCATGACGACATAGCTTACAGAAAAGAACACATGTGCCACCATGCACATCGATCACTCACACACCAACCTAAATGATAACATACTTAGTGCTATGACACTGGGGACCCTGTACACCCACAGACATGCATCGTTGTTATTTTCCACATAGGCCACCTACAGCACCGTAGAAAGGCAAGATGCCTGAAGAGCTCGTGTATACGCTTGCCAATGCTTTCTCGCCACTAACGCCATGAAGACGCCACCCTACATATCTACTAATGCAGGTGACCCTCTGTCGCCCCTCGCAACCTCCATGTTATGGATCACGAACCGCCACCCAGAAACTAGGCCCAGGTAGGCTGCAAAGCAAGAGTCCCCAGGCAGAAGCTTCTCAGATAAAACTGCAAAGCGCTGATCACACAGAACGAGCCCCAATGAGAGCCCATAGCCAAGGCTGCGATGTTGTAATCTACATGCCAAGCTCCCTGCTCCAAGGTTACACCTGCCACTGCTAAACGCTGTACGATCCGAAATACAAATCAAATGCTCATAATTCTGCTCCAGCCATGGTCTCGCCACATGTGACCAAGCCGACCTGACACAATGCCAAACATACGGGACACAAGAGCGCTGGGGTCTCACGTCTGGGACACAGTCTGCAACAATAAAGTGACAAATGGGACACCTACAGCGATGGGAAAGACATGCACACTAGCCACTAGTCAGACCTGTCCATTGTCCGGCACTGACACATAGTCACACATTGTTGCCAGCACCAGGTACACCGCGAGCTGGGAACAACGATGGTCCCAGGCTTGGGGACTTGCGGGTGAACCAATCAGAATACGAGGGGCGCATCATGACACCAATATAGTCTAGCCAATCACCAAGTGTCCCCTTGTAACAGATTTGTTGTAGCTGAAAGGGGCCCCTAGGGGACCCTGACGTCTATGGAAACAAGGCGAGTCACCACACACGATAGATACGCCACACACAAGGTTGTATTCCCAAAGCTAGGGTTTATTGCAAAGCAAAAGTCTCAGTTGGCCAACCCGGTCTCACGCCCCGCAACGTGTATCTCTAGACCTCGAGGGACGCAAGAGAGTGAATTACGTACATCAGTTACATATATACAAAATGCATAGCACACAATCCGCTATGACATGTTTAACACCCCCCTTTATTGGGTTTCTTTGAACTTGGTGTGTTGATGGACATCTCCGATCACTATGACACCTTCAAACATCTATTCTAGTAACAATTTGTAATTTGTGAGTGTGAAGGCATCTTTCAGTTGTTGAATAGAACACAGCGCTTCTGTTCTTGGAAGCGAGCTACATACGGGAGGGAAGAGTTGCATTCTGGATCTTGCTATCTATCAGGTGCAATTCGTGTCCTGGGAGCCGACACGCTGTAGCGGGTTCAGCAAAGGGGGGCCGTAAGAAAAGCATAATTCAAGCCTTTAGCGGTATTATTCTAACATATTCTACCATATAACAAGACTGGCTGGCAGCTGTGAAATGATTAAATGCCCTGCAGCTCTGCTTCAAGGCTACATTCGGGAGGGAGCCGGGCATTCTTCCAGGCGCTGCCTACGTTTGTGTTTCAGCGAACTCTTGTTATCCTCACGGCCCTGCGGCCTTGTCCTTTTCACATACTGACAACAATGTTTCACAGTCCAGCAGTGTAAGCGGAAAATATACTGCGAAGCAATAGGAACAGAAAGCAATGAGCAGTGGTTAGAAAACAAAATGGCGATTCTTGTTACATCAAAATGACCGTTCATTGGCAAACTCGAAAACCTATATTTTGTCATATCGTGCATGAGACGGTTGGCCCACAGCCACCAAAATGGGTTTGCGGTCTCAAAGTAGAGGTATCCGTATTTCTAGACTGACATAGCAATTGTCAGGGATGGCCCAAGCGTACCACCTGACCCTTCCTCACCCAATAACACCCTTTCCTATAGGTAACCATACTGACCCTACCACTCGGGGAGCCAACCCGAAGTGCCGCTAGGTTTTGGGGATAGTTTTCCCAGGTGACGCACGTAGCACGTCATACAACGGTAAAAAGGGCCTGCGAGCCCACTAATGATGAGAGCCTCCCGGATGCATCTGGTTCTGAGAGTTCGTCCCTGCCTGTTTCTGTAATAGACAGCAGTATCTACCTTGCTCTTGTGTGTGCCTCACACTCCTTTTGGGACGCAGGAGGAGTTGGGGCCTCCCCAGCCGCGGAGGTCTGCGGACGGCCCTGCCGGCCCCCGGGAAATCACCCCGACAGATGGAATGAAAGCCGGGGCAATGCCGGGTATATCAGCTAGTAGTGTGTGTGATCAAGCAATGTGTGAGGCATGAAACGCGTTTGCTATGTTTGCCTGGTAGCTTTTTAATACCACAATAAAGAATACGGCATTCTTATTAATATTTTTCTCGTGTTCCCAGCATTTTATTTTCAGTGGAGTGGAGCGGAAGAGTCCTGCCTCTGCGCCTATGGGTGCATTTCTACATCCTCACGCACACACACGTATATATATATTAAATTGGCTGCAGTAGCGGGCCTGTAGTTATGGTTAAGTTGCTCAACCCATATGAAGAGCACTTTTTGGGGCGGCTTATAACTTTGTCCCCCTCCTCCCAAATGAATCCTCACAAAACTTTGCAAAGAAACTATATGGACCTGCCAGATTGATTCTGCGAAGATTGGTGAGGTTTTGTTAAGGAGGGGCAATGTTAAAGGAGGGGTCCCAAAATGTGTGGTTTTTCCCATAGACGCAATGGGAAAATAATCTTTGCTCACGTCTATAGCCCAAACCGCTGGATGGATTATCACCAAGTTTGCGGCAGGAGCAGCGGATTGGTCCCGAAAGCGTGCTTTAGTAAATTTGGTGTAAATCCGTCCTGTCGTTTTTTTAAAACTACCAAAAATTAGGTCAACATAAATTTGCGATATCTGGGTTCGGTCCGCAGACTCACTTCCCTTTTCGATCTGCAGACGGGCCTCCGATTGGTCCAGAGTGAGGTCTGCAGACACCAGACACACCCGCTGATTGGTCAATGAAAAATGTGAGGTGGGTCACTGATGACATCACATAGCTTGCTCACATATTTTTGTTCACTGAAATATCTAGGCCAGGTGGTTTTGTTCACTGACATTCAGAATATTAAAATTCAAAAGGTGCTGTATATCTAGACGTTAACCTTGTCATATGTTCTTAAAGCACTTTCCTTAGGGTTTGGTGTCAGCTCATGGTGCACATACATGGGGCAATAGCAGGCCTCAAACACACAATTCATTTGTATACACCAAGATAAACTTTAATGCTATTAACATTTTCTGATGATGCTGTTTCTTTCTTCCTTACTTTAGTTTCCCTGTTTGTGCCTCTAATTTATATGCATTGTGGGTCTTCATATGTATTGTTTGTACCAGCACAACTGTGTAGTAAGTCTTGAATTGTTAGCTAGTTATTACATGTTTAACATTACACATTCACCCCTGACATCTTGTTACCAACATTATAAACACAACTCCTTGTAGGGACTTTTCATCAAAATTAATTTCACATGTGATGTCATCAGTGATGGATTTGTGATGTCATCTTTGATGTCCTGGGTGTTAGTCTTAGCAGTGCACGGTGGTGGTGCGAGTTATGGTTGCTTAGCTTACCATAATTGGCGAATTTCTGAGGTTTTTCCGTTTTAACTGTAACCATAATGTCCCTGTTACAACGTTTTTCTATTGAATTTCATAGGTTTGTTTTAGCGCAACTTAACCATAACGTCCCTTTAACAAAGTTTTTTCATTGAATTTCATAGGTTTTTTTATTAGTGCCGCTTAAGCATAAAGTTCCTTTAACAAAGTTTTTTCATTGAATTTCATAGTTTTTTTATTAGTGCCACTTAACCATGAAGTTCCTTTAACAAAGTTTTTCATTGAATTGTGTAGGTTTTTATTGGTGCAATTTAACCATAAGGTCCTTTGAACAAAGTTTTTCATTGATTTTCATAGGTTTTTATTAGTGCAACTTAACCATAAAGTTCCTTTAACAAAGTTTTTTCATTGAATTGTATAGGTTTTTATTGGTGCAACTTAACCATAACATCCCTTTACAAAGTTTTTTCATTGAATTTCATAGGTTTTTATTAGTGCAACTTAACCATAAAGTTCTGTTAACAAAGTTTTTCATTGAATTGTACAGGTTTTTATTGATGCAACTTAACCATAATGTCTCTTTAACAAAGTTTTTTTAGAGAATTCCATGGGTTTTTACCAGTGCATGCTATTTTCCTACAACTTACTAATATCATACTTACCCCAATATAGCAACCTTTGTGTCCAATTTACAACATTTCACCATAAAACCCTGCCATTTCCCACCTTCTAGCATCATTTTTAACACTTCTATACTTTTTCCACTGTTTTTGCTTCCGTCGACGTCCGCGAACCTCTGACGTCACTGTGGACCTTCCGGAAAGTGCCTCGTGGCCATACATAGACTCAATACGTTTTTCCAACATTTCCATTAGCCTTTTGTGTTATGCTAATGGGAATAATGTGGCGTTCATCCCCCCGTTCTGGGGGATAACGGCCCGGCAGCCCAAGTTATCGGCCCATGCGAAGTGTGTCTGTGTGCGCCCTGATGCCTGCGGGCTTTGGCGCGTTATAAATAAATAAATAATGAGGGCTCCGGACCATTATCCTCCATTGCAGCCCCTGCAATAGGGGATAAAGGCCATTAGTACCCATGTTTCCCAAAGCGGGACACCGGGGTGCTAAAAAATAGATATTTCTTCCTACAGCCAAGATGGCCACCATGGAAAAAGAAGGCGGGGCTCAGTACAGAGCCCCTCTTCCCTTTCCATGGCAGCCTGCAGAAGGCAAAGTCAGAACCCTATGACCATATTACCACCAGCACATTTTTTCCCCTTTTAAACCTATCCTACTTTCGAATAACTTCATCACATAGCCGGTCCCAGGTGGACATGGCCACTTTAACACCATTTTTCAACCCTTGCGGTCACGGCCAGTAGCCAGATTGTCTGGGTCATGACCTTATACCATGACCCAGACAATATGGCCACTGCCCATGGCCACAGTCTACATCTCAGTCAGCAAAGCTATATCACTATTTTTTTGTACCTACATTATGACACTTGTCAAAAAAATAAAACACAGGTATGTTTGTTAAACCATGCTTTCAGGTCCTGGCCAATGCTGCTTACACGAGTTTGCTTGACATCCACCCATGTTATTTTTTTTCAAAAGTGTGAAAATGTATGTACATACAATAGTCATATAACTTAGCCCCCAACTTGACAAAATCCATTCAGATTTTACACAAACATTCAAGGTTGGGTCTATAATCTTTCTGAAAACTTTTGTCCACATTCGTCAAACGGCAACAAAGTTATAAGCCATCTAAAAATGTTGAGTCCTCCTCTAATTTAGCCCCCTCTCGTGAAAATCCCACCAAACTTTACAAAAACATTTATATCTGGATGAAAAATCGTTTTGCAAACTTTTGTGCAGATTCGTCAAATGGCAACACATTTATAAGCCTTTACAATATTTTGGGACTCCCCCTCTAATTTTGCCCCCTCTTGACAGAATCCCACCAAACTCTGCAAAGGTTCATGCAGTTTCATTGAGTGGTGCCAAAGGTATAAGCCATCCAAGAACTGCACCCGAACATCTGAAGTGTCCTCGAACTTCACAGGACTGTTCACGAACATCCGGACCGTTCGCTAACGTTTATGGCGAAACCACCCGTTTTTTGGCTTCTTATGGCCATATCCCATCCCATCTACATCACCCCTCAACTCCCCAGAGATTGTTTGATAAGTTTGACAAGTGTAATGTTGTGTTTTTCTACATGATTTTACGGCGATGTCCGCGGACATCTGCCAAAGTCCGCAAATCCAACATGGCGGGTGTTTCCAAAAATCTGACACACTTCATGCTTTTCACCATCCAATCAGTGGACGTATCTGATGTCTGCGGACATCACGTCACCCTCTAAGCCAATCGGATGCCTGTCCATGGACCGAACAGGGAAATGGGTCAGCGGACCGAACCCAGATATCACGATTTTTTTGGAACCTACTTCTTGGTCATTTTTTAAAAAACTACTTGACGGATTATTGGGACCCCCTATAACTTTTCCCCCCCTTTACAAAACCTCACCAAACTTATGCTGGAGTGCTGCCGTTTGAAATGTGAGGCATCCTTTAAATTCATTGCTGAGTAGATGAAAGTGTTTTCACAGCCATACAAGTATGGCTTTGTATAATGGGCAACTCGTCAAATTACTGCTGTAATAACATATTCTTGATTTGAGAATTGTACCAATTGAATTGATTTGAGCATTGCTTGAACTATCGGACCTGGGTTTAGACATGTACTACGTGAGGGTGGGGTGGGTGGGGTAAAGGGAAGGTGGGTGTGGGACCGTTGGTGGGGTTATTGTTTGTTGTTATCCAAAATTCCAATTAAAAAAATTTAAAAGAAAAAATACCCAGGCAAGGAGGTATGTTTTTCTTTTATATATAGTATAACTTATTTTGTATGTAAGAAGCCAGTCAGTGAGGTAACCCCATTTCAAGGTGAATGGCCTGATTTGGTATGCAAGATGCATCTCCATATGGTTCCTTCCAATCTATCTAGCCAATCTGTTTTGATTATATATAGCCTGTAGTCCATATGCCACCACTGGTAATATACACTGTTTGTAGACTGTAAGTATCCCGGTTAAGCTATATCCAGCCGTAGCGTTTGTCAATGTATTAGTGCATATATTGAGTGCGTGGGTTCTTTGAAGTATGTTAAATCCACAGCTAAAGTTACACCCAAATATCTGTATTCGGTTACCCGTTCAATTTGCACTCCATTAATCTAGCAACTTTCAGCTTTTTCTTAGGGCCTCCCACCTGCATATACTTCGTTTTTTCATTATTCAAGCATAGCTTATTCACCTTGGTGTATTCGTACAAAGCCTGTGCTGAGCGATTTAATCCAACTGTTGTGTGATCCAGGAGTATCACATCATCGGCATATGATATCCAATGCATTTGATTAGTTCCAATCGTATGAGAAATTTCCCCAGATTTCTCTAAACATTCAGGCAGGTCAGACATGTATGAATTAAAAAGCATGGGCGCAAACACACAGCCTTATTTCAGGCTGTTAGTTGTTGTTATATCACTAGTGCATGGGCCCATGGCATCCATTCAAACCTGTACAGATGTTTCAGTATGGTAATCGCGCAATATATACACTAAATCTTCCGGCATGTTCCCAGCAGTCAATTTAGCCAACAATCTCTCCCTCCACACTGTATCAAATGCTGACTTGAAGTCAACATATAACAGGTGGAGTGGTGGGGCACCGGATTTTCGTGCCGTCTGCATCTAGGTGTTAAGTAATAAGAGACTATGGGCCTCATTACAAGTAGGGCACAAAGGGATACTGGGCACCAGTAATGACACCGGTGCCGGTAATCCCTTTGCGCCCTACTACGAATTCCCTTTGCGGGTCCTTCCTGAACGCCTGCTTTTAGCAGGCGTTAAGGACGGGACCCGCAAAGGGACACCGGGGTCAATAACGGTACCGTAACTTACGGTACCGTTATTGCCGCCTTCCCCCTTCCCATTGAGCCCTATGGGGGCTCAAATGGGAATGGGGAATGGCCCTGGTGAATGGGGAATTACCAGTCCCTCCGACCTCGGAATAGACCGGTAATTACTCCATTCACCAGGCCGGAGTCGGAACGATTTTGGAGGCAGCCATGCCGCAAATAGTGGCGTGGTTACCTCCAAAGTGCGAATGAGGCCCTATGCACAGTACTAGAACCGGCCCTGAAGCCTATCTGGAAGGGGTGGAGTGCACTACATGCATCCGGCCATTCTTTCACTCTATCCAAAATTAGAGATGCAAACAACTTACCACTAGAGTCAAGCATGTAAAGTATACGATAGTTAGTGGGTTTACTTCTCTTATATTTTTTTAAATTGGTATGGCTCTAGCCTTTTCCCAACTCAAGGGAAGTCTGCCCTCTTTACATATTTGGCTATAGAGTATGTGTAATACCTGTCCCCAATTCTCAGGATCTTTTTAAATCACAAGGTTAGGTAACCCGTCAGGGCCAGGCGCTCTTTATCCCTTTCATTTCTGGATTTTTAGGACAATGTCCTGGGTATAAAACTTTATATCATATGGGACCAATCCTTCTTGCTGCCTGGCCATTTTATCGGGAATATCTCTGCCAAATACCTTTCCAACATGCTTGACCCTTTTATCTTCGCTATTGGGTTGATAAGTATACCCTTCTTTATGCCCGTGACTCATTAAATATGCTCCATATTTCTTTTGTATCAGCCTTAGTAATTAACATGAACATATGCTGACACTGGGAATTTTTATGAGACATCTGCTATCTTTTCATTCAATTACGATAGGCTTCTTTTTCCTTTCTGAATACGCTTCTCAGCAAGTCTTATCTTTTGTCTCACTAAGCATTTTGCATTCACAATAGCAAGTTCTGGTCTCTTTTTTGTTCTGTTCTCGTTCTTTAATCAGACATTTCTGGCCCATGGGACATTTCCACAATGATTTTGCAGGTGTAAATGATGACGCAGGGGATGAGAGGTTTTGGCAGCTGTGAAAAGTTTAGTGAATCCCGAAAAACATACATCTGTACACCCTGGGGAGGAGGAGTGTCTGCCATCCACACCCACAAACACCCCTGACATAACCCCAAAAATCATGCCACAGTGTGTTTATTGATATATTTAATATCCTTGTACATTTGAATATTTCTGCCATTTTAAATACATTAATTATTAATTTAACGTCGCTATTTTAAATAACTGGTTTATATAAATGAACATATATATTTAATATTTAGACACATTACAATGCATCGTGTGACATTCTACTGAGCTTTAACTGAAATAGAGTATAAAAAGTTAATATTGTCATTACTTGAATTATTTTAAATGGAATCAAAATATATATTTCAAATTATTTTATATCTTTTTACATATTATAATAATGGGTTCATATCTGTTGCCATTAATAATGTTTTACCTCGTGCCTTGGAGCCTTTCAAATTCATTTAAGTTTTGAAATTCTTAATGGAGATTCAAGGTGATGCGTGAGCATTGTAAACGACCCATGGAACATCTCAAACACTTAGACCTTTCTCATAAAAACGTTTTTGGAGAGTCATACAAGACACGTTTAGGGTAGTTTGTTCACCATTAGTGACAGCATGCTAAGTGTGACAAATATGAGGATATTGTCCCTTCTCCCCTTGGGGAGGCCTTTGCCTTGAGGCCAGGGTGGTGGTCCACAGTACGATAGTCCCCCTGGGGGTGGTGCACCAGGGGAGGATTGCATGGGAGAGGAAGCCCCTTATGGTATTAGGGACGAGCCTCCCCTGAAAACGGGGTATCCCTACCAATCGCCTGCTCCTAGGCCCCCTCTAGTAGGTACCGACTTCCTATTGGTCCAGCAGTGGTAGAAAGAGAGGAGGGAAACTAGGGAGTGTTGTCAAGTCCTCCCTGGATAAGCAAGGAGCAGGAATGCAGTGCTGAAACGAAAGGAGATGTGGACCAGTGTGCCTCCCAGAGAGTGGGGTAAGAATCCTTGAGCACCAGCAGTGTGTGCAAGGAACTGAGCGAGCTGGAGACAACTCTCACTAGGAGAACTGGTGGCAGCTGAGAAGCAGCTGGGAACGCTACCCCAACAGTCCTCGAGTGAGGAAGCTGGGCCGACGCCGACCCGGCATACCGGGAACTGAAGCAAGAGCCGCAGTGCAAGGTGCTGAGCAGGAGCGAGAAAACAGGCAGAGAAGTACTTCCTTTGTGCGCTGCCCGAACAAATGCTGCCAGAGCCCCATACAGAAGTACCACTGCCCAGAAGAGGTGCACCAGAGAAACGGGTACACAGGCAGAGCTGAAGGTGCTAAAGGTCCCTGAGGTGTCAGGGAAAAACAGGAAACAGGGTGTGAGAGGGCTTGGGACCCTGAAAGAAGTCGACAGAAAACAGAAGGCAGCATTTGCTTGGCAGGAGAGTGAACAAAACTATTGCAACCAAATAGTGTGAATTTACGACCTGCACCCATATAAAAACAAGAGAGCGAGATGGTCTTGGATCCTGAGAAGATGTGAAAGTGCAAAAGGGAGCAAAACATGACTCTTCCTCGAAATTAAACACCCTATTATGCCTGTCATGTATATACTACCCAAAATACACAAGAGACTAGCTAACCCTCCGGGACGCCCCATCATAGCGGCTACAGATAGCCTCCTGGAACCATTGGCCCAATACCTGGACAAGATTCTACAACCTTTAGTCCAGGAAACCACAAAATACGTCAATGATACTATGCACTTCCTGCACAAATTTAAAAATGTACAGTTCGTCAAAGGGAGAGATGTGATGTTTACTATGGACGTCACATCTTTTTACACAAACATCGTACATGAAGCAGGCCTAGAAGCAATTGAATGGCTACTGTTGCAATCTGGCCAATGCAAGGGCGAGAGACTTTTTATACTAACTTTACTCAAGTTGGAACTGATGAATAATTTTTTCAAATTTCTAGATCGATTTTTTCTCCAAACATCCGGTACAAGCATGGGTGCGGCTATGGCACCCTGCTATGCCAATGCCTTTATGTACTACCTCGAACATGAAAACATTCTTACTTCGCCCAGATGGATGAGACATCTTCCCCTCTACGTCAGATATATCGATGATATTTTTGGAATCTGGTCCGGACCAGAAGATGAATTACACAACTTCTATGAAAGGATGAATTCAATGCATCCCCGGATCAAATTCACTACTGAGACAAGTGACACCTCTATCAACTTCTTGGATGTTGAAATATACGTAGCAAACACCTCTCTAGAGACCAGGATTTTCACAAAAAAGACCGACAGAAACAGCCTGTTGCTCGCTACCAGCTTCCACCCTAAGAGAACTGTCGACAGTGTGCCGTTCAGTCAATTCCTATGCTACAGAAGGATAATTTCGGAGAACATCGAATATGAACGCCAATCATTACTACTGGAGTCCAAATTCAGGTCTAGAGGATACAATCAGACAAGAATGACAGATGTGGCGGAGAAAGTAAGAGGCACTGACAGAGAGACACTGCTGACTCCGAAGCCCCCCAAACCAGGAGAGCCGCTAGTTTACATCACCACCTACTCTCTGCAGAGCATGTAAATCAAGGGGATTATAAAGAAGAATTGGCCAATGCTAGGAATGGACCCTCACTTGCAGCAACTTTTTCAAGAATCTCCAACCTTCGCCTACAGGAATAGTAAGTCATTGAGCAAAAGTCTGGTCAAAGCGGAAGTTTCATCTACCGGCACTCAGAATTTGTTTAAGGGTACCATTCCATGCTACAATTGCCAGCACTGCAGTAATATTATAAAAGGCAACAGTATACCACACCCTTACTCTGGCAAACCTATCTCAATTAAACATTCCTGCACATGTGACGCCCAAAATGTAATTTATGCATTGAGATGCCCTTGCGGCTTATACTACGTGGGTATGACGACCAGAAAAGTGAAAACAAGGTGGTCAGAACATAAATCCAATATCTGTACCAAAAGTCTAAGGTCCCCAGTCTCTCTACATTTTCAAGAAGCACGTCACACCATTGCACAACTGAAATGTGTCATCTTGGAGCAAGTGACAATGGGAAGCAGGGGTGGGGATGTCCAGCGGAAATTGTTGCAATGAGAAATCCTATGGATTGAACTTTTGGATTCGCTCAGCCCCCGCGGCATGAACACTGAGTTCGATCTTATGTGCTTTGTGTAACTCCAAGAGACTCGAGCCCAGTTGATTCATATATATTTTACTTATGATCCATATATGTTTTACTTATGTTCTTGTTGACATTTTTTTGTCCAATGCATCCACATCTAGTATGTACATTGCTTTGCTAATTTTCATGTTCATTCTACATTAGTGGCTCTAATGTTTTTATTTATCTTGTGTATGTTCTAATCAATCCATGCGTTAGTTTGCCTGACTCAACACCACAATTTTCTCTTGTCCAATAACTGTAGCCCTTCAGATCACACAGAGTGTGAGCATCTGCTTACCATTCGCCTACCCCATATAGTGCCCCTAGAGTCTTTTTGCCATTCCAGTGGCGTTTCTAGCCACATTAATTTTTGCCCCGGGTTGTGTCTCTTTGGCACTGCACCTTTTGTGCCGGCCCCCTTGACCCGTTGGACTGTGTGTAAAGACAGGTAGGGGGTGTCTGTACTTCTGCTCTCTATATGGTAGAGGAGAGGCACAGAAGACCCCAGCCAAGATTCTCTATAAGGTAGCAATGGAAGAGCAATCAAGGCCTAGCTTCTCAGGAGGTGGTGCAGGCTGGTTCTTAAGTACAGTGTAGTCCCCGAACCCCCACAAAGGAATGTCCACATACTGTATTACTGAAAACACAGTCTTTATATAATTAATATTCAAAGGTATGTACACGATCACAATAACGCACTTTGTACTCGGAAGTCAATAATGATAAATATATACAATTCTAAAGTGGTACCACCAATGTTATCAAATCTCATTAAAGTGCATCAACTGTACGGTTATAATGTCACACAGATCAATAACGAGGATACCAGCCCTAGAGATAGGAAGGAACATAAAATGGTTGAAACAATAGGCAGAATGCTGGCCCTGTTACCTAGACACAGTTCTGTGTGGAGATCCCCCCACCTGGGCAACCTGTAAAATAAAGATATATAGCACAATCCCAGTCTATATGTTCAATAGTCTTACTTCCTCCTATTAAGGTTTTACCCCCCCAATGTACCTGGTGGAGTAGAGTTCTCCGAAGATGCGTCGACCAATCCTTCTTGAGTGACTCCCTTTAAAGCAGGAGCCACGGATCGTCAAGAGGCGTCGAGGAACTCGGCGTTCGGTGTCGGGAAATCGACGGCCCTTCTTGAGTGCCCTCCTTTTAAGGCAGGAGTCACGGGTCGTCGAACGTCCGACGGAGAACAGGTTGAACTACGGCGGTGAAGTGGCAGCTTCGTTCCTAGCGGTGCTTGTCGGCGACAGAGCGTTGGTGTCCTGCAAGGAAGAGGCGTGCGGGGCACCTCGGTGACCATAGTTCTGGACCGCAAAGAGATGATGAAGAACTGTGGCCCAAGAAGGGCGTTGAGTCGTCGGCGTCTCTGTGGTCTTTAGGTGGCGGGAAACCCACCGGTGGATGCTCCTCGGTGCATCGACAGTCGGGCCTTCTCCAGCAGGAGAGAAGCGGGCGACGATGCAGACGAGAGCGTCCGATAATCAAATGAAGTTCTTAGGCAAACGGGAGCACGGCGGCTCCGGTCGGCGACGGCGGTCGTCGACAGTGGCGGACAACAGTCCAGGTGCTTCTCTTTGAGAATCCGCGGCAGTCCCCGTCTCGGGTCGGCAGCCTGTCAAAGGTCTGTCTACCAGGGAGCTTTGGCAAAGATCAGCTGTGCACGATGGTCCCTCGTAGCTCGGGAACAGGGCGCCTTACCAGGTTCTCTCTGGGTCAGTCCTTGGAGGCACAGCAGCTTTCAGATTGTGAAGGAGAGCAACAGCCCTTCTTCTCGTCCAGCGGGGCTTCAAGGTCAAGCTTCAGTTACTCCAGTTACTCGTCGTAGTGGACTTCAGCTTCTGAACACGATTCCTAGCAGTGAGAGGTCCCCAGATATACTGTTGATCTTCCATTCATTCCGCTGGGTCACACTCAAGCATCCAATAACGACTAAGGGCATTCATGCAGGCAGGCAGCCAATCAGGCACATGAGGTATTCAGGCCATTCACTTCTCTCCAGACACTCACAACAAGTTATGTGTATTGGGACAAGTACCGAGCCATTCAACACTCCAAGCTGGATTCATACCAGTTTCGGGCAGGGCTGTCTCAGTCATTGTGTCAACCACCAGATACTAGACATCCACAACACAGAATGCATATTCGTCACACACTCTATTCACCCAGGTCCCATTGGCCCAATACCTGGACAAGATTCTACAACCTTTAGTCCAGGAAACCACAACATACGTCAATGATACTATGCACTTCCTGCACAAATTTAAAAATGTACAGTTCGTCAAAGGGAGAGATGTGTTGTTTACTATCGACGTCACATCTTTTTACACAAACATCGTACATGAAGCAGGCCTAGAAGCAATTGAATGGCTACTGTTGCAATCTGGCCAATGCAAGGGCGACAGACTTTTTATACTAACTTTACTCAAGTTGGTACTGATGAATAATTTTTTCAAATTTCAAGATCGATTTTTTCTCCAAACATCTTGTACAAGCATGGGTGCGGCTATGGCACCCTGCTATGCCAATGCCTTTATGTACTACCTCGAACATGAAAACATTCTTACTTCGCCCAGATGGATGAGACATCTTCCCCTCTACGTCAGATATATCGATGATATTTTTGGAATCTGGTCCGGACCAGAAGATGAATTACACAACTTCTATGAAAGGATGAATTCAATGCATCCCCGGATCAAATTCACTACTGAGACAAGTGACACCTCTATCCACTTCTTGGATGTTGAAATATACGTAGCAAACACCCCTCTAGAGACCAGGATTTTCACAAAAAAGACCGACAGAAACAGCCTGTTGCTCGCTACCAGCTTCCACCCTAAGAGAACTGACGACAGTGTGCCGTTCAGTCAATTCCTATGCTACAGAAGGATAATTTCGGAGAACATCGAATATGAACGCCATTCATTAGTACTGGAGTCCAAATTCAGGTCTAGAGGATACAATCAGACAAGAATGACAGATGTGGCGGAGAAAGTAAGAGGCACTGACAGAGAGACACTGCTGACTCCGAAGCCCCCCAAACCAGGAGAGCCGCTAGTTTACATCACCACCTACTCTCTGCAGAGCATGTAAATCAAGGGGATTATAAAGAAGAATTGGCCAATGCTAGGAATGGACCCTCACTTGCAGCAACTTTTTCAAGAACCTCCAACTTTCGCCTACAGGAATAGTAAGTCATTGCGCAAAAGTCTGGTCAAAGCGGAAGTTTCATCTAATGGCACTCAGAATTTGTTTAAGGGTACCATTCCATGCTACAACTGCCAGCACTGCAGTAATATTATAAAAGGCAACAGTATACCACACCCTTACTCTGGCAAACCTATCTCAATTAAACATTCCTGCACATGTGACGCCCTAAATGTAATTTATGCATTGAGATGCCCTTGCAGCTTATACTACATGGGTATGACCACCAGAAAAGTGAAAACAAGGTGGTCAGAACATAAATCCAATATCTGTACCAAAAGTCTAAGGTCCCCAGTCTCTCTACATTTTCAAGAAGCACGTCACACCATTGCACAACTGAAATGTGTCATCTTGGAGCAAGTGACAATGGGAAGCAGGGGTGGGGATGTCCAGCGGAAATTGTTGCAACGAGAAATCCTATGGATTGAACTTTTGGATTCGCTCAGCCCCGCGCGGCATGAACACCGAGTTCGATCTTATGTGCTTTGTGTAACTCCAAGAGACTCGAGCCCAGTTGATTCATATATATTTTACTTATGATCCATATATGTTTTACTTATGTTCTTGTTGACATTTTTTTGTCCAATGCATCCACATCTAGTATGTACATTGCTTTGCTAATTTTCATGTTCATTCTACATTAGTGGCTCTAATGTTTTTATTTATCTTGTGTATGTTCTGATCAATCCATGCGTTAGTTTGCCTGACTCAACACCACAATTTTCTCTTGTCCTATAACTGTAGCCCTTCAGATCACACAGAGTGTGAGCATCTGCTTACCATTCGCCTACCCCATATAGTGCCCCTAGAGTCTTTTTGCCATTCCAGTGGCGTTTCTAGCCCATTAATTTTTGCCCCGGGTTGTGTCTCTTTGGCACTGCACCTTTTGTGCCGGCCCCCTTACCCCGTTGGACTGTGTGTAAAGACAGGTAGGGGGTGTCTGTACTTCCACTCTCTATATGGTAGAGGAGAGGCACAGAAGACCCCAGCCAAGATTCTCTATAAGGTAGCAATGGAAGAGCAATCAAGGCCTAGCTTCTCAGGAGGTGGTGCAGGCTGGTTCTTAAGTACAGTGTAGTCCCCAAGTGCATCAACTGTACGGTTAAAATGTCACACAGATCAATAACGAGGATACCAGCCCTAGAGATAGGAAGGAACGTAAAATGGTTGAAACAATAGGCAGAATGCTGGCCCTGTTACCTAGACACAGTTCTGTGTGGAGATCCCCCCACCTGGGCAACCTGTAAAATAAAGATATATAGCACAAGCCCAGTCTATATGTTCAATAGTCTTACTTCCTCCTATTAAGGTTTTACCCCCCCCCAATGTACCTGGTGGAGTAGAGTTCTCCGAAGATGCGTCGACCGATCCTTCTTGAGTGACTCCCTTTAAAGCAGGAGCCACGGATCGTCAAGAGGCGTCGAGGAACTCGGCGTTCGGTGTCGGGAAATCGACGGCCCTTCTTGAGTGCCCTCCTTTTAAGGCAGGAGTCATGGGTCGTCGAACGTCCGACGGAGAACAGGTTGAACTACGGCGGTGAAGTGGCAGCTTCGTTCCTAGCGGTGCTTGTCGACGACAGAGCGTTGGTGTCCTGCAAGGAAGAGGCGTGCGGGGCACCCCGGTGACGATAGTTCTGGACCGCAAAGAGATGATGAAGAACTGTGGCCCAGCAAGGGCGTTGAGTCGTCGGCGTCTCTGTGGTCTTTAGGTGGCGGGAAACCCACCGGCGGATGCTCCTCGGTGCATCGACAGTCGGGCCTTCTCCAGCAGGAGAGAAGCGGGCGACGATGCAGACGAGAGTGTCCGATAATCAAATGAAGTTCTTAGGCAAACGGGAGCACGGCGGCTCCGGTCGGCGACGGCGGTCGTCGACAGTGGCGGACAACAGTCCGGGTGCTTCTCTTTGAGAATCCGCGGCAGTCCCCGTCTCGGGTCGGCAGCCTGTCGAAGGTCTGTCTACCAGGGAGCTTTGGCAAAGATCAGCTGTGCACGATGGTCCCTCGTAGCTCGGGAACAGGGCGCCTTACCAGGTTCTCTCTGGGTCAGTCCTTGGAGGCACAGCAGCTTTCAGATTGTGAAGGAGAGCAACAGCCCTTCTTCCCGTCCAGCGGGGCTTCAAGGTCAAGCTTCAGTTACTCCAGTTACTCATCGTAGTGGACTTCAGCTTCTGAACACGATTCCTAGCAGTGAGAGGTCCCCAGATATACTGTTGATCTCCCATTCATTCCGCTGGGTCACACTCAAGCATCCAATAACGACTAAGGGCATTCATGCAGGCAGGCAGCCAATCAGGCACATGAGGTATTCAGGCCATTCACTTCTCTCCAGACACTCACAACAAGTTATGTGTATTGGGACAAGTACCGACCCATTCAACACTCCAAGCTGCATTCATACCAGTTTCGGGCAGGGCTGTCTCAGTCATTGTGTCAACCACCAGATACTAGACATCCACAACACAGAATGCATATTCGTCACACACTCTATTCACCCAGGTCCCACCCACAGGAGGTACCCACAACATACATCACCGGGAAGGCTCCAGCTAGTCTGGCCGGGCCTTCACAACAACACCATATATGGCATTTCCACCCAACAGCCAGTCAGGGGGAAGGGACAGAGTCAGGGCTTCCCAGGACTTTGGGAAAACAAGATAATGGGTAATAGAAAGCAAGAGGCCACAGGGGCCATCTTGTTTTCCATCAGGAATCAACTGATCCCAATGGCAGGGCCGGGGTATCCCAAAATGGAGGATACTCTGCACACCTGTCAATTTCAGCATGGAGCTGCCACCAGCCCATACCCTGCTCTGTGGGCCACCCACAGGTGCCCATAAACGTACACTAGGGGCACAGGGTTGTACCCCCACCCATGGGTGCCATAAGGGTATCCCACGGGTCTGTTCACCAAACCAAAAGAGAGAGAGCTGCACCGCCAGGAGTCCCACATAAACTCCTGCGCAGAAAACACGACAGAACACACGATAAAAAGCAGTAAAGGACAAGGATACGGAGGCCCTGTCCCTCCGATGCATTTCCAGCATCACACTGTGTCTCTGTGTTGGCCTGCAGGATCTTCCTGCTTTTTTCCATTATTTACCTGGCCTGTCATTCCATTACTCTCACGGTGGCCATTTTGTGGCTGTCCGTATTTACCCTCTAGCGCCATGGGGGCACCCCGCAGTTCCTTTGAGCTGTGGTTGTGCCCCCATGCGTGCTCGCGTACATGCCATACCTCTGATTGCACCTTGTGAGCACTCTGCGGTCCCATGTAGGCTGCGTTTATGCTCCCCTGCTGTGCTCCCATAGTTCGTCTGACTCGGGAGATTATCTCCTTTGAGTGTTCACCCCTTGTAGTGTTTGCCGCGTTGCCGTGGCTACTCAGCTCCGCCTTTGCCCACCTCAAGATGGGCGTCGTCCTGGTGAACCGCACGCATGCGCGGGGTTGCCAGGATGACTCATAACGCCATACTCTAGTCAGGACGCGCGTTGCAGCGGCCAGACTCCACGGAGATCCTCGCACACTGAGGTACGTTTTTCACAGCACGCCCGTTTCTTTTTATTCCTGCTAGTATCCCTATCTGATGCAGCTACTTTTCCACCAGATTACTCCGGGTTCGACATTCGGCCCATTTTAAAGATGGACATGCGTTGGTCCGTGAGGTTCTGTTGCAGCTCCCTGGACACGCTGGATCCTCTTTGCTTACATCTCTGTCAATGGCGCAGCTCTGCCGTGAACATGGCTATCTGTCCCTTTACATGCAGTATCTCTTTTTCCACTATTCCGTATTGACCAGTAGCCTGTCCCCGCTAGGCTGGTTTCTGTTTCCGATATATGGGTCCTTTATGATCTTTATTTTAGATACTCTATTGGCCGCGTCCCATCTCAGCTCTGTCCTCTGGCTTTTCCACCAGTTGGCTGGCTTTTGACTGGACGCCTCGCTTCTGTATCAGCAAGGTTAGTGTTTTCTATTCTCCCAATCACTTTAACAGACTCTATGAAATAAGACATTAGACTGATTAGTGCCTTTTCTCTATTACCCTACAGGGTCCATGTTATGAATATTGATGTGAAATAGGAACAATGAAAGTTTATACCCTGAAGATGGTTCTTTGAACCGAAACGCGTCGGTCATCTCCCTTTTTCTAACATCCAAAAAAAGGAGACTTTTCCACTGGAAGTTTATGCTGTTTTAAATTATTGATTCTGAATGTGTGAAGTGACACTTTTCTGTATTAATCTTGTGACTGATTTACACATTGCCAGTCGTTGTAAGGCATTTCCTATGTTTGATAAAAGTTCTGTACATTGTATGCTACATGAACTAATGTGCTCCCTATGGCTTTAATAGAGGACACTGTGTAAATTTGATCCTATCACTTCTAATAACACGTTGGATTTGACAAATTAAACATTCAAGAGTTAGCTCTATAATTCAGGCTCTGATTTATATGTACATTTTCTACTGAAGTTTCTAAATGTCATGTCTGTTAACTAATGAGGTATTGCTATTTACCTTTTAATACTAAATGTTTGAATGCAACCAGGTACTCCAGTACCGAGAAATTCGCCTATACAGCTCTAAAACTATTAGAGTTACTTACCTTAATAGAGGGATTTTCTTCCCTGAAGAGTGCATTTGGGCCTGCTCTGTAGCAATACACAGCTCTGGTTCTGCTCGATTTTCTCTGTCCCAAGTGGCCTTGTGACGTATGCCCGCCTGCACCTGAAATTTTTATTACATTGTTCGCTAATCATTGCTGATATACATCTTCCTGAAACTTTGTTTCTCTCCTCAAGTGTCTATGATTATCTAAATTGTTCTGTGCACCCCTATAACCCACTTGTCTGTTCCACATTTGACCATATTCCAACTCCAAGCATTGTACTCCACACTCTAGTCTCCACCATCTACAACATTCCATCATACCCCACACTATCACATAGTTCACAAACTATGTTCATGGTTCTTTTATTTGTCAATCTCTTGCACCCTCCACGACATGTGCTGCTGTTTGTACCATCACAGTCCACTAGGCTGCATTGCAGACCACACGCAATCCTACATGATATTTCACTATACTTTATAAGTCAAAGTCAGCCGCTCGCATCCCTCACTCAACACTCCATTCCCTGCCATACACCACAATTCATGCCCCCCCACACTTCACACTTCAAAAATTATACACACACTTCACAGTATACAGCACACTCCACAACTTTGCACGCTCCCTATTCACTGACTTAACATTCTCTCTCTCTATATATAAGTATTCAAATTATAAGGAAATTACAGTAGTGATTGTTGATGTTTCCTATGCATATTTTTATATATCCTTATAGACCACAGGAGGAGTCAATATTGTGGGATAATGAACATCCAAGTTATGGCCCGAGGCGAAGCCCAAGGGCCATTATCCCAAGCGATAATGACCCCTGCCGAGGTATGTAATGATGTAGCGGTGATAGCAATACATGTTTTGGAGTTTTGGCGGTGAAGTGAAAACGTTACTTGAATAGTGTGTAAGCTGAATAGACTGAGTTTGGAAAATAAATGTGGTTTTATTTTGTAGTGTTACAATAACAAGGTTGTGTTGATAAGTTAGCTATTGTACTTGGCGTCATGTTAATGTAAATGGTTTATCTATAAGAACATATCTTTCCACATTTTAGCTTTTTCTTGTGTGTGTTAAATATGATATTTGCTTGAAAAAAAGTGTTGTGTTGAAAAACCCCTCCCCTGGAAATTGCATTGTGGTTTCCCTGTCTGCTTTGGAAATCATAATGATCAGAATGCAGTCGATACCAGTAATTATTGACTGCGCTCTAAACATTCTGATTGGGTGAGACGAGGTTAATAACAATCTCCATGTCCTAATTATTGTTATTGTCTATTTATTATGAACTATTTATATCGTGAATGAGACAAACTGAATAGTTCATTGCCACATTCAACCATTACTAGGCAATTCTATGGTCCTCAATGTAGCAACCTTGCAAGGATGAAAGGTCGAGTTTAACCCAAATCCACAATTAAACAATGTCAAAACCTATATTATATACAGTGTGTACCGGTACTGTACAGTTTTAAAACAGAATGTGCCTCAGGGCTACAACTGTATTGATTAATACATTTATTGCAATAATACTTTATTAATCTGGTGTGATTTTTGCTCAGGTGAACATGTGGTGCACAACTGCACTGCGCTGGCACAATGTTTTTGCGGCATGGACCACAGTGTGTCTATGCAATGCTTGTAATCAAATAGTAAAATCCAGTCATGCTTTCAGGAAAACGTGCAAGATAAAGTATCAACAGGGGTTATTTGCACATTTTTGATCCTTCTGATATCCTAACTGGAACATTGCCCAACTCTCTACAACAGCACCAAGCAAAATGTCAGTAAATTGTACTGCAAGTGTCTTGAATCAAGTTATAGGGCCTCATTACACGGATGGCGGTAAGGATTTACCGGTACCGGTAAAATACCGGTACCGGTAAATCCTTACCGCCTTACTACGAGGTCCCTTTGCGGGTTGGGGGATTTAACGCCTGCTTTTTGCAGGCGTTAAAAACCAACCCGCGAAGGGACCCAGGGAGCTAATTACGGTACCGCAATTTGCGGTACCGTAATTAGCGCCTTCCCCATTCCCATTATGCCCTATGGGGCAAAAATGGGAATGGGGAAGGGCAATGGTGGAAGGGGGAATTACCACCCCGCCAACCTTGGAATGGGGCGGTAATTCCCCTTTCCGCCAAGGCGGTGCCGGTATTTTACCGGCATGAACCATGGCGCTAATAGCGCCATGGTTCTCCGCCATCCATGTAATGAGGCCCATAGTGTCTAATGGTTCCATGTTATTTTACCGAACCAAATGCTACTGAATGATATTTTACAGAAAGAAACCCAAATATCGCATTTCCTTTTTAATTGGGGGGTACCCCCGTTTACCTACACTTATAACACCCCCGATCGACCCCCACACCTTTTAACCCCTTAACCCTACCCCCTATATATTTAGTGTTCGGTATTTTTTTCGGTAGAAATTTCATTTGCAATTATTCTTTTAGGATACCGTTTAAATTCCCAATCATAATATCAGAGTCGTCTCAGTATCACATCCACAAGCTCCAAGCACTCAAGTAAATTTATGGATTCTGAACCCAGCTGAATCCCTGGTGCAGAACTCGCCAGCTGTTTTCCAATGATGCAAGGGGACAACTGTGACTCAAATGAGCATAACAGAGCAGATCCACATCACCCAAACAAGACGCTTGAATCCATCCCGACACACATGACAGGCTTTGGTGTCGAGCAACGCAAGGTCGCCCCGCCTCATGGCAGCACACAATGGGCTCGGTGAATCGCCCCATGCTAGAAATGCAATTATCATAATTCATGCGCATCCAGCAGGATGCCGGATTCCTGTACTGCAGACTCCTTCAGACCTGACATATAAACACTGCTTTGCATACATGTCGAGGAAGCCTTCAACTGAATAATAATGCTGGTCGGTCAGAATGACGGCCGACAGCGAGCACACCCCAGCCCCATGTCTGCCTCTGTGACAGCAGGCCGGGACGAAATCACAGCTTCAAAAGACAGGCATTTCATCCCATCTATATTTAATTACACAAGCAACTCAAGTCACATCACACTGGATGCAAAATTCCCTAGTATGCAGAGGCGTAGCCAGGATTGTTCAACAAGTGGGGCCTGAAGTCAATGTAGTTGGGCACACCCCAAGGAAAGCTCCCACAAAGATGGAAGGGGAGTTTGTCCCTCCCTCCCGCCCCGCAGATTTTTTTTAGGAAAAAGGGTGCATTTTAGCTGCAAATTTTAGCTAAGATAGTGGATCAAAAATTGGATGAGTTTCGTAGATCTAATGAGATAACAAAGTGTAAGCTTCCCCAATCAGACTTCCATAAAACATCAAATTCATACTTTAAAAAGGATTAGATAAACATGACTTGTAAGTATCTGTAAATCATGAGAATGATTCTGTTTTTCCTTGGCAAATCAAATGTTGAGGTCAATATGCCCGACAAGAACAGCATTTACATTTAACACAAATAACTTCCAGAATGGGGGAACCAGGGGTTATGCACAAGTGTTCCAGCCCTTCCCCTGCCCCCCTGAGGTTGTTTTGGGTGCTGCACAGGTCAGGAAGCTGGCAAGGGCATAGTGCACCTCTTCTGGGGGCAGAGAAGGTTTGGGAGCAAGCAACGGTTGGAGGCATGGCATTTGTTGTGTTGCTGCTCTCGAGCCTTCCCTGCCTTTGGCCTTTTTCGTGGTGTCGGTCGGGAGTTTTCAGGTATTGGGGGGGCATTTGTGGCTTTGGTGGGCGGGCCTTGTTATTAAAAAAAAAGAAAATAGAATACATATAAAAACTTCAATGTACTATTATTTTATGGCAGTGCTGTAAATAAAGCTCACTTACCTCAAAAGGGCACTTTGTGCCCACGGTGCTCCATCGGCCAGCCCCACTGTCGCCTCCTTGTTTCTGTTTTTCTTCATTGTCTGCCAGTGGGAACGGTGGGCAGAGAGGGTTGGGTTGGGTGCTGTGTGCGTGCTGCCCGGGATCACGCTTTACTGGGGGATAGCAGCGTTTGAGTTGTCTGGCACCTGTGAGTTGGTGGCGGGTTTATTAGGGCAGCAGGCAGCCTTATCAGGACGGAGAGTTCTCTCTGTGCGCATGCAGTTAGCTGCAAGTGCAGTGCTTGTTGTGGCCGCCTGCGGGCAGTACAGTGTGCGCTCTGAATGCCACACTCCTGTAACAAGTTGGAGAGCTGCATGGCCATCGGGCAGGGTGCGGAAGGAATTATATAAGTGAGAAACAGTTTAGGAAATGTATGTAATTAATATGGTACATTGCAGAAGTTAGGGTTTTTCTAAGTTTAGATGCGGCATATCTTTTGAAGCCCTGTGTGAATTTCTTTTCTGGGATTTGGGAGTGTTTTTGACTTTGTCAGGGGTGTGGCCCCTCCTGGTCAGAGGGGATATAATATATATATATTCACTAACAAAAACATTGTTAAAGGGACGTTATGGTTAAGTTGCACCAGCAAAAACCTATGAAATTCAATGGAAAAACGTTGTTACAGGGACGTTATGGTTCCAGGTCAAACCGAAAACCCATCAAAATTCAACAGTTATGGTAAGCTAAGCAACCATAACTCGTGCCACCAGTGTGCACTGCAAGGACTAACACCCATGACATCAAAGATGCCATCACAAATCTCATTCATGACATCACTGATGACATCACATGTGCATTTAGTTTTAATAGGAAGCCTCCCCAAGGGATTGTTACTTTAATGGTGGCAGAAAACTATCAAAGATTATTGGAAGAACTAACATGAGAGAAGTAGGTCATGGAGGAATGCATTGCTATACTCACCATTTTATTACACACTTCTTCAGTGTACATGAAGAAACTCATGTGCAAACTTAGCCATTGTCTGCACCATGCCTCATGGAAGTCTAACAATCAAATTCGTTCCATGTTACATAGTGGAATCATGAATGCATTTGTTTTAGAGTGTCAGGGACTGTGAAACATGTAAGAAGGAGCTACCATTGTCTTTATAACTAAATAACTGCACTACTCCACAGAAACCATAAAGACAACACAATGCAGACAAACATGACCATATACAAGGGAATTACAGTAAGTTTTTGCTGTAACCATAATGTCCCTGTAACAATGTTTTTCCATAGAATTTCATAGGTTTTTGCTAGTACAACTTAACCAAGACCTTTCCTGCCGTTCCTTCTGTGGCATGTGTGAGAACACCATAATAAAGGAAAATGAACTGGGAAAGGAAAAAAGGTAAATAAAGAAAGCACCTTTCACAGATCAACAACTGCTTGCCAATGCACGCATGCAGGGCGGGAGGCGTGGCAGTGTGGGAAACACTGTAGTTCAATCGGTTAGAAAGGGCGTCCCTGTACAAAGAGGTTTCTTTATGTGCTGCAGAGTGTTATTCAGAGTCAGTGCGCAACACATACTACAAAAAATAGCTACTTTCAAGAAGGGCACCAAGCCAATTTAGATGGGGTGTGCAGAAATCGGGATGGCTGGCATAGTAAAATTAACGTTATAGCTGGGGAAAAGTTTTCATGCTGTGAAACATCATATTGCCATGGGCGAAGTATGCCATAGGCACATGTCGAACAAAGGCACAAATACACTTCTTTGTATGCCATAGGCACATGTCGAACAAAGGCACAAATGCACTTCTTTGTAATGTACTGCGCTGTCTGCATTCACGGACCAAATAGAAAATGACGCTGACACATCGGTGGCTGCATAATGCGATAAAAACTTATGCAAGAGATCAGAAACAAACGCATGAACTGGGCAAGTGCCTCCTTCATCGCAAATGCACAGAAACTTGTGTAACATGTTGTGCAATTTTCCCTCTACAATAAAGAATATCGGCATGATTGCTTGTCCCCAAAGTGTCACACAGAGGAACCAAAATCAGGCACTTCATTGTGGCTACTCCATAGCACTACACATGCACATAATAGATTGAAAAATGAGTAGCCACCGCACAATGTTTACCATTCACTTTCAGTCAATGTATGTCAGGATCCCCTAAAACCCGCACGCTGTGCCTCGTGAAACACACAGCCATAACCGCACCCTCTGCATTTCTGTCGACAAATACTGTGTAGCACAGTCTGTCAGTACACACCACACCTACAAAATGTATTGCCCAATCCTGTAGCCTCTGGAGGCCCATTTCTATAGCTGTCATCTTCAAAAGGGGCATATGTATCACATGCCACCCTGCAACTATCGCGATATTCACTGACATTTTTCGTGCTGTGCGCGCGTGGGAGTGGGGGAATAACGTTCAAGCAGGGTAGCGGACGTCGTTAGTTGTGGTGGCTGTTAAAAGAGCCTTTGGGGGGGCTTTTTTTTTCTTTAAAGGTGCTTTCCTAGAAACACTTTTTTTTGTTGCAGTTTTCATACGTAAATGTTTGTTTTCAACATCAGCTCACATTCTTAAAATAGTTACAATAGGGTCTTCAGTGCAGTTTGTGAAACAACATTTCATTGCCACTGTGCGACAAAGACATGCCATTTGCCTTGAAAAGGTGTATGTATCGTGAACCAATGTTCTCATTCTCACAGGAGAACATCCCAGCAGCACTCAAGAAGTCACACATGCTTCTGTTGCTAAGACCCCTTCCGACCTCTGGCTGGTGACAGGAATCATTGGAATACTTCCACACTATTCTCAGGGCTATGCATGAGAAAAGCACCTTGGCAGTAGGAAAAATGTGCTGCACTGCTTTCATCATAATCTCCAGTTGACGGAACACAGGAACAAGGCATGTAACCCAAAAAGAAGGCTCCAAAGTGCACGATCACAAAATGTACAGTTGCGGAAGAGGCCACGCGTCGACATTCTACACGCAGTCCGCCGAAACAGCACGATTCGACACTACACCACAAAGCGTCCACTCCCTCCAAACCGAAATTGCCACACAAGTCTTCTTGGAGGGCATACACGCACAGATCTTCCACAAAGCCATCACCCACAATGAAAACTGTGTGTCTTGCCATTTTTACCAGCCGCAGTACACAAAGTAATGGAAAAAGTGAATGCCGACCTTTCCTGTGACGGACACCCAAAGCACCTGATTGGCCAACGGCCATAGTCCCATTCCCATTGGCCACCATGGTAAGAAGCGCAAAATGTGCCACGTGCCTTTCCCCAATGACCGCGAGGGCCGCGCCCCGGGGGAAGCAGGAGGATTCCTTCTCCCTATTGGTGCTCTTTCCTGTGACGTACACCCTGAGCACCTGATTGGCCAAAGGCCATGGTCCCATTTCCATTGGCCAGCATGCTGAGAAGTGCAGAATATGGCACGTGCCTTTCTCTAAGTACTGCGAGGGCCGTGCCCCAGTACAGCAGCAGCAGGAGGAGTCCTTCTTCCTATAGGCGCGCTTTCCTGTGACGCACACCCTGAGCACCACCTGATAGGACAATCGATACAGTCCCATTTCCATAGGCCAGCATGGTGATAAGCGCTGAATGTGGCACGTGCAAGTCCACAAGTACGTCGAGGGCCGGGCCTGAGTGAAGCAGAAGTCCCTCGTCCTATTGCCGCACACCCTAAGCATCTAATTGCGAAATCCCCACAGTTCCATTTTCGCGTCTGCCACCTGCAAAATCCCCAGATGTGGCTGTCGTGCTGCGTGCGGGCGCGGGGGAATAACTTGCAACCAGGGTAGAGGGAATTCGTGGTAAGGGGCAACTCTTAAGCAAGCCTGTTTTCTTTTTGTTCAGATGCTTCTACAGAAACACTTTTGCAGTTATTAGCTTTTGTGTTTTCTTGTGCTCACATTAGTACAGTAAACTCTTCAGCGTATCCTGTAGACAAGCAAACAAAACTGCATTGCCAATGAGTGACAACAAAATGCCATTTTGTTGGAAAAACTCTGCATTTCCACAACTAATGAGGTCATTGTTGCAGAAGAACATTCCATGAGCGGACAAAAAAGTATACATGCTTCTGTTGATGAGACACCTTCCTGCGCCTGGCTCAGAACAACATCCATGAGCAGTGGGCCATACTCTTTGTGGTATTATGGATGAGAAAAGCACCTTGGCGGTGGGAAAAACCGTCCTCACGACATTCAGCAATCTCCTCAGTCTACGGGACAAATCTAAGCAAGCCAGGTAACCCATATGCACGCCGCCGTAATGGATGACGATAACATCTATTACTAGAAAACTTGCGAGGTCTTTGCAAAGTGCATGCCTATCGATGAAATTGCACTCATACACAGCGTCCACAATGCACCCACTCCTTCCAAACCAAAACTGCTGTCAAAGTGTCTTTGCAGGCCATAGTTGTGCAGATCTATGACAGAGGGGTCACCTACAGTCAACACAATGCGTTTCACCACGTCAGCCACCCTCAGTATGCAGAGTATAATGTACAACAGTTTCACCTCCCCTTCAAGTCAACCACACCCACACTACCTGATTGGCTAATACCCACACTGTCATGGCAATTGGGTAAGGTGGTGTAAAGGGAAGATTTTGGCATGTGCACCTCCCAAAGTAGCGCGAGGTCTGCACCGCTTTAAAGCTGGAGCAGTCCTTCTTCCCTTTGCACTATCTTCTCTGCAGCTCTACTTCATTGGGTTACATGTAAATAGGTACACGCGCTTCCACCAATTGCATTGAAGCTGCCATCATCCAACACTGTCACTCCTGTACAACACTTGAAATGTGCTGTTAAATATTTACAGTACAAATGTGCCATTCCAAAGCATGTCCACTACAAAGTTCAATTAAAGTATGCATGATTTCTCCATCTGCATCCATCCACATAGCCACCCAGGATGTGGCACGTATAATCCTGAAAGTACCGCGTAATCCACTACCTTTTCGTGATAGTGAGGGGGGTGGGAGGCTAAACAATATCAAACTGGGTAGGGGATTCAGTCTTCCATCGTAGATGTATAAAGGTTTCTTTTTTTATTTTATTTTTGACATGCGTGTGAGCAACTTTTATTGTATTTTCTCTTTATATGCGTTTCTGTTGGCCTCTCCTCACATTTTTAACACATTCTGGTCAATGCGTCTTGCACATTGTAAAAGAAAACGGCATTGCCAATGGCGCTCAAATAAATGTCATTTCTATGGAACCACTGCATATTTTGCAGCCTCATGATTTCACAGTGGGTGGAGAACATGCCAGCAGTCTGCATAAACTCGATCCATACTCCTCTTGGTGTTATGCATGAGAAAAGGACCTTGGCAGTAGGAAAAATATGCATCACTTCGGTCAGCAACCTCTTCAGGTGACGGATTAATCGTCGACACGACATGTAACCCAAATGTAAACTTCCATACTGCACCACAACAAAGTCAACATTTGCGACGGATGCCACATATCTGAAAAGGCAAACCATCCTGCTGAAACTGCAGTCACCCTCGAAGGCCCAGACAGTGTCCACTGCTTCCAACCCGAAATTACCAGCAACGCCTCTTTGCACACAACACCTGTGCAGATGGCACACAATGGTATCATCGACGATTAGCACTGTACGTCTCTCCATCTCGACCACCCTCGCGACACAGTATTGGGACAAAATGGTACCACCCCTTCCTATGAACCACACCGTAAACTCCTATTTGCCTATTTCCCACAATTCCATTTGCCTTTCCACCCTGCTTATAATGGCAGGGTGTGCATGTGTGCTTTCCCATCTACAGAGAGGGCCAGGGCCCAGTAAAGCTCAGACAATACTTCTTCCCTTTGCACAGTCACTTTTTGCAGCACTCCCCCATTGGGTGCTGTCAAATTTTCAAACACGCATGCAGCAATCACATACAAAACCTCTGCATTGCACACTGTCATTTCTATACACCACTCCATATTTACCATCAGTACATGTTCAGTTTGATTGCAAAGCCCCTCCACCAGAAACTTCTGTTAAATAATGCACAATTGCAGCATCCACAAAGATCCTAAGACGCACCCAGCACACCTTTGGCCATGCACACGACATTGCAGCCCTTTCCACACCCACCACAACCCTATACATCCAAACAAGCAACCATGTGGGCACCTAACATTATGCACAAACGTAAAATATGTAGCGTCAATTCTAGCCAACTCCCACACACCATAAAACACCCATTCACGAAAACGTGTCTCACTTAGCAGAATCCACAAACATACCACAACATGCACCACCCCTACGCACTGCCATTCACAAAGTATTGTGTCACTGGCAACCTATGCACAACAGCTTCACACCATTGGGCCTACTTCAATAAATCTGCACACAACAGAGTAACCAACCACATATAAGCTGCACTTCAACCATACCCACTTCCATACTCAGATTACGTACACACTGTACCCTGTGGCCACACTACACATCTTCTCCTGCAGCACACCAAATACTGTAGCATGTTGCAACTATCACCACAACCAAGGAATGCACAATACATGCTTTGCAACTTACTTGTGGTGCTGTAGCACATCGACAATGTGCTCCACACCCATTCTCCAAAGATCACCACCCTGTGCCTCATACACTATCAAACCTGCTTTGCTCCAGTGGGTATACTCCTTGCACACATTCCCCGTACCATAATGCAACCATGCATGTCAGGATGTCACCAACTACCACTATGCACATACGCACCACTGGCACCAGCACTCCTAACCAACCTCCACACCGCAATGGACATGCACAGCGTTACATGCAACAGTTACCATAATGTATAAACATTACATTGTCTCCGGCACCCCTCCGCCCTTTCAATCACATACTATTGTCTTACCCACTTCCACTCAGAAAGTATTGTGTCACTGCCAACTTAACCACAAAATGTTTGCAACATTGACAATATTGCAAGCATTGTGCACACAACACACTATCCAAGCACATATAAGATGCCCTTCAACCATACCCTCTACCATACTGACAGTATGCAAACACTGCACCCAGTGCCCACAATACATGGCTTTTCACTGCAGCATCTCCAACCACAGCGCACCTCCATGGAGCTATGCAGCAACAAATTACAACCGTTACCATAATGCACAAACAGAACACTCTCTCCTGCATCCCTGTGCACTTTCAATCATATACTATTGGGGTACCCATTTTCATTCACAAAGTATTGTGCCACTGCCAACCTACCCACATTCTGTTTGCAACATTGGCCTATAACGGCTAAAATGTGCTCTACAACCATTCCTTACATGTCACCACCCTCTAACTGATGCACAATGAAAAATGCATTACTGCCGAGAGTGTCCTCAAGGCCTAGGCCCTTGAGTGCATGCCTTCCGTCCTTCGGCCATGCACCCAATAGTCTAGGCCTTAAATACACACAGAGCAACGTAATGCCACCATGCATATCACCATGTCACCAACTACGACCAGCCACATACACATCACTGCCACCAACACTCCTACCCAACCTGTGCACTGCCATGCAGCAACAAATTGCAACAGTTAGCATAATGTACAAAGAAAACACTCTCTCCTGCACCCCTGTGCTCTTTCATTCACATACTATGGGCGTACTCACTTCCATTTACAAAGTACTGTGTCATTGCCAACCTACCCACTTTCTGTTCGCAACACTGGCCCTAATGAAACCAATCTGCGCACACCACACTATGCAAGCACCACCCTCTACCGAATGCAGAGTCAAACATGCGTTGCTGCAGTGGTTATGTTGCAGCCCTTTGCTCTTGAGTGCATGCCCTACACCCTACGGCCCTCTGCCATGCACCCAATAGTCTATTCCTTCCACAGACCCACCGCACCTTCATTCACCCAGGCATGCCACCCTGTGCCCAACTATCGCATTCCATCTGAATCGTAGGCCACCCGCGCTCCCACCGAACCTATGTCATGTGCAATTCAGTCCCCTTCTGCAATTGACCTGCCACCACTCCCCACGAAATAAGGTCACAGCAAAGTAGCTATGGAGCCGTTGTGACAGCTGCCTCCAATCGCCACACAATGTACGTGCCTACATATGTAACATGAACCACTTCTCACTCTCCCACCCGTTCCCGCCCTTATTTCTGCCAACAAATTCCGTACGGTAAATTTTCCAGACCTTTCCCCAGCCGCACTGTCCTACACCATGGCTTCTTTCCCAAAAAATATTGACGCAAACCACGCTTCCCTCCAGCCAACCACTGGCCGCGTCCAAACTTCTCCGACAGCATGCCGTACGGCGAGCCAATGACACTTCTGTCCGCACTGCTAACAGGGAAATGGGTACGGACCCAGTTATCACAATTTTTTGGGGATGTTCATTTCAGTTCTTTGCAACAAAAGTACTGGTCGGATTTCCACCAAACACACAAAAGCACGCTTTCTGACCCAAGCCCCCGCTCCTGCCACAAATTTGGTGAAAATCCGTCCAGCCGTTCGGAAAATAAATGTTGGGATCCCCTTATAACTTTGCCCGCCCCCCCTCGCACGAAACCTCACCCAACTTGGCGAACAAATTCAGAGCCGGCCATATACTTCTTTTGCAAAGTTTGGTGAGGGTTCGTCCAGGGGGAGCAAAGTTATAAGCCGCTGAAAAAGTGCTCTTCCTATGAGTTTAGCAACTTAACCATAACTGCACGGCCGATACCGCGGGCCGTGTAATAAAGAAAGGTTTATTAAGGTATACAGGACAATATATATATATTTTTTTTAAACTTTGTTTTATTAGCATTTTCATAATATAACAATCGGGCTGAAAGCTTTACCATAGAGTATACAAGTCACAGGCCCAAAAAAGGAAAAGACAAAGAGCCCCTCCCCCCCTCATCCTCCCAAGAAGACAACCCCTCCCCCCCAATAACTTAGTTCCAGTAGAACCCCGTTTACAGGGAGACGCGTTGCACACTTTGTGTGACCGGAGCTCGGGAAAGAGCGAGAATTTCGACTGCATGTTTGGCTATATGTCATCCGCTGTCCCCCGGGCCGTGGGTGCCCTTTTCCATCCATGTTCCCTCCCGGAGAGTCAGTGGACCTCCGATCCCCAGATCTGCTGCACCCCGTACCAGTTAGCCTGGAAAGAATTCATGCCATTGTTCATCATCGCCGTTAATTTGTCCATCAAAAACATGTTTTTAACCTTTAGTAGCCAGTCCTCCTTTGCGGGGGTCTCCTTGCTTTTCCATTTCTGGGCCAAGGCCACCCTCCCAGCCCTCAGCATTGTTTCCCACATTCTCGGGTGTCTGTATACATCCGTGTCCTCTGGGGGAAGGCCCAGCAGCACTGTCAGGGGATTATGGGGAAGCAGTTCCTCCGTGACTTCAGCGATCCAACCCCTTACCCTCTCCCAGTATGCTTGCACTTTCGGGCAGTGCCACCACATGTGGCCCCTTGTGCCTACCTGGTGACATCCCCTCGGGCAGGCGGGGGATATTCCTGTGAACATTTTTGACAGTTTGACGGGGTCTCTGTGCCACCCCTGTAGGATCTTAAAGTTGTGCTCCATGTCCGCTGTGAACAGGTTCCCGTGGAATGCTATTTTAAATATCCTCGACCAGGAGTCCTCCGAGTTTTCTTCCCCAGCCAGTTCGTTCCAAAAAGTGCGGAACCCCCTCCTCCTCCCCAGGTCAACAGTGTTCAAAATTTTATACAGTGCAGATACCGCCCCCTTCCTGGAGGTCGCAGTATCGAGTAGTTTCTCAAAGGGGGTCATCTGTCTCTTTAGACTTTGGCCCCATGATTGATCACATAAGATTCCCTTCAAGCGGAGGTACTCAAATATGGAGATTGACTCCCGTCCGAGGGCGTCCCTCAAATCTTCATATGGCAGGAATTCTCCCTCTTTAAACATTTGTCCAGCCCATTCCATCCCTGAATCTGACCAGGACTGTGCATTACGGAACCCCCTGCTTCCCAGTCTAAGGGGGTGACCCCAAAGGGATGACATCAGGGACGGCCATGATGTCATATGTGCCGTCTGGGGGCCCTCCCTCCAGATTGCCCAGAGAACTCCCAGCGTTGGGTGAGATTTGAGTCTGTTCGGGATGAATTTGTGTGGGGCCCATAAGAGGTCGCGTACCTTGAGTGGGTGCGCATCCATGTCCTCCAGGTACGATCAGCATGTGCCCATCCCTTCCCTCATGTGTTCCAGGAGGACGCGCAATTGGGCGGCGCAGAAGTAAAGGTGGAAGTCAGGCAGCCCAAACCCCCCCTCCTCTCTAGGTAAGGTAAGGATGGCCTTCGCGGTCCTCGGGGTCCTGCCCTGCCATACGAACTCGCGCACCGCGTTCTGAAGAACCCTGAAGGTCTGGTCGGGGACGCTGGTGGGGAGAGCAGTGAAGAGGTATAGTAAGCGCGGAAGTATATTCATTTTCACTGCCGTCATACGGCCGTACCAGGACAGGATCATGGAGCCCCATCTCCTTAAATCGGCGGTGACCTGTGACATAACGGGATCATATTTAGCGGGGGCGAGATTGGATAGGTCCCTGGTTAAAAGGATCCCCAGGTATTGAATAGAGGTCTTCCCCACCGCTATTCGCCCCAGACTGTCCCGGGAGTCCAGGCCCAGGTCCCGAGTTCTCATGGGGAGGAGGACTGATTTAGATGTATTGATCTTTAGGCCTGAAAAGCGCCCAAATGCGGTCAGCAGGGACAGGAGGGGGGGGAGTGAGGATCTTGGGTCCACCAGGTAGGCCAGGATATCGTCCGCAAACAGGGAGAGCTTAAATTCTACATCACCTCTCCTGATCCCCCTGATGTCTGGGTGTGTTCTGATTGCTATTGCCAGGGGCTCCATAGTTAGGACATAGATCAGCGGGGAGAGTGGGCATCCCTGCCTTGTTCCCCGTGATAGGGGGAATGGGTCTGACAATCTACCATTCACTTGGACTCTGGCCTTTGGGGCCCTGTATAACGCGGCAACCCAGTCCCTGATGTTTGTCCCAAAGCCCATCTTCTGAAGGGTGAGTTCCATGAACCTCCATTCAACCCTGTCGAATGCCTTTTCTAAGTCCAGGGAAAGGACGCTCGCGTCTAGGTCCGACACCTGGGCGTAGTGAAAAAAGTCTATAGTTTTACGAATATTATCTAAGCCCTGTCTCCCCCTAACAAACCCCACTTGGTCACCGTGGACCAGCTTCGGCAGGATCCCCTCCACCCGGCTCCCAATAACCTTGGCCAGGATCTTGACATCAATATTCAGCAGGGAAATCGGGCGGTAGGAGGAGCACTCCGAGGGGTCTCTGCCGTCCTTGGGGAGCACTACAATGATTGCCTCCATCATGGAGTCCGGGAGAGGACCCCCCTCCAGTACCGCATTGAACACCTTGACCAGGTGGGGGGCGAGGGCCGACCGAAACCTTTTGTAAAAGTAGACTGAGTAACCATCTTCGCCCGGGGAAGTGCCCACCTTCATACCACTGATCGCATGTTCCACCTCCTCCTCGGTCACCGGACCCTCCAACCCCTCCGCCATCTCCCTAGTCAGGGACGGGATCTGTATGGAGTTTAGGAATTCCTCGATCTCCCCCCGTCCCCCTTGTATTCGGACGAGTATAGCCTTTCATAGTATCGGCGGAAGGCCTCTCCAATGTGGGGAGTATCATAACCCAGCTCCCCCACCTCGTTATTCACTGCCTTCACCATTCTGCTCCTCTGTACCTCCCTCAGTCTCCAAGCTAAGATCCTGTCCGCCCTGTCCCCTTTTTCATAATACTTTTGTTTAACCCGGTGGAGGCTTCTCTCTGTTTTGTGGAGGAGGAGGTCTTTTAGTTGGAGCCTGTAGTCGTCAAGGGCGGCCACCCGGTCACGATCTAGGGGCTCCGTAGGGGGGCCTCCCGGTTGGAGTTGGGCGATTTTTCCCCTCAGATATCGTTCCTGGGCTTCCCTTTCCCTTTTCCTCTGGGCTCCCAATTTGATCAGGACTCACCGCAGGGTTGCCTTAAAGGCGTCCCACAGAGTGTGTGTTCACACCTCACCGTTGTCATTGAGTTCAAAGAAATCTGCAATGGCGTCAAGAACCTCCTGGGCTAGGACCTCGTCGTTCAGGAGGGAATCATTACACTTCCATCTTCCCCTATGTTCGTTTAGACCACCTCTTGCTATGGTGACTCGGACCAAGTCGTGGTCAGACCAGGGGACTGGGTCAACCCTATGGCCAGTGACAAATGGATACAAGGTCTCGTCCACCAGGACATAATCTATCCGGGAAAATGACGTGTGTACGGATGAGTAGTAAGTGAAGAGGGGGGTGTTCGTTCTAGGGGTCGGGACCGTGTCCACCAGGCCCAGCTCCGAGTTGACCCTCTGGAAGCCACGTGCCATGATCTCATCAGGTGCCCTGGGGGCCTGGGGACCGGCTCGTTTCCTGTCCGGGTTGGGTTCAAGACCATGTTAAAGTCCCCCCCCACCACCACCGTCCTGTGGACAAAGCCTTTAAGTTTGTCCCTCACCTCCTCCCAGAACTGGATTTGGCCTTCGTTTGGGCCGTAGACAACGGCTAGGGTAAGTGGGGCCCCCTGCAGGGATCCCCGCACCAGCAGGTAGCGACCCTCTGGGTCTTTCAGCACGGCCTCTTTCTCTAACCCCACATTCCTCACCACCAAGATGGCCACCCCTCTCTTTTTATTTTTGTGGGATGCACTGAAGACCTCCCCAATACCTCCTCCCCGGATTTTAGGCTCCTTCCCCCGTGGCCAGTGAGTTTCCTGCAAAAAGAGGAGGTCGAGGGTGGCACTTCTAAACTCTCTGCAGACCAGGGATCTCTTTGTGGGGGTGTTTAAGCCCCGTACATTAAGGGAGCCCACTCTCAGTGCAGGCAGACTATCAGCCATAATCCCAGATTCCCTCCCTCTCGGTCAACGCCCTCGTAACTCTTTTCTTCACGTGCTCCCTTGGTTCTACTTTGTGGTCCCCTTTGTTCCTTTCCCCTCCCCCCGGGTGGGCTTAGAACACCCCAACTGCCCCCGTACCCCAACCATATCTGAACAACCCCAACTCCCGTAAACACCCCCACCCCCCTCCCCGGCGCCAAGCAATTAGTTCCTTCATTGCTGGCTTTTGGCCGAACCACCAGCCTGCCCACCTCGGCCAGGCATTTCACGCATAAAGCTCATCCCCTCGAGCCCCCAATGTTCCCCCCCGGCTGTAAGCCGTCCATGTGTCCCCTATACTTGCTGTTCGTGGGGACGATAGTGGTCGTAGAATCTCCGAATCTGCGCATATCCGTCCCGGATTCGGCGGGTCACCCCCGTTCTCAGTCCTCTGGGTCGTTTCGTTCTCCCGCTTTTGCTGGGGATGGAGTGTTCATTTTTCGAAATTTCCTTGCACCGGTTCGCCGTCTCCTCTCTCCCGACGGGCCTGGCTATTTGTTCTGAAGCTCTCTGGTCCCACCGGTCCCCTCCGGGGGTGCGGGTCCACCGTGTACTCTTCAATAGCTCCCCGAATGTCTTCTTCCGTGACCAGGGTTGAGCGTTGGCCCATGTATTCAAAATTCAGGGAGAAGGGGTAGCCCCATCTATAGCGCACGCCCTTTTCTTTGAATAGTAGCATAAGGGGTCGGCACATTCTGCGCTTAGCCAGCGTGTAGGAGGAAAGATCCTGATATATTGAGACCTGAGCATTATTGTAGGTGATTTCTCTGGTCTTTCGGGCCTCCTCCAGCACCTTTGTCTTCTCCGAGTAATAGTGGAACCGGACCAAAATTGACCGGGGGGCCCCCGCTCTGCCCCCTGCCCTATGCACTCTGTCGAATGTGAGCTCGGTTGTCATCTCCTCTGCGAATAGGAGGGTGATAATGTCCCTCACTATTCGGGTGACGTCCCTCTTCGTTTCCCCCTCCGCTTCAGGTACCCCGAAGATTCTGAGGTTGTTCCGCCTCTCCCTGTTTTCAAAATCGTCCATCTGTCGGGCCCTTTCCTCGTCCCTTTTCTCCATGGCCTCCAGCCTCATACATAGTTGTATGTCCTGGGCTGCTGTTGAAGATTGGTTGGCCTCCACTTGTAATAGTCTATCTTCGAGCTTGTCCACCCTCTGGTCCATTTTTTCAAACTTCTGGGCTATATCGGAGCGCATGTCCCTGATTACCTGCATGATCGAGGCGAAGCCTCTTTCCATTGCTGCCGATGAGGGAGCCGCATCCTCGGATTGGGCCATAGTTTCTTTGGGGTTCGTACCCTTGTTACCTCTGGGGGTCTCCTGGAAACGGTATCCCTGTAAGGCTTCTCGCCAGTTCATCTGGTGTTTACCTGCACCTTGCTGTGTCGACCCCCGCCCACTCCGGGTCAGTACTCGATTTCCCTCCCGGGGCGCGGGTGCAAGGGAGGGGAGGCCAAGCGAGGCTGCCCCACTCGCGAAACGGATGATTCTTGGCTGTTTCTTGGGGGTTAATCTTTTCTTGGGGGGGGCGGGCACACGCCCCACCAGTCCCTGGGTGGGGGCCTCACACCCCGCTCGAAGTCTGCCGCAGTGGTCCGGGGCTTCTCCTGGCCGCCCCGTGGAGGGTGTCATGTGTGGCCTGGGCTGGCGGGGGTGGAGGGCACTATGACCCCGGCGCCCTGCCCGAAGGCTCTCGTGGTGTGGGGGGGCGGGCACAAGCCCCACCAACAGTGGATGGGGGCCTCACACCCCGACCACCCCAAGTTCTTGCGACTGTGCTTCTGTCCGTGGGGGGTGGCGCGCCCAACACTGGATCGTCCTGGCCGGGGCCGACGTGGTCCGGGGGGCCTCCCCGCGCTTAATCAGGGTGTGCGGGGAGATCACCCCACCCGCGCCAGTGGGGGAGCGGGTCCGGGACTCCCCATGTCGCTGCCACTCTCTCTCCTCACCTCCTTCCTCCGGGGCCCCGAGGGCCGCGGCAGCACGCCTCGGGGACTCCTGATGGGGGCGGAGGGCGTCTGCACGCAGGTCTGCTTCGCTCGAGCGGTTCCGACCGCGAGCACTCCGGGATGGTCTCCCGGGCCGGGGGCGTTGTTCCGTCGCCTCTCTGGTCTTGACGGCAGGGGGGAGTGGAGGGGGGAGCCCGTCTCCCGAGCCGTCGCCGGGCTCGCAGTGCCTCCGGCCTCTTGTCAAGGCGGGAAGGCCTCGTCCCTCCTCTGGTGTCGGGCCCGTCCGGGCCGCGCCTTCTCCCGCTGGTCCCGATCTCGGGAACCCCGGGGTCGTCGGACTCTGCTCTTGCTCTCACGGGGCGCCCCGAGGGTTCACCCGTCCCATTCACCGCGTTGGGCCCGCCGGGGGTGTTTCGGGGGGGGGCTCAATTCCCTCTAGACGCCTGGCTTCGGGGAGAGCAGTACGTTCAGGCAGCCATTGCCTGCGCGCCCCCTGGTGGCCTCCTACAGGACAATATTTTGATGTGTTTGTCCAGAACAAACATACATAGAAATAAGCCCTGTGCAGGGAAATTTACCCTATCAGGTGCTTGTCAGTAAAACGATTGTAGGGTGCCGCGGGAGAGGAGGGGTGGTCGGTGTAATTAAGGGATCAATTGTCATTCCTGGGGCAGGATGGCAGGACAATCTACCAGGCCAGGTGGTTTGGTGGACGCTCAGGCTTTGCCGGAGGCACTTAATATTATAAGCAGGGCATCAAATGCTCAGCTTGAAGGGGCAGTACAAGAAGCTATGGGGGGAGTGGGCCGGGGGTGGGAGGCAACAGCGCAGAGCATCTTCGGACAGGGCCCACGCAGCGTGGTGGCTTGCAGCCCATCAGCAGGTAGGAGTGAGATATGGGACAAAGCAGCCAGAAGGAGCAAGAGGGATAGACCCAGGAGGGCGGTAAGGAGAAAGGGTGCAGACGGCAGTGGGCCAAGCTGTGGGCCGGGAACAGCTGGTGCAAGCGAGGGTGCGGATGGGGAAGGAGTAGGGGCAAAAGGGGGTATTGGGCAAGTTAGTGAAGCGTGAGTGTTGGGATGGATCGAAGGGGTGCAGCGGTACGGAGGGGCCGAGGTGGAAAATACCTGCAGAAGAGTGCCAGGGGAGGATGGTGACACTATCCCCGATTGATGACGGAGAAAGCGGAAGGTATGGAGCGACCTCCCTCCAAAGCAGTGTGGTATGCGGAGGGAATGGCACAGCCCCCGTAGTGGTAGAGGAGGTGGATGGAGAGGGTTTCAGAGCAGCCCCTTCAGTAGGCAGAAGTGGACAGCCTAGAGGGTGTGGTACAGCCCCTAGCATGTCGGAGCGCAGAGTGGAGGTGGAGGCGCCTCGCCCAAGAAGAGAAGAGCAGGAAGGGGTTAGTGCAACCCCGCTGACAAAATGACACAGGAGCATCGGGGTGGCTGCCCTATGCTGACCCGACGAGGATCTGCCCGGCCCGAGCGTGCACTCGCAACATGAAAGGTATATGACTGGGGAGGATGAATTTGGGGAGGATGATTATTTGCGGTTGGGGAGAAGGACCAAGGGGAGCATTTGGGGAGAGAAAAGGTGCAGAGGGGTTTAAGGTTTGAAGGTGAAGATGGGGCTGCGGTTAGCATGAGTTGGGGAAGACGGAGGGGAGGATGGCCGGGAGACTCTGCTGATGTTTTTTGTCCCGGCAGTAGGAACCTGTTGAAGAAAGAAATGAGGAGTAGCGGTGCAGAGGCCAGGATGACATGGCTAGGTGACGGCAGGGCAGCAAGAGTTGAGCAAGAAAGGGAATTGTCTGCGGCATGGGTCAGTTTAGGGACTAGGTGGGAGACACATGGGGGGTTGAGGCACCTGGGGCGGGTGGTGAGAAGAAGAGTGTGTCGTCAGGGACACTGTTGAGAGCGAGCGGGAGAGGTATCTCCTTAGTTGAAGTACAGATGGACAAGGTCACGAATGTAGTTGCACAAGGGGCGGTGGAGGTAAATACAGTAAATACAGTTGAGAGTACAGAGAAGACGAAGAAGCTACCCTATACGGGTATTACAAAGTCACTGGGCGCGCATCTGATGGTGGCTACAAAAGAGAAAATATGAAATATGGGCAGGGGAGTTTGTAGACGTGTTTAAACTCTTATACAGGTAGGTGAGAGCCAAAGAAAGGTCCAAGAAAGAGGAGCTGGAGCTAGCATCGAGACCAAAGGTACCGGTTACAATTGAAAACTTGACATAAGCATTTGTACTATATGCTAGCTTTTACTGTGAAAAGTTCCCTAAGCGGTGCGTGGCTTTTGTTAAAGTATATTGACGTGATTAGGAAAGCATTTACAAGTTTTGGAGAGTTTGCTTGGATTAGATATGATAAAGAGTTCAGGGCTAGGATGGGTGAGAACAAGCAAGTGGTTTGGGGAGAGATAGATATGGATTTATGGTAACAGTGGATGGCGCCAACGCGTCCATCCCCAACACTGCATACAGCAAGTGGTTTACCTGTGCCTTACCGGCCCTTTCCTGAAAGCCCCGCCTTCGATGGGGCAGATGGACGGGGCAGTGGTCAGCCATCAGCAGCATGCTGGGCCTTTAATAAGGAGGGATTCTCTAGACCAGTCTGCAGATCTAGGCATAAGTGCAGCAAATGCACGGGACGGCATCACGTTACACTGTTTCGCAACAGGAGATATGGAGATGGGGAACGGCCTATACTCCAGTTAAGGTGGATGTGTTGGAGGAATGGCTCTGTTTTAACCCAGCCAGAGAAGGGGCCAGGATTTTGGGTGAAAGTTTTCGAGAAGGTTTTAAATTGGGATACCAGGGCACGAGGATGCGGCAGTGGGCAGAAAATTTGAAGTCTGCTTGGGAGAATTTGGAAGTGGTAAGGGTGAAGCTGCAGAAGGAGGTGGCAGTTGGAAGAGTGGTTGCCCACTTACGGATTTGCCAGGTTATTTAGTGATTTCTCCTTTAGGGGTCGTGCCTAAGAGAGCAGCTGGCAAGTTCAGATTGATTCATAATTTATCTTGGCCAGTGGGCATGTCCGTGAATGACTTCATTGCACCGGAGGATTGCGGGGGTGTTTTATGCAAGGGTTGATCCGGTGGTGGGTTTAATGAGGAAGGAAAGGTGTGGTGCTTTCATGGCAAAGTGTGGTATCAAAGCGGCTTTTCGTTTACTACCAGTGCATACAGAGGATTTTTGCTTGCTGGGAATGCAGTTTAAGGGTTACATTTATGTTGACAAAGCATTGCTGATGGCCTGCGTAGTTTCATGTGCATTGTTTGAGCGTTTTAGAACTTTTCTTCAGGGGGCTTTTACTTACAGTTCTGGTTTTCAGGGAGTTTTGTATTATTTGGGTGATTTTCTTTTCATCAGTGGAGCGGACAAAGAGCAGGAATGTCCGTGAATGCTAGAGGCTTTTCAGTCATTGATGCAGGAGTTGGGAATGCCATTGGCGGAGGATAAGACTAAAGGGCCGGCGGTGGTTCTGACTTTTCTAGGAATTTAGTTGGATTCAGTGGCAATGGCCTCATGCTTGCCGGGCGACAAGGTGAGCAAGCTGGTGCAGTTGCTGGAGAGGGTGATAGCGAGCAGGAAAATGACGCTGGTGGACATGGCGAGGTTAGAAGGGCATCTTAATGTCGCATGTTGGGGGGTCGCGCCAGGTCGCACTTTTTGCATGAATATGGCACGTTATAATGGCAGGGGCGAAATACCCCTTTCTCAGGGTGAGGATTTTGGGAGCGGTCAGGGAGGATTCTAAAGTTTGGTTGAGATTTTTGGAAGAATTTAACAGAGTGTCAATGAGGCTGCAAGGGGACCCAGTGGCATGGGAAGTTCACGCTTTTTCAGATGTGGCAGATTCTGGAGGATTTTGAGTGTACTGGAGGGGTAGGCGGTGCACTGAAAACTTGCCTGAGCAATGCAAGAGAGGGGGGAGGAGCATACCCTTTTTGGAGTGTTTCCCGTTGCTAGTGGCACTGTATTTGTGGGGCAGAGTTGCAGAATAAAAAAGTGAATTTTAACATTGACAATGAAGCAGTGGTCAACATTGTAAACAAGCAGTCAGCTAGGGACAAGAGGGTATGCAGGCTAATGAGAGATTTGTTGTTGCGGTGTCTGAAGTGGAATGTGGTGTTTAGAGAAACTCCCGTGTCAGAGAAGGATAACTGCATGGCTGATGCATTATCACGTTTTCAGTGGCAGAGATTTGGTGGGCTGGCACCGGAAGCAGAGGTGAAGGGGCACCGGATCCCGTCGGAGCTTGGTGGCTAGAAGACTGAGAGCATTGCGTTTAGTAGAGGGTTCACTAGCCCCAGCATTGTGGGGCGCATACACGAGAGCATGGTTTGACTTTTTAGAGGGTGGGCACGCAGCTGGAAGGGTAAGGAGGATGCAGAGGAGAAAAGAAGGGAGGTGTGTTTGATTTTATATTGAGGTGTGTGGACAAGGGCTGGTCTAGAGAAACAATATCAGGGAATCTGGTGTGCTTTTTATAGAAATTAGTTTTGAGGCTTTCAGCCCAGTGGAGATGAAATGGCAGGTAAGATGTTGGAAGGATGGGCAAGGGAAAAAGGAAAGTGAAGGATAGCCGGAGACCAGTTCCAGCGGCCCTGTTATTGATGTTGTCCAAGGTGATCAGGGGTGTGTGCTGGTCATCATGGGAAAGTGACATATTTGCAATGTGTTTTATATGGTTGGTTTTTGGGGCATTTTGGGTGTCAAAGCTTGTAGCGGGGAAAAGGGGAGAAGTATTGATGAGGAGGCCTGTTCAGCTGTCACAAAAGAGTGAGGATATAAATATGTGCAGATCAAAAACAGATCAGATGGGCAAGGGTTTTTGGGTGCATAAAGATAGCTCAGTGGGTTCAGCGCTCACTGCTGCGATCTCAGCATAAGGTTCAAAGGTTCGAATCCCGGCAAGGCCAGCTCAGCCTTTCATCCTTCCGAGGTCGATAAATGAGTACCAATTTCGGTTGGGTGATATTGAATGTAAATATGTGCTCTGTAAAGCGCTTTGGATTAAATCGCTATATAAATAACACATCATTAACATCATCAGGTCAGAGGTGATGGCATCTCAGGTTCTGGGGGTGATGAGGCGAGCCCTGTTCACATTGGGCAAGAAAGCAGAGGATTTTGGGCACATTCTTTTAGGATGGGGCGGCAGCTGAAACTAGTAGAATAGGTTTGTCCGAAGAAAATGTTCAGAATTTGGGGCGCTGGAAATCAGCGAAGTACAAGGGATAAATCAGAAATCTTGAAAATGAAGGATGCTGGTTAACACATGCATTTGGGTGGGGGAGTTGTTGGAGAGAAGGCTCACACATTTTTTTTCTTTTGTAGATGTGGCACAGAGGAGTGGTGAGTTACCTCAGATCTGGAAATGATGACACTCCATAATCAAATGGTTGGGAAAAGATGCTGTAAAAAGGGTTTTCGGGACCCAGTTCGGGTGTAGTTATAACGTGGCATTGTTGAGTTGGTCTAGGGTAGAGGGGCACTGGTGGAACCAACTATTGCCTTTGCCGGCGGGGATGAGGGAGGTTCATGGAGTTCCAGTGACTCTAATTTTGCATGCTGGGGAGAACGACTTGGTTAGGGATATGTGTGTGGCAGAGTTAAAAAAGATGAAGAGGGATCTTAGCTGGTTGAGGGAGATATGGTCCAGGGTGGGGTTGGTGTGGACCAAGTTGATGCCAAGAAGGGTATGGAAGGGGGCGGTGTAAGAATTGGCTGTGGAATGAATGAGGAAAAAGATCAACAGGGAAATGGTGAAGTTTTGCAGGTCCTGTGGGGTGCGGACGCTCGTGCGCCAGGAGATCGTTTATGAGGCTTTTGATTTGTTTCGGGAGGATGGAGTGCACTTGTCACTCATGGGAAACCAGTATTATTTGTGTGATGTTAGGATGGCATATGGTTTTTCCCCTTCTGTAATGGCTTGGCAGACTGAAAAACGATGGTCTGGAGGGTTGCCTAGAGCTTTGCCCGTGGTTATGATTTATTCAAAACCTTCCAGCCATCACCTTTTCGTTTTGCTAAAGTCACCCCGAGTGGGACGGGTATGCCCAGACGTGGGTCCCGAGTCTGCCGGGCCTAGAGACCCAAGCTACTCCTCACTGATGACGCCCAACAAGGCTGAAACATGTCTGGGGATGCTTGTGGTCTCGTACAGAAGGGATGTGACCTAGCAGTTCGGGCTGGACTGCCCCTTTTGGGGTAGGACCATGCCTGATTTGCATATGGTTTTTCCCCTTCTGTAATGGCTTGGCAGACTGAAAAACAATGGTCTGGAGGGTTGCCCAGAGATTTGCCCGTGGTTATGATTTATTCAAAACCTTCCAGCCATCACCTTTTCGTTTTGCTAAGGATGGCAGTGGAGGACATTATAAAGAGTTGGAGGTAGATGAGAGGCGGGGGTGTGGGGCAGAAAGAACATCGCAGGGAGGGTTTTTCTGGTGCCGGGGACATGGCCCTTTGAAGGAGGGTTGGGGCAAGCAAAAAGGGGTACTAGCACGGTAATGGAGGGGGTGGTGCTGTTTGTACAAACAGGCTACCCTGGGGTACAAAGAGGGGGAAGAGGTATTGAAGAAGGAGTGGCGTGGCCTCAGGTAGAAGATTGGAGAAAGACGGAATGAAGGTTGAGAGGAACTGAGGGGGAGGGGAGGGAGCAAGGGACAGGAAGTGAGGAATTGTAAATTGTTTAATTATGTATTTGTTTTGACAATTGTTAATTGATCAGCTAATCTGTAAGGCCAGGGGCCAGGGAGCCATGTTAGTGTGTTTTTGTGAGATGTGGCCTGTCACAATAAAGCAACCTTTTCCACTTTAAGCGAGTCTGGGATGTTTGTGCAGTAAGCCCATAGGGAGGACACCGGTGGGTATGCGCAAGTGTTTCTGCCCGGGGTTTTTTCGGGCGCTGCATGGGCCAGCGAGCTAGCCTGCACATGGATCGCCTCTTCCTAGGCATAAATGTGGGCAGGGAAGGTTTGGGAGCAAGCAACGGTTGGAGGCATAGCATTTGTCCCCGCCCTCCTGCCCCCTTTTGTTTTGTCTTGGGGTCCTGGTTTTCCGTTTTGTTCCCCCAATTTTAGATTTTTCAGTTCTGCGAGTGGTGATGGGTGATCTATTATATGCGGGATGGTGGTTTTGTGTGACAGGCTGAGGCAGTAGAATGGGACAATGTTATGTTAAAGGGATCATGTTGTTGCTGATGTGGCATGTCAGCCTGGCTGCAGGTCATAGAAAAGGTTGGAGGAAGAATGGTGTTGAGGGGAGCATGGTGGAGATAACAGGGGTAAGGTGATCCCGGGGACATGGCCGTTTGGAGGAGGGTTGAGGGAAGCAAAAAGGGGTACTAGCGCGGTGAAAGAGGGGGGTGCTGTTTGCATGAACAGGCTACCCAGGAGGAACACAGATGGGGAAGAGGTATTAAAGAAGGATGGGCGTGGCCTCGGGGAGAAGATGGGAGAAAGCGGGAATGAAGGTTGAGAGGAATTGAGGGGTAGGGAAATGAGCAATGGACACGAAGTGAGGAATTGTAAATTGTTTAATTATGTATTTGTTTTGGTGATTGTTAATGGATCTGTTAGCCTGTTAGGCCAGGGAGGCATTTGTGCCTCCAAATGATGCTGAAACAAACCTTGCATGTTGTTTTGTAAGCTGTGGTCTGTCACATTAAAGCAACCTTTTCCACTTAAAGTGAGTGTGGGATTTTTGTCCAGTAACCACAAAAGATCTACTGCCCAATACTGTACTATGAAAATATGCTTTGGATTGGACACTACAATGTTAGTGGCTATATAAATGATAGGCTAGTTATATTGAGATTTGTTTACAAAGGTAGCGGGCGCCCCTCTCTCGAAAGAACAAGGCCTGATAACCTGTTCAGTGGTTATTAACCACTTGAGAGTTCGCAGCCACTGCTTTTACTCACTGTGCCTTTCACAGATGGGAAATATCCATTTGCATATCAGTCTTTGTCCCGCCCAAGGGCAGTCCAGCACCGAAATGCAATGGCAATTCCCCTCTGAACGAGAGTACCACCAGCAACCCCATACACGTGTTTCACCCTTGTTGGGGATCATCAGTGAGGTGAAGCTGATGCCTCTCTAAGCACAGTGAGAGGGAGACCACGTCTGGTTGCCCCCAGGAGACCTAGGGTTACCAATCCCAGGTTCCTTGAAAATTGTTTACAAAGGTAGCGGGCGCCCCTCTCTCGAAAGAACAAGGCCTGATAACCTGTTCAGTGGTTATTAACCACTTGAGAGTTCGCAGCCACTGCTTTTACTCACTGTGCCTTTCACAGATGGGAAATATCCATTTGCATATCAGTCTTTGTCCCGCCCAAGGGCAGTCCAGCACCGAAATGCAATGGCAATTCCCCTCTGAACGAGAGTACCACCAGCAACCCCATACACGTGTTTCACCCTTGTTGGGGATCATCAGTGAGGTGAAGCTGATGCCTCTCTAAGCACAGTGAGAGGGAGACCACGTCTGGTTGCCCCCAGGAGACCTAGGGTTACCAATCCCAGGTTCCTTGAAAATTGTTTACAAAGGTAGCGGGCGCCCCTCTCTCGAAAGAACAAGGCCTGATAACCTGTTCAGTGGTTATTAAGATGATGCTATCAACAAGGAAATCATGGATAGTATGTGCATTTGGACACAGATATACATTACATTCAGTTCTATATTATAGCTGTATTATGACAATGCATTGTGTGAAAGATTCAAATGTGTAATAGGAAATTGACCAACATATAAATTCCAATAATAGCTACCCACCTTTTACACAAAATAGGTTGTTGGAGATGCCCCAATTTGCGCTGTTTCTCTTTAAGAAAGTATTATGTGGGGTTAGTAACACAGGTGAGTGACAAGTGTCAAATTGATATATGGGCATTCGCCCTCACTTCTTTGTGTCTACACCTATTAGTGTTTCTGGTTTCGAAGAGAGCACCAACACAACCAGATATTTTTCTGCGCTCCTTCGAAGCCGCCTTCAGGACACTTAGGATGGATCAAACATGCAACCGTAGCAAGTTTTTTCATATATACATGATCATGTGTATTGGATCTTCTAAAAAAAATGATAGTCATATATTAAAAACTAGCTCACGCGTGAGCTAGTTTTTAATATATGACTTTGTGAGCTAATTTTTAATATATGACTTTGTCGCAGCAAGTGCAGGCATCAAAAACATTTTTTATATATATACACAATAAGAACAGCATTCGTCCTTTCAATAAAGTGGGTGGACCCCTTCCACCCATGTGGTCCCTTGACTTGTGACCTGATTTAAATGCTTTGGGGTCAGGCACATATGTTATTGTTGGGGCTGGAATGAAAAAAGGCTAATTTCTTAAAATAAAACATACACAGAACCTAAGAACTTCCACCCTATCACCACAGTTCCTTTCCTGCTCAAGATCCTGGATAGGGCAGCTTACAACTAGATCAGTCCTATCTCGAATCCAACCACATCCTAGGTCAAGTAGCCAGTCATGAGCCAGTCAGGTTTCTGGCCAGGACACATCATAGAATCAGCCCTACTGGACTTAAAAATCCAACTTGACACCTTTAGGGATGAGGGCAAACAATCAATCCTACTCTTACTAGACCTGTCAGCTGTTACGATCACCTGGTTCCCACAGGGGCGTCGATCGGACCCGGACAGCTGCGGTCTCCACCAACGTGATGCGTAGTGCAGAGATGACAGTCTGGACTGGCCCGCCTAATCTTGTCTGCTGGATCCGTAGAAGTATTCTCCTGCAAGTGGAGAAAGGGATTTAGCCACTCGTGGACTTTAGTGATGGCCCCCTCCCCAACTGTTCTCGTTCTCCCACTGATCACCTCCGATATCCCTTTTAGTAACCTCACCTTATGTTTTTAAATGATGAGCTCTCCATCCTGCATGACATGCAGGGGCGCGTAGATACCAGTTACTTCACTGGTTTGAAGGTACTGGAGGAGTTCCGGAAGAGTATTGGCTCCAATATTTATAAGGTTCAAAGAGTTCAATATGTCCGATGTTCACTCTTGTTCCATTCCCTCGTTAGATTGCAGCTGGCTCAAAGAGAATATTGCCTGGAGGCAGCCAATGGAGTTCAGGTAAAAGTCTGTGTTATCAAACACTGTCCGGTAAAAGTTGCATGAATTTAACTTGTTGTTTTCTCTCGCTTTATAGGTGTGGCATAAGAAGCTGCGGCGAATTAAAGAGTGATGCCTCCGGTGATAAATCAGGTAAGCCTATGGTGGCAAAAGAGATTGTCTTTGTCGGTTCTCACGGCTCACCTTGTGTTTTCTTTTGTTGTTCCTTCCAGGTGCTGGGTTTCAACAAAGAAAACGATGGAGGAAGCGCTGAGTCAAAAGATGCTGTGGACTGGTGAGTATAACGCAGCGCTGCTGCTCGCGATGCGGCGTGTGCTGGAATAATGTCCTTTCCAGGCTCGGAGATTTGCTGGGTCCGGAATCAGGTAAGGAATCAAATAAAGTTTGTTTTCTAACCTTGTCCTTTTCTTCCTCTTTATTCTAGGAGCTCTGGATTCGAGGCAGGCGTGGCAGAAGACTGGATGCTGGCTGCAGGCATGGTGAGCGTCACGCTGCTGGATGCAGAATAACGCGAAGCGTGTGCTGCTGTTCGGGCGTGGTTTAAATAGCCTCCAAAGTAGTTCCAGGTAAGAAGTTCCCTAGAGCCACGCCCGAGTAAAAAATAGTCCCTATAACAAAATAGTCCCTGTAACTAAATAGTCCCATCCAGGCCTCATGTAGGCTTGGGCTCTTTTGCAGCATGGTCTGCATCAGGTAAGTAAAGTCAATGAGCCTGGCGCCTATGGCACCAGGACTGATTTGTATTTGGACTGAACCCAGACAGCCCCTAGCCGGGGCTGCTGAGGTTTAAATAAATGTCTGGATGCCTGCTCCCGGAGCTGATGGCCTTGGTCCTGATGCCCGGGGGTAGGCATCATGACAGCACTCCCCCCCAAGGCCCCTCCTAAAGTTGTTCTTACCCTTGGCCCTGGTTTGTCTGGGAAGTTCCGATGGAATCTTTTCACCAATCGAGGTGCATGAACGTGGTCGCTAGGCTCCCATGATCTCTCTTGTGGTCCATAGCCCTTCCAATCGATTAAATAAAAAAGTTTTGATTTAATCATCTTGGAGTCCAGGATATTTTTTACCTCGAATTCAGGTTCTCCATCTATCAAGATGGGGTCAGATGGTTTCGTTAATCTTGTCCCTGGTTGAACTGGTTTTAGAAGTGAAACATGAAAGACAGGATGAATTTGCATATTAGAGGGTAATTCCAATTTGACCGCCACCGGGTTGATAATGGCCTTAATGGTGTAAGGTCCTAAATATCTAGGATTAAAAGTCTGAATTCCCTTCAGAGGTATATGTTTTGTAGCCAGCCAAACTTGATCCCCAATCTGGTATTGTGGAGTTTCACTTCTATGTTGATCAGCATTTTTCTTGTATTTCTCTTTTGCTTGTTTCAAATGTTATGTGGCTTCCTTAAAGGCTTGTGTAATAGTAGAGTGCAAATGACTAACTGCAGGCATTTCTAAGTGCTGAGGCGAATCAAGTTCTGAGGTTCGAGGGTGATGTCCATTTATGGTATAAAAAGGGCTTTGTCCGGTTCCTGAATGTACAGAGTTATTGTATGCGTACTCGGAAATCCATAAAATATCTTTCCAATTGCTTTCGGTCTGGTGTAGCATGCAGCGTAGGTACTGTTCAAGGGTCTGGTTGGTCCTTTCCATCTGACCATCGGTCTGGGGATGGTGACTTGTTGATAGCCTCACGTCGATTTGCGCCAGTTGACAACATTTCTTCCAAAAATGCGAGATAAATTGCCTACCTCGGTCAGAAACCAATACGGAAGGAAATCCGTTTAATCAAACAATGTTTTCAAGGAACTCCTTGGCCAGAATCGAAGCAGAAGGTAACCCCTTTAAAGGAATAAAGTGGGCCATCTTGGAAAAAAGATCCACAATAACTAGGATGGTGTTAAATCCATTACATGGAGGTAGATCTGTAATAAAGTCTAAAGACAAGGTGTGCCATGGTGTAGGTGGAATATCCAAAGGTTGTAAAAGGCCCACTGGTTTTTTCTTCTGGCTTTTGTTTTGGGCGCAAATGCCACAAGACATCACAAATGACTTTATGTCTTTTCGCCAAGTGGGCCACCAGAACTGTCTCTTAATTTTAGCTTCAGTTTTTGCGATACCTGGGTGGCCTTCCATCAGGGTGTCATGGTAATTGGAGATGTCTAGTTCTTGTATTTCCTTTTGTGGTAGAAATAGTCGTCCTTGATAATAAGGTAGGTTATTGACGACTGAGTAGTCTGGGCCTTTCTTTACCCAGTCCTGCAGGGTTGCTGGATCGAAGAGTTGTTGGATTTTTGAATTAATATCTTCTAGTGTCTGTAGAGTAGTTATGCCAAGAATCCTTTGCTCAGGAATTATTGGCACCGGTTCCGGGTTCGCATATGCTTCTCCCATCCCTATTCAGGATAAGGCATCTGCTTTGCCATTTTTGCAGCCTGGTCGATAAGTGATCACGAAATCGAATTCGGCAAAGAATAATGCCCATCGAAGTTGTCGCAATGATTGGGCTTTGGCTGTTTTTAAATACTGCAAGTTCCGGTGATCGGTGATTCCGGTAATGGTATGCCTGGCACCAAGAAGATAATGCCGCCAAGCCTTAAAGGTGGATTTGATGGCTAATAGCTCTTTATCGGTAACCGCATAGTTTAACTCAGGTGCTGAGAACTTTCTGGACCAAAATGCTACTGGGTGAAGTTGACCAGTTTCAGGATCCTTCTGGGACAGGACAGCTCCCATGGCTAAACTGGATGCATCAGTTTCAACTATGTATGGAAGCTCAGGGCGTGGATGCTTTAAAACAGGTGCTGATGTGAATTTCGCTTTCAGCTCTTGTAAGGCCTTTTCAGCCTCTTCAGTCCACAAGAAACGTTTGTTTTTTCGCAAAAGTGCTGTGATGGGGTGTACAACATGGGAGAAGTCCGGAATGAATCTGTGGTAGAAATTAGCAAATCCAAGCATGCTTTGTACCCCTTTGACTGAACTGGGTGATGGCCACTTCAGAATTGCGTCCACCTTTCGAGAGTCCATTTGGACTCCTTTTGGAGTCAGGATAAATCCAAGGAATTCAGCTTCCGTAGCATGAAAAACACATTTTTCCAATTTTGCATATAACTTGTGCTGGCGTAGTTTCTCAAGGACTGCGCGCACGTGCTTAACATGGTCTGATTCTGAGGAGGAGTACACTAGAATATCATCTATGTATACGACAACACAGACGTCAATGAGTTCACGAAGGACATCGTTCATAAAATACTGATAAAATACTGGAAGGCTGCTGGTGCATTGCACAACCCGAAGGGCATCACCTGATATTCGAATAATCCGTACTTGGTGCGAAAGGCAGTCTTCCATTTGTCGCCTTTCTTGACACGTACCAGATGATATGCCCCTCGAAGATCTAACTTAGTGTAGATACAAGCGTCCTTTACTTGGTCTAGTAATTCGGGGATCAGAGGCAATGGATATCGTTTTTTTACCGTAATATGATTTAATGCGCGGTAATCTATGCACGTTCTAAGGTCACCTTCCTTTTTCGGCACAAAGAATAATGCTGAGGATGCAGGAGACTTGGAAGGACGAATAAAGCCATTAGCAAGGTATTGGTCCAAGTATTGCCGTAGGTGAAGATTTTCAGGTTCTGTGAGGCCATAGATTCTACTGCATGGGGGTTGTGCACCGGGTAGGAGGTCGATTTGACAATCGTATGATCTGTGAGGTGGTAATGTATTGGCCTGTTCTTTTTGAAAAACATCCTGAAATTCTTGGTATTCCTGAGGTAACTGCACGATTGGGTTAACGACTGTAGCCAGGCCTTTGTTCAAGGTTTTCTCCGGGTAACAGGTGTGTGCACAATCCGGGAAGGTTATTCTCTTCTCTTGCCATTCAATACAAGGATTATGTTTTTCCAACTATGGCATCCCCAGTATTATTTGGAACTGTGGGGCTTTGATTAGATCAAACACAATAGTCTCTCGATGCCCATCTTGACTCAACAGTGTCATCTCTGTAGTGGAATGAGTTACAGGCCCCGAGGCAATCTCAGTTCCATCGACTGTGGTGATGACATCCGAAGTAGTCTTTTTTCAAAGAGGTAGATTCATCCTTGACACCTTCGTGTTCCATATAGTTTCCTACGGCCCCGCTATCAATGTATGCCCTTACGGCGTGCATACGTGATGGCTGTCTGGGATCAATTAGAACCATTGGGATGATCAGATGCGAGGTCTGAGTGTCCTTCTTTAAGCTCGGCAAGCGGACCTCTACGCTTGTCGGGCATGGTCGTTTCCCGAATCAGGCTCTATATGGCTTTTATCAGCAACTCCTACCACCTTCTTGGGTGGTTTTATAGGGCAATCCCGTAGAAAATGTCCTGAGGTTCCACAGTACAGACACAGTTGCATCTGTCATCTTCTATCCCTTTCCTTTTCAGTTAAGGGTCCTTTAACCCCCCTGATTTGCATAGGTTCTGATGCATCTGTTCCATTGGGGGCGACGTTGGGTTTAACCAATACCCGATTCTCGAACTTAGCTCGATCAGCCCTTCTATTCTGAAGTTGGTGATCTAGTTGGACCACTAAGTCTATAAACTCTGCGCAATCCTGAGGTGGGTTCACAACTTGAGCCAAGACGTCTTTGAGTTCTCCCCGAAGTCCACGATGAAACAATGTAATTCGCTTTTCCACAGGCCATCCGGTTTCCACCACCAACCTATTGAAGGTTGCGATATAGGTTAGCAGATCCTGGTTACCCTGTCATAAGGATAAAAGTTTGTTATCCAGGGCTTGCCCCTGTGAATGTCTGGCTAATAGTCTTTCCATGCTCCCTTGAAAACCCTGAAAATCCCAGAGAAAAGGGTCATCCTGGTTGACTAGTGGAATAGACCAACCCGCTGCGCTGCCACTAAGATATGATAATACAAAGGCTACTTTGGCTTGGTCATTTGGAAAGGCTCCTGGTCTGCATAAAAAGTGCAAGCGGCACTGGTTCATAAACACGGCGAACCTTTTGGGGTCCCCAGCAAAGCGTTCGGGTGGAGCTAACAGAATATTTCCTGGTAAAATCACTTGCACAGGATTGCTCAAAGAAATAGGGGTTGGATTCCCCCATACCCAGGTATGGGCCTTTGCCCAGCTTGGTTTTGCAGCAGTTGCCTAGCAAGATCATCAGTGCGCTCCTTTGACACAATCAGTTCTCTCCTGAGGGCATTAGTCTCTTGGCGCGCAGAGTGCACTTCCGCTCTAAGTTCCCCTAATAATTGGGCCAGTTGGTCAGTTTCTGAAGTCTCCATAACGCCCGGGTGGGGATTTGTAATGAGGTTTCGCGTTCTGTTACGCTCACCTGGTTCCCACAGGGGCGTCGATCGGACCCGGACAGCTGCGGTCGCCACCAACGTGATGCGTAGTGCAGAGATGACAGTCTGGACTGGCTCGCCGAATCTTGTCTGCTGAATCCGTAGAAGTATTCTCCTGCAAGTGGAGAAAGGGATTTAGCCACCCGTGGACTTTAGTGATGGCCCCCTCCCCAACTGTTCTCGTTCTCCCACTGATCACCTCCGATATCCCTTTTAGTAACCTCACCTTATGTTTTTAAATGATGAGCTCGCCATCCTGCATGACATGCAGGGGCGCGTAGATACCAGTTACTTCACTGGTTTGAAGGTACTGGAGGAGTTCCGGAACAATATTGGCTCCAATGTTTATAAAGTTCAAAGAGTTCAATATGTCCAATGTTCACTCTTGTTCCATTCCCTCGTTAGATTGCAGCTGGCTCCAAGAGAATATTGCCTGGAGGCAGCCAATGGAGTTCAGGTAAAAGTCTGTGTTATCAAACACTGTCTGGTAAAAGTTGCATGAATTTAACTTGTTGTTTTCTCTCCCTTTATAGGTGCGGCATAAGAAGATGCGGCGAATTAAAGAGTAATGCCTCCGGTGATAAATCAGGTAAGCCTATGGTGGCAAAAGAGATTGTCTTTGTCGGTTCTCACGGCTCACCTTGTGTTTTCTTTTGTTGTTCCTTCCAAGTGCTGGGTTTCAACGAAGAAAATGATGGAGGAAGCGCCGAGTCAAAAGATGCTGTGGACTGGTGAGTATAACGCAGCGCTGCTGCTGGCGATGCGGCGCGTGCTGGAATAATGTCCTTTCCAGGCTCAGAGATTTGCTGGGTCCGGAATCAGGTAAGGAATCAAATAAAGTTCGTTTTCTAACCTTGTCCTTTTCTTCCTCTTTATTCTAGGAGCTCTGGATTCGAGGCAGGCGTGGCAGAAGACTGGATGCTGGCTGCAGGCACGGTGAGCGTCACGCTGCTGGATGCAGAATAACGCGAAGCGTGTGCTGCTGTTCGGGCGTGGTTTAAATAGCCTCCAAAGTAGTTCCAGGTAAGAAGTTCCCTAGAGCCACGCCCGAGTAAAAAATAGTCCCTATAACAAAATAGTCCCTGTAACAAAATAGTCCCTGTAACTACATAGTCCCATCCAGGCCTCATGTAGGCTTGGGCTCTTTTGCAGCATGGTCTGCATCAGGTAAGTAAAGTCTATGAGCATGGCGCTTATGGCACCAGGACTGATTTCTATGATGAGCCTGGCGCCTAAGGCGCCAGGACTGAACCCAGACAGCCCCTAGCCGGGGCTGCTGAGGTTTAAATAAATGTCTGGATGCCTGCTCCCGGAGCTGATGGCCTTGGTCCTGATGCCCGGGGGTAGGCATCATGACATAAGCTGCCTTGGACATAGTAGGCCATGCCACCCTTTGCCACCACCTCACCACATCAGCCAACTTCTCCAACCACCTGAATAGCCTCCTTCCTTGAGGGGAGAACCATGAGAGTCTTCTCAGACACCTCCAACGCACCACCCATCCCCATTCCCTGTGCAGTACCCCAAGGCTCCTGCATATCCACATCCTTCTACAACATTCACGAAACCTCTGTTCGAAATCCTGGATAACATTGGCATATCATACACAAACTGTGCTGATGACATCCAAATACTCATCCACCTGTCAGGCTTCTATGAACAATACTCCATCACCATCAACAACATCTATACTACTATACAAACATGGATGGCCACCAATCAGCTTTGTCTTAACGACATTAAGACAGAGATCCTGTTAGCCTTGATTCAGAAACTCAGCCCACAATACTCATCCTTCAAGATAGATGGCTTCCAGATCCCTGTCTCAGCTGTGTTAATAACACTGGGCAATCACCTGGACTCTGCCCTCTCCCTCACCAAACAAGTCAGCGCTGTTGCCTCTTCAGCAGCCTACACGGCAAAACTCATCACTGCTGCAAGACAATTGTTTACGCCCGAGAGTTGCCTGACCATAGCACGAGCCACTACGGGCACAAAATTGGACTACTGCAATATGATATTTGCCGGTACTTCCAAGAAAAACATTAACAAACTCAAGATAATTCAAAGTAACACCCTCCGAGGGGCTTTAAACATCCCCAGAAGAGATCACAGCCACAAGAAGAAAGTCCACTGGCTCCTGATCAGGGAAAGGATAATCTTTAAGACATCCATTACCCATAAATGCTTGAGCAACACTGCCCCACAATATTTGTCACAGAACATCCAGAAAGGAACATTCAACAGACCAGTGAGGTCTGCCTACTCTCATAGACTCACTCTACCCAAAGTCAGAAGGGCCAAAGGAGGCAGGTTGAGCTTCCCTACGGTAGCAGCTACCCACTGGAACTCCCTCCCAACAGCCTTAAGAGCAGAAAGATCTTACTTGACCTTCCGAAAGACGCTGAAAAAATGGCTCTTTGCATAACAGACACTCTTTTTAATGGAAAACTGACTTGCTTTGGTTTTAGCCTACCCTGGTAGTAATGCATTCCCATAGCTCCTCTCTGTATTGCCTTTTCAAGCACTGTATCAAGTATCTGGTTCTGCAACAGTGCCCTGGTGCTTCAGGGTTTAGGTGCTTTACAAATGTAATAAATAAATAAATACTGCTATACATGTGTTTACAATTGGGTTAATTGTGTGCCCCTTCACTTAATATATCACTGATGTTTAATAACATCTACAAAGTCACTACTAGTGAACACACATTCCCAGAACAGTTTTGCCCAAGATCACAAGGCACTCCATTGCAATCAATCCCATCACTTTTGAATATCTATCAAAGCAGGGAAGGAATTGGGTCGGAACAAGGCAGAGCTGCGCTCCGTCAAATATTATGTTGCCAGAGCGCCGTTCCTTGGAGACCCGTGGCCCATGCCCTCCCAAACTTGATGAAGCTCTCTGCCCCCGACTCCCCAAGTCTCCTGAACGCTTTGCTTTTGAAGTCACAATGCGTGCAACGAACGGCAATATGCAATGCCTTATCAAGCTGCATCTGAAAGTTCTCCATTGCTTACCAGTACATTCCACATTCAATCAATGAAATGGTCCAAAGCTGCACACATTTTACTGTCATGGTGAATATTCTGACGGATCAAATAACCATTAAACAAAGTGTGCACTGCATGCTCAGAAGGAATGCACGTTTTAATTAATATCAGACATGTTTGATAAATTGGCAGTCATTCTTATGTTCCCAAAATGCATTGTTTTTATGCAAAACAGCCAGCATCTGATATTATTGGCACCCACATTCAACACCTACCTCCACCCCTCATTACCATCCACACTATTGACAACATGTCCCCGCCCCCGGTACTGCAACGCCCATTGAGCTCACCCCAAAAAATAATTGGGACTATTAGCAGGCACTTTTGTCCCTTTTGAAATGGGAACGATAGGGGGAGATCAGAAGGGAGAAGGGTGGATAATGTTGCATGTTTTATGAAATAATAACTATGGCTTAAAAACCCAAGGGGGATTGGTTAGACTCACGTAAATCTGCATGATGCTATTGCGACTTTGCATGCAGAATGGGGAGAATAAAACTACAGCCATACTTTTGTTGCACAATATATTTCTAATGTATATAGTGTATAGTTAGTCTACTGTGAAAGGCTAGTTTATTATATAATGTGCTTTGCTTCCAAGGCATTGCTATAAAGTATTATTTAAGCTCATGAAATGCAAATCAAAACCTTAATAAACATCTATATCAACTAAACATGGGAATATGTATTTAACCAAAATGTGTGATCCTGGGCAAATCCTTTAATCACACTGTGTCTTGTCTGCAGCTCTGTAAGTGATTCTGATGTATTTCATAGCTTATGTAAATATATCATGTTATTATTTTAAAAAAGTAATGACTATAGAGTTGCTGCATATATAATAAAAGCGCAATGTAGGTATTTTCCACAACAAAGTTATTTGCCACTTAGTCACTTGAAAACACTTCCATGGTGCGTTCAAGTATGAAAGACTGATAATGCCTCTTTCTATGAAGTCACTCTGTTGGTGCAATCCATATGCAAATTAAGGGGTTTGCATTTCGTTTGCCCCAGAGTGCTTGGAGAGAGCTCTAATAGATGAGTTTCCTGCATCTGTTATGATCCTGCAGTTTTACTTTTTTGTTATGTGTTAACATGTCATCTGCCACTGACGTTAAAACAAAAGTTGATTGGGGCAGAGGTGGGCAGTTTTGGGGTGTGAATGAGACCTCATGGAATTGCGTGCAATTAATTTGTGGGAAAAATAGCACATTAGCGGGACTTTTTTCGTGGCTCACTCCGCCTCCGTCCCCCCACTCTTGCAATGCTGGATACTTCCCTGCACCCGGGGCTGTGACTCTAGGGGCAATGGGCAGGCATGAAGGCTCTCCTGCTGAATGCAGAGCAGAATGAGAGCTCTCCCTGCCCCCCCCCCCCCCCCCCACCTGAAATGCTTGGGTACTTACCCGCTCTCAACCATTTATTTCGCAAAGGCGGGTGAAATCACCCGATTTTGTTTTTGGCGGGTGAGACAGCCAATGGAATGAATGGGCGTGCAGGAGGCTTGGCGGGTGAGTCAGCCCTTTGCAAGGCGGGTGACACCCGCCAAAAGCGGATGAGTTGAGAGCTATGTTACTGCACACCTGGTTGGTTGACATCTATGCAGTATCTACCCTTACAGCAGTAGTAACGATAGATATTGCATAGATGTCTACTTTATTCAGTCGACCCATGAGCATACATTCACTCAGACAGACACACTTGCGCGCGCGCGCGCACACACACACTATACTAACTCTGCTAACACACACACCACACTGCAGTCCCTCAGTCACTCACTCAACGTTTACATAGACATATCAGACTCTACACACCTAACATGCAAACAGGCAGGCAGCAGCATTCATGGCACGCAGGCATGTACACCTAACATGACTGTAACGCTGGGCTCGCTGGCTGACGCCGCGCTGCAGTGCTGCTTACCTCCAGAAGAAGAGCCTCCTTCTTCCTGGGTGGGTCGGCGGCCGGCATGGGCACAGTGGCGCAGCAGCCGCCGCCTGGACACGGAGCTCAGCACCCTCGGCACAGAGAGCGCAGCACACAGAGAAAGAGACGGCACACACAGGCGCGCGCGGCTTGCAATCCGGGGACCCGTTCTCCTCAAGGAAACCCAGGCAGCATGCCCGTGCATACTGCGGTGTAATAGGAAACGCCGGTGCCGTTATTCACGTTGGTCAAAACGCACGTGTTCTTATATCCGATTTAAAAATGTATCGGTGTAACAATAGCTCAGAATGCACACGAAAAGGCTACACATGTGCACGTTTAGTATTTGGCTCTTAATTTAAACTATAAAAGTTATTAAAATGTGAAATGTCCACTGGGGCAGGCGAATCAATTGGACAGAAGCCGTTTTGGTCGCATAATCTTCTTTGCCCCCTCTAGGTTTTTATTCCCGCCTCCCCTGAGGTTTGCAGGAAATAAATTAATAGACAAAAGAACCCCGAGCTCAGCATTTTTCATGTCCTATGCTGACTAGACTCCAGCAAATGATCTCACTCTGTGGAAATATTGGTTTAACCTTGATGAGCGAGGGTGCGGATCTGCTGCCAGCGTGAAATTCCGCTATTGGAGTTCGTATCAGAAGCCGGGAGAGGCTCTCTGCTGCGCGCAGCCCCCCTGACTCCCGCGCGCCGCCGCTACCTACAGCTGTGCTCTGGTCTGCCGGCAAGGAGCGGCGCGCGGCGGGATTTTTGACGGTCGACCATATACAATGTCTCATTAAACTTCCAGGCTTGAGAGAAGAGTTCAAGGAAAGGTCAAGCTAGCGCTTTATTGGACGGGGCAGCATGGCAGTCTCTCGAGAAGGACGACGCGGCCCGATGTGCCACATTTCATAATGGGGCCCATTTAGCCCAGTGTGATGTAGAGGTGAGCCTAGACAAAACGTCAGTGAGCAAGGCATCCTTGATGCGAAGCACCGCCCACGACCATCACAGCACAAAACAGCTGTGTGCCACCCCTCCCCCCGCAAGTTATTGCAGCTGATCCATACGAACAGCTTGATCGCTACCCCCCCCCATTCTCACTCCGCCTTCAGCCCGCTCCTTGAACTCCACCATGACATGGACCACACATGCTTAGATTAAACACATCCAGTTGAAAGACACAAGAGGCAAATAGCAGAGACGTGCATCACCCCAGCAATGCATTTCTGTGCCATTATCTAAGTGGTCTTTGCATAGCAGCTTGTGATTGTGAATGCCGTAAACTACTGAGACCCTCAAACAAATTGGTGGGCATGTGGTTATGGGTGTGAATTTAGGACTTCTCTGTGAGGACCAGCAATGTGACACAAACAAAGTCAAAGGTTGACCAGATCGAAAAGCATCCTTATCCTGGTCTACAGAACTCATGGAGAGCTGCTGCCGGCAAGCAAGAAAGGCCATGAAATGCTGCTAGGTAAGTTACAGTAAGTCTGCAATTATACCTTCAACATGGTGGCCAGGTTAGTTACACATCCCTGAGTAGACCTGTCCATACTCTTCTTTAATAGAGCCTAGGAGAACAAACATCTCTTGCCACTGATTTTGTCCCCAGTCCCTGCTGGCCTATCACTATTGCCAAAACTAAAGCTGTTTAGGACACGTGGGACCGCTGCCCACATGTTTGCCATTCTAGATAGGTGATATATTTGGGAATTTAGTCCATAAGCACCATTATTTTTTTGGGGGAAAAAATTACCCCTAAAAAAAAGAAAGCGTTGTTACTTCTTGGGCTACATTATACAGCCAGTAGACTTTGGACACGTTTAATATGAACGGTGTAAACAGGTTTTGGACCCAATCGAAAGTACATCAATATTTTTGCACTGTTCAAAATAGTAAGCAATCTGAATATTTGGTGTATATTATACTCTGCTGTGCTATGCTTGCTGAGTGACAATATAAAGATTCTGCCACAAAGTCAGATTGTAAAAGTGCAGCAACATTGTTTTGTTCCTACTGAAAAAACTGAAAACAAGGACAGTGTGCTCAGTTTTCTTGCCTTGGATCAAAATGTTTTGCGAATGAGTCCTGGCTAAACATGGGGAAATCCCTAGTTACTGTAATAACTGCTGAACCCATATGCATGCATTAGTATTGGCCGACCCCTTACCCTCACCCGGAATAATTTGGCTCACTAATTTTTGTCAAGTGTTGGCAATAAAAGGCTGTAGGATTTTATTGTACAGATATAGTTATGGAGATAACAATAATCACTTTCATAATAGTATCATACTTTTGGGCACCGGGTCCTGAGGTTACCCCCTCTGGCCCATGCCGCCACACGCGGGCAGGTTGACGGCTGACGGTGTTCCCCCAAAATTATCTCCTAGTGACAACCCCTGGAGGCTAGAGTTGCTGAAATTTCTCCAAAGAAATGTTAAATGCCCTGGTTTGATAAATGCGTGCCGTCTTTGAGAAAAAGGTCCGGGTCTCCCAGTGTAATGGCTGGGTGCCATATGAAGCCCAGTCCTCTTGCTGTACAGAATTTCTCTAGCCCCCTGTTGAGTTTTCTTCTAGAAATGTCTACAGATTTGTAGCAGTTGGCCCCTTGGCATTTCCTTCTGGGTAGGATGGCCGAGAAATATATTTCTGTTCCCTCCAGTTGTGGCAAATGCCTGCTAAGGAGGAGCAAATGTCCTCGAATAAATTTCTCCTTCCAGTGAACACCAGATCATTGCCCCCTAGGTGTATAATCAGAAATTTCGGCGGGTCTTTGTACGCGACCAGCTCCGCTAGTGTTTCGTGCATATCAGCCCATCTTAGGCCGACTATCTATGCTGATCGGAGTGTGGTCCTCCCTCCGCCAGTTGTTTCTGCAGGGGGAGAGGGAAAAAGCAAGGTGAGGAAGGATGGCTATATTAGCTGTGGTCTGATGTATCTTTTGTAGCAATCTGACTTCCATCCCCCTATGTTTATCAGCTGTTTAGGTGCTAGGCCTCCATGTCATGCTGCGGTGGCGGCACCTATTCTGAAAGAGTGGGTGCCAAAACCCTTGGCATCCCACCCAGCTTTGCTGATTGCTTTCATCAGTACCCCGTTAAATTGATAGCGGCTTAGTGCCGAGGCATCCTTGTGGATTAGGAACCTCCCCCCCACCTTGGGCCTTTGTGTGTAATAAAGGTTGGTGATACATTCCGGGCAGTTTGTTGTCTCATCAATACAACAAATGTTGATGGTTGTTTTGGCCCCAGTTTTTGACTGTTGGATTTCTATGCTGACACTCTCCTGTCTAACCCTGACCTCCATGACACCCAAGCAGTTTGTGACCTTGGTGCTGGAGGCGATAAGTTCTCCAACACGGAAACGCCCCGAAGTATGCCAGAAAAAAGGCTGTTTTGAATAATATGATCTCGTATGGATGCTAGCATATGGCTTCCAGCTGGCTTGCTGTTTGTACCAGTTTGTTGAAGTCAATGGGGCGGCGGGTGTCCACCTGGGGGCCCTCTATTCTGCCCCATCCTTTCATTGCGCAGGCAATGAGGGCGTTCTGGGTGGGGTCTGAATCACCCCGTATTTTTGAGAAGAACAAGTTACTTTCTTACCTGGTAACGTTCTTTCGATGGGATGGTCCGACGACGTATTCCATATCTATGACAGGTAATGTCCACAGCTGTGCTGCTTCGGAAAATCTTCGGCGTCTGCGTCCTGCGTCGATGACGTCGATGCGCCGTCCCCGAGGACCTCCTCCGACGGCCGACGTCACCCGATGTGATAAGTAGGACGCACGACGCCCATAGCCTCAGTTATAGTTTTTTCCCTCAGAACGTGTGCCACCAGTTTTCTGCCAGTCAGACACACAAGGCCGTGTGGAACACAAGCTGCAATCGCAAAAGAAATTCTGCAGCGGGGAGGGTAAGGAGGGAGCGATATGGAATACGTCGTCGGACCATCCCATCGAAAGAACGTTACCAGGTAAGAAAGTAACTTGTTCTTCGAGGGGATTGGGTCCTCCGACGTATTCCATATCTATGACAGACTCCCAAAGCAGTACCAAGCAACGAGGTGGGAAAAGAATTTAGAACACAAATGTAGCATGCCCAATCAAATTGCGGAATATAGGACTGCCTTGCCAAAGGCCAGATCCTGCCCTCTGATAGAATCGAGGGAGTAGTGACATACAAAAGTATGTACTGAAGCCCGGGTGGCTGCATCACAGATGTGACGAAGAGGAACACCCCTCTGTAGGGCAGTAGATGCAGCCACTCCCCTGGTAGAATGGGCCCGCAAGCCAGCCGGAGGGTCCTTACCCGCCAAGCGGTAACACTCGGAGATAGTTAAAATAATCCAACGAGACAAAGTCTGTTTCGTCACAGCATGTCCCAAACGCTTTTCAGCGTAACCAATGAAAAGTTGATCGTCCACTCTGACCCGGGACATGCGCGAAATATAAAAGCTCAACGCTCTCCTAGGATCAAGCCTATGGAGCCTCTCCTCTTCCTTACCAGGATGTGGAGGAGGATAGAACGCCGGAAGAACAACCTTCTGGCTCAAAAGAAATTCCAAAACCACCTTCGGAAGAAAAAAAGGACGAACTCTAAGGACAACCCTGTCCTTATGAAACACAGTGAAGTGTGGCTTAACTGAAAGTGCCTGTAACTCACTCACTCTGCGAGCGGAAGTAACCTCAACCAAAAACACAGTTTTCAGAGTTAACAGACTCAAAGGGCAAGAATGTAAAGGCTCAAACGGAGCACCCATAAGAAACTAAAGAACAAGGTTCAAATTCCAACCGGGCACCAGAAAAGGTGACGTAGGGAACACATTAGTGAGCCCTTTCAAAAACTGAGAAATTAAAGGAATCTTAAAATAGGAACATACTTCGGACGAGCGCTTAAAGATGGACAGCGCCGCCAGGTAACCTTTGATGGTCCCCACTTGCAAGCCGCTGTGGGCCAAGGAAAGCAAAAAAGACAGAACCATGGGAATGTCACACTCAAAAAGATCCACCTTCTTAACCCTGCACCAGTCGCAGAACTTTCTCCAATGGCAAAGGTACAGAGACTTTGTTGCGGGCCGCCTGGCCGAGAGCAACACCTCCATCACATCTTCAGGGAGGTCCCAATCCTTATACCTCAACCTTTCAGAAGCTAAGCGTGAAGGTTGAGGGATCTGACCTCTGGAGGGAGAACCTGACCCCCCTCCCGTGAGAGCAGATCGTCTCGGTAGGGAAGACGACGTGGAGGGCAGATGGACAAGTAGAGAAGATCCGGGTACCACGTCCTCCAGGCCCACGCCGGAGCAATGAGGATCATCCGGGAGCCGAACCTCCGTAACCTCTGAAGTACTTGCGGGATGACAGGGACTGGAGGAAACGCGTACAGCAGTGGGAACGACCACTCCACCACGAACACGTCTCCTAAGGCTCCTTTTGGAGGAAATTCCTGCAAGCAAAACCTTTCGCACTTCCGGTTGACACTGGAGGCGAAGAGATCTACTTGAGGGGTCCCCCAAAGGGCGAAGATCTCCAGGAGAATCTCCTGAGCCAGCTCCCACTCGTGAGAGACCGTGCTCTGCCTGCTCAGAGCGTCCGCCGTCTCGTTGTCGTCTCCGGCCAGATGAACAGCCGAGATCGAAACTTCCTGCTGGATGGCCCAGAACTCGAGCTGCATCGCCTCCCTGCACAGAGGAAGTGACCCTGCCCCCCCTTTTTGTTGAGGCAGTGCATGGCCACCGAGTTGTCCGTTAGAATCAGGACACTCTTTCCTCGCACAGTCGGCAGAAAAGCCTTCAGGGCTAGCCTGACGGCCCTCAGCTCCAACAGATTGATATGGAGTCTGTACTCCGACGGAGACCAACGACGGCTGACTGTCAACTCGTTGGCATGAGCTCCCCATCCCATGAGGGATGCGTCCGTCACGATCGTCACCTCCGGCCAGGGCAGCCAAAAAGGGGCCTCCTTCATCAGATTGCCTTCAACGGCCCACCACAGAAGGTCCTGGGCGACCGAGGGCGGCACCTGAACAGGGTCCGACAGCCTGCCGGAGGACTGAGACCACTGGAGCTTGAGTGCCCACTGCAAAGATCTCATCCACAGATGAGCCTCTGGCACCAGAAGAATGCAGGATGCCAGGAGGCCGAGTAGTCTCAAGAACTCGGACGCTGGGAAATTATGGGCAAGTTAAAACTTGTGCACCATCTGCTGAATGTGAAGAGCCCTCACCTGGGGAGGAAAACACTGCCCCAGGGATGTGTCGAGCACTGCTCCGATGTACTGGAGCCGCTGCGTTGGTGTCAAATGGGACTTCTTTAAATTGAGGGAGAAGCCCAGCTTGTGAAGGGAATGGCAGGTGACGGACAGATGATCCAGGACTTGCTCGGGAGAGCTCCCCCTGATCAACCAATCGTCCAGGTAGGGGTAGACATGAATCCCCCCTTTCCTGAGATGCGCTGCCACCACCACCATGAGCTTGGTGACGACCCTTGGGGCGGAGGTCAATCCGAACGGCAGGACCCGAAACTGAAAGTGCGAGTCGCCAACCGCAAACCTCAGGTATTTCTTGTGCTTGGGATGGATCGGCACATGTAAGTAAGCATCCTTGAGGTCGAGAGACACCAACCAGTCCTGAAGTTGAAGGGCCTGGAGGACTTGAGAGAGAGTAACTATCTTGAACTTCTCCTTCCTGAGGAGTTTGTTCAAACCGCGCAAGTGCATGATGGGTCTCAATCCCCCATCTTTCTTCGAAATCAAAAAATAAGGGGAATACCATCCCTTGTTCCTCTCCGCTACAGACACCAGTTCTATGGCGCCTTTCTCCAGCAGGGCTTGAATTTCCTGCGCAAGGAGTGGATCCGGACTCTTCAAAGAGAGGTTCCCAGGTGGATTGTTGTGAGGCCTCTGCCGAAAAGGAAGACAGTAGCCGTGGGTTATGATCTCCAGAACCCACACATCTGAAGTAAGGGCTTGCCACTCTACAAGATGCTGCGCCAGCCTTCCCCCAACCAGCAAACCATGGGACCTGGCCTCATGACTGAATGGTAGTGGCTGCGGCGTTGCCTGAGGGCAAAGAGGCAACTGCTCGAGCGGCCTTGGCACCTTGAGTACCCTTGTTTCCACCTCTGGCACTCTTACGATGGCCTCTTTGACTGCTAGCTCCTCTCGCTTTACTGAAGGACGAGTAATAGCGAAAGGAACCACCCCTCCATTGCTGTCCCCTAGGATGAAAAGGCGGAGGTTGGCGAACTGCAGCGCCCAACGACTTCGCTGCAGCTTTGGAGGTCTGCAACCTCTCAAGGCTCTTGTCAGCCTTGCTGCCAAAAAGATGTTCACTGTCAAAGGGCATGTTGAGGAGCCGGGACTGCACATCAGGAGCGAACCCAGACTTCCGCAACCATGCAAACCTGCGTATTACGGTGCTCGCCGCCATGGACCGGCTGACACAATCTGCCATGTCCAAACCCGACTGAACGGCCTCACACATGGCATCCTTGCCATCCTGAACCATAGCAAGGAAATCATCCCGTTCGTCCCCTTCGGGAATACGTTCAGCCGCTAATGCAACACAGTTCCACAGAGTATGTGTGAAACGAGACAAGGCACATATGGAGTTGGCCGCCTGAAGCGCCATACCCCCTGAAGAAAACACTTTCTTCGCCCAGCCGTCAAAACGTTTCTCGTCCCTATCCAGAGGGATGGTAGGATACGACGACTGCTTTGCCGGGGCCGCCTGCACCACCAAACTCTCCGGAGAGGGGTGCCTGGACAAGTAGCAGGGGTCGCTACTAGCTGGATGGTATTTTCACAACAAAGACTTGCCCACTGCCGGGAGACTCTCCGGAGCAGTCCAAGCCGCCGCCACCCTTCTCTGCAGAGCCATATGAAACGGCAAAACCGGGTGAGTGCGGGGACCAAGATTAAGGATGTCTGTGAGATCATCCTGCACAAACTCCCCTGGGGGAGCCGACCAACCCAAGTACTCGGTGACCCAGACATAAGGCGCCGATACGAAGAATCGGCATGAGTGCCAGGCTCTGGCCTACAAAACTCCACCTCCGGAGAGGTGTCCAGTCCACTGGCATCATGCAGTGACTGCCTCAGGTCATCAAACTGGCTATGGCCCGAGATAAGCTCATCTGGTGCCGTAACCGGAACCAAGCCGTGAAATGTACTCCAGGCGGGGAGAGGAAGACATCTGGGGACCAAAGCAGTGCCTGACCTTAGCCAGAGCCTTTCTAGGGGCTAACCCCGTGCCACGGGGCCCCTCCGACACCACCGCCTCGAAAGACGTTGATGGCGCCGAACGAGTCGGCGCCGCCGTCGACAGAAACGGCGTCGACGTCGAGCGAATCGGCGTCAATGTCAGCTGCAGCGCCGCCAGCATCGACGGCGTCGACACAGGCCCCGAAGCCGGAGCTCCGAGCGTGTCTCTCGATGACCTAAGCGGCGACAGCGTCAACGACCCCCTCGGAGGCGGAGCCTTGAGAGAAATCGTCGACGACTTCAGCGCCACAGGCGTCAACGTCTTCTTCGAAGACGGCACAGGATCATGTGGTCTCGAGCACGTCGAGGTCCGGGACCTGGAACGGGCATGGGGAGAACGGCTACCCTTGTCCGAGAGAGACCTCTCCCGCGAGCCGTGCCGACCACCCAAGCCCGAAGGCGTACGAGCGGTGTCTCTCGAGCGGTGCCGACCGACCCCACTCGGAGGCGCGGACGGACCGGTGCCCTGTGATTCAAGAATCGCTAGCATCTGCTTCCCGAAGGAAGCCCATTCCTTCGGTGTCGTTTGCATGGAGGGATAAGCGACCCGCCGACGGCGTAGTCCTCGGAAGAGGACGGGGAAGGCGACCGATGCCGGCGCTTCCGGGAATGCCTCGAAGAGGCGGAGGAGTGGCGAGACCAACTCCTGGAAGGAGACCCACTGGACTTCCAACAATGATGCGGAGAGTCGCCCCTCGAGTCATCTGTCGAAAGCCCCGCAGACCTCGACTTCCGGGGCTTAGACACCCGACCTACCGACAGCTTCTTCTTGTGTTCCCGCAAGGCCTTTGCCGTGAGCGACTGGCAGTCGACACAGTCGTCCGTATCGTGGGCCTCCCCGAGGCACCAGAGGCAGGCGTTGTGCGAGTCCGTGACCGACATCTTGGACCCACAGTCCCCGCATTTCTTGAAGCACGGATGCGGGGTTGAAGACGAAGTAGACATCGCCACGAACAGGTCTTCACAAAAAACCGAACAGGTTCAACGAACCGAGAAGAAAACAGCAAACTCCAAAGAGTCGAGGCGTACCGAGATTCACGAAGCAAACACGTTCGCGGAAAAACGGAACTGAGGCTATGGGCGTCGTGCGTCCTACTTATCACATTGGGTGACGTCGGCCGTCGGAGGAGGTCCTCGGGGACGGCGCATCGACGCAGGATGCAGACGCCGAAGATTTTCCGAAGCAGCACAGCTGTGGACCTTACCTGTCATAGATATGGAATATGTCGGAGGACCCAATCCCTCGAAATATGAGATTGCAACTAGGTGTCTTTTTGCCCAGTCTCTCTTAAAGCCCTGCTCATGCGCCCATTTTAAAAATATTTCTATGACTTTAATCGTTATTAACTCTACATGGTTTAAACCTGTGACTCTAAAAACTGTTTGTAAGCACTTACTGTACTGCGCTGAGGTAGTGCTTGCCAGTGCTTTTTCTGCCATCTCTGTTAGGTACCCTGGGACAGGGTTCATGATTCCTGTGGGCAGTGGTTTGATGGCACCCGTTTTTGAGGTGTCTTGTTCTTGTTGGGCATCCCGGCCTGGGCTCCCTGGCGCTGGCGTTGATGCCGTTATTTTGTTGGAACCTGTTTTTGAGGTGCCTGATTCTTGTTGGGCATCCCGGCCTGGGCTCTCTGGCACTGGCGTTGATGCAGTTATTCTTGGTTTCCCATTATTGCCCAGCATTCCGCTGGTATTGGCGTCATCTGTTCCTGGGCGTGTGGCGCTAGCTCCCGTAATCTTGGCCACTGAAAACGAGATAAAGCATCTGCAATGTTATTATCCGCCCCCGAGATGTGCTTTGCTTTGACCACAATGTTTTCTTGTAGTGTGACTGCTGTGCTGGCTCGTAGGACTTTCAGCACTAAAGAGCATTTGGTAGACCTTCTGTTTAAGGAGCCTACTACAGCCATGTTGTTGCACCAGACCAAGAGTTCTGTGTTAGCTAGTTGCCTGCCCCAGATGTGTAAGGTTAGCCAAATGGGAAATATTTCTAGGAGGGTGATGTTTTTTGTCCACCCTGCCCGTTGCCATGGGTTGGGCCAGTGTCCTGCCACCCATTTGGAGTCTAGTATGGCTCCAAACCCCTTGCTCGCGGCTGCATCGGTGAAAAGGACCCTTTTTGTCCATGTGTTCAATGGCATTCGCCAAAGTGAGGTCCCGTTGAAATTTTTAAGGAAATTCCCCCAAATTTCCAGATCTTGTTTCACCTCTGTGCCTAACCGGATGTGTAGGTGGGGTTTGGTGTATGATTTGATTTTTAGCTCCAGACTGCTGGAAAATACCCTCCCCTGAGGGATTATTCTGGTTGTGAAGTTGAAGCTACATGCTAACGACGAATTTCTTTTACTGTGCCCATGTCTTTTGATGTAAGGGCTTGTATTTCCTCCAAGAGTTCTGCTATTTTTGTTTTCTGGATTTTACATAAGCCCCTTGCAGAGTCTATTTCAATACCCAGGAAAATTATGTTGCTGGCTGGTTTGGTCATTTTCTCCCTTGCTAGCGGTATGCCCCACTGAGAGGCCATTCCTTCTAGAGTCGCCAGGGCCCTGCTGCATTCCTCAGAATCTGCTGGTCCCATTACCATGAAATCATCAAGGTAATGCACTATTTTGCTCCCTGGTCTCTGTTTTTGGAAAGCCCATTGAAAGAAAAAACTGAATTGCTCGAATAGGGCGCAGGATACTGCGCACCCCATAGGGAGGCATCTGTCTACATAGAAGTTGTTATTAAAAGTAAAGCCTAGCCATTGCTGGGAATCTGGGTGGACTGGCAATAGTCTGAAAGAGGATTCGATGTTCAGTTTGGCCATCAGGGCGTTCCTGCCACTTTCCTGTATGAGTCTTACCGCCTCTTGGAAGTGTGTGTAGGATACCGCAGATTCCGTGTGTGGAATGCCGTCGTTTAGAGATTGGCCTTTGGCCAATTTTTCCAGGTTCCTTTTTGGGGACCAAACCTAGTGGAGATATTATGTAGTCTTTGAGGGGCATGTGGTCCCAGGGTCCTGAAATCCTGCCTAGTAGTTCCTTCTTGATTTTGCTCTCCACCATCTGGGGGTTGTCCCTGGCTGATTACAGGGTAATTGGGATATTCTGCGACCCTGTGTGCTTGAAAGGGATGATGAAACGAAACCCTGCCATATCGCCTGGCTGGTTTCCCTGTCTGGATAATTTTTGAGTGCTTCTCTAAAATAGTTTTGGTTGATGGAAATTTTGCCTGGTGCTAAACCTGTGGTTGGTGGGGGGGGGGGCGGGGGTTGATGTTAATCTTTTGCATTTTTGGCTGGCAGTCTGGTGCAGTTGTTTGCTGCATGGTCACCGTTGCAGTTTGTGCAAGTGTGTTTGTACCAGCATTCCTTCCCCCATGTCCAAAGGTTTTTTCCAAAGTTCCTGCATGGAATGTTGGCTTTCGGAGAGTGATTTTTGTTCTGCCTGTGGGCATTAGACTTAGCCGCCCAGGGCTGATTCTTCCGAAAGGGATGTTCCCCCTTTTTGTGTTTTTCGCTGTCGTTAATTCTGGCGCCCTGTGCATTTTTGCTATTTTTGGAGGTTGTTTGTGGACCCTCTTCCTCTGATGGAGGCTCGGCGTTCAGCATGTATAAGTCATTCTGGACCTCGTCCCATTCTATGGCTGGCCTCTCTGACATGCTTCTCCTAAATCTAATATCATATGCTAGCCAGGTCTTCCCTTTTTAAGCGATTTTTACTTCTCCTATTTTATCCATATATGCCCATAATTTTCTGCCATCATTGGGGAATTTTTCTTCGTATGTCGTTGCCAAGATGGCAAAGACCTGCAACCAGTTGTCCCAATTATGTTCTACCTGGGCGTTTCTGGCTATGGCTTTCTGCTCTATCTTTTTGGGATCCCTAAAAGCATCTTTCCCTTTGCGTTGGGCTTCTATAAGTGAAAAGATTTCGATGAACTCTTTGGCCCATATGGCCTCTTTGATTGTGGTGTCAATGTTCCATGCTAGGCATCTTTTGTATCTATTTAGTATTTCAGTCTGGAAGGATTTTAATTTTAAGTCTAATTGGGCATTGCAGATCATTGCTATGCCTGTTCGGTTGTTTCTGCTTGCCCCCATTCTGCCCCAGAGTGTCTGTAATGGGGGTTGCCCATACCTTTAAAGCACCTGTTGGGTCTGTTGTTGCTGCTATTGGCGCAATTGTGCTGGCTGCTGTTGGTGTTGCTGGCACCTGTGGCAGTGGTGTTGCTGGGGCCAGTGTTGTTGGGATTGTTGCTGGTGGGGGGGGGGTCACCGTTATGGCGGGTTCTAGGGGTATGCTGGGGTTTGTGGGCCCAGTTGGTTGTTTTCCCCTGATTTCGAGCAATAATTGTTGCAATTCAGACATGTTTTTGCATAATTTTGCCAGATTTGTGTTACCTGTTCTTGCGCCTTCTGTTACCTTGCTTCTCTTTGATGGTGTTGTATCGTCATCTTGACTGGGTGGTATGGGTGTCCCTTCCTTTGGTAGGCCATACATATTTTCCCTGACCCATGCCCAACCATAGTATTCCGCCACCTCGATGGCTGCTAGGAGGTGAGGTTACTTGGGCTTTTGTGCCGGTGTTAGGGGTTCCTGCGATTTTCATTTGGGACCCATGATTCTTTAGCCTGTTTTGATACAAAGGGAAAAACAATTTCTTTTTTGTTTTTTGTTTTGAATGGCTGGGCTGTTGTATTTGTGGAGTTTCGCACAACAATTGTTATGCTGCTGCCTGTGTTGGGTAGCTGTCAGGTGTTGTACAATAGCTACAAGGCTTTTATTTAGCCAGTTGCCTTCAGCCGCCAGAGCTGGCTTGCTCCCGGGCCTCTGTGTTGCCCCTGCTTGCCCCAACAAGCTTGCTGTCATATATTGTCTTTAGTGGCTAAAAGCATTTGTTTTTGCCCGAGTTCCAAATTTAGGGTAGTAGAAATTATACTCTGCTGCTTATTTGAACTTCAATCATGCATTATCACGTGTTATAAACATATTTTGGTGTCTGAGTGCTGCCTATTATTACCCAGGTCTCTTTTCAAATGCCAGCTAATTCGTGCAATTTAAAAACATGGGTCAGTGTGGGTAAACTTATACCCGCTGTTAGCATTGACCCTGGTAAAGAATTAATAATAGTGCTAATGAAGCCTATGTTGCTATGAAACCTATGTATCTATGGGCTGCTTATTATTACCCAGATACCCCCTTTCTCGCCTGTTCAAGTCTCTTGCGTGAGGTTTCAGACGCTGGGTTTCCCCGCTGCCTGGGATTAGACTTTGTTATATTCTTTTCTGTAATTGACACAGCACGCGCTCTTTGACAGCTGGAGGGATCAGTTTCCTGCCGGCTCCCTCTGGAATGTTTATATTAGCACACGCGTTGAAACATAGTATTCATTTTTCCCTCGCAACCCGGCGTAGCGGCTCACCTGCAGACTGAAATTGACCGCCACGTAACGCTGCGCTGCTTTGTTTGTTTGTCCTTCCCTCAATCAGCTGGGCAGGAGTAGAAAGACACTGCGAGTGCGGTGAACTTCAAAGTGTTTGCTAAAGAAGCAAAGGTTGGAAGACACTGAGTAAACAGTGACCCTCCTGTTTGTCTGGGTCCCCATTCAGGGTCCACAGATTGTGTTTTCTCAGAGCATGCTGCTCTTATTTATAAGACCCAGGGGAGCCCTGGGTCTTTGATGTTTATAGTAGTGGGGGCTGTGTGCCAGCCCCTGTCTGGATAGCTGAATATCTGGCCCCCTGGGGGAGCAGGTCTTTGAACCTGGGCCCTGCCTGACTGTTGGTTTCTTTAGGTGCTTAGCACCTTGCTGCTTGGAGGAAGGGTGGGGTGATTGTTCACACCTCACCCTTCCTCAGCTTTGTGTGGCAGAGACTGCATGTCTATGCAGCTAAGGAGGGGAGAGGAGCAGCCAAGGGGGGGTTGGGCTGCCCCTCTCCTGGCCTGTTGATGGCAACACCAGTTACCCTGCCTCGCTTTGGGCGGCCCTGCGGCATTGCCCATCACTATTGCACTGGCATAAAAATGGGCAAAGCCATTGAACTACATCGTTAAAGTGTTCATGTAATTTCAATTGGGCAAAACCAAAACGAGTGCTGAGTGTTTTTGCTCAAACTTTAGCACCAGTGTAAATGTTAACAATCTTGCCACAGATGAACTAAAAGATTACTTGGTGTTCTCATATTTCTGAAAACAATCTTGCCACAGATGAACTAAAAGATTACTTGGTGTCCTCATAATTCTGAAACCATAACTGTCTTCAGGAAAACCTGCTGTCTCTTAGCCCCCAAAGTATAGGGACACACATTGACTGGATTGCTTCCTGCATCTCCCCATAGATGCACTTTGTTTACTTTCAGATTCATCATCTTCAAGTGACACATGAAACTGTGTTGAGGGTGGTCTGAGGATTAGGAAGGCATAAACACGTGCAGGTTGGTTTGCTGTCAAAGAGAGAGGATACTATAAACTATTCCTTGTTACAGTACATGCCTCCATCGGTCTTGATTATTTTTCTCTCAGTGTAAAATTGCAGGCCATGTCCCAGGCAGAACCTTCTAGTCCAAGGACCAAAGTTACTTGCCATCCCTCAAAGTTGTCTTCAAGGATGAAAGCCATATTTGCACATGGGCCTCAATTCTGGAATTGTTTGTCAGCTGCATTGTTTCATTGCCACTTATACTGTGCATGTTGTAAATGTTATGTTAGGCCATATTTATGCTGCACTATTCACCACTGTGGTGGTCTTACATTTCCTAGCTTGTTCTGGAAGTGACACATTGAAGGGATATTTTGGTTAATGTATGGCTCCTACATCCGTTGGGCAACCCCAATCTAATACCCTCTGACATATAATCTCACCCCACAATTCTAGGCAAGAAATAGGCAGTTTGATAAAAACTCACATTTATATAAATAAAGGAATCAAAGGTGGGCCCCAAGCATTAATGACATGCCTGCATTTATCTCACTGTTCCTCACGCACAAGCATTCCTTTCCATAATCAAGTCTGTATACACATTGAGGTCTGAATAACTAGGGCATGTTAATTGCAACTCTGAAATGTTGCGGCCACTGGCTTTAAAGATGCTGCATAGTAATCAAGATGGCAGATGGATCATAACAGTGACATGATTCTTGAAAACATTATATTTTCCGTAATTTGCCAACATTCTTAAACTGCACATAAAGTTATACTCGGATATAATTCATAGTACATTTACTTCCCCAATATAACCAACAACTGCTGTTATTAGGTAACTGTTCTACACCCCCCGCCCCATTTCCATGTAAATGTGGTGTTGAGATGAGTTGTATGGGTGTGTCATTTAAAGTAGGCTCCTAGTGAATCACATCAGACCTGTGCAGGTTGATGTTAGCGAAGTGGTGTCACCGATTTAGAACGCATCCAATTCCGGCTCACACACCTCAACCTTGGAGAATAGTTTTTTGGATTGTATTGAGCAGGTACACGTACCCCACTTCTCTCCCCTCACTAACAGTCCCACTGTGCAGTTTCAAGAATGAGGGGTTTATGGGATTTACATTTGCATCATTTTTATGGGAGTAGAAATGACACAATAAAACATTCTCTCATTTCTCATTCCTTATTGAATAGCTGGTTCCTAGTGATTGTTTCGAATGGCAAAGTTTCGAATGGCAAAGTTTCAAAAACAATCCATCGAAAAAATGCATTTTTAAAAATTCTTTTTAATGGGGGGATCCCCCCAGCCCCTGTTTTTTAACCCTTAACACCCATTTTAGTGCAAAAAAACCTTTCCCTACAAAAAATGCATTTCTCCGATGCATTTTATTTCAAAACTTTGGCATTGTAAACTATGTTTTCGAAACAATGCCTGGATAACGAATAGCTAGCACCTTCACAGAACACAAATGATCACATATATCATCATTAGGATTTGCTACATATGTCTTCATATCACAGCCCAATGTGAACAATTTCTGTGAAAACACTTTGGGTACAATTTAATGGGATTATGATATTTAAAGATTGTCCCAACAAATGCATAGCAGTGCTATCTATATGATTGCACACACAACTCAGAAATTTATTTTAAGTTGCATTGAATTGACATCTCACTTAATTTTACACAAAGTGAGATGGCACTGTTTTTCCCCCATTAAAATCAATATATGTATAGAAAAACACCTTTCCAATCCACCACCCTTGCCCAGATTTAACATGAAAAATAACAATGGTGGCTAGAGAACTAAATTAATCTCATTTGGGAATTATTTATTTATAATGTGATTAGTTAATTAAAACTTGTTACAAAATTAAAAATATCAATTAAAAATGACACACATTCACATAATCTAACATCAGAAAATTCATATATGATTTAAAGAATTGTTGAATGTTGACATTCACCTTAAAATACATTCTCAACTGAATTATGATCATTATCAGTGCATAACTAAACTAAATTCTGAGTAAAACCATGTTCAATGACACATTACATGTATTAACACAGGTATTCCAGAAATGGTTGTTTCTGATTGCATCATAGTTTCCTACAAACCTGCCCAGTAGACTCATGTATAAAGAACCCCTGGCTTTACAACTTGTTCAAACATGTCTTGCCGTTTCCATGATCTTCTCATTCTTGCACATTCTACAACATCTCATATTATCAGGGATTTTGATCTGAGAACCAATGTTAGCTAGAACAGGGCGTTGATCGATGAGAAATCTACAGATCTGAGGAGACGGACATAGTAATTAATAAGGTTGCTGGATCTTATACCTACGGGTGACATGTTTGGCCCAATTCATAGAATCCAGCGCAGAAGCAGCGCAAGCGCCGCGTGCAGAGAAGGAGCATGTGCCACGCGTGCACCAGTCGTCGTGCGAAGTAGCAATTGTGGGCGGTGCGTATTCATAGATTTCCCGAGCCATTACTAGCTGTGGCGCATTCAACATCCAGCAGCGCCAGTTACGCCCCTAACACCGCCCCGTGCACAGGAAAAAGCCAGTGAAATGTCCAATATGGTGCAAGGCTCCACACCATCATCATAATCACGTGAAAAATCAGAGTGTACCTCGCTCGCGCCAGCCAAATCGCGTGGAAAGGCCCTCGTGTACACCCGCGAAATCGCGTATCCCGCTTAGCCCAGCCAAATCGCGTGTAAAGGCCCTTGCGTACACCTGCGAAATCGCGTACCCCGCTCGACCCAGCCAAATCGCATGTAAAGGTCCTCGCGTACACCTGCAAAATTGCATACCCCACTTGCGCCAGCCAAATCGTGTGGAACGGCCATTGCGTACACCTGTGAAATCACGTACCCCGTTCGCGGCAGCCAAATTGCGTGTAAAGGGCAGGCGTACCCCCATGAAATCGCATACCCCGCTCCCGCCAGCCAAATCACATGTAAAGGGGCGCACGTACCCCTGCGAAATCCCGTACCCTGCTCGCACCAGCCAAATTGCGTCTAAAGGGACGCACGTGCTGCCATCAGCCGCAAACACCCCCTGCAGGCAGCCCACACAAGGGACCCCCCATCACCCCTGACCATACCCCACAGGCAGCCCATCCGTGACCATACACCACAGGCAGCCCACACCACAAGGGACCACGATCACCTGTAATCATACCCCACAGGCATCCCACCCGTGACCATACCCCACAGGCATGCCCTGACTCATGTCCCCGTCACCCCCACCAGTGACAGCAACCTGCAGGCTGGCCCTGACTCATGACCCCCCACCCCCACCAGTGACGGCAACCTGCAGGCAGGCCCCAACTCATGACCCTCAAACCCCCAGCAGTGAAGGCAACCTGCAGGCAGGACCCCACTCATGACCACCCACATTTTCACACCATGCAATCATGTAGCATATGTCCACCAAAATACCAACACACGCTGCACCCACACGGTGCACCTCAACACTCATCCATTGTTTCTACTCTTCATTACATGCCACATGTAACTCCGGAGAGGCAAGCATGAAGTGTCAAACACCTTTGAAGTATTGCCCACTGAAAAGATAAGCCGATAGTACCTTGGTAGTCCTCTGTCACCTGTTTTATATATTGGAATTGGAATTATGATCGCTGTATGCCATCACACTGGTCAGATACCAGTGCTGGCTCTATGTGCAAATAGATACACAACATTTCGGCCCACAATTTAGAGTTGTTTTTCATTAAACTATTTGTCACTCCATCTTTTCAACTAGCTCGAGAGTTATTGAGTTTTTTTTAATCACAGATTCTATCTCTTTAGTGTCAAAATGGTGGTCCCATTTCTCCTGCAGTAGCACCACTTATCTTTACACTCTGTTCATCTCCACCAAATGTATCCTTCAAGAATGTAACCCAATCATGTTCTGACACCCCCCCCCTGTTACTTGAGAAGGGGTCTGTATATACCTTCTTCTATTTAAGGTCCAACAAATGGCCCTAGGGTCCTTTTTAATTAAGCTGGACATTATATATTGATTCTTTTGTATATTTGTTCATGATTTACCATATTTCAACCATAATTGATACTTTTGTTTTAGTGATTTCATTTCTATCCTCTTAAGCTCATCACTTTTTAGTATGTTCTTGTTCACTACCCTTATCACTGCTCTCAACAGGTCTCTTCTCTGAACCACATCCCTATCATCATTGGCCTGTTTGTCATCAAGGTTGGCAAACATACTTATTTACATTTCCCATGTTTTCTAGTAGCAATGGGAAGAATTCTGGGGTCACAACATCTCTTCTTTCTCCCACTGGTATACCATGCCACCATCTTGCCATCCTCAGGTTTAATATTTCCACATATGAGCTACACTGAACTAGTCTCCCTTTTCTCCTAGCACAACCAAATCTCTGCTGCCCATGGATTCCATTTGTACACATGGCGTTCCTTTGACAAGGGCTAACAGAAGGATCGAGTGATCACTACACTAGATAGAAACTGTGACCAGTCGTGCCCGCTGTTTGCCTATCTCAAGGAGAGCAACCTCACTTCACCTAGTTTCAACCCATCAAGATCTTGCATATCTGTTTGTCACATGACACTCACAGTTAAAATCACCTCCCATAAATATCTCACCCTTTTTCTTTTGCCAGTCTGTTAAGATGTTCTCTATCTCATTCATTACTTTGTCAAAATCTCCACCTACGGGGTTGAAGTAGATATTAATTATGAGGGTGGTATGTGCTTTACCATCCAAATTATCAGTCATACTGGTTACTAGTAGGCCATCGTAACACGTTTTTACATATTGAATTGTCCGTGTAGTTCCAAGTTCTTATAGCCCCAATCAAACCTTTTACTGGTCGCACTTTGGGATCCTTTTTTTTAAAAATGTGTTTATTAATTTTACAATAGATACATATCTCAAATACACATGGATTACAAATATATCTCAGATTACAGATTATGAACCATATTGACAAGCCATAACACCACAATATCTCCCCATTCCTAAAAACATCCTATAATCCTGTACAGTTAACCCACAACCTAATAACATTTCCTTATACCCAATCCAATGTAACAATGAGTATGACGACATAACATATGGACAACACAGCACAGACACAAAACAGAAAAGAAAGGGAAAAAAACTAACCATATAGATCATTAAAAGGACTCCATAGTGAAAGATACTTGCATACAATCTTTATTTTCCAAAGATACTTTCTCATATTTGGACAGCATGTGCATTTCTACTAACCAGTCTTCTACCACAGGCTTTTCCCTACTTTTCAAAACTCTTAGAATCATCTTAATAGCAACCATCAAAGCTTTATCAACCTATATATCAAACTCTCTTGTAACAAGATATTTTTCTTCACGCATTAGCAAAATCATGCTCGCAGCCGACCTAGGAATAGTTATGCTCAGAGTGATATCAATTCTGTCTAAGACTTCCTTCCAAAAGTTTAGCACCCTCGGACAATCCCAAAGTAAATGTAAGAAAGTTCCCTTATTTACTTCACAGTTCCAACACCTATCAGTATTCCAGTATTCAATAATTAAAGCTTATGCATTTTTTTCCAGGGTCCAGTATACCATCCCAATAATCTTTTGCCCTATATGCCTCAAATTCAAATACATTTTTGATGTGGATCCCACTCTAAGTAGATCCTCCCATTCTTTTTCAGATATCTGTAGATTAATGTAATCCGACCACACTTCTCTCAATCCTCACCACAAATCTGCATATTCTAGTCCCATACTCATGAATTTCATATTATAGACACTCCATGTTCTGATCCATCAAACAACTTGCACATTTCCGGCCTCTCCTCCAAGTCTCTGTCAATCATATTCATTGCCTGATTTATAAGAGTTCTTAACTCAGAATAGATTCAGCTCTCTTCTATTTAAGTTATACCTGAGTCAGCTGACCAGAGTCAAGGTCAATCTATCCCATTTTTTTCCAGCCAATAACATTTTATTTATAACCTTATCAACATTCAACTTAACTATTTCCTTCAGATCTCTAACAATATGAACCCCCAGATATTTCAATCCCCTCGGGGACCATTTGCAATTGCACGATTCCAATACTCCCCTATCGTATACAGCTGAGAAGGGACAAATTTCGGTCTTAGACCAATTAATCCTATGACCCGACAACTTTCCTACCTCTTCCATTGTTGTCTTCAGAGCAGGTCCACATTCCAAAGGATCTGACAGAAGTATAGTCATGTCATTCGCATAAGTGAATATCTATAGCTCAGTGTTCCCATTATGAATCCATTTTATTGCATTATTTTGCCTAATGTCTGCAGCTAAGGGTTCTAGCCCCAAAGTCAAATAAAAACGGTGATAGTGGACAGCCCTGCCTAGTACCTTTCATTAAAGAGAACACTCTTGAAATTATTCCATTAACTTGCACCTTTGCAGATATATCCAGGTGCATGCAATTAATCGCCTGAATAAATTTAGGACCAAATCCCATTTCTTGTAATGTGTACTCTAAAAATTCCCAATTGACCCTATCAAAAGCTTTCTCGGAATCAAAAAAGGCCAACAGGGCATCTGGTTTTCTATCATTATGTGAATTTATTACATTCAAAATTGTTCTAATATTGTCGTACCGATATCTCCATGGAATAAAGCCCACTTGAGATTTATCATTCAAGTCCCCCATGTAGCCATGTGATCTATTTGACCATATCTTCGTGAATAACTTCAAGTCCACATTCAATAAAGATATCGGCCTATAGTTTTCACACTTCTGATTATCTTTATCCTGCTTTGGAATCACAGTTATTAAGCTCACCTTCATTGAGTCACACAAAGTCCCAGACAGTAGAAAGTCATTGAACGCCTAGCACAATACGGGTACCAGTTGATCTGCAAATAGTTTATGATATTAACCCATCAGGCCCAGGTGACATTCCCCCATTAAGATGTTTTATTGCCTCAACCACTTCACATATTTCGATATTTGCTTCTATTTTACTATTCCCTTCCAAAGACAGTTTCGGGAATTTAATTTTATCCAAAAATATGTTTAGGTCCTCCTTACTAAAATTCACAAAAATTATCACACATCTCAGTGTTCTTAAGCAATACTGCCCCATCATCTGTTATCAATGATGTAACACACGATTCCTCTACTATACCTCTTTACTTATTTGCCAAGATTCTCCAATTTATTTCCCCAAACTCCCAAAACGTTTGTTTACTATAAAACATTTCCTTCTCAGCCATTGTGTCTAAAAGGTTCCTCATCTCCCCCTCCAATATTCTCAACTAATTTCTATTTTTTCCTGAATCAGAAGAAACACACGTTCTCTACAGATCCCTAAGTTCTTCTTCCATTTTCTTTATTTGATGAAAACTCTTTCTTCTAGTACTAGCCGACCTACTTATCAGTTCCCCTCTTATCACTGCTTTAAAACAATCCCAGACTACTTTTATATCAGTCTTACCTATATTATCCTCATAATATTGATTAATAAACATCTCCAATCCCATAGTAACTGTTGAATCTTTCAGTATTCCCGCTTGTAATCTCCATCTTTTCTTTTTAACTTTCAAATCTATGACTGCCATCTGCATGTCAATTAGTGAATGATCAGAAATCATTCTTTCCCTAATCTCTGAGCATGTCACATTACAGACCAATCGGTTAGTCATAGGTATATAATCAATTTGTGAATATGATTCATGTACTGGCAAATAAAAAGTGCATGACTTATCTATCTGGTGCAATTCCCGACATATATCTACCAGATCATATTTTTGTGTGAACCCCCGAAATTCACTACTAATTCCTTCACCACCATATCGACAATTTGACTTCCTATCTAGCTGACTATTAAGTACAGCATTAAAGTCTCCACCTAAAGTCATACTTTCTCCTTGCATTTCCTCTAGCAGTTTACCAAATTTGCTAACAAATTGTACAGTAAGCGAAAATGGAGCATAGATAGACCCTATGGTCATCCTTTCTCCATTATGTATGATATCTGCTAATAATATACGGCCTTCATCATCTTCCACTGTCTTTTAAATTGCCACTGCTAGTCCTTTTCTAAACAAAATACTCACACCCCTCGATTTCGCATCATAACAGTTAGATATTTCCTGTGTATATCTAGAATTAATGAGAAACATTTCAGATTGCTCAATCAAATGAGTTTCCTGAAGTAACACTACATCCCCTTTACTTCTCCAGATTCTTGCTAAAACCTTCCTCCTTTTAAATGAACAATTTACTCCCTTCACATACCATTAAACAAACTTCAACAACATCCTATCCTATTGGTTTGTACTAGCCTGTTTACTAGTAATGAAATGAGCATGTTGCACTCTAAGCCTTGCAACTATGTAGTCCACCTCACAAAAAATACATAACTCAGAAAAAACAAAAAATGACAAACATAACACTACACCACAACAAAACAGGCAACCAATTCACAGAATACTTAAGAACAATTACAACAACAAAGTCTGACTACCATCACACATCTTAGAAGTTATTTTATATACATGCTTTACAATTTCTTGAACTATACCTACCAGTGACCTATGCCCCATATCCTAAGTTACTCATCAAAATCTAAAACACTATTAAACCAGCCCGCCCAACATCAAATACATCAACAAAATCTACATAGAATCACCAATCTTTCCTAAAAGAAAAAAAAAATAATAATAATAATATCCAAACAGAGATGTCAAGGGAAGCAATTAACAGCAACAAGCTCTTATGCATCCGATTTTCAACTATAACCTTATACAAATGAGCAATTCCTATCTGCCCCACTTATCAATAATTCTCTTATTGTACATTAAAAAGTCATTAACCCTCCACTTCCAAATCATGCAATTCTCTATATTCAAACACTATACTCACAAAAAAGACAAACTCCTCTCACCTCATATAAATTATTTCAAAAACACAACTCTCCCCAGCATCTCCCATTAATCCAGCCCAGTTAATAGACCTCCCACCCAACATCACTGTATGTAATTACACCTACATACAATTTATATATCAATCCCATTCATCTGCAACCTAGCACTATATAAATCCAAACATATCCCTAATCTCTGTACACCTAACAACCCATGCCCGGCAACATGCACACCCTGTTATCTCTTGGAGCCTTGCCATGACAATCATAGTCACAAAAACTCAATTCTTCCAATATCAACGCCATTCACTGACAACTTCAGTATATGTTATAATGTCAATCATTAGGCCCCAATATAAGTCCTGCCTCTTATTAAAGTAAATTGAAGAAGCTTGTCCTCTCAACCACGTTTAACATCTGTATGTTTTCTCTTTTATTTTTCCGCAAAACCAATATCTTTTATTACATTGAACCCAATGTGCAAACCTGTAATCTGCTCCAACCAGTCTCTATTTGCATTTCCCGCCTCAATCAACATTCAATAAATAATGTCCCCCTTTCCATCTACTTACAAGCGATAAATATTATTAGGTTTAGACACTTTACAGTACGAAGAAAAATGTAAATTTACATTTTTAGCGTTCACCATGTAACTATCAAATACTGGTTTCATCCTTAGCCATGTTTCCTGGAGAAGAATGATTTAAGAATCCTGAAACAGCTCGCATGCAGGAAAGAATTGTGTCCCCTTGTATTGCAACTTCGTATTATAAATTCGTTTTTTTCTATAAGCCGGGTCGGTTGTTTGAACATGTGGGCAATTAGTTGGTGTGTGAAAACAAAAATCTAAATATCGAGGCTGAGTACCCCAAAAGGAAATAGACCGAACACGGGTTACAAAGGAACATACAAAGATCTTTAATTTATACTGAATCAGTTACAAAGAACAACACAAAATCAGATAGCTATTGGGCCTCAGTGCAACACAGCAAACTCCAGCGTGGTTCGGTGTATTCAGTGAGAGACGATGTACATTAGAATTCATTGCTCTTTTATACCGTTTGTGAACACGATGTCCAACCCTACTTCGGGTTAATATTCCTCTAATACATTACTGATCTAGGGTTCATGCTGAGTTCGCATATCCATATGTAACTAGTTTGCCTTTAATACATACGTCAACAAGCCTACACGGCAACTGTGTGTTTTGGGATTTCCCATGCAGGTCTTCTCAAACATTAATACAATGTAGTTAAACAAGTGTTCTTAGTTCAGTATTTGAATAGATTGTTCTTAACATATGCTCGCGGATTAGTTTCATTGACGCGAGTAATCCTCTACACACAGGTCAGCGAAGGACAAGGTCTCAGTTCACGACCTCAACAAGTGGCCTGCAGGCAAGTTACATATTAATTACACGCATAGGTCAAGACGGCCATGTTGTATTTCGGAATGACATCGTCCACCATTTTAACTCACAGGGTGACTTTACAAAGTGAACCTAAAATGGCGGATTGATCTAAAATGGCGGCTTACATTGATTTTAAGGTCAGGACCTTGCAACATGGATTCCTTCGCAAGTGACTTACAAGCAGCTTGGCGTAGGCCAATATACATATATTCATTGCAATAGGAGGCACAATATAATTTCTCATTTGACAAACCCTCCTTTTGGCCTATGCCAAGTGCTAAACTACTTTGGATCTCCTTGCAAATAACTCCATGCATCATCGTCCATGCACCCTGAATCGCTGTCAGAAATATCTATTGCCATCAGGTCATTCGCTAAAATTTCTATTAACACATATTCCATGTAAGTTTTATCTGGGGCATACACTTTATGTCCTATCGTAGCTATCGCTTGTGCGCAATAGCCCCCTAGCATCGAACATATACTAGGTAGACACTGAATACAACAACAAAGGAACAACAGAATTCCCAAAATGATCAGTAAGACCGAAAGTACCTTCCAACCCCAAGATCGCAAGAAGTCCCAGAACCAAGCGCTAAGATCCCAGTTTCCCTCGGGAACATGCACTTCTGAACTAAGGACATGCAGATTCTATATTGCCTTGAAGATAGTTGGGGAGGAATCTGGCACAAAAACAAAGCAAGCGGACCCCACTAATTTACACACTCCACCACGTTCAGCCAGAATGACATCTAATGCCATCCGGTTCTGAAGCGCTACTAGTCTTATCGCTTTCTGTTCTAATGTCATATTATAGAGTATGTCCGTGTTCCGGTTGATGGTTCTCTCCAGTACCCTCGCTAGTCTTCTGATATCTTCGGAATTTGCTATATGCCCCCAAAATGGCACAACTGATTTTGCTATATCTCCCAAGATTTGCGCTGGAGTGTCACCATTCTCGTCCCGCCGTAGACGAGCCTTTGAAACTTGTATTGTACTAGCTACAAAGACCCCAGGTAACAGGATCCCTAAATAACAGGTTCCCTGCCAATCCCTGGGCAACCATGGAAATGCTACATTACCACAAACAAAGTAGACAGGTTTGCCTACATACAAAGGTCTGTCTTCCCCAGTCAAATTTGCAACGTTGACACAACCTTTAAAATCTCCCATTGACTGAGTACCATTCCTCTGTATGCAAAAAGAAACTGAATCGGGGCTGTGGTTAACAGTGTAAGAAGGAGGCAAAACATGTTTCTCAAAACTATTCAAATTAGTGCCATCAAAGTTCCCCGAGATGCTATCGTTCCAACAGCCAAAGAACAGTGCTCTAAGAGAAGCATAACAAGCAGTTGTCAAAGGTAAAGGATGAATATACCAACCTAGCCCCTTATCCCCCTTTTGCGGCAAATGTGAGCAGACCCAAAGGTTAGACTTATTAAAAATGGCATGCGTAGCATTCATGATAAGTAGCAGAGTATTATTGTGGTACCTTTGTCTATGCTGGGAGTCCCTAAGGGACAGGGTATGTAAATGCACAAAGGGAGTAGGAACAGTAGGTACATTTTCAGTTGGTAACAAGGACTCTAAAGGACGTGTTTCCTCGAGGTACCACAAGCCTAAGACAGTGACTATTATAAAACCAAATATCATTATAAAAACACAGCAATACGTTTTCGGGGCCCAGTTGCATTGTCCATTGTCCCGGTTGGTCACACCATCATTTACAAGTCCCATACGAGCGGTAGCGGTGGCAGGCATTGTAGTCTTCAAACGATACTCCAATGTTATTAGCTGGCGACCTCCCGGCCGCGCAACTTCTTACTCCTTCCACCACCCTAGCCAACAGAATCCCCTTTTTCAAATTTGGGCAAAAACAAGCCCTCGATGATCCTTTTCTTCTTCGAATGCACAGCCGAACCGTGCCGTAGGTCTATCAGATGCACAGCAAAACCGTGCCGTGAGTCTATTTTCTTGGACGCAGATTGTACCTTGCTTTTCCCAGTACTGATTGATCCGGAAACAATGTGTCGTCACTTCCCGTTGGAAGCAACTTATCAGAGACAAGTGAAGATGCTGAAATTGAAACAGTAGTTTCCGGATGCAAAACTTTTGGAGAGTGTGGAGACAAAATGGCTGCTTCCCCAAGCCTCACGGGCTCAGAAAGATTCTCCAACACACTCTCGGCGCTATTTACTGCTTTGGGATCGTTGGTTGCAGCGTAAGCGAGGGGTTCTGTTTCTTCTGTATCATGTGGCACTGGGTGAGGAAGTTTCTTGATGTGCGATGTGTGGATCCAATTCTTTCTTCCAGAAATCTGCACCGCTGTTTGGGTGACCAACAGGACCTGGAAGGGGCCCCACCAGCGAGGTGCAAGGCAGGAAGAGCGCTCAAATGCCTTGATGAGCACCCAGCTTCCAGGCCGTATGCTGTGGCCCGGGCCCTCGTATCGCACAGGTAAAGCCTCTCGCACCTGGTGATAAATCAAATACAGGTTTTTAGTCAACTGGCTGCAATAATCTGAAAGTAATACATTTTCAATGTTTCTGAAAGAGCTACATTTAGGAAGGTTCCAGATATTGGCAGGTCTCCCCATTACCACCTCAAATGGAGAGAGTCCAGTCTTAGTTTGAGGGGTTGTACGCATGGATAATAACACAATCAGTAAGGCATCCGGCCATTTTAATTTAGTGCCGGCACATGTCTTTGCGAGCCTGTTCTTGATGATACCATTGTGTCTTTCTACTAGTCCGGTGCTCTGAGCGTGTCTGGCCGAATGGAACCGTTTGTCGATCTGTAATGTCGCACATATCTGCAGAATTACAGCAGCGACAAAATGTGGACCATTGTCCGACCAGATGACTCTTGGTAGCCCAAACCGTGGGAAGTACTCCTTTAACATGGTCTTCGTAGTAGTCATGGCTGTAGCATCTTTGACAGGGAAAGCCTCAACCCATTTACTAAAAGCACAGATGACCACTAGTACATACTTCTTATTGTTGCATCTTTCCATTTCAATAAAATCAAAGTGGATAACTTCAAAGGGGACAGAGGGTGGCCCAAAACTTCCCCTTGGAGTTGCTGTCCCCTTTCCCACATTGTGTTGTAGGCAAATCATGCAACCCTGAACATAGCGCTGGGCAATTTTCAAAATGTTGTCATTTGCCTAAACTTTCTCTAACATTTATGTTACTTTCTGGGCACATACATGCGTAGGACCATGGGCCATGATGACCATCATCATTACATACGCGTCAGGGAGTAGCCATTTCCCTTCAACTATGTCCACCCAACACCCGTCATCATCAAGTTTCCCACCTCTTGGATTCTTCTAACGTTGCATCAGCTTGGATATCCCGTACAGACCCAACACCCTCGTCCATTGCATAGGAATTTACAGTCTCCCTTAAAACATACATCTCCATAAAGAGATCGGTAGCAGTTTGTCTAGCTATCTGATCAGCGAAAGCATTCCCTTTTCCTTTGTCATCTGTAATCTTTTGATGTGCTGCACATTTCATCATGGCTAACTGAACAGGGAGCGCAAGCGGTGAGAGCAGTTGTACTATTAGGGAGCCATGTTGGATCTTGGTGCCATGTGAAGTCAAGAACCCTCTCTCTGACCAAAGTCTCCCAAAGTTGTGAACCACCCCAAAGGCATACTGACTATCAGTATATATGTTTACTGCAAGCCCTTCAGAAAGTTCACAAGCTCGGGTCAATGCTATAATCTCTGCGGCCTGCACAGAGTTATGCGTGATTCTCTTGGATTCCACGACCGTGCTTAGTGTGGTGATTGCATAAGCAGCTGTGGATGTACCATCCGGAAGTTTGAAGCAGGAGCCATCACAAAACAGCTCTCACTGCGGATTATTCAAAGGAGTGTCTTTCAAATCAATTCTAGCCTTTGTCTCTTGTTCGGTAGTATACAGACAGTCATGTGACTCTTCATCGCCGCAAGTAGTATCTTGCGGGAAAAAAGGTAGGAGTTCAGCCGGATTAAGAACACAACACCTCTTAATTTGGATGTGAGGAGCAAACAAGATCAATTCATATCTCGTTAACCGTGCGGAAGTGAGGTGTTGTGTTTGGTTTCGGTTCAGTAGAACATCTACAGAGTGAGGCACCATAAGGGTTAGATCATGGCCTAGGACCATTCCCTCACTCTGTTTTACAGATGCAGCAGCGATAGCTCGCAAACATCTTGGCAAAGCGCATGCTACAGGATCAAGGGCGGAAGAAAACTAACCGCACAGCCTATTCTTCCCTCCATGTTCCTGCGTTAATACAGCCAAAGCACATCCATCACATTCATGCACAAACAACACAAAGGCCTTTTTCATAGTTTGGTGTGCCCAAAACTGGTGCAGAGCATAATGCAGTCTTGAGCAAAGCAAATGATTGCTGGTGTTCCAAGGCAATGGCGAAGAAATGCCCTTCTTTGTCAAAGCCAACATCGGTTTGATCACTAGTGAAAAATATGGGATCCACAACCTACAGTAAGAAGCCATACCTATCAAGGCTCTAACTTCCTTCTGTGTATTTGGGACAGACATGCCAGAAATGTGTTTCATACGTTCAGGTGTCAATCTTCTTCCCTCCTTTGACAGGAGATAGCCTAAATAGGTGACCTCCTGGCAACAATATTGAAACTTTTTAAGCGAAGCTTTGTGACCATGCTTATCTAGATGAATAAGCAATAATACAGTGCCCTCCTTACAGGCGCTCTCAGAAACAGCAGCTAAAAGCAAGTCATCCACACACTGAAGCAATGTACAAGTAGAGGGCAATTCAAGGGTATCAAGCTGTTCTTTCAAAGCCCTACTATAGATGCTAGGACTCTCTGTGTACCCTTGAGGTGCACGAGTAAATGTGAACGAGCATCCCCCTAAGGTGAACGCGAACAAATATCTACTATCCTTGTGTATAGGAATACTAAAGAAAGTATTCTTTAGATCCACAACACTAAAGTAAGGAGCTGTAGCTGGAATCATGGTCAATATTGTCGTCACATCAGGCACAAAAGGAAATTGTGGAGCAACGACTTTATTAATGGCACGTAGATCAATTATGAAACGGAATGGAATTGCATTATCGCCTTTCCTGTACACGGGTAAAATCGGACTATTGCACAAACTTCCTGAAATTTCCTCAATCACCTCGCGATGCACAAAATCGGAAACAATGCATTTCAAAGCCCGCTCGCCCTCAACTGAAATCTTACGCCGAGGAATGCTTGGCACTCAATTCCATGTTTCAAAACTATCTTAACAGGCTCAATTTGTAAAACACTGACATCATTGTCGTCAACAGACCATAAGCTCTCTGGTACATTAATGAATTCTGGCGGCAAAGGTCTAGTCAAGAATTGTGAGACAGAAAATTGCTGTGGTGAAATCGTCAAGCGCACTCCATCAGAAGAACAATACATCACTGCATTTAATTCTTTTAACAGGTTCAACCCCAGCAAATTCTCCCCACAATTCAAAGTCAACAGGAATGGACAGTGGTCCGTAAAGGGACCCAAAGAAATAGGTACCAGTGAAGAAACTGGACAAACAACTGGTGTGCCAGAAAACCCTACAGAAACATTGGTTTGCCCTGACAGTGGAATGTTTGGAACCCGTGAATGATCAATGGAACACTTCTGTGCTCCGGTATCTATCAAAAACTTATGTTTCCTATTTCCCACCACCTTTTTTAACGTAGGGACCTTTCTGATTGACGGGAATAGGTATAGGTTCCAAACCCTGCTTCAGGCAATCCTAACGAAACAGAATATCATCAAAAGGAAGCTCTTCAGATAAATATGCAGCAGTAGGATGATCAAATATGTTCCTGGTGTCCACACTCGAAGTCTGATTTTCCTGCGAAAAAGGTTGCTGAGGATCCTGTGCAAACCGACCTCTACCAGGGCCCCCTACACCCGGGCGACCTCTGGATCGTCTACCCATATTCCCAAATGTGTTGTTCGACCTCTGTCAAAGGACGGGGCATTGTGCACGCCAATGACCCTCTTGTCGACAATAGGCACACTGGTTAATGTTCACAGGACCCAAGGGCACATTCCCTTGCGGAACATACTGACCTCTAATCTGCGAACTACCCCCTCTGGGGCCTCTAACAATTTGCTGTAATAGCACTTTAGTTTTTAAATCACCTTTTCGTTTTTCGACTCTATCTTTTTCATTATTGACACGATTCTCGTAGTACTGAGCCATATGCAGTCCTTCTGATTGGGACTTCGCCTGCCAAGCGCTCTCAGAGGACATAATCTGTGACTGGATGTCAGGCGGCAATCCACGCACAAATTTGTCCACAAATAACCTTTTCCCAGACTCTGTGCCTAGGTCTTTGTCTGCTGAAATCCGAGAATACCTGTTCGAACCAATTAAAGAACTCGGTAGCACCCTCAGACTTCCCTTGGACACAGGCCGTAAGTTTGTCCCAAATAATTATTTTCTCTGGAATTATGGTTTTCAATTTTGCAATGATTCTATCAGGCAAAGTTAGTATCACCTGGGACGGTCTTTCACCAGCTGGCCTTTCTCCATCAAATCTAGTTATATTCGCCCATGTATCTCCCAACCCTGGCACGTCGTCTATAGTTCTAACTTGTTTCCACAAATCTACAGGCAGGAGTACAGGAAATAACAAATAAATATCGCCTAAGGTGAACACTGAGTACTGCAAGACGGACTCTATTTCTTTATAGAATCCTGTCTGATTTTTCCTAATATCAGGAATAGATTGTCTAATAGTATTCACTTCCTGTCTTGAGAACGGGACGTGGACAAACAGTGATACATAATGTGCAGGAATGTCCACAGCGACTATACCCCGTGCAGCATCGGCCGCAATCTCAACCTTCGGGACAAATGTCGGAGGAACCTCTCTCATAGGCAACTGAGAAGTAGGTGACTCCGAAGGCTTACTAAGCAACAGAGCTAAATCGAGCGCTAAAGCAGTCGAAGAAGTGTCAAATGAAAAAGCTCTCTTATAAATACTCAATTACTCTGTGGGACAACTATTCTTTCTTTTTACACAATCATCCTGTAGGTACTCTATCATTACCTGTATCCCTTTCCTCTGCATTTCTGGTGTATACTGACTATATGTGTCATATACCTCAAGTGGAGTTATCGACATATCTGAAATCCATCTAAGCGCGTCCTTCGTACAAATTCGTGCTTCCTCAGATATCGATTTTCGACAAGGAAGGAACCGTTTCTGTACATACATACTTTCCCCCTTGTCATCCTCATTCTGTAACCTTTCCAACTCCTTTCTATACTCAAATAACCTCTCGACATGCTCATTTACTTTCTCCACAGAGTCTCTTGAAAACGCTAAAGTGTTTAGATCCCTTAACCCTTGCGGGAGATCTATATTATTTAATTTGCCCCACATTACACATAAATGAATCCCTAAACCTTCAATAAAACATTTTTCTCAGGAAAATTATCCATATTATAAAGTGTGGCAAAAACATTAGCTTGATCATCCCTCTCCATACAATGCAATCAACTCACGTTTCTTCTCTGGTGGTACAGTATTGCGAGTGACAACCTTCAACCCCGCACCTTGATCAACTATAAGCGGCACAGGACCACTTGGAAGAGAGGGAACAGGCAAATTCAATGGAGGTACTGTTACAGGTGCGATAAGAAGAGGTGGAGGAGCTGGAGGAAGAGGAACATTAGGAGGAGCAGAAACAACGGGAACAACAGCAGGTAGAGCAGGAATAGCAGGAGGAAGAGACAAAGCAGCAGGAAGAGGAACATACGGAGGTGGCGCAGAGGCACCAGACCTTCGTTCATTTAACAATTTGTCTATGAATTTGTCGGAAACACAAAGGTCTTTAGAAGGATAGATTTTCTCAATTCCAAGTGAGAAGGCCTATCCATATTCCTAGTCGACTCAGAATGTTTATCTTGGTCGTACAATAATGCTTTTTCGGCGTTCGTCTTATGACGGCGCGCATGTTTCTCTCTACTTTTAAGTTGCTACAACGCTTCTTTTTTCCAATTCTGCAAAACATCAAATGCCCAGGTCTAGCCTTTTTCTTTAATAGAATCGACTCTAAATACTCAATAAGAGGGATTTCGAAACTACCATTGATTGGCCACTGAAGTTCGGAGGCATGTCTGGTTTGTCTGTGCCAATTATCATTAAATATTATACTTCCAATGCAATGCTTACAGTACATAGTACACGTCGATGATCCCTCCTGTGGTGCGGGACGGCTAAATTCCAAAGATTGTCTATCACTGCGGAATAACGCCCTGAAGCAGGTAGACAATTTCCCAGGCATATCAAATGATTGGTGTTACCTGGTCAATAATTGTGTCTGCAGATACAATACGCCAAAATCAAATTATCAGGATTATATTAAGGGTCGGGTCACGACTCACCTGATCAAGCCCAAGGAGGTCCGGTCGGATTTCAAAGAATCTTACCTAACTAATCTTACCTCGTGTGTGGTGATTTCGGCAAATCTGCCCGCCTCTATAAGTGGACCCTCGTCAAGATGCCGTTCTCGGACCACAAGCTAATCGTCCAGGGATCGGGTCGTGCAGCGCTGCTGAGGTGTCGCGTCTCGTTCAGTGGGGCTCCTTTTTGTCACACCGTCCGATCCCGGTCCCATAGTGAGGGTCAACCTTCAATAATCCGGCATCAATCTTGAAGGTCCCTATTCGGGCGCCAACTGTGAAAACAAAAATCAAAATATCGAGGCTGAGTACCCCAAAAGGAAATACACCGAACACGGGTTACAAAGGAACATACAAAGATCTTTAATTTATACTGAATCAGTTACAAAGAACAAAACAAAATCAGTTAGCTATCAGCCCTCAGTGCAACACAGCGAACTCCAGCGTGGTTTGGTGTATTCAGTGAGAGACGCTGTACATTAGAATTCATTGCTCTTTTATACCATTTGCGAACACGATGTCCAACCCTACTTCGGGTTAATATTCGTCTAATACATTACTGATCTATGGTTCATGCCGAGTTCGCATATCCATATGTAACTAGTTTGCCTTTAATACATACGTCAACAAGCCTACACGGCAACTGTGTGTTTTGGGATTTCCCATGCAGGTCTTCTCAAACATTAATACATTGTAGTTAAACAAGTGTTCTTAGTTCAGTATTTGAATACACTGTTCTTAACATGTGCTTGCGGATTAGTTTCATTGACGCGAGTAATCCTTTACACACAGGTCAGCGAAGGACAAGGTCTCAGTTCACGACCTCAACAAGTGGCCTGCAGGCAAGTTACATATTAATTACACGCAGAGGTCAAGACGGCCATGTTGTATTTTGGAATGACATCGTCCACCATTTTAACTCACAGGGTGACTTTACAAAGCGAACCTAAAATGGCGGATTGACCTAAAATGGCGGCTTACATTCATTTTAAGGTCAGGACCTTGCAACATGGACTCCTTCGCAAGTGACTTACAAGCACCTTGGCGTAGGCCAATATATGTATATTCACTGCAATAGGAGGCACGATATAATTTCTCATTTGACAGGTGAGCCATCCCCAACTCGATGGACTTCATCTGGATTAATTTTCCTGTGTTGGTCATGGTCAAATGTGCATACTACTTTAAGGTTGAACCGTCCCCTCTCCTGCCATTCTGACTCTTTGTCTTTAGCATAATAGGTCTCAAATCTGTTCAGAATTAATTCTTCTTGACAATCATTTACCATAGATACCAGCATGGATGAGAAATGGACAGCACATTTTCCTTGGTGGGAGCAATCAAACGAAGAGATATTATTTAGAGAAGGCAATGAGGTTAGTAGCGCTAAAATACTTCTTCTGTTCAGTAGTATGTTCCTGTCCTCCTCGAATACTGATTTGAAAATGATCAGATGCAGCCTTCTCCGCTTGTTCAGCATCTCAATGTTCTTTTTTTTATAGGATCCATGCTGTTAAGATCTTTGCACGCCTCTCTCCATGTTCTCACTGGATTCTTATCTGGGTTGTTATTTAGGGACTGGTTATTAGATCCTATACTTGATAACTCCACTCTTAATTTTGCACTCCTCGGTACCCGTATTAACCTCTTCTCATCATTTCCTTCAATAGACTGATCGTTGGATAGAGTCCTGGTTATTTTTCCTTTCTTGTATTTTTTCTTAGGTTGCCCAAATGGGGAATCAACATGCTGCAACCTGTGCCCGTGTGCCACCTTTGGTACCAACTCTTTCACAAACATCACACATCTACTAATTCATTCCTCACTCTTGAGTTTGCTGCTTTCCAAATTTTCCACAGGAATTTACGTGATCCTTTGGTTTGGGAGTTGTGCCCCCTTTTTTTACATTCTTTGACTTTTTTGTCATTGGCATATGTATGTCCTTCCTCAAGTGACTCGATTCACTCTGTCTCTCAACATGAGGTCTTGGCAACAGCGGATAACTTTTTTTGTCGATTCCATAAGGTGTCTTTCGTTGACCTCCTTCGCAGGCATAGCTACTTCATTTAGGGGGACTTTGTTTCCATGGATCATTGCGCCTTATCTATAATTGTCTAAATAGCTTTTATTGTCCATCAGAATCTTCGTGTTAGTTTTGACACTGATGGCGATGCTGTCATATAACTTTATAAATGATTGAAGGACAATATTTCGTGCTGCCAATGTTGCCATATTTTTGTCTGTTGTATCATGTCCAAATGATTCATTACCATTAAATGGTAGGGAAGAGCGCTTGGACAGGAGTAGTGTTGAGTCATTTATGCTGTTCACGCTTTCCTCTTTCTTAATGTTATTTTCGTTATCTGTGTCGGGAATGGGTTATGTTTCAGTTTGTCATGTTTTAAAAATAGCGGGGTTAAACTTTGCCACTCGTTAACACCTTCGGCCGCTCTGATTTAGTTTGAGGCAGATGCACAAATGTATCAGTGGAGCACTTGCCTCTAATTCTGCCAACACTACCCCTGAGATCTCATGGTCGAGTATGTCTACAGTAGTCTTATTCCTGGTCATATTAGCTTTGAGCTCATTCCTCCTCCAATTCCACACTTCTAGATTGTAGAGTTTAGTCTTCCCTTTCCCTCACATATTAGCACTGAAATCCTTCAATTTGGATTCTAGATTGTAGGTCTGGCGTGGGTGTGTTCGTCCTCTAGGTGGCCTTAGTATATAATGTTATCTGGCACCACACATACACCTATCAACAGTATAACTGATAAGATATAGGGTGATCCCACCTTTTTGTTCAGACTGCTCTTGATCTGGGGGCATCTGAGGTGTGTCCTAGACATGAGCAGTCCACGTCTGAGTGGTTGGAACTGCCCATCGAAAACAGAGGTCTGCGTGAAATCTTGCATGCCTCTGGGGTAGGGTATTGTGAGAAACCAGAAGCTGTCTCACCTGCTTGTCCCCAGGGATCTGTCATCCAGGTGGGCAGTACACGGCCATCGCTTTTGGATCCAGTTCTTGGGGGTGGACCAGTGTGGGAGGATCTCCTGGGTGAGGGGTCTTCGGGGAGTGAGAGTGGGACACTGGATGGTGTGATGCAGTATCCCCTTCCCTGTAACACCTTTACCCCATCCTACCAGGTATGATAGGAACTCAACCCCCCTTCACAACACAAAACCCTCTCACAGACAGCCCCTAGAAGAGAAAACAGACTAACACCCGAACTGCATACCTGATGTGTCCCAATATTCTGACCACCCCGCACACCTGATTTGCATTACACTTCACCACACGGATAAAAGGCGGAGCACAAGAGCAAACTCTGAGTGAGGCAAAGCACACGAGGAAACAGAAGTTCCAAAATGGCAGTTTAACATGAAGAGAAAGATGGTGAAACCGAAGGGGATCACAAGGAGGGAAGTTCACTTGACCTTTTTGACAAGGAACCGTTACTTTCACGAAACCTCGAGAATAGAGAGCACAAGACCAGGAAGCCAGGCTGAGGAATCCTGCATTGTGTGTCAGAGGTACCCGGGGCCCTCCCGAGTTGATAATGAAGGTGGGGAGAATTGCCAGCTGCCGTGGTACTGCTCTTGGCTCCAACAAGAAAGCAAGCGCCAGTGAAATCAACAAAGGCGGTGAGTTGGGGAGACCAATAAAAGACCGGTCTGTGTTGAACCTAAGTTTGCAAGTGGCAACCTTGTATGGCGAGTGCTGGAACAAACATTGTATGAAACGCGTGTGATAACCAACGTGGGTAAAGTTGAACTGCAGATGAGTGATTGAACTTTATAGCCAAAATATGTGATACCTTAGAGTGGTCTGGCACCGCATACCTGCTCAATCGAAGGTCTGTGTAAGGTGTCCAACTAAGAGCTGACAAAAGTGAAAGAGTGGCAAAGCATTGTGAATCAAAATGGTCCTCCAATGGGTCAAGCAAAATCCTGTGCACCATCGAAAATCTTCGATATTGATACAGTAAAGAAAGTTGATGGCAAAGTAGATAAAGTTGGTCCGAGCCTGGCAGAGGGAGATTCATTGAAAGCTTTGTGATAAAGCAAGTTCATGTTACAATAGATAAATTGGTCCGAGCCCGGCAGTGGGAGACTGATTGAAGATTTTGTGCTAGAATGGATCTGAGCCCGGCAGAGGGGGATCCCGGGTGAACCGTGAGTCAACCAAGAAATTGGATTTGTGGACATCCTAAGAAAATTGTGTATATGTGAAAAACAAACTTTGTGTTAAAGTGGATCTGAGATCGGAGGAGGGGGAATCCCAGTAAATCACCTGAGAAAAGTGTGCGTAGGAGAATCCTGAGGAACTTTGTTATTTGTTTGTTGCATCAGGCCCTCTAAAAGAAGAGACTTTGAACAGCAAAGAGACTCTGGTACAGAAGGCTGTGCTGTTGGAATTGTGAACTGCACGCTCATGCTATAGAAGCCAGAGACTGTGCTAAGCTCGGGTGTGCCGTGTTAACCCATGCTGAAAACGTGGGGAAGGGAAACCAATGGCTTGAATATCCTAACATATCAATTCTTGAACACTTTTCTTTTGCATACCATTCCCACACTATTTGTATTTAGAGGTAAGGTTTGGGAATAGGTTTATTAGTATAGGCCCCTTTTATTTTGACAAGACACCACTAGGACTGCATTATTATTATTTGATGGTGATAGCTTGCTCCCATCTTTTCATTTAGGATCAGATAGGCGTTTTTCAAACCCAATTAAGGTTCAATAAACACCCTTGAACTGTGGTCACTTGTGTCTGTCTTACTGTTTATACCATGCCTTCCTTACAGTATGAGTTTGGGCTACCAATTAGTGTGAATATTGGTGAGTTATATGTCATTCGACATCCTCCCTTCTACCTTGCATGGCCAAAGAAAAGAGAGCAGACACTAACAAGAGGAACTGAGAGTTGGAAAATCTGGGGGGGTTGATGAAGAATGGGCAGATTTGAAGGCATTTTACAATCAAAGGTCAGGCAAGGAGGGCGACAGAAGTAGTTGGCCCAATTAGGAAAACCTATAAATCCCTTGTGGCCCAAAAGAAGAAAGAGTTCTGGAACTGCAGCTGGCAAATTCTTGTTAGAGCAGTAAAGGACAGAGACTCGGTGACCTTCTGGAGAGCAGTGTCGAACCAAACATCTTAGAGGAACAGAGGGTTATGCACTTTTCACAGATATTTGGGGTAACAGGGTGGAGTTCACATGTCCCAAGTTAAACAATTGGGTCAATTTTCATCTGACCTGACTGGTGCTTGGAGCAGTGGGTCCTCTTCTTTAGCCATCAGGTTGGGAAATCTCTCAGTCGGCCAAACGGTTACACTTGAAACATCACTCTTCACAGTAGACACGATTCAGTAAGTCTATTGACCATCTGGCAAGTGCTAAAGTGCCAGGCCCAATCATGATGCCGACCAAAGTTTTAAGGTTTCTGCAGGACTGGTGGGTTCTGTTTTTTAGAGTCATCTTTCCCCTTTTTGTCAGCAGCGGGTTACATGCATCATCATGGCCTAACTCAACCATCATTCCACTGTATGAGAAGGGTCTTACAAATAAGCTTACATATAATTGACCGATCAGTCTCATTGACATAGATTGTAAAAACAATTCTTATATAATTCTTCAAGAATTGAACAGATGGATTGATGCAAACGAAATTTTGGACAGGGCTCAAGGCGGATTTAGACTGGGGCTCGCCACAGTAGATCAACCCTTTGTCCTATGGCACTTGTCATACAAATATGCCATCACTAAGAAAATGTCCCTCTACGCAGCCTTTCTAGACTTATTCTAAGACTTTGACCTGGTGGTCAGGGAGAGGCTGCGCATAAAGTTGGCAACTATGTGAATAGATAAACATCATTAGAGTGCTATGTAAGAGAACCTCAGAACAGATCAGGTTTGGTTTTCAGGCCTAAAGCAAAAAGAAAATTCAAACCATGAGAGGTGTCAAACAGGGTTTCCTGCTCGCCCCAGTTCTCTTCTGCTTATATATAAAAGACATGCCCAAATTTGTTGAAGAAGCTACAGGTGATATCCCCAGCATCGAAAAGGAGGCATGTAACTATGCTTCTATATGTGGACATTTCAGCTCTTCTTGCCAGGACACCAAATGCCTCAGAGCACAATTATATGCTGTATTATCCTATTGCTGTCTTAAAAATGTCACCTGAATAACTCAAAGTCCAAAGTAATGGTTTTCAACAATTTGCACTGTGGTAAATCAAAGCCTATCTTAATGCTGGATGAGGAATCCATTGAAGTGTTGGACAGCTTCTCATATTTCGGCATTGCATTCACTGCAAATCTTTACTGGAAAGTCCAAATTGAGTCAGTTTCCAGAAAGATATCTATAGCAGAGCAAGCTATTATACACCTTGTGCATAAACACAGGGACAGTTTTTCTGCTGAAATCGAGATGGTCTATTGTGGGAAGTTCTAGGCACTGTTGCTTATGGTGAAGAGGTGTAGGGTCTCGAAAAGTCTGTTAGCCAAGTAGGTATCTATGAACATCACTTTTGTAAGCAACTTCTGTATCTTCCAAAAGGTTTTCCATTGGACGAATTTTATTCAGGGGTTGGTTTAAAAAAGCAGGACAGAAGGGTAATGGACTGCCCATCCAGATTTGCTGGTGCCCTCTCATGCAAGGAGTTGGTAGATTTGGTATGGCATGAAGATTTTTCTCTCAATCTCTTATTTCTCTGTATAGGAAAACATTCTTGGAGGACCTCACTGAGTTGGGTCCTAACTATATTTTGGATAGTCATTTTCATCTAATAGATTGTCATTAGTCCCTGCAGCAGAAACTCAAAGAAGCCCAAGAGGCAAGATAAAGGTGGGCGAGGGAGGTGGAGTTGGCACGTTTGGCCCACATATGCTGGTCACAGGGGAAGGCCATCAATTATATCTGTCAACATTTGCCAAACCACAGATTAGATGCCTCTTTGCCCTTAATAGATCTGACATTCCACCTTTAGCCTCTAGCATTAACAAATGCAATAGTCATTCGAGACCTAAAAGTAAAACGTGTCAGGAAGTGATGGGAAACCTGCCACATTTTCTTCTCCTATGTCCCGATTATTATCTTCTTAGGTTGCAACGTATTCTCCCCTGTTTAAGACGAAAAGTATTCTGGGGGGGGGGTTTGATATGGCCATCACCAAAGAAAATGCAAATTTTATCTATGGGGCCTGGCGTCACAGATCAAACAAGATCATTAGCCTTTGAGCATGGAGTTCTTGAGATGTAGGCACTTTGGGGCTGTGAGCGGGGATGTTAAAGTATTTTTCTGGCCCCTCCTCGCTCTCCCCATTTGCCAAGAGTTAACTCCGGTCTTAGTTTTCGTTTTAGTTTTAATAGTGTGTAATTTATAGCAATGCAATTTAATACTCCATTAAGGACTTTTCTCGATGGATCAAAACAAAGGTGAATGCTGGAAGGTTTCAAATGAATCTTAAACCTCGGAATTGCTCTGGGATGACAAACCGTGGTCTGGAGGGCTTGCCATATCGGGGGCCTGTGGTTATGTTTTATTCAAAAACTTCCAGCCATCAACTTTTGGTTTTGCTTTAGTCACCCTGAGTGGGACGGGTTTGCCCAGACATGGGTCCCGAGCCTGCGGGGCCTAAAGACCCAACATACTCCTCACTGATGATGCCCCCCAACAAGGCCGAACCATGTCTGGGGATGCTTGTGGTCTTGGGCAAAAGGGATGCAACCTAGCAGTTTGGACTGGGCTGCCCCTTTTGGGGGGGAGACAGAGCCTGATTTGCATATGATCTTTTTCCTTCTGTAATGGCTTGCAGACTGAACATCGATGGTCTGCAGGGTTTCCCGGAATTGAGCCTGTGGTTATAAAACATCCAGCTATCAACATTTGGTTTTGCTTTACTCCATGGATGCCATCTATCATGTTCTTATTTAAAATCTCTTAGGATTATTGTTGTGTTTTTAACTACTGTTTTTAATACCAATTGTTTATAACCTTTGTATCTTTTATGCTATCACAAAAGGCTAAATGAGCCGAAAGTGAAAATAAAATCTAAATCATAATTTGGTAGAGTTGTAATTACAACACATGGTAACAGCAATGACTGGGTGTTTTAGCACTAGCACTAAACTTGCAAACAAGCCCTTAGTTTCCTGATGAAGCTGTCTGGATTCTGCGATGTATTCCCATAAATTCATGATGTCATGAGCACCGTGATTATGCCAATAGGAGTGTATGTCTAACTATCTGATTGGGCAAAGTGTTTTCCAATGGCCTGCACTTGCCCCAGGGTGTGCCAATAAATAATAATGGATGAGTATGTGCGGTTGGTGGATTGTCACATGTTTTGTATGAAGACGGTCCAGAAGCTATCTGGTCAGATGCTGCTGGAAACCGGAAATGAAAGCAGTGAGAGACTTCTATATGCACGCCTCGGCTCGTGTGCTTCATTTACTTGACAGAAGAGTGGGCAGATGTGACTCCTCAGGAAGGCATCCAAAGAGGAGTTAAACAGATGTCCCGGCGACTCAGTACTCTGAGTATTAATTGCAGCACGGTTTCCTCAACAGAGGAAGGAAGCTTGCAGTCTTGGTTATTGCTGTTGGCCGGGCATTTTCTTTGCACCCAGAGAGGGCCCTACATGTCTAGGTGTTCACCAAAAGGTATTCTGCCTTTTCCAGGTCAGGATGCCCAAAGCCATGCACTTCAGAAACCAGACCCCTGCCCGCACGTTCGCCATGCAGAGGAGGGAGGGGGAGCCTGGATAAATGAACCGCAGAAGCACTATCTGTCATGGTTGCTTCTACAGAAGTCAGGTTGATTTAGTCCAGTTGCAACATGACCTGTGACAGAACCTTTTGACAATTTAAAAGCAGAGATAGAATTCTTTGGTAACGCTTCACCATTCTAGGAAATCCTCATTTGCTAGATTTTGAAAATGATAAAGGGGATTTGAGGTGATGTATATGATATGATATGGCATTTATAACGTGCCTATGCACAAGTGTTTCAAGGCGCGACGAGGCAAGGGAGGGGCAGATGTCATTCAGATCGCGCAAATGCATGGGAAGGGGGAAAGGGGAAAGTGCAGTACAAAGGGATAAGGATACTAACAATAAGTGAAGTACGGCCAGATGGTGGCAAGTGCAAGGGTAAGTGCAGACATAAGGTGTCAAGTGCTGGTAGTGGAACTGAAGGGATGCAGTAAACAGTCCCGGGGGTTGCCAGGAAGGCAGTGCAGGTGTGCTACTGGCGGGGGAGGGGACCTTGGCCCAAGATCGGAGGGTGCCCAGGTAACCAGTGCAGTTTCAGATTCAGCCAGGAAGTCAGCAGGGGAGAGGAGGAGAGAAAGCAGAAGCAAAGAGAAAGGTTTTTGAGGTGCTTCCTGAATCAGAGATGGTTCTCATCAAGTTTCAGAGAGGTAGGGAGGCTGTTCCTGAGGGAGGCCCCAGCCAAGGAAAGAGATCTACCACCAACTCGTTGCTTGGAGAAGCGACTGATCCTGAGGGAGTTGGAGGCGGATGACCGAAGAGCTCGACGAGGAAGTTATTTAGGAAGAAAGAGCTGAAAGTATCGAGGCCCCAGAAGGCCTTGTGGACAATGCAGAGGGTTTAGAACTTAATCTACGCAGCCACTGGGAGCCAGTGCAGACATTTCAGTCCTGGAGAGATACGATCCCTGGGCTTGAGGCCAAGGACAAGTCTCGCAATCCTGTTCTGGATGAGTTGCAGAAGGCGGAGAGTAGAAGCAGGCTGATTTAAAAAGAGGCTGTTGCAGTAGTCCAGCCTAGAGAGAACCAGTGCTCTGGAGACAGTGAGCTTCTGGGGGAAGGAGAGGAAATGAAGAATACCTCTAAGGAGGTGCAGCTGGTAGTGTGACTTCTTAGAAACATCGGAGATGTGAGGAGAGAAGGAGAGTGTTGAGTCGAAGATGATCCAAGGTTTTTAGCCTCACAGGTGGGAGCAGGAAGAGGGCCAAGGGAGGCCGGCCAGAGAGTGACAGGAAAGGAGGGAGCAGGTGTTCTGATGAGAAGAATCTCAGTCTTATTGGCATTAAGGCAGAGATCATTGGCGGCGCACCACTCCTGGATGGCGGTCAGGCAGTCAGAGATGAGGGAGGGAGAAGAGGTGGCTGAGGGTAGCCTGAAGATGAGCTGGGTGTCATCCGCATAGCACTGGAAGTTGGGGCAGAGCACAGCAATGCAGTGGGCAAGAAGTGCCTGATATAGGTTGAAAAGTCAGGGAGAGAGGTTAGACCTCTGGGGTACACCACAGGCAGAGATAGAGATGGAGGAGAGGAAGGACCCAAGTTGAACCTGGGAAGGTCGATCAGAGAGGGAAAAAAGTCATCCACGATAAGTATAGAGTTGGCATCGCTATTATTCAAAGAAATGAAAAAGCCAGCACTCATGAACAATGCATGTGCGTTCCCACAGTACCCAATCTAAAATGTCATAGTGAAGGCCCGCTTTAGCCAGCTACTTCCAGCCGTATAACTTTCTAATTAGCATCAAAGCATGGATTAGGAAAGATGTGGCATACAGGGAATAGATCCAAGACAACCTAGTGGAGGAGGGTGAACTGGGTGGAGTAAAAATACATTCAACTACAATAATTTAAATAATTTAAAATAAATCAAACAGAGTCATCCACTACGGTACGAAATGTAGCAATGTTAAGTATGGCGTGACTTAACCAAGGGGGAAGATTTTGCAAGAACCAGTTCATAGACATCTTTGGATTTGCAAAGCATATTTGAAGACAGGATTTTTTGTATTTATTTTTATATTTTATTGTATTTTATATATCTCCATACGCCAAAAAGCACTGTACATAGGATCAAAAACAGTACAAAAAATTGAAGTCAATATTTAAAACACAAAAGTATTTCATAATTGTAAAAGTAAAAAGTCCTTATTAACCAGATAAAAGAAGATTGGATCGAAGAGACACCCGAAAGGAGGAATAGACAGCAATAGAACGGAGAGAAAGAGGGCAAGCATTCCAATTTAAAGATGCAAGGAGAGAAAAAGACCGAAAATGAGATTGAGCACAAGGAGGAGAGGGGACTGCAAGACGTTAGTGAGAGGCAGACCGAAGAGAACGCGAAGGAAGATAAAAAGAGACAAGTGAGGAAAGGTAAGAAGGAGCAAGACCATAAAGAGCTTAAAAATCCTGCACTGACAGAGCCTGAATTTCACTGACCCTTCTTATAGAAGTAATAGCTACTAAGAAGGCCGTTTTATAAGTCAGGTGTTTGAGACTGCTTTTATGCATGGGCTCGAAAGGGGGTCCCATGAGCTTGGCTAGCAACATATTAAGGTCCCACCCTGGTGATGGGTTTGAAATAGGAGGGTGAAGTCTCTTTACTCCTTCCATGAAGGCTTTAACTACTGGTACTTTCCACCACGAGACCTTGCTATGGGAAGTGGTGTATGCCGACAGGGCTGCCAGGTGTACTTTCAGTGAGTTAAAAACCAATCCTGCATCCAGCAGGTGGAGCATGTATGCAACAATAGTGGAAGGAGTGCAATCAACAGGGTTGATTTGTCTACTCTGGCACCAGATAACGAACCTCTTCCACTTGTCATAGCAACAGTGCCTTGTGTTTGGTTTCCTAGATTCCTTAAGGATGTCCATACACCTCTGTGGTAAATTGAGATGTCCAAACTCTATGACCTCAGGAGCCATGCTGCCAGGTTCATTGAGTTGGGTTGCTGGTGCACTGTTTGACCTTGGTGCTGGGACAGTAGGTTGTACCAGGCTGGAAGTTTGATGGGTTCGCACACCGCCATCCTGCGTAGGTGTGGGAACCACGTTGTCTTGCCCACATGGGAGCAACTAGGACGAGCGTCATCGATTCTCTGTTCATCTTGTTCACCACTTTCCTGATGAGAGGAGTTGGTGGAAAAGCGTACGCAAACATCCCTGACCAGTTCATCCACAGGGCGTTCCCCTGGGAGTCTGGTTGGGGGAACCTGGATGCAAATCCTGGGCATTGTCTGTTTTCGCTTGTGGCGAATAAGTCTATAGTGGGGAAACCCCACTGAGAGAAGAACCCATTCGTATTCCTCTGGGAGGGAGTCTCTGCTCAGAGCATCCGCTAGGGAATTGAGCTCCCCTGGAACATGTTGTGATGACAGGAAGATGTTCCGTCTGAGTGCCCATATCCAGATTTTCTGGGCAAGCTTGGACAGATTTGGCGAACGAGTCCCTCCTTGCTTGTTCAGGTAGAACATGGCTGTTGTGCTGTCCGTCCGGATTTGCACTGACAGGTTTAGTAGGTGGGGCTTGAACACTTGAAGCGCTCTGAATACTGCCAGAAGCTCTAGCAGGTTGATGTGGTTCTTGGCCACTGAGGGAGACCAGAGACCCTGAGCTGTGTGGTGGAGATGGTGAGCTCCCCACCCCGTCAGACATGCATCGGTAGTGACTACTGCCTGTATTTCGGGATCGTAAAAGGATTTCCCCTGTGCGAGATTCTCTCTTGTCCACCAGTGAAGGCTTTGTACCAGTGTTGGCGAAACAACCACTAGATCGTCCCACTGACCACTTGCCTGAGACCACTGTTTCGCCAACCATTCCTGCATGGGACGCATGCGCAGGCGCGCGTGGGGGACCAGGTAAATACATGACGCCATCATGCCCAGTAAACGCATTGCTTTGCGTACCGTTATTTGGCGACCAGACTGATAATGCGGAATTTGCAGTAGTATATTCCAAATTCTTTCCTCTGAAGCAAAGGTCAACCCCTTTTGAGTATCTAGGATTGCTCCTAGGAACTGTTTGGAGGTGCTTGGCACCAGGCTTGACTTTTTCTCGTTGATTGAGAATCCTAACTCGTGGAGGAGGTCGATAGTCCTTTGAATGTTTGTCCTGCAAATTACTGGGGTTTCCCCCGTTATGAGCCAGTCGTCCAGATAAGGGTACACCGGGATTGCCTCCCTGCGTAGGTGTGCAGCCGCCACCGCCAGTACCTTGGTGAATACCCTTGGTGCTGAAGCTATCCCGAAGGGCAGTACCTTGAATTGGTAGTGTCGACTGTCCACCTTGAAGCGCAAGTACCATCTGTGCGCTGGGAACATGGAAATATGAAAATAAGCATCTTTCATATCCAGGGTTGCCATGTAATCCCCCTTTTTTAGGAGGGGGATTACCTCTTGCAGCTTAGTCATACGAAACTTTTGGGGCTTGACATACTTGTTGGCAGGCCGTAAGTCCAATACTGGGCGCATTGTCAAATCTTTCTTTGGCACAAGGAAGTAAGTTGAATAAATACCCTTGTTTACCTGGTGTCCCGGGACGAGTTCTATCGCGTCCTTTTCTAGCAGAATGGCGATCTCCTCGAGGAGAATCTTCTGATGTTCTAAAGAGTGTACTCTTTGTCTTGGAGGATGGTTCCGGGGATGCTGCAGTAGTTCTATACAGTACTCTGTGGATACTGTTGACAGCACCCATCTGTCTGATGTGATCCCTTCCCAAGCCTGGGTGAAGTTGGAAATGCGTCCCCCTACTGGGGTTGCGTGAGAAGGGACCCTGAACTGAGCGTCACTGCTTTGGTGGGGGCGTGCCGCCTCCTTTGCTGGGGCTGCCTCTGCCTTTACCACGACCTCTCCTATTACCCCTGCCGTAACCCTGGGTAGACTGTTGGCTGTTGTTCCACTGTGTACCCTGCCCCTGGGAATAGTTAGATCCTCTCTGGGAATTTTGGCCGCGTGGGCGACGAAAATTACTATTCCCTCTCTGGTTAGGGGGTTTATTGGTTAACTGGCCAGGGACTTGAGTGTCTCGTATTCGTCCTTGGCATTCTTCAGTGCGTCTTCGACCGCCTTACCAAACAACAGATCGGCTTCCACCGGTTTGTCCAACAATGATGCCTGGGTTTCTGCCTTAAAACCAGACTGCCGTAACCACGCATATCTCTTGATAACAGTGCCTTCTGCTATCAATCTGCCTGCGTTGTCTGCGGCGTCAAAGGTTGCTTTCAAAATGCAACCAGACACGGCTCTCCCCTCTGCAGAAATCCGAGCTAACTGGCCCTTTAAGGGTTCAGGAGCAGAGGCTATGAGTGCCGCGACTTCTTCCCACTGATGGCAGTTGTAGCTGGCCAACAGGGTGGTGGAGTTTGCAATCCTTGCTTGATAGGCGGACGTTGAGGCTACTTTCCTGCCAAAACCATATAGTTTTTTGCTCTCCTTGTCGGGAGGAGCTTCGGACGATGCCAAGGGTGTTCCAGCCCTCTTACGAGTGTTGGTGACAACTAGGGAGTCTGGTTTCAGATGTCCTCTTATATAGAGAGGGTCAGACTGGGCTGCCCTGAAAAGTTTTTCAACCCTGGGATTGACTGCTCTGGTGAGGTTCGGGTTCACCAGGGACGGGTCTATTCTTCGCTGAATGGACTTAAGGATCGGGATGGTCTGGGCAACAGGCCTCCTTTCTCCTACCAACTCCTCTGCGAAGTCCCTCTCCTCCTGGACACTGTGGGTGTCAATATGAAAATGTTCTGCTGCACGTGCGAGAACCTCGTTTAGGAGGGGTTGGTTATCGACAGGGGAGTCGGTAACCGGGGCTTCGTTTTCTACCGGGGAATCTACTCTGTAGGTTTCAGGGTCTTCCTCTTCCTCTTCCTGGTCCTCATCATCCCCATATTATCCCGTCCCGGTTTGTTCTTCTACCATGCCAAATTCTTGGTCCTCGCCAAAGGAAGCCTCTCCTTGATACAGTGAGTATGGTCTTGAGTATGGTAGTACCTCGAATGGGTCTGTAGACCTCATCAGTGTTTCAAACCGGGGCTTCTTACTCGGGGGGATAGGATCATTAGAGCCTGAGGGTGTCGCCCCTTGTGGATCATACGAAAGGAAATGGTCTGGATTTTTATCGTAAAAATCAGCCAAAGAAGACATCCTTGACATGACCCTATCTATGTCTTCACTGGACCATTTTTTGGAACTGGGAATGACTCTCTCAGCAAATCTCGGGGATTTATCTTGAGTAGATTTGGTCTTAGACATATCAGCAGACCTGGTCTTGTCTGTCTGTTTAGGGGGAGTGGTGTGTTTCACAGGTGTGGAAGAGTGCAAAGGCTGCTTCTTCTGCTGTTTTCCCCCCTCCCCGTGAGTGGAAAAATGTTTTCCCTGTCCCTTTGTGGCTCCGGAGATTTTCGACGCCTGGCGTCGAGGATCGGGGGTAGGGTCCCTGTCCTTCGAGCGTGGGGCCTCACTGATTTTGACTGCGGGCTCCGACTCCTGGAGCGTGGCCTGGGGGTGGAAGTCGTCTTCGTCCTCTGACGATCGAACTTCTGTTAGCCTAGGGAGCGAGGCACACTTGGCAAGAGTGGGTGATTGCCTGGAGTCAGGCAGCGATCTCGATCGAGAGCGCCCAGAGGACACCGAATCGGACCGTTCTGTTTGTGCCTCTTTCCGAGCACTCGACGTCGTCGAGTCTCAGTTGGACTTTGTGTGTTTAGTGTGTGTGGTGTGTGAAGCGCTTGTGTCGCCGGGGGTCTTCCCCATACCCGTCCTGCCGGACGACCTTCCGAGGTCGGGGACTTGCGCTCGGCTGTCTTTCGGCGCCGTAATGCCCTCACCGTCCGAAAGTACGGCGTCACTGCCGTCGCTGAAGGCGCCCTCCGCTGCCATGGCCGCTTGCCTGGCGTGGTGGGCCCAACGCTTCGTCGAACGGTCCTTAAGTGTCTTAGGTTTAAATCTACTAGACACTCTGCAGTTCGCTTCGGGGTGGTCCCTCGGCAAGCAGAGATTGCACGTGGCGTGCCTGTCGACCCAAGGGTATTTGCGATTGCATTTGGGGCAGAATTGAAAAGGGGTACCCTCCATACGCACCTTGAGGCAGCGGACTGTTAAGTGTAGGAAATGTATAAGGTGTACCTATATACCAAGAGTGTAGAGTATGTACAACCCCCCACTCTCCCTACTTGTAGTGCCGAGGCCAGCGGCCTTCCAAGGCCCGGCCGAGGCCAGAGGCCTTCCGAGGCCCAAATCCGTCGTGCAGCAGCCGACGGTCGATTTCTTCTCCAGCCGGCGTCGAGTTTCGAAGTTCGACGTTGGGATGGGGAAGGATGTAAATAAATTAATATTTTAGCAAAAGTATGGCTAAGGACAATGGACTCCGCAAGATGCTTCCGACCAGTATGGCGGAAAAAAACAATCTGAGGATCCTAGATGCGTGAGGGATCTTGGGTACAGTGGACGTCACACTAGGGATAGTATTACTGGCACGCCCTGTGTCGACGCACATTTTCGAGTTTCGAAAAACAAACTGTAATATTCCGCAGCTTCCACTAGATGTCGGCCTATGCACAGCATGTGATCTAAGCAGATTCCACAAGCCTCAGAAAACATTTGTGGGTTTGTGGCAAACCGTATGTTCCTATGTTCCCTATACAATTCCACACCTTTTCACCAATATGCACCAAATTTTGCACAGTCACCTGTTGGGACACTCCAGACATTACTGGCTGCATGACATTTGGACACTCCACCCCTTTCCCCGGATTTCAGCAAAAGTCAACATTTGTGTGTGGGTTTGTGGCTTGCCGAAGCTTTTTTCTTTATGCAATTCCACACCGTCTAACCAATCTGCATAACATTTTGCAGCGTTACCTGTACCTATGAGGGAATGAAAGCCCCGGCAATGCCACGTAAAGCAGCTGATAATATATAAAGAATCAGTTTGACATCTGAAAAAGCCGGTGAATAATAACAATTAAAAATCCATTACTGAGCCCTGGCGAACAGTGTACAGCTCAAAACCGTTCTATGTCAAAAGACCTTTTTTTACAAAGAAATAAACAAAAAAAGATTGATTAAGAAAGACCGCACAGGGGCTGACAGGCTCACCAGGACCTGGAAGAGCCATCTCGGAGGGGGGGGGGGGAGTCGGGGGGGGGGGGGGGTGTGTTCTCTACAAGAGAATAAAATACATAAATGCTAAAGAAAGGGTGAGAGCAATCTGTGTGTGTTTTGATTTGAGTACAGAGTCACTCAATGGCAAGTGCAAAAGTCGGATGTTTAGTGATAAAGCTTTGAAGGGAAGGTATTGATGACAACCCATGTTAATCATTTACACAAGGATGATAGGAATTGGCTCCTAGAGGCTCTGGGTTAATCCCATTACAATCTTTCTGTCAGTCAGCCTGTCAGGTGGTCACGGGACATGGTTTCTCTTGCAATAAGCACAGAGGTCTGACTCGCTACAGAGCCTTGTGTCGGTTACAGCACCATTTCTGCCACAAAACCTGCCACAGCGCCAGGTGGGGAGTGTGGCCATCTTTGGTGTGGAGTTTAGACTCTGGGAAGCAGGGTATGATATAAATCGTAACAATCCTCTAAATCAAACCCCGAAAATACACTAGGCTCAGTGCAAAACAACATTTTGTTATAAACTAAGCATTTTACATTCTGATTAGCTGTTTGGAAGCATGTTTTTAACGGTTCTACGTGATTTTGCCGACATATTTTTGGTCGTGGTACTTTTCATCGCCGACCCTTTCATCGCCAACATTTTTTTTTTTTTTTTTTTTTATTTATGGGGGGGCTCGCCCCCCCCAAACCCTCTCCCTTACTTAAATAATCATACCCCAACCCGCACAAACACCCCCCTTAAAAAAATGTTTTCAAATAAAAATGTTGGCGATGAAAGGGTCAGCGATGAAAAGTCCCACGACCAAAAATAGGTCGGCGAAATGCGTGTCTACCGTTTTTAACATCAAAATAGAAAGATATACATCAGAATGGACAAATATTTTTTTTTATAAACTTTATTTTAAAGAGAGTCACAACTGAAAAGAGTCAGTACCTATTCAGCATATTATCACAGTACATGTTATCCTGAAACATCAACACTGTAATGCATGACATTAGGAATGGGAGAGCAATCAGGCGGTCGACATGGGTGAGGGGTCATTGTCCAGTGGTAAGTTACAGAGGTAGGACCTGTACTGGGCTCATATATCCTTCGGGCGAAAAGTGGCAGGCACAGACACACATTGCTCTTCACATTCATTTACCATTGTCAGGTCTTTCAGAAAGTCAACAAGGCGGGGGGCGGGCTAAGGCAGATTTCCAGCACTTAAGTATACAACCAATATTGAACAGACGTCTGGTGGTTTCAGCTGTCTTCCCAATGTCTCAGATTAGATATTTCAAGGGAGACAAGGGAGATGGTATTGCAGTAATCTCCTCAAGGGTGTCTGCAACTTCACCCCAAAACGTTGCCACAGGAGGACATGACCAGTACATATGGTGGGCGTCTGCATTGGGCGCGTCACATTTCAAGCATTTGCCTGTGCAACCTTCCATCAATTATGCCAACCTAGCGGGGGTGTAGTGCAGCGGATTGAGTATTTTGAATTGTATCAACCATAATCCTGAATTAAGGGATCTGTTTTGGTGAGTTGGCAATATTTCCGCCATTGTATTTAATCAAATAGCATGCCCAATAGAGCAACCAATCTTTAATGCACCTGTTAGAACCTCAAACTTTGCATTAGGTAACAAATACATATATCAGTTTATAACCAAAAACATATGTAATCTTTTTTATATTTTTTGGCAACCTGTTTTCTAAATGTTTATCTATTGATGACACTGCTTCTCAAATGTTATATTGACCTGCCCAAGGCTGCGTTTCTCGCTCATAAGGGGCTATCAGATCTATGGAGTTTTGTTTGCTGCAATGAACTTTCTCCGGCAGATCTGAGTTGCTTTCCCCTGTGCCTCGCCCCACCTGTTTGGGGGCAAGACACAGGGGAAAGCACAAAAGGTGCCAGGTGTCTTCACGACACCAGCAAGCATTTGCCTGGACAAAATGGAATTCATGCTTCACATGCACACATCTATTTTCATGGTACAGTTCAAGTTACTGGCCCTTTAATTTAAGTGCAAATTAGCTCATGGACATGGTGTGGCTGGAATTACTGACCACAGCATAAACCCTTGTGGGACCACTGCGCTAATGTATGCTCAGGTATCGGGAAAGTGGCCGACGCTTGAATATGCATGGAGGTGCATGCCACAGATCCCTTGCACACAATCCAGCAAACATATGCTCAAGTGGTGGAAACGTGTCTGACACTTGATTATGCATGGAGGTGGAGACCACAGAGCCCTTGCACCCCACCCCTCTAATGTATGCTCAAGTGGAAGGATATTCCCCAACACTTGAATATGCTAGAAGGTGGATCCCACAGATCCCTTTCACCCCCAGCCCTCTAATGTATGCTCAAGTGGTGGGAAATTTCCCAACACAAGAATATGCATGGAGTTCATGCCACAGATCCCTTTCACTCCCAGCCCTCTAATGTATGCTCAAGTGGTGGGATATTTCCCAACACTTGAATATGCATGGTGGTGCATGCCACAGATCCCTTTTACCCCCACCCCTGTAATGTATTTTCAAATGACGGGAACTTGCCCGACACTTGAATATGCTAGAAGGTGGATCCCGCAGATCCCTTTCACCCCCAGCCCTCTAATGTATGCTCAAGTGGAAGGAAATTCCCCAACACTTGAATACGCTAGAAGGTGGATCCCACAGATCCCTTTCACCCCCAGCCCTCTAATGTATGCTCAAGTGGTGGGAAATTTCCCAACACAAGAATATGCATGGAGTTCATGCCACAGATCCCTTTCACTCCCAGCCCTCTAATGTATGCTCAAGTGGTGGGATATTTCCCAACACTTGAATATGCATGGTGGTGCATGCCACAGATCCCTTTTACCCCCAGCCCTGTAATGTATTTTCAAATGACGGGAACTTGCCCGACACTTGAATATGCTAGAAGGTGGATCCCGCAGATCCCTTTCACCCCCAGCCCTCTAATGTATGCTCAAGTGGAAGGAAATTCCCCAACACTTGAATACGCTAGAAGGTGGATCCCACAGATCCCTTTCACCCCCAGCCCTCTAATGTATGCTCAAGTGGTGGGAAATTTCCCAACACTTGAATATGCATGGTGGTACATGCCACAGATCCCTTTCACCCCCAGCCCTCTAATGTATGCTAAAGTGGTGGGATATTTCCCAACACTTGAATATGCATGGTGGTGCATGCCACAGATCCCTTTTACCCCCAGCCCTGTAATGTATTTTCAAATGACGGGAACTTGCCCGACACTTGAATATGCTAGAAGGTGGATCCCGCAGATCCCTTTCACCCCCAGCCCTCTAATGTATGCTCAAGTGGAAGGAAATTCCCCAACACTTGAATACGCTAGAAGGTGGATCCCACAGATCCCTTTCACCTCCAGCCCTCTAATGTATGCTCAAGTGGTGGGAAATTTCCCAACACTTGAATATGCATGGTGGTACATGCCACAGATCCCTTTCACCCCCAACCCTCTAATGTATGCTCAAGTGGCGGGAAATGGCTGACGCTTGAATATGCGTGACATTGCAGGTTGCAGATCCCTTACACCCCCAGCTAGCCCGTCGTTCACCACGCACGCGCGCCCTATGCGAGTCAGTGAATAATATCTGCTAGGGCAAAGAGCTTTTGCATCTCTGCACCCACAGATTTGAGGGAATCCACGTCTTTGTGGTTATCCTCGGTTGGTATAGATCTCTTGGCCTGCCCCTTTTTATGTTCTCTTCTCTGCAAGAGCCATTCAATCCAAAATAATTCATGAATATTGAAGACACCATTTTCCCTAGTACTGCTACACAAGTGAACATGTTACCGTGGTTTACGCAAAAGCATCTCACCCATGCTGCCAGTGAGCAAGATTGGAATTTTTGATTAAAGTAACTGGAAATGGTGCGCGTTCTGTCAGTTGTAACAGATGGTGCCTCATGTTTTGTTATGTTTCTGCCGAGCAGAGAACGAACAGAGCATCACTTAAACTGTGGAGACACGGCAGAGGACAACACATCAGACTTCAGTGCCAGTCCAAGTCTTATTGGAAATCCTTTTCATTCCTGAAATCAGCTCTGGCTATCACACTCATGCAGTTCGCAGGCATCTGCAATTGCAGCAATCGCATTCGGGATGCTTGCCAGGCCTGCCTGGGCTGGTCTAAGGCAGTGGAGGCTCATTGCATAGTATCCCACGCCTGGAAACACATGAATCGACATAGCGTCAAGGTAGTCTCCGCACGGTGACACAGCCCAGGGGAAAACAACTGCCATTGCTAAAAACATGAGCCCGACAGGAAGGCTTAGTCAAGACTTCTGCATTCTCAACCAAAATCAATTTGCGAGCAAGAAATGGAGACGTGCATTCCGTCCGACATTTGCAAAGAGTTGTTTTTTTTTACTGTGGATCTCTGGATGCAGGTGTGAAATGGGGTTCGGGGCGGCGCAATGTGTGTTTGCACACGTGAACGCTACTCATGAAGCACAATAAACAATTACATCGAAATGGTCCAGTTACCTGCCCTTAAATTGCAGCCCAAGTACCAAGAAAAATATACAGTGCTCTCGCAGATCGGCTGTTATGTCTGAACAATGTGAAAGGGTCTGTCAATTGCACAGCTCTAGCATGGTTACATTGTTTGCATTGGGAAGACACGTGCTCCATAGAATCTTGCTCGCTGGCTTCCAGTTGCAGAAATCCCAGCAATGTCTCTTCTGATAATCCAAAGGAAAAGACTAAATAAAACCTCAGAAACAACAAAAACTCATCTCTGGCACTCCATCACAATCACACCTTACTCCTCAATCAATCGCTGCTAAAAAGAATTGGCCTCATTCGTGAAGCTAGGAGCGGGATGGGCAGAAGCAAACAGGTGGTTGTGTGTGACTGTGTATCCGCGACAATCTGCGCAAATTCCCAAATTCACCAACCAGATTTCCTCAAGGAGAGAGAAGGAGTCAGCCCTCCTACTAATATGCATGAGCTGGGTACTGCAGGTCTAGTGCATGTTCTTTTTTCCTAAGATGGTCCTCAGAAGGACATTGCCGCTTGGTGATATACTTGCACTAAGAAAATATGATGAAATATTCTTTACGGTTCTTTTAAATGCTTTTATTGAGTCATATGACGGGCAGATTACTCAAGTAGCAACCTATACACGCTACGAAAAACTGTAGAGGAAAAAACAAATTGCCAATCGTGTTGTGAACCAATTAGAACACTGGCAGATGTTTGCAAGTATGCAGTCTTAATTACGAATATTTGATAAAGAATTAAACAGATCGAATATTTTATAACGAACATTTGTAGAGAATGCATTCAGGGGTGGGGTAAAGGGTTAGGTATTTTTGGGAAACGGTTGGGGTGGGATTTTAGGGGTTGGAAATGGGGTTTTGGGGGGACCGCCTCCAAAACAAAAAAAAAACAAAGGTGCATTTCCTATAAAAGTTTTTGTTATAAAATATTCAATATATGTTCATTATTTATAAAAATATTTTCGGTATAAAGACGTAACTCTTTTTGCATTTTACAGCAATTTCTAGCTGAACCCAGCACATGTGTATGGCGATCTTACTATCTCTCACACACTGGGCCTCATGACAAGGTTGGAGGTAGCCATGGCGCAATTAGCAATTAACTGTCTCTATAGTTGTGCTCTCTTTCTCCCTCTCTGTTTCTGTCTCTCTATGCGATTCCATCTCTCCATGCCTTACTGTATGTCTCTTTCTCAGCCGCGTGTCGAGTTGTCAGGTGGCTTTTTGCTAGAGCCAGCGCAGTTGTTTGTGATAGCAATGCAACCAAAGAAAAAGACCCATATCTTGAAGGCGGAGAGGAGGTGGTGTGTTTGCTTATGGTTAAAAGTAGAAAGAGAGGGGTGACACAGGGTTGCCCCCTGGAGCAGCCTAGTAGTTAAGGACATAGATTGTCACAGCATGTGTCCTACAGGAATGTCACCATCATGCTGACGGTGCATTGTACTCATGTTGGATGGAGGGTATACAAATAGGCTTTACAGTGGGTGCTGGGGTTCTGACAGAACTTTTAAGGGACTAGGGCATTATGCTGCAGGGTGTGCAACTCTGCTTGCAACTCTGCTAGTTATTTTCGGTTAATTATTAGTGTTTGTTCAGCAGTGCAAAAAGCTGTTAATAATGGACATTCTTTAAGTACTTTTTACAAGGTTTATTTCTGATGATCACTTTAAGTATATATTGTAGTCATAATCGAAATGGAACAATGATTTTACGGAGGAGAGTGCATTATCAAAGCCATATAAATGATTTTCCTTTTAAACTTTCACATGGGTAAGGGGACAAATAGCACCAACATGGATTCCTGGCTGCTTTGCATTAAATCCAAGAGTATTTATGAGAATAAATGAATGACCACTGATCTTTATATTAGAAAACTATGTCAGGTAATAAAAGGGCTGTATGATTGATTCACAAAGTACATAATGCACACTGGGCTTAGTGGTCATTTATTTTTTTCACACTACTCAACATTAAAGTGTGTGTTACTCATTTAGACAAACAACGGGGTGTTTTACAAGCGCACCGAGTACAACTGAAGTGTTAATATTCACAAGAAAGAAAACGAAAGAACAATTGAACTTGAAATCTCAAGGTTAACCAATCAAAATAGTATAACAATCTACGAATAATCTTAGATTAAACATTTGGGACAAACAACAAGTGGAAGTTGTTGAAAACAAAAGCAAAATTCAACTTAACTTAATATGAGTTGCTGTGTGAATAAACTGGGGCGCAGACGTACATAGTTTATACAAAGTCACAGATGCACTGGTTGTACATGATACAGAGGAAGGTCTTGAGGGTACTCTCTGGACCAAGAAAATACAAGTCAGTCTTATGCTACAAGTCTTAATCAGATATATGTCAGCGGATCTAAGACAGGCTATGCTCAATATTAGCTACTAAAAATAATAGGTAGCAAACACTTGGTAAAATAATGTTTGACAAAGAATAGGACTTACATGCGGGAGGGAGAAGTTATGGTCAATTATGTTATGTTGACTTACACCGTGCACCACTACCACCCAAGGGAAGTCTGCAGGCCCTCTAGAAGTGGAGGAAGGAGAGTGGTACAGTTGGCTACTGCATGCAATACAATGTCAAACAGCTCACTTTACACCCCACCAGGTGGAATGAAAATGGAGACGCCATCAGACTCCCAATGTATCGTTCGCATGCAACGGTTGCCCAACCTTACTTAATGGGGAGAAAAAGAAACACTTAGAATAAAAGGTGTATATAATCATACAAGGAGACAGCACTCGGAGTATATAGAGACGGCTTTCAAAAGCCGATCATGGAACAAGTGGGAGTAGCTTATTAAATCCCTTGCCTGAACATCTATAAAATAGTAAAATAGAAGACAACCTTTCTATTACATAGCAGAATTATTAGCAATCCTGATGGCTATGACAAAATGAGAGAAATCAAAGAGAAGAAAATACCATATTTACAAATTCCTTAAGTGTACGTCAAGCAATACACGGATGCAGATGTGACAGGCAAGGCATTTTATCAGACATTACACAGTGGAATGATTTGAGGTTGAAGGAAGGAGCTGATCTAGAAATAGCAAGGATTCCTAGTCATTCGACTATCAAAGGGAATTATAGAGCAGATTTAGCAGCGAAAGGATGGATTGAAAGGGAGATAGTTGACTGAGCTGTCGCCCAAACTAAAAATGAAATGAGACCCATTAGTAGGACACCATTGAAGTTATAGTAGCGATGATGGAAGGTGAGAGAAAGGGAAGGCACTAATATAAAATCCAGCCACTATTGACAGATAAGCTCGACCGGAAGTATAGGTTGACCAGGAGGCAGGAGATAATGCTAAATGGATTACAGGCAGTTCCCACGAGACCCGGCCGCACATTTCATCAAATGGATGCCATGAGGATGCGAGGTCTGTATGCTGCAGAATATATGAGGCAGTGCAGCATTATATTATGGGCTATGAACAATGCAGGGTCAAAAACACCTTATGTTCCCACGCTTGGGCAAAATTACAGGTAAGTGTGGCAACTATAATTGAGGAAGGAGGACCACAAATACAAGACGAAAACAGTGAGACCTGGTTAAAATACCTTTTGGAGACATAAAAGCAGGCTCCAAACAGAACAATATACTTGAGGGGTACACATCATCAAATATGAGGGAAACGACTCCATGAAAAAGGAAAAGGCGGAGGATTAGAAGGAAGAAGAGGAGGAGAAGAAGGAGGACAAGGAAAAGGAAAAGGAGGAGGAGGAGCAGGAGAAAGAGAAGGAGAAGACAGCTTCAGGATTCTGATGTGAAGATAAATGGATTTGACAATTGTCATTGCCATTGAGGTGGGTGTGGGAGGGCTTGCTTGCAGATTTATTGAAATGGAGGAGCCAAGTGTGCAAATGCCCAGTCCCCAGCACACAGGCATCCTTAGAAAATGATATATGTAGGATAGTAATATTCATATGAAATCATATGTTCCTAATGCAAGCGAGTTCTGTCCTTAGACCTCGCTTGTGATATGTAAACACATCACTGCCCACATGAAATAATATATAACAGGCGGGTAGTGATGTCACATCCTGCTTCTCAAAAACACAGGAAACCTGTGTCACATGAGAACAATGTATACCTAATACACCGCATTACACAGAACCATTTCATTAAAAAACCACCCTATCCAAAGAGAGGCCTGAATACTCGTCCAGTGCAAAAATATATCTGTGTTTATTAATGCTAAGCATGTGTAATAAAAATACCCATAATAATATGTTACACTGTTTTAAACGCTAAGAGACTATCAACAACTGAGGGGTTCAAATTAATCATATATACCCCAACCAAAAAGCACATACACATTAAAATTCTGTGTCACTCAGATCACCACAACATACCTCACTTAGCACACAAACAATCATACCAACACATGTAAGAAAATACCAATAGTCAATAAATCACTAAATGGTGAAAGAATCAATCTCCAGAATTTGAATAAATCTCATAAATACATTACACAAATGACAGGGTCACATTACATGTAAACAATAATAACATATGTGCCCAACAAATAGGTCACAACTATTAACAATGGTGAAAAAATTCAACATCAATACAATTAATAAATACCATAGTTCAGTAGCTCAGATCAAATCTACAAAACAGAGAACATGTTGCATTCACGAAGACCTTCAATGACGCTAGTTTCGACTATATGGGCTCAAATGCCTCCATCCTTTAGTCTTCGTCAGGACCAAACAATGATACTGCTGCAAATCAAACAAATAATTCCATCAATCCACGCACTGGACAAAATAGCACAGACCAATGCATAAATAAGGAGAACATATGAGTTACCTCTATTCAGAGGCATTGCTAGGGGGTGTTGAGGGGGCTATAGCCCCAGGTCTTTTGGTTGCAGCCCTGGATAGAAGCTCAGGGGCTACAACCAAAAGGCTAGCTAGCCCCGAGTCTCGACAGTCCCGCCATTAGCGTAGCCCCGGATATTTTCTAGACCTAGCAACAACCCTGCTGCTATTTAATTCTTAAAGACTATTTCAATGTCCTAGGCATGATAGCCCAATAAACTTTATAGCAGGCTCATTTCATGAGAACCAGGGACCCCAATACGCCACATTAACCTGCTTTTCCTCCTTGGTGAGCAATAGCTCATGCCTTCATTGCATTCAAACTGTCGCCCCCTGTACGGCTGAAACATTATGGCACTCCTTTTAACCACTTTCCGTCCCGTCAAATCAATGCATCTCTAACAGTCACCTACGGCAGAAAGCCATTTACCGTTCATCACATCCAAGCATTCACCGGCAATGCCTCTTCCGCTCTCCCACTCATGCAGTTATGATAGACAACTCACCCGGAACTCATCAATGCTTGATACAGGAAGCCCAACGCGATGGCCATAAGTTTCCATGGCGTTGACTTCCTAGGCTAATATAGCTTTCTGGTAACTCAACGTGCCTCACGTCCACACGTCTCTGACGCTATCCAATCAGCTCTGATTACAACCGCAATCAAAATAAAGAAAATACTTTGTCCTCTGTAAACACTCCAGCGGTCGATGCCAGAGTACTACTATGATGTTGATATACTCATGTGATACCTCTTCGGTTTATGACTGGCACGACCGATTGATCCACGATTGGGGCCACACTCTTTCTAACAGTTATGAAATAAGTATCACAGCCAGGGTCCAGTGGAACGACTGAAGGTTTACTCCATCATTTATTTGAAGCCAATCCAAAGGAGATATATTGGCCTGAGCCAAATGGTCAAGCTCATAAACCCGATCATCAGGGCCGTGGCCTTTTCTCAAGTCATGTTCCACAAGTGGTGAGGTGAAATGTCCAGTCCTTATTCGAGAACTGTGTTTAATGATCCTCGTTTTTACGCATATTGATGTATTGCCAATGTAGATCTTATGACACGGACATTCATTGAGGTAAATCAGATGTGCACTATTACATGTTTTGTGTTCTTTGATGGTCCATGTGATAGCATTTATTTTCAAGGTGTGCCTACATACACTACAATTCCTGCAGTGGTAGTGTCCTCTGACAGGTCACAGCCCTCACATCGCCGTGATGGAGGTCATCTGTGTAGATATTATTCTTTCAGCACTCATAAGTAACTGTTTGAAATGTTTCCCTTTCATGAAAGCAAATAAAGCGGCAGTCAATTTAGTGTCCTCCAGCTACAAGAGATGCCAATGCCTGAGAATTAGATTCCTAATGGCACTGCTGTGTGTATTGAAGGTCATTGCACAGACTAGCCGGTCCGTCATGGTGGATTCTTTCTGATCTAACAGCAGGGCTAGATTTTGGTGCCATACCCTCTTCCGCAAAAACCACAAAACCCTTTTAGGATAACCACGTTGTCTCAATTTGTACAAAATACTCTCTGCCTGGTTTTTATAATCATCTTTTGATATCCAATTCCGCCTGGCAAGTAAAAAGTGGTCATATGGGATGTTATTCCGTAATGCCAGTGGATGGAAGCTACTGTAATGCAGTATAGTATTCCTGTCTGTTTCCTTATGGAACATGCAAATGGATAAGACACCTAGGCTTTCTTTAATGTCTAAGTCCAAAAAAGCTATTTGTATTTGTAGTTATTGTATTTATACCTCGCCTTCTCCGAAGCACCATTACAAAGTTAAAATAACAACAGTCCAATCAAAGAATGAACATCTGAAAAAATAAATCATCATGAGGCAGAGGATCGGGATAGGAGGTGGAATTTTAGGCGAGTACGAAAAAAAGAGTGAGTGGAGGAAGAACAGCTAGAAAGAGAAAGAGTTCCAATGGAGTGGAGCGGGAAGAGAAAATGAGCGGAAACAGGATGAAGCACAAGGGGGTTTGGGAACCATCAAGAGATATGCAGATACTGAATGAAGAGCCCAGGTAGGGGAATACAAAGAAACAAGAGAAGCACTATAAGGAGGAGCAAGACCATGGAGAAGTATGAAAACAATAGAAAGAAAATTAAACAAAAGATTAGATATGAAGGAAAGAACAGCAGCAGTAGAGGGAGCAGATGAAATGGAAGATTGAGGGGATAGTGCAAAGAGTAGACAGATAGAGTTATAAATAGAAAAAAGAGGGGCAAGATGGGTACCAGTTAATCCTGTCCGAAGGGAAGAACAGTAATCAATAAGAGAAAAAATGAGGGCAAGATAAGTATGGTAGCGTGAAAAGACAAGAAGGGATGAGCATGACGAAGATTAAATAGAAGAAACCAACAGTTGCAGGCAGTAAGACAAATAGGTGAGGAATATGAAAGAGAAGGGGGAAAAGAAGATAGTAAGGGGAAGTGAGATGGAGAAGAGGGGGGGAGTAAAGAATTTGTGTTTTTCATCGGTTCAGATGAAGAAAGTGAGAGGCAATCCAAGCTTGCACTGAAAAAAGACAGGCAGAAACTTTACAGTGAAGAGCTTCAGTGAATATAGTAAAAAAGAAGAAGATTAGGATAGTCATCAGCACAAAAGTGACAGGAGACATTAAACGAAGAAATAAGAGAAGAAAGTGGAAAATGATAGTGTGAGAATAAAAGAAGATCTAGAACCAAACCTTGGGGACCCCACAGAGAAGAGAGTGAGGCGGAGAAAGCTGGCCTGCCCAAGATACAGACTAGGTGTGGCTGGAAAGATAAGATTTAAACCAAGTGACAGCAGACCCAGAGATGCCCAGTGAAGAAAGAGTGGATATCAGCATGGGATGATTGACAGTATCAAAATCTGCAGAAAGATCAAGTACGATCAAAATAGAGGAATCTTTGTTGTTCCGAACTGCAACAAGAAAGTCTGAGATGTGCAAAAGGGTGGCTTCCGTAGTGTGGCCAGGCCTAAAACCAGATTGAAGTGGGGAAAAAGAGAATGATTATGAAGGTAAAATGAGATTTGAGAATAGACCATTCTCTCTAGAAGTTTAAAGAGGAAGGGAAGTAAGGAAATAGGTCTAAAACTAGCAGGAAGGGAAGGAACCAGAGATGGTTTGTTATAATAGGTATGACAGTAGCGTGCTCAAAGGAGTTGGGCAAAACAGAAGAAGAGAGGGAAAGGTTCATAAGAATAGCAAGATATGAGAGAATTAGTTTGGCAAGAATGGGAACAGATGGAGAGGCAGTAGGCCTGAGTAAGAAAGTGAGCCGTATCTGTCCCAGAAAAAGAGGAGGGGAAGGAGGAACTGACAGAGGAAACGAAGAAAGGAAAGAAGCATGGAGATTCAAAACTTTAGTAATAAAATAGTGACCTAGATCCGAAGCAGAGATGCAGAGAGAGAATAGAGTAAAGTAGCTGGTAGAGACGTGATGGTGTTGAGACAAAAATAAAGTGAATGAGGAAAAGCATTGTTTTTTACTTGTCAAAAGGAGAGAGTCATAAAAAGAAGAGTGATTTTCACCAGTGTTCAAGTTTCCAGAGGGAGGATGAAAGGGTAAGAAGAGAAGGTGACAGCCATGGACCTGGAGGTTTGCAAGAAGGAGTGAAAGAAAGGTTGGGTAAAGAGTCTAAAGTAGAGGTTAAAGCAGTTTGAAAAATATCAAGAGCAGAATCAACAGAGTAGAGAAATCATGATGATTAGAGCTGTGTGATATCAACCCCTCCGTTGCTGATAGTCTCATCATTTAAAACAGTCTAACATATGATTATGAGTATTGTTATTAATAAACAAGGATCTATTTTTGCACTGGATGGGTATTCAGGCCTCTCTTTGGATTTTTCAATAAAATGGTTCTGTATAATGTGGTCTACTATGTATAAATTGTTCTCATGTGACACTGGTTTCTTTTGATTTGGCTATATATTCCTTGCCTCCGGTGTCCGTGAGTTATGGGGCACTCCTGCCTTTTCTAGGGTAACATCCTGCTTCTCTAATCCATCAGAACGCCAGGAAGCAGAGCGCAACTCGGCGGCTGAGTTTATGTGGAAGCTGGGAGCAGTGAGATGAAGTGGGGTGCACTGCAGGGTCAATCTGGGGCCAATGGACCTAGAGCCGTCCCGCCGATAGGAGACAAAGTGGTGTTCGGCAGGGCCGGCATCCAGATTTGTTCTTAGTGGTTCGGGGAATTAGTATGACTACACCCATAAGTAATGGCAGGACGCAAGAGAGGTGAAACCCGTAGCCGGAACAGGTTATCGGAGGTCCTGGCTGTGAGCGCCCATAGAAGAAGGTGACTTCAAGAAGATAAATCACACTCCCGCTCCAATGTTGATACTGAACCAGTAAAAGAGGGTCAATCTATGCTTGAATCTCAGTATTGTAAACAGGATGGGGACAGTGTTTTGTACTGTGATAGCCCTAATCATCTGGTCCCGTCGTGGCTGTGCCTCGCTTTGCCCCCACAGCCAAGTGAGGAAAGTGAGGAGAAAGAAGAGGATACTCAGTTAGTTACTACTTTAAAATCTGTGGTGTATTCTTTGGCGGGCTATAGTGTGGAGCCTGAAAACATTGAACCAATGTGGCAGATAGCCAAAGATGGGATTATGGCTGACTTTCAGAAGTGTAACCATTTTCACAATTTTGGCATTTGGCTCAATTTCCTAGACAAATCGGCACAATTTGTGATGCCCATTAAGATAGATAGCTCATGCCAACCTGAGGTGTGTTCAGCTGTGGCAATGAAGGATAAATGTTGCCAATCCTTGCAGATGGATTGTGACTTGTTGGTCTGTACACCTAATGCTGAACCTGAAATAGGGGACCCTAATAAGCAGTGCAAAGGGGCCAAGGATAAAAACCGTCAGACAGAGATGGACAAAACAGATATGGCTCAATTACTGAATTTGGCCAATGATGGGCAGAAGTATAACCACTATAAGGCTCCCGCCATTACTTTATTACAAGGAAAAACTCAATCCCCTTCAGCTGACTATGTTGTTAGGTCCCAGCGTATGAGAAACAAAACCAAAGGGTTGCCTAAAATGAGTCCACAAATAGCCAAATCTCAGATGCCTTTAGTTCAGGATTAGTCTTTAAGAGAATTTGTTTCTGACCGCAGAAATGTTATTATCTCAGATGTTAAAGCACCAATAGGGTTTGAATCCAGACACTCCTTGAGGAACAAGGTTATGGCTTGGCTTAGACGAAGGACTGGACCAGGGATTATAAGAACTACTGAGGTTCTACAGAGAATTAAAATTGACCAATGGTGTTCATTTGAGAATAGAGACTGTATATTATTTGGCTGCGGTCCCATCGGAATTGAAGCTGATCGTGAATACTATTGCTTAAGGTCACAATCTGTACCATGGACTGCCTAGCTCTGGCCTATCCTACTCGACTGTGTTTTATGCATTATTGCATTTTTTTTTAATGTATTTAAATTCTGATCAAATGTGTTACTGTATGTATATATTTGTCTGGTTTTAGGTTATTGTTCTGCGCCCATATGCCTGCAGGTCTTTTGGTGCGCAATATAGAGCCAATAAAGTAAAGCAAAGCAATGTGCATCACCCAGGCCTCCCACTTCATCATTCCCAGTAATTGTAGATAAAATCCAGAGTATGTGCCACTGGGCACTGTCCTTCTCACACCTTAATGAAGGGAAAGTATCCTCAAAGCTGCAGACTGCTGCGCAGAGTTACTCTTGGGGGCCTGCGGGCTGGGAAACATAATCTCTCTTCACACTTCAAGAGGACAATGCTCTGCCAAAATGAGAGAACAAGTCAGGCTTTGCCACAGAGTCCACAGTGCGAAACGCATTCTCGCTTCTTTTCTTTCACAAAAAAACGAATCAAATTTGTGCAGCAGAAAAAAGGGTCCTGTGACCTGTATGGCACAGTGGGTTAATGACTGTATGTGACCTACAAGTCACAAGTTGAAATTCACTCAGGGCCCACTTATCCCTTCCTTCTCCTGAGACGGTAGACTGAGTACCATTATATTATTTAACAGTAAACTGCGACTTACATTGCTACAAAATGGAGCAATGTTTTGCAAGCACTGTATACAAATATGAGGCTGTATTCATTGATCTAATGAGAAGAAAATCACTGGCGTCTGCTCTTCGCACTTACAGACCTCTACAAAAAAGTGTAGCCTTTTTGCAGAGTAAAATAGCCTGCTGGGGGGGCGCTGTTGCACACAACCAAAATGGCCACCTGAGGGAGCCGCTCCGGCACCCGGCAATACAGCGAAGCGGAATATCCTACTCTCCGGGCTGTAAATCGTAACCCAAAGCATATGCACTTGTCTGCGGACACACACTGCAGGGACTGACAGACTGCTGACTTGGTCGGACTGTTCCCCAAGCTGCGGCAACCACCAGACCTGCTGGCCAACATATAGAGGCCTCTGCGCCTAATTAACCCTGTGGCCTGCTGTGGCGCTTGGCTGGCAGTACAGTGTTGACCAGGGGGTACCCAAGGGGAGGACGTGTTGACTCCAGCACCATTGGTGTGCCAGGGTGGCCGTCCCTACTACATGACCCCTAAAACACCCTAATTTGGAGGCTTCTCCTGGGGCATCCCAGCTTGCCGGTGCTTGGCCTTGCCGGTGGTGAACGAGGTGCTGCGGCATGGGAGGAGACCCGATAGAGGCAGCAACAATCATCCAGCCTGAGAACCATGTGGGGTGGTGGACGTCGGGGTGAATGTGGCATCTGCTCCCCAACTGTGGTTTGGACCCTCGTCCACTGACTCCGTACCGGCTGGCCCCCCTCTGGCTCCAGCGATAACTTGATAGACACCGGAAAAAAAGGGCAGAGTAACCACCGGGCCGCTGTCGCGACCCATCTGTGGGCCCTGCTGGCTGCCCCTGCCCTGCAGCTCTGCATCTTGCCAAGACTCCCCCGTTGACTCCCTGACTTGACTGCGCTCCGGCACCGCGCTGGACCACGCTCAAGGCCAAGCAATGAGTGGGCAGGTGGGAAGGGGAAGACAGTGGCTACCTGACCGTGTGGTGTGGGGTGGGCCCCGAATCCCCCGCTGGTGCTGGCCCAGCCCCGCTGTGTGGCTGGAGATGGACCTCCGGAGCTGCCTCATGATCTTCTGAGTGCAGGGGGCGGCTGGCCTCCGTGCCACAACACAACACTACCACTCCCGCTGAATCAATAGCGCTGGACTACATCATATCACCAGAAGGCCCACCTGACTGCTGTCGGCCACTTGCAGCCAGCAGACCCCTTCTCCTCGAAGCATCAGCAACTCCATAATCGCTCCAGCATGTTGTGCCAGCTATTACAAATACACAAATCTATTAAGCTACGATCCCACCAAAGCATGCACTGACTGCCACCTGGAGGAGACACCCCCTTCATGGACCGTGCTCTTTCTGAGGCTGCCTGTCTGATTGCATGCAGGGGCAACAACCTTGCCGTAGCACAGCTGCAGGGCTATGCTACATTGCCAAACTACTGATTGGAACACTGCTGCAGCACTGCAGCCACCCTTCGTGATCCCTGCACTTGTGCCACCAACTCAGGGTTGCATTACCAGGAGTAGCCTGCAATGCTGGGATATTATTCACTAGGCACAGAACAACCCGCTGCAATAACAATTGGGCTGTCACCACATTATACAGACTGTAGAGGTTTGTTCCCCCTTCTGGCTGCCGAGGGTGGCGTGCCACATATCCGAGGTGCGACAGCACCCTCCCCTTGTGTGCAATCCATGCTGCACTAGTAGGAGGACAAGGGGGTGGTTGGCACAGCTCTGCAGTGTATCACCGCAGCAATACACAGAAGCTCTCTATCGGCAATTGCACACTACCAATTAAGACACTATAACTCGACTGGGGAAGATTCCCTTCCGAACTTCAACACGCTGCCCCGACTACTAGTCATAAGAGCATAATGACTAAGGGAGCTGGGAAAAAACAGAGCTGCATCACTTTGTTTGCGAAGACTGCACCCAAGGCAGCGGAGGGGGCAGAGGGCACAAGCGAAACCCCAGGAGGAGGGACCGACCAACAGGGCCCCAGCGAGCTGCAATGCATGATGGACTACATGCGGGAGGGGTTCACATGCTACACTCTAAGCTGGATGACATGAGTGGCACAATCTGCTCTATAAAAGCCTGGATGGACAAAACTGATGCACGTATCACAAAAGTTGAAAACACAGTGGGCACGACTGAGGATGATGTGGTGGCTCTTAGAGCCGAAGTTGCTGCACTCTCAAAACAAGTCCAGACCATTGTCGAAAAGAACAAGGACCTTGAATCTAGATCTTGCTGCAACAACCTGCGAATAATTGGCATACCAGAGGACAATGTTGAGGGACCAATGGAGGAATACATGGAACGAACATTTTACCTGTATTTGAATGACGTTGAAGCAAGCTGTGCCAGGCCGGAAATAATCATGCAGAGTTGCAAAAGTAGTTGGGGTGTTCACAATGGGGAAGTCATTCCTCTGATTGGGAGAGGAATGGGGGAGGGATTGGGGAAAAGATATGCAAAATATGATTGACATGTTTATAAATATTGGTAAAAACCGTGCTGACTGTGCTGAGGATTTACCGATGTGCTTTACAAACAGCACTATGGCATTCAATACCTATACCGTGAAACAAACCAAAGGGAACTAAACCTATTCAATTTATGATCTGGAATGTACGTCGGATGGGTGACCCGATTAAGAGGCGGCACTTGCAGCTATATTTAGAACGGCATTAAGTGCAAATTCTATTCATGCAGGAGACACATGCACTGGCTAGGTGCAACAAAGCTTTTTCTAAGAGCTGGGGCCCACAGCGTTACTACATCTTGTACTCGACCCAGTTTCGAGGGGTAATGATTCTAATCTACAAGTCCACGCATTACACTCACATAAAGGCGCACCTACACCTGGTGGGGCTGTATGTATTGCTGCATGGAATGATACAAGGTCAAGAGATAATACTAAATACATACAACCCCAACATTGACAATCCTGATTTTTATATGGAAAAGTTCGATATGCTGGCACAATATCCCCTGATGCCTGCCCTATGGGGGAGGGAGGGCGATTTAATACAATAATAGACCCATGTCTCGACAGATCCGGCTCCAAGCCCAGGAAACCGACCAAAGCTGCTTAGATGTTGCAAAGTGGATTCAAAGAAATGGGCCTGGCTGACGTCTGGAGGGCGCTCAACCTGACGTTGCAGCAATATTCACACTATTCAACAGTGCATATTATACATAGACATGTGGTGTATATCTGATTTGCTGGTGAGTCACCTAAATAGCACTGATATTCTGCCCAGGACGAGCGAAACATGGCTACGTCAACAAAAGCAGGCATATGAGTCCGACTCAAATAGCCACGTCCTCTGAGACATTAAATAGGGATTTGAGATTCCTAGTCAGCCCCAACCTGGCAAGGAAATATGGGGAAAGTGACCACACTGGCAAGCTACTATCCAGGATGGTCCAGCAGGTTAAAGGTAGTCATTACATCCCATTCATACAAGACGCGTCAGGGACACGGGTCCACGCTACACCAGGGGTGAACCAAGCGTTTCACACCTTCTATTCAGAGTTATATTCCAACTCAAACAGGGTGACCCTCCTAGACATAAATGGATATTTAGATGACCTCCTGTTGTCATTACTCTCTGAAGAAACCAAGGTAGCCCTTGATAGCCCCATCACTCCCGAGGAGATTGCCTGAGCCACTGAGTCCCTCCAGGCTGGCAAGGCTCCCGGCCCGGACAGCCTAACAATGGAATTTTACAAGCACTTTAATTACATTACGAGAGGCAGTGATAACAGTCTTGCTCAAACCCGACAAATCCCAAGAGCAATGAGGCTCTTAGGGGTCCCTTTCACTCAAACTCTGATGTTAAAATCTTTGCCAAAGTATTGGCTCTGCTCTTGGCCACCTACATGGAGCACATCATCCATCCAGACCAGTCTGGATCTGTCCCTGGCAGCTCCACAGCACTTAATCTAAGACGCCTCTTCAATATCCTGGTGCGGGTAGACCCGAAGGTGCAGGCGGTCGCTGCTGCCCTTGACTTCCAGAAAGCCTTACAACTCAGTGTTGTGGCAATTCATGTGGGCTGTATTAGAAAAGTGTAACTCTTTGTACGTGACCCAGCAAGGCACCAAGTGCCAATTATGCAGAATATCCTTTCCTTTGGAACCATGTCCAGGCTCAGAGTCAACTGCACAAAATCTGAACTATTCCTGCTGACTGACGCAACCATACCACCACCAGTCCATGTGCCGGCAAACCCGAGAAGTGTCCCTTAATTCCAGATACCGATTTATACAATTTAAAGTATTACACCGGTTCCACTAGACCCCTAGTAGACTACACCGTTTCTCACACACCCACCTCACCACATGCCCCAAATGTCACATTGATGAAGCGGGCTATCTACACATGCGCTGGAGCTGTCTGAAACTCGGGGAATATTGGGCGGGAGTCTGTGACACTGTGTCAGTTATATTGAACTCTATACTAGACCCTACCCCAGCCAACTGTTTGTTTCATCAATTAGAACAACTGCGAGGGAGCCTCTGCAGACTGGCGAACTTGTGCCTGCTATTGGCTGTTCGTTGTGTATTACTGAGGTGGCTCTGCCCCGCCTGCCCAGCGGTGCCCCAGTGGCTGAAAGCAGTCACATGGGCGTCAGATACGGAAGAACGTTGGTCCTCACTACAGGCAATGAACTGTAAACCGATTGACATATGGCCACCATTCCGCAGTTATCTACTGTCAGTCCAGGCTTGTGTAAAAGATACTGAGGACCCAACCAGTTACAGCTGACTCCCCACGTGCACCTAACACCAGTTATTTGTTCATCAAACTGGATGTATAATAAACAGTGTTCTCATCGCTGTAAAACATTTGCTGATGCCCAAGGAAAGCAATGCATGTATTCCTACTGACGCTGCTATCTGTTATACTGTTGTTGTAATGTCAAACACTTTCTAAATAAAAGTTTTTAAAAAAATGTAATAGCCTGCTATTGACCGTTTATGGCCCTGCCAGGCATTCTTCACAGCCTGAGACAAAGACAATGGGCCTGATAGGTTTGGCCACTTTTCCCGCACCATCAAAATACAAGTTAGCCAGCTGGGGTTGACTGATTTACCTACAGCCAAGAGCTGGAGGTAAATCGGGCCTCCACCACCAAAAAAACCCAGTAATTCCGGTTCTGGTAATACCAGCAATTCCCCCCATGGGGAATGAGGCATGACAACTGTTGCCGGCACCTGTAATAAACTGGTAATGCCGGGATATCAGGAGCCGGTAACGGTAGGTACATTTTCCGGTATCCTGCCTCAGGGTTTGAAGACCTGTGGCCTCATGCCTTCATACGATCAGGACATTCTTTGGTGACTTGCTATATCTATATGCTTATAAGAGTCAAACTAGTTTTCTCCCAAAAAGTTGTCACCTCCAGTGTAGGTGGAGCAACTGATCATGCAAAACAGCCACAAACATTCCCCTTACCACTCCCCATTAAACTGATTGTGCATCATAGAACTAACCCATCTCTGTTAACCCTGTTTCTATCTTTAATTATTTTCCCCTCTCATGCATTACTTATTATCAAAATACTATGGTCTGGACACACCCTGTTGGGGTGATAATATGCCGCTACCAAGACAAGGCTAGGCACCATAGGACTACTACAGTGGTGATGGGTGCAATGTAAATATAAAACATTTCTTTTCAAGCATAACAGATTTCCTATCCATATTGATACGTTTCTGATGTTATCCCTAAAATTGCATTGTACTCTAGGTGTGATATAAGCCTCATGTCTTCTATTATACCCAGTAGCTAGCTAAATGTGTTGCCCTTAGAAGCTGAGTAGAAAGCCTTCAGGATATCTAGGGTGTCGCCTATGCTGGTCCTCCCTTGGGCAATTGACCAGGAATTGGAGTGCATTCACTTCTGTCGGTACACTTGTTTAATGTGACCCTCCAGCTGGCTTCTGTGTTCAATTCACAGGCAGACAGTGCATGCAACAGCTCACAAGACCAAGTTCGGGTACTCTCCCTAAACGCCCTGTAGGGAAAGCCACAATGATATGATATGATAGGTTATTTATAATGCGCTTAATATCCAGAGGTTTCTAAGCACGGACCCTGGGATCGAACCTGTGTTGCTCTGTGTCAGCTAGCTTCCAAGGCGGGCACGTTGCCCCTGAGCTATCCTCCCGAGACAATCAGCACATGAGAATCTGTTTACCAGTTCGGAGGTTTGAGAATGCCTCAACTTCCAATCCACTTATGGCGCATGCCAAAAAGTGACACTTGTCCTAATCATTGACAGCCACAGTGCCAATACCCCGTGTAAATGGCAGTCGCTGCACATAACATGAAGAATACATTTATGTATGTATTTGGGTTTTGTAATATTCTGCATGCGAGAGCGCTTTAAAGTGCAGGCAGAAAAAGGTGTGGAGGCAATGGAGAGCCAGCCATCATAGCCAAACCATAATTGCAATGATGGAGGCCCAACAGTATAACTTATTGAACAATGTCAACTTGTAATTATTAAATAAGTTAGTTTCATAAAAGAAGACTCTGAATCATGATTCTTTTGAACAAATCAGGGCACAATGGAGGGAGCAGCCTACATGCGAGTGGGCCACACTGTGGATTTGAAGCCATACTCCCTCAGGCAGAGTTAACACTATGAGGAGGAAGGGCTGAGAAGTATAGGTATGTGGCAATGACAGGGTGGAACACCAGTCACCTGGCCATACTGTGGATATTAGTTCAAGACATGATGGAAGGTCTGGTTCAACATGCAAGTCTTTGTTAGTCTTCTTAATATAGGGTGGATCTCAGGAGGTGATGGGTCTTTGGGAGTTCATTACATACTTGTGTGGCCATTGGGGAGAACTATGTGCCACTGGTTTATATCGATTTGGGAATCTCCTCCATATGGAGCCCTTTTGTGGCAGAGCGCAGGTTCCCGGCCAGAACGCAGGAAGAGGCAATGTAGCCCAGAAACTCTGAGCTAGATGTGCACATGGGTTTGTATGAGATGCACATATCCTTTGAGGCATGAGGATGTGATCCCATCTCTTGCTGCTGGTGATCACGTGGGCCTCCCTCTTCTGGATTAATTCCTATTGCCTGATGAGTTTTTTTGGAGCACCAACATAGAAGTTTTTGCAGAAGTACAGGAGACGGTGATGAAAGGCAGGTCTCATGATAAGATCTATGCCTAAACCTGCACCCCACCATGCTTCTAGTAGTGCATAGAATGTACTTTTAAAAGCCCAGGATAGTGACGCACAGCTTGAGGGGGAGCTGCCAATCTGTACCCTAAGCAAGGGGGAGGGAATATTTGGTGGTTAGAGATAGTTAGGAAATGAGCTGAGCTCTATATCCCTGGAACAGTAAAGTCAAGAAGCAAGCACTGCAGTTTAACAATCAGAATGTGAGTTTTGAGTAACAAAGCAAGCCAGGCACATGATACATGAGACTGAGCATTAGAAAAGGGAATCCTGAAAAGACTGGTGGCCCCTTATATATACCTTTGCACCATTTGACTAAAACCCATCATGATATGTTAGTATAGTTATCCCTCTTGCGCTTAGTTGATATGTAGGAGTTTGTCATCCATTGGTGCTAAAATAAAGGTGTTGAGGTCAGTCAACGGCACGCATTGGATTTGCCCTTCTACACATGTTAGCAGCTCGCATGGGGATGGCGGTATCGGTCACATCTAAAGGGATATCCAGATACGGGCATTGGCTGAGTCGCCTGACATCATTGTAGATGATGTTGTTGAAGTGCAAATCATTGAAGACGCAGAGAGTAACAGCGTGGCTCACATCTCAATGAACCAGTGAGTGCTGTTTACTTTTTCTTTGTTTTATGGATCCCCAGCTTCTAGATTTCCTTTTGTTTCTCTGGAACTGCTCTTGGATTTTCCTTTTGACTCTGCGCTTGGTGAGTTTTTCTCTTTGTATGACCTGGCTTTGCCTATTATGGAGTGTGTGTGTGTGTTGTACTGTTTTGGTGTTGCTTAGATGATTACTCCCTGATTCGGGAATTCTTGGATCTACTTTGGTGTTGAAACTGGTATTTGGGTTTGGTTCCCTGTGACCTGGCCTTTCCTCACATCCCTGCTCCTAAGGAATCACCTCCTGAAGAATTGTGCTGTTTCCTACAGACTTTCCTGTTGCATTTGGTCTCTCCTACAAAACTCTTCTCTTTCAGTAGGTGTGTCCTCGTGCCGGCGTGATGAGATCCTTGCAGACTTTGTGGGCTTGTTCAGCAGTGCGTCTGGAAAATACACCAGGTGGTTTTCTGCCCAGAAGAGGCGAGGGAGGCTAAAGGTAACACAAAGGCAAGTGGAAAGAGTTGAAGAATAGGAGGCACAAGAGATGAAGGAGAGTATGCAAAGAAGGGGGAATGCAGCTCAGCGGAGGAAGTAGGTAACACAAAACATAAAAGTGATGGCTAGAAGGTTCAGAATAATTCTTAACCACTGGCATTGCTCTGTGCAACCATCCAGAACATCGTTATTCACATGCCAAGCCATTACAGAAGGGGAAATACCATAAGCAAATCAGGCTTCGTCTCACCCCAAAAGGGGCAGTCCACCGCGAAGTGCTAGGTCACATTCCTTCTGCACAAGACCACACGTATCCCCAGTCATATTTCAGCCTTGTTGGGCTTCATCAGTGAGAGGAAGCTTGGGTTTCTAGGCCCAGCAGGCACGGGACACAAATCTGGGTATATCCATCCCACTCAAGGTAACAAAGCAAAAACAAAGAGGTATGGCTGGAAGTTTTAGAATGAATCTTAACCTCTGCCATTGCGCTGGGCAACCCTCCAGACAATCGTTCTTTGCCTGCCAAGCCATTACAGAAGGGAAAAGACAATTTGCAAATCAGGCTTGGTCCCACGCCAAAAGGGGCAGTCAGTTTAACCTGCTAGGCCACATCCCTTCTGCACGACACTGCAAGCATCCTCAGACTTGTTTCATCCTTGTTGGGTCTCATCAGTGAGAAGTACCTTGGGTCTCTAGGCTCAGCAGGCACGGGACCCATGGCTGGGTATACCCGTCCCACTCAGGGTGACAAAGCAAAAACAAAGAGGTGGCCTTTGGACGAATTACTAAAAACCTACGGAGAAACAGGAGCTGGAAAACAAGAGACCAGGTGCATGCACAATATCAGGGAGAGTGTGGTTTAACCCCATAACTGCAAGGCTATTATGCAAGTCCATGCAAAAAGGATGAGCATACTGGTTTGTTGTCCTTGGTATAATTGTTGTGTTGTTTTTTATTGCACTTCTTTTCACCTGATCGATTGATGGAACTGTCTATCTTATCATTCCACTGGTATATCAGGAGAAAAGTAATTTGTCCATGGGATGCAGCGTGTTCGTCCCTAGATTCCGTTCATGATAAATTGACAGTTGAACAGCATTTCCTATTCAAATGTTCTGTTGATCCTTCATCACACATTGAACACGGAAAAGCAAATGCTTTTCCATCAGATGCATGGCATCGAATTAAGGTACATCAGTGTAGATTTGCTAAAACACACTACGTATTTGTAGGCAAATCTGCCTTGTGTGATGAATTCCCAAGTTGGAGGCTGAGTGATGGGACGGGAGAGACCATGGAGGCTTGGCCACCCTTCTTAAGTACAGCACAGTCAGAGACCCAGCAGGGATATCACCAGAGGGAGTGCAGGGGGGAAATTATCTATTTCTAAGACAACCTGATGGTTGTCTTTGCAATAGGAAGAGAATGAGTTGGTGCAAGAGGAAGGGAGAAAAGTAGACTACTATGGAGTAACATCAAAAAAGTACAGAAGAGGTGAGGGCAGTTAAAGGTAACACAAAGGCAAGTGTAAAAAGGTGAAGAATAGGAGGCACAAGACTGGAAAGAGATGAACGGCAGTATGCGAAGACTGGAGCATGCATCCCAGGGGAGGAAGTAGGTAACAACTAGGAGAGTTGAGACAAGTTAGGGAGAGCAGGTGAAGGAGGGAGAAAGTCACCCAAGGGAAACACAGAGGTAAGAGCAAAGGAAGAAAAGTAGTTGCTGAAGAGGGAGAGACATCCGGAGGAGATGGAGAGTTGAAATGAGGTGCAGAAGGTAGCTAAGAGTTCCCGCAGTGCATGAAAGCTAACAGTGGTGGATCTAAGGGGAAAGACTGTTGACAGTTGTTGAGCAGGAAAGACAGAAGATGCAGATAGAGGAGGGGAAGCCAGGAGGTGCGACTGTCCAAGAGAAGGAGAAAGAGGTGCCCAAGAAAAAGGGCAGATGACTGTTGAATGGCTTACCACCTATATTCTAACAAAGATTCTGCCAGAGTATGCCAATGGCACCCAGGGGACTGACCTTGCAAATTCCCTCAGCCACAGAATTCCTAGCCCAGACCAGAAAGCCCAGGATATAAGAACCTTGCAGACCAATGGTGGTGGAGTGTCCTACAAAGGAATGTACCACCCTGTTAGCTATGACAATAGGCACAGTTTTCCATCTATCAAAGCCAAGAACAAAGTGTAGGGCCACGTATAACCCCAAAGACTGTGAATGACCTAATTTGAATAGCATCTAGCAGAATCCAAGGTAGTGAGGGAAGGCTCATGGATGACGGCCCTCTGGAAGGTGGGTTTGCTTTTCATTTTTTTTGTAGTCTTCCTTCACCCCATTTTTAATCAACCCTAATCCCATGGCATATATACAATGAAAAATGAAATTCTTTAAACTTGACATTCAAGGCTCTGAGTTGTCAGTTGATCCCACAGCTATGAAACTAACCACAACCACCTTACACACAAGAGATATGGCATTCAACACTCAACCCTTACAATATACGCACACGTCAAAACACACAGGGAATAAAAGAATATCCTTTCACTCTGAGCTGCAAATATGAGCAGACGGTAGATGTGGGCTGAGTGGCTCTGATGGTGAGAGTGACTAAAAGCCTATGGTAATATCTGTCCGAGTCAGAGTAAGAACACGAGGCTACAGGCTCTGAGCAAAGGTCTACTATAATAGTAATGTGGTATTATGCATCTATTTACAGAGCTTACACTTACTCCTCTTGGAAGTCTGAAGGTCTTTACATGCACAGACTTTGGTCTGTACAGATCGGTACTCAATAATATGTACACGTCGCAATGGGTGTATGGTTCAATACATAAACACGTTATTCAATAACTGAGAACTGACATCAAACAAAAACACTTTCTACACTGTTTTCCATGTCCCCAAAATCCATTTCACTCTACTAAGCACATAAACATTACTATCAGCTCACTGGTGGGGGACATAATTGTTAAATTGGATTGGAATAAAACACACTGCACATATTTCACACCTAACATACTTTTACTGCTTAATGTTACATCTGTGAATTGATGCAGAAAATCACACTGTTTCCACTCACGGCGATTTAGGATAATAATGAAATTGGCACACTTTAAAAATTAGAGATATAAATAGAAATGATCACTGGATGAAAAATAAGAAGACAAAACACTCATAAATGCATGGATGTTGAACGCATACAATCACCATATTACTAAACCAATAAACACATATTAAGACAACGTGTACTTGAATGTATCCCAAAACTGTACTTGTTAATGTGTCCATGGGAAGGGCCCATAACGATCATTGAAAAATAAATGTAAAAAAAAGAGTATAGCAGAACATGCGCAATATGACAACAAAACCGTTTTTTAAATATTCAACACACCTGGATCCTGACCAGCCATCTCAGAAGCTGAATATAGGTCAGGATGATGTGAAAGCTTAAACAAGTAGAAATATGATCCTTTCTCAGAAAAAATATTTATTTGGCATGATTCACATAGATTGAAAAGGCAACAGCCAGAGACGTCATTTGGGGGTCACCAGGGGTCGCACCTGTGACCCCTGTGGTCTCCCTTGCTACCCCTAAAAATAAGATGAAAAAAAAGACATAATTTTTTCTTTAAAAAAATAGAAGCTCCTGTGCTGTGGCCAGCGCCATGCGGCTCCTTGTTTCTGGAGTTGCTGGCTTTCTTGTTCAGGCTTCTAAAAAACAGGGGGTTCCACAAGTGTAACACTTTGAGCAAGGACCCTAAATAAGAAAGAATAGGAATAACAAATAATGTGTCTTTCTGGAATTCTATGCAATAATTGCTAGACTCATTAAAGGTTTATTTCAGGCACACTTCAGGGGGTGAGTCACTGATTTAGTCTGTTTTTAAACACCTCAAATTCACAATGCAGACAAAAACTTACAAAAAGCATTTAGAGTAGAATAAACACCCATTTCAGAATATGTATTTTGCTTTTCATAAATTGCAGTTATAGCATGTTCTTTTCTGTTGTTGTCTCTGTTACGATCATCACAAGACATTCCTTCTCGGTGTCCTCGGTCACTTGACAAAATCCTTGTGTACAGTGTAGAAATGGTTGATGTGAGAAACCTGAAGGTGTCTCCCTGACTGGTCCCTGGGGATCTGTCATCCAGGTGGCCAGGACCCGGCCATCGCTATTGGATTCAGTTCCTAGGAGTGGACCAGTGAGGGAGGATCACCTGGATGGGGGGTACTCGAGAAGTGAAAGTGGGACACCGACGTGTGAGACGTGGTATCCACCTTCTTGTAACACCTTTTCCCAGCCTACCACGTAGGATACTCAGACACTCTAGCCCCCCTGCCCCCCTTTTCCAAGACAAACCCTTTCTTACACCACGAAAGACAACGGACTAACACTAGAGCCATTTACCTGACATGTCCCAACACAAGGGTCAGGCACAGTCAGGCAATTGACCAGAACCACACACACCGGACAGTTATTTCCCTTCCCCACAGGGATAAAAGGTGGAGCACAAGAACAGACTATGAGCAAGGCAGACCGCACGACGAGACAGCTATCCAAGCACAGCAGTTGAAGAGGAGGAGAAAGGCGGTGAGAACCGAAAGGGTGACAAGGAGAGAAGCCACCTCGCCCTTTCCGACCCAGACCCGCAAAGCCTCTGTAGAAGGGATCGTAAAACCGCGAACAATAGCCAGCGTGTGTTGCAGCAGATGTCAACGGTACATGGAGCACACCTACACTGATAATCAGAACAAGTAGAGACGCTTGCTACCGTGGTACCGGCCTTGACTCCAGAGACAAAAAAAGCCAAGCCGTTCATCACAGCCGGTGAGTCGAGGGGAGAGCCGATAAGAAACCGAACTGTGTTGAACAAAAGTTGCAAAAATTGAAAATTAAGGAAAGTTCAAAGAACCGTTAACATTAAGGGAAAATCAGCTGCAGAGGGGTCCAGCACCATTAGAGTGCCCATTCGAGAGACCCCGGTTGATCCCACGTTTGTTGAAACTACCGATACCAGAAGGCCCTAGGAGAGCCGTAAGGAAAAGATCAAAGTGGTCATACAGGGGTCTAGCAAAACCCCCCGCACAGCTGAAAGTCTTTGACCTGCACGAAAGCTAAGGGAGATGACAAGAGTTGGCAAGAATGAACGCAACTGAGAGATACCGATGGAAGTGGGCGAAGTCTGAAGTTCCAATGAACAGTGTGTTGACAGGAGTGTATCCGACAGAGTGATGTCCAAAGGGAACTGTTTAAAAAGACATTAAGGCTCGTGAAAGGTGACATTTTTTGAGAAAAAGCCGTAGTGATTCCGACAGAGGGCGACTGATATTCGAGGGGGTTCTGAGCCCGGAAGAGGGGCACCCAGGGTTGAAAAGTCATCATCCAACAAACTTTTGGCAAAGAACTTTGATTGTTGTTTTCTGGCCCTGTTGGCTCCTTCTATGAGGACATTGACCATCTTGTCAGCCTCATCGCCCCCAGACCAACCCCACTAATCATACTCCATTTCTCTTCTACTCCTCCCTCTTCTCCTCCCTCCTCTCCTCTCCTATCCATCCTTGATTCCTACCTTCTCACCCCTCTCCCCTCTCCTCCTACTCACCAATCTGGTTCTACCATTGACCTTACCTTTACCTCCTCCTTCACCGCTTCTCCAATATCTTCTCTACCTACATATATTTCTGACCACTCCTTACTCCCCCCCCTCCTGCCTCCTTCTCCCCTCCTTCCTCCACCCCCTTCTTCCGACATGACCTAGGTAACTTCAACCCTTCTCTCTTCCTCACTTCCTGCTCCTCTTCCCTCCCCCCTCTCCCACTTCTCTTCTCTCTCTCAGCCACTGAAGCCTCTTCCACCTTAACCTCCTCCCTCACCTCTACTCTTGATCTTCTTTACCCTTTTTCCTCTTTCGTCCCTTCTCGCCGACCTGCTCAACCCTGGCTTTCAACTCATATTTCCTACATGCGCCAGCTTTTTAGGCGCCTTGAGCGTTCCTGGCTCAAACACCCTACCCCCTCCAACCAAGCTGCATACTTCTACTATCACACCCTCTATGACTCTTGTCTCAACTGTGCTAAATGCACTTACTTCTCCGACCTTGTCCACTCTCAGTCTTCCCATCCTCGCCGTATCTTTCAAACCTTAACTCGACTTATCTCTCCACCTTCCCTCGACCATTCCATCACCTCTCCTTTCTCTGCCTCTGATCTTGCCTCCTTCTTTTCTAACAAAGTCTTTAATCTCTGCCAAACTATCCTCTTCTCCCCTTCTTATTCTCCTCCTCCACCCCCCTACCTATTCCATGTCCTCATTTATCCCTATCTCTCAACCTGAAGTTGCCCTCCTCTTTTCTAAAACTCATCCCACTGCTTCTCCCGCTGACCCCATTCCTACCTCCCTCATTCCTAAAATCTACCCCCTCCTCATACCCTATCTCACCTCCTTTTTCAACACCTGTCTATCCACATCCTCCTTCCCCACTCCTTTCAAGCATGCTACTATCATACCCATTCTCAAAAAACCTGCTAATCCCCATCTTGTATCCAACTTTCGTACCATCTGTCTTCCACCCTTCCTTTTCTAAACTTCTTGAGCGCATTGTATATTCTCAACTCTCTACCTTCATCTCCAACCACTCCATCCTCCCCCCACCCAATCCGGATTCCGCTTTCAACACTCCACGGAAAATGCTCTGTTCTCAACTCTCTCCTTTCTGCCCGCTACTCTAAGCATTCCTCTATTCTTATCCTCCTTGACCTCTCTGCTGCCTTTGATACTGTTGACAACCTTCTACTCCTCAGCTCTCTCTCCTCATTTGGACTTAAAGACTCTCAATTGGTTCTCCTCCTATCTTTCTACGACCTTTCAGTCCGAAAAGTGGGGGAGGCTGAGCATTCCCCACCTTTCCTCTCAACCACGGTGTTCCCTACAGTTCTGTCCTTGGCCCCTTTATCTTCTCTCTCTACACCTCCTTCCTAGCTCCCATTATATCTTCCTTTGGTGTGTCACACCATTTCTATGCTGACAATACCCAGCTTTTCCTCTCGTTCTCCTCCTTCTCTCCTGACATTCACCATAAGCTTTCTTCTTGACTCATTGCTATTAAATCTTGTATGTCCTCTCACTTCCTTACTCTTAATGCAGATAAAACCAAAATCCTACTCTTCCCTGCTAACACTCTTCCTCCTCCCTCTCCTCCTCCTTTTATTCTCTTTCCCCCATCCCAACTCCCCTTCTACCCCACGCCCGCAACCTTGGTCTCCACATTGACGCCCACCTCTCTCTTTCTCACCACATCTCTCTCACTGCCAGATCTTGTCGCTTCCACCTCTACAACATCCGTAAAATTCGTCCCTTCCTAACCTTTCACGCTACTAAACTCTTAGTCACCTCCCTCATCTTCTCCAGACTCTTCTACTGCTCCACTATTTTCTTTGGACTCCCTTTCTCTCACCTCTCCCCCCTCAAATCCATCTACCACTCTGCCATCCGCTCCCTCTGCCTTCTCTCATCTCACGACTACATTTCCTCTTCTCTTAACTAGGCTGGCTCTCATTTCACTCGCAGCTCAATTTTAATTTCCTCTGTATAGTCTTCAAATCCCTCTATGGCCTTGCCCCTCCCTACCTATCCTCCCTTCTCACTTTTTATACTCCTTCTCATTCACTCCATTCTGTGGATCTCTTCCTTCTCTCTCCTCCTCCTCCACCCGGTGCCCCTTCCCACTTCCGCTTCTTCCAACTTCTCGTTCCTTTCCATTGGAACCGCCTAACCCTTCTCGTCCGCTCTATTACCTCCTACCCTTCATTCTGCACTTCTCTAAAGTCTTATCTCTTCTACTCACACCCCAGCACCTTTTCGCTTCCTTTCTCTCTACTGATTCTACCTCTACCTACACCTCCTACCCCCTCTCTCACTTTGTTCCCTCTCTATCAGCGCCTATCCTCATCAATAATGTAAATTGTTAATTGTACTGTTTTCTAGATTAGATTCAATTGTCATGTATTGATTGTTGTATTTGCCTGTTCCTCTTGTACAGCGCTTTGGATTAAAACGCTATATAAATTAGAATAAATGCAAATACAAATACACATCAGGTCCTCGTATGCAAGAGACATTTTGTAGAAAAGAGACTTAACCACCAAAGGTCCTGATAGCTGGAAACGGAATCGTTGTCTCATGCAAGGAAAGCTTGAGTGCGTGCTGTTGCTCAGGACTCCCGCCTTGTCCCGTGCTGAAAACGTGGGGAAGGGAGACCCCCGGCTAACACACCCTGACTTATCATTTGTGAACACTTCTTTCTTTCTTGTGAATCTTATCCCACACTATTGTTGTATTTAGTTGTAAGGATTGGCAATCATTTTTTTAGTATAGGCCCTTTTAGTTGACAAGATGCCACTAGGACTGCCTTATTATTATTTGATGGTCGTAGCTTGCTCCCATCTTAGAGATAGGTTTAGATTAGGCATTTTTCCAACCTGCCCATACAGTTTAATAAACACCCTTGAACTGTGATCACTTGTGTCTGTCTTTACTGTTGCCACCATGAGTTCCTTACATAGACCACAGCACATAAAGTGGCCCTTGATTTCATTGTGTAATGTTGTCTATCTTTCCTATCTCTATGGCATGCTGTTCAGGATGTTTGTTTGCATGTATGAGGTAATGAGTGCCCAGAGTATGGGATGCCGTGTAAGTGCGCTGCTTTCCCTACGCTACTCTAAATTCTTTAATACACAGTTATGAACCCTTCCAATTGTATGTATTTTGCCAGCCTCTGAAACCTGAAAAGTAGATCCACGCAGGCTTAACATGTGGCCAACTTTGCCTCAGACCTGCAAATGAACTGGTCTGCTGTTATATCTTAGCTACCAGTTTAATGGTATCTCTACAGAGTGTAATTTGCTTTCTGACTTTGAGAACATTCAGTCATGGAATTATTCATTTTACTATGGCCGGTAAGATAGCTATAGTCGGTAAGATAGATCAGTGGGTTGACCGCTTACTGCTGCAATGTGTGTGTGATCTGCAGGTTGCAGGTTCGAATCCCGGCAAAACCAACTCAGCCTTTCACCTCTCTGAGGTTGATAAATGAGTACCAACACAGATTGGATGTATATTTGTTCTATATAAAGCACTTAAGCGTAAGTGCTATATAATAACACATTATGATTTGGCATTGGACGTCTGCTTGCATTCACAGTAATTTGGTAATATGGGCCTATGCATACTGATATTAACGATAGATATGGTGATCCATTCTTGTATAAAATGTATATCACATTTGATATTGCAACTATATTTTTCATAGTGTACTTAGGAACAATGCTATGTGATGCCACTTCCTGTTTTGTCAAGGGGTTAAAGGCCATGTTCTATCGCTTCAAGTGATGTCATTTCGGGGTGTAGTCAAATGACATCACTTCCTGTGATGTCAACAGACGTCAAGGGTCTTGTGATGTCACATCCGCTAATCCTGGCATTTTGGTGAAATGCCGTCCCTGGCAACAGAATACAAATTACCAAACAAGTCACATCTCATGAACTTCCAGACTGCACTACAAAGTGTATTTGGACATAGAGTAAATATTTTGCAGCAGAGCTTCTACTCAACCCTCTTTGGAGTAAAAATGGATCGGTTCACAGTTATGGAGAGGCTGTTTACCACCCTGGGATGATTCCCAGTAATACAAATTCGTATTTGAAACCCCTCCTTCTTAGCTGATATGGATGAGATAGATGGCCTGAAGCCATCTTCATGATGGCAATAGCTAGTTACTCCAATTTGGTTGTGCCTGGCAAATCTATATATCTCAATCTCATCCCCAAAAATGGATTGCACAAATTTAATCACATGATTGCGATGTGGCCATCTGTAATGGCATAATTATCTTTAGACCTACATTTGGATGCTTCTTTGGACACATGTCTAACAGGTTTTATTGGAAAGACTATAGATGATAGTATAAAGTTATTACAACATTCGTGGCATGTCGACATAATCTCCCACAGTTAACTTTATGCTAATTATTTCTGGCTTGTCATCAGACACCAGTGGAAAAAAGAGAGCATCAAGATGTCATTAGAGGAAGGGGGGAAATACTTTCCACAGAATCACATAGAATACACGTTGGCAGATATCAGCAGGACATGTTTAATCACAGGGAGCTCAAGTAATGGATAACACCTGCTGCATGAAATATGTTGAGTGGGAGATGCAACTGCCTTCTCCACTTTTTCCTTCAACCAGATGTAAAAAAACAATGGAAACACTTTCTCATATCGTTGCTGAAGTGACGCTTGGGGTTGGTGGTAGGATCTGTGAAGTTGTAAATGGGGCATCCTGACAAGTACTTGGCCCAATATTATATGCTGCCACCAATTATCATGAAGAGGGCTATGGCACATTTGACGTGTTGTTTTGCTGTCTGGCACCCCACCTTATCCCTTTTTTCTCTATGCCAAATGGTGTCATATTCAGATGTGATATATGTCACCGAACACCCGGCCATACCTCTATTTAATTGCGTTTCTTAACACAGTGTCCAGTGGCTTAACAGTACATGGATTCCCTGTTCACTTTGCAGCCCAATTCAATTGGCCTCCAGGGCCGTGCTGCCCTCGGTCACCATCTACAAACGTCAGCATGTAAAATAGTGAATAGAAGCTGATGATCAAATTAAAGTAGAAGAACAGGTTCTCTAGCCAGCTGATTCAAGTATCAGGCCCTGCTCTGTATTTGAGGCAGTACAATTACTCACAGGTGTACTGTTTAAGGTTCTTTTAAAACCTATTACTGATAGGCTCCAAGTTGAGCTGGGCTTAACGGCCACCCTATGTAATACTCAAAAGCGTAAGTATCCTCGGAGCACCAGGACAAAAGAAGTAAGGAGATCATTGTTAAATGTAATACATTAATTCTGCTTGCGCACCCTTGATAACCTCGAGGCTGCCTCAGAGCTACACCTTTCCAGTTTAGACACTGGGCCTCATCATGAGTTGGGCTGTATCCCGGCTGTAATACAGGCGGACTGTAATAGCCCTAGCACCGATCGGTCCGGCGGTATTACCGCCGGATCACGGGTTGGGTGTTAACGGTAAATCCCCATTCTACATTGGGTCCATTGGAGTCAATGGGGCATTTTCAGCGCTAATTATGCGTGCTAATACAGCTGGCGGTAATACAGCCGAAAACCGGGGATTTTCACCTCCAGAGAAAGGCTGGAGGTAAAACAGCCCATTTAGCACATAACTTGTGTTAGGGCCAGCCCTTAAATGCAGCTGTAATACCGTTACCACCGCTTTTAAGGGCTACAGCCCAACTCGTGATGAGGCCCATTCTGTTCTTTGATGCCAGTCATAAAAGAAGTCAGGGTGCTGAATATGTTTCTAATTAGGTTATCTAGTACTAAATACAGCTATTCGAAAATGTAATGTGAGGCCATGTGCCCCTGTCAATTTACAAGATCCTAAACAATGTGATCCTCCAAAATAGATCTTTGAAATCATCCCACAAGGCTCCTACTCCTCCATCATTAACTGGACAATCACTGTCACTGGCCCACTTCACAAGCTTCAAGGAAACAGCCGCAAGAATGGCAGCCAAGCCACAGGCCTGCAGCATCACAGCCAAGACAGCCAAGCAGCAAGTGACAGGTAAACGTGGAAAGAGACGACTGAAGGCGGGTCCAGACAGATTCAATCTCACAGTTCAACATGGATTTGGAGTGCGGCAATGGACTCATTGACGGGGCACTAGGAGCTCAGACCTATAGTTTGAACAAATATGGATCCAACGCCTGCTAAATCTCACTGGTGCACGCGCTTGCTGCTGCTGATTCTTGTTGCTGCTCCCACTCATTCCCAGTGCTCCCACAATATATGTTTAAAATAAATTCTATCGGTGGAATGGGATACTTAACAAATTGAAAAAATAAAATAGCAACCCAGTTATATCTTGGTCATCTGTGATGTCCCTATAACGTTCACATCAATAGAACATGAGCTAGGTAAAAAAAAAAAATTAAAAAAAAATTAAAAAAAAATTCTTTCATTCACAATCATCTTACAATGCTAGTATTCAAATGTGAAACAAAGGGCCTCATCAAGTGTGGGCGGTATCCTGGTGGCAAATCTACCACGATACCGCACAATGCAAATAGCATTACCGCAACACAGTCCGGCGTTATTAGCATCGGATCCCAAGTTGTGGTGGGGCGGTACGTCCCCATTCATATTGGGCCCATTGGACCGAATGAGGCATTTTTGTTATAATTATCTCTGCAGTAATTGTGCCAAAAATGGGCGGAAAGTTGGCAGATTCACCTCCAGCTATGAGCTGGGGGAAATCTGTGGACTTTCCGCCCAGCCCACATGTTTACTGCTCCACCCAACTTGTGATGACCCCTCAACGTCTTTACTTTCATTGTAGATTTGCATTGGCAAACAAAAGGAATTTCCATTCAAGCTAAGCACATCCATCAATGTCCAAGCATTCCACTGGACGTTGCAAGCATGGAAACTAATATACAATTCCATAGAAAAAAAAGGATGTGGTCCCATTTTACAAAACATATATCTGCAATTAAGCACTCCTCAACATCTGGACTGATTAACTATACTAATCAGCTTAAAAATATTGATATTAAAATTGATATCACACTTAGATGCAGTATAACAAAAACATCCTTTCTGGGTGTGGAGATTGATATTGACAGCAACATATTGCAAAGAAACAGGATTCAAATTAGTACTCGGTGACAAGTGGATATTGCAAATGTTACAATAAATAACATACCAGTAGTCGACAATTTCCAGGCTGAAAGAAACTGCAGTGAACCAGAAACATGCGCAGAAGAAGTTACATTAATTAAACAACATTTTAAGTTACAAGGCTACACCGCCTGAATAATTAACCAATCTTTTACAGATCACAACAGGGAACACTTATTGCTGTCTACTGGCATAAACAGCTGAATAAAGTGAAACGGATTACTCAGTTATGAATTGTTGAGAAAACACTGGCATCTATTAGTGGATCCAGATCTAAAAGACTACATAGACCCATATCCAGAAATATTTTTCACCATAACATATTAAGTCAGAATCCCCTTAATCACCACAATCGTGCTCTGCGAACATGGCTCAAACACAAATGTGGGTTTCTATAAATGTGGGATCTACAGACTTGAATCTAAAATAGATAAAATCACCTACATTCAAAATGAGCAATGGAATACACACTCAAGAAATTCTTCATTTCCCCTACCTCATAAATAGATGTCATTATCTTCATGTGGAGTTCAATGTATCCTCACAGTACAATTTGGCAGCTTTGTGCCAAATCAGTGTTTTGTTATATTATTGGGTGTTATACAGTTGCCTTTTGCATCATCTCTTGCCACTCAGGCAACCCTGATGAAGGGGGTCTTGGTTTGATGAGTGAGGCGAGCGGGAAAATGCATGATAGCTTTGTTGTTTTGCTGTTTTGTTGATGTGTGCAGTTCAGAAGCCCCCAGGCACTTACTAGTGGATCTGTTTCTAGGTGGCCTGTGACAGAGCACTTGAGCTATCTGTATTCATGAAGAAGCCTAATTTGCCAATGGTGCAAGAACACGCTGCCTGGGCCTCTCATATATATGTTAGTTGGAGATATATAGAGTTAAAGTTTTTTGGGAGAGATGATCAATTGCCATTTGTGAGTAACTTGGAAATTATAAAGTTACTCACTGTAGTAACTAACGTACTCCTAGTCCATAGTCCCCTTCCCTCCATACTGTATGGAAGTCCCTCGCTAGGGACGGGAAACAACCTTTTTCACCAGAACAAATTGTCTTCCCCTTTAAATTTAGATGAGTGTGGGGGCAACGCCCTGGGCGCATGCACTCCCCTGACTCCGCCCACTGGCGCCAATCCCCAGTCCCCTTTGATGCGTCAACAATGTTACAATTGCTTAATGGCACAGGTTTAGCGCTGGGGAAGATGGTGGGATGTATGGAGGAACGGGGACTATGGACTAGGAGTATGTTAGTCACTACAGTGAGTAACTTCTAATTACTTTTACATCCCGTGCCCTTTCCTCCATACTGTATGGATGATTACAACTGAATGTAGCCATGGGGGGAGAGTTGCCCCTCTATGAAAACAAGTTCTTCAAAACTGCCTGGCCAAATGCGGCGTCCTACCTGGCGCTGACATCCAAGAAGTAGTGCTTGCAAAAGGCTGATGGGGAAGCCCAAGTAGTCGCTTTGATGATCAGCTGTCATGGGATGTGTCGTTGGAAAGCCACTGATGGTGTGGGCATGCATGTTTTCTGGCACAGGCCTGTGCTACCCCTTATATGCCTCCTTGATAGCCATCACTATCCACCTTCCCACGGAAGCCTTGAAAACTTGACAGCCTGGTTTGGACCCGCCAAAAGTAATGAACAAGGCATCTGATTTACGGAAGCTCTTTGTCCTGTGTAAGTAAAATCTTAGAGCACGCATGACATCCAGACAGTGCAATACCTTCTGAGCCTCATCTTTTGGATCTGCAAAGAATGTGGGGGTACTATCTCCTCATTAATCTGAAAGGAGGAAACTACTTTAGGGAGAAAGGCAGGGTGTGTCCTGAGCACCACCTTGTCCCAGTGAGATGTTGTATATGGTTCTGAAGCCACCAGGGCCTGAATTTCGCTGTTCCGGCATGCTGATGTAAGGCCAACTAGTAGGGCAGTCTTGATAGTAACCCACCTGATGTCTGCTGATGACATGGTTTCGAAGGGTTTGTGTGCCAAGGTGCCCAGTACCACGTTAAGGTCCCAGACTGGATGTGGACATTTGACTGGAGGATGTAATCTGGTCACACCTGCCAAATGTCTTTTCACCACCGGATTGGAGGAGGAGAAAATGTTGTCTGCAGAGGTCTTGCATGCCCCTATGGCCACCAGATATGTACGGCAGGTGTCTACCTGCACACCTGAGTGGGCCATATACACAGAGAAGGATAGCACATCGTCGAGAGAGCATGTCAGGGGGGTCAATGTTATTAGTCTTGGCCCAGTGACAGAACCTCGCCCACTTGCTCCTGTATTGACTCCTGGTGGAGTTGCTTCTTGCTCCTTTTATGATAGCCAGGTTGTCCTGTGACAAGTTTAGATGCTTCAGAGTGATCTGTTCAGGAACCAAGCTCCCAGGGCTAACCTCTGTTCAGCAGGGTGAACCTCTGTGCCCCCCTGCTGGGATAGTAAGTGGGGTGGTCCCAGGGGGAGGTGTAGTGGGTGCTGATCCGCCAGTCGAAGTAATTCAGAGAAACAAGGTCTTGCCAGCCACCACAGGGCTATCAGGATGAGCCGAAGGCCCTTTGTCTACCTGACCTTTCAGACAACCCTGTGAATTAGCAGAGTGGGGGGAAAAGCATATGCATTCATATTGTTCCATGGAATATTCAATGCATCCCCCAGCGATCCTCTGCCTTGCCCCAGCCCTGAAGCGTCTTGTTGCTCATGGTCGCAAATAGGTCTACCTGAGGGGGACCCCACCTGTCAAAGATCACCCTCAGCACATCCTCACTCAAATGCCACTCGCAGTTGTCGATCCCCAGCCTGCTGAGCCTGTCCGCTTCCAGGTTGGATTCCCCCGGAAGATGGATTACTGACAATATAAATGCTGTTTGACCGTGCCAACTCTCAAACGTTGATGGACAGCCTGCAGAGAAGAGGGCACCAAGTACCTCCCTGCTTGTTGATGTAATACATACAGGTGGAGCTGTCTGTCTGTATGCAGACCGACTTGCTGCTGAAAATGGGGAGGAACGCTTTGAGAGCCAGCCAGATGGCCATCATCTTGAGCCAGTTGATGTGTTCCAGCTGTTCCTGCCGTGACCAGACACCATGCACCCTGTGACTGTCCAGCATAGCCCCTACCTTCTATGGATGAGTCCGTAATAATGTTGTTGTCTGTAGATGGATGCCTGAATGGTCTGCCCACTACCAGGTTTGTCTCAGCACTCCACCACTCCAGGTCTGTGTGTAGGTGCTGTTGTATGCTGACTAGGGCTGCCTGGGAGCCCGTCTCCTAATTCCAAGAAGCTGAGAAATTCAGCTGCAGCCTCGTCATTTTGAGTCTTATGTGTGGCACTGCCAGGAGACAAGCTGCCATTATTCTGAGCAGGTGCTGGTACCACCATGCTGAGGTCACTGGTCGGCTGAGAAAATGAAATGCATTGTGGCCTTCTTGATCGCCGTGAACTTGTCTGCCGAGGGGAAGATTCTCTCTGCCCTTGTATCCCAGATCAGCCCCAGGAATGTTAAGGACTGAGGGGGGAGTAACTGCAACTTCTTGAGGTTGATAGAGAACCCCAGATCGTCTAGCATGTGCATGAGTACTGATGCCGTGTGACGTACTGCCTCTGGAGACTCTGCTCGGATAAGCCAGTCGTCGAGTAGGGATAAAGGTGGTGGCCTTCCGCCCTGAGCAGGGCTGCTACAGAGTTCATTAACATCGTAAATACCCTTGGGCCGAGTTGAGGCCAATGGGGAGGACCTTGTACTGAAAATTAGAGCCCATGATCCTGAACCTCAAGAAGGAATTATGGGGCTCCCAAATGGGGACGTGCAGGTAAGCATCCTTCAGATCAAGGGAGCACATACAGTCTCCGCAATAAGAGCTGGAGTAACCATCTTGAACTTTTGAAGGGGTAGGGAAAGGTTCAAGGAAGAAAGGTCTAGAACAATGCCCGGGCCAGCCTGGTTCTTCTTCTGAATAGCGAATATTCGGGAATAGAAGCCCATGCCTCATTGCGAAGCTGGAACCTCCTCCACCGCCTGACTCTTGATGAGTGTGCTGATTTTCCCCCAAAAAGTTGCCATCCCAATCTGTGGGAGTGGAGGAAAGAGGAAATGGAGGGATTAGCAGGCGGAAGCCGTGGAGACTACAGAGAGGATCCATGGGTCTGCGTACCTTGCCTGCCATGAACGGAAGTGCAGGGCAAGCCTGCCCCCACCGGACACTTGTGGATCTGGAGGACGTTGTCACCACTTTTTACCCTCTGAGGCTGGTGCCTGGGAGGGGGACTGGAAAACCCGTTGTGAGAGGATTTGTGTTGCTTGCACCTGTGCTGGCTAGGAAACCTGTCTTGCTGTCTGGCTTGTTGCTCCTGAAAGCCTCTGAAGCCACCAAAGGTACATGCTCTATCCGAGCCCTGGTCACTCTGGCTTTAGGCCTTGGGTGCAGACTTAGTCAGGATTGACAAGGATTTAGCTATCTGAGAGCTATTCTTCTTTTTGTCAAGTTCCTTGTCTGTGGTCGAGTGGAAGAAGCCCCCCCCCCTCTCAAATGGCAGGTCTAAAATGCGGTACTGCAAATCAGGGTTAAACTTGGTTGCCTTGAGCCAAGCTGTCCACATATCAGTGTTGATACAGATCGCTCTACCTGCTGTTTTGATGTGAGCCACTGAAGACTCCATGAAATCTTGGGCCACAATTTCGTCCTCTGCCAATCCGGCCCTGAAGCACGCCTGACTCTGCATGGGGAGCTCTGGGAGGAAATCCACAATCTCCCTCCACAGCTTCTGATTCACTGCTGCCAGCATAGTGTCATGATTGGCCTGGCGCAGAAGGAGTGTGGCATTAGAGGAGATCTTTTTCCTCCTTCCCAAGGAGCGCTGACGTTGGAGCAGCTGAAGTCTGTGGCTTGGCGTAGACGGAGGCTGCAGCTCTAACTGATGAATGTAGTTGAGGGTGCACTGACAGAATGAGGGAGTCCCCTTCCGCCTGCTTATACTTGGTATCCAGGCGTTTATTGGTAGGCTGTGTTGAGTGCGGCTTGACACCAATCCATTCTTGGCCAGGGATTCTACATCCTTTTGCATGCAGATGTTCTTGTGACAGTGCGAATTGTAAGCACTTCAGCCAGAAACCCCACCTCAGGTTGCTCGACTTGAGGCTGCGGAATCCCCAGGTATCGTGCTACACCCGCCAGCCTTTTGTGGAAAGCCTTAGCTGACAAGGGAGTATCCTGGTCTTCTTCCTCATCCATGTTGTCCGCTGTGTCCCGCAGGTCCAGAACTGATGAAGGCGTGCTGGGTGCGGGCAGCTGTGGCGTGCTGTGCCGGAAGCAGAGCCTGCATGTCTCATGTGAGCATGGAAACCAAGGGTTGAACTGGTACCAGGGTCTGCAACACCGTCAGAGCTTTAGGTGGGGCTGGGGGTAGCATGTCCTTGATGACCCCCTTGAGGATGGTGCCCATCAGCGGTGACTTCATGAGGGTAAGGAACCTTTGGGATAACCTATCCTTGCATGCACGGGAAGGGCCTGAAGGCTTGGGAGACATGCCTTGTGGTTGCTGAGGTCTTGGCGGTCCTTGCCCCACCCCGCTGGGAACTGCGTGCCTCCCCTCTGCAGGTGTGGTCGGGTATGAGGTAGAAGGAGGAGGCTCCAGACGAGATGCCATCTTGTCTGGCCTGGTGGCCATTTTATCATGCCCCATGCCATGTGCCTGGGTGGTGTTTGAAGAGCCGGGCCCAGTCTCTGCCCGTATGCTTAGAAGCAAAGTCTCTGACCTTCTCTGCACCTCAGGTAGAGACCTGGGAGGCGGAGTGCCCTTGCCCATGATGCCGGAAATTCTGCGTGTAGGTGCCCCCTCGGTAGTAGGGCAAAGCCCCTCGGGGATGCCCCCGGTACAAGAGCCTTGCGACCGCTCGGCCTGTTGCTCTGGGAGCCTAAGTCTCCTTGCTGGTCTTAGAACCTAGAAGGCACGTCCCACTCAGACGCTTTCCTGGAAAGGAGTCGCCCTTGCGGGGTGCAGAGGAGAACAGGGCACCTACCTTGGGCCTGGTCTTCCTCCTCACGCAAGTCTTGAGGTCCTCTGGAGGTGATCTCTCGAATAGCTCCCTCCACCTGGCCAAGCGATTCTTGAGAGCTTGCGGGGTCAATGCGTCGCACACAGAACAGCCGTCCCAACTGTGGTCGGGCCAAGGCACCGGAGGCAGAGCGCGTGGGGATCCGATGTGGGGAAGGAACCCTTGCAGGCTGGACACCTGCTAAAACCTGCCATCGTCGACATGCACCAGGGAAGGGCATGGCACCTGAGGACAGAGTCTTCTCTGACAATCTAGGAGGAAAAAGAGAGAGAAGAAAAAATAAAAGGTTTTGGGGAAGAGCGCGTGAAATTACGAGGCCAGAGGCCTAACCCAGGAGCGCTGGAGAAGTGGTCTGTTCCCATCGATGTGGAAAAGAGGATTGAGGAGTGGCGACGGTGGGTGGAGTTAGGAGAGGGCATGCTTCCAGGGCTGTGCCCCCACACACATCTAAATTTAAAGGGGAAGACAATTTGGAGTCACCATCTGGTGTTGTATTGGTGCACCTCAGGTAGAGTAATTATGAGACGAGGTCATGAGGCACCCTGGAGTGGGAAGGCAGTTCCTGAACTCCATTCATCCAAATATTCACTTGTGGCCTCGGGCCACCCTGCACTGGTGAGATTGCTATTTCATGTGATATTTGGAGTTGAAATAGCCCCATCCGACGTCTACCTTGTTGTTTTACTGCGCCGCCCAACACAAAATGGCCGGCGCAACACAGGCTCAGAGCGAGGCTGCTTTGGTCTGCTAGGCAACCACCCTGTTTCTTGGGCCAATCCGCATCACCGGCAGACGGGAGCCGGCTGCGGAGGAAGGCCAATAGAAAGGCCGTATTGGCATCCGGAGTCCTCATTCATCGTTCCCCAGCGAGGTCGAGTGGTCTGGAGCCCATCTCCCTCCTCTGCCTTCCCAGCTGATCGGAAACATGTGGAAGGCCTGTTCCCATACGACCGCCACGATACCTCGACTCTGAGTTCCTGAACTCCATTCATCCAAATATTTACCTGTGGCCTCGGGTCACCCTGCATTGGTGAGATTGCTATTTTATATGATATTTGGAGTTGAAATAGTCCCATCCGACGTCTACTTTGTTGTTTACTGTGCCGCCCAACACAAAATGGCCAGCGCAATATAGGCCCAGAGTGAGGCTGCTTCGAGTTGCTAGGCAACCACCCCATTTCTTGGGCCAATCCGCATCAGCGGCAGGCAGAAGCCGGCTGCGGGGGAAGGCCAGGAGAAAGGCCCTTTTGGCATCCTGTTTGCAGCTAGGTTGCAGCTTGCGGCAGTGCCGTATCTCCCCCACTAAGTACGTCCCTCATCCAGATCCTCGTTGTGAGCATTTGTAGGTATCCCCAGTTGCTATCTCGCGATTTATGTCTGGGCCGTAATGACCAAACCATAGTGACCCACTGCAAACGGTTCTTGGCGTCACTTATGAGGCTGCCCCCTTTGATTTTGACCTATTCTCTGACCACCAGCAAACAGACCGCGGCTAACTGTTCAAACAGATTCAAGTCGCCAAGTCTTCCCGGCAGTTGAGCAATCAATCATGTCGCACATTGCTATTTTCCGGTAACTCTATATTATTGAAGAAGCCCAAACGCTTGATGATACTTTCTTACGGAACACTGCCCGTTGCCTTGTAATCCTCCCAACTCATCTCATGCACCCTCTCGCACTGCATTGCTTCGCTGGCCGGTAGGACCTGCGAGTCTGACAGACCGTACCCTGCTTGCTTCTCCTTTAACTTTCCATAGGCTTGATATTTGTTAGTGGGTCTTCTCAACTACCGAGTATCCTCCTCTTTTTGTGGCTCTACCAGTTTTACATACATTATCCATGCTAATAAGAAACGTATTGCGCCGCATTACCCATGCTGACTTGAAATTTACTGCGCCGCTTTATCCATGACAATTTGAAAGGCATTGCACTGCATTGCCCATTTGTAGGTCAGCACATATGCTATTGTGAAATATAGCATGTCATACTATCAAGCAACTTCTGAAAAGCTACGGTACCCTCACGCTAACTGTGTACTGCAAAATTCAGTATAGTAGCCTGATTGATACTCTGATGTTTACTATGCTTTGTACTAATGAATAATGCACTGTATTTTCACATTGCCTTTCGATAAAAGGAAATTCCTGTCTAACAAATTCCACACCATACCTTTAGTAATGTGTAGGGGATTACGCATATGAGGAGCCTCTGCTGATAAATGTGGCGCAGATACATGTGGCGCAGATACATGTGGCGCAGGACTATTGCATTCACATTCCTATAGTGAATATAGTCATGTCAGGCTGGATATTCGCTACCATGTTCCCTTTCTGTGTTGTACTTAATTGTCTACCTTGTACAGGGAGCCCCTTATTCAGCTATAGAAATGGCCTCACCAGACTAGGATGCCAACAGCATCATTCCATCCCCTGCCCCACTCCATTCCTACCCTCCACCTCACCATTCGCGCCTATCCAGGACTACGCCAACGCACCTAGTGTTACTAGAAGCCTCAATAACTCAAAAGTCACTACCTTCCCATACAAGACGACTCCCAAATACATGATAAATACCTCTGACGACTCACCTTCTTATCCTATTTAGGGCAATGCTAGACTTTATCGTCTAAGATCATGTACTAAAGTACGTACTCTCCACCATAATTCAGCCATAGCTGCGTCCGAACTGACCAAGCCTAACCCAAACCATCACAATAAAAATCACAAGACTCCTGCACAGTGGTGTCGCCAGGAATCAAATTTAGGAGGGGCACAGAGGGGGCCAAAGACAAAAGTAGGGGGGGCACAGACAAAAGTAGGGGGAGAACATGGTCACTGCTCGTCTTAGGTGGGGGGCACAAAGGGGGGAACAGGGTTTCACAGGGGGGGCCCTCGCCCCCAAAGGCTCCCTCCAAGCGACACCACTGCTCCTGCAGCAGTGATTACCAAACAATCTGCCAGTCTCCCAGACGTACAGATTCCGACTACCCCCACTGCACCTAAAATTTAACCACCAGTTAACTTTAAAGGTACCCTCATCAATGCCCGATCGATAGGAGCCCATGCCGTTGAGATACATGACCTCATCATTGAACAACAATTGGACCTCTTAGTAGTCACAGAATCCTGGCTTCACCAAGCATCTGGAGCTCTGCTAGCTCTCGCCATCCCACCAGACTACACTATCCTCAGGACGGACAGATCCAGTACGCACGGAGGCGGTGTAGCCATTATTGCTAAGACCAATTTACAATTACGATCTTGCCCCCTCGAAAATATAGAAGGTTACAAACTCCTCCTAGCCAAACTTGCAACCAACCATAAAACTACTATCAATCTCGTGGTGATCTACAGACCGGTATCCGGTCATATTTTCGAATACATTTTTTCGAAACACCATTATGTCGAAAACATTTTGCCGAAAGGATTTTTTTTAGAATATATTTTTTGAATTTTTTATGGGTTTTTTTTTGGTTTGGTAAGTTAAAAAAAGTGTTAAAAACAAGGGTTTGGGGGGAACCCCCCCATTTTAAACATAAAATTAAAAAAACAAAAATTCAAAGAAAAATAAATTCGGCAAAATTGCGTCGACATAATGGCATTCGAAAATATGCCATTTGAAAATATCACTATAAACCCTACAGACCGCCTAATACTAATACCCATCCAGACATAGATATACTTCTGCTATTATTTATTATTTATTTATTACATTTGTATAGCGCACAGCAGCCCTTGCGCATCGAGGCACTGTTACTTGAAGGGAGCTTAGTTACAAAGGGAGGGCACACGGGGAGCAGCAGTTATACGTTGAACAAATATAGAGCAAATATACATTAGGATACATATAATATGCATATAAGCATGGTACATTTATGTGATAAACAGGTTTAGCTGGAGATCATGGCGTACTTCAGGTGAGGGGCACAGTTTTCATGGCTTTGCGAAATGTCATGAGGGATGCCTCGCCTTGGAGAGTAGGAGGTAGGGCATTCCAATGTGAGGGTGCGAGGTAGGGGAAGCTAGAGCCACCTACTTCTTCTTGCCATAGGCACAAAGAGCATGTTGGCATAGGGTGTTCTAGTTGGCCTTGTGGAGGTGGAGGGTGGATCCTTTGTGAGAGGTATTCACGTGAGGAGTGGTGGATGCACTTGTCAGTCAGTGTCATGGTTTTGAATAAGATCCTCTCTTTTATTGGGAGCCAGTAGGCTGTTTTCCTGGCGGCAGTAATGTGCTCTCTTTTAGAGATGCCTTGGGCTGCGTGGAGTGCGTTGTTCTGGATGACTTGTACTCTATCCAGGTTTTGGTGGAGGTTCCTAGGAAGAGAACATACACTGCAGTAGTCTATCCTTGCCCGTGATGGCTCTGGCTATGTGGTGCAGTTCTCTTTGGAGATAAATGGCCTAGCCTTGTTAATTAGTTTGGCATGGTAGGCTGAAGAGGAGGCGATAGCACTGACTTGTTTGTTCATGGACAGGTTGGAGTCCAAATAGAATCCAAGGGTTTTGACTGAGCCTGATACTGGGATTTTAATAGAGTCGATAGTGAAGTGGCTAAACTGCGTATCAAGGTTTTTTAGTGTGTCAGGGGAACCTACCAGGAGGAGTTCTGTTTTGTCAGAGTTGAGGCATAGTCAATTTGCTGCCATTCAGGCCTGGATGGTGTTGTAGATGTTGTTAAGCATAGTGGAGTCTGTGTCATAGTTGCCAGCGAGTGTGAGGAGGATCTGGGTATCGTCTGCGTAGTTTGTGTAGGAGATACCCATAGCGTCAAGGATGAGAAAGAGTGGGTGAGTAAAGATGTTGTAGAGGGTGGAAGAGAGGCAGGAGCTTTGGGGAACTCCACATAGCATGAAGGTGGGTAAGGCGGAGGCCAGGTCAGAGAATACTTGCATGGTTCTGCCTTGCAGGAAGGAGGTGATCCAAGTTGTGGAGTCGGGGGAGAATCTGGCTGTGGTGGAAAGGTGCTGGCATAGGACGTCGTGGTCTACGAGGTCAAATGCTGCAGAGAGGTCGAGAAGTATGAGTAGAGCTGGTTTGCCTAGGTCTCTGGCATCATCCATCTGGTTTATTAAGTCCAGTAAGGCGGTTTCTGTCCCGTGCCTAGGGCAAAAACCAGATTGACATAGCCCTAGGAGCTTGTTTTCTTCAATGAAGGGCCGTACCTGCAGGTAGGCTGCTTTGTCCAGTATCTTGAGCAAGAAGGGGACAGTGGCGATGGGCCTGTAGTTACTGGGGGAGGTAGGGTCAAGTGTGTTTTTTTTTTAAAAGGGGGCAGACCCAAGCTTACTTGACGCAGGAAGGGACTTTCCCAGTGGCAAATGAGGCGTTGACGAAAGCGGTCAGGAATGGTGCAAGGGTATTGGCACAGTCTTTAATAATAGAGGCAGGGTAGGAGTCACCCTTGCAGTTGGATGGTTTTAGGGTCCTCATGAGGTTGATCATGTCTTGTTCCTGTATGGCTTTAGATGAGAAAAGCAGGGAGGAGTCAGGGGAGGAGGAAGGGGTGGGGGTGGTGGTGAGCAGGTGCTTAGTGGACTGGATTTTAGTTTGGAGTGTGCTAAATTTGTTGCGCATGGCTGTCTGAATTCCGTCACACCATACCTTATCTTTGGTGAAGTTAAGGGGGGGTGGGCATTGGGGTCTCTAATTCTCTGAAGATAGAGAAGATTTCTTTAGTATTGGAGTTGGCATCAGAGATTCTGGGTTCTGGATTATTAGCCCCGCTCATCAAACCCAATACTAAATGCATTATCCTTGGTGACCTCAATTTAGGTTTTAACGATAGCCAAGACCACAAAGCAGAAGCCCTTCACACTGTCCTTAAAAATATGAATTTCACACAGTTTGTGAATGCCCCTGCCCATATCAAGGGCAGAATACTGGATTCGGATACTCTCACTAAACACTACACTAGCTATTGAGTCAATCACACTAAGTCCATGATAATGGATATTTATGAAACTAGAAACATCTGCAAGCTAACAGTTGAGAACTTAGCCCCCATCCTTAGCAAAACTTTAGCAACTAATGTGCTCATAAGTGACAACCCATGCCTCCTTGCAGACACTTACCACAAGTGCCTCACCTCTACTATTGACTTGTTAGCTCCACTAACTACCAAAACACAACGTGCTGATAAAAAAACGTGCTTCTGGTTCAACGACGAGCTAGTATCACTAAGGCGAACTAAACAATCGCTTGAACATATCCACAAAACATCTCCAACTCCAGACTCTACAAATGCCTTCAATGCTGCAAATAAAATCTGCAAAGCGGCAAATGTTTCTCACAAAGCAAAAGAATATAACACTCGCATTAGCAATGCTTTGTTGGACTCAAAAGAGTTGTTTTCCATTCTCAGAGAGTTGGAAAACCCTATCCCAGTCACCACCCTAGCCAACTCTAGCAAAGAATGGTGCACCACCATTCAAGATGTGTTAGCTTCCAAAATAGCTCTGCTACATAAGAAAATAGTCACTAAAAGAAAAATATTAGCTGAAAAGAAGGTCCCTAATAACACTCTCATAAATTCCAATGACAATGATACCTTACTATTCCACTTCACCCAGTGACATAAGAGCTAGTGACTAATACTATTGCCAAACTAAAAGCCTCCAACTGGAAAGGGGATAACTTCCCAGCCCATCTAGTTAAATTATGTGCTTCCACCCTCACCCCTATTATTACTAATTTTGTCAACGCTTCCTTTAATACAAAATGGTCCTGGCTAGCATTAAAGAAGCATGGGTCACCCCACTTCTAAAAATACCTACCCTTGACCTGACTGTGCCCACAAATTACCGACCAATAACCACAATCCCATTCTTGCTTAAGATCATAGATGAAATAGCATATTCGCAAATCCAAGCCCATTTCGAACAAAACCAGCTCCTTGCAGCCAGACAATCTGGACTCAGGCCTAACCACAGTACTGAAACGGCACTCATTGATTTGAAACTACAGATGTACTCCATCAGAGACTCAGGGAAACTCTACATACTACTGCTGTTAGACCTTTCTGCAGCATTCAACCTTTTAGATCATGACAAACTATGTACTACCCTAGCCAATGACTTTAGTTTCTCTAAAAATGGAATCCTTTCTAGCCGATCGCACATCCACAGTCTCCATCGGCAAAGATGCAGCTGATCCCATACCAGTCCCCATCAGGGTACCCCAAGGGCCATGTCTCTCACCGACTCTATATAATGCTTACACAAAGCTTCTCTTCTCGGCATTAGGCGATAGGGGTGTCATCTACACTAACTTCGCAGATGACACCCAGATCCTCATTCCTATCTCAGGGAATTATGACCCGGACACATTGGGCCTCATTACACGGTAGGAGGTAACCATGCCGCTATTAGCGGCATGGCTACTCCCTTACCGCATACCGGGTCCGGGTAGGTGGTATGGGTACTTACCGGGTCATTCCGACCCTGGAGGACCCGGTAAGTCCCCATGCCAAATACCATTCCCCATTCCCATTCGAGCCCCCATAGGGCTCAATGGGAATGGGGAAGGAGCTAATAACGGTACCGCAATTTGCGGTACCGTTATTAGCTCTGAAGTCCCTTAGCGGGTAAGGACGGGACCCGCTGAGGGACCTCGTAGTAGGGCGCTAAGGGATTACCGGCACCGGTGACCTTACTGGTACCGGTAATCCCTTAGCGTCTACCGTGTAATGAGGCCCATTGACCATTCATAAAATGTACGCTATCATCCAAAACTGGATGGCCTTGAACAGTCTTTGCCTTAACGATGAGAAGACTGAGATTCTCATTGTGGGATCCCACACCAAAATAGGTGCACTCCACGCAGACTACTCCACAATCAACATCGATGGTACGCTGATTCCAGTACTTAAACAAGTAGAAACTTTAGGAGTGTACCTAGTTGCCAATCTTACCATGGCTAAAAACATATCCACACTCTCTTCTTCCAGATCATACACATCTAAATTAATTGCTATAAGCCGCCAGTTCCTCACACCCAAAAATTGCATTACTCTGGCCAGGGCCCTGATTCTATCGAAGTTGGATTACTGTAATACTCTATTACTAGGGACGTCCAACACCAACCTAAGTAAACTACAACTAATGCAGAACAAAGCATTGGGGGAAGCCCTAGGAATACAAAAAAGTCCGACCACATCTCCAACATTAGGAGGGAGACCCACTGCTAACCCATTAAGGCCAGAATCATTGTCAAAACATTGGGCCTCATTACGTGGTAGGAGGTAGCCATGGCGCTATTAGCGCCATGGCTACCCCTTACCGCATTCCGGGTCTGTGTTCCCGGAATAGGGACTTACCAGGTCATTCCGACCTTGGAGTGCCCGGTAAGTCCCCATTCCGGGAACCATTCCCTATTCTCATTTGAGCCCCCATAGGGCTCAATGGGAATGGGGATGGATCTAATAACGGGCCCGCTATTAGCGGGTCCTTTATTAGCTCTGAAGTCCCTCAACGGGTCCCTTCCCTAACGCCTGGTAAAACCAGGCGTTAGGGAAGGGACCCGCTAAGGGACCTCGTAGTAGGGCAGTAAGCGATTACCGGCACCGGTGCCCTTACCGGTGCCGGTAATCCCTTACCGCCTACCGCGGAATGAGGCCCACTGTGTGTCACCCATGCATGTCTCATCAAAAAAGCCCCTATCTACACAAATAATGCCACTATGAAAAAGGAATCCATCTGAACGCTTAGATCCAACAATAACTCGCGCCTCGTTGTTCCTCGCTTCAAAAGCTCTAGAGCAGGGGGTACCAGCTTCCAGGTTATGTTAAGTGACTTCAATTCAGCAATCCCATTAAGTCAGTGCCTCGTCTGGGACGCCCAAGGGAAGCCCTTATTTATATATTTTTATGACAAGTTATACTCTGGATGATAAACCCTTATATAACGCCCCTCTATTTGATTCCCCCGGACCTCACTGAGCCACGAAGTAGGTTTGTTTTGCAATTTAAAAGATTTATTGGAAAATTAAACTATATATATATATATATATATCACACTTTTATAATAAATTAATATTTGATATCACACTTAAGAATATGACAGTGATCAACAATGGATAATATTACAATTGTACGCTTATTTAATTACTTAGGAGTTGATATAGGAAGGAAAAGGTAACTGAGAATGCGTTTAGGGTTTCCAGGAAATGCAATGATGAATAAAATACAGAAATAAACTGATAGGGTTTCACAAGAGATAATATGTTCACTTTTCCCCTGGTGGCAATTCACTCCCCCCCTATGCAATATAAAAAGATGGAAAGGAGAGCACACAGTTCTCAGGAATGCAATCAAATGTAGTTCAGTTCCCCCCTAGCAAGCTTCGATCACAGGGATGATTTTAAAACACAGGCAAAATACTTTAAGTGTGATTTGCAAAGAATGGAAAAATATGCAAATAATGATTTTAATTCCCTGTAAGAGGTTCAGGGTAGGTGATAGCTATTTAATATTGGTTCAAGTCATACTAGCAATGCTCAATGAGGGATTATCAGGTTGAAAACGAATTTTAGCACTCAAGCAAAAGCGGCTATTTTGACAGGTGAAGAAATTTTAGCCTAATGGCAAATCGCTGCACTTTTTCCGAGTGCGTTGAGCGCGATTACGGAATAACTATAGGGAAAGTCGGTTGTAGGCTTGTTGGAAAGCTTAGAATCTTAGCTTTAAAATGAAAGTTAAATCGCGTTCCTAGCACATACGATTCAAGAGATACGGATGAGTTAGTGAAGGTTGTTTCTCGAAATGAAAGTAAACTTCAGAATGACAAAATTACACTTTTACAGCTTTGAAATGACAGAATGAACACACGATTCCTATGATGCAGTTCCGGACAGGTTCAAATGTTTTGAATCAGATTATTTTAAACTAAGAGATTGGTTCTGGCACAGTTCTAGCTGAGTACTCACACTATAAATTTGAAATAGGCCGTCAGGGTCTGGTCAAGTTGGCTGGTTCTCTCGCCATGGACGGTCTTTAGTACCGGTTCTGCTCACAGCAATCTGGTCTGGGTCTCTGGTTCTGCTGGTCTGGATCAAGTGGATTCTGGATACAGCTCTGCTTTCTGGGTACCGGCACAGGGTTCTAGGTAGAATCAAACAGCTCAGCCCGGCTGCTTGAATAGTTTGGTTGCAAAAGATTTGGAGGCCTGCTGAAGAGGATTCAGCTTGTGGATTGGCCCCTGCTTTAAGTTCTGACTTGGTTCTGAGTCTATCTAGAGTTGAGTTCTGGATTTTGAAATCGTTCGGCAAAATGCTTCACAAGAAAGTGGAAAGTGAATGCTTTGCCTGTCCAAAGCAGTCTCTTTTTATGTGTTTTGAAAGTGGGTGTGTGTGTGGGCATAACTAAGCCTGCCCCTCACAACTTGTCATTGGCCAAGCTCTCCTCTCTCCCTTGAATGGGGGAAGGAATGGAGCGTAATCAGGCATCAATTTTATGGCATACAGAAAGAACACTCCCCTTTGCATTTAAATCAATTTTACCCAAAACACATATTTCCCAGATACACAGTTTGTTGAAATTACATGTACACATTGCAGATGAATTAAGGTACATTCTTGCCCAACTCTGATCTTTCTAAGAGCTTGGGTTAAGAAATGACAACATTTTTTCGTTTTTGGTAGCTTTAGCAACATTGTTTTTTCCTCAAAATTTACACAGACCTGCACCCCTTCCCTGAGCATATTACTGGAAATTACTATGGGCCTCATTACACGTTGTGCAGTAAAAATCGGAATTTTACGGCATTGGCGCTATTAGCGTCTCCGCCCTCGTAAAAGACCGCTAATAGTGTCCCATTACGAGTTCGGTGACACGAGCATAGTGCCATGCCGTAAATGTCATTACCGCCATGCCGCAAAACTCCACAAAATGCCCATTACCGGCCTCGACCACAGTGCTGATAGCACCTCCTCCCTCACGCAACATGCTAATAGCGGTCACCGCTATTAGCAGACACCGTTAAAAAGCGGAACCGGAAATAGCGTCATCACACAGGAACGGGAAAGAGAACGGCGGCCATCTTTAAAAACACAATCCATTGCCATCCTCTGCATCCAGGACATCTTTCCGGAGAACTCTGACCAAAAACCATCCAGGACTGGCTGAAGATGTCAAAGGCCCTGAAAAAAACCCCTGATCGACAGCGGAAAGAGAAATTCACACCGGAGGAGCTCATAATGCTGACTAGCACACTTGCAGCCAATGCAGAGGTTGTATTCGCCAATGATATGCGCCGGGAGGTGATCATCAAGAAAAAGGCCATCTGGGACGAAGTTGCCCGCAAAGTTAGTGCGGTGGGCACTACCACCCGCAGTGTGAAGGACTACCGCAAGAGGTGGGATGACCTCCGGCTACGTGTGCGGAATATCCTATCAGTCAACCGCAACCTTGCAATGGCCACAGGAGGAGGCGCAAAATCACCTCTGAAGATGAAGGAGTGGGAGGAGACATGTGCCTCCACCATCGGAGTCGAAGCCATAGAGGGGGTCGGAGACATGGAGCATGGTGTGGCCATCTCATCTGATGGAGGTGAGTGAATACGTCAAACAATGCACAGTGAAGGGTGAGGGGGTACCCCAAACATGTGTCGATGACCAGGCCATTGGTCCTGCCACACACATACATGCATGCATCACCATATACACGTGCAATACTGACCCATCAATGCATGACCAACCCGACATCCCCATGACAAGAATCACTGATGAATAGGCCCCAATGCATAGAGCAGCATGACGTGAACATTCTGCATGAGGCACCTAGACCCATTAACAATGATGTACCCTATTTATGTCCTCCACAGGATCACCGACAGACACTGGAGACACAAGCACTGCAGCACGTACTCCCCCAGCAGCCAGAAAAGCCAGAATGCATGAGAGGGGTGACACCGCCACCACCTCCAGGGGAAATGGGAGGACATTCCATCTGCAGAGGGCCAAGGGCAGAGGAGCACCATTGCATCACAGCCTGAGGGCACGGCTCCTGTTGTAGCCGAACCCATGCAAGTGTGCCCCATCATTGCTGAGATGAGCACAGAGGGCACGCACTCCGCAGCCACCAGCTCCACTGGGGAGGCAGCAGCCACCGCACCGGCCACTGACGAGGAGGATCCAATCAACGTCCTACAACTCATCCATGACCCCAGCCCAACATGGTCCATTGAGGGGAGTCCAAGGGCAACGTCCGGATCTGCTACCCAGGGAGCACATGACACCCTCACTGTAGAAGGTGCATGGAGCCTTCAGCTGTCCTCACCGGATGCCGGGTGCATGGACCAGGGCGCACCGTCCAGCCCAGCAGCACCTACCACCCTGGCAGACCTTGCAACCATCACCCGGAGTCAGGAAGACATGGCTGCGCTGGTCGCCCAGCATGTGGCCAAGACAGGCCGTCTAAGGGATGACCTCCAAAAATATGCAGGTCAAACAAAGGAGGCCATGGAGGCCTGCACTGACAGGATATGCCAGGAGATGGGCCAACTCCGCCAGGCCATTTTACGTATTGGGGACATCATGGAGCAGCATCACCAACACCCAACACAGGATCGACCGCGAACCTCCTCCTCAGCGAGTTCCCAGCAGACCAGCCCCCTGCGCCACTCCCTGTGCAACCTCAGGCGCCCTGCATCACAGCAACCCAATGTCGGTGGAGGCCCTGATGCTTAGCTCCACCAAGGACCAGGTGGCACATGTGGTGCAGGAAACATTATAGACACCATAAGACTCACCTGGGTGTTTTGGGGGAGGGGGGTAAGGGTGCATTTGGGTGTTTTGGGGGGGAGGGGGGTAAGGGTGCATTTGGGTGTTTTGGTGGGGAGGGGGGTAAGGGTGTATTTGGGTGTTTTGGGGGGAGGGGGGTATGGGTGCATTTGGGTGTTTTGGGGTGTTGCATTTCTTATCACATTCTGTTCAATACACAGTTGTTCTGAAGTTGAAACCCAAGCGTGGTCTCCATCATTGCGTATGTGTCATTTATCTTGGACAGGGTCCTTTGTGGTACTCCAAACATGCACCAGGGCAACAATATCCATCTCCGTCCATGCTTTTTCACCTTTGTGCCTGATGGGATTTCAGAATCAGATGCTGACGCACATCGTGTGCCTCCTTGGCATTGCCTCTTGCATGTCCTGCCGGGGCATTCCACCCGTACTCATCCACATTCCCATCATGCTCTTCTGGTGGTTGCATGTCAATTTCAGGTGGCATTGGCACATTCCATCATATGCACATTTTTTGGTGCTCTACACATGGCTTGGTTATCTTTGCCACTTTGATACGGCTGTACAGGAGTGCCTCACACAGGCTTCTTAGGCAGCGGAGCACTGTCACTGGAAGGCTGACTGCCAGCTCTATCACGACGCAGATACTGGGATGTGCAATATTGTTGTCCTCTTCCTGCTGGTTCTGTGGGTTCCGTACAGGGGTTGGGAGCCACCTCCTCAGTGGATCGCTGGCATCGCCTGTATGGTGTGAGGAATGGGTACCTGTTACGGGTCACCTCTGGTGCGGGCTGTTGTTGTTGGTGCTGCACTGCTATCATGTAGTCAAGGCCGTCATGTCATGCTGCTGTTATTGGGACCATATTGGTGTGGGAAGGGGTGTGGGTAGGGGTGTGGTGTGCTCTTTTGTGCTGCCTGTCTCCATTGCATGCACCTGTGCTGATTGTGTCCACCTGTAATAGATGGGTACACTGCTCAGGTCTCTTAACGGGTGCTTTTCGATGCCGTTATTAGCGCCATGCCGGTAAGGGGTTTTTGGGTGTTTTACATGCTGCTAATGCCATGTCCGCATGGCTTGTGATGGCCTGGTATTAGCGCCATGGCTCTAATTCCGGCCTGGGGGTCGCGCGCCCGCGGCCTTGCCGCTATTAGTGGCACCGTAATTAACGGGTGCGCAGATAGCGGTGGGTCCGGGTCGTGATTGTCTTAGGGAATTAACGGTACCGGTAAATCTTTACCGGTACCGGTATTCCATTACCGCACAACGTGTAATGAGGCCCTATGTTTCTATCCTAAACACAGTGTCTGCAATATTAATAAATGGCAGAGTTCGGTCCCAGAACACCGCACAAAGTGGAGTTTGGTCTTAAATCGTGAGGGCATTTTCCATTTTAAGGACCCCCAAATTGTACATTTCTGTGAGCTTAATACAAGATTTCAGAAGCATTTAACTTAAACATATATTTGCTGCAATATGAATCCACAATCCAGTCTGGCCCGCCCCCAGAAGCTTGGTGAGTCAGAGATCACAGGCCTCTCCTTTCTCCAGAAGACTGTTTACAGTCCACACCCAAAATCAGCATACCCCATTCAATTGAAAGGGTCTATTGTGTTGTGTCCTGCAGGCTGCAGGGGAAACTCCTCCCTCTCAATCAACAGGGCCATGTGATATCCTGGGCTGTTGTGTGTGTCTCTGAGGTGTTAATGGTTCTCAGGAAACGCAAGTCTTTTGAACTTTTAATTACATAAGACCCCCTTCTGTTCACTGCACAGTTCTGCAAGACAGCTCTCCTGTCAGGATTTATAGAGCGCCAGCGCCGGTCAGTGTCCAATTCCGGTACTGCACCTATTTTTGGCAGCTGTCTTGAATTAATACATTTCAAAAAGAAAGGATTTTACTTGGTGGTATATGATCCTTGCTTGACATGGCATTGATGTGGATCTGCAGTAGAGTAAAGTAAAACATTCAACCAGAGTTGGATTTTTGTTTGGTGGTTCCGGGCCCATGATCTTAGCAGTTTTTGACATTAATAAAACGGATTTTGAACAGCACCATCTTTCTTTGCACTTGTGGGTGGCCGGTCAGGGGACCATTTTTTTGTGTGCAAAACGGCGCGGTTTTCCCGGATTCTGGTGCAAATGTGAGCTTTTCCGCCATCTTGGATTTTCTAAGCCCACAGCACCAAATGTTGCAGCATAATAGTTCAAACGTGGGTCAAGACACCCAACAGTTATGGCCCCCAAACACTGGAACTCCCTCCCACTAAACATCAAAAATGAGGACTCATTCCCTACCTTCAAACCTGGCGTTTCAACCAGTTTTAGTAAACTGACACAAAAGCCAACTTTAGTCAGCCTCCTTAGGTCTTTCCAGCCTCCCAGGTCTAGAAAGACATCTACTTTAAGGAGGCTTGAGCCAGAACTTGTAAATAATTATGATCCTTGTATTGTTTCCTCCTACACTTGTGTATAGGCGCGTTATAAATGCCATATCATATCATATCATATCATATGTATGTAATAAGTCTATACAACAATGTTTTTATTTTGTGACACTGTCTATCTATAAGCATGAAAGTGAATACTCCAAATCAATGCTAAAATGTCTGTAACCACGCCGTGATACCACAGGGTCTGGGCGTGTAACAAAAGTAATTAATAAATATATCCCTAGCAGCAATGCACAGCCTGATCCTATATCACAGTGAGAAAGAAAAGGTAAGACATATAGGAACAGACAGTAGTGGGTATCAAGTATACTGCAGAGCAAATTTGCTACAGGAGAACATCACAGTGGGACACCTCGGAGCAATCACAATGGGGTAAAACGAATTTGGGCACTTGGAAAATTGCAGTGGGTGCCTTTGAGTAAAATCACAGCAGTGCATCAAGGGTCAAAACCACTGTGCAGCAAAATACAATGGCACACCTGTAAACAGATTTGCAGTTCGTGCTAGCAAAGTCAAAGCCACAGCGTGACACCCAGGGGTAAAATCAAAGCGAGGCAAATTCTCAGTGCGATATCTCTGAGAAAATTCATTTTGGCACAGCTCGGTACAAAATCACAGCAAGGCAACATCACAGTGAGACTCTCTGGAGCAAAAACAGAGAGGGGAAACATCACAGTGAATATTTATGAGCAACCAGAAATAAGCAAAAGCAACATTTAAAAATAAACTGTGTCTAGTATTAAAGTAATAGCGTTCTCTAGAATGTAACATGCACCTATACTTTAAGGTAGAGGAGATAGAGAATTTAAGACGAAACAAAAGTAAGGTCATTCAAGTTGTCTTCTGCAAATCACACAACAAGGGCTTAATACTGGCTACTTTCGAGTCCTGAGAATGCACCAACTGTTTAAATAATTATTGACAATGTGGATTTCCGAATACTAAACAGTATGTTCAATTTACGTAACACCATGTTTTTGTTATCCAACTATTCCAAGACTTAGAACAATGTATTTAATGAACGTACTATTATGCTTTAACTATAAATCACAACTACAAAATGCACATCTTAAAGATTAATGATTTTGCCCTCCACAAAAGCTTCCAACATTTATGCCCTAACTAAATTCACTATTGTAAATTCAGAAGCAAATGATCGGCTGGTACATAAAGTATTCAACATATAAATGCATATATAATGCATATTATTTTCATTAAACATCAAAGTTTAAATGAGCATAAACACGCTTATTGCAGCACCATACCCTTGTTTTTTATACGATGCTAAATAGAACAGACATAGAGTAAAAACCTCCTTAATGTCTTGTGTTTGAAAGTGCAAAAACATGGGTCTTGATGAACTGCGACTGAATAATACATTTCATGTTCCTCTATCTAAATTGATAAGGACATTGCCATTACTCTTACTAAAATATTTCATAGTTAAGATATGTTTACTTTTACAAATGTAATTTCAGACAATTAAGAAATAAACCCCGACGAGTGGGTACGTTACCGGGCCAGGTAATGCCCGGACCTGTTAGAAGCCCGAGCGAAGTGAGGGCTTTAATGTTAGACCGGGCATTACTTGACAAAGTAAAACCCCTGTCTAGAAGGGTTTACTGCTGTTAGCATCCCTGCATTGTTTTCCGGGATGCTAATAGTTGTTTATTTTAAGTTGGGAAATGGCACGCATGCCATTTCTCAACTTAAAAACGACTACAAACAAAGATGGCCACAATGGATTAGGGAGAAGGGAACTGCACGCATTCCCTTCTCCTCTTCCATGGCGGCCATTGCTGCTACAGAGATGCACCAGAACACTGAGTGTTCCCGGCACTGACAAAGGAGTGCAAGTTAACTGGGGTGGGGGCGTGTGAGGGATTTTGAAACTGAGGTCAAGGGGTGGAGGCAAGGAGGGAAAAGGGAGTGCAGAGTCACACTTCCCTGAATCCCTGTGGAGAAGATGGCAGCCTTCTGCTTCCATGTATGTTCAGAGCGAGGGCATTACCATGAGGTAAATGCCCCATTCCAAGCCTCCTGATTGGTTGGGAAGCCACCAGACATCATCAATAGGCCCATGATGTCTCATTCCCCCAGAATACAGTATTCAGCAAATACCACATGAGTTGTAATCAGGTGGGATGAAAAAACACACATTATTAGAAACAAGACCTGTTTTTACTGATATGCCCAGACTCATGAGGGCCAGGGAATGGACCTTCTCTATGTCTATTACTCAAAAGCATAAACACGCAAGTCTTGGGGCTTGATTCGCAAAGCATTTTTCAGTGATTAAATCCCATTGAAAAACGCTTTGTGAATCGGGTCTTTAGTGTTCAAATGGTGCCCTAAAAGACCTGTCTCTGATTGATCTCGGGTACAAGTAAACGCTGCTGAGATCATGTCATTTTCCTATGAACCACACATTCAACCTGTCATTACAAGAACTTACTGAGAATAATAATGTAGCTATATTGTTAGGTAGAATTCTCATTCTATGGCTAATTTCCCTTACCTATAGAGTCCCCCAGCAGCTTTGCTGGATTTGAAGGGTTTGTTTCCTTTTAACCTGCTAAGAGTGAGACTCTTTTTCCCACTCTTAGGCATTTTTGCTACGTGTGTTCTAGCCTATTTTTGTGTTTACTGCCTATGGGATCTTTCTCAACCCCAGAGGAACCATCTTTATTCACATGTGTTACACAGCACCCTCATTGCAGTGACACAGGGATGTCGTAGCGTCCCCCAAACATAGACTCCATACCCTGGGACTGACTACTGTCTCCCAGGGCATGTAATGTCCCCATTGACTTTACTAGTCAAATCCTATGAACTAAACCAGTACAACCCATCTTACTATGGAGGTACTGGAAGGGGATAATAGTTGTTCCCCTATGTTCATTTTCGAGAGGGTACCGTTCAGTCCCGCTCTCAAAAGTTTCTGGCTGGTGGCAGTGGTTACTACCATAAATATTCAACCGCAAATATTTCCCTATGGGATTTTCCCATTGTTCGAGGCTACCACTTTTTCTGACAGCCTCTATTATACCGCTGGTGTTTTTTAATATTAACTTTACTCCGGAAGGTTTTTATTGCCAGACCTTTAATATAACTTCTTTCTCGTGTCTTCCCCTAAACTCCTAACCCAGGTCGGGGATCCTTTGTTCGTCCTTTTGGTGCGCTTCTGCAAAGAAGCCCTCATTCGGCGCCACTGAGTCTGGGGTGGGTCCATTGTGTGGGAGGGAGAGTAGGACCCCTGGACAGGGTTGCCTCAGCAACCCATGTCGCACTCTATCATGATAGGCTGGAGGGTCTCCCGCCAAGATGACCACTCCACTGAGAGAGTGACAGCTAGGCTGTATGAATGGGGATCTTTTTGCAGGGTCCTGAGGACTGGAAGAGCAAGACGTCGCCACTGGAACTAAGAAGCCAAAGAGGAGAGAAGCCAAAGACATCTGCAATGACTGAACCACCGGTGAAGCCCTGCGGCAGCGTCGCACCACTTTTCTCCACACGACGAGAGAAGATCTTCACCTGCAAGAGCCTTCTACCCTTGAGCTGGTGGGGCCAACAAGTTGGCCAATCGCCTTCCTGTACCTACCTTGGTCGAATCTCCCGTACCCTGTACTCGGAGGCTGGATAGCCAGGCACCAGTCCACCCGGACCGCGATTTAAAGGAGCGTACCTTTTATTCGTCGGGCAGTACCACGGCTGGTTTCATCTCTGGGTAGTGCAGTAACTCAAACCTTTCTCCACGACGAGAGCCTCTCTTCCTCTGCTGGATCACCCGAACTGCAGGAACTACCAGGAACAACCGCCACCGCAGGAGCCACTTCTTCATTTAAAGGTACATTGTTCCGCCAGGCCGCCCTTTCTTCGCGGTAGCACTAAAGGTGTTTTAAATCCTTTACCTGCCTGTTGGGTTGCCCGCCCCTCTCTCTTAACATTGTCTTTTCCACTTCTGCATCCACCTTTTCCACTTCGTTAACCAAAGACTTGACTGCAGCTAGAAGAACATTTTGCTCCTGGACCCTTGCCCTGTCCCAACTGACTTTGGCACAGGCCTACTGACTCTGGTCACATTTGTTAGATCTGCCTCCAGATTGATTCTTAGCTAGAACTGTGTGGTGCACCTATTTCTTTTAACTACCCTTTACTTCCCATTTTTAAACCTTGTGAAATGCCATTTTGCTCAGTTTTCATTTAAGTATTGCTATACTGATACACTGTCTTGCTGGAACTGGTCCACACACTTATGGGAAGTGTTGCTAGGGTGTGTAAGAACCTATTTCTATATAACTTGTGCTTTCCCTCCCTTGTGAGGAATTGTTAGAGGATCCCTTGTGTGTAGTTGTCACTGTGCCGTTTTGCTCAGTTTTCACTCTGGTTCACTTGGTCTACAATTTAGCTTGGGAGTGTGTATATGTTTTCTTTGACTTAATTTAACTTGCTTGATGACTGTGATACATGTGTTTTATCTAGAAGTGTGTAAAATAAATATATAACTACTTTTTACTACAAAGCTTTGGTCAGTGTTTCCTTGTGCCATAGTGCTGAAGGCCTATTGTGTAAACCCTGAATACTGCTCATCTCCCTCTTGAGATAGGTCTGACTGCTCAGCCACAGCTACCAACTAAATCTTTGTGGTACGGACTGATACCAAAGGGGATTTATTGCTCTCACCTGTAGTCCTAATTTTGTGTAGTGCTCCCTAAGGGAACTGCACAGGATTCTGCCTAACATATATTTACCATGCAGATCTCTCAACATTGTTTAAATAAAAACAAAAGCCACTTATCACAATGTAATGTTATAACACTTTTCTTTACTACAGACGCAAGTAGGTAAACCATGTTGGGAAATGCAGTCGTTGCAAGCATAACTTTACATTGACAATCTTTTCTTGCAGTGACAATATGTACCTAACCGAATGCAAAATATACATATATATTACAAAATCTAGAGGATTATTTCCCAACAAATGTATCTGAAGATATGGAGCCATAAGCATTCTAAAAAGAATTACGGACAACTATACACGCATTAAGAGCTTTTTGCAATACCCTCTAAAATACGCCTTTTCTTTCTTTCTTTATTTAATTTATTAATTGTTCTTATATAGCGACCAAACCCTGAGGTGCCAGGGCGCTTTTACTTGAAGGTTACAGAGCAAAGTACATAAAGTGCTTAAGGCATACCAAAGAGAGAACACATCTCACACCTGAGGAGACAGATAAAATGGTTCTCTACCAAGGACTAAATTGCGCTGAAAACTTTATCACTAACGCACAAATGTCTCAGTCAAGCAGCTCCCATCTACCTTTCAGAGAGAATCACCAAAAAACCCACTTCACGCCCAACTAGGACAACCAACTCAGACTGCCTAGTTGTGCCCAGATTTAAGCTAAAACAAGCAGGAGGAAGCAGCTTCCCTGTCATGGCAGCCCAAACATGGAACTCTGCACCTCCCACTCTGAGAGCCAACCAGCCCTTCTCCATGTTCAGACGTAACATCACAAAGTGGCTTATCACTAATGACACAAACGGTTAGCCAAATTCCTGTACATATGATTATCTCTGTACACATGATTATCTCTGACCTCTGTGACCCCTAGGACCTCTCTCCGTTCAACCAGTAACTCTTCTGCTACATTTCTTTTCTATATATTGCTGTATAATTCATCTGATCTATTGTATTATTGTACTTATTATAACTAAGCTGAAACTACACGTGTAACGTCCTGTATCTATTGTATTATTGTACTTGTAACTAAACTGAAAGCATACCTGTAACTTCCTGTTTGAAAGGCGCCCAGATACCCTTGGGTTGGGTGCCCATTATAAATAAACAAACAAACAAACAAGGTTACAGTAAAAGTGCTTAAAAATGATCAAGTTCATGGTGCCAGCCACATGTTGCTTGGCGGCATCAACACACAGATGCAGGTCATAGTCAGTGAAGAAATGCATGGTGCCAGCCACATGTTGCATGGCGGCATCAACACATAAATGCCGATTCTTATTCAGTGATCAATTTACATGGTGCCAGCCGCTTTTACATGGTGGCAACTTCATACTAAGGAAGATCAAGCACAACATAAAATAGCACTGTGCCAGCCCCAGGTTGCAGGGCGGCGTGTGCATACAGATGCACGGTTCCAAATGACAGACAATAGTATGGCGTTTAAAACATGAAGCAGGGCGAAAGCAACACACATAAATGGAGACAGGTCCACGGGGGCACACAAGGCAACACCCAAACGACCAACTGGGGGGGGTTGCAGTGGTCGAAGTGAGTGGGACCGGACGGGAGCGGTGCTCCTCTACTTTTTTAAATTATCTTTTACAGCTCCTATACTTTTATTTTAAAAAGAAACCGTTACGGAATGGTTTCGTTTTAAAATAGAAGTATAGGAAGAAGTTGAAACTTGCACTTTCAGTGCACTGCACTGAACACTCCCTTAAACAGCAGGTGCAAATGTTTGGGGTGTCTATTGTGCGTGGGAGGGGACGTGGTGATGGGGTTTGTGGGGAGTGGGTACAGACCAGCAGGGAACATAGTTCCACTACTTCTCATTCGTACATTTCGACCACTGGTTAAGGGTTCATACAGACAGCCGTGTAATCACGGGGTGGGGGGGGGGTGCAAGCGGACACACAGGCAACCAGGGGGGTGGACTAGTGGACACACAGGCAACCAAGGGGGGGGGGGTGCCAGTGGACACACAGGCAACCAAGGTGGGTGGGGTGCTAGCAGACACACAGGCAACAAAGGGGTGGTGGGGGGTGGGGGTGCTAGCGGACATGCAGGCAACCAAGGGGGGTGCAAACGGACACACAGGAAACCAAGGGGTGGGGGTGCTCGCAGGCACCCAGGCAAGCAAGGGAGGGTGTGGGGCTACAAATGGACACACAGGCAACCAAGGGGGTGGTGTGGGGGTGCAAATGGACACACAGGCAACCAAGGGGGTGGTGTGGGGGGTGCTAGCGGACACACAGACAACCAAGGGGGGGCGTGGTGCTAGCGGACACACAGGCAACCAAGGGGGTGGAGGTCCTAGCAGACCCACAGGCAATCAGAGGGGGAGGGGTGCTAGCGGACACACAGGCAACCAAGTGGGGGGAGTGGGGGTGCTAGTGGGCACACAGGCAACCAGGGGTGGGAGTGGGAGTGCTAGCAGACATACATGCAACCAAGCTGGGGTGGGGGTGCTAGCGGACACACAGGCAACTAAGGGGGTGGTTGGGGGTGCTAGCAGGCACACAGGCAACCAAGGGGGGATGCCAGCAGACGCACAGGCAACCAAGGGAGGTGGGGGTGCTAGTAGCAGACACACAGGCAACCAAGGGTGTGTGGGGGTGCTAGCGGACACGCAGGCAACCATGGGAGTGGTGCAAACGGACACACAGGAAACCAAGGGGTGGGGGTGCAAATGGTTACACAGGCAATCAAAGGGCGGGGGTGCTAGCAGACACACAGGCAACCAAGGGGTGATGTGAGTGCTAGCAGACACACAGGCAACCAAGGAGGGGGGGTGCTAGCAGACACACAGGCAACTAAGGGGGGTGGGGGAGCTAATGGACACATAGGCAACCAAGGGGGTTGCAAATGTACACACAGGCAACCAAGGAGGGGGTGGGGGTCCTAGCGGACACACAGGCAACCAAGGGGCAGTTGCAAATGGACACACAGGCAACCAAAGGCGGGGGGTGGGGTGCAAATGGACACACAGGCGGCAACCAAGGGGGTTTGGGGTGCTAGCAGACACACAGGCAACCCGGGGGGGGGGCTGCAAGCAGACACACAGGCAACCGGGGGGGGACTAGTGGACACACAGGCAACCAAGGGGGGGGTGCCTTTGGACACACAGGCAACCAAGGGGGGGAGCAAACAGACACACAGGAAACCAAGGGGTGGGGGTGCTAGCAGGAACCCAGGCAAGCAAGGGAGGGGGTGGGGGTGCTAGCGGATACGCAGGCAACCAAGGGGGGGGGGGTGCAAATGGGCACACAGGCAACCAAGGGGGTGGTGTGGGGGGTGCTAGCGGACACACAGACAACCAAGGGGGGGGGTGGGGTGCTACACAGGCAACCAAAGGTGGGGGTGGGGTGCAAATGGACACAGGCAACCAAGGGGGGGACGAGGGGGGTGCTAGTGGGCACACAGGCAACCAGGGGTGGGAGTGGGAGTGCTAGCAGACACACATGCAACCAAGCTGGGGTGGGGGTGCTAGCGGACACACAGGCAACTAAGGGAGTGGTTGGGGGTGCTAGCAGACACACAGGCAACCAAGGGGGGATGCCAGCGAACGCACAGCCAATCAAGGGGGGTGGGGGTGCTAGCAGACACACAGGCAACCAAGGGTGTGTGGGGGTGCTAGCGGACATGCAGGCAACCAAGGGAGTGGTGCAAACGGACACACAGGAAACCAAGGGGTGGGTTGGGGATGCTAGCGGGCACCCAGGCAACCAAAGGTGGGGGTGGGGTGCAAATGGACACAGGCAACCAAGGGGGGGCGAGGGGGGTGCTAGTGGGCACACAGGCAACCAGGGGTGGGAGTGGGAGTGCTAGCAGACACACATGCAACCAAGCTGGGGTGGGGGTGCTAGCGGACACACAGGCAACTAAGGGAGTGGTTGGGGGTGCTAGCAGACACACAGGCAACCAAGGGGGGATGCCAGCGAACGCACAGCCAATCAAGGGGGTTGGGGGTGCTAGCAGACACACAGGCAACCAAGGGTGTGTGGGGGTGCTAGCGGACATGCAGGCAACCAAGGGAGTGGTGCAAACGGACACACAGGAAACCAAGGGGTGGGGGTGGGGATGCTAGCGGGCACCCAGGCAACCAAGGGAGGGGGTGGGGTGCAAATGGACACAGGCAACCAAGGGGGGCCGAGGGGGGTGCTAGTGGGCACACAGGCAACCAGGGGTGGGAGTGGGAGTGCTAGCAGACACACATGCAACCAAGCTGGGGTGGGGGTGCTAGCGGACACACAGGCAACCATGGGTGTGTGGGGGTGCTAGCGGACATGCAGGCAACCAAGGGAGTGGTGCAAACGGACACACAGGAAACCAAGGGGTGGGGGTGGGGATGCTAGCGGGCACCCAGGCAACCAAGGGAGGGGGGTGGGGGTGCAAATGGTTACACAAGCAACCAAAGAGCGGGGGTGCTAGCAGACACACAGGCAACCAAGGGGTGATGGGAGTGCTAGCAGACACACAGGCAACCAAGGAGGGGGGTGCTAGCAGACACACAGGCAGCTAAGGGGGGTGGGGGAGCTAATGGACACATAGGCAACCAAGGGGGGGTGCAAATGTACACACAGGCAACCAAGGAGGGGGTGGGGGTGCTAGCGGTCACACAGGCAACCAAGTGGGGGGGTGCAAATGGGCACACAGGCAACCAAGGGGGTGGTGTGGGGGGTGCTAGCGGACACACAGACAACCAAGGGGGGGGTGGGGTGCTACACAGGCAACCAAAGGTGGGGGTGGGGTGCAAATGGACACAGGCAACCAAGGGGGGGACAAGGGGGGTGCTAGTGGGCACACAGGCAACCAGGGGTGGGAGTGGGAGTGCTAGCAGACACACATGCAACCAAGCTGGGGTGGGGGTGCTAGCGGACACACAGGCAACTAAGGGAGTGGTTGGGGGTGCTAGCAGACACACAGGCAACCAAGGGGGGATGCCAGCGAACGCACAGCCAATCAAGGGGGGTGGGGGTGCTAGCAGACACACAGGCAACCAAGGGTGTGTGGGGGTGCTAGCGGACATGCAGGCAACCAAGGGAGTGGTGCAAACGGACACACAGGAAACCAAGGGGTGGGGGTGCTCGCAGGCACCCAGGCAAGCAAGGGAGGGTGTGGGGCTACAAATGGACACACAGGCAACCAAGGGGGTGGTGTGGGGGTGCAAATGGACACACAGGCAACCAAGGGGGTGGTGTGGGGGGTGCTAGCGGACACACAGACAACCAAGGGGGGGCGTGGTGCTAGCGGACACACAGGCAACCAAGGGGGTGGAGGTCCTAGCAGACCCACAGGCAATCAGAGGGGGAGGGGTGCTAGCGGACACACAGGCAACCAAGTGGGGGGAGTGGGGGTGCTAGTGGGCACACAGGCAACCAGGGGTGGGAGTGGGAGTGCTAGCAGACATACATGCAACCAAGCTGGGGTGGGGGTGCTAGCGGACACACAGGCAACTAAGGGGGTGGTTGGGGGTGCTAGCAGGCACACAGGCAACCAAGGGGGGATGCCAGCAGACGCACAGGCAACCAAGGGAGGTGGGGGTGCTAGTAGCAGACACACAGGCAACCAAGGGTGTGTGGGGGTGCTAGCGGACACGCAGGCAACCATGGGAGTGGTGCAAACGGACACCCAGGAAACCAAGGGGTGGGGGTGCAAATGGTTACACAGGCAATCAAAGGGCGGGGGTGCTAGCAGACACACAGGCAACCAAGGGGTGATGTGAGTGCTAGCAGACACACAGGCAACCAAGGAGGGGGGGTGCTAGCAGACACACAGGCAACTAAGGGGGGTGGGGGAGCTAATGGACACATAGGCAACCAAGGGGGTTGCAAATGTACACACAGGCAACCAAGGAGGGGGTGGGGGTCCTAGCGGACACACAGGCAACCAAGGGGCAGTTGCAAATGGACACACAGGCAACCAAAGGCGGGGGGTGGGGTGCAAATGGACACACAGGCGGCAACCAAGGGGGTTTGGGGTGCTAGCAGACACACAGGCAACCCGGGGGGGGGGGCTGCAAGCAGACACACAGGCAACCGGGGGGGGACTAGTGGACACACAGGCAACCAAGGGGGGGGTGCCTTTGGACACACAGGCAACCAAGGGGGGGAGCAAACAGACACACAGGAAACCAAGGGGTGGGGGTGCTAGCAGGAACCCAGGCAAGCAAGGGAGGGGGTGGGGGTGCTAGCGGATACGCAGGCAACCAAGGGGGGGGGGGGTGCAAATGGGCACACAGGCAACCAAGGGGGTGGTGTGGGGGGTGCTAGCGGACACACAGACAACCAAGGGGGGGTGGGGTGCTACACAGGCAACCAAAGGTGGGGGTGGGGTGCAAATGGACACAGGCAACCAAGGGGGGGACGAGGAGGGTGCTAGTGGGCACACAGGCAACCAGGGGTGGGAGTGGGAGTGCTAGCAGACACACATGCAACCAAGCTGGGGTGGGGGTGCTAGCGGACACACAGGCAACTAAGGGAGTGGTTGGGGGTGCTAGCAGACACACAGGCAACCAAGGGGGGATGCCAGCGAACGCACAGCCAATCAAGGGGGGTGGGGGTGCTAGCAGACACACAGGCAACCAAGGGTGTGTGGGGGTGCTAGCGGACATGCAGGCAACCAAGGGAGTGGTGCAAACGGACACACAGGAAACCAAGGGGTGGGTTGGGGATGCTAGCGGGCACCCAGGCAACCAAAGGTGGGGGTGGGGTGCAAATGGACACAGGCAACCAAGGGGGGGCGAGGGGGGTGCTAGTGGGCACACAGGCAACCAGGGGTGGGAGTGGGAGTGCTAGCAGACACACATGCAACCAAGCTGGGGTGGGGGTGCTAGCGGACACACAGGCAACTAAGGGAGTGGTTGGGGGTGCTAGCAGACACACAGGCAACCAAGGGGGGATGCCAGCGAACGCACAGCCAATCAAGGGGGTTGGGGGTGCTAGCAGACATACAGGCAACCAAGGGTGTGTGGGGGTGCTAGCGGACATGCAGGCAACCAAGGGAGTGGTGCAAACGGACACACAGGAAACCAAGGGGTGGGGGTGGGGATGCTAGCGGGCACCCAGGCAACCAAGGGAGGGGGGTGGGGGTGCAAATGGTTACACAAGCAACCAAAGAGCGGGGGTGCTAGCAGACACACAGGCAACCAAGGGGTGATGGGAGTGCTAGCAGACACACAGGCAACCAAGGAGGGGGGGGTGCTAGCAGACACACAGGCAGCTAAGGGGGGTGGGGGAGCTAATGGACACATAGGCAACCAAGGGGGGGTGCAAATGTACACACAGGCAACCAAGGAGGGGGTGGGGGTGCTAGCGGTCACACAGGCAACCAAGTGGGGGCTGGGTGTGCTAGCGGACACACAGGCAACAAAGGGGCAGTTGCAAATGGACTACACAGACAACCAAGGGGGTGGGGTACTAGAGGACACAAAGGCGCGGGTGGGGTGCAAATGGACACACAGGTGGCAACCAAGCGGGTTTGGGGCGCTAGCAGACACACAGGCGACCCGGGGGGGGTGCTAGCAGACACACAGGCAACCAGGGGTGGGAGTGGGGGTGCTAGCAGACACACATGCAACCAAGCTGGGGTGGGGGTGCTAGCGGGCACACAGGCAACTAAGGGAGCGGTTGGGGGTGCTAGCAGACACACAGGCAACCAAGGGGGGATGCCAGCGGATGCACAGCCAACCAAGGGGGGTGGGGGTGCTAGCGGACATGCAGGCAACCAAGGGAGTGGTGCAAACGGACACACAGGAAACCAAGGGGTGGGGGTGGGGATGCTAGCGGGCACCCAGGCAAACACGGGCAGGGGGGTAGGGTGCAAATGGTTACACAAGCAACCAAAGGGTGGGGGTGCTAGCAGACACACAGGCAACCAAGGGGTGATGGGAGTGCTAGCAGACACACAGGCAACCAAGGAGGGGGGTGCTAGCAGACAAACAGGCAGCTAAGGGGGTGGGGGAGCTAATGGACACATAGGCAACCAAGGGGGGTGCAAATGTACACACAGGCAACCAAGGAGGGGGTGGGGGTGCTAGCGGACACACGGGCAACCAAGTGGGGGCTGGGTGTGCTAGCGGACACACAGGCAATCAAGGGGCAGTTGCAAATGGACTACACAGACAACCAAGGGGGGTGGGGTACTAGAGGACACAAAGGGAACCAAAGGCGCGTGTGGGGTGCAAATGGACACACAGGTGGCAACCAAGCGGGTTTGGGGCGCTAGCAGACACACAGGCGACCCGGGGGGGGGTGCTAGCGGACACACAGGCAACCAGGGGTGGGAGTGGGGGTGCTAGCAGACACACATGCAACCAAGCTGGGGTGGGGGTGCTAGCGGACACACAGGCAACTAAGGGAGTGGTTGGGGGTGCTAGCAGACACACAGGCAACCAAGGGGGGATGCCAGCAGACGCACAGCCAACCAAGGGGGGTGGGGGTGCAAGCGGACACACAGGCAACCAGGAGGGGGGACTAGTGGACACACAGGCAACCAAGGGGGGGGGGGGGGGTGGGAGTGCTAGCAGACACACATGCAACCAAGCTGGGGTGGGGGTGCTAGCGGACACACAGGCAACTAAGGGGGGTGGGGGTGCTAGTGGACACACAGGCAACCAAGGGGGGTGGGGGTGCTAGTGGACACGCAGGCAGCCAAGGGGGGGAGCAAACGGACACACAGGAAACCAAGGGGGGGGGTGCTAGCAGGCACCCAGGCAAGCAAGGGAGGGGGTGGGGGTGCTAGCGGACACGCAGGCAACCAAGGGGGGGTGCAAATGGACACACAGGAAACCAAGGGGGTGGTGTGGGGGTGCAAATGGAGACACAGGCAACCAAGGGGGTGGTGTGGGGGGTGCTAGCGGACACACATGCAACCAAGCGGGGGTTGGAGTGCTAGTGGACACACATGCAACCAAGGGGGCGGTTGGGGGTGCTAGCAGACACACAGTCAACCAAGGGGGCATGCTAGCGGACACACAGGCAACCAAAGGGGTATGGGGGCGCAAACGGACACACATGCAACCAAGGGGGCGTGGGGGTTCTAGTAGCAGACAAGCAGGCAACCAAGGGGGGCTGGGTGGGGGTGCTAGCGGACACACAGGCAACCAAGGTGGTGTGGGGGTGCTAGCGGACACGCAGGCAACCAAGGGAAATCAATAATTATCCATAAATCAAAATTCTTTGAAGTAAAATCGATAAAATACAGTAGAAAATAAAAATAAATATAAAATAAAAAGTAAAAATAGGACCACAGAGATGAGAGGATGGGGACCGCGAAGGATGTTTTAGGGTCAATTGAAAAAGATCAAGCAAGAGAAAAGATAGTCAGAATGTATGTATATCAAAGTTGACCTATATACAGTAGCTCTGCCAAATCAATTCGTTTAATTCCATCTCCCTCGAGAGTTATTTACTTAATTTCCATACATGTTCTGTATATATGGGATCTCCTTGTATATCTTTGTATTTTTTATAACCATTCTATGCCTCAATTGGTTCATTAATTCAAGTGCATGTACATTCATAGTAACAACCCTTTCAAGAATGAGTTTCCATAGTAACCTAAAATTCGGTCATCCATGTTACTCTAATACATTTCACTCGAAAGCTATTTACTTAATTTCCATGCATTTGCTGTATATATAGGTTACCCTTGCATTTATTTGTGTTTATTATTTCTCAGCTGCCGCAGCCTCTCTGTGTTTATTCCTAATATCGGCACTTTGATCAATTTGTATCCTGGTCAACAAGCCATTTGTCATCCATTTGAGTATTTACTTGTAACAAATTACCTATGCTCAAGTGCCCGGATACCTCAGGGTTAGGTGCGCTCTACAAATAATAAACTAAACTAAACCAAATGTCTCAGGACACCAACATTAAACAAAACTTTAATGACTTGTAATGCCTAGATTAAGGTCCTATCTTGTATATTTTGTGAGGCAATATCGAATAGTTATAAAGACTGAACACAGATTGAATACATTTTTGAACGTCAGGGAGAATCAATTAAATTTGCTTGGGCAGTTTTGCTTCAATGCGTGCATTTAGCAGAGTTGTGGGTTTTCTTTTGTGGAATCTGCCCAAACATGTCAGGGACCCTGGATGAAACACGGGTACACCCCCCACACCCAGTGGCATGCTTCCCTCCGCAAACTAGAAAGGGGAGAGAAATCCATGCCCTAACCAACGCCTCCAAAAAAAACTGGCCGAGGCATTTCAATCAGTTAACGACGATCTGGGCTTGAGCGACACACACCACACAAAAAAAGATTGAGACCCCGACTTCACTTTTTTCTCGAAACCCCATGCTACTTTCTCCCGTATTGATTATATCTTGGTTGACGCCACGATCCGTGGTGAGGTCACGGAATCAAGGGTAGAGGTGGTTCCCTGGACAGACCACGACATGGTTAGAATAAAAATGGGTGTGCCCCCGGCCCCGCCACCTGGGTCCCTATGGAGGTGTAACGACCTCCTTCTACATGATAAAGAGGTGCGACGATCCCTCCTTAAAGCCATCACCGAATACTTCTCTATCAACGACAACGGGGAGGTCGGAGTTTTGGGTGTTTGGGAGGCATTCAAGGCGACCCTTAGAGGCATTCTCATCGAGACAGGTTCAAGAAAAAAGAGGGAGAGGGGTCAGGAGGAGACACGGTTGAGGAAAAAGATAGAGGCTATCCAACCTGGTGGGAAACTAAAAACACAAATGTTCCCCGGGAAGTGGGAGGAACTCCAAAGGTTGCGCTCAAGCCTGGCAGACCTCCAGGTGGGACAAACAGAAAAAAAGCTGTCCTTCCTGAAACAGAAGTACATGGAAAAGGGGGAAAAGGCTGATAAAATACTTGCTTGGAGGCTCCGGGAGCTCAGAAATAGTTGGAGGGTTAACTCCATCCGGCCACCGGGAGGAGAGCCAACTGTAAGAGATAGCAAAATAGCTGAACACTTTCGCCACTACTATGAACGCTTATACAGCTCGGAATACGTAGGGGACGGAACCGAGATAGACAGCTTCTTGGACTCTCTCCCGATTCCCGGCCTCTCACCTGAAAAAGCAGACATACTGGATCTCCCCGTGTCTCCAGAGGAGATAATAGATACCATATCCTCCCTGAAGAGTGGAACTCGGCACTGGACCAGGGCACCCTCCCACCTTCGATGATGTCAGCTCTGATAGCAGTAATCCCCAAAGAGGGGAAGGACCCTTCCCAGTGTCAATCGTATCGCCCCATTTCCCTTCTTAACGTGGATGTCAAGATTCTGGCCAAACTTCTGGCGAACAGACTGGCGAAACTCCTCCCCTCACTTATACATGGAGATCAGGTAGGGTTCATCCCAGGACGCCAGGGGTCCGATAACATATGAAAGACCCTAGGCCTCATGTACGAGGCCTCGAGGCAGGGGAAAGAGGGCTACCTGCTAGCTTTAGATTCAGAAAAGGCCTTCGACCGTGTCGAGTGGCCTTATATGGGCAAAGTTCTCCAGAAAATGGGCCTCGGGGAGAATTTTTGTAGATGGGTCTCGACACTATATAATACTCCCACGGCAAGAGTTTTGGTTAACGGCAGCACGTCGGAACCCTTGGCTCTATCTAGAGGGACCCAGCAAGGCTGTCCCCTTTCCCCCCTTCTATACGCTCTGGCAATGGAGCCTCTGGCCATAGCGATCAGAGAAGACTGTGAAATTACGGGGATACGCTGTGGCGACTGCGATTTTAAACTCTCACTATTTGCCGACGATATCTTGGGGTACCTAACCAACCTCCAGGTCTCACTACCTAGATTATTTGATCTTATAAACCTCTACGGGGCCTTCTCGGGGCTTAAGATAAACGCCTCCAAGTCTAGTATTATGCCAATGGGTCCCGGGGACAAAGACATTGGGGATCGCTCGGAATTCTTGGGAGTGAGGATAGAACGTGTGTCCACCAGGTATCTGGGCACCAGCATTCCTAGGAACCTATCGCTACTATATCAGTTTAACTTCCCGGAGATCTTGGCCAAAATCAGCAGCGATCTCAAACGCTGGGCTCCCCTTACACTCTCCTGGTTTGGCCGTATGGTGACGGTTAAAATGAATATATTACCTCGCCTCCTGTATCTCTTCGCAGCCCTCCCTGTGGTCATTCCTGAATCCTTCTTCGAGGTTTTACAGGCCCGAGTTCTCCAGTTTATATGAGACGGGAGGAGACCAAGAGTCAAATTCTCCACCTTGACCCTGCCGAAGTCTCATGGTGGATTCGCCCTCCCCGACTTCAGACTATACTATAAAGCCGCTCAGCTCCGGGTGATGATGGAGCACATGCGAGAGGATATGAGGACGTACTGGACATATATAGAGGATATCCGCACCCACCCTAAAAAAGTTAGAGATCTACTATGGGCCTCCCCTAAAACCATCCCCTCCTATCTTAGAGAACACCCCACACTGGCAGTCCTATGGGCACTCTGGAAGCCAAATAAAGATAACAAAAAGCTGTCGTCCTGGCCGGCCCCTTTAACATCGCTATGGGGTCCCCCTATCAACCTAGACACCAGAGGCTTCCGGGACACGCAAGCTTGGTCAGACATGGGGTTGGAGAGAGTTTCCCAGCTCTCCCGTGAGGAGGGCTTCATAGACTATGAACAATTGGCCGAAGCACTGGGTGATAAACCACCATCGATCTTTGAGTACTTGCGTTTGAAGGGAATTCTGACTCACCCTCGGTGGGCTGACAACCTAACCCGCCCCCTCACCCCCTTTGAAGAAGTAATAGCTAAAAGTGTCTCTCGAAAGGGCTCCCTGTCCAAGTTCTACAGTACCTTGATAACAGCTAATCTGGAGGGTAGGCAACCCTTCAAACGTATATGGGAAGAAAGGCTGGGCATGGAGTTGGATGACCATACATGGAGGGCAGTTTTCAAAACCATATTTACCGGTACTCTGTACACCGCAGCCATGGAGCATAGTTTCAAGATTCTCCACTCCTGGCATTGCCCCCCAGCCACCCTCTCCAAAATGTTCGCAGAAGTATCCCCCTACTGTCCTAGGCTATGTCACCAAAGAGGCACATGGTTCCATATGTGGTGGGGATGCCCGGTTATTCAGGTGTACTGGTCGGAGCTTCTCAGCTGGATCAAGGATATAGAGGGATTCTGTCCATCGCTTCTCCCCTTAGAAATCCTCCTGGGTACTCCCATGCCGGAAACGGAACAGAGTGCATTCCCGAGGGTCATCGGGGCCATGCTGAGGGCGGGGAGGCTAGCATTGGCCCAAAAGTGGAAAAGCCCCTTAGCACCAACTAAGGAGGAATGGCTCTGTAAATTAAGGGCTATATTTACTTATGAAAAACTTACGGCAGTGAAAAACGATAAAGTCTCAGAGTTCTCACAGGAATGGACAGCAGTTCTCCTCCACGATGAATGTGTCTCTATGTGACTGTAATGATGGCTCCCAATATGTATCCCCCGGGCTTACCCCAGCGCCGGCCCTAGAACTGGAGACTGTCCATCACTTTGCTCTGAACCGCGCTGCTCCCACGATGTCAAATTGCATAACAAGTGCATATAACGATGTTCGAAAGTTCTCACTGCTGCTTCTGTAACCTGCAAAAAGCTCAAAACTTGGTATGTTGCAAAGTTGGGGGGGTGGGGAGGGGGGGGTGGGGGAAGGGGATTATGTTGAAAAAGTTGGGGGGGGTGGGGCGGGAGGGGGGAGGCGTTATGGGACTAAAATGTAAAAAATACCGGCAGTTATGTTTGCTTAATGTGTTGCTGGCAGGGATTGCTTGCGCACCCTACCTTATATGTATTTTGTCAATAAAAACAAAGTTGAAAAAAAAGAAAGGGGAGAGAAAGGCCCTTTGCTATTCTTGCATCTTGACAGCAAGAAGGTACATGGAGCAGCTGTTTTTTCATATTGTACATGAACGACGGTGTGCTCCAGAATGCTGAATTGTGGAATGGTGAAAACTGCAGGGTTCGCATGAGTGTGCTGATGCTGCTCCGTGAGTCTGTGAAAGCGGCTGCATTTTGACATATCTAGCTGAGGTCAGAAACTGACAGTGACTGTTCCACCAATACTGGCCAGGTATGTTTTCGTGCCATGTCAAGATCACACTGTCCCTTTATGCTCTTGGCCTATGGAATCATCCACCACAACACAGTGTATTTCTAAAAAGTGACTTGCCCTTGTAAGGTGGTGGTTTGGCTCAGCACTCTGGCAGTCCGCTGTGGTATGCGGCAGTGTGCTGTTGTTGGTAGGATTTGCAATGCACATGCCTACTAGTATCCCCAATGTTCCATCATGTGATGAGCTGTGCCCTGTACATCTGCAACTTTAACTACTCCTGAGATGGTTGTGAAGGGTTTGCATGTGATGCATTTTGCAGGTGTGCAAAACAATCAATTGCTTTCCACATCAAAGTGCTTTCGAGCAATGTCTCCGGAAAAGAGTCAGGGAAGATGCATAATAAACCAATGGCTAGTGTCTTCCTGATGCCCTTCGTTCCATGTTCTTATGATATGACCATCTGCCCATTTCATTCACAGTGTGTGGGGGACTCCAACAGCAAACGTGTTGTTCAACATTAATTGCCATAAGCCCCTTTGCACATTCTGGGCTATGCATATATCCTGGACAAGGATGGATTCTCTGCAAAGACTGAGGGCCTCATTACACGGATGGCGGTGGACCAAGGTGCTATTAGCACCTTGGTCCATGCCGGTAAAATACCAGCACCGCCTTGGTGGAAAGGGGAATTACCGCCCTATTCCAAGGTTGGCGGGGCGGTAATTCCCCTTTCCCCCATTGCCCTTCCCCATTCCCATGTTTGCCCCATAGGGCTCTATGGGAATGGGGAAGGCACTAATTAGCTCCCTGGTCCCTTTGTGGGTTGGTTTTTAACGCCTGCAAAAAGCAGGTGTTAAATTCACCAACCCGTAAAGGGACTTCGTAGTAAGGCGGTAAGGGTTTACCGGTACCGGTAAAATACCGGTACCGGTAAACCCTTACCACCTACCGTGTAATGCTTCACAGATGTAGCTGTACCTAATCATGAGTAGATGAAAAGGCAGTGGAGCACATCATGGTCTTGGTCTAACTCCACTGTACACCTCAGAGCACTTAACAGGTGCATTACTAAAGGCCTACCTTGCAAACTCTAATTTGTACTGATATCTTTACACCTTTGAATTTTAATTTTCATTGACGTTATTCGCGTAAAGTAGCCTTTAATATGTGCCTCTATTAAATGCCTTTACACAGTTCAGGAAAATGCATTAATCTTCTTTCCTTCATCTGTATTTTGGCTTGACATCTACAAAAAAAATGTGCAGGTTATTCTCAAATGACCTAAATCCAACGTCCCTGCTGCTTTTTATCAATTAAATCTTACAAAAGCCTTTCATAACATTTTAGATGTTTTTTTTTAATTATAATTATAATTGGTTATTCATAACGTGCTTAATAGCGAAGAAGTTTCTAAACGCGGACTGGGGATTTGAATCTGAGCTGGTTGCCACTGAACTATACTACCAGTTTGTCAGTGACGATATAACTGTGCACAGCGATTTCTATAGTGATATATACAGTGATGTATATAGTGGAATAAGCCATCTCAGCTAAGAAGCCACATATGCCACAACACCACCCAGTAGCTATCGCAGGAAGTTCATCTACAGTTCAGAGTCACCAAGCAATGCATTGTGGTTATGTAGAAGTGTGTGCTAAGTGTGGTCTTCGATGACAGCAGCGAGGCTTTGTTTCCTGGAGTACTTCCGTCAGTGTTTAACCCGCTTTCGTGATTCTCCTTAAAACCATCAATACCACCCAGAGCGCGGCGCAGAAGTGCAAGGCCAAGTGTGGTCTGCGGTGGTCTGCAGAGGTGCACGAGCAGCTGAAGCTACCATTTTAGTTCTAAAAAACCGGTTAAGCGCCTTTCCCAACTTATTTCATTAGTCTCCCTTCCTCGATTGGGCTTTCTTAATCATGCAGTATTCATTGCATCCAAAATACAACTTAATGATCAACATGAATCCTCCAACTCCTTGTATTACTACCAATATGCCTGTGACCTCTGCTCATGATGCTATAATCCAGTCTGAACCTATAGGAGAAATGATTGTTTGGGGGAAAAGAAAATGCCCTCTTCTAGGCTGTCACTACTGTTAACTCCAGTATACTTGATGAATCCTTTTTGAGGATGTGTCAGGCGTTATGTGATGGCTCACTTGTTGATTCGAGAAAGGAGTGTTGTATCGTCTGTAAACGTGCCCGTGGTTAGAGCCCAGTCCGCAGCTAATCCTTCAACTTTATTCACTCACATAGTCCAGCAATTTAAAACATTAATTTTTGGAACTTAGTGTGCAGAATTGACTAATCAATCTCCTCTTGATACTCGTTGCCCTTATTCCATTTTGGCCCTACATTTACTTTTGCAATCCCTTTTCAGGCTACATGACAATAAGAAGGAGACTGTTCAACATAACAAACCCTTATTATCCTCCATTGTCTCAAAATTGAGTGTTGATGCTTGTAGTCACCAGAAGAGAAATGGGCATGGGGTTTCTTAACCAAACTCGACTTGGAAGTTCCAGATGGCAATAGAAGTGGCGGTTCCGTCATATCATCTCAGTATGGAAACCACGAGAGATCGCCTGATCTTTTTAAATCAACAGATGCAATAGATCATAGGTTTGAGACAGACATTTCAGATCTCTCTCCTCAAGAGTATCTCTCAGCATTCCCCCTCAGGAAAACTGCACAGCAAAAGAAAAAGAAGTGTGGCGAAATTTAAAAAGAATTTAAAAAGAAACAAAGAAACATAAATAAAAAACGCTCTTCAAGAAAACTCTTAATGGCATTAACTATCACTGATGAGGTTATTGATTTAAACACTGAACATCGTGAATGTAAGAAAAAATCTCCAAAAGCCAACAAAAAAAGCAAAGAATAAGTCTAAGGGTACTGCACAGAACAAATCACGACGTTTTTCAATCCAAATAACAAAAGGAGAGTAGTAATTGAATCCCCTGTTCTCGAGGATGTCCAGGATTCTGACTTAGAGGACTCTCTAACCTTGCCTAAGGACTCTTGTTGTAACTTGCAAGATCTGGAAGTATTTAGCCAGGGTTCCAACACCATCAATTGCAAGGGGATTTGCCCTCACACGTTTTGAATAGTTTGAGAAATTCTTCAACTAAGCTCTCTTTGGTCACACAAGCTGACCCCGTGCGTCGAGCAATTGGATTCAAGAACATCAGACAAGTGAGTGATTGCATGTTCTTCAATAGATCCAGAATACTACACATCTTTTCTCTGATTACACCCCTCCGTTTGCTACATTCTGGTGACATTGATTGGGTGAAAATACAGGATGAAGGAGATGACAAAATTGTGCTCCATTTCTTCTCTTCATTAGTGTTTTGTGTGGTGTGGGGGCAAACAAACCATTTAAGATCTATGGGGCTTGATATAAATAATCTCAAAAATTATCCTGAACTAAAAAAAACGATTTGTACATAATGCACTTAATTCTCAGCCTTCTAAGATCACGTTTCCGACCCTGACTCTTAAAGGTGATATGGAATTAAATGGCCCAAGATTGGTGTTTGGTGCTAAGCAAGTGTGCAATCGAAGATCCAAGAAGAATGGTCCTGGTTAGCCTAAATTCTTGCCAACGACAATAGGAACAATAGAAAAGATACCACTGATCTCCATCTTTAGCAGTAACTACTTTAGAATTAAGTCTTGGAAAAGTTGTGGGTTTCAAAATATTGTAAATGTTGGCAATTCATCTTCACAATTTGCAGACTTGTATATGCTTCTCCAGGAGACAATGTTACTTAACCCCTATTAATTCAAGGATACCAGGTCTTTACAAAGAAGGCAACACGAAGTACAATGGTGCGTCAGAGTGGGGGCCTACTAATTGCCATAAATTCAAAATTGTTTTTTTACAATCCTCATTGATACAACTAATGATGGTATGGTAGCTGGAAAATTACAGTCTGGAGCTCTTGATATAATGCAAAATGTGCTTATTATTAATATCTACTGGAACCCGACCACTTCCGATATTGAGGACCTACATAATGAGCTAAGTGTTACTTAAATAATTGGCCTGGTGAAGGTCACCAGAACAAAATTATGATAAATGGGGATTTTAATTATTTCTGTATATATATATATATAATTCCTTTGCAACTAAACATGTATTCCCTTGCCATTTGGAGCACCATTAATACCAAGAAGAGAGGTGAACTATGGGCTGAATTATTTTGGATTTGTGGGTTTTGGAATTATTGTTACCTTATCTCAATCACTCTTTAGATAGAGCGGTGACTCATCTTCATGGATTGATTACGTATTCCTTACATTGTTTTTCCACCACAAGAGTTTGCCATTAAATATACAATTTATGGCTATAGCGACCATGCCATGTTGACCTTAAATATTTAATACAAACTTTCCGGGTTACTACTGTGGACTGCCATGGCTTTTATTGAACCATGATGAGACGCCATCGGTGTGCGTTGGAATGCCACATTACTCATGAAAATTCGTGTGCAAACTAAATAGCCTCATAGAGGGTACTCCTCTTGATACACACACACATTTGTCAAGTGTATTAAATAGTAGTACTACATTATATACTTGCTTGTCCAGAATAACTGGGAAAGGTCATTGCAATGCCAGTACGCCTAAAGGTGCATGTTTATAATGACTTGATTGCTAAAGCTAAGAGGGATAAAGAGCAAGATTTAGACACCGTAGTAACCACTCTTTTTACAATATTCAGTCTTTTGAGCTAGCAACAAATCTGATTTGTCAGATTTATTGTAATTGATGCAAAAGATTAAAGTATGCTCTTTATACTGCAGATAGTAAGAAAGGTCTACATTGTGTAAAAGGAAAAAGTGTCTTTGAAACTTAAGGCCTATTGCACAAACATAGGTCCTCTTTGAAGATCAATACGTAACATGAATAGACAATAAAAGAGGCTAAAAACCATTTTTTACCTGGAAACCTAGGTTTCTGTCCCTACAAAAGACTCTATCCCTCAGAATGGATGCCTTACCCTAGTCAGCAGTGGTGAGCCGCCTACCTAGGTGAGGGATAGAGAAAGCTTGCGCTCTCTAACTATTAAATCATGATTTTAATGACAATATAACACTAAAAGAACCTGAATAAAAAAGTCTGTCTGGACTAGTATAAGTTTAAGATTTATTTTTTGCTGTCCAAGCCCCTTATGTAAAAACTCTAGTCAAGGAGGACAATTCTATAGCTTCCCAGAGATTAGGACTCCTTTCAAATGTATTCCCTGGGGAAGTGTCCCATTTTCAACGTAGTGCTTATTATTGCGTGTCTCAGAACGTGCCCACCAACTGGCAGAAACAAATAGAGTAAGTGAAAGGTTATTTTCACTTCCAATGAATGTATATCTTCATTCTGCTTGGGAGCGTGCACTTTCGACCGGTTTCAGTGGCACTAATCTGTGTTTGCAACCTTCTTCAGGATGGACGGTCCAGGAACACTTCCCAGCCTCCTTGTAGCTCATTCTGTTGCCAGAACGATCTACAGCTTTGAGAACGTCTTGCTGTTGTCAGTCCACTATTTGTAGGGACATAGAAAAGACAAACCGACAGGTGCTCTGATAAAATCACTTCTTGGAGGTCGTAAGGATATTGAGATCTTCTTCGAGTACATTGTGATCTATTGCATGTTTCAACAAACATGCGTCAACCGACCATAAAAGGACCTCAAACGTGGTAATAGTCGTCAATTTTTGGACTTATAAATAGACTCAAACTCCACGGAGTGCAGTCAATAGCTGTATCCTGTTCTTTCTTTCAGCTGAGTTTCTTATTTCTATGGGGGAATAAATCATATTGTTTAGGTATTGTTCTTGTCCAAATTGCTAGGACCCATATTCCACAATGGTCCTAAATATACCATAGTATATACCTAGCGTTGTTTTACTATTGCACGATGATCGTGCCTGGTCAGCTTACCCACATGTTGAAATGTTATAAAAAGGCCATCGGTTGATGACCTGTCTGGCCAGTATCATATGTCTGCCGAGATGTGTTCAAGATACTGTAACGTACTTATGTTTTTGCACTCGAGTTTAACCAATGATACATTATGTCTGTTCTCTTGCATTCTATATTATGGTACCCCCATGTAGCGGGTTTATTATTAAACAAGCAGTTCCTTCCTGCAATAAAATAACTGTTTGGTCTCCCTTAGCGTTTACCTTACGATTTTCTTTACTACTTCCTCCGTGAATGTGGCCGGCGCACTTACGGGCAGTCAGACTGTGTGTGAAGTTGTGCTATCGTGAGCATTTTACACACATGCATGTCGTTGGTTATGTCAACCACATAGCAACAAAGGATCAGTGCAGGCAAGCCCAGTGGCCATATTTCACCAGCTTCCCATCATATAGCAATATGCAGCATACATAGGTCTTGGTGACCTTATCCTTTTAAACAGCATGGAGCTTTCAAAAGGTTGATGTTGATATCTCATACCTTCAACAACTTTCGAGTTATTGGAAAATGTCTTTCTGATGTCACTTACGTAATTCCTCATCAACTCACCATTGTTACATAATCTAAAATGTCAAACGTTTTGAGCGCATATGCAATGCAGCTATTTTTGGAGTCTACACACACACACACACACACACACTCTCTCTCTCTCTCTCTCTCTCTCTCTCTCTTTAAAAAAAAGAGATGTCCTTACCTTTTCCTCCGATGAACCTCCTCATCAGGCAGGGCTCTGACTCCCATGTTCCATGCACGCATGCGTAGAGCATGTCCTGGGCCGGTGGGTAGAAGAGGCTCGAATAAAAAAATATATACATTTTTGAAGTCACACTGACTTCAAAAAGAAATGATTCCTGTTACGGTTTTCTTTCTGAAGTTTCCGTAACAGGAATAATTTCTTTTTGAAGTCAGTGAGAGAGGCTTAAAAAATGAATGATTTCTTTTTGAGATGCAAGATTCTCCCTGCCCTCCCCAGGACATGTGCTGGCGTGTGCAGCTGGGCTTAAAGAGGGCTCTCGTCTGAGCCCTCGTTACTTGTGTTTTCTCCGCCTCTGCAACCCCTAATCAGGGATCATAGAGGCAGTGCCAGGGGTTGCATGGGAGTTTCGAGGGGTCGCAACTCCCTGGCGATATTAGCGGGAGAAGCCGTAAATGAAAGATCTCAAAATGCTATTTGGAGGAGGAAAACGCATGCCATCAAACTTTGGAATGAACTCCCCCATGGCCTTACAGAGTCTAATAACATGACTTCAGAAAGAGACTCAAAACGTTTCTGTTTATGTAGTCAATCCTATGGGAACACTGATTGTTTTGAACCACAGCGCTTAGATGGCCTAGCTGTAGGCGCTATATAAATAGCAACAGCACCAGCAATCATATTAGGCTAGAGGTTGGGAGTGGGAAAGAAGACACCATGTGAAGTTGAGGATTTGGAGGTAGATTGGGGAGCCAGTTATGGGTAGAAAACCTTTGGTTTATCTGCGGAAGACCCAAGGAATCGCATGAGATTACAGCGTCAACGCTGCGAGACGCAGTAAATAAAAGTGCTGAGTGTTAAGGGGTAATGGGAGAGGTTTAGGGCGGGGAAAAGCAATTAAGTGGAGTGAGGGGAACTGGAAAAAAGAAAGGTGAAATTATCGTGGGAATAAGGAGTTCCAAAAATAAGGTTTAACATCTGCATTGCCTACAACTACGGGACAGGAGCAATGTGTGTTTGGTAACAAAGTAATTGTTTGACAGCCCAAAAGAAAGATATTGGTGCAACATTCACATAGGCCACCACCAAAGGCCATAGCTAGTGAGACTTCAAGAAACTATGCAACATGTTCGGCCATGGTAACTGGCCATGGCTGAAGGCCATGGCTTGTGGGCCCAAAAGAAAACTATTGGTAGAACATGTGCAGTTGTCACAGTCGAAGGCCATGGCTAATGGGCCCTGAGGAAACTAAGGTATAGCAAAACCCTTGAAATTCAGTGAAAACCATTTATTAAACAAAGGCCATGGCTAGTGGTCCCTGAAGAAACTATAATAAGACAAAACCCTTGAAATTCTGTGAAAAAAACTTTAGTTAGGAGAGAGTTAAAGTGATCAAAACCCCTGAAATTCAGCAATCGCATTTTGAGCAAGTCCACCTTAAGTAAGTGCCCGCTCTTACGCAGAGTATGTCCACAATGAAGACATGACAGATGATATGACAGATGACATCACTAACTACATCATACATGCCATCACCGATGAGATCAATAATTACATAAAATGTACCCGATTCTGGTCAATCTATTTCATTTATTTCAAACATAATATAATAAGTATATGGAAAAGTAAAAAAAGAAAAAAGAATAGATAGAAGTAGTTAGGGGGTACCTAGTATTTTTCATTTAATAATGTCTATATGTACTTACAATTGTATACTGCACGTTACATTTAAAGAAATAAGTGCACTGTACATTGTACTATGCAAGTATGAAATATGTACCAGTGATGCCATGCATGATGTAACTAATGATGCAAGCAGTGATGTCATCAATGATGTCAAATATGATGATGTCACCGTGATGTCGTCAGTGATGTAATCTCTGGTGTCATAATTGTGGTCATACGCTGTGCAACAGGGGCTGCATAATTAAAGCGGACCTCCTCGAAATGCGATTGCTGAATTTCAGTGGTTGTGTCGAGTTAAATCTGATAACCTTAACACTCTCTTAACCAAGGTTATTTTCAATTGATATATATGTGTATAGATATTGCCCCATGTGAGCATAGTGAAATGTGGAACATGTACAGCAAAAACGGACTATTTGTTTGCTATGCACTGCTATTTGCACGTACAGGATTGTTGATGTACACAGAACATCATCTCTATAACCATCTCCCTTTTCTACACTCTTCGGTAAAGATGTCATTAAAGACCTGTTGTCAAATGCAATTTCGGATGCTACTTCTCTTTTTCTTAATCGATACGCAACAGGTGTGAAAGGATTACACAATACAAACATGTTGACATGACAGTCCTGCTTATGTATCTATCCTATCCTGTTATCAATGATTGAGCCTACAGTTCAGCTAAAAGGCCACCGCCATATTGTACTTGCATAAAGAAAGTGTGCACAAGATCTTCTCTTCTACATCTTGCTCACACGACTCTAGGCCATTTTGTTTACAGAATCCTCCACAATGCAGCATGACATGCACTATAGAATTATGATGCGGCACATTTTGTAAGGGGCGTACATCATGTCGCCACTAGTTGCATGGAGGCAATTGTGTCTGTTCTTCAAAGGGCAGAATGTGCATTTGGAGGCGTGTCTGGTTCTGATGTGGGATTCACAGTAAAATCTTTGGGCGTGTGTACAAGGATTTGAAGTGGGAGTCAACAAACTGTTGTTTAACGGGTATGCAATGTTACCTCTATCAGCAACAAAAAATAAGATGTGTTTTTCCTTTATTGTTTCCCAGCATGTACACGTCTGTCATGATGGTCATTGTTGCCAGCGACTGAGTGGGAACCTGTACAGACATATGATCAAGATTTGTGTGTAGGAAACAAGTTGTGCATGTTATTGTGGTGTCAGATCATTGTAATTTCTAGGTATTTTGATGTTGGGACATGGCTCGCTATACACACGCATACTCAATAAAATAGTTAAGCAAACTCTCCATGGCATGGGGTACACTGCTGCTACCTAGGCTGACTCTTTGATGTTTGGAATGATGAGATTGACAAAACCTGACATCTGGATAATCAAAAAGCAACATCATTTCAAATTACAGAAGCTTTGCTTCCGTTCACAAGAGGAATTATTCCGATATGTGTTGAATTGAACACACTATGGCGGTTTGCTAATCCAGCTCTCTTAGAGGCTGAGTTTCCCTTGAACAAATCAGTTTGCCATCATGAAAATGTGAAACATTTGTCCCCGTGCCTCACCACCACATTAAGTACTATGTTTACTATTTTTCAAAATACAGATTTCCGCATTCTGGAAGAACTGCTATTCTATCAGGATTTACCCATAAATCACAAACGGGTAGGACTTCCAACTCTTTAAACAAGTGGCTTCAAGAGGTCTAGTATGTACATCATGCATTTCTCATTCAGCAAGTAAAACTCTATCCCATGGTCAGCACAGCACTAATGTAGAACATGTTGATTCTGGTTCTCTGCGTACTATCTTTTATCTTCAATATTTTATGCTACAGAGGGTTGTGCGTACACACACACATACACACTCACATTCGTGTTCCTGAATGCCACCGCATTCCTGTGTTGCCTCATTCAAAGCAAACTATTTGACCGAATTGTGCATCACTTTGGATCTTCTGGATACTATTGCATCCACTGGCGGAAAAAGTAGGCCATCTTATAAATTGGAATTAAATGGTGCAATCACTTTAGAATAGTCTGAGTGCATTCATTCTGAGGAGTCCCATGGTTATCTGCATGATTACCACCCCATACAACATATCCTGTGGAAATTTGTGAAAGCCTCATGATTGTGACCTAGAAACACTTTTGGTAAGGCTTATCATTGTGATGGCATTGTTTAACGTATCACTGTTACATATGTATCCTATTCTCTGCTTGCACCAGCCAGAGAAACAGGCCTGGGTGGTGCAGTTTAAACAAATTGTGCTAAATCGTGGTTTTATTTATTTACTTATTTATTTATTGTGCATTATACAACAACTAAATGTGTTTCAAAGCACCCACATAACAACACGGAGGAAACAAGGGATTGGAAAAAAAAACAATGTATACACAAGAGTTAAGGAGACAAACTTACTATGCTTTGTGAGAATTCAGAATGTGCAAGTGCAAATAGAGAAGGGGGAATAGGGAGTGGGGGTAAGTGCTGGAGTGTCCATACTCATGGGTGAGCAGCAGATGTAAGTGCTGAATACAGTATGTGCAAGGGAGTGTACAGCTGAAATAAGTGCAGGCCTACAATGGTGTAGGCCAGTGGGTGCTGAGGCAAATGCTGTGTGTGAGCAGAAGCTGAGGCGATTGGGTGAGGGAGGCCCTGGCCCCGAGGACACAAGGGCCCTGCTCACCAATCACAGCGACTGAGGATAGCAGGTAAGGGAAGAAGGGAAGGAGGATGTAAAAAGTAAAGGCTTGAGGAGCTTCCAGAATTTGAGGAGGTCTGGCATGAGATGAAGATGAAGGCGTAGGGTGTTTCACAGGAGGGAGCCAACAGAAGCAAGAGATTGGCTTCCGGCCCTCTGTTTAGCCAAACACTTCATACACATAGAGTTGGTTCCGGAGGAATGTTGAAGTCTGGAGGGAGAATATTTAGTAATAGCGAGTTTCAGATAATGTGGACCCCAGACAGCCTTGTGGATGATGCAGAGGGATTTGAATTTAATCGTACAGCAAGCGGGAGACAGTGGAGACATTTTGGGGCAGGAGAGATGCGGTCCCTGGGCTTGAGGCCAAGGATAAATCTTGCTACCCTATTCTGGATTAGCTGAAGAGGTCGTAGAGAGGAAGATGGTAGATTTAGGAGAAGGCTGTTACAGCAGTCAAGCCTAGAGAGAACCAGAGCTCTGGTGACATTGAGCTTCTGGGGGAAAGTGAGAAAAGGGAGAGTTCCTTTTAGAAGGAAGAGTTAAAAGTTTGACTTCTTGTCAATGTCCTGGATGTGATGGAGGGAGGAAGGATAGAGAAGACTCGAAGATGACTCCAAGGTATCTGGCTTCAGATGAAGGAGAAGGGGGAGAGCCCATAGAGGATGACCAGAGTGAGGGGTAGAAGAAGGGAGCAGGGGTCTCAATCGGAAGGATCTCAGTCTTGCTGGAATTAAGGCAGAGATCATTGGAAGCGCACCAGGTCTGGATGGCAGATAGGCAGTACGGGATGATGGAAGAGGCAAGAGAGTGAGCAGGAAGTTTGAAGAAGAGTTGAGTGTTGCCTGCATATGACTGGAAATTGGGGGAGAGGGAGGCAATGATGCATGCCAGCGGAGCACGTTAAGTGTTAAAGAGCCAGGAGGAGAGGCTGGAGCTCTGGTGGACACCACAAGTGAAAAAGGAGGTAGGTGAGGAGAGGTTGCCCAGAATAACCTCGGACGGTCGATCAGATAGGAAAGAGGTCCGCCGGTCCAATGCCCGCTCCGAGATACCCATTGTATCGTGGAGTCATTTTATGAGGATAGAGTGGTTGACCTTGTCAAAGGCAGATGAGAGATCAAGTAGAATGAGGACAGCTGGAGAGTTGGAGTCAAAGGATGCAAGCAGTTCTTCACGGGTGCTCAAAAGAGCAGTTTCCCTGCCTTTGGAAGCTTGGAATCCAGATTGATGGTCGTGGAGACCGCCAACAAGTTCAGTGTGTGAAGTAAGTTGGGGGAAGGCCAGCTTCTCTAGGAGTTTCCCAAGGAAGGAAGTGGTAGAAATAGGGCGGTAGTTGGCTGGACATGTAGGATCAGCTGAAGGTTTTTTCAGGAGGGGGCGCACAAAGGAGAGCTTGAGGAGGGAGGGGAAGGATCCATTAGCAAAGGAATGATTTCAGAAATTAGCAAGGGTGGGTGCAAGAGAGACAATGTTGTCCTTGATGGTTCTGGAGGAGCAAGCAGAGACCTGTTTGGAGGAGACTTTCATAGAGCGGACAACTCTGGTAACATCATCAGATGTGACAGGGGAGAGAGAGAAGGAAGGTAGGTGAGAGGCCACAGGAGGCATGGAGGTGGGAGAGGGGTTGGGGGAGTGGGAAGCAAGGGCTGTGTATTCCTGTTCCCTAGTTGTGCCATACTATACACAACATAAATGCACATTAAGGTGGCAAAGTGCACCAGATGACTTGTTTCCTTGCAGGGATTGAAATTGAGATGTGTTGACCAGGAGGAAAAAGCAGCTCCTGGGTATCAGGCATAATCAGTTAGGCAGGAGCTACCTCTGCAGAACCAGGAGTTAGTACATAGTGTGCGACAAATTGAACATTGCACCAAATGCGAACTATTTTGTCCATTTTATACTACCTAATATGTTACAAATGTCACTTAGGTATATTCTCTATTCTCCTTTATATACATTCCCAAACATACACGGTTAATACTGTATAGCTAGGTGTGTATGCCACCACTTGCCACAGGAGTCAAAAGTAGCTCCTGGTAGCTGCTGGTTTCAAGCTAATCAGGCTTCCCTTGGCTATAACTAGGAGCTAAATAGCTCCCAGCTCCTGGCAATTTCCAAGCCTGCACTTGTGATGTCAATTGTGCGCATTATGTTATTGTAAGTCATTTGGTTGTATGTAGCACACTGCTGCCATCCATGGTCCTATGGCAATTTGAAGCCTGAAAAAAAATGGGTTGGCTTTGGTTATCAGAAGACCAGTGCCAGATTAATTTGCTGTTGTGTTGACGTGTGAGTGCTCTTAAGGTAGTTAGATTAAGTCTATTCAGAGGGGAGCCCAAGGTGTAGATATCCTGGTCTGTTTGCTACTAACAAGGCTGGCCCTGTGATTAGGGATAGGGTGAGGGTTGTTGGAGGAAATGGCAGAAGACATGTACATTTTGGATGGTGTTAGTATATATCCCAGGGAGCAGGTACTAGCTGGTGGCAACCTGCAGTCTGTGAGTGGCAACTCGGTGTATGCATTATCACCATTGTGTGCAATTTTGCACTGTGCAGTTTAATACCACTGTAGCCAAATAAGACATATGCAACTAATATTATCAGTTTGCACCACTCAGCACAGATTATGTGATCAGGAGCCATAGTGCAAATATTTCACCAGAGCCTTGCAATTGTTCACTTCTGCGCTTCAGTCGTCATTTTCAACTGTACGATAAAAACTGTCAGCACTGCGGCAGCATTTCTTGCCACTCGAACAATTTATGCAATCTGGACCTTGACACAACATCTGATTGTTTCTTCACGCTTTCACACTTAAGTATGCAGTCTTGGAAAAAACGACACTGGGGTTATTAAAGCAGCTTTAGGCCAGTTCTAGCAAAATTCAAAGCCTTGGTCATGTATAATCCCTCTCCACATTTCCTGCATTAATTTGAAGACACGATTGCATTTGAGGTTCCACTGAAGCAAACTATTAAATACACATGCCGTTTTGCTATCACCAGTTATCATGTTTGATCCCCATGCAGAATTGGTGAAACAGCACCCTGCATCCTCATTTGATGTCCATTTCCTTTGATGAGTCATTCTCTTCTTAGGATCCATCTCTCGTGGCCGGTCTTATTTTACCTGATAACCGCTGAGAGTGTCCACATGACAACACTCTTATTTCAGTAGCTAATCTTGAGGTGACAGATTTCCAAAGCAGCAAATGTGTCTTTTCCCCACATGATTAAACGGTAGAATTATCCCAGACACATTGGCCCTCATTACGACCCTGGCGGAATTCGGAAAACGATGGCGGAAATGCAATACCGCCATCGAATAGCGCTCGGTGCGACTATGACCCGTCACCGCAAAGTACCAAGCCATTAGCGACACCGTAGTGAACGCCAACGCTAACTGCACCAAGCGCGCGCCATGCCAAACCGTAAACACCACCATGGCGCAAGGGTACGCTAATTCCGACCCTAGCGGACATGTACCTAACGCCATCAAGCATGGCGGAATGTACCATTCCGCCATGGTGAGAAGTACGGCATCGCGAATCAACCGTAAACGGCCCCACTGAGTGCCTGTACACCGCTCCCTGCCCACAAAGTACAACTCCCCGTAGGTGCAATGAAGTCACAATGCAACCATTGAAATGTACAAGTCACCCATGCATGCCAACGAACAAAAGAAACACAACAGGGGCCAATGGGAGCTGCAGGGCACAGATGGCACGAATACAGAAGCCATCCCAATGGACATGACCACAGTCCCCCACCAAGAAACGCACGCAAACACAGGCACCTGTGACCAGCAATATTCCGAAAATCACATCATTCCACCAGTCCACCTGGCTGACCGGCATCTGTTACACAAAACCCAATCCCCCGCCCCTGAGCATGACAACATTCAAACAGTCATATTGGCAGCCCCCATCCCTGACCTCACTGGGCTTCGTAGGCAAACGCGCCCAGTACAGTACCACGCAACTAAACTCCGAAGCTGGAACCCAATGCAGATCTCCTCACAATACATCGCTCCCCAAATAGGAATATGCCACATCACTTGCAAAGAAGAACGCTACACGGGCCAAATCAGAATAGAAATTTAATGCACAACAAAATCACCAAGCCCATACAGCCATTAGGCCATGAACTCCAAAACACATTTCACCATTGTGGGCTGCATCCGCAAGAAATGACCAGCCACTACTTGTGTGACGCCCTGTTCCATCATGGTACACAGAGCCACATTCACGTACGAAAAGGCAACATGGAAGCGCACAGAACCGCAGGGCCGTCCCAATGGGGAGGCACTAGTCCAGCTGAAAGGCCGAAATGTTGCTCCGAGCCACCAGTACTGCGTAAGGGCATGTGGCCCATTGGCGATCGTCCCATAAGATCGTAATGCTGCTCCACTGATTAACACGAAGCAGCAGGTGTCGGGAGTAAAAGCCATCTGCAGGAGTGGCATACAGATGGCAGTGGCAAAAGGGGAGGAGATACCTGTCAACCAAAAGAAAAGAAAAAGAACAGAATGGCCATCAGAACTACATTCGAACAACTCACTTCAATGATCACACTAAATCCACAGCCATATGCATGCTAGCCCACTCCAAAGGTTCATCACCACCCAAAAACCACTTGCGACTCATAACTATCTATATCGAGGTGTAAACACCATCACAAACGAGTGTACCTGTGCATGCGTCTGTCAAAACAGAATCCATCAGATGGGATTGGTAACGTGCATGGACACAAGTGTCTGAGGGCGCGTCGAGACAGGGAGGGCTCAACAAGGCCAGATAGACGATGGTCCCACTATGGCAGCCCTGCATCACATAGCGCAGGGGAGGCGGATAGATTCCAAGAAGCCCTGTACATGGCAAACTCTGTATCAAATCACCTGCCCATGCATCCATTCATCATTCCCTCATCCCGGGATTAAAACGCCTGAATATTTACTCACATAACATTAGAAATATCCATTGAGTCTGTGCGTTATGCAGCCTGCAAAATCCACAGTGCCCCAGCCCGTAATTCCAGTGTAGTGAAGTAACATGTATTTGGGAACGTCCGGCCTCATCGCCCACGTCGCTATTGCGCATCCCAAACCATTCATATCAATCATTGCATCCTCGCCATGGCCCCTGTCTCAAGGACATTGAACAATAGTACGTTATATTTGCAGTCAGACCTGTGGGCATTTCCTCGCCGCTAGCTGAAAACCGAAAGCGCCGCCCTTCGAATTCCTCATTTGCAACATCACGTCGAAGAGGCATCTGTGGCCGTTTGAAATCACTAATTAATCCATCGAGTGCGGCTGTGTGTGAAAATGGCAACTGCCTTCACCCACAAATGGGACGCCCCGCCCGTCGTTGCAACTCGGTACAGTGATGCATGAGGGCCCACCGTTACTCGAGTACTACGTTCCACTGACCCTTCACAAGTCTGTTCGCGACTGCACAGATAGTATGTGAAACAATGGGACCACAGCAGAATGAACATGTCAACCAATGTTACACGGCCATCGGGTACAAATACATGATTGCAATAGCAAGATGCCATTCCCCGAATTGCAGCGTTGTGTGCGGGACGTGCTCGGCCAAAGGGGAGAGCAGTTTGCACAGGTGGAATGAATCACCACAGGTGGAGGCCATACAGCCTGAAAACACATAAATTGCACACCCAGTCTCCTCCCACAACCACACCGAAATGCTACCGGCAGGACTCGCGATGTTGGCCCTGGGGGACCTGATAGCACTGCAAGTACTCCAACTCCAAGAAGAAGACGAACACCAACTACAACCGGCCGCACGGAGGAGACGCAGGAGGAGGAGGAGGGCAAGGCAGGGCCAGCAAGGGCCGCCTGCACAGCCACTACCACCACGCAGGCAGCCCGCAATCCCACGCCTCCGAGCACATCCGTTCAACCTCACTGATGAGCAGATCCACACCCTCTACCGTCTGGACCGGGACACCATAGCCGCCATTGTGGACATGACACAGGCTGACCTTGTCAGCATGATAGATAGCCCAACCGCCATCCCACCCCTACTGAAGGTGGTGTCTGTACACCACTTCCTGGCCACAGGCACCTACCAGCACACAGTCGGACAGTTGCATGGCATTTCTCAGCCACTGTTCTCACGGACACTATTGCAAGTGCTCGATGCCCTCCTGCAGCACGCAGACGACTACATCTCTCTACCACGCTCGGAGCAGGAAATTACAAACACAAAAGTGGGATTCCATGCACTTGCCGGCATACCGGGTTGCATTGGTGCCATCGACTGCACCCATGTGGAATTGGTCGTCCCACATGCCATGGAGGCCCAGTACCGCAACCGAAAACAATTTCATTCTCTGAATGTACAAATGGTGTGTGGCTCCAACAGGATCATTACACATTGTTGTGCCAGATTCTCTGGATCAACCCATGATTCTATGGTCTTGAGGAAATCTACTATACCACGCTACATGGAGCGACACGCAGGGAACAGATCCTGGCTACTCGGTGAGTCTCATTACATGCATGATAATGTGGGGTATGTGATTCGGCAATGACCTGGCAGGAAGGGGGGGGGGGGGGTGCGTACGTAGCAATGGCATTCCACATCATACGTTTATCGTCCACATACAGGTGATGCTGGATATCCACTGAAGAGATGGCTCCTCACACCAGTCCGGAACCCACGGGACCAGCATGAGGAGGACTACAACCATGCCCACTCACGTACCCGTGTAGTCATTGAACAGGCATTCGGCCTACTGAAGGGTCGTTTCCGCTGCCTCAGCAGGTCTGGCGGGGCACTCCTGTACCGCCATGAGAAGGTTGCAAAGATGGTGATGGCATGTGTCATGCTCCACAACATGTGCGTACGTAGAAATGTGCCCATGCCCCCTGACGCAGAACTGCAAGCACCTGATGATGGTCATGATGAGGGTGGGGATGTGGCAGCACCTCAAGGAGTCTGCGAGGCACCGGAGGGCCGTGACATTCGTCAGCATCTCATTGATGTATGCTTCTAGCACTCACGCCTGGTGGCTGATACATGGACACGGGACTCGTGGCACTGTGTGTGTCTGGGACATGCACAATATGGACTGTACGCCTATGATGGCCTAGTACACAAAGATCAATGTCCACACATCTCATTGGTTGATCGTGCACTGTTTATGGCATATGTGATATCATGTTGTACACCCTATCGACCCGCCACCCAAGTGAGCCCAACACACCCCCTCCACCCTCCTACCTCCCCCCCGAACACCAGTGTCCAAAGATGCTCATTGTCAGTGGGCAGTCGCTATTGCAAGCCCCCTCTGCGGGTATCAGGGGCACCCCTGCCTGTGGAGCGCAGGTTCCTCCCAGATCTACGTTGGGGGCTGCCCTGGACGGAACTTGCAACGGATGATGTCTCTGCCTGCTCACGTCCATGCATGTCCCTAAGGGTTTGCGAGAGCTCAGTGAGCACACGGCGCACTGCGGCAAGTTCGGCACATACGTCCTTGGACGTCGCATGCAGTTCCCCCCTCAGGCTCTCGGTGCTTCTCTCCATTTGGACTCCCAGGCTCTCGGTGCTACTCTCCATTTGTGCCCTTAGTGTCTCTGTACCTCTCTCCATTTCTGCCCTAAGTGTCTCAGTTGATGTTTCTATGTCTGCCTTAGTGCCCCCACATTCATCGGCATGGTCCTTGAGGAGCGTGGCCAGTTGCTGCTGTTGCACGATTAACTGGTCGAGGGACTGTTGCCTCTGCTGGGCCATGGCCATTTGCGGGGGTGTCACAGAGGGGCTGTTGACCTCATGTTGCCTTGCCACAGGGCTTGTGGGGGATGGCCAGTCGTCGTCTTGTGGGTGCCCCTGCGTGGTATCCTCATGTTGTACGGGATGGGACAGACAGGGGGATTGGGACAGGTCATGGATGGATCTGACTTCGACATCCCCGTCTTCTGTGTCGGAGCATGCTGCCATCAATGGGGTGTCACCTATGGTGCTGCTGCCACCAGAGGCAGTGCCTTCTGTGGCATCCGTTGGGGGGACCTGTGGTGGTGGTGGTGTGGGCATGCTGGCTGCTGGGGTGCCTGTTGATGTTCCCTCCTCTGTGCTGCCACCTGATTTGTGCTGCTGCCGTGTCTTGATGCGTGCAGCTGAGGTGGAGGGTCTTTGGCCGTTGGTCTTGGCCCTCTTTGCAGGTGTGCTGGTAGGGGTGTCCTGATGCTCGTCGTTTGGATCGGACCCTGTGGTGGAGTAAAGGAGGGCGAGGGTTATTGATGGGTCTGTGGGAATTGGAATGGCATTGTATCACATGCATTGGGGTGGTACCTGAGGGCGATTTGGGTCGGGGCCTTGGAGGTGCTTTCATTTGTGTGTGGAGTGAGGGTGCAGTTGTTTGGCAGCCTGCAGTTAGGGTGTGCCTGCTGCACGTGTAGTACGTGTTTTAGGGGTTTTTAATTATTTATGTATTTATTGTGGGTTTTAACGTGCGCTATCAGGCCGATGTGTGTGGACGTTCTCCTGGACATGTGTTTCTGTTGCACTATGTGGACACATGGTACTTCACATGGATGGACTTTGTGGATTTGGCATTGTTTTATCTGGCCCACCTACCTGAATCTTCGGATGTCTGCACTCCTTTCTCCATCCCTCCGACTCCCTCTATGCTCTCCATTCCGATGGTGGAGGCACAGATTTCTTCCCAGGGGGTCAACTTGATGGGTGATTCAGGACCTCCCCCGGTGGCTGTGGCAATGTTGCGGTTGGCAGAGAGTATGCTGCGGACGCGTATCCGCAGGTCGTCCCATCGCTTTCGGCATTGCTGTGGGGTGCGGGGTGCGGTCCCCACCGCACTTACCCGCTGTGCCACCAGAGCCCATATGGCCTTCTTGTTTGCAAGTGCCGTCCTGGTCATTTGCGTGGAGAAGACGACGGCAGCATTCTCCTGGAGGGTCTCTGTTAGCACGGTGAGTTCCTCACGGGAGAAGTTGACCTGCCGCTTGCGGTCGCACGCTTTCTTCGCTACTTTTCCCATTTTTCTTGGTTTCGCTAGGGTGGATGACGGGTTGGGGTGTGTCTCAGGGTAGTGTTTTTGGTGGTTGTGTGGTTTTAGTGGTTTTATAGGTGTACGGCGGGATGTTTCCCGTTCCGGGCCCATGTTTTTACTTCCGTTTCCGTATATTTCCGGTCACCGTACTTTCCGGTAGGCGCACACTGCGGTGTCCACTGTGATGGGTGGCGGTATTGCACCTAGGGCGCCGTACGGCGGCGGTGTGGGCCGTTTTGGGGTCATTTCCGCCATCGCGGACTTTGCACTTCCGCCATGCCGTGGTGCTCGTGCCCGATGGGTCGGAATGGGCCGCACTTTGCTCCTTCGTGCAATGGCGGAAACGCTATTTACGCTGTGGCGGTCCGGTCAGTCACTTTCCGCCAGGGTCGTAATGAGGGCCATTGTTCAATAACACAAATATCACCTACTCTATTAGGATGTGCAATGAATTACTTGTATACCAAAGCTGACCACGTCAGTATCTCTCTCTTTAGATATGGACAGTCAACAAAGAATCTCCCATAAAGATAATGTGCAATAATACATGTCTGTCTCTAACGCATTTGTTCCCTCCCATTTCGTTATTGTCTGGCTTACACCTCCTGCCTTTTCAGGATGCCAATCCGTTCTAGACCCCGGTCAGCCTTCTCTGGATACAACAGTTTATGCACATTCTCGACTGGGATTGGTGGAAACTGCTACTGCTTTGCATTCTGAAACTGAACGTGCACATTACTAATATTGGATCAAACTTAAGAGAAGTGGACGAACCTCTTCGGCTGGAAGAGAAGGCCTTGCTTGTTCAGCTGAGCACAAAAGAGGAGGACGTCTGTTACAAATACTTCATTCACAGCCGAGCGAGCAGAGTGCGAGGAGTGTTTTTTGGTGTTTTGGGCATTAGTTGTGAATCACTGACTCACGAAAGTATTTCTTCCCTGCCTATTGCTTTGGACCTGCAGACGAGGACGCCTGTTACAAATGCTTCATTCACAGCGGAGCGAGCAAGTGCGAGGAGTGTTTTGGTGTTTGGGGCATTCTTTGTGAATGACTGCCTCACAAAAGTCTTTCTTCCCTGCTTATTGCTTTGGACCTGCAGAGGAGGACGCCTGTTACAAATACTTCATTCACAGCCGAGCGAGCGGAGTGCAAAGAGTGTTTTGGTGTTTGGGGCATTCTTTGTGAATCACTGCGTCATTAAAGTCTTTCGTCCCTGCCTATTGCTTTGTACCTGCAGAGGAGGAGGAGAACGCCCGTTACAAATACTTCATTCAAAGTGGAGTGAGCGGAGTGCGAGGAGTGTGTTGGTGTTTGGGTGTGCGGGCTCACAGGTGGAGGTAAGTTCTTCTTGCCTTCCCCTAGTGGGGCCGCCCCCCCTCTTGCTCTCCCTGCACTTGTAACCGGCTTGGTGCACCCCGCTGCTAAAGACTTTTCTGGTAAGAGTGCCCATCCCCTTTTTCACAACCTCGCAATTTCTGCTTACACAAAGAAACTCTGATTCTGACCTTTCGGTATTGGCGCTTCCTCTCTCATGCCTTCAAAGAGGAAGTATACCCAGCGCAGCAAAGCCTTTAAAGTAATTGCAATAAACTTAATGTACATACCCAATTTGGATGTTGATCCAATTGTGTGAATTATATATATATATGACTATTACATGTAGGGCTCTGCCCAGACGAAGGAGTGGTTTACTCCGAAATGCATTGGCACAAGAGCTCTTGACATGTAGAGGTAACAGCTGGCCTCCTTTTCTGTTTAAGAATTAAAATTACTTATTTGATTAAGCACAATCAACATTTTGGATTTGAATCCTGATTTTTCCTTCACCATCGAGTTTGTCAGAAAATATTGGATCAGCTCATTCAAACTAGAAAGTACGCCTGGTATTCTTGGTCCCACGTCACAAAAGATCACAGGTTTATGGGATCGCACGCTACTCTCTGGAGGTTCAGTGGTGGCATTTACACAACCCCCTAATCTAGTTGCACCACTAACGCAGACGGCCCAGCTGTCCGACCTTCTCCATCCGACTGCCGTCTCTTTGGTAGATGGCAGCAATAGTCTTTGAGATTGTTCGGCGACTATGGATAATAATGGCTCTTTACTTAAACTGTGTCACAATCTTAGAAGTGTACCGGCAGCACCTAGTGGCGCCACATCTAATTGTGAAGCTGATCAAAACATCTACGCTACTCCAGACTTAGAAACACTTGTCCCTCCGCCACAGACGGCTTATGAATGCCGTGAGGGGGAAGACATGTCCATTGCTATTGAACAAATCTCTCTTGACAGGAGGAACTCCAAACACATGTCCAATAAGGTATTGGAGGCTAAAATGGAAGCTGTGCTGGTCTTGTGTGCTAGTATTGTGTCAGAACAAAGAGAACTGAAATTCTTATTGTCTAAAGTGGTGGGACCACTTGTAAAGGAAGGCCCTATGGATGCGCCGATGGAAAATTGCAGGCCCACTGCCCCCCTCCAATCGATAGGAGGCACAGCTGGATCCTGAGAAAAGGGGCCTGAGTTGTCGAAGTGCACTACATACAAAGCGTCTATCCATTCTGAGACGCTTAACATTGTGGCAGCATCAGAGAGCCACGCTATGGATGCTCTCTGTAGCAAACTTTCTATGATTGACAGCCCTGAGATATATGTGGCTGAGTGCTAAAATAACCACATCAGTACAAATAAGGGTGAGAGTAACAAGAAAAGAGTAGCCTTTCGGAATTCATCCCTAAGCTGCCCAACTGAACAACTTGACTCTATTATATTTACATATCCTCGTGGTGGTGCTCGGATGAAAACTAAAGTTCAGGGAGATGGTACTAGTTGCTGGGTTGTTCTGCATGGTCCTATGGACAAATGGGTATGGCCTAGTTCCACTAAGGCTGCTGCCACCACTAATATGACCTTGATGATGCCAAGTAAAGTGCCTGCCAATGTCACACTAAACACAAGGGATTTTTGGCCGGCAGAGGCCGGCCCAGACTTTGCCACTCTTACAAGATCTGCCTGACTCTGTTCATCTACAGGACCCACATCTACAAGCGGATGTTAAATTCTTTGCCTCAATGGGGCGTATGGTTAAATTAGATGAACTATATCCATAAAGAGAGGGTCCTTTCCTGAATCGTACTGATCTGCTTGCATTACCGAAATCAATTCCGTGCTTGGCAACTATTACTAATTATGACATTGTGCGAATCGAACTGCCCAAATGGGATAGCACACTTAATTGGGTCCTCGTGGAATTTTGTTCATCAGTGGCAGCTTCTCTGCTTTGGACGTATGCCAAAAATGTGAATGCCAGAGGCGTAAAAATCACTACATGAAATATGTCTGATGGAAAAGGATATAAATTACCCCTGCGTGTTCCCTTTATGAACATGTATTCGAGAAATCGGTTTGCATCAGTCGACACAGGGTCGATTAATACCGTGTCACAATCTACGTGTTCTCAGTATGCCAAGAATTACGCAGCAAGCCACAAAGAAAGAGACCTTAGTGCTAAGAGCTCTATCTGACTGCAACAGCATGATGTGTAATGAATTGGCTTAGTTGGAACACATGCTGTGTTTGTTCCTTCCTTGATCACCCGGTTGGATTTGCATTTTAATTCGAACCTGTGACATATTTTTATGACAGCAGACATGGGCTAGGGAGTATTTCTTTGTAGATGGCTATAAAATATTATGTATGGCAGCTAAACGTGGTGAAAAAGGTAGACCGAGTGAGGGCCTTGCAATTGGTGCTTTGGTTAAATTTACACTTAAGAAATATTACAAGGCTAGGCTGTCATCGTATGTTATGGCTGCCATTTTATCAACTATTGGGCGCCAGACTCTTATTATTAATATAAATAATTCCGCTGGTGGGCTGGAGACGTGGGGTATTGTAGACAATATTGAAAAAACGTTGTTGACTTGGCAAGAGGCTGGTCCCAGGGGAGGGACTATTATTGCTGGCGACCTGAATGCCCCTTGGTTCTTGCAGGAGTTATCCTGAGTCCACAATGAGAATGATGGTAGTGTGGTGGGAGACTCGACCGCCCAATCTCAAACTGAATCTATGTGGTTGAGTTTGGTTGTGACCCAGGATCTTATCTGTTTGAATACAAAAAAAAATAATAGAGCTAGTCCTGAAGGTACCTGGTCTAATGGCACACCCGCTCCCTCCTTTCCTGTCGCTCTCTGGTCGGCCTCTCTCGGCCCTCTTCCTGCTCCCACCTGCAAGACTAAAAACCTCGGGGTCATCTTCGACTCCACACTTTCCTTCTCTCCTCACATTTCTGGCATCTCTAAGAAGTCACACTACCAGCTGCATCTCCTCAGAGGTATTCTTCCTTTCCTCTCCTTCCCCCAGAAGCTCACTGTCTCCAGAGCTCTGGTTCTCTCTAGCCTGGACTGTTGCAACAGCCTCTTTCTAAATATGCTTGCCTCTACTCTCCGCCCTCTACAACTCATCCAGAACAGGACTGAGAGACTTGTCCTTGGCCTCAAGCCAGGGATAGTATCTCTCCAGGACTGAAATCTCTGCACTGGCTCCCAGTTGCTTTGAGGATTAAGTTCAAAACCCTCTGCATTGTCCACAAGGCCTTCTGGGGCCTGGGGCCTCAATACCTTCAACTGCCTCTTCCTAAATATCTTCCTTCTCGAGCTCTTCGCTCATCCGACTCCAACTCCCTCAGGGTCAGTCGCTTCTCCAAGCAACGAGTCGGTGGTAGATCTCTTTCTTCGGCTGGGGCCTCCCTCTGAAACTTGTGGAGAACCATCTCCGGTTCCAGAAGCACCTCTTTGCTTCTGCTTTTTCTCCTCCTCTCCCCTGCTGACCTCCTGGCTGAACTGAAACTGCACTGGTCACCTGGCGACTCTTGGATCTCGGGCCCAGGTCCCTCCCCCTCCAGTCACACACACCTGCACTGCCTGCCTGGCAACCCCCGCACTTGGGGACTGATTCTGTATCCCTACAGTTCCACTACCGGCACTTGACACCCAATGTTTGCACTTAACACCTGCTGGCTATTACCTTTACTTATTCTTATTATTCTACTGTCATGTACTGCACTGTCCCTTTCCCCTCTGCATGCACTATCCCCTTCCCATGCACTTGCGCGATCTGAATGACACATGGCCTAGTAGGATCATTGTCTGTCCTCCCTCTGTTTCCCCCTCCCTTGCCTCGTCGCGCCTTGAAGCACTTGTGCATAGGCGCGTTATAAATGCCACACCATATCATATACTAATCTGGATTATGTGTTTGTTGATAGACTAAATGGTGAACATAGTGGGGATCTTATTACCATGTTTAACACTGTTGGCGATCATGCAACCCTGGGTTGGACCCATAGAATTCCACCTATTTGGTGCCCTCAATGTATGCAGGCGTCCGTCTCAGTAAATTCCTAGGGCAATCATTTTGTACTGAACAGTAATAATGTTGTGGATATTAGCAACTTTGTAAAAGGTAATCATAATATACTTACGATGTGGCTTTTTGAAAATGGGTGGGATGTATCCAAGGTTATGCACTTTCTAAATAATAAATCGCATTTGAACCAAAAAAGATTGTACCAACTATCAAACACAAAATATTATTGACCATTGCCAGGATGATACTTATGGAAACTTATATGTGTGCTTTGTGGATTTCTCAAAAGTATTCGACAGTGTCCCGTACTCGACTGTGGACTAAGCTGGCTAATTGGGGAATTGATCGCTCACTTTTGTATTTCCTCATTGCCTTGTACACCAACACTATTGTGTCACTGTGTAAATCAGATTGGAGAGGTTACTGAGGATATTCCAACTAATACAAGACTGAAACAGGGTTGTGGCTTGGCTCCATTTCTATACAATCTATATGTGGCAGATCTGGGCCTTTCTATTGAATCAGCACATCATTTCCCTCCCCATATAAGTAAAGTCTCAGTATCCTGGATTGGTTATGCCGACAATACGATATTACTAGATGGAACTCCTATGGCCTGCAGCGATCTGCTGGCTGAGAATGCAGATTTAAATCATCTCTTCGTCAACAGTGCTAAAACTAAGATACTTATGTTTAGAAAGAAAAAGAAGGTGAGACATAATTTCAATTGGTGCTATAAAGGTACGCCGTTGGAAGTAGTAGATAAGTATCTATATTTAGGAGATCCAATTTGCAACAGCCCGACTCTTCACATGTTCGGTGAGCACGCACAAACCAAAACAATGAAGAAATGGCTGTACGTAACAAAGGGGGTAATAACGTGGAGGGTTTGGTTGGAATTTATAGCAAACGTATTCTCTCCATTATTTTATATGGCTCTGTGATCCTTGCAAACACTATGGTGAAATGGATGGATAGGTTAGAAGCGAAACTCCTGAGACTCATATTAGGAGTTCCTTCTTCGGTCCCAGTGGAGGCCGTTTGTTGCGAACTTGGGGTTCAATCTATCGATTTTCTTTGGTTATTACCATGGTGCAAGTTATTTCTGGTGATCTTATACTCACCAATTGATATAGCGAATGTATTTAGCTATCTGGCCAGACTTTATAAGGGGGGCACAGCCAACAAATTTCTTGTCCAGCTTAGGGAGACGGCAATGGAGCACCTACATAACATGGACATTGATATGCATGATCTGATGGAACTACCCAATGCCATTAGCATTTTAAAAAAGAAGAGGAATTTTCTTTTTATAGCAAATATTTCACATCCTAGTAATAAGCCCATCTATCGTGTACATAGCACCCAAATCTTTCGACAGGACCTTCTCCTGAAGTACTTAATTAAACTATTGTCTATGAATATACGCAGGTTTGTTATATACCTGCGGTTAGACATACCCCCGACCAGGTAGCATAAAGGGAGATGGCATGAATTAGCACTAAATGAAAGAAGTTGTAGACTGTGCAATGTGTACATTGAGGCTGCACGGCATCTTCTCATCCAATGTCAGGCTCTATCAGGTGACTATATTGCTAACTATAGCTGCTTAGTACACAAAATATGTTCTATACAGGGGGATCAATTTTGGAATACATTATTTAGCGCAGAGAGCATGATCATGACGGCTGCTGTTTACAATGTGTGGAAAGTAGCCATATATCAAATTTCAGTATTAAAAATCTAGATAATTGTATTAATTATTAATGAACTATAAGGACATTTTAAATTTTAACAAAAGTTTTTTAGATTGTATTTGATAGTAAGCAGCAATTGTTTCCTGTGCTGTTATGTTATCTTTAATTTTGCTTTTTATCATATGACTTTTTATGATATATTTATCTACTGTATTAAATTGGCAAAAGGTTTGTTTTATAACCATATGCTTAAATAAAAAATATTTTAAAAACAATATTGGATCAGATATAAGCGTGGTTATTTGGCTATTAGGGTTTGATCAGGTTCAATGCCTAAATCTTCAAATATGCATGTTTTCTCCATTGCATTTGTATTAGGGTTTACAGGAGCCAGAAATATCCCGGGAACAGTCTGAGATATACATGTTACAAATTTGTAGTTGTTTGTACCGTGGGGGCGTTATTAATGAATAAAGGCCTTGAAGTTCTTCTGAAGTTTTGTACTAGGATGTTTTGTGGGTGCCTTCCACCTCGGGCTCGGGAGGGATATTGGCAGAAAGCACTTCGATCTCCACAAATTGACACACGCCCAGACAAGGCACATGTTGCTCGGAGCTTTGCAGAATTAGCCATAGTAAGGCAGGTGCAGCGAGAGACCCGCAACTGCCTTCTCAAGAACCGGGGACAGGTAGGTCCTGGAGCCCTTCTTCATTTTCTCTCAGAAGGCATTATGGATCCTTCCCACTGCCCGATGCTATTAGAATTTTGGCTGTGGACGAGGTTTATATTCTTAAAATAGACGACACCCATTGACCCAATACAGCAAGAGTGGGTTTAATAAACCCTAAGGCTAGCAAGTGCATTGCTATGGAGCTGTCAGCCAAATTAAAAACAATAAGGCCCAGCAGTTGGCTGTAAAGCCTGATGTTAAATGAGTGAATGTATATACGCCTCTTCTTATATTACTCCGGATGTCATCTAGCCCACATGACGAATGAGGCTCTCGGTTTCATGCATGAATGGAAAGACTGGGGGATCTGTATCGGATGCATGATAAAGCAGGAGTTGATTTGGTGATTGGGTTAGAGCAACCGATTGTGTAGGACATGCATTTTAAGACAAAGGGTTGAAAGAAAACTGTGTGATCACTGGTGCCCAGGGTCATTGGCATGTCCGCTAGGATAAGGAGGGCCGACTCTAGTGTCAAGGACCAAGAGTCCCTTCTGAACCACATGCAGAATCACTCATTCATGGCTGCGCAAGATCCATTTGAACTCAACTGGAGTGGGATATTAGCTGCTGTGCTCTTGGAATTGCTGCCACAGCATGCTACATTATAGCATGTTATTAGGCTTGAATATGCACCAACTAAAAGCAATGGACATTTCACAGCACCTAGGCTTGCCCATGGAGTGGCGTACTGCGACTCAGAAAGACAGACCCTAGTCTCCGAGAGGAAATAAAGCGAGAGATGGAATATAAGGGAGTGGGCAAGCGGGAACTAGATGCTACAATCCAAGGGGAAGGGGAAAAGCCGTAGAGAAATGTTTTTTGTGATAAGATGTCATGTCTTGTGTACATGTCAGTCCTTTCAGGTGAACCACCATAGTTCTACAGAAGAGAAGACAATAATGTGTCCCTAAGTGTTGTGATGATCGGGTTCTGTTTCCTAGACTGATTTGCTGAATTCTAAGTTGGTACACAAATAGAAATGTAGGAAGAGTTAGGGAACATGTCTTTTTGAAAGTTTTCAGAACACATTTTCATTTCTGAGAATGGCTCCATGACCAGATTTTATAACTTTAGGGAAGATGTCAAAGAACAGCTAGGGGTTGGGGGGACCTGCCAACATGTATGTCTCTGGAGAATGTGGCAAATGTGTTGTATTAGACTAGAGAGGGTGACTCATTACCTCCAGGGTTCATAAAATGGTCGTTGAATAGTCATTTTGCTACACTCTAAACTAGAACTTTGGGCGACTTCTTACACCAGTTTGACGATGTTACCACCACGTAGAAGAGATATTGGGTGCTAAATGCTACAGGTTTACTGCACTTGAGAGGCTTAGACAATTCAGAAATGATTACGGCTGGGAGGCTTCCGTATAGTGGCTGGGCTGTTGATTACTTTCTGAACTTCAGCATTCATTCCTAAGGTGACAGTAGTTTTTTATAAGTCATGTACGTGTGGTTCTACATTTCATTCAAATGTTTCTAGCATGAACACACGGCCTAGTAATGAAATATTATAGGGATATCTGCGTAACCTGAACATCGATGAGTAGTGCACATGATAAAGTAACAGAACGGCCAATAATTTACATTTATGCTGAAAAGTACACATAATTCATTGCAAGTGCACTTGGGTACAAGTTCAAGCAAACATTGCTTGTAGAGGCCACCTTTAACAGATAGTTCCACCTTACTATCATGCGTGTAAAAGTGGATTCGTAAGCATTCGTGACATATTTACAAATGCTAATAGTTATTAACTGTTATGGCATGGTTGCACAAGCTAACGTTTAATCACGCATTCCTGGAATATTTTCAAATGGCAACGGTCAATTACTCATTACCGGCATGCAGTACTTAATTTGTAAATAAATAAGTGCCAGGACCCCAATATTTTTCTAGAACGCCTGTACCACATAGGGAAAGCAGCTTGCTGCCCACACACATGGCTACTTCCCGCACGGTCAACATGAGTTTATGGCCCTTAGGAACGTGCATATGGAATGGATGGGATCACACCAGAGTAATTCTGAGTCCAAATAACGGAACCAATTAACGAAGATGGCAAAGTACTGTTTTATTAACAATTATCTAAAACAGGGAGGTTACAACAAACCCTCTGCCCCCTCCCCTTATCCCCCTCCAGTGTCTCCATGTCCCCCCTGCCAGTGTCTCCGTGTCCCCCCTGCCCCCTCCAGTGTCTAGTCCCACCCCCTCCCTGCCCCGTTAGTGTCTTTTTTGCCCCCTTGATGATCCCTTGCCCCCCTCCGCTTTCCTGCTTTACGCTCATATCTTAGCACTTACTTTTATCATTCGGTCCTTGGACCTCTGATAATAAGCTTGTCTGTCCCCCCTTTCCCTTCCTGTCCCCCCCCAGCACTATCTTTAATAGTCATTGACCTTTAATGGATAGACTTTTGTTTTGTTCCTCTCCTTACCCCTTTCTCTCCACCCCCCATTCCTTCCTCCCCTCTCCTCTTGTCACTCTTGCACTGCAACAATTGTCGTCAGGCATAGTAATGTTACTACTAGTTTTGTCTCCTTTTTTCCTCCTTCTCCTCTCCCTTATTGTTTTATGCACTTGTACTATCTGTTATGATTTGATAGTTTTTTTTTCACATTCTAATCGTTTCAAGGACTTGTAAGAATGTTACTGTATTCTCCCATGTTCCCTCCCTCCTTGAAGCGCTTTGAAACACATTGTGTATAGGTGCTATACAAATAAACAATCAATCAATCAACGGGCGTACGCTCAGTCTCTCAATGATCTCCACACAAAATATGACTTTTTTTACACAAAATGCGTCAGAATGACATCATACTACGTGGCAATATTAAAAAACCTATCAAGGGTTGGGATTGGTTAAGGGGGACATCTAAGTATACTTTTCTGTAGGAGTTAGGATTGTTATTGGCTGTCAGTTATCAGGTGGACAATTTATGCCTACCTCTAAAAAAACATGTAATTTCAGAAACATCAGATATACAGTTTCTCATCGGTTTTCGAACTATAAGGTCCTTCATTATATGTAATTGGTTGGCACGCTTGTGCCATGTCTGGAACATTTGGTTCAGTTAGCAGCACGTAAGCCCAGACCCATGTTCAAGGAGATAGGGCATGTAACTTCCTCACCACTCAATTAACCCAGCATCTCTCATCACCCATGCCTTCTGCCATGAAATTGTCTTTGTACTTGGCCTTGCAGAACATCCTTGTCTTTGAGAATGTATGGCAGTGTGGGCACTCACTATCATGTCTGGAACCCCAAGTTCAAACTCTATTTCCATCCTTGGCTCATGTGAGAGGAGACAGCAATTTGGTCCTTTTTGCAGCTTTTAAATGCTCTAAATGAATTAGAGTTTGGTATGCTTTGTGTTCTATCTTGCAGCTTAATCTGAGAAGGTTCATCCTCTGCATACTCGTTCTTTTTCAGAATAGATAGCTGACTTTGGTTGTTTCAGTCTTGACTTCAGCCCAGACAGCCCCGCCATGCAGCTCCATGAGCCTACTATTCTTGCTGCAACACAGTTTTCCATTCCCGCTTCACGGGTTCTGGCTTACTAAATGAATGATACCTATGTCGAGTTTTCTATGCAAAGGTGGCTTCGCTTGCATTCTATTCACTACTCATAGCTAGCTCCTATGGTGACTTAATCTACCTTGCATTTCAGAGTCTGTACATTTGTTGAACGGTTATTCCTCTGCAGCTTTCTTTACATTTGAAAGCTCACTCGATTCTTCACTTCAACATTAGTTTCTTCAGGATCTATAAATCATCTTCAGCCGGTATCTCGGGACATCGTGCACACTTCTTTTTGACATCATCAATACATTTTTTAGCTTCTTTTCATACTCCATCAAGTTTTTCCTCCTGTAGGTTATCATCATGTCGAGGGTACATTCGGTAGGGTTATCTCAATGGGTATCTTCTTTCAAACACTCACTGCAGTATTGGTATCATAGCTGGTGTTAGGCACAGCACAATCTCATGTCTCCAATACACGGGACGTAGGGGGCGGGATCTCCTGCAGATTCACACAGCTGCTCCTCTACATACATATTCGATGATGTAGCTGCAACTCCCACTGGAGCATGGGGGTGATGTGTGCAAAATTGCATACCACAGTTGTTTCTGGAAATGTAGCTCCCCATGTTTAACTGCTTCTTTTAACAAATCACCCTCATTACATTAACATTTCCCGCTGATTTTACATGTGGTAAGTGGAACATTTTGAATGCCTATTCACAGAAAATAGATCTAGAGCAAAAGTGCTTCCAATATCTAGTAAAGTGCTGGGCAAATGCCAACAAAATCATCACCGGACTGTTGTACTTGCTGTTCAAACACCTCTGCATGGTCTTCTTCTACAGGAACATACTTAGCAAAGGCTCTCCACTTTAAAAGTGGCTTTTTCCCAGGTCCCGCCCTTCTTGTGGTGTTGGCTGGTGACTTCCCAGTTGTTCTCTCTGTGCTAGGTGCCCATCTGCCTCACTAATGGCACTGACCTGTCATGTGCCAGTAAGTGTTTAAGACACAGCGAGTTGGTGGCCCCATGCTGCCTACTCTGACCAATTGAGGGAACTTGTCACTTCTCCCCAAAGGAGAGCCACTACCTGTGAGGATAGGGAGGTGATCCTGCTCTGCAGCACCCTCCCTAGGGGCCAAGGCAAGTGGGACCACACCGGGACAGACTCCCCCTTAGGGTACTAGGACTCACATCCCTGTGAGGAACTCCTGAAGCCAAGCCATATAATGGCATATGTGGGACTGTCTCCCATAGCCAACACTTCCAATCATCAAGACTCGAGGAAGGAACAAGCGAAAAGAGCAGCTGGCTCTTTAACTTAAATGTATAGATCCACTAAGACGAGAGAGGGGATCACTTGGTGAAGCAGGGGGGATCCCCTGGTAATGTTATGTTATCTGGAGGCTGGTCGTGGACGAGCGCGGACACCACAATGTCCAAAGTTGCTCGAAGCTAGCAACACAGAAGCGAGCTGCATGGAGAACGAAGGAGACGAGACTCTGTGCTAAGTGGAGCCAGAGTAGTGGTGGTGCTTTGACCATGAGATTACAATGGTGGGCAGGCTGCCCATGCAACAACGCTGAGACGGCCAAGGGGAGACCACTACAGCTGACGCGGTTCCCCAGAGAGCAATACCAAAGTTGGGAGAGAGGACGAGCCGAGTCGGGCTACCACGCCAGCAAGGAGATGAACGAAGAGGAGAGAATGCTTGAAGAGACCCCAACCACGCTCAACCACTAGATGTTCCCACCTCAACGAGAAGGTAACAAGGAACTGGAGAGGAACCGGAACCGAGGTGGGAATAATTATAAGAAAGCTGAAACTCTTCCCAGTGGAAACGAGAAAGGTGAGAAAGTAAATCTGACAAACTTGAACTGCCTGGGTGAAGGAAAGAGAAGCATAACCCATGTTAAAAAAGAAACCAAGAGAGCTGTAAGAGAATTTGAAACAAACTTGAAATTAAGTGAGAAGGGGTGGGAGGCTGTTATGCTTGAGCTAAAATATGGCGCTGATGCGCAGTGCATTCTGGGGGCACTCATAGCTATAATGTATATTTATTCCATGCCTCAGTGAAAACTGCACTTGCTTTGCTAAAAGACCTGCTTTCAATGTTATCCGTTGCTGAGCCTGGTATGCAGACTTTAGTCAAGGACATTGTGCTAGGAAAGCTGGTTTTGTTATGTCTTGCTATGAGTTATGGAATTGTTTTTCTGTGGTGTTTAGAAGAGGGAAGCTTTGCTCCTTGGGGGTTACTGTCGGTTGCTCCGGCCGGCAACCAACGGTCACTCAACAATGCGCAAGTGTTAATGCCAGAAGGTTCGAGAAATTGCCAGCCCTTTTTAGGAGGGCATATATTGGGAGGCTCTGGAGAGGTCAGATGGAAAAAACAGAAAGACCTCAGTCGGAGGGGGGACGCCTTGTTCCGACCCTCCTGTGGGCTGTTGTGCTCTCTGCCTGGCTGTTAACGGGGTCTTCAAGCCGCTTCTGTCGAGATGAGGGATTCAGTTACGCCCACGGTGATGTATCTTCTTTTGAATTCTCTATCTTCTCTGTGATTTATTTTTGTTTTATCACTTGTTGCTTCTTAGCTATGAATAAATAGCTGTATAAGTGCTCATTATTTCTAACTGCGTATCTGGTTGTGAGTTATTGCTCCGTCTACCTGCTTTCAAAATATTTTCTTTGCTCTGCAAATGTACTGGTGATAAATAATTGTCCATGCACTTTTGGCAAGCAATACATAGGCCTTTATGATAAACCACGTACGAGAAAGTACAGTGTTATCCTGGAAAGAAGGGAAGATGAACCCTGTGTGTTAAGTGAATGAGCGGTATATAAGAACGACAGAAGACAAGGAGCTGAAGGCACAAGACGCCTTCACAAATAATAACTGGCAAGAAAATACAGAGAAGAGAGAGGGGCAATATGCTGACAAAAGAAATAAGAATCACAGACTTATAGTCTGCCTGATTATGCAAACCCTTTTCAAGATTAACCTAAGGAACCAATTAGTCTCAAAGTCATTGCATCAAAGAAAGGGGTGCAGCAAAAGCCTGTTGAAAGAGTTGTATTAGTTAATGGGAGGAGTCAAGACAAACTATTTGAAAATTACATATTAAACCGGAGTTTCATTTTATTTATTTATTTAATATAATTGTATATAGTTCAAAAATAACTTTTACAATCAACATTACTCAATACAAAAAGAGAAATAAAATGTACTTTGGTATCATATATGTAAAATCTATAAAATCTATTTATAACAAAATACAAAAAACATTTTTTTTAAATGTACACAGGATTACTTCTTAGACATGTTCCTCGTCTCATTTCCATACATCTCACTCAAAAGTCACACACAGTACACAATATTATTGTACTCTAAAACACCAAGTTTTCTCTTGTGTGGTTACGCCCATGAAGATTATAACAATAATTTGTTTACTCTGAATCCCATTACGGAGATAGGGTAAAACCCTTCTGCATACTCTATAGAGTGCTAAAAGAACTCATGGACTCCGTATTTAGGCAGAACTCAGCTGGTTTTATAGAATTATTATCATGGACGAAAGGTCCCAATCTTACCATACAAAGGGCGCTCATATTCTGGCACTCCGTGAGGACATGTTTGGCTGACTCTTGGTTAGTTTTCTACAGAATCTTTATTCTGCCGGCAATTTCCATCTGGCGCCATGCACTGTTAGTACTGATAACTGGTTTGTGCGCAACTTTAAATGAAAGTTACATTCTTCGGGGTCAAGAAAGAGCAATAAGTAGTGTTCAGGTTTCATAAAGCGGTGGAGTTTAAAAGGCTAACAAAGACAGTATGAGAAGCACCTGTCCGGAGAAGGGAGACATTCTCTTGACTGTATTCTTTTTTTTTTGGTTCATTCTAGTGGTAGGGTCAGCTATCATTCTTTTTTGGATGGTGGACTCATTATTTTTGGAGATTTCAAGATGACTGACGAACACCTTAGTTATTACAGTAGGTAGGGAATAGCCCATAGTGATAGGGATAGTCAGGTTTTCACAATATCATTTAATAAAGTCATTCTAAAGATGCCCTTCAGCGTCTGCATCCTTCTTCTGATCTGCTACACTTCATACTAGAGGAAAAAGGTGAAGCCGCCAGCTTAACAAGGCCTTGTATTTTCCTACTGAGTGCCCGCCACGCAGAGGTGCAGGGAAGCCAGCGTCATACTGAGACTGGAACACATTCATGTGCATGTCTGCCTGACAGCTGAACTGGTGAACTGCTCCTGGTACCATGGTTGCCGGGCTGATGCAGTAGTAGAACAGCACCAATCTTATGTAACCTGACTAGTGTTGTGTGCTTGATGGCTAGTATGAGAGCCGGTCCTTGTCACCTGTGTGGCTCATTGTTATTCGTGTAACTGTATAACTACTACAGCAGCACTGGCATGGCTCACAATGTTGTTGCTTGCTATGTGACTAAACTGGCTGTTAAAATAAGTTGCCAAAACAACACATCATCATTAAATTGAGTCTGAGACAATAAGAACCTGTGCTCAGAAATAAGTCCAAGGGCTCAGCCCTGGCAAACACCCCTACAAATTAAGCACTGCCGGCATGTTTATATGCTAAGATTTAAACAACTGTGTTCATATCCTAACACATTATTAACTATTCATGCCATGTGTGCATACTGTCTTAGCTTACTTTCAAATGATACAAACATGTATATTGCAAACAATGTATTTTCATTGAGTATTCACTTTTTTTCTTGAGTTCGTTGTAGGAGTCTCATTTCCTCCCTTCATGCATTGAATGGACCACCCTTTAGCTCTATCTTCTGCCTTACCCACATCCTGTCAAGTGACTGTGTCACATTTTCTGCAACTTTGATATGTTTGCCTAATCTTTACCAATGTAGAAGACAAAAATGTTTACAATTTCCATAGAAAATTGTGCTTCTTATTGGGCAGGGCCGCTTTGAATACTTAGAACATTGATTCATATGTTTGCATCAATTTTTCAGGTATTCAATTTGGTTCACTAATTTCTCCTTTGAACAGATCATCAGCTGTGGAGTACCACAAGGGGCAAGCCTATCACCACTGCTTTCAACGTATAGATATGGTTCCTGTGTATGATCCTTGATAAAATCAGAACTTTTTTTCACAAACTACGCTGATGACACCCAGCTGGTAGTCAAACTGAGTGTAAACTGCACCCAGGACAGTGCCAATTTGGAGGCACTTTACAAATCATTTGAGACTTGGATGAACAGAAATTGGCTGTGCTTAAATGTCAAGAAGACAGAGTTAATGGTCTTCAGTACAAACCAAGCTAGGGCGAAACTCAACCACCAATATGAATCCTTTCTCATGAATGATTCCCAGATAAAGGTGGTCAACAAAGTAAAAACAATAGAGATCTATGTGGAAGTGTCCGTGAGTGCAGAGGCACATATTCTGCCACTAAATAAGAACTGCTCCTACGATCTCAGGCTCCTCAGGACAATCCGCCCTTACCTGAGTGAGGAAAACTGTACAACAATTGCAAGAGCTACCATATTGTCCAGACTGGACTATGGTAATGCACTCATGCTGGGGGCCAACCAGGAGCACATCACCAAGTGCCAAACAATTCAGAACAGCGCAGTGAGGATCATAAAAAGGAAAACTAAAAAGGAACACATCAGTGAAGATAGAAGAAACTTGCCCTGGTTATATGTAGACGACAGAATTCAATTTAAGGCCTTGACTCTGACACATAGGTGCCTATACGGGAAAGCCCCAGTTTACCTTAAACAGAAACTGATCGCCTACAAGCCGGGACGCGCGCTTAGATCATATTCTAAAGGCCAAATAAAGGTAGCAAGGTTTAAGAAAACTAACGGCCTAGGCAAAGCCTTCCACATCACCCCCTGTACCAGTCAGATGCCCTTATGATACTATTGGTATGATTTATGTTGTCTAGTTACCTGGCTACGTCTGTATCAGTCCTTCGTCCATGTAGGCACCCCAATGCTTGCACGCTTACAGTGCGATATAAACAAATAAATAAACAAACAAAAATAAATAAATAGACAGATCTCTAGACACTGCTGCCAATCACCCTTCTGCCAAACAAACCAATGTCAGCCCCTCATCTAAAAGCCTTTGTACAATCCATATGACTCTATACTTCCAAATCTGTTTTTCCATCTAAGCACCTCAAATAAGTAATCACCTCCCAGTGGCAGTACTTAAAATCGCACAACTTCATTGATTACCAACAAGCCCCTTTACACACTGCCACAGGAACTAAGTCTGCTACTGAACCGGTGGTTACTGATGTCTGCATGCGCACAGGCTACAATAGACCAGGTTCATGGATCCTCTGGGAGCTCTTAGCTATTTGCAATGATGCTGAAAACCGCACTGTCATACCACACATATAGTTTCCCAGAGCACGGCGCTGTGTCCTGGATATTCTACATACTCATAGAAAGGAGTCAATGGTTTTGCACCCATTTTCATGCCAGAGACACTTTTCCTATTCTCCTGTTCACCACAAAACTCCTCCTTAAATTCCCTTCTTTTTTAAGTTTATCTTCATCAAGTTTCCTCTCTCATCAAGTCTTTAGGCTTCATTTGGACTCATATGCTACCAGAAACCTCATTAGTCTTTGCCATCTCCCTTTTCCCCAACTGCCTGGAAGTCAATTTTACCTTGATTGATTCCAGTTAGCTTAAACCAAATCCTTATAAGAATAAAACCTGTTGATAAGAACCAAGATTTAATTCTGAACCAGTGAGATGTTATGTAATCTCGCATTTGTATCACACTTCCGGCCATAGTTCATGGCTTTCGAAGTGCTCTGCCTGTCAGAGAGGAAAAGGAGGCGCATGACGGAACATTCAGTATTGGTAGAGGGAAGCAAAGACGCGTAGATAGTTGCAAAGGGTGAGGGATAGATCAGATGTACAGGAAGGCATGAGAAGGAAAGGGTAGAGGAGCTATGTGTGTAACTGAACCAAATGTATTGTGGGACTCTGCTGTATTCTATGGGGTGCAGCACAAAGAGGAGAGATAACTAAAAAGTAGGTGTTCTCTGCGAAAACGGGGCATGCCTGAAAATGACTCACTGCATGATTAGCCTGGGCATGTTGAAAACACACGCGATAAAGCTCTTGCGCTTACTCCCCTAAGCCCCCAACAACATTCGGGGGGGTTGCATGACAGAAATCTAAATTTGCCATATTTTCATAAGCTCCATGAAAAGCGAGCAAAGAAATGTGGAGAAATACACACCCTATCCAAGGCAGTCTCAGTGAACAACAGAGATTATGATAATGCACAAGTACTTGCAATGTGGACCACGTGGCCCACTTCGTTTATAGCTCTGCCGTGGTCAGTGGGCACCAGTGTGCATGCATGAAGTGACGCCCACAAATAATTCAAGATGGTTGCTCAGCTTTCATGCAGATCTCATGCTGGGAGGAAAGCAATGCCACAGTAACTAATCACTCGCCAGCAGTGATAATGATATCAATGTGCAAACTCTCGCTCCCAGGCCACTCCCTAGTTAGGAGTGTAAATGGGAGCTTCTGGTGAGTGGGAAGAAAAACTATTCTGCAGAAGTAGAGGGATGAGTGTTGGATAGAACCGCTCCTAAGCCACACACTACTACTAATCCAGCAGTGAGCCCAATCATAAAGGTGAAACAGGCGCAGCCCGACAGTAATACCGCCTTTGCCTCTTTTAGCAACATGCCCTAAAGGTAGGCTATACACTTCAGGGGAGATGTGACCTAACACAGGCACAGTCCAAATCACAATCATACTGCCGTACCACAATACAAGAATTTCCAACCAAGGTTCTAAACAAAATGGACACGTTAACCAGGCCTACAAATTGCAAGCTGCAATCTACTAGCGAGGCATAAAGAGTCACTCGCCCCCCTCAATTCTCCGCATACACAGCACACTGCACACCATTTCTTATTCACCAAGAGCCCATTGCCACTAGCCAATGGCTAGTGCACATTTTGACCCTGCATGAAGTAAACTAAAAACATAAAAACGTATTGAAGCAAAGAGAAGGCCCACTAAATGACAGGACTAAAGAAACTCAGCTACGTCATGCAGACAATCCAGAAATGTCATGTGTCACCTCCTCTCTACACCATTAAGATTACCTTGAAAGGACACATTTACCCTGTTCTCCCTAATCAACTACAGAGTCAGTCACGTTGCATTACATCTGTGATTGTCTAGGTAAATCCTTCACTACCTCTCCTTGCTTGACAGGGTTATTATGGGTAGTAAGGATCCATTTTGGGACAGCTTTAACCTCGTCCTCCCTTTAGCCTTTATCTCTAAGGTACAACGAGGACAGACGTTGGCTGCTCTTTTCAGACTCGGACTGGCCTATAGGGCAATAGGGCAATGCTCGAATTGAAGGCCAAACATGCTAATATGGGCCTGTTTTTTGGTAAAGGTGGGCCAGTGTGATTGCTTGCTTCAGTATGCAGCTAGTAGATTTGAATCGCATTACTGACCACATAGCCTTTCAAATTGACAATCACACGTTTCAGCAAACAACTCTCCCTTGGGGACTACTCAAACAGTCTGTCAGAAAAGGAAGTCATTTCTATTTGAAACGGTGTGCCACTTGTTCAAGGGTGACCGGACGCATTTTACACCCCAGTCTGACCCAGGATCTTACACGCCCAAGACCCCTCAGCATATTTTCTTTGCACTAGATTAAACCCGTTGACTTGCTGCCACCAAAAGGGGCACGTTGGAAGGATTCTGTCTGCTCTGCATGGCCTTCCACCAACATACCACTCATCCCTGGAATACAACCGCTGCTCCACCTCCTCTGTTCTAGCCCTAATCTCGCCGCACTATTTGTTTAATGAAGTCCGTCGGTCATTTATTCTGCATTTAAGTTGCACACCCGTAACTCTGACCCTCAATTAATGTCGACTTATAAGGGCCAACCGGAAGCTGTGAAGACTTCTCTCTTACCTCTCTCAAGCCATCGCGACCACACCACATTAAATCAACACTCCCAGCCAGCTCCTGCACATATGCTAACAGATCTTTGAACATTCCTCGCTTGTGTTCATGTGCTAATTAAATATTCCTGGCACCTGTGCTATGCCATCATTCAAGTAACCAGTCCTTGCATGAATGCATATGCAAGCCGTATTGAACCATGTCTGTCATGTGTGCATATGCCACCAGTAAATGAATCATTCCTCGTATGTCGCTGTGTGTGACTTAATGAAGCGTTAGTGGTGTGTCTGCAGATGCTAGCGATGCATTGCAACGGAGGAAGCAGCCCATATGTTCAGGTGCCACCTGTTAACTCACAGTTCATCGCAGGTGCACCCTTGTGCACAGCTACTTGCCACATGTCCCATTGTCATGCAAAGTAAGCATCTCCCACTGGGACACTCAGTTGTCCCTTCCTTGCTACAGTAGTGTCAGCAGCATGTGTATTGTTATTTGCATAAGCGGGATGAGTCAATCCAATGAGCGCAACTGGCATGGGACCCTCAAGACACACTCCGGATTCCCTCTTTCTCACAATATTCAATTGGCAGTATTTTGTCGTTGAGAACATTCGCTCCAGGTTCCATCATGCAGTGTCTATCTCTCTTGCGCTCACAATGAACAGTGAGTACACGTGTCCTTGGGGGGCCCCCCACCATGCTCCAGCGGGCCACTGGGTTTCCATTCTCACAATCATCGACTGCCGCTGTTATGTGCTCGGGACCCTTCACCCCGATGTTTTGAGTTACCCCGCTATGTCCCTTGCCCCTTCACAATGATCAATAGGGACCGGGATGCCCTTAGGGTCTTGCACTCCATGCTCCAGGAAGCTCGTGTATTGCTCTTCTTCCCAACAATACTCTGGATATACCAAGGCTGCAGAGATGTGCTTGAGAAATTGCACTCCAAGTTCGAGGTGCAGCACAGTTTCTCTTTCTCTCTCCCACTCTCTCTTCAATTGTTACTGAGGTGAACTTGGAGACCCTCGCTTCGGGTTTGGGATTAGGCACAACTTTGCTTCCCTCCTCATGTTCATAGGTTGTTTGTGTGCACTTGGGAACAATCGACTCACGTTCCGGATGCAGCACAGGTTTGCTTTCTCCCTTACATTTTTCAGTAGTTCACGTGGAAACCTTGACGCCATGTTCCAGATACAGCGTGGTTTTGCTGTCTTGCTCACATTGATCAGGTTTGGCCTGCGGCCTGCCAACGCAAGGCCATACACTGAGCTCTGGGTACATCCACGGTGTCTCACTTTATTACTCTATCAATGGTTCTCCTTCAATGCAACTGATTAGAGTCTTGGTTTCGGTCAACTAGCTGCGAAGCTCTCCAGGAAGGTGCAACATTATCCGCCGATGCTAGCGTCTACGCCACCAGGCTTCCAATCGTGAATCTCGCTAAACTTGCCCCAAATACTGAACATCTGCATCTCTCTTACGCTCCAGTGGGATGTCCTGCCCCTCGGTGTGCAGTGCTCATCAGACTCCATCCTTAGATCTAGCAGGAACTCCTTTTGGGTAATGGCCCAAAATGTCACCCTCAGAATTCCGACTCCCAAAATTCAGACTTTTTTTTTTTACCCACCCTTACACCACATATGTTGGGGGGTATTGGATATAATAGTAGTATGGGGTGACGGCGGGGGTCTACCCCCGATGAATGTGGTGTAAAGGGGGTTTACAAAAAAGTCTGCATTTTCGGCCGTCTGAATTCTGGGGGTTGTAGTGATCACATAGATCCCCCTTTGGTGGCCTTTGTCTGACCAGCTGAGCAGATGATCCGCTCACACAAGGAGGAAGACCAAGGACGCTCTTGTTAATTCTGGGGGTTGTAGTGATCACATAGATCCCCTTTGGTGGCCTTTGTCTGACCAGCTGAGCAGATGATCTGCTCACACGAGGAGGAAGACCAAGGACGCTCTTGTTAATTCTGGGGGTTGTAGTGATCACATAGATCCCCTTTGGTGGCCTTTGTCTGACCAGCTGAGCAGATGATCCGCTCACACGAGGAGGAAGACCAAGGACGCTCTTGTTAATTCTGGGGGTTGTAGTGATCACATAGATCCCTATTGGTGGCCTTTGTCTGACCAGCTGAGCAAATGATCAGCTCACACGAGGAGGAAGACCAAGGACGCTCTTGTTTGTAGACTCTGCCCTATGCTCTCCAATGTAAGAATACAGCTGTTCGATATTGTCCTTAAGGTTTTTCCAGAGTGTTGGTCCACAATGTTGGCAGAGTTGACTGGCCTGAAATATACTGTCTCTGAGCCCACGCGGCGTGGGTCTAACCAGACTGAGATCATTGCAAGTATCTCGTGGCACATCTGCTTTTTCGGGAGGTGTTCTGCTGTACACGCTTTCAGTTCTGCTGATAATGGCTATATCTGACGAGAGACCAATGATTTTAAAAATGGTATCTACCCTGCCAGAATCCTTTACTAGAGCATGTGTGAGCGCATCAGTCGGCAGGATTTAACCACCAAAAACCGTGGGGCAAAGAGTTAGCAGTCCAAGGCCTGAAACCTTAGAATACTTTCAATCGTGTCCTAAGGACCCAATCAAAAGTGGATGCGTCCATGAAGATGCGAAAAAATGAACTTTTGAGAAAAGTGTTGAACTGAACAAGTTATGACTGACTGAAGCCAACCTTTCCTGGCCACAGACTGTCCCCCTGGACGTTCTGCTTCTTCTCTCCTCCCATTGTAGAAGCAACTAACCCCCTTTCACTAACACTTCCCACCTTTGAATACCTCGGCGTCGCTTCCCTGGCTACCTGCCAGCATCCAGCTCACCCATATCATATCATTCTGGCTATAGGCATAGTTATGGCTAGATCTCACCATTAACTTTGTCATCCCAATTGCAGGCGTTTCCTCACTCACCCTGCTCTACCCTCATTCATTGCTTTGAGCTCTCCCATATTTCCGTGAGTGGGTGAGTGAGTGAATGAGTAAGTGAAGACATTCACAAGTCGTTGGCTGCTACCAAACTCACGGCCTCAATACGGCTATAAAATTGCAGTGGGACGAATGCTTGCAACACTAAACAAAAAAAATAAACATTTTAGATCACTGAGCCTTCAGCCTCTGTCAGGCCCGAGGCGTGGACAGTGTAGGCCTCAGCGGGCAAGATCCACCCAAAATCTGTAAATGCCCACTGAGTAGCGCTGAGTGGGCATTTATAGTTGTTAATGTCACTGCAGTGGGCCCAACTACATTAGCTACAGGGCGCACTTGTTAGACAATCCTGGCTACGCCTCTGTCAGGCGCAGAAACCACAATAGTCTGCAATCGAAACCACCAGCACGATCATGTACATTCTTTTCTTGCAGCCAATCAGATCCATGTGCACTTCTTACCAAAGAAACAATGTCAAACATCGTGACATGTGGTTTGTGGCTTGCTGCGCTCCAGTGAATTAGACAGACGTGCATGTCCGCTCTATGGACTTAGTTCATCTGTGGAGCCGGGTACACTACAAGGCGGGGTCTTGCAGGCAGCCGCTCATACAGCTAAGTGACACCAGATCTCGCTGTTAGTGGGAAATGTTACCATGTGTTCCTACTTCCACTAAGAGTGCAGTTACCCTTGCCAAAAGACGTCAGTGCAAAGCAGTCAGAAGTATAGTTAAGCACCGAGCGGCAGGGAGGCGGTGGGATGTCTGGGCTGTGAGTGGCTTCAGTGCCGCGCTTCACAGTTGCTCGCTTCACAGTTGCTCACAGTCATGCTTAGACTGGGCACTCATGACTGAATTGCTTAACAGCAGAATGGACCTCTGGAGGAGCTTGTTGATGTCCCTGTGTGCGTGCTTCTTCCAACCAGGGACGTCATTTCACCAAAATGCCTGGGGTAGCGGAAGTAACATCACATGACCCTTGACCTCTGATGACATCACAGGAAGTGATGTCATTTTACCCCACCCCAAAGTGATATCGCGTGAAGCGATGGAACACAACCTTTCAACCCTTGACAAAACAGGAAGTGGCATTGCGTAGCATTGTTACTAAGTACACTACGAAAGACGTGGGGCCTCATTACGACCCAGGCGGTAAGGGGTTAACGGCGCCGTAAAAGGTGGCGGTGCCGTTAAGCCCTTACCGCCTAATTACGAGATCCCTTTGCGGGTCCCTACCTTAACGGCTGGTTTTACCAGCCGTTAAGGATTGGACCCGCACAGGGACCTTGGAGGTAATTACGGTACCGCAATTTGCGGTACCGTAACTACCGCCTTCCCCATTTCCATTGAGCCCTATGGGGCAAAAATGGGAATGGGGAAGGGCCAATGGTAAATGGGGAATTACCGCCCCGCCAACCTTGGAATGGGGTGGTAATTCCGCCATTCACCATGGCGGAATCAGTAAAATACCAGCGGCAACCATGGCGCCACTAGCGCCATGGTTACCGCACAGGTCGTAATGAGGCCCTTGGTTACGATATCACTGTAATGTGATACACCTTTCATAGAAGAATGGATCGCCATATGTATCGTTAAGATCAGTGTGTATAGACCCATATTACCAAATTACTGGGAATGCAAGGAGACATCCATGGCCAAATGATAATGATGTGTTATTATATAGCACTTACGTTTAAGCGCTTTATGTAGAAGAAATATACATACAATATCACCCAACCTGTGTTGGTACTCATTTATCGACCTCAGAAGTATGAAAGGCTGAGTTGAGGTGGTTAAGAACAGCCTAACTCAGTGACTCACACCCTGAAGTGTGCCTGAAATAAACCTTCAATGAGTCTAGCAGTTATTGTGTAGAATTCCAGAAAGACACATTATTTGGTATTCCTACTATTTCTTATTGAGGGTCACTGGTGAAAATGTTAGACTTGTGTAAACCCTATTTTTTTAATTTTATTTTTTTAAGAGGCCTGAACAAGAAAGTCAGCCACTCCAGAAGCAAAGAGACACATGGCGCTCACCATAGCCCAGAAGGTTGCATACATTTTTTAGGTGTAGCAAGGGAGACCAAAGGGGTCTCATTTGCGACCCCTGGCGGCCCCTAAATGACATCCCTGCTTCCAACTCTAGGGAGACTGAAGTACACCCAGCACCCCACTAATCATCACACATATGAAGTTAATATGTAGGCAGGTATCGGTATCGATATAAAATAGCAGAAAAAAATGCTTAATGCGCGTTGACTAAAAATGCTGAGTCCTATTATACCGAACAGGGGTTGCGGGGGTGTCCCCTGTGCCCAGTGTTTAGTATAATGATTGAGGGGGCTAAAGGGCTGTCCCCCGCATCCAATGGAAGGAGTGTAGCACCAGGGATGAAAAAAATACAGAGGAAAAAAAAAGGAGAACCTACGCCCTTTAGAGGAAGGAGACTTACTTCGCAGTGGGGTGACGAGTGGAGGAACAGTCGGGAGTGAAGGTAAGTGACAAGAGGGAGCTGGGGTCGTGGGTAGGGGGAATGCAGCCCAGTGTGTTCATGTGTGCACGGCGAGCTGCCGTTTTCAGATTAAACATTTTTGGATTCGGTAACGAACATATATCCCTTCAATTTCCCCTGCTGGAGGTGTCAAATCTATGTATCATAGCACTGAATTTAGCAGAGGAAAGGACCTTGGTATGTTAGTAGGTTACCCCATAAGAACAGCGCACGGTCTGAATTATGTAAACGTTTTGGCGGATGCTAAATGTTTCGTTGATGGTAACTTGACTACCTTTATTTTCCGCAGGCTGAGCTTTACACTGGACCAAGGTGCTTATGCGATAAGACGCCCTATATGTTAGCGCAGTAGCGTTGATTGCTCAAACGCCTCCCTTTGCAGTATGGAACACGTTTAAAAAGTAATCTCATCTGTCAAATTATTGAACCCTTCCTGAAAATCAGAGCAATCAATTGCGATCTCACTGCAGCGCCATCTTGACGTGGGGAATTCTGCCAGCGAATAGAATTAAAGCATCATATGGGGCCTGATTCATGGAAGTGTTTTATAATGGTGCAATCCCATAGGAACACGTTCCATGAAAGTTCCGAGCCTGGATATTTTAAATAGCAAAGCGTAGGCAATACATCTGCATTGGGAAGCATTTGAAAGAGCGGGGAATAAAGCTTTTTTTTTATTATTATGGAAATCCAGGGTACGCATTAAACGGGGTCTCCGCAGTCTTCTGTTCAGCATCTCCAGTCTGAAAGGACAGGTACGCCTTCCCATCTGAATATGGTTTCTGGAACCTTCAGTAAGTATCCTGCAGACTATAGGCTGAAAAGCCCCTATAGTGATTACAACTGTGTTATGGAAAGACCATGCAGGACAGAAGTCGAAAATTAGCAGCCCGACTGGAATGCTCTGTTTGGCTCTGCTATTCAGGATGGGGGTTTGCGAGTCAATTCTGGGCACTATATCCCGGTAGTTGATTACATTCCGCCTTTCTTTCCAGCAGGGCTAAAACAAATGCTCCCTCGGGTGGTGGGGCATCAAACTGGGTCCGCTCGGCCAGCCCTTCTGCCCCACTCTCCTCAATTCTCTCTCTGTGATGCGCTCCACTTCGGTGCACACTTCCTTCTTCCCATTGAGTGCCGGCACGATTTTGGAGTACGTGCCCTCTGCCAAGTTCAGTGCACAGTGCCACACCTCCCCAACAGTGCGGGACTGAGCACTGCTCCTGCAGCTTGACCCCTTGCTTTCTTAAAAAGCCTTCCGGAGCCTTCCGGAGCCTCCACCCACCAATCGATGCCAATAGCCTTTGCACCCACGGAGCAGGATTCACTGTGATCAGGAACCCTTAGATCTCTTTAATGGACCCTGCTTTACCAATAAATCTGGCTTTGGGCACATAATCACCATGAATTCGGCCCCTCTCCTTACCAGCTATAAGTTTCAATTGATTAGGTCTTAACTGTTGTTCACGTTTGTACATGGTTTTAAGATTCCAGCGTTTCCAATGGGAAAAACTAAGACTCTTTACTCACAAGTGGTCATGCTTTCAGAACTTGCTGTAAGCGTATGACAAACTGGGTCATATATTTGAGTTATCCACTTCATTCATGTTATGAGAAGGGACATCATTTTTGGGGGTTGCCAGGGGTCGCACCTACGACCCCTGAGGTCTCCCCTGCTACCCCTGTGGTCTCCCTTGGCCTTGACACCCCTAAAAAAAAAAGAAAAAGAATATCTATATACAGACATTTTTTTTACAAATTGAAGCTCCTGGGCTGTGGCCAGTGCCATGTGGCTCTTTGTTTCTAGAGTGGCTGGCTTTCTTGATCAGGCCTCTTAAAAAAAATAAAAAGGGTGTACCACAAGTGTAACACTTTGAGCAGTGACCCTAAATAAGAAGGAATAGGAATAACAAATAATTTGTCTTTCTGAAATACCATACAATAACTTCTAGGCTCATTAAGGGTTTATTTCAGGCACACTTCAGTGGGTGAGTCATTGATTTAGTCTGTTCTTAAACACCTCAAATTCACAATGCAGACAAAAATCTCCAAAAATCATTTAGAGTAGAATAAGCATCCATTTCGGACTATGGGCCTGATTCACAGAGTGTTTCCCTATGAGATTGCGCCATTGCAAATGCTTCTTTGAATCAAGCTCTACGTATTTTGCTTTAATTAAGTTGCAGTTATAGCATGTTTTTTTCTGCCGTTGCCTCTTTACGATCATCACAAGACATTCCATCTGGTGTCCTCGGTCACTTGACAAATTCCTTGTGCCTAAAAGCTAGTGTACAGCATAGAAATGTTTGACGATAGCACATACAGGGGCTCTTGATTTCATTGTGCCACAATTAATGCTTTGTTGTAATGTGTCTATCTTTCCTATCTGCATGGCATGCTGTTAAGGATGTTTGTTTGCATGTATGAGGTAATGAGTGCCGAGAGTATGGGATGCCGTGTGAGTGTACTGCGTTCCCTGCGCTACTCTAAAATCTTTAATACACAGTTATGAACCTTCCCAATGGTATGTATTTTGCCAATCTCTGAAGCCTGAAAATTAGCCTGAAAAGTATGTCCACACAGGCCTGACATGCGGACAACTTTGCACCAGACCTGCAGATAAACAGGCCTGCTGTTAAAGCTCAGTTACCAGTTTAATGGAATCCACTACAGAGTGTAATTTGCTTTCTGACTTTGAGAACATTCAGACATGTAATTGCTCATTTTACTATAGCCTGTAAACTAGCTGTAGCCAGTAAGATAGCTCGCGGGGTTGAGCACCTGCTGCTGCGATTTATGTGTGATCTGCAAGTTGCAGGTTTGAATCCCTGCAAGGCTAACCCAGCCTTTCATCCTTCTGAGGTTGATTAATGAGTACCAACACAGGTTGGGAGATATTGTATGTATATTTGTTCTATACAAAGCGCTTAAGGGTGTTATATAATAACACATCATTATCATATGGCTTGACAGTAATTTGGTAATAGGGGCCTATACACACTGCTATTAACAATACATATGGTGATCAATTCTTGTATGAAATGTATATCAAAGTTATTTTTCGTAGCGTACTTAGGAATAATGCTATGTGATGTCCCCTCCTGGTTTGTCAAGGGGTGAAAGGTCGTGTCCCATCACTTCCTGTTATGTCACTTTGGGGTGGGGTCAAATGACATCACTTCCTGTGATGTCATTAGAGGTCAAGGGTCGTGTGATATCACATCTGCTACCCCTGGCATTTTGGTCAAATGACGTCCCTGGTTATGAGTCATGGCTGAAGACCTTCATCTTAATCAACAGGTCCACCAAGGGGATAAGGTGGCACTATAAGCTTTGTAGAACCACAGCTTTCTTTTTCATGGCAAACACAGCTGCAATGGCTGCAGCAATTTAACCTCCACTATTGCAAAGCCGAACAAAACACATTGTACATATGCAGGGCACATTGTCTTATGAAAACGGGGTTTAAACTTCATCACAAAACCGAAGCAGTGGAACCTATGGCCGAACGACGTGTTTGTCATCATTGCCATAGATACTGCATGTGAAAACATTGTGCAAATTATTAAAGAGACAAAACAAAATACTGGGAAAAGCGGATTCGTTTTACAATCATTAAACAACACTGATCACAAAATAAGAATGCCAAAAGCAGCTTCAATAAAAAACATGTGCAAACACGAGGAGTATGTGAACTTAAATAAGGAACCCACGTGATTTGGGCAACTGCATACTCTGCTAGGATGGATTCACAAAATCTCTACTTGATAGAGCAAATAAGCTGCTCAACTATGATGAGTTAACAGAATAAAGAATGTAAGGCACAATGACAGACTGGGCATATGCAAGCAGCGTTCGCTCTTGTGCAATCCCTTTAGCTTGCTCCAGCGAAAACGCATTTGCCTCATTTGACAAAACATAAATAGGGGGGGGGGGTAGACAGACTGTGTTACCAGATGTGTAATTTGTGTGACTAGTATGAATATGAGGCTTCTAGAGACACATTTATAGTGTTTCCTCACAATGAGGGAAATAATCATTTGCTTTTGTATTTTGTGTTTGTATTTATTTGTGGACCTGGCATGTCAATTGCGATCAGAAATGACTTGCACATTTGAAGACGGTGCATTCATTCCCACAAACGGTGTTTGTACAATAAGTGGCATTTACAAAATATGGTACCAATGCCTAAAAGGTGCAATGGCCATAGTTATCCCGGCGTGTCTCATGATCCATAACAGGAGCCAACTGTTCCAGCTTAGACTGCCTGGGTCCCCTTCTTTGGCGGCGTCTGATCTCAACTACTAGGATTTCTGAACCATAGCTTCCCAGCACCGTTGGGGGCAGGTTGGGGGCAGGTCGTCTTTTGGTACTGTCAATGGAGATGCCTTGATGAACTCAGGGTCATATTTGGCCATAATGTGTCAAAAGTCTTGAATAATGAACACTGAATGGAATGCTGACTTCTGATCCTAAATACTGAAATCCGGTATATCAAAGAACAACTTGGCTAGATAACATGCCCGAAGGCGAGAAACACATGTCGGGGGTCATGCAACACAATAGTTAAAGACAAATATACGAAGTCATGTTTGTCTTAAAAAAGCATTTTCCATTACTCGTGACACAGGAGTCACAGAGGTTTGAATGGCATTTTCATTGGTATTACCTTTGAACTGCATTTGCACTTTCCTAAATATGATTGTCATGTGTACACTGTGTTTGCACGATCACAAACATACTGAAATGGTTATTGTGCCAGTGGATTCTGATATGATTTACACTATATGATGTAAGAGATAATAGTTTCACTGGTAAAAATGGTTGTGTGATCTTTCATGTTAAATAACAAGCATAATGCAATCAGCCTGTCACGAATGTTACAGAATGCCAGTATATCGATTCATTCAAGCTTTCCCAGGGAAAATCAATTTCTTATCATGCTACTGCCATTGTCTAATCACTCCACATGAGATGCAGCCAGGCTGGCAGTTAAAGGCAACCGCATTTTCAAAACAATGGTGTGGGCTGTCGCTGGTATAGAATGTTTAGAATCAGAAGTCATGTAATGGATCTCATCTGCATCCAATCAGGCTTAATGACATCGAGATGCTAACCTCATCTCATGTCTTGATGGGACCGACACCCAACAATCACCCATGATCATGATAATGGACTTAATGCCTTTTCAAATTATAGTTGCTCCTAAAGAAATGTATAAACCTCACCACAGAATGGGGACACACTACTGCACGGGCAATCATATCCGGAAACAGATGAAAGGAACTGATTGTGCATTGTGTAACATAGTTCTTGGAAAGTCCAGTCAAATGTTTACAATATCCATCATGAATACAGAAGAAGAAATGTTTACATGTACAGAATATAGTTGAAGGACATTTCGATTAGCTGTGATCATTCCGAACGCTTGACTCTATTTTGCAGTGCTGAGTCTGGAAGCCCAGGCTCATTTGGGTGAATTCAGTGTAACTTTATGCTAAATTAAAATACAAGGAGGAAATAACATATCTGCAACAATAATGCATGCACCACTTCTAAGCTGAAACTGATCAACTGAATGCAATGTCCTACGACATGATTTTGAACCGCAGAACAGCAAAGTAAGGTAAGACCTCTGGGTATTCACAATCTCCTTCCTATCAGCTCCTGATTCAACGCATGTTCCCTAGTTCGATAGAGTGAGATCTTTCTGACCCTTCCCAACTTCAGCTGAAGTGCAGATGCCAATGGTTCTGTACTTGGAAAGATGACCCGCTCTGCACATCAGCTCTTAGAAGGCTTACGAAGTGGCTTGAAAATTAAGTTGATCGAGAGTATTCTGCTTTTTCTTGGGTACCGAAGGAACCTTTGCGCTCGCTCGATCTGTCTAATATGTATGGTTTATCCTTACGTGCCTCGAGTTTCAGCAGGCGTAGTACACTGGCAGGCCAGCTGCTGAGCCCTGTAGTATTCTGTGGCATTGCTGAAGCCACAAGCCTGTCACCACAACAGGTTGGTGGCTTCCACGCTGACAGTGTTAGTGGACCATATGTCACAGTTATATACTGTGATGGGTCAGAAAGAGGATGCAGAATATTTAAGGACATTTTTCATCAAGGTTTATTAAATAATAAGGTGTAAACCTAACTATCCCTATGGTTATGTGGCATTCCCTACTTAAAGGAATAACTAAGGTGCTTGTCAGTCGTCTTTTCCAATGTCCAAAAAGAATCTGTGCATCGTCCCAAAACAAACACTATCTGATCCTATCACTATTCCCAAAAAAATAAAAAGGCATGAGAATGACTCCTTTCTCCTGCTTGCTGCTTCCAGCACTTCTCGTCTCAATGGTGTTGCGGAGTGGCTTGCCTTCCTAGTCTTACAGGGGGCGGGGCATGCCCCTTGAGGAGAAGGGATGAATTCCCTCGATTCGTCACAATACCCATGGCTCTATCACCGTCAGGAGGAAATGCATGATGGGGAGGAGAAGCAGAGGTAGGTGGGGAGCATGGTAGGTTTACATGTATTGTATTCCTTTGGCTGTGGGTGGTCAATCGGTTGTCATAGATAACTCGAGCTTCACTGTGTTTTTATTTTTATTTTTGTATACGTTATTTACTTACAAATATTTTAACCATACAATGCCCTCTCAGAACATATGCCGAACATATAGTAGAATTAATTCTTGAGAAGTTTGTTTTCAAAATGTCTGCGTCTTTCCATCTAGGAGCAAACACACTGAAGAGCTGTACGCCTTCAAGGCCTTTATTGAAAGGCCAAGCAGCCCCTCTTATCACAAGTTCATAACATGCCTTGTGGAAAGACAAATCCACTTCTGTGCTCAAATGATTGATTTGATTCGATTGTTTATCTGTATAACATAATGTAACATGCATGACCTCTACTGCATAGAAGTACAAAATTGCTTACATTTCTGGTGTACTAATGTACTTTGGGCGGTTACCCCTTGTTTACACAAAGTAAATTACTTTGTGGTAATTCACTTTGTGGAAATTACTATGAATATAAATATATATATTTGTGGGTTTGGGGGTAGAGGGGGGTGGGAGGGGTTTGGGGTAAGGGTTGTAGTGAAGTGGTAAGGGGTGTTTGAGTGTATACCCCCCAATAAAAAAATAAAAGAATTGAAGTAATAATTCGAAGACATTTCTAAGAAGTAAATTACCACAAAGTAATCTATTTAGTGGCAATTACATGGTACCCTTTGGGCACCCACCAGATGGCAATACTTGTGTTTTCTAGGCAACCTTCCAGTGTAAACAAAATTCCACCCAATAAATGCTTACTGTCACAGAACATAAGAAAGCCTGCCCTACAGTATGGCCCTTTATAGCCAATAGGCCCAGCAGTTCTGATTTGGACTACAATTGCAACCTTCTTTTCCCAGTCAACAATACTGTGATGGACTTACACATCCTATCAAAGGAGGGACTCATGTCACTACAGCCTTGTTGGTTTTGGCCTCAGTCTAAAACATATTCATGCTGTGCTCCCTGAGCCATCATTATTGGCTGCCAGAATGGTTCCCGTACCCCAGCTGGTTCCCATCTGAAAAGCGAAGGCCGTTAGTCCACTTGCATCTGCTGTGCATGCCGGCAGTGTGGGAGCAGAGGTTGGTAAAGGTGGCCATACACCAAAAGGTCTCTTTCACCTACAAAATTCATATATGCCCAAGACTGCTATGGAGTTCTCCTCCACCGTTACAATTCATGTGTTATGGTGAACTCGCACAGCTACAACATTCAGGTGTGCCCAACATTGCATCGGCATTCTTCTTGGCTTACAAAATTCATGTGTGCCTAAGCCAGCTTTGTTGTACTCCCACACGTACACAATTCATGTGAGCCTACACTGCGTTGGCATACTATTTTATCTACAGAATACACATCTGCCCAAGATTGGTTTGGCATTTCCCCCTGCCTACAAAATTCACATGTCTTACAGGGCTTTGGAGTACTCTCACACCTGCAAAATTAAGTGTGCCGACCACTGCATCACACCCCAACCCCATGGTTTCACCTTCATGTGCAACATTTTGCAACCCCCACCACCATATCTCATAGTTTATCCTCAATGACATGAAGAGCACTTTGTTGGCTTCTCCATACGTTTGCACTATATAAAACCCATATATAAAATAAAAAATGCTGTCGTGGTCTACCCCCACACCTCCAAAATTCCTGCGTGCATAGGACAGCGTTGGTGTACTCCCCCTACACAATTCACAAGTTCCGACTACTGCTTTGACATTCTGCTTCGCCTAATAAAGTTCACGTGCGCCACACTCCTTTTATTCTCTGCCTAGAAAAACCTATGGGTTTTTGCCTGGTTTGGTGCTCTGCCCCTCGTCCACCCACAAATCATGTGCCCAAAGCCTCCCCCAAATTCTAACCCAATTATCTACCTCTGCTTTGCCCTATTATCAATGTAATGCTATTGTAATCCACATTACAAATAAACCTAACTATGCCGTGCTTTACCTAGACAAATTCCCTTCCCGAATCAGTGGTACTGCTTCTGCCTCTTCCAATGACAATTGATGAGTATCACGATTACTTTCACTTTCTAGTTTATCAGTACTGAGAACAATACAAGCGCAATGCACCTCCAAAAGAAAACCAAAACAAGGGAACTATGGCCCACTTCTAAGCATCTGCTGTTGGCTGGGATTGGCCAGCCTCTGCCTCGTGGACATAAACCTATTCCTCGTAGCTGGAATAGGAATGTGTACCTGCAGCTGCGTATTATTAAGACCAAGCTTTAAAAGAAGCCAAAAGGAAGTATGCAAACAACAACACGACAAGCGACTTAAAAGAAACTTCAAGTACAATGTTACTAACTCGCCTTGATATGGACTGAGCACAAACCCCAGTGTCAGGAAAATCCTGCACATTTCTACCTGTTGGGAAGTGTAGAAATTCTAGGTTTTTGACTTTTATCCGAACCGTCAGTAGCCTTGCATTGAGATTTAGTCTTTCCGAGTCCTCATAATTCTGGTGACTCACACGCTTTTTAGTTTGGGCTATAAACCGAAACTATTGCATTGGAATATGAGGAGGGACACAAAGCTTATAGGTGTTGTTTGGAAATTTGCCCACCCACTGCCCTGTTAATCCCTATTGCCATTCTCAGCCAGTACCTGCCCCTCCCACCCAAACCACCACCTCATGGGAACTATTTGAGCACGTTTTAATCAAGCCTTGCCATCAATCGTTGTACTCAAAGTGACTGCCAGAATGTTTTCAAAGCAGCGTTCGGAGAGTTAATGACTTAATTGGATCTGTTAACACATTCTTGGTGTAATACACATTTCTTAACCAGGCTTGCCTTCAGCCACTTGATTTAGAAGCACTATGGGTGTCCTGCACTAAAGTCCTGTTTAAAACAAGCATTAACAAAGCAAACAGTTTTGCCCTGGTGTGTATATGTTTAAGACATTTGACAAGCACTGCTATTAAACGCCCAGGTACTTTCACCATTTTCTCACTTGCTACCATCAATGGGCAGTTAATACCAGTATGGCAGTGCCTGGCAAAGTGCCTTCCCCATGTCTACACAAAAGTCCAAATTGTTGGCATTGCCAACGCTAGTTCTCTTCTGCCAGGCATTTAAAACCAAGATCACCAGGGTACGCCTCTCTCATCTCCTGGGAGGTGGAAGATTGTCGATGAAGGTTTAGCAGTTAATATTTCAGATTGCACAAAAAATATGAGTATTTCTCTGCCCAATAGCACCGGGACATTTGTGACGATTTGCCAGGTTTGTCACTTTTTCCCTGAGGGGATCCCTTTCCTATGAGGCTAGGGAGGTGAGGCTGCTACCCAGTAGTCCACGTAGGGGTGGTAATATATCAGAGGACATTATAGGGAGGGACTCTCCTCCTGGGGAAAAGGACGTCAATTGGGGAAAAGCTTCCCTAAAACTCTGTCACTTAATCCCCTTCCTTCAGAGTCAATCTTTTCTCCCACCATTGATAGAGAAACCATGTGCAATTCTGGGACCTTGACCATGCCAAATGTAAAATATATTGGGACGAGGAAGAGCAAGGGAAGTATATGGAATAGCAGTACTTTAACGATGAGGCCCAAGGGAGGCATGAAGAATACTAAAGAGACTTTAGTGAATGGTGTTGACGTTACGCAAGGGCAAAGTCCACAATATAAAGCAGAAAGCAAGAAAGGACCAAGAGAGTCTCATCGTGGGAGCCTGCAGTACGCAAACCAAACCCGGGAGTTCAAACTGGGAAGACAAAGGCAAAGTAGAAGCATCTCGCCAGAATGATGGGACGCTTCCAAATTGTCCTGGGAGCCAGCAGGGAGTCGACTCCGTTGTTGGTGGCGTGACTGCAGAGAAGTGGACCATCAGCTCCGGAAACAATGCCGAGACCACCAGCCTGCCCAGAGCCACACAGGAAGCAGGAAGAAGGAAGACGAACGAACAGAGGCACCTGTGACCCTGTGTAGAACCAAAGCCGTGTTCCAAGCATACCACAGGGAACGGGAATGGCCGGAAGATCGGGTGAGGTCCGGGAAGTGGCCCGAAAATAACAGATTGCAGCAAGAGGCATCTCCCTCATCACAGTGGTTTGTCAAATACCACTGATAAACCAGAGTGCATCGGGAGTCACCTCCCTCAGCACAGTCACCCAACAAAATACCACTGTGAAAACCGAGTGCATTGGGAGACATCTCCCTTGATGCAGTGGTCCTACCAGAGTGCATCGGGAGTCACCTCCCTCAGCATAGTCACCCAACAAAATACCACTGTGAAAACCGAGTGCATTGGGAGACATCTCCCTTGATGCAGTGGTCCTACCAGAGTGCATCGGGAGTCACCTCCCTCAGCACAGTCACCCAACAAAATACCACTGTGAAAACAGAGTGCATCGGGAGTCATCTCCCTCGGCGTAGTGGGCCAACAAATACCACTGCGAAAACAGAGTGCATCTGGAGACATCTCCCTCGACGCAGTGGCCCAACAAATACCACTGATGAAGCAGAGTGCATCAGGAGTCATCTGCCTTGTTGCAGTGGTCCATCTAATACCACTTATAAGACTGAGTGTAATGGGAGTCCTCTCCCTCGTAGAACTGGTATATCAAATACAGCGGGAAAACCAGAGTGCTTCGGGAGACATTTCCCTCATTAAGTTAATACTTTTGGAAAAACCGGTAAGAAGACGTATGGGAGAAATACAGAGAACCCTGGGAATAGTATACCTTATCAGAAGGTCAAGTGTATGCCAAATAAGGCTTTGAGCTTCAATTCATCCTGGAAGAAATTAGAGAAGTGAATTCAAATTGTCTACTCAAGTGCTTAAAGAACCGTCTGTGGAGATTTTACAGAAGGACCAGGAGAACAGAGACATTCCCCGTGTCCATTGTAGTTGAACATTGAAGGAATTACTTCTACATTGCTATAATTTTGAAGTGTTAACCAGGAGAAGGGAGTAATTCTCCGGGTGAAGAAAACACACATTTTGCTTTAGTTCAAAGTTTATGTTTCTAGTGTTAGAGGTAGATTAGATGGTTTTCTAAGTGAGGATGGGACAAGCATTTCTTTGGATGGACATTCTGATGGACCAATAAGTTCTCTTAGGTTGAGGCATGTCAAGCCCCTTAGATATAGGGAAAGATAGGCTTCTTTATTGACCTAATAAAGGTTTATAGCCCACACTATGACCCCTCCTTGTCAATTTGCTTCTTCTACACCCTCACAAATACCAGAGACAGATTGATTTAAAAAATGTGTTAGGAAAATTAATCAAAAACATTTAAATTTGATAGAATATGAAATATTTCAAGAACTATCAGACATGGTTGTGTTTAAATCCATCAGTATATTTGTCTTCAATTTCTTGATAAAAATGCTTTCATTTTATACTATAGCGACAGGATTTGGAAAAAATCAAGACTGGGAAAAAACTCCCATACTGCAATCTGTGATCAGCGAATTTAAAATGATTAAACAAATTAAGTGAGGACAGGTATATGTGATGAATGTAATGGATTGCACAAGGGAAACCGACAAACAGTTTAACAATTTATGAGAAATGAACTCAAGAGCCAACATCTGAATCATAGGAGTGGTCATTTTTTTTGGCTTCAGACAATTAAAGGATTTCACAAACCATGAAGACATTTCTAAAAAGCTGATTCTCTACTACACATTTAGTGAGAGAAAAACAAAATGTTGCATACCTGTAGGAAATGCGCCAAGAGCAATTGAGAAAGGAGAATGAAAGGAAAAAAGTTGCCTGCTGGATCGTAAAGGAAAGGGTTAGCCATTGAAAGAAATGAAAGAAAGGGGGAATTCTCTAACCTTCTGAAAGCTCAATTCCAAAAGTCCCTCGAGAAAGCACATTAAATGGTAAATAGTAAAAGCTGCCACCTGAAGGCAAAGTTCAGAGAGTCCATTGAGGAAACTACTGAATTAGAAAGCGTGTGTGAAATTTAATTAAAAGCAGAACATGTTCATGGTGGAACTGTAAGTCAAATTATTTAAGGACACTGTGAAGACATAGAGGAAAAATAACTGTGCCAAACCAAGATACAAGTTTTAGAGGCCATCTGACACACCTTAACATCTGCTGAACTTTACCTTTGGCTAACGTCATCATTTTAGGGATTGCAACAAATCATATTCGTCTTGGCTAGAATGGACAAAGGATCAATTAAAGGGATTTGGGATACATATTAACGAAGTGCATACATGATCGGATTTGCATTAACAACCATTAGTCCCACAATATACTTTCTGGAGACAGCAATCTTGATGACTGTAAGAGGATGTTACTTTGATGTGCAACAGAAAAGTACTGGCAAATGATTGTATTACAACAAGTAGTTTTCAATCTAAATGTTTGATCCACATATTAACATGTCTTCGGAAGTTACGGTTGGGACAAACTATTATTCATAGTGAAACATTCAAGAAACCATTGAACTCGCAGAAAAATAAATGATAGACTTAGATAAACATACTCTAAACCAAACAAGTCAAACATTAGAAATCTTCCGAAGAGCAGAATTAAGGCCAAGCAACAGAAGCAGACATCTGAATGTCTTGCACTAGTCCGTCAATAGTCTACACAAAGTGAAACGATGAACTGGATCATGTTAAAATACTGCCCATTACTGCAAACAGAAACAGAAATCAGGGCATTATTGGTATTTTAATGAGAAACAAATATCAATATTACATATATTACAACCTCAGTACACATATAACAGGAAGGGAAATCACACTCAAGTCCTATATAGGCTTGTGTGAGTTTATTTACCTCATTTATGCTGTTGTAATGTTTTCCTCATAATTTGGATTGCCTGGATAGTCATATTTTGAGCTGTTTTATTATGTTACTGATATTAACTATTTTGGAAGTATATAATACTGCTCATTCCATTTTCCACATATTCACTATGAGAGTTATTCTGGTATGCATTACAACCTTTCCATTTTATTGTATGCTTCTGACTGTTTTTAAAATGACACAATTATCATTGTTCTGTGATATAAACTATGACTCCTCCTAAGTAGTTTACATGTAGGTTTATTTCTCTTAGTTGTAAAGTAGAGAAAGCACTGGGACATCCATATAGCCCAGCACCTTAGGTCCAACTGACACCAGCAGAACCCTGCACACCAAACATACATCAACATTCCACCTAGAGTCCCAGTGACATCACCACACCAACACTCCACCTAGAATGTTAGTGACATCAGCACTATCACAGATTATGACATATCTCCCTCTCTTCAACAACACAACACTAGACCCATGTTAGAGACCCATCACAAGTGCAATATTACCAGAACAGTTCCATCTAACCAAGATCTAGAAATGGAAAACACAAAAACTAACTCAACCCACAGGCTCTCCCCAGAACCTGAACCCACTCAGCTAGAAACCCGCTGAATGAACCACAACAATGGAAGAACCAACAATAAGTCCTTCACCGCGGAGACACGTTGCATAGCAACCAAAACTAACCCACTCACCATCTAATCCCCACACAGGCATGTGGCCACTATGTCTATGTCCAACACAAAAAACTCGAACCAACTTTGATCCAACTTCCAAACTCCATAACAACACACTGTCCCCATAACTTACTCAAACAGCACCTCACTGCCCTTAAAAACAACCCAGACAGCACCACACTGCCCGCTAGACAGCACCTCACTGTCCCCCAAAATGACCCAGACAGCACCTCACTGCCCGCTAGACAGCACCTCACTGCCCCTAAAATGACCCAGACAGCACCTCACTGCCCCTAAAACATGACCAGACAGCACCTCACTGCCCGCTAGACAGCACCTCACTGCCCGCTAGACAGCACCTCACTGTCCCCTAAAATGACCCAGACAGCACCTCACTGCCCCTAAAACATGACCAGACAGCACCTCACTGCCCCTAGAACATGACCAGACAGCACCTCACTGCCCCTAAAAAAAAAACACTGGCATCATCCACACATAACCAGGGGACATGCCCCTATGAACACGACAAACAAAACACTGCAGGACAACATGTAAAACCCCACAGTAAGCGATAACCAGATCAAGTCCATGGCGCTAAAGTCCCTGCGCCAAACCCCAACATGTCCCTGAAATGCAAAACACAAAATGCATGGCAAGTAATTGTAAATGCAAAAATGGATGCAAGTGACATGGCGCTAAGGTCCCAGCGCCATATCCCCACCCACATGTCCACTTCAGCCAACCTGCAAAGCAAGCATTGCATAAACAAACATTACAATGTCCCATGGACCCCACACCACGAGTCCATACTAAAAACCCAAGGACATGTCCTAACAGCAGGCCACATACATAAACACAACATCAGTACACAAATGACAGGCCTTAAACTGCTAACATTAACCCATGACCAAACCCAAATATTTTCTCACCCCGGAGGCCACAATGTAAATACAAACAGCATTATCCATTAAAACCGGCCTCACCAAACACATCCAGTCCAGTCCTTCGTTAGTTCCTTTTTCATGTTATATATACCCCACTGGTCCGGATCCAGCGCTCGGCGCCTCACCAACATTCCTGTTAGATCATTGTGTCCTGTTACAACATCCGCACTCTCCAACACAGCGAGCTCACCACGACTGCCAAGTTTAAATCTGGTCCTTGATGTACCGGTTAACATCCCGTAAAATGGTGAAAACCCTCCAGTGTTAAGCTTAACATAAGTTTGTACAACATCCTACACTTCAACTGTCTTCCTGGAGAAGCGCGCCCCCCGTACCCAGCGCCTGCATGAAATTCCTGTAGAACGTTGCGCTCCATGTGAACGTTGCTACGGGTTTCAACGTTGCGTTCCAGCAACTCCTGACGCTCCGTCAGCTCTCCTCCTACTGACGTCATCATTCGCTCCTCAGGCACTGGAGAGCGAAGATCGCCATCTGCTTCCAACACCGACGTAGCCTTCCTTCCCCCGCGGCCATCAAATCCATTACGGCAGCTCAAAACACCAACCTGCCGCCGCCGCGGACCCGCTGACAACAACCACCTAAGCTCGCTGCCAGCCCGCAGTACAGCTACTGTCCCTCCAGGCCACCTCAGCCTCCTGACAGCACCGCTGGTATACCTGTGGCTCACACGACCTTGTGAGCTTCTCTCTCCGTCAAGCCACAGCGGACCCGCTGACAGCAGCCGCCTTGACAGCAGCCACCTCATACTGCTGTCAGCCCGCAGAGTCCTCTCTCCGACCGCGTCGCAGCCCTTCTTCACAGCAGAACTGTACGATCTAAAACAGCTCCACCCGGCCACCTCAACCAGATCACGCCACACCTCCGCCATGCCCATCTGTAACAGCTGGGCCACTTCAGCCCCAGTATCCCGCGCCTGCACTTCCCAAAGACACGAGTGCATGGCGCCATTCATTGAATACCGAGCAAATGTGGCTCTTCCAGACGCCTAGGGCCCACCTTGCTGAGCCCTGTAAATGGACCTCCTCCAGTCCTGCACGCTCGGCTCGCAGGACACTCACAGCCACAACCTCTGGCTGCCTGGAAACTTGACCCTCAGGATCCCCAACCTGGATCCTGGCCTGAACCTTCACTGCACTGCCCGGCCTGCAGCTCCTTGGTACTGGATGGATGTCAGCACTTCTCACCAGCTGCCCCTTCCCAGCAGCACAGGAACCATCCTCGTCGCCAGTGATATAAACTATGACTCCTTCTTCATAAGACCAAGACCAGAAGGTAAGTAGTTTACATGTAGGTTTATTTCTCTTAGTTGTAAAGTACAGAAAGCACTGGGACATCCATCTAGCCCAGCACCTTAGGTCCAACTGACACCAGCAGAACCCTGCACACCAAACATACATCAGCATTCCACCTAGAGTCCCAGTGTCATCACCACACCAACACTCCAACAGGAATGTTAGTGACATCACCACCATCACAACACACATAGCCATAATCAGACCCAGCACAGATAATGACAGTTACCTTTCAAAACTGTCTTATTACCATGGTTCTCTCAAGGCTTGAGTACTGCAACAGCTTCTTCCTTAATCTGCCTCCTTCCTCACTCCGCCCTCTTCAACTAATCCAGAAAAGTACTGCAAGACTTATCCTTGGTCTCAAGCCCAGGGACCACATCTCTCAAGCCCCAGAATCTCCCCACTGGCTCCTGGTGGCTGCAATGAACAAATTCAAGACCCTCTGCATCATTCACAATACTTTCTGGAGCCTGGCACCTCACTACATTCAACTCTCTCTCTCCATAAATACCTCCTGGCTAGAGTCCATTGGTGCCATAGTTGCATCTCTCTGCAGATCAGACATTTCTCAAAGCATAGAGTGAGGGGTATATCTCTCTCTTTAGCAGGATCCTCCCCCTGGAACGGCCTCCCTGCCCCTCTCCGACTTGAGCCGGATCTCCTTAAGTTCCAGAAGCTTCTCAAGACCTTCTTTTTTTCTTCCTCCTTCCCTATCCCTCTCCCCTGCTAGAGCTCCTCCTACCATTATGACTGTATGCCTGTATGCCTGTGTCCCTTTTGAGTCTCCGGGGTCAGGCCCTCCCTCATCCAGTCTTCCCCCTCTAACCTCTTCCTACCAGAACTTGCCCTCGGGCAACCTTCCCTGACTAGCCTTCTGTGGCTGCCCCCGTACTAGTGACCCCTTCCTCTGCCTCCCCATGGGACTGGCCCTCTTGGGCACCCCTTAGCACTTGCCAAGTCCCTTGAACCCCTCCCTCCAGCACTTCACACCCCATCCTCTCCTTTTCCCAATCTGTGTTCTGACCTACCCCTCCTCTCTGCACCTCTTGATATTGCACTTGCACAATCCGAATATCACAAGGCCTGGTAGGAGCGTTATTGTTGTTTTCTCCTCAGCCACTCGACCCGCTCTTTTGTCTTGTGGCACCTGGAAACACTACTGCTGTATAGGCGCCATACAAACGTTCAATAAATAAAAATAAATAAACAGTCTCAAATTAAAAAGGACAAGGGAGAGGAGGATCAGTCAAGTCCCTTGTTAAAAAGGAAGGTTTTCAGATGTTATTTACATTTCTTGGCACAGGTCAGCTGGGAGAAGGTTCCACATTTTAGGGGCCCAGGTGTCAAAACTGGAACCTCATAATTTAGCAAGTTTATATCCTGATTGGCACAACAGAATGCTTGAATTAGAACAGAGAGTTCTATTAGTAGGTTTCACGTGCAGACAGGTAGTGAGGTAGTCAGGAGCACCACCTTGAATACATTTCTGAGCCAATGACATCACCTTATGTTGTATGTGATGCATCATGGGGAGCCAATGAAGGGCACACCTAAACAGGGTGACATGTTCGGCCTAATCCTAATCCGTACATGGCCCTAACTGCTCCATTTTGAATAATTTGCATCTTACTCAGATTTTTTTTTTAAAGATGCCAGAAAACACAGTGTGACAATAATCGAGCCTAGAATTTATAAGAGCGGTGGCAAATAGGGCTCTATTTTCCAAAGAAAGATATGGGTGGATTTGACATAACAATTTATTGATGTAACCACATGTAAAGCTCAAGTGTGCCGCATGGTTGGAAAAGGATAATTGAGCATCAACATATACTCCCAAAGTCTTTACACAAGCTGCGACCTGGATCCAGAAATCTGCAAAAGTGAATTACTCATACTTGTCTCATTTCTTCAGACGTGGACCAGAGCCAACAATAAGTAACTCCATCTTGCTATCATTTAAAGACAGCCAGTTCTTTGCCATCCATACCTGGATGAGGTTGAAAATCGTGTTAATAGTCTGAGAGTCTTGTCCATAATCGTTGGAGAGTTTGGTGTATGCAATGCCGTCACTATCCAGAAGATTGAACAGTGGTCTAGTGTATATGTTAAACAATGTTGGTGAAAGACATGCACCCTGTGGCACTCCACAAATCGAGATCCAATACGGGTTGCATGTGAGTAACCTACTGCTACTCTTACTATGCATGGGCCCAAAAAGGATTTAATTCAGGTGACTGCACTGTCCTAATAATTAGCAACCTCCCCTAGTCTCTTTGTCAGCAATGAGTGGTCAACAAGGCTGTCCGGTAAAATGGTCGAAAATAAAAGATCGAATGACCATTTGATCGAAAGTCAAATGGTCGAAAAAAAATGGTCGAATTTATTTGGTAAAAAAAAAATATATATAGAAAAAGGGGGGTTTGGGGGGACCCCCCATAAATAAATAAATAAATAAATAAAATCAACCATTTTTTCGACCATTTGACTCTCGATCAAATGGTATTCGATCATTTGGTTTTCGACCAAATGACCTACAACCGTCAACAAGATCATAGGCTGTGGACAAGTCCAGCAGCATATGGGCAGCAGTGTGTCCTTTGTCAATGATCTTACTCATGTTGGCTTTTAAATCCAGCAATGCTGTTGAAGTGGGAGAATGGAACAAAAGACTCCCACCAATCCCCTCATGCCCCTGGCCTAGAGGATCGCGGCCCAGACACCCTCCACGAGAGGAGTTTGCCTATCTACCAGACGACCAAATACCCTGGTACAGGAACATACGGATGTGCCCACCAGCCTGCCCTGCCCATGCCGACACCTGCGGCATGGATGGACTCGACTGAACCATTCAACAGTAAATAAACACATCGTTAGAGATGCCATGACGACCCAGCCAACGGTCAGCACACCCGTGCAAACATGCACACTGGACACTCCCACACCAATCCACACGAAGAACATATTCAGTGCTATGACGTAGGTGACGGACACACCCACTGGCGCGCATCTTTATTATTTTTCACATAGGTTTTTCAAAATGCAGAAACGCAAGACGCACAACGAACTCATCTAAAATGCTTGCTGACGCTTCTCCTAACGCATGCATAGCAATGAGAAATATAACGAAGACACGATACTGGGGATAAGGCAATATGATACCATAACCTAAAGCGCCGTGCATCAAACATCCCCACCTATGCACCAGGCCCAAGTAGGCCGCAAGCAAGAGCCTCCATGAACATTGAACGAGCAAGAGTACAATTGATGACCCTGCAGAATGAGCCCGGCGAGAACAGACAGTCAAGGGCACAATGTTGCAAACTCGCATGCCACAAGCCGAAGCCAAGGTCACACCTGCAAACTAAGCCAGACACACAGTGGAAAATGCAATATTAAATGTGCAGAATTCTGCCTCAACCACGGTCTCTCCTCACGTGACCAAGCCAAACCTGACAGGGTGCCAGTCCCAGGAGGAAGGAGGCGCCCGGATCCCACGTTTTGAGACACAAGCAGCAACAATGAAGCGACTCAATGGACATCTGCGGCGGTGGGAGTAGTCTGCCCTCCAGCATATGAACAAATCTTCGCATTGTTTGCACATACCCATAGTTATACATTGTTGCAAATGACAGGTGCACCGCGAGCTGGGAACAGCGATGGTCCCAGACTGGGGGGGCTCGCGAGTGGACCAATCAGAACATGGGGCACTTATCACTGACGCCATTAACATTAGCCAATCCTCAGGGGTCTTCATGTAACAATTTTCATGTATCTAATTGAAGGGACAACCCAAGTATACCACCTGACTGACCCTCAACCACTAACAGCGCTCTCTATACGTATGCTATACTAACCCTACCACTCGAGGAACCAATCCAGAGTGACAATAGGTTTTTTGCTAACTTTCCCAGGTGACGCAAGTAGCGCGTTATACTAAGGTAAAAAAGGGCCTGCGAGCCCCACGAAGAGAGAGTCAGGAAGGAAGGACGCGTACGATCCTTGACCCATCCCTGCCGTTGTTTAATAAACAGCAGAACCACCTTGCTTCTTGCGTGTGCCTCATACTCATTTTTGGGATACGCGGGAGGAGTTGGGACCTCCCTGACCAGGGGTCCGCGGACGGCCCAGCAGACCCCGGCAGAATTTCCCCCCGACAAGTTGGAGGCACTGCTGAGATCTGTTTAAGATCTGCTTTTATTTTATTTTTCCGAGTGCTCCCGTTGCGAGGAGGCCCGGCGGCGCGGCCCCCTCTGCCGCTGCCCCCTTTTGAGGACTACAGGACCATCGCGGAACTGCGAGAAGACCGGACAGCGCAATCCAGATATTGGCCTTCGGGAGCCGGTTGAGAAGTATCCCGCCCGTGGTTGGCGAGTGTCCAGACGTGGTCCAGACGAGGGGAGGTGGCGAACCGCTTGGAGGGGTGCACGCAGTCGAGCGGCCCCGCATCAAGAGAACTTGGTGAGTATGCCACGCCCAACAAGCAATGTGAAATTGTAAGGGAGGGGGAGGGAATAGAATACGGGAGGCGGGAGGTGTTACACAGGTGCGCGGCGAAGGTTTGATAAATTAGTGTTGACGGTGAAGTGAATGGTAGCTGGACAACTGCGAGAGCAGTCCGCTACGTTACGGAAGAGGAGGGGGCGGAGCACGAAAACATCACGTGCGGCCGCTCGCAGACACTGATTGGCCTAGGTCGCGACCACGTGTAAGGATGAGTGTGTGCGCGGTTTCCTACAACTTGGTGATTATTGATCAATGAGTAGGATCCCTATTTGATCGAGCAGGAAACTCGATAGATAGATGACGTTTCCCTGTAGACGGTAGCTAGCTGGTTGCCTAATACTGAAGATAATTGGGGCGTATCACACGCGAGGCGACGCAGCGTGCGCAGTCCGATTATATTGTTGATTACCTTGTTCCAGGCGTGAGAGGGAGACAGCTTTGGGGTTAACGGGAGTAGATTGCAAGCGTATTTTGAACTTTTAAAAACATGTAAAGAACTTACCAGTAGTTTTGGAGGAGATCGGTGACGTCACCAGCAGGGCTTTTATAGGATATCTCGAACACAAGGCATCTTTCGGAGAGTGGTGGGGAAGAGAATAATGGTAAGGGAGTGGAGACGGAGATAAACGGTAACGAGTAGATCGAGGCAAGGTGAAAAGGGGGACGTGGCTGCGCACGGAGAACGCCGGCCACGACAAGTGAAGAAAGAGGAGGAGGGGTAAAAGAAAGTGGGACGGCTGTATAAGAACGTAACACGGGGCACGCAGCCGCAGGGGGCTACGTGCGCCTCGGCCGTAGGGGGCCGTAAAGGTGTTCGGTAAAGGAAGAAAAGAAAGAAAAGAATATACAAATGCAAATGCTATATTTTACTATTTTTCCTTAGCGGACAATCGAAAGTCCCCAAAATTACGGGGCCAGGTAAAGATCTAAGATTGTATAGCGTACACTGTTAGCAAGATAACCGCTACCAAATAGGGGTAGGATAACAAGTGAGGTGCTACTATGTCATACGGGACAGGATCGGGAGGGTGGGGGAGCACCCTCACTACCCCGCTACAGCATATATGTAAAACACTGTCACCCCATAGGGAGAAACTGATCAAATACAGCATAGAATGGACACAGGGGACGGACAACAAAATGACGACACCATGGCCGCCTAATGGCAGTTTCGATCCATATACCCAACATTCACTATTAAACCATCTGCATAACACATACAAGGGGAAGAAATTGACACACCACGTGGAGGTGTTTAACTTATGGAGGATGTTCCAAGGGTCCCGACCAGGACCAAACGGAATGTTCACTATGGGGGAAACAACGGAAGAGAAGAAGATTAAGGAAGAAGGAGAGAATGGGGAAAAAGAGAGTGAAGGCACACAGAACACGGGGAACGGACAAGAGGGAGGAGAAAAAAGTAACGACCTCAACGAAAAGGAAATAAAAAAGGAACAGAGCGACGATATGCCCCTAGCGAAGGTAGTGAAAAAGGAGGAAGGGGGGTTATATCCTTTAACAGAACTACGAGAAATGGTAAGAGAACAATTAAGGGCGGCTGAGGGGTACTCAAACCCGGCATACAGCCCGCCACCATACACAGCTACAGGTGGCCACACTGGAGGGGAACAGACTAGTACGATGGGATCAGCCCGTACGAAGATGCCCGCAGGGGAAGGGAGGACTGGAGAAGAACAGATCGCGGGAATAGGACATGATGTGTGGGTAGCTGCGCAGGTACTATTAAAATTACCAGGTTCATTAACAGGAGAAGAGAAGGAGGTAGTAAGGAAAATGGACGAGGATAATACCAGAAAGAGTGAAATGAAAGGGGAAGAGGGGAAAAGAAAGGAGGAAGAGATTTTGGAGGAACGATTAGCAGAATTAAGAGATGAGCAGAATGCACTGATCAAGCAGCTCGAGAGAGAGGAAAGAGAGAGAGCACGGGAAAAGAAAGAAAGTAAGAATGAGTTGGAAAAAATGAGGGAACGAACTGAGGAGCAAAAGAGAGAAGCCGAAAGGGTAAAGGCAGTAGCAGAAAGGGTATCAAGAGCAGCACTGCGTGACAAGAAAAGAGAGGAAGAAGAGAAAGAAAAAGAAATGGAAATATGGAAGAGGAGATTACTATCAGAAATGACAAGGAAATACGAAGAAGGGAGGATGATAGAGGGTATAATAGAGCGGGAAAGAGCGAGATGGGAAAGGAAGAGAGAAGAAGAAAGGATATTGGAAAAGATGAGTAGTGAAGTAATGGAGGAATTGAAACAGAAAAGAGAGGAAATTGGTAGAGAAATAGCGGAGAAAAATGAAGGGGAAAGAGAAGATAGGAGAGGGGAGAGTGAAGTAAGGAGGTATGTACACAGAGACACAGAAGTAGCAACAACATCAGCACAAAGGGGAGCAATTGGTAAAGAAGAAACGGGAGGAACGGTTCTAATAGACTTAAAAACAGTAACGATTAGGGGGAAAAGGACAGATTGGGGGTTGCCATTCCTGGATGACTTTTGTAGTGAGGAAGAAGAAGGAATGGAGAAGGAAGGAAGAAATAGTGAAAGGGAAAGCCTAGATAAATTATACATCACCCGGACAAATAGAGAATCACCATGGGCCTGCAGGGGAAAGGAAGAACTGGAGGGAAGTGAGGGGGAAGAGCAAGGAATGGCGGGAAGGCAGATACGTGCAGCTACACCCTCATCATCCCATCAAACATGCTCCACCACCCCACACTCATTACGAGCAACATGCCCACCTAAACTCGCACCCTTTCCCCACGAACTGACACCCTATGCAGGCAGGCTTAGAGACAGACCTCCCTGGACGCAGGCAGGGAGAACAAATACACACGCCCACATTAAATAAAAGGAATGATAAAAGAAGGGGAAGAGATGGAGGAGAAACAGTTACGAGCAGGGGAAATATGGACGCAATTGACGATGTAGAAGACACGGAAGAAGAGGAGGGGTGTACGGACTCTATTTTGTGGAACCCAGGGGGTCAAACAGGACACAAGCTAATGTCACTTCTGGGGAGGGGAGGGGTTAGACCACAATACGTCCCTTGGAAGCATGCAGACAAGGAAAATATAAAGTGCAGGCTCCCATCATTAAGTGGAGGTGCGGGAAAATGGATATATGAAATGGAAAAACACACCGCAGGACAGAAACTGGCAGTGGGGGATGTAAAGGGCCTTCTAATATCAATATTGGGGGATGCAGCAGATGACATCTGTAAGAGAGCAGGCTTCCCCGGGGTCACAATAACAAACACATCACACGATGGGGCACCATTCGCAAACTGCAGACATGCATTGTGGCAAGCGCTGAGGGTACAGTACCCAGACACATCAGACATAGGAGCAATTACCTCACGCAAGATGCGTGAGAACGAAGATCCTGTTGATTATATCCAGGAAATTCAAGAGAAGTGGCGTATGGAAACTAGAGAACAATGGGACAAAACACCAGCAATATTCTATCATATACTAATACAAGGGCTCAAAGAAGCAGTTCAGAAACAACTGAAGAAGGTAGTGGGGATGGAAGCAAAAGCATGGCCAGAAATACAGCTGACGATAGTACATCATTGTAGGACATGGCAAGAAAAGATGAAACAAAAGGAAGAGGATAGAAAAGCGGAATAGGCTAAATTGGTACAGAAAAAACTTACTAAATACACGATGGAAGGTGCACTAATAACTACACCTGCAACAACGACTCAAAACCCCACACAAGTAGTGGCTGCACAAGATCCCTCCCAAATACAATCATCACAGATTGTAGCACAACAGCTGCCACCACCCCAACCATACACGACTAACATGGGAGGAGGATACTCAATGCCAGGAGCTGGATATTATAATTACAACAGGGGAAGGGGAGGAATGATGAGGGGAGGGGATACGGCTATAACACACAACAGCAAGGGGGAGGATTTAGAAATTTCTACCCCACCGGGCAACCAGTATATCAGGACAATTCAGGGAGCTTCCCATGGCAGAACAGGGAACCACCGGTATGTTGGATTTGTGGATTACTAGGGCACATGTCACGCACGTGTAGGATGAGACCAAGCACACCATCGTGGGGAGAACAGGGACAACAAGGGCCTACAAGGGAACAGCAGGACACCCAACAACAGCAGGCACTGCAACCGGGAAATGTGCAGCAACAACTAGTAACACAACAACAGCCACAGACATATTCACTACCACAACAACAGGTAGCGATAACACAACAACATCAAGTGCAGCAAGTACAGCAACCTGCCCAAATTCAAGACCATAAAATAACCTCTACCAATACACAAGTACAGCAAACACAACTGGGAAGGATGACGATCCTGGGACACAACCCTTACACAGGAAGTGGTCAATCATTATACCCACAATAGGACAGCCCACAGACGGCCTTGGTGTGTCCCATCCTGTCGGTAACACCTAATAGTGCGGAGGAACCACGCTTAGAGGTAACGATAGGTGACAAAAAATTATCATTCCTTGTTGACACCGGGGCGACCCGGTCTTGCATAAGGGAAGGTAGATTTAAGATGTCAGGTGAGGCCATGAACACCCAAGGATTCTCTGGGGCTAGGGGGTTGGTTCCCTTTACTGATAACATTCCCTTATCAATAGGGGATTATGACATGTCCGTCCCGCTTTTATATTCTAGGGCCTCACCAGTAAACATACTCGGGAGAGACATAATGAGCAGGTTGAATATGACGATCTCCTTTACGGAGGACGGCATAATTTGCTCCACTCCAGGAATAAACATGCTCACTGCACGACAAATTATGCAAGCATACTGTGGACAGACAGTGATTAGGGCTGAGCCAGTAGATGGCGAACTGTTCCAGTACGGAACAGACATGGCATTCGCATGGATGCCAGGAATAGAAGGAAGGATCTGGAGGAGGCCAACAGCCTATTTGTTTAGACCAGAAACACCAGCCAATGAACCAGACGGAAAGGTGATTTCAGTGAGCATGGAGAGCATTATAGCAACTACTGATTATATTGCAGTACATGCCCAAGACAGGGAAGGAAGAGCATGGAGGGCAGTGATAGCCCTAGCTGAGGGATGCAGGCTCACCCAGGTGTCAGACGAGGAGCTCTTTTCAGAAGAAAAGGAAGAAGGTGAAATGGTATTTATGATGAGTGTAGAAATATGGCTAAGAGTGACATACAAACAAGTGGCACAGAAAATTGCAATGGCACTTGAAACACCCACATCCACCCCAGTTCCCTTCTTTGAGGAGGATATGGCAAAAGTCCCAACATCATTATGGACTACTAGTCCCTATGACGTGGGGTGCGTAAAGAGTATAGGGGGAGTAAGAATAAAATTGAAAAAAGGTGCAATACTCCCTAGAGTGAAGCAATACCCACTATCAAACAAGGCAGATGAGGGCATATATGAAACAATAACGGCCCTTATAAATAATGGCATATTGGTACCATCAGAATCACCATGTAACACAGCTGTATATCCAGTGCGCAAAGCTAAAGGAGGGTCTTGGCGTTTCATCCAGGACCTCAGGCCCTTGAACAACATAGTGGAAGCAGAATACGCCATAGCCGCAAACCCGGCCACAATATTGTGTGGCATTCCAGCAGAAGCGTCACGATTTACAGTGATTGACCTCAAAAATGCCTTTTTCTCAATACCCCTGCACCTAGATTCACAAGATCTGACAAGCTTCACGTACAGAAACACAAAATGGAAACACACCAGATTGCCACAAGGGTACTGCGAGTCACCCTCAATTTTCAACAGAGTAATACATATGGACTTGGGAAACATTGAATTGGAAAGCACAGTGTTGCAGTATGTTGACGATATAATAATTTGCAGCACAAGCAAAAAAAAAAATGCAGAGAGGACTCATTGAAGATGCTGACAATATTGGCTGAAAAGGGTTTCAAGGTAGACAAAGAAAAGTTACAGTACTGTCAGGAACAGGTACTATACATTGGTCAGCTCATATCCCAATACGGAAGAAAGATTGCACCACAAAGAGCACAGGCCATATCGAAAAACCCCATTGCCACAAACAGTGAGGGAACTGCAGCAGTTCCTGGGACTGTGCAACTACTGTAGAGCATGGGTATTTGATTACAGCTCATACATTGGACCCCTACTTGAGGCATTAAGAGAAGCTAATAAAGGGGAGAAAAAATTGGGGTGGACAATGGAAATGAAAGAGGCCTTTGATGAACTGAAAGATGCAATATCAACTGCTCCGGTACTGGCCACCCCAGATTATGAACGACAATTCTTTATATTTTCACATTGCGACTCAGCAGTAATGAAAGCAGTGTTGGCTCAAAAAACAAGCATGGGCTACAAACCAGTAGCATTTTACAGCGGTCACTTGGATCCTGTAATGTTAGGACATTTCCCTTGCGAACATGGTCTCGCTGCAGCAGCCTTCGCGGCAGAGAAAGCATCATCAATTACAATGGGGTGCCCAACCACACCATTTTTGGAACATGCACTAGTTGCAATATTGAACAAGCCTAAGTCCACACTAACCACGCAGAGGGCGTCAGGTTATGAGATCATCTTATCTAGACCAGAATTATCAATTGTTAGATGCAGCACAGTTAATCCTGCAAGGTTTATAGCAGAAGTCATTGAGGAAGGCGACTATGCACATGATTGTACGCAGACTACCGAAATTTACTCATGCACTAGAAAAGTTGAAGAGGATGCGCTGAATGGAGGAGAACTCTTGTTCATTGATGGGTCATCAACAATAGACCAAAGTGATGGGATAAGGAGAACGGGGGCAGCAGTGGTAAAAATGACAGAGGAATTGGTGTGTGTGGCGGTGAAATGCGTACAATTACCACAACATTACTCTGCTCAAGCAGCAGAATTAGTTGCACTGATCTTGGCATTGAAGGAAAGTTTTGACAAAAAAGTGACTATATATTCCGGCAGCGAATATGTCACGTCTACTGTCCACTCAGGATTGTCCAAATGGAGGAGAAGAGGGTTTAGAAGAGCTGACGGCACCCCAGTGCAACATGCTCTCCTATTAGCTGAATTAATTGAAGTAATAAATGACCCCCAAGAATTAGCTTTGGTCAAATGTACCGCACACACTAATGGAGAAGATCATATCTCAAAAGGAAATGCAGCAGCAGACGCACATGCAAACTATGCTGCATATTTTGGTGAGATATGGAACCCCCCAGAGTCAGAGAGAGGGAGAGGGAGGGGGATAGCTAAAGAGATGCTGATAAGAGAAGGGTACACTCATCTCCCAGCCACACAGATAATGGAGTTACAAGCGGCTGCACCAATGGCAGAAAAGGAAATATGGGTAAAAAGAGGATGTACAATGTCGCCAACTGACGCACTATGGCGTCAGGGTAACACTGGAAAGATGGTAATGCCATTGGCACTATTGAACACCGCCCTGAGCCAACTCCACCACCCAGCCCACACAGGCAAGGAAGTTATTGCAGCACGAATTAGGGAAGATTGGTTCTGTCCCGAGTTAAATTCCCATGTGACAAATTTTATCAGCAATTGTCTCACATGTCAACAGTTTACGGCCGGTCACACACTGAAAGTGATAAAAGGTACTATACCCCGGCCAGAGGGACCCTTCCTGCACATCCATATTGATAACGTTGATATGATCAACGCATGTCAAGGAAATAGGTACATGATTGTAGTGGTATGCCCATTCTCCAGGTAGATTGAGGCAGGACCCTGCTCACATCCAGATGCATTTAGAGCAGCTAAATTTCTGGTGAGGGAGGTTTTCCCCAGGTGGGGAGTGTGCGAGGTACTGCGGTCGGATAACGGCCCGCATTTCGCTAATGAAATGTTCCAGCACATCACATCCTTACTGAACATCAAGTATAAATTTGCATGTGCATATCACCCGCAGGCCAACGGTATATGCGAACGCCTGAATGGCCTACTGAAGGAGGCAATTGCCAAGATACAGCAAACAACAAAGAAAAGTTGGTTGTATTGCCTTCCGTTAGCTCTATTTGAGCTGAGGAATAGACCAGGCTCCGACCACCACCTCACTCCTCACGAGGTGGTGACCGGACGTAAAATGCGCCTTCCTCTAACGCCAACATCAAGAGCATTCACAGACTATGAAAACACTGCAACTGTTCTTGGTGATGAAATGTACCAATATGTGTCTTCTTTGATAACTAGTGTAGTGTTTGTGTCTCAACAGCTCGAGCGCACGCGGGGCGGGTCTAAGAGTGATCAACAAGAAGATGCGGACAAAGGATCGGAAAAGGAAAAACTGTGCCAAATTGCTAAAGGTGACCACGTACTACTTCGCAATTTCAATAGAAAGTGGAACAGCCCACGCTTCACTGGACCCCACCTTGTAGAGGAGGTATCTACGAGAGCAGTAAAGTTGCAGGATAAGCGTGCTTGGAATCCTCTACACGACGTAAAGATCTGCAAACTCCAGACCCGCCCTAGCATCACTGACAGGGCCATTGGAAGAACAGCGACAGCGTCACCCACGGAGGAAGAGACTTCTACCACAGCTGACGACCTAAGTGTCTCCATACCCTGCCACCCCCCAGATTCCCCAGAGACAACTACTGAAATAGAAACTGGTAATTCCCATACCGCCCAACCCATGGTCACACGATCAAAGAGTAAAGAGACTTCCGCCAGTTGAACCCCAAACCCCCTGCCCATCGACCTCCTACCCACTACAGTAACCACCCAATTGAAGGACATTGTCTTGCACATATACACATGTAAACACTTGAATGTTCTCTTTTTTCTTTCTCGCACATGCAGGTACCGCGTATTATTGTATTGCTAAGAAAACAGATAACTAACAAAGTTCATTGCCCAGGAGTAGATGCTACCCTCAGACGATAACTACCCTGAAGCGCTATCACACCAATTTGTCTATCACATAAAAAGGCCAAAGTACCTAAAAAGAAGGAGGGTACGTGTCTACTATACAGCATATATCTTGGCCATAGAACAATCAATGCCCCATCTTCACCAACACTTGCCTGCCCTAAGAGACAGATCGCTTAGATTGGCGTGGGAACAGCTCTTCGCCTGGGCACTGAACGACTACTTGATAGGGAGAGCTTGAAAACAACAACTAACACTAATAACAAGCCTATTGAGAATTTTCAGGCGGGCAACTTTAACGTCACAAGAATAAGCTGCCGGACTGCAGCAAGGTAAGAGCAAAATGCCGGTGAGACTAGCTTCTGTAATAAAAATGATAGGGATTTTGATGATCACCGGGTTTTTGGCTGCCTCTGTATGGCAGAAAAGTTATGCTATCAATATTTTGGCTGTACCCAAACCTAATGTACCCCAACCCACGGCTGCAACAGGTGTTACGTCAGGTGGTACTAGCAAGCCTCCACATAAGGGAAATAGAGTTAAACGCAGCACATACTCAGATAATAAAGGTATTGATAATTACATAACAGATTCAGCACACGTCTCGAACAACATGTGGTACCAACACATAACCCAAATAGGTAAGCAGACAACAGAAGACAGCTGCTACGTCTGCTCATTGATCCCATACGCCATGAGCGCTTCTCGAACATTCGTTGCCACGGAAATAGATGAAAAGACAGCACGATGCATAATATACCTGGCACTGTTCCAAACAAAAGGAAGATTTCAAGGGACGGTGGTGAAACTGGTGTGGAAAACGCGAGACACGTATCCATACAAAAACAACTTCCTCAAGACTTATTTGAGTTACCACAAAAGCAGTTTGCATGCTGAAGCATTCAGATACATGACAAGTGGTTCTGAAAAGGGAGAAACGAAGAAAGTAACACTACAATACCTACCATGTGACTGGTACGCCACTGAAGTTCCTGGTAAACAAGGATGTTGGGAAAGACCACTGGTAACAATAACAGGGAAGGTGTACATGGACAACAAATGGGACATAGGGGTGATTGGCAGCAACATGGTAACAAGAGAAAATATTACAACTATTGATGAACACAATAACAGATGTTGGACGATTTGGGGCAAGTACGTACCCATGCTGACGTGGATGGAGAAGGATGAAGACCCAATAAGCATACTGCCGCTGTCTGCACCTAAGATATGCTACCAACATAGAGGAGAAGTGGACGTGGGATACAACACCAACTGTGCAAGCGTGATGGAGTTACCTGAGGGGGGGAGCAGGAACAGCAGTATTAATGGACCATTACTGGGCCTGCGGAAACAAGGCATACCACACACTGCCCCCCCTGTGGAATGGTATATGCACAATGGTACACGTTAATGTACCATCACTAGTGGTGCCCCAGAAACACGTGAACATGGCGAACTTCCCTAAAATGGATGAAGGAAACAAGAGGAAGAAGAGATCTGTAAAACCTCAGAAGGGGTCAGAGAACGGAAACAACAACAACAATGTCCTGAATAGAAAGAAGAGACAAGGAGAACCTCTGACAGGAAATTACCTATGGGGAAGGTCAGAAGCAGCACTCACTTCAATCCCACCAGAACACAGACTATTCAGCAGAGCAGCAATGTTCTTCTCATCAATAATACACCCGGGACTACAAGCTTACGCAAACGCAAAATGGCTCCAGATAACTCGATGGGAGCTGATGATGACAATTAATTCTACAGTAAATGGATTCAACGCAATAAAAGAGGAACTGCGAGCAGTGACGATGGTAGCACTACAGAACAGATATGTATTAGATCTCCTTACAGCAATGGAAGGAGGAGTTTGTGCAAAGATAGGACAATCATGCTGCACATTCATTCCTGCTAACGATGCTGACAATGGTACGCTGACAGAAGCAGTGTCACACCTGGCCCAGATGCACTCCAAAATGATGGATGAAAGTAAAGGAGTGAAGAAGGATGACAGCTTGTTTTCAATGTTATGGTCATGGATGCCATCTTGGCTGTCGGACGGGCTGAAGATTATAGTTGGATGCATAATACTGGCTGAAGCTGCACTGATCATAATAAGATTTTGGAAGGCCCGGAAGGCACGCACTACGGACGAAATGATCGAAATGGTTGGTATGCACCCCTTGATGCCGGCAGATGATGGCCAGCACACGGACACAATAATAAAAGAAAGAGAAAAACTGCGCAAACAGATCGTCACCAACCACCTGGACCCACCATCTGTGAAGCTCGAAAACCCAAGAAACTCAAGGAGCTACATAGGGAAATGGGTATACTGCACACCTGGAGGAACCTGTGTATATATGTATTGGTCATTTGAAGACCATGTCAACTACTATGGACACTTGGGAGGAGTAACGAAAATACGAGAGTAAGAGGAGATGAAGAAAAAGATATGTTTGTGGTCGACAAGTCGACCAGAGGGGGGACTGAAGTGGGAGAATGGAACAAAAGACTCCCACCATTCCCCTCACGCCCCTGGCCTAGAGGATCGCGGCCCAGAAACCCTCCACGAGAGGAGTTTGCCTATCTACCAGACGACCAAATACCCTGGTACAGGAACATACGGATGTGCCCACCAGCCTGCCCACCAGCCTGCCCTGCCCATGCCGACACCTGCGGCATGGATGAACTCGACTGAACCATTCAACAGTAAATAAACACATCGTTAGAGATGCCATGACGACCCAGCCAACGGTCAGCACACCCGTGCAAACATGCACACTGGACACTCCCACACCAATCCACACGAAGAACATATTCAGTGCTATGACGTAGGTGACGGACACACCCACTGACGCGCATCTTTATTATTTTTCACATAGGTTTTTCAAAATGCAGAAACGCAAGACACACAACAAACTCATCTAAAATGCTTGCTGACGCTTCTCCTAACCCATGCATAGCAATGAGAAATATAACGAAGACACGATACTGGGGATAAGGCAATATGATACCATAACCTAAATCGCCGTGCATCAAACATCCCCACCTATGCACCAGGCCCAAGTAGGCCGCAAGCAAGAGCCTCCATGAACATTGAACGAGCAAGAGTACAATTGATGACCCTGCAGAATGAGCCCGGCGAGAACAGACAGTCAAGGGCACAATGTTGCAAACTCGCATGCCACAAGCCTGCAAACTAAGCCAGACACACAGTGGAAAATGCAATATTAAATGTGCAGAATTCTGCCTCAACCACGGTCTCTCCTCACGTGACCAAGCCGAACCTGACAGGGTGCCAGTCCCAGGAGGAAGGAGGCGCCCGGATCCCACGTTTTGAGACACAAGCAGCAACAATGAAGCGACTCAATGGACATCTGCGGCGGTGGGAGTAGTCTGCCCTCCAGCATATGAACAAATCTTTGCATTGTCTGCACATACCCATAGTTATACATTGTTGCAAATGACAGGTGCACCGCGAGCTGGGAACAGCGATGGTCCCAGACTGGGGGGGGCTCGCGAGTGGACCAATCAGAACATGGGGCACTTATCACTGACGCCATTAACATTAGCCAATCCTCAGGGGTCTTCATGTAACAATTTTCATGTATCTAATTGAAGGGACAACCCAAGTATACCACCTGACTGACCCTCAACCACTAACAGCGCTCTCTATACGTATGCTATACTAACCCTACCACTCGAGGAACCAATCCAGAGTGACGATAGGTTTTTTGCTAACTTTCCCAGGTGACGCAAGTAGCGCGTCATTCTAAGGTAAAAAAGGGCCTGCGAGCCCCACGAAGAGAGAGTCAGGACGGACGCGTACGATCCTTGACCCATCCCTGCCGTTGTTTAATAAACAGCAGAACCACCTTGCTTCTTGCGTGTGCCTCATACTCATTTTTGGGATACGCGGGAGGAGTTGGGGCCTCCCTGCCCAGGGGTGCGCGGACGGCCCAGCAGACCCCGGCAGAATTTCCCCCCGACACTGTCCTATGTCTGCCCCTAAAACCGGACTGACAAGCACCTTGGATATTATTTTATTCAACATATTCTTAAAGTTGAAGATAGGTAATTCTGTCTATGATCTTCATGAGGAAGGGGGAGTTGATTATTGGTCTGTAATTATTTGGCAAGGTCAGATCCAAATGTTCCTTTTTAACCAAAGGTGTGACAGAAGCCTGCTTTAGAGAGGGAGGGGGAACACTTGAATTAGAGAATGAAAGTTTGACAATTTGAGTGATTGCTGGAAGTAAACTGTGTAGAGGTCTGTGATGGACAACTATCTTCCAAACAGCAGTGGGTTTCGCATTCAGAGAAGCTGAGCTTGCAGCTGATGACCGTGACTTGACGGGGAAGTTATGGCTACTCTACCTCTCCTGAAAGGACTGAAGAGCCAAGGATGAAAGGACCCAATGACCCCCGTGACCTGCAAAAGATGGTCGAGCAGAAATATGCATCCCGGCTCCCTAGAAGTGCTGGGAATCTGCCGTTTGATAAACCTGAGAAAGACACAGGGAAAGGAGTCATCCCCCTTGGTACTGGGAACATTGCAAGAAGCCTGAGAAAGTTCGTGTGAAGGGAGTCATCCTCTTGTCATCAAGGTCTTAAATTGAACCTCTGCTTTATTTTTTAACTTAGACCTTTCAATCTGGAGCTTTGTGTGGTGCCCTTTTTGGAAGGGGGATTGCCACATGGGGAAGGAAGTCATTCCCACAGAAGATAATCCCTCTCGGCTACCGGCATGGTAGTCCACTTTGAAGAAAAAGAGAGCCAGTCTTCATATTAAAGAGGTATTTTTATCTTTACTTAACAAAGTAAAGGAAGGAATAAGGTTTTTGACACAAGACAGTGGAATTTAGTTTAGTTTCAGACAGTCTGACATATCCGTAGTATTAAGCTGATGTAGGTAAACCTCTCTTAGAGTTAGGGATAGTTAGGGGGTTTCTTCCTTTCTGTTGCTGAACAAAAGTATTCAGCAACAAGCATGCCACCTGTGTGTCAGTCTGTTCCTTCCACACCCTTACAACTTCTAGAAAGGTGATATGCCCCTCCCTACCATTGTAAGAAGACCTTATTATGCATGGTCCTATTGCCTCTTGCACTACACAAGTATTTGTCCAATGCTCTCATTGTCCAATCTTTAATGCCCAACCCATCTTTGTTGGCCCAGGCTTCATGTGTAATTTTAGCACTATTCCAGCTTTGTTGGTGGTCATATATCTCAAAGTGCATCAAATTGGCATTCCCTTCAGAGCCCTGTCAGGTCTATTTTATGCAAAAGCTTTGTTTGGTAGTCATTTCTCCCCTGACTTCACTGCTTAATGCACAGCTTCTGATGGGTTATATTCCAATCTCATCAACCATGGCGTTTAAGTTCCCATCCTGACAAAGCCATCATTTGACCCTGAGGTTTTAATCAGTTTTAGACCAAACAATCTTCCAACCCTTACGGCTAGGCTCATTGTGCCTCAAATCACCATGATCCTATGAGACTTCATTGAATCCACTAGGGTCTTTACCTTTTCAGGAATGTTTTTGGCCTTGTATTGGCAGTGAATCTGTGCTCACAACTGTTTTAATCACCTTATAAAATTAGGAGATCAGTACTTGTGTGGTTCAAAGGTTTTTCTTGGGTTGAACGCACTCAGTCTCTAGTCACCCATTCATATCTAGCCCTTGTATTTGTACTTGTGAAGTCCCGCAGCTCTCAACATTGTCACTTTTTCTTTTGTATCAGTTCAGGCTTAGCAATACCTATTCTCCTACTTTGGTTGATATTTACTTTCCTACGTCACTGACACTAGATCTTACTCCGTTTGGATACAAATCTAAGTTATAGGTCCAGTGGGTTTACAGACTGCATGGAGTCCAGTAGAGATTGGATGAGGAAACATTGGCTTGAACCAAATGGTTGTAAGACAGTGGTAATCCTGATGGGGAACTAGAGGGAATACAATCAGCTGGCCATCTAGTTTAGGTGCTTTACCGAACATCTTTATGGAATCTACAATTTAGAATAGATTGTGATCTGTCTCTAACTTATCAAGTGAGTTCCATGGCAGGTACTTGCTTCTATCCTTTTAAAGTGTCAAGAAAGCTACGTCAATGCCTACCACCTGAACTTCATATCCAAATGGTTTTGGCTGCCATGTTTTCCGGCCTTGATTACAGTAACCCTCTTTATCTCAGAATCTCTTTCATATCTGATTATATGATTACAACTGGTGCAAAGAAGCCAGATTAATCGCACCCTCCCATAAATGATCTTGACTAACAGCTTATTTGCTCCATGAATGAGCATATTGTCTTCAATGTCCTGTGCCCGGCACATTGAGATTTCAATGGTACTGATCAACTTTTATTCAAGATAAAATAATTATTTATTGTTCTGGTCATGCGTCTCATTCACCACAACGTAATCTATTAACTTTTTCAGCTTTCCACCACATATATGAAGGCAGGGAAGCTTTCTCTATTTTGATTCCTACTTTATGTAACTTCGCACTGCCCATCTGAGAACTATCCTGGACAACTTTTCCTTTCATCAAGGCATTAAAACCTGTCCTTTTGGCATATAGAAATAGGATTAGTTCTTCCCCTTCCGCAGCTATTAACCCCAAAATGCCTTTGGATGATATACCATTGTAATAGAAAGATAATCACCTACCATGCCATATCTCAAAAGAACTTACATATTTACATGGCTGTCATGCATAAACCACAACTCTGTAATAAAGGGATGGGTGGATAACTCATCCCTTTGAGGCAAAACATGTAACTGTGATATGTAGTTTATCTGATAAAATGCTCATGTTGGCTTCAATATGTGGAAAAACAAAACTTGTAAAAGTGTGTGTTACTGAACATAAGTGCAACATAAGATCAGAACAAATGGAATCACTACTGGCTGCACAGTTTCAGGAGTGTAGAAATGGACCATCCAAGGTAAAATGTTTTCTTTTGGAGCTTCCAAAACTGATGGGAGGAGGAGACAAGGAAAGGATTCCCAACAAACAGTAAGGATATGGGATTTCAAACGAAATCTTTGCTCCTCAAAAGAGTACATGATTTATTTGAATTGGCATGCTGCACATACCAAAATCATTGTTGCACTGCTATGATGTTAAAATAAGTAGCTGGAGCTTAAGCTCAATACTGACAGAACATAATAGAACAATATTATATATGATAGTGAATTAAGTTCAAAATGCTGCCTTGTGTCCAGTAAAGATTAGAATTGGGGCATTAACAGAACAAAAGGAGTAGAAGGGAAGGTATCGTACAAAAATGTCGCCCTCATTTGTGCGCCCCCACAGTCACTGCGACTTTGGAGGCACACAAAATGAGGGTGACATTTACTGCGCCCTAGCAGAGCGGGGTTGCGGGGGTGTCCCCCGCTCTTCCTGGGCGCAGTAATGGGGGTGGGTGGCTGCGGGGGTGTTTGCCACTTACCATTTTGGAAAGCGGGGGACACGTTAAAAAAATGTAAACAAATTTTAAAAAATAATGAAAAGCACCCTGCGCCGTCACTTCCAACCCACGTTAGTGGGAGGAGCTGACACCGTAGGGATCGCAGAGTGCGGGCAGCACACTACTGCGTGTGCCACCCTAAAGGTAAGTGTGTTTGTGTTGGGATTGGGGGGGTGGGACGGGGCACAGTGATCCATATGATCACTGCGCTGCGCCGTACCTGCCGTCGCCATTTCCGGCGTCGCAGTTGCGGGCGGCGCAGTGATCACAAAGATCCGAAGGGAATGGATCTTGCATGTGCCCATCATGATGCATAATAAACAAAATAAAGGTAATAGGAAATACACACATCTAGGTCAGTGAGGAGCATTACATTTTCTATTTGCAATTTCTTTCTGGGCCCATTTCCCCATTAATCATTCCCCTTAAATTGTTGCTAGACTCACTCCTAAACAAGCCCTCCCACCTTCCAGCGCTTTAAAAGGCTGGTAAGTGCTCCTGTTGCATGTCAGAGTTTTTTTTCTCAATGTCGTGAAGCACATTCTCAATACAGCATTATCCTTTTCACACCAGCCTTCACAAGCCAAAGGCTCTAAACAGGACTGATGGTAGTCCCTCCATATTTGCCTTGTAGAACACAAGGCCAACACGTGGATGACTGTGCCACGACATATCATGCTGAGGGATCAGTGCAACAAATGGCTTCATCTATTTCAGTCCGGTCAGAAGCAATCCTGAAAATGTGACCAGCAGCCTGACTAATTTTTTAAAGGGGTGATAACTAGTTCTGGGGAATATTCCAGCCACCCCCAAATGAGGCAAGCACACATTTTATTGATTTAATATAGTTATTTTTATGAACCTAGAATTGCCCACCCCCCCACCTTAACAATCTTGATTCCCTACTGCCTCCATCCCATTTTGGGACAGGAAACAGGCAGGGTTGAACAGAAAGTCTATTTATTAATAAAAATAGAAAAAAGTAAATCAATTTAAATATAAATAAATTATGCATCTATGAAATTCGAGCTGCAATGTTAATCAAAACACTATTCACCTCAATGATTGTTCATGCTACATTTACAGGAATAGAGACTTTTGTAACACACACACACACCAACATATGCGCATTTAATTTATCCTAAGTGTGCATCCACCATGCATTGAACAATGTACAAGCGCTTGGGATAACATTGTCTTTTCATAGGAACCCAAATTAAATCGAACATCCCTGCCTACCTAAATGTTCAACTTATTATTCATTGGTAGTAAACATCCACCCCACTCAATGGACATGACCGTCAAACAGCGTTTTAGAGTACTCAATTATAAGACAAGCTATTTAACATTCCCACATGTGAATCACTCACAAAATGAAAATATATGTTGGCTAGATTCCCTTCATTTTCAATAGCCAACTTAAAGATGTGAAATTGGTCAAAGTAAATAACCCTTTCCCCTTTCTCTTGAATGGATCAGTACCAGGCTTGGTAGCGTAACCACAAATGGCTTCAGTTACCTTATTTTTCTAGATATGTACACAGAGAGATATCCTTTTGACTCCAGAATACTTTGTCTGCGTTTGATCATTACACAGAGAGGGAGGCAGGGGATCTCACAGTATACACACCATAGGACCTAGTCTATCAAACCTATCATTACAGAAGAATATGCACTTTTGAAATATGTATTAATTTTGTCAGGCTGCAGGGTCAGTTTATCTACCCCCACCTTCAGTACTTTCACTATTAAAAAAGGCTGGGATTTAATCTATTCCCCTTTAGAGTATTGCTCCCCTCAGGATTATTTCCCCTTTATATTGTACATACATATATATGCATTTATTTTGGCTGTCTCACAGACTATTGGGCACCCTCTTAAGGACAGGTTCAATTCTCCCTCTCTAGGAACAGGTGGGCATCAGTATGCAAGACGGGTCAGCTTCCCTCCTCAGCCTCGTCCCCCTCTTTCTGTATTGGGTCCTGTCTTCTGTCTCTTCTACTGAAGAAGGCCTGGGATATAATTTCCAGGTAGGCCTCTCTTACAGTGCACTGCTTATAATCCAAAATGGTTCCAAAAGACGGCACTCTATATTTATTCTCCTGTCCGTTGTTATCCAATCGCCTTTCTCTCCTTCTGTCAGTCAACCAGTGAGTAAGTGAGCGTGTAAGTACCGCAGAATCTATGGGGTTGAATGGTTATATATCAGAGATAACTCCCTTCAGAGGTGTTGTTAAGATGGATTTCTGAACTATGACCTGGTTGGCAGAGGTTCAGAAGGCCAGCCAAGTTTCTTGGAACAGGGTAACCTTCTGGACAAGCCAGACCAAGGTAGCTTGGCGGCGGTCAAGACTAGGTCTCAGGAGGGGTGAGGGTGACTGAAAGACATAAATGAGAACACAGAGTAAAGGACACTTACAAATCCCAGTCCCTGACTCCCAGTCAGGTGTAGATATATTAAAAATACATATACATTTATTTCAAGGCCTTTGAGTTTCAAACGCACAAATAAAATCACAGTAATATTTATTAGGCCAACACAATCCTATTTAAATACATATATACTAGACAAATGGGATCTAAAGGATTAATGCACAAAATGGGTCCACAGCCTTAAAGGGGAAGTAGACAGGCAGTGCTAACAGTCTTTAGTCCCTTCTGCATCCAACACACTCCTAACTAAGAGGCAGTCCAGTCCCTAAGAAGAGTGGATCCCAATGCTCAAATGTACATTCAATGCAAGCGCACGCGGTAGTTCAAATGGGTAAAACGGGGTCTCTTCAAGGGTCTGTTGCAACTCAGGAAGGTGGGTGAGGCGAGGAAGAATAGGTTCCCACTATTCAAGGAGGGTCACCACTTGAGGGCATAGTCAATTCCAAGAGTTGGGAATAGTTTGCTAGTTTGCACTAGCAGTGGAAAGGAGAGGGCCCCCAGGGGCCGCTCGTGCATACAAATGGATGGAGGTGCTAGGGGTCACGGGTTAGGGTTGTGATTACTCACCGACCCCCCATGCACTCCAGACCAAACATCGGCAGTCGAGTCCACTTTGGTTGCAGGTTCAAGTGTGGCAATTTGGTCGCTCTGCGTCTTTCAGCTATAAAGATACAGCAATGATTCCCAAACGGGACAGTGGCAATTTCTCCACTCCTGGTGGATGGATCAGGCCAGTTTCACTGCAGCAGGCTTCAGGGGCAAGAGGGGCACAAATGCAGCGCACCTGCAAAGGTTGTCATCACGGCTGAGCGACACAGTAACCGTCTATGCTCTGGTTCTGGCACACTCGTCTCACTTCAGACCTGGGAACGCCAAGTGTATGAAATTTGATGTGAGGCTGCCGTGAACACATAGCTAGCGATATACCAGGTTTTGAGGGAGTCCTCGAAATGGCGGAAGAGACAGAGGAAAGGTCCTGTGTAAGCTGGTCAGCCCACTGGTTGGCCCATGGACACTTCCGAGAAGGCTTACTTGCAGGGTTTGATGATGGTGCCGAGAATGGTTGGTCCCACTATTCCAATGGGTTGAGAGTCTTGGCAGACCTGCTAGGATGACCAGATGCAGCGGGGTCCCACGGGACAACAGCGCAGCGGGTCACCAGCGTTTCCTCCATTCGGCTTCTTAGCTTCAGGATACTTGGATCCTATCCTTCGTTCAGTGAGAACTCCAGAGATTGACATGGTATGGGTGTTTGGGGGCTTCTCTTATCCATAATCTCCTTTGTCCCAAAACAAAGAGGACCCAACGGGAGATCTGCTCACATACAGGCATACCATACATGGACCAATCACGGACCGCTGTGGTCTCAGGCATTCACAGCACTCCAGATTCTCTGGCACCCAAGCTGTGTATTGGAGACAGACACCCCAGCCCATATCCTGGAGGCACAAACACAAGGCATGCAGAAGCCAGAGAAAGCTTGGCGTTTTGCGGGAAAATGCATGCCCAAACAAGGACTGACCCGGGTTGGCTCGACCTGCGGAAGGCGAAGGGGCAAGATGGCCAAAGGACAGGACAAAGAACCTTGTGGCATGGCCATTTTGGAGCCAGGCCACCTATTCATGCCAAACGTAGTAATCGTGGTTTACCTGACAGGAAAGGGTTAGAATTACATGAAAAGAAAGCTGCCACCAACCTTGTCCAGGACACATCTGTACATCTCCCAAAAAATCCTTTGAGAGTATCTAGGGTCTTTGGAAATGACTAAGAGACCCACGTGTTACTGGAAGGTACATTGTACACTTGTTACATGTTGCAGAAAAGTTGCAAAATTGGAAAGGACTAAGGGAAACAAAGACTCCAAGTACTGACTGTCTTAAGGGCATGCCAGTTTCCCCATAAGAAGTGAGCAAAAAAGCCCAGGAGTGCAGCAGAAGGCTGGGCCCCTCTGGTAAAATCAGACTATGGTGTTAAACAGCAGTAAAAAAGTTGGGGGGTACACAACTGGAGGGAAAATGACACATAAATGGAAATCTTTCCTAACACGTGTGTATCAAATGGTCAGAATATGTTATTGCACAGTGTTCCAAAAGTGACATCACACTAAACCATCCCCTCGGTACTCATTGGGCATATTAATTTAGGGGGCATTATAATGGAAGCGACTTCTAAACCCAGATTCCCTCCCATTTGGTATTTTTGCATCTTGGAGATTTCTACAATAAACAACTGGAACTTGCTAAATCATCATATTCCTCAAAGGTGTTCATGTAAGTAATCAGTTAATCTGTTTGCTCTCACTCAGGTAAATCAAATGATGCTAGTCTGATCTTGGCATTAAGGATAATGTATGTGTTACACATTTTTGTTTTTTATACACTGATACTTTTACAAAAAAATGATTTTTTAATCTTAGAATAATAGGCTTGCCGGCATGGATGTTAGAATATATGATTAACTTGTACATGACGTTTCTGTGCAAAAATATCTACATTCACTTATTTATATAATGAAACAAACATCAATAAATATTGTTCTACATTCAGCAGATAGACCTTTTCACCCTAAACATTTTGAAAACAATTGCTTTCTAAGACATTTCCTTCACAAGTTGCAACCAAAAATATGATTCCATATGTACATTTCACATAGCACCATTGTTTTCTTACATATACTAGGAAGAATCACAATCAGAAATGGCATGCAATCCCAGGTTTGAAAACAGAACATCTGGTGTTATATGACACAAGTTCCTTTGCATCTGAGATCTGGGCTATTTATGACGGCTGAGAATGCTGGTTGCCAGGTGCAAGTTCTTTGGAGTACAGTGCTGAAAGGAAAATTTGTGACCCAGTCCTGCCAGCACTGAGTAATTACAGCCACTTTCCATTACGTTAGCCAGACTCTAAGTCTTTCACTGTGCGACTTTTCTTCCCTCTGGAAAAGCTAGCTGATGGGAAGTTCAGATTATTTGAGTGGATACTACTGCTCAGAATCATTTCTGTATCTTTTTAAGACATTTGGGTAGGCTCAATGACAAATGGGGTTGTTAATGAGTACCAATTGCTTTGCTCTGGAGGGCCTGTAGCCAGACCAAAAGATCGAGGCAGTCATACACTTTATAGTTGAGCTTTAAAGTCAGTGTTCACATTTTGCTCCTAGCCCAAATGGGCTGGCCTCTGTGGTCTCACCCATCAAAATGAGCTGCATAGCTCTGCAACCTATTTGATAAAGTGTTCTCCAAGAGGAAGATTTCCCGCTCTTGGACCTGTGCCATATTGATACCAGTATACAAAGCTGGGGATAGGCTGAGTCCAGAAAATGATCGCCTTTTATCGCTCTTGCTCTCCACTGGTAAATTGTTTTAAAGCTGTGTTATAAAACATCTGTTTGCATGGGTCAATGAAAACGAGCTCCTATACCCACTACAAACCAAGTTTCGAGCTGGGGCAAGTACAAATCCAAATCTGCGTGTGGGTGACCGTTTAATCAATTGTAACAAGGGGAAAGCCAGCCCGCCTATGTATTTAGCATACATGGATTTTAAATCGGTCTTCGATTTGGTAAATCGGGAACACTTGTGGGCAAAAATGCAGAGGTGTGGATGTCCAGCCTAGTTACTCGAAATTGTTAAAGGCTTGCATGACAAAAACACAGAAAGGATCAGACTAGGCAAGGGAACAGGCTTTCAGATGAGATCGCCATAAATAGAGGTGTAAAACAGGGTGGATGTTGGCCCCCTTCCTATTTAATCTATACCTCGCCAATCACATTCGACGTTTGGAGACTTTAGGCACCTGGTCTCCCAAGATGGGCTAAGATCATATCACAGCAATAATATACACCAATGATTTGGTGCTTTTTAGCCACACGATAACTGGCATAAAATCTCTTCTGGAAAATCTAGTAGGTTATGCTAGTGATAATGAGCTAGTGATGAACCTAGATAAAACCAAGGTAATGTTAGCTACTGACAAAAAAATCAGTGGGGTACGAATTGTATTTAGGATGGGTCAGATTCAGTATGCTACCCATTACAAATATCTGGGCTTAAATCTGATGTACAATGCCAGCTACGGAAACATCATAGGTACAAATATCGCCAGACAATTGACCTTCCTGATTAAACGTTTCTCTAAAGGAAATGCAGGGTATTCACTGCATGGAACTTTAATGCTATATGAGCAATGGTTTCGTCCGAAGATTTTATACGGGCTCGGAGGTTTAGAGTTAGGTAATCTGGAATGGTTAAAGCAGGTTGAAGGTAGATTCTGGCGCAGAATGCTGAGTGTACCTCAAAGGACCCCGATGGAATACCTTTGTCTTGAACTTGGGTGTTTATCCCTTAAAGCAATGCTGCTTAAACATAATGGTAAACTATTTATTCATGCTCAGCTGGCAACAGCAATTTCCTTGATGGCCCGTATGGCGAGTTATCAGCAGGTTGGGAACAGGCAAAATGACAAATATCTGGATACAGTAAACCAGATATTTGTTAATATAAACTGGCAACCTGATTTTCGAGAGGAACAAATTACATAAAACTAAAAAAAGTGTTCTTGCAGAAGTTAAATCAGTGGGATTGGTTGTGTAACTACCTCCACTTGGGACCACTACATTGATATTCACAGGTTTCCCAAGTAGTGAATCGTTTTATGCGCCGACAAACATATTTAGTGATCTGTCCTGACCCTAAAGTAAGGAGATTGCATTTGCTCACAAGGATTAATCTACTTCCGATGTGGTCAGTCATGGGTGGGTGGATAAAATTGAGGCAGGAAAACCGTTATTTTAGGATTTGTAAAAACCCTTCCAAATTAGAAACAGTGAGACACATTTTCACCGAATGCTCAAAACTTGGCCATCTATATATGCAACGTTTGGGTCATCTGGTACATAACTATGAAATGATCTTGAATGAGGACTTGTGGACCCGATGCTTAAATTCAAACTGTACGTCAACACTTATTGCTCTATATCAAAACTGGGCAACTATTAAGACACAGTTTGAGTGATGAATTATGGTATAACTAGATCTGGTTTGCACTGTAAGTGAGTTAATTTCCTTTTTCTCAAATGTATAGTCTCTTTGTGGAATGGTAATGTACTATTTGAGTGCATGAATTTGATTTTAGAAATTTTAGGATATGATGTAGATAAATTAATTAAGCTAAGCGAATATAGAATGAGAGATGTTTAAAGTATGTTTTGAGTTGTTAACAAGAATTTCTTTGAGTTGTTAACATTATTCTCTTTTAGGTACCTATGCATTTGTTTATTCTATTTTACTTTGTTTTTATTTAATGAACACGCTTTATTGGTCAAGTGATGATATTGAATATTGGTTGCACTGTAGCAGGCTACAGTATACAAGTGGTTTTTAATGTCTTTGTAATGTTTTGAATGTTTTATAATGTTTGTATAAATATATGAAAAGTTCTATGGACTAAAACGTATAAATTAAATAAATAAATATCACTTCTCTCCTGTAGCTTGTTGAGGGATGTTTGCAATTTTATCTTCAAGGCCAAACAAGCTGTTTAATTCAGAAATGCAGCTTGCCTTTCTCCATTGCAGTTGTCAGCTAAAACAGAACAATGTCTCATCTTTGTAATCAAGTTCTATCAACATTTATATCTTTAATATTTCTGTATGTTCCTGTATAGAAAGCTGATTTTCAGTCCTGTAAAGGAAAATCTACTGTATGTTCCTTTATAGAAAGCTGATTTTCAGTCCTGTAAAGAAAAATCTACACAATGCAGGGCCCAATTTTGATTTTTCCTCTATCAAATGCTGTGATTTCATCTCAGATTTGGCTGTTCTCCAATTAACAAAAATGTGTTGGATACTTCAGTCTGACTGAAAAGATTGCTTTCTGTGCCTTGTCATATAATGTTAAACATATACTCTTGTTGTAGGGCTTCTACAATCTCACATTCCCTTGCACATGTCTTTTTTCATATGATGTGCACATGCTGAAAGTCGCATGTTTGTCTTTAAATGTCAAGTTTTGTTTTGCATCCTTTTCTTTCACTTAGAGTTCCCTACTTCTCATCGCGGAGGATCTGCGCAAGTCCAGTGTAGAAATTGGGTGCTCCCTCCCTCTCCGCACATTCAGACTGCCTGGGGTGTTGCAGGTGAAATGCTCCAGCACCTGTGCGCAGTAATCAGGAAGAACACTGATGCAATTTGATGCAGCTAGTCTTGCCATTCCCTACTATGGCATGGCTTTATTACTGGGTATCTATGATAAAGCAAGCATGATAAATGTCAATACCTAACTAGAGTGGAATTTTGGTGCAGCCAGTCTAGCTATAACATCTTACTGTGGAAAGGCAATTTTGACTAGGCACCTATGATAAAGAGAACATGATAGTATTATTGTGTGGCTAGACTAGCATTTTGGTGCAGCTAGTCCAGCCATTTCATACTGTGGCATGACATTTTTACTGGGCATCCATGATCAAGCAAGCATGCTGAGTGTTGTGTGCCCAGACTGGCCTAAATTGGAGCAGCCAGTTTGGGAATGTTTTCTTATTGTGGCATGGGAATTTTAATGGGAAAGCCAACCGAGATTTAGTTTTAGGTGGGGATACTGGCATATATTGGCAGATTCAGCTTCTGCATGTTTTCTTATGGTACATTTACTGGCATTATGTACAAAGAAAACATGAGTATGTTCATATATGGGAATGCTGGCATATATTAGTGCAGCCAGTATGGAAATGCATGGATACAGCCAGCATGAAAATGTTTTTATACTGGCATGTAATGTGGTGAAAAGCATCATGAAAATGCATGGGGAAGTGCTCATCTGCATTGTTGGTCGCTTTCAACTATTTGGATGTGCTTATGAGTTACCCTATAAAACTGATTGCAAACTCTCTGGCATTTTACCCAGTTTCTCACAGAAATTGTGCTGTATAAAGAACCATTTTAACCCACTATTCAAATAATCTTGTCGGGCGTGTTCCACCTATAACCCTACTTGGTTGGTTCAGGCTCCCACTCAACGGTCTGTCGCTCACACATTTTTTGGGCAAATATGTACACCCCTCCAATTAAACACGTCAGTAGCCACAACTGTCAACAACACTTCATACATGTAGGATTTGCCATGTTCTATATGAGTTCTGGTGGGCAAGTCATCAACATCAAAGCAAAACATGACTGTGTGTTTCTTCTTTATGACGCCACTCAGTACTCCCTGGTCCCATTCCACTATTAGCCTATTTCTACTACTAGGTTGTACAAGGTATTTCCCCACATTGCGAGCTGTGGCCCACCTCTTGATTTGAATAAACATTCAAATATGATTAGTCACTGAGAGGCTGCCCTTGATTTCCTGCCATGATTCAACTTTCTGCTGCAACATTTTCCTACTCATGATGTCAGACTCAAGTTAGAAAAATGTATGTATTTGTACTCTGAGTTTGTCTTGACTTTTAGCTCCACGCCTTGCTTCAAAGCCAGTGGGGATTTGTCTCCCCAGATCTTCTCTGTGTGGAGAAGGTCACATCTCTATGTCTACTAGATTTGGTCTCTGCAAGGTTAGTTTCATTGTGCAAGTGTCCTAGATCTTGAATTGGATTAATGTTGTCTCTTAGTTTGGGCCTCTCAGGACCACTGTGTCAGTCTCCATGGCAGTGAAACACTAGAATTTTTCACATTCAACTCTTTCTTCCTTGTTGTCACCACCTTTGGATTCTGATGCAAACATTGAGGCTGAGGGTTTCAATTTAGATTCCCCTTGCGGTTATCTACTTATGTTATGATGATGTATGAGCCACCAATTTACATTTATAAAGCGCACAAACAGCCATTGGGCATCCAATACTAGTATGAATCTTTTTTGTTTTGATCAGATGGGTTTGAGCTCTTGCGCTAGCCTGTTTGGAGAATGAGAACCACAACTCCCAATAGGCAATGCTTTTCTGGTTCATTTTGCTTGGTCAGCACTCCCATGTTATGTTTTAACATGCAAGAATCACTGCACTCAAAAAGCAATGCTTCCCTTTTCCACTTGTCGTGGGCTATGCCCTTGCGTTAGGTCTTTGTAATGTTTGGGTCACAACATCCACAAGGCAATGCTTCTATGATTCTTTTTGCATGCTCAACACCTCTATGTTAGTTCTTTAGAGTGTTCGAACCACAAGCCTTAATTGGAAATTTCTCTGACTTGGCAATATTTGTTGAACTCTCTAAGGTTTGTGAGCACCACTGCACTAAGTGCATGGGGTTCAATAAATAATGTTCCTCTTATTCAACTGTCTTTTCCAGCGTTCATGTGCTGAGTCTTTGGAGTGAATAAATCATGCCTTCCATAATGCAATTCCCGTCCAGTTCCCCAAGGCCCATCAACTTGAGTTCCTGTGACTTTGTGGGCCCTGGTCAATTCCATCTCACCTGGCCATGTCTGCTTGATTGTCAGCAACGACTTTACTATGGATTTCGTTTGACTGAACCACAACTACTATGCTGAAATTCCGCTCTGACTTCGTCAGCACATCTGTGCAATTTCTTTTGAATAGCTGAACCATAACTCTCACAATGCAATTTTTCTCTAGTTCACTTGAATTTGTCAGCACCTCCGTGATATGTCTTTGGCATGATTTAACCACAACTCCCATGATGCAGTTCTTCTCTGGTTCAATTGACTTTGTCAGCACTTCCAGACTTTGTCTTTGGCATAACTGAACCACAACTCAGTCAAAATGTTTTTTCTCCTGTTTTTTTTTTAATTACCATCACCTTCTCTAGCATTGGAACCTCAATTTTTCATCTGGTCTGGTCTTCCACCTTCTCAGCTTTTCCTTTCAAACTCTCACCCTCTCATCACATTTAGGTCATCTCTCCTTGGTAAGTTGTTCAGGGCAGGGCATTCTTCACCTGCCACCTACTCAGTATCCGAGGTGTATCGGGAACGACTCCTCTCCCTCACTCTCAACTCTGCTCTTTCTTCTTCTGGTTGTCCCTTTGTAAGGTTACACTACTCTCCTATACGCGCGTAGAAACACTTGTGTACAGGCGCGTTATAAATGACTTATCATATCATATCCTCTATGTCATCAGGGAGTTAACGGGTGGGCATACTTCATGATACATGCTTAATACTCTGCCCTAGTTCAGGGAACAAAAGAATTTCGTTTACAGTATGTTGCCCATGGCGAGAAGGTAAAAGAGAGAGAGAGAGAAAGAGAGAGAGAGAGAGACAGAGAGAGAGAGAGAGAGAGAGAGAGAGAGAGAGAGAGAGAAAGCGTGTGTGTGTGTGTGTGTAGGGGGACGCTAACGGAGTGGTGGGGGTTAAACCACCCTAGTACAGGTAAATCCCACCAATGAGGGAGGGGTGGAGTTGAGGGCAGAGGTTCGGCAGGTAAAAGCCACTGAAATGGCCAACCTCCTGCACGTTGAAGGCTGCACCAAGTAGGCCTAATAAACACAGCTTTTTGTGTGCAGCCTTCAACGGGCGGAATTTTGAAATAGAACAAAGAATTTCTATTAACAAAGAAAACTTGAACTTAATTATTTTACATTATTTTAAATTACCTGCAAAGTTACCAAGAGCCAAATTGACTACATGGTTTCTCGAAGGTCACACGTAATGGACATAGGGGCTGTTTTTATAGTCCGTGGTTATCCAAGAAAACAGACAATCTTCAGATCAAGGTCTGTTGCTGGAAAACCTTTCATATGGGCCAGTGTAATTTACAATTACAAGGGGCATAATATTCCTATAGCAGTGGTTATCTTGAAAGCGGACAATCACCAGACAAAAGCGTGTTGGAGAAAAACCTAACATATGGGCCAATGTGCCTTAATTACACTGGGCACAGTATACACAGGAGCAATGGAAATTATCTTATTGGAAAAGAATGATCATATTCAGGAACTGAAATGCGCTGAAAGGCATGGTGTATCTCGATCATCAAACTGCCGCTGTTGTAGCCCATGACCGCCCCTGTTTGTGTAAAGGCTAGGTTCCCAGGCAGCCTGTGGAATTTAGCTATCTCAATTTACTATGCGAGGATTCGACAGCAAATCTCACAGGAAAAAAATACAAAATCATCTGCATTTCATTTCTGCCTTGTTAGTACATGTTGACCTTCATTTTTGGTGACTGGCAAATATGGATTTGTATTTAGTTGGTAAGAATGAAAGCAGGTAGGGCTGACCGGGCAAACTGAAGATTGCAAATGAGATGCAAGGACGGCTCCATTAACCATTGGCATAGGGGGGTGATGGGACTGCACGAGGGGAGAGCACTGAAGTACAATAATACCTGAAGGAGATATTACACAATTGACGTTTGAAGTATTTACATATAATGTGTAGGTTTTTAGGTGATAACGGCACAAAGGGAGATAATGGAAGATAGAGGAGGGGATGATACCAAGAAATTGCTCAATTCAGAGAAAGGGAGTGCTTCCCATGAATGTCATTTTATTAGATCTGGCCCAAGAGAGCTTGAGCTCTTGGCCAGAGCTCATGAAGACACATGGAAGAGGGATCCTAGAATCTCAGGGTTAAACAGCTGCTCCATGGTGCAGACAAGAGCATCATGGTGAAAGCTCTTTATGGTTTCAACCATTTTGAAGAAGCAAGTGAGACCGAGTACATTCCTAAGAGAGTTGCTAATTCATGTGTTTTGCACTTTTGTGCTGCATTACATTGTGTTTCCTATTTTTGCTGTGATCATTAATATTACCAATCACTGTGGCTCCCACTGTCCGTGTGATTACAGGATGTGCCCATAGCGATTTGGGAACCTCATATATTAATCTTTAACATACACCCTACCCCTCATGGTTGCCAACGTAGGTCTGCCTTTGCAAATATTGAACATAACATTTTCTGTAAAGCCTCCACAGGACTCTGTTCTTTACATGTCACAGGTCCCAATATATAGGCTTTGCCAATGCTTGTATATGTCCATTTGGCTTCGATAGGGTGGTCTTTTCTTTTCCTCAGATCTGCTATTCTCCTGCACAAAGTCCCGCCAGTAGCATATCCGTTTCCTCTGGGCGAGTGACAGGCCCCTCGCGCCGCTGAGCAAACCTGAGCAAACCTCAACGTGGTTGCCGGAAGTTGGCGAATTCGACGTCATCTTTGCCATTGTTACGCAACGTCGCCCCCTTAATAACGGCGGATGCAGCGTCGGCTTCAGAACGGGTCCCACTTACAAGCACATCCGTGTCCCATTGTTGAATAATGGAGCGCTTTAATGGGGAAGAAAAGGCCGCCGCCATCATGAATGATCAGATTCATAAAGCTTAACAAGGCAGGAGAATGTACGATAAGACACAGCAATGTTTGCCAGAAAGTGCCGCATTCGAGCCCTCAATCTCCCGGGAACTCGGGCTGCATTACACCAGTTCGGCTTCCACGTTTTACAGAATGAACTGGCTGCTTAATTTAATGTAATTAAACTATTAATCAGACATTCTTTTCCAAGTCGCTGTCAGGACGTGCAGTCCCTTCCCTCCGGCGATGGTGTCTGCTTGTCACCGTGCTGGATGTGCAGCTCATGTTTCCAGGCAGCAGCTTTGATTTGTAAAGAAATCGCGCCCATTTGTCAAACGTGAGCCTTCCTGTCTATCGGTGTTTAATGGATGGTGTGGAATAACAAAGGAGAAAATGCAATAAGACTCCGTGCTGCATTCAGGTGACCTTAACTAGTTATGTATAGACAGGTGCATTAATACACTAGGGCAGATATGTCTTTTATAAAGTTGCTTCAGTGGCTCCACAAAGAATGCATTCATAAATTATCATGGCAAGAGCATGTGCTGCTTACTTGAGAAACATTGCTTATGATCAGGGCCATCTTAAGCAATGGGGGTCCCTGGGCAAAGACACCTTTGGGGCCCCCCTCCACCAATCTAAAGGAATGAAGTGATCAAGAATATCTTGTCGCTCACAGACCGCCTAACACCCCCAGCCATCAAAACCTATAGGTTGATATGCTGTCTCGCAGAACTCAAACTAAGCATGTTTACTCCCTTTAAGTCCCCTTACCCTCTTTATTTTTGCTCTAAACAGAATGATGGACAAGTAACATTTGACGCTGACTACAAAGAGGTTACTTTGGTTCTAGTATAGCTACAGCATACTTTTTAGCAATAGTGTAGTATTTATAGTAGCTACAAGGTGTGAATGCTCGCGGCTCTTCCAGCTCGCGAACTTCGTATGGAATGTATGGGTTGGAATGTTGTGTGAGGACGCGGAGTGAGGACGGTTGAAGAAGCGAGGTTGGTGGGCTGGCGGTGGCAATACGGGGCGCCGGTACATTGATAAACGAAGCTGTACAATAAAGGAAGTTGACGAACCTTTGGCTGCCTGACAAGTCACTTCAATTGGCGACGAGGATGCCGGCGCCCTGAGAACCCACGGGCCGAATTGGGTGAAAAAAAAAAAAAACGTACACGAAGAGCAGACGCTCCGAGCCGCCGCATCTTTGGTGCAGGCTTGTGCTGGAAAGGCGAACCTTATTACACGAGAGCAGACGCTCCGAGTCGCTGTGCCACACGGCACAGGCTCGTGCAGTGAAGGAGAGTAGAGCACACGCTCCGAAAAGGTCGTATATTTATGAATTTTGCCCCACCCCGTGTGACAGCCTGCAATTGTAACATACAGTGTAGTAGAAAAAAGGACCCACACAGAAGGAGTAATCACATGACTTTTAGAACAAGGAAGCAAAATGAGGAGTAGACAGAACTCCTCTTCCTCCTCACAGTAGTTTAATATTAAAATTGCTGGAATTAGCAAACCCAACCAAGGTACAAGGAACAATCGTATAACAAGAATATACAATTTATGTCAAGTATGTTACAAGGCATCAGTATACAACCTCCAGCAAGTTTCCTGCCAACTCCTGGTCAACCAGTAGTATTATGGTCGGAATGGAAAGAATTCTGGTTAAATTACATTCAGGCTGTAGAACAGGAGGAGCTTACACCTCGGAAAAAGAAGCTGCTACTATTACACGCATTGGGGTTGGAAGGACAAAGGAAGTTCAGAGAATTACCAGAATTAAATGTAGATGAAGCTGGTGATGCGGATGAACATGATAGAGCCATTAGACAATTGGATAAATATTATGCACCAGAGACCAATGTAGCTATAAATAGATACAAATTCTACACCAGGGTGCAAAAGGAACAGGAAACCATTGAAGAATATGTTTCTGCTTTGAGAGTACTGTCAAGGACGTGCCAATTTGGAAATGGCATCACATTGGATGAGCTAATCAGAGACCAAATCATTATCCACTCGAAAGATAATATTATTCAGGATAGGTTGTGGATGGTGGGTAACCCATCACTACCAGAAACTATAGCCATAGCGAAACGAGTGGAACACACTCAATTGTGTTCGAGAGAGATGAAGAGCAAGAAAGAAGAAGCTGCACAAAGTATGCAGAAACATAACCAAGGCACTAAGGAGATACAAGAGAAGGAAACTGAAGAGCAAGGTCAGGTGAATGCAGTTCGACCCAGAGACAAAGGAGGGGCGAATATCAAGAATAGAGAGAAAAGTGAAAATAATGCAGGACGAAACAACAGATTGAAGAATTTTGACCAGAAGGGAAACTCATACCGAGGAAAGAACTGGATGAAGAGTGAAACCAGAGTTCAAAACGATCAAAGGGCTCAGTACAATCAACAGAGAGAAGGTGACAGATGTTACAATTGTGGCAGAACTGGCCATTATGCATATGCTAGACAATGTCCTGCTTTGGGACAAAAATGTGGGAATTGTGGAATAAGAGGTCACTTTGCGGTCACGTGTAGAAGGAGGAAGAAAGTTTCTGCCGTAACGGAAGAAGAAGAAGAATCAGATGAAGAAAGAGTGTTCCTTATAAGAGAACCACCTGAAGGAGAATTCAAATGCCCAAGTTGTGAGGTGTTCCTGGACAATTGGAAACTCAAGATGAAGGTGGATAGTTGTTCCCCATGGACTATTATCACAATGAGATCTTGGAAGAACTTAAAAAAATGTGGTCTGAAAACTAAGATGGAAAAATCAGACATAATGAATCCTGGAGGATTTGAAGGATCCAGAATCAGCATGATTGGTTGGTTCCCGAGTATCATTCAATTCAGAGACAGACGATCTCAAGTTAAGGTATATATTGCTGAAAAAGGAGTAAATGTTCTGGGATGGAGAGATCAAGCGGGACTGAGAATCAGGTTGGATCCGTGTAACGAAGAGCAAGTTTTGGTGGTCAACAAGAGTCAAGGGCGAGGAACAAAGGAAGTCAATAAAAAGGAGCAAGAAAAGCCTAAAAAATTAGGATTGCTAAAAGATTTTTCACACAGAATACGACTCAAGAAAGGAGCAATACCAGTTAGACACACGAAATCCAGACCCATTCCATTTGCGATGGCTGACAAAGTGGAGCAAGAATTGATATCACTAGAAACTGAAGGAGTTATAGAGAAAATTGAGTCATCTGAGTGGGTGAGCCCTATAGTTGTGGCATTGAAGAAAAGTGGCAAACCTAGGATATGTGTGGACCTAAGAGATGTCAACAAAAACATAATAACAGATGTGTTTCCACTTCCCATCATTTCTGAGATGCTGAATCGTATTGACAATGCCGATGTATTCTCTACTTTGGATCTATCGAGCGCTTATCATCAAATATCATTAACAGAGGATTGTAGAGACATTACAGCATTTATTACACCTTATGGGTTGTATCGTTACAAACGCATGCCATTTGGATTAGCGTCTGCAGCCGCAGTGTTTCAAAGAATTATGACGTATGTTTTGAAGGGTCTGAGTGGAGTGTTAGTATATCAAGATGATATAATAGTATTTGGCAAAGGGTCACTAGAGCATGATGGGAGATTGAATGAAGTTTTGAGAAGATTGGAAGCAGTTGGGTTGAAGATTGAGGTAAACAAATGTAAATTTGGGGTAGAGGAAGTAGAATATTTAGGACATGCAGTAAATGGTAAGGGTTATAAACCCAAAAGAGATGCATTAGAGGCTATCAAGCAATCACCAGAGCCAAAAAACAAAGATGAATTAAGATCGTTTCTGGGGTTATGTGAATATTATAACAGATTTGTAAAAAATGTTGCTAGTACAACGGAACCATTGAGGAAATTATTGAAAAAAGATGCTAAGTTTAATTGGAGTGAGGAATGTGGTGAAGCAGTCAGGAGTATAAAAGAAGGGATTTGCAATTCGGTAGAATTGGGAGGGTTTGTTTATGGGAGACTCACTAAGATTACAGTGGATGCAAGTGGAAATGGTCTAGGAGCAGTGTTAACACAGATAGATGAAGATGCAAATGAAAAGACCATCAGTTATGCGTCGAGGGCAATCACAGAAACAGAAGGCAGATATTCAGTAATTGAAAAGGAATTATTGGCATGTACATGGTCAGTGAATTATTTTAGGAAATATTTGTGGGGAAACAAATTTGTAATTCAAACCGACCATAAACCATTGATAGAAGTTCTCACAGTGAGAGGAATGTGTAAAGCATCTCCGAGATTAGCTAGACTCAGTTTGAAGTTGCAGGATTACAATTTTTCTGTGAGGTATGTGCCAGGAAAGAGAAATATAATAGCCGATTACTTATCTAGATTGCCGTTAAAGAATAATGAAGTGAATGCAGATCCAAACGAAGAAATTGTAGCAGTCATTTTCGAGGTCACGTCCAAAGAAATGTGGATAGAAGAATTAGCCAAGGATGAGGAATTGCAGGAGTTAAGGAAGTACACAGAAAGTGGTTGGCCTGAAAAAAGAGTTGTGAGCGAAGGTTGTAGGAGGTATTGGGAAATTAAGGATGAGTTGTCGATGGAAGATGGGTTTTTAGTGAGAGGAGATAAGTTAATTCCCCCCCACAAGTTTTGGAATGAGTTAATTGAGAAGGCGCACCAAGGCCATCCTGGCATCACAGGGACTAAAAATAATGTAAGGTTGAAATATTGGTGGCCAGGCATGGATATTATGATTGAGAGATTTATCAGAAATTGTTGGCCGTGTCAAAATAGTGATAAGAGCTGTAAGATTGTCAAGTCCAAACCAATTAACATTGACAAAGGTGATGCGCCATGGGAGATGTGTGGGATTGACATCATTGGACCATATGTGAAACTAATTGGTGAAAAAAAATTCCTTATTGTATTAGTGGATTATTACTCGGGTTGGGTAGAAGTCAAAGTAGTGAAGGAAATTGATACTTATGCAATTATAAAATTTTTGATGCAGGTATGCAGAAGGGAAGGATTTCCTAAAATAATATTAAGTGACAATGGAGTACAGTTCAGAAGTAATGAAATGAAGGAATTTGTCAAGAAGACAGGCATTGAGTGGAGGTTTTCGTCATTATATCACCCACAAACTAATGGATTGGTTGAGAGACACAACTGTGTGATAGTAGAAGCAGTAGAATTGGCATTGAGTAACAATCTACCGGTTGACGAGGTTCTTAAGGAAAGGATTTGGAGTATTAGAATGTCTGTCAAAAGAGGAATGGAAGTATCACCGTTTGAATTAATGAGAGGAAGAGCTCCCAATACGTTACTTAATCCTGAATGGGTTAATCGGAGAAAAGATGTAGGTATTGGATTACAAGGTCATGGAAGAAATCAAAAATCACATGAGAGAAACGAAATGCATGTTGAAAGGTTTAAGTTGAAGATAATGCCGGGTGACCTTGTGCGAATAAAGTTCGGAAGGAAAGTTAAGAAGGGGGAATCTAAATACAGCAGGCCTGTCAAGGTAATACAAGTGTTCAAGAGAGCTGTTAGAGTAGAAGGGGGATCTGTATGGAATATAGACAGGGTTAGTAAGTGGATGTGGAAAGGTGTTAAGCAAGGACACTCACGACTCAAAGCAGAGAGGACAGTAAGTGATGTGTTTGGTGATGAAAATATTCTGAATAGCAATGATGTAGTGAATGGTAGTGTGGGAAGTTATACTGATGACAATGTGGTTCAACGACAACAAGTGGAGGGGAGGATTGGAAACAGGAGTGTGCGGAATTCAAGAGAAAGGAGATTGCCGTTTTGGTCTAAGGATTATGATATGTAAAGAAAAAAAAACATATCCTTTAAGTATATTCAATATTTAGTTCAATAGGTTGATTCTCACATAATGTATATATATAAGTCAAATTTAGTAATGTCAATTTGAGTTTACTGTTCCTGGTTATTATATTACCTAAGGTTTCTTTAATTCTTCAAGATGTTTAAAAGGGGGGGGGATGATGTAGTATTTATAGTAGCTACAAGGTGTGAATGCTCGCGGCTCTTCCAGCTCGCGAACTTCGTATGGAATGTATGGGTTGGAATGTTGTGTGAGGACGCGGAGTGAGGACGGTTGAAGAAGCGAGGTTGGTGGGCTGGCGGTGGCAATACGGGGCGCCGGTACATTGATAAACGAAGCTGTACAATAAAGGAAGTTGACGAACCTTTGGCTGCCTGACAAGTCACTTCAAATAGCATACAGGAAGGTATGAAGCCTGTAGTATTGATGCAGGGCGTGTGTAAAAGGTGCATTTAACCCAGAATAGACATAGAACTCACATTAGCTGCCTCCCAGAATGCATCACAAGTGCTCAAGCATGGGTAGAGGAGACCATATGGAAGGAAAAAGAAAGCTACACATACCATAGCATGGATAGCGGATGTATATTTTCAAGCTAGCAGGAAGGTGTCCAGACGACTAAGATTAGAAGTGGGGCATGGTTTTCAAATAGTATTGCCATTGTAGATCAAAGGAACAAGTGCCTGTGGTGTGCAATGTCTCAATGCTCATTATTATAGTGGAAACAACACTATCGAGAGTGAAAACATGAGTTAGGCTTTTTTGAAGATCATACCCTAAAATGGAAATCACTCTGAATGGCTGGCAATTTTGAAAGCTTTAGGGACTGGCAATTTCCAGAGATTAGGCAATACAAGATTAAATATGCCCAGGATCACTATCACATTAAGGGGTGAAGATGGGATGTGTGCCAACTCTGAAATTTCTTCATTTGAAGACCTGCTTTTCCAGTTCTTACCATGAACTAAAACAATCTAATTTTGTAAAACTGACTTGAAAAGTGCACAAATCACAAGACCAATTATGACAATTTTTAAAACAAAATATTATAGAAAGGTGTTACCAACATACCAATCAATGTGATATGACAGATTTAATATGGGGTTGTTTTTTGTATTTTAAAGCTTTAAATACTTCAAAAACATTGGCTTGTGAAATGTCATTCATAAACATGCAGAAAAACCTTTTCATTTTCACAAAAATGCAAACCGTTTTTTGTGTCAAATGAGCAGACCATCAAATATGCTTGGCCGAGGCCTACAACATCTCATCCGCTCTCTTCTGTTTACCACCACTTCCATTCAAATTGCCTACATAAGAAGAAAGATCAAGTAATGGACTAAACTATGCTGCCGCCAGCCTGCGAGAAGACAAACTTCACAGAAGACAGCAGAGTAATGTAAAAGATATTACATGAGTTGGCCCGGATCAATGTATCATCTGCTGGCTAAGCCAGGATACAAGCATGAACGCTTTGGTTCCACAGTCTTGAATTTGGATACTTATTCATCTCTTGTAAAACCTAAGCAATCACCTCCAACGATGAGCATACATTGTTAGCCCAACACCCCATCTGAACAAACCACTTTCTAGGCCTTCACCATACAGATGACATGTTAGTTTTTATAGCAACACATTGCTCTGCAATGAGTGCTTAACACACTGAGCTGTGGCACTCAATGTATCAATATGCATTTCAGCTTTGGCTATTGCACATGATCAACATAATTCCAACAGGGAGAACATGATGCTACAGGAGTTGTGCCGTAGTGAACATATAGACGATGTATACCACAGTGAACATAGAAAGCATTACATGATGAATCGATCATGGCAGAATGTATTTGTTAACAATAGACAGGCAATAGGTTTAGAGCCGCAGCAGCACGCCATAAACTATCCTGGCGTGTGCTATTTAAGTCTGCTGAACAACTACTTCTTTAAATCAGGCAGCTTTGTGGGGCCCCGTCCAAGGTGCGGGTCGGGGGCAGCCAGGCGCCCCTTTTGTCCTCCCATAAAAACGTCTCTGCTTATGATAATACACAATGAGAGCGTTTTACAGTTTGGCAGAATTCTTTAGAGTGTAAGTCAGGGCTCATCTGAGGACGGCGCACTCTGTTTAAAGCCGCTTGGCCTGGGAGCGTTTCATGTTGTGGAAGCCTTCATTCCTGTCACAGAGAGCGAGGGAGGCCAGGGTCAGCTTCCCATACTGTGCTATCCACACTGCTATGGAAACCCTGCAGAAACGGGTAAGCCTGGCATGTAAAGCAACGGTTCTGCTGCTATGAAGAGTCACGTCACCGTAATCTGAAGCACATTGCTCAGTAGGTGTAGTCCGGTCAGCTGCTCTCCCAGCCTCAATGTTCAGTATGCGTTAACCATTGCCTGCCAAGTTCCACGTCACGCTGGGGGTTGCTGCATCAATGCTGCCTGCCCAAAACCTGCTGTATGCGCCTGCCTCTTTTCTCCCACCTCCTCCCTCTCTTATCCCCCAGTCACTGCTTTGTATTTTTGGCGAGTACCCTCAAAACCCTCCTCCACCCAGAGCATTTCATTTTCAGGGGTACTTCATTTACCTGTGAATGCCTCGTCTTCGGGAGGCCTGGCACCTCGCCCTGCACACCCCACCTGGCCTGACACTATGCGCTCCTCTGCATTCCATCTCTCCTCAGCGTGGCATTTCCTGGGATGGCACAGGGAATACGCTTCGAGGACCCCACAGGGAATACCACGCTAGAGCAACAGAGGCTTGTTGCCATTAGTGGCAACATGGACGGCAGCCCCGGCATTTTACGGGGTGGCGAAGGGTGAGTATCCACCCAGATTGAGGTCCATGTGGGGAAGAGGCATTTAGGGTGTAGAGGCTGAGCCAGAGGACTAATACATGGGTATTTCCCAGGGCAGGCTCCAAAAAGTCTGTCTCAGACGGGGTCCTGCCGGGGCCGCCTTAAGTCCCCTCCTAACCCCAACCAACCAGGCTGCTAGCGAGAGCTTCAGGCTTTAGAAAAAAAAGCCCCACCTTTCGTTTGTCGTGCCAACTCCGCTACCGCCACCCCTTTCATCAGAGATGAAGGGGTGATGATCCATGCATCTCTAATGAAAGGGATGACTGGCAGGGGGCCGGTGACTCAGTGAAAAGGTGAGGCTTTTTTCTCCAAAGCTTGAAGCTCTTGTGTGAGAGTTTCAGCCTTTACAAAAAAAGCCTTGCCTTTTGATTGTGTCGCCGACCCCCCTTTCATTAAAGAGGCAGGAATCATCACCACTGCACCCCAGGGGACACAATAATACCCCCCCTCCATCTCTAGTAAACGAGGTGCCTGACAGGCGGTCAGCTGCACAATTAAAAGCCAAGACAACACTTAACTGACCTGAATGTTGACAGTTAGGCCCCGTCCCTCTTGCAAAAACGAGCCGGGGCTCTTACAGGGGCGTGGTCTAACAGGCAGCATTCAGGCAAAGGAAGTGTTTGGTCTTCATTAAGGCACCCCCTAAGAGCCCCTTCTCGAGTCTGCAGGCCACTAAAGGCACTGGTATTTCCCCCACTCTCATTCATTCCCGCACCACAAACTCATTACCATCAGTCTCTGCTTTTGGGCTTACTGCACAAAAATACCCAGACTCACTTTTAAGTGGAACAGGTTGCTTTAATGTGACAGGCCACAGCTCACAAAGAAAAGCTAACTGGCTCCCTGGCCTTACAGACTAACATATCCGTTTTAACAAATTGCTGAACAATTAAATAAATAAACAATTTCCATTCCCCCAAAATTAAATAAATAAAGAATTTCACATTCCTCCCTTCCTATCGCTTGCTCCCTTCTGTCTCCTTAAAATCCTCTCAACCTTCATTCCCGCTTTCTCCCATCTTCTCCCCGAGGCCATGCCCCTCCTTCTTCAATACCTGTTTCCCCTCTTAGTACCCCCGAGGTAGCACGTTCGTGCAAACAGCACCACCCCCTTCCTTTACCGCGCTAGTACCCCATTGTGCTTCCCCCACCCCTTCTCCAAAGGGCCATGTTCCCAGCACAAGAAAAACCCTCCCCATAGATGTTCTTTCTGCCCCACCCTCTCCTATGTGATGTTTTCCTCTATTTACAACTCTTTAGTATGTCTTCCACCGACAACCTGTCATCCAATAGGTAATAACTGTTTCCATATACCGCGAGATGCACACAGTCTTTCTGAAAAACTGAAAAATCCTCATAAATTATCTCCCGATGCTCCAGCACTTGCACCCCCAAAATGTCCCCATCTCCTTGTTAATCTTCTTCCTTGTTCTTTCCACTGCCCCTTCATTCACTGCACACCTCCAAACTCTCCTCGGCAATAACTCTGTCCAAACCAACCTAACCCTGGGCCATATCTCTCGTAAACAGCTACGGTCCCCTTTCATCTTCCTTAACAATGATACTCCTGTGTCTCTAACTAAGTCATTCTCCCCTGCGTGTACAATTATCCCCTCCGGAACCCCATGGCGCTCCATCAATCCCGCTATCATGGGCAGCAGTTGGTCCCACCTAAGCACCCCTATCCTTTTTTCCGCCTCTTTCCCTGCCCTTTTTACAATTGAATATTCACAAATCCATATCTGCAGCAACTCACGTCTGAAAAAGAAAAATTGTTGTGAATTTCTCTCTGCCACTTCCGAACCCCCCCCCCCCTGCACCTGTCACATTACTAACCGGCCTCTCTACCAAAACTCTCTGATGTACCCCTTGTATTTTCCCGACCTCCTGTGCCAAAGACTTTTAACCTTCTTCTCTGATAGTCCTATCCTGCTACCCTTCGATGCCTGCCCTCATCCTGAATGAATGAGTTCCCAAAAACCTCTGCTCTCTCCCCCAAGGCACCAAAACCCTCCTCATAACTCCCAAGACTTGTGCTGCCTACACTGCCGACCCCTCCTCGTGCTGAAAGACCAACCCTTCTTTTCCCCCCACATGTCTCCTTACAAGATAATCCCATCTTCACTGGGCACAAATCCTTACTACCCCTATCCAGAAGCACACAACAGCCCTTTCCTTTCTTGTCCGTCTTCGATCTGCAGATCTTTATCCACCTGATTCTGATAAATGAACATCTCCCCACCTTAGACCACCTTCTTCTGCTATCCTGTTCCCCTCTTGTTCTCCCTTGTCCAACCCTTCAGCACCTTAAGTCCATATCATCCTGTTTTCCCAACTGCACCAGGAGCCCTCCGTGCACCCCGTCCATGCAGTCCCATCTCATCACTGCCCCCCCCTCTGCACCAGGGGCCAAACGAGCATCCCCGTCCATGCAGTCCAATCCACATAACCTGTCACTTCACATAGCATCTCTGCGCACTTATTCCCTTGAGTGCCGCTCTTCTGCTCCTTCCCCGAGCGCAAACTCTATATAACCCCTTTTTTGGCTGTCCAGTAAATACGTCCCATAATCCTTGCCAAACTTGCAATTCTCCCTGACCTCACCTGCCAACTTCACCTTGTGATGTGGGCACTGAGCTCCCGCCATAGCGCGCGCCATGCCTTCTACCAAAGTGCGAACCGGGGCCACTACCAGACACTAAAAATTGAGATACCCATTTAACCTCTGTTTGTCAGTATTATTTTCCAGGCCGCTATCACAGTCTCAAGCCTGCTCACACTGTCGTGCGGCAAGCGAGAGGGCCCTGCCACAGCATTCAACTCCCTCCCTATAAAGGTCAACCCCCCGACTGGCTCTTCAGTTATATCCTACCGTCACAGCACTCCCCAGTCCTGCATTAATGTCTGACGACCTCGACATCCGCCGACATTCCTGTTCTCTGCCCGCTACCCTGAGATCGTCCCGCTAATTCCCCCTCCTACACAAACCAAACTGCTAATCCTGCTGCACCCACAGAGCTAAAGCGTGCAACAATGCACCTGAAAATTACCAGCCCTTAGGCATCGCTTTGTCCACATAACTTAGGCCTGTGAACTGTGCCCTCCTAATCCTTGGACCTTGATAACTTACTTAAAACCTACGCGAAAAACTTTCCCCAAACTCTTGGCCCCCTCCTTTTCCAGCTAAACTGAGCACTCCTCCTGAACTGCAACTTTAACTGGCGTACAGGCCATCTCCCCCAACTCCTTGCCCTGCTCCTCCTCCTCTCCCTCTGTCCCCTGCTTGGAAACATTGTGTAATCGGATGCCTTCCTGCGCATTTGCTGCACTTGTGCTTGAACTTGCACACTGTCCTCGTGCAGCCTTCCTTATTGAAAGCCCAACATGCTGCTGAGGGCTGACCTCTGCCTCCTCCCCCCACCCCTTGCGGGGCGTGGCGACCATGAAAGGGCCGGTAAGGCACAGGTAAACCGCTCGCTGTATGCAACGTTGGCACTGGCCTCGTAGGCACCATCCATTGCACCCAGAGGCCCATGTCAATCTCTCCCCACACTGCCTGGCTATCCTCTGCCATCCTCGCCCTAAACTCTTCATCATATCTCACCCACGTGAAAGCCCCAAAACTCGTTAACGCCTTTGTTATCATATCCATGTATTTCTGGAAACTTCTCGCAGTAAACACTTGCGTATATAATAAAAGCTGATGTCCAATTGTCAATCGCGACCTGCACCTTTGGTCTTGTGGCCATCTCCCTCGCCTCCTCCTTAGACCCTTCCTTCGCTGTCACCTCCCTGTGCAGGAGTTTAAAAACATCCACAAACTCCCCTGCCCATATCTTTTGTTTTCTCGTCCCCATCAAATGGCGCCCAGTGGCTTTGTGATGCCCATATGGCATCTTTTTGTCCTTTCCTGTACTTTCTGTCGCCTTTTCCTTAGGAACCTCTGGAGCCACGGGCTCCTCCACCTTGTCAGTTTGTACTTCCACCGAGGATACACTCTTCTCACTTTCAGAAGCCCCTGTGGTCTGAATCCCTGTTTCCCCGTCTATCCCCCATGCCCCAGCTCCCTCCCTGAGTGCCCCCCACCTCGTACCCGACCTGTACCAAGCCGCTGACCACTCCCGTTCCTGCTCACCTCTTTCTGCCCCGCCGTCACTTAGCCACGGCATCCTGGCCTCCACTCCGACATTCCTCATCTCTTTTCTCACCGGGCTCCTGCTGCGGGGACAAAAAACATCAGCAGACTCCCCTAACCAATTTCCCAACCATCCTCTTGTACTTCTGCCCCCCAACCTGCCCTTCCCCGTCAAACCTCAAACCTCTTCTTACCCTTTCCCTTCCCCGTAAACCATTTAGCTCTTCATCCTCTCATTGTCCAACATTCACCTCCTCCCATTCATCATCCCCAATGAAATACCATTGTTGTTGCGAGCGCACGCTCATCCCGGGCAGCTCTGCTTCGGGTGAGCCCGGAGCGTCTGCCCTGCCGCTCCATTGATGTCTTCTAGGCGGGGCCGTGCCGACCCCTGCCTGCTCCTCTCTTTTTGGGTGAGGGGTTCTCTCCTCCAGACTTTGCTCTTCCATGCTAGGGGCCGTGCTGTGCCCTCTAGTCTGTTCTCTACCTCCGGAAGGGCCGTTCTCAAGCCCTCTCCGACCACCTCCTCAGGAACCACGGGGGCCGTACTATGCCCTCCGACTGAAGTCCTCCTAGGCGGGGAGGTCGATCCGCACCTTCCCCTTTCCTCAATAACCGACAGGGACCGCTCCTTCCTGCTCCCTCCTGCACTCTTTTGCAGGTATTTCCTCCCTCTGCCCCTCTGCGCCGCTGCCCCTCTTGAGTCCGAGATGCCCCTAACCTCTCCCCTAGCCTGCTTTGTGCCCACCTCTGGCCCCACTCCACTAGAGGCCTCCCCCGTACCTTTAGCTCCTGACCCACTGCCCAACCCTTTACCTACCTCACCTCCACTCCTAGATGCTCGCCTAGGTACCTCCCTCCTGCTCCTTCTGGCCCCTTTGTCCCATACTCCCCCCCCTTCCTGCTGATGGGCTACAAGCCACCACTGCGGCGAAGGCCCCATCTGCCACCACTCTGCGCTGTGCCCTACCTTCTCCGGCCCACTTTTCCCCATAACATCCCCCACTGCCCCTTCCAGCTGGGCTTTGGTTACCCTGCTAATAATATTCAAAGCCTCCCTCAATGCCTGAGCATCCACCAAGCCCTTCTTTCCAGAGCCTCGTCCTGCCATCCTGTTGCACTTGAAATAATTCAATTGGATGCATTCCAAAACTAAGCTGGCCCCCGAGCCCGAAAAAATATTTTCCCTGCGTGACCTGCCCTAATATGTGTTGGAAATATTTAATTTTTTAAAAATTGTTTTTGAAACCTTAGCGCCCACACCCCGATAATTATCCCCTGATGGTGACTGCTCCTGATCTGCTCAACCTATATGCCAATCCCAAGGAAAACCGCATGCACTGCCCCCTGGTGGCGTAAGAACGGAACCGCACTGCTGTGCCCCATCGGAGAGGAGCATACTAATGTACCAGGCTACCGGAGCTCCCCAGCTTAAATGTGCCCTCTCGTACTTATTAGACCCCCCCGCCCACTGGGAGAAGACACGCAGGGAACACCTTCCTCCCCCAAAACCAACCGTCACTCACCGATCATACGGTCCAAACTGGGCCCGCCGCCGCCGAAATCCCTGAAAACAACCCGGATGCCACTACACCCTCCTAGCAAGTGCACGCCGTGTGCAGGGCCCGGGATGCGGCTCCAGAAACGGTAAGGGGGTACTTTATTTACAGCACCCCCGGCTATGCATGTAACACAGTTTATTCAAAACGTTAACTGCCTATCTACCCGCCCACTAATCTAATTTAAACCGTATCACTAGTCTACACTCCCTACCTCCAATGACGCTAACAGATAAGGCCCACACGCAAGGAAGGCTCAGGAGCAGCGACCTGAGACAAACGCTCGTCCCAAATGTCGCTTGCTCCTGAACCTTCCCTGCCCCCTTTTATGCCCCCCCACGGCACACTGTGTGCAGGCCAGCTCGCTAGCCTGTTCAACGCCCAAAATCACCCCGGTGGAGGGGGCTCTTCACGTTCCCCCCGGAATTCCCCCTTCCAAACTGCACTTGTATTACTTTGTAAGGATAATCTCCCTTTCCCTAGGATCCTGACACACGAACTTGTACCTGACAGGATGTTCTAGTGCGCACACATCGATGAGCACCCACCGCTCTCTCAGCAGCTGGATTCGTCCATATTTCTGCTGGCCCCGTACAAGGCATGCTATCCATTTTGACCAATTCATAGATTTTAAGGCCCTCTTTCATTCCTATCTCACTGATGAAGTGCCCTCCAGACTTCACCATCTGTCCTCCAACATACTTACATGGCCAAGCGCCTCCTCAAATCCCTGCCAGCCCACTTGCTATTCTAAGAGGCTGTTGCCATTGCCGACCCCTAGCTTTGCTGGGCAGATTCACTTGCTCTCTACAGCCTAGGGTGGCACTAGTATTCCAGCTTTAGTGAGTGACAGCCCCCACACCCTACGCAAACTCACCCAAATTAAAAGCAGCAGATTTGCTCCCTCTTAGTCCCCCCCAAACACAACCTTTTGATTGTATATAACCTTTCAAGAGAGGCCTCGTATTGGAGGCTGAAGGTGAGTTAGAGACGGCAGAGGGAATTGATCATTATGAGTCTTCATGTCAATATTGCTTTTATTTTCAAAGAGGTCTCAGCACAAGCCCACTTTCCATGCCCAATTTATTTTTCAAACTGTTCACAAGCAGAACACTAGTAGTAGGTAGTAATGGAAAGGAATGAACAAAGTACCCGTCATAATCGCAGACAGAAGCATCCTCTGATTATTTCCTCTCGCAGCACACACAGCAATCATCAGTCTCTGTGATACCCTGGGCATCAAAGATCGGGCCCTGGCGTGGCTTGCCTCCTTTCTCTCTGACCGTCCTTCCCAGGTGGAACATGGGCCCTTTCTCTCCTCTATCACTCTCGCTACTTGTGGTGTCCCCCAGGAATCTAACCTTTCCCCATAGTTCTTCAATGTCTATGTGGCCCCTCTGGCCCACAGGATCTCTACCTTCACCTCTAACTTTCAGTGTTATGCGGATGATACACAGCTCTCTTTCAGACTACCCTCACCCTTATCTTCCTCCTCGCACATACCTGACAGTCTTTCTGCAATTCAATCTTGGTGTGCTGCTAATGATCTCTGCCTCAATGCCAGCAAGATAGATCGTCCTCATTGGGACCCCCTCTCCCGCTTTTGCAGTTTCTCACTGGCCAGTCTCCTTTGGCCCTCCGCCTCCACCTGGTAGTGAGGCAATAAATCTGGGGGTCATTTTCAACTCCACTCTCTCCTTCTTTTCTGACATCTCAGGACATCTCCAAAATGTCCCACTACCAGATGCACCTCCTCAGAGGTATTCAACCTTTTCTGACTTTCCCCCAAAGGCTCACCGTCTCCAGGGTACTGGTTCTCTCTAGCCTAGACTACTGCAACAGCCTCTTTCTCAATCTTCCTACTTTTACTCTCGGCCCGCTACAACTCATCCGGAACAGAACTGCAAGACTTATCCTTGGCCTCTAGCCGAGGGACCACATCTCTCCGGCACTGAAATCCCTTCACTGGCTCCCCATGGCTGCTAGGATCAAGTTCAAGACCCTCTGCATAGTCCACAAGGCTTTCTGGGGCAGGGGCCCGCTCTATCTTCAACCCTCTCTTCCAAAATACTCTCCTTCTAGAGCTCTCCGCTTGTCTTCCTCCAATTCTTTGTGGGTGAGTCGTTGCAGCTGTGAGCAATCATTGCAGATACTGCATATATTGAAGGCATGCAGGGAAAATGTATTTGCTTCTACAAATATGACAACTCAATCCACAAGAATCTGTCTCATTTTCACTAGTCTTCTTGATAGCCCCAAATGCCAACAGAAGCCTTTTTGGGACACCTTCAATTATCTTTAAAAGACCACGTAAACATATATAACTCTTTCTAACAACATCTGCCTTCATTACGCACAAAGTACTCCCACTACAAGGATAAAACGAAATAAATAAGGCATAACTGTTAATGAAAAATCAGCATAAAAAATCCCAACATCCAATCTGACCCAGTGACGGTGCTGACCAATCACCACAAGGGAGGTACAGGAACATCGCTCTCTGATAATTGTCTTCATTTTATTTGGTGCTTAAAAGATTAAAAACAATCACCAAAGGAGATTAGGGAAATGAGCTGGATGGGTAGCCCTCATTGTGATGCTGGAAATGCAATGGAGGGACAGGGCCGCCCTGTCCTTGTCCTGTAGTCCATGTTCATTTGTGTTCTGTATTGTTGTCTGCCCAGGAGTCCATGAGGGACTTCTGGCAGTGCAACTCTTCCAGTTTTTGGTGTGGTGTACAGACCCATGGGATACCCTTATGGCACCCATGGGTGGGGTTACAACCCTGTGGCCCCTGTGTGTGGCCCACAGAGAAGGGTATGGGCTGGTGGCAGCTCCATGCTGAAGTTAACAGGTGCTCTGAGTATCCTCCATTTTAGGATACCCAGGCCATGCCATTGGAATCAGTTGATTCCTGATAGGAAACAAGATGGCCTCTGTGGCCTCTTGCTTTCTATTGCCTGTTACCTTGTTTTCCCAAAGACCTGGGAAGCCCAGACTCTGTCCCTTCTCCCTGACTGGCTGTTGGGTGGAAGTTCCATATATAGTATTGTAGAGAAGTCCAGGCCAGACTGGCTGGAGCCTTCCCAGTATGTTGGGTATGTTGTGGGTACACCCTGTGGGTGGGACCTGGGTGAATGGAGTGTGTGACCAATATGCACTTCTTGTTGTGGATGTCTGGGTGAATGGAGTGTGTGACCAATATGCACTTCTTGTTGTGGATGTCTGGTTTCTAGTATGAAACACTATGACTGAGACAGCCCTGCCCAAAACTGGTATGAATGCAGTGTGTAATGTTGAATGGCTGGGTACTTGTCCCAATATACATTCCTTGTTGTGAGTGTCTGAGAGGGAGGAAAATGGCCTGAATGCACGGTATGCCTGATTGGTTGACTGACTGCTGAATGCCCTTCTGAGTGATTGGTTCCCTGAGTGTGACCCAGCAAAATGAATGAGAGATCAACAGTATAACTGGGGGCCTCTCACTGCTAGAATTCGTTCAGAAGCTGAAGTCGAAATGGATGCTTGATCTCGAAGCCGAGCCCGAAGAAGAAGGTTGACTGCTGTTACATTCATCGCAAGCTGAAAGCCACCATGACGTTGAGAGTGATCCAAGAGAGGACCTGGTTAGGCGCCCTCTTCCTGAGCTCCGAGGGACCATCGAGCAGCGCTAACCTTCGCTGAAGCTCCCTGGAAGTCACACCCTTGACAGGCTTCCGACCAGAGACGGGGACCGCCGAGGAGAACGAAGAGAAGCACCAGACATTCCGTCCACCGTCGTCGACCAGGGTTCGGAGGTTTGCTATAACCGCTGGAGGCCCGTCAAAGCCATGTTGCCCAGAAGTGGGGACAGCTTGACGCCGTGCCATCGGAGACCGGAGCCGCAGCGCTCCATTGATTAAGACATTTTTGATTCCCGGACGCGCTAGTCCGCACCGCTGACCGCCTTATCCCGCCAGAGAAGGCCAGGCTGTCGACGCACCGAGGAGCATCCACTAGTGGGTTTTCCCGCCACTAAAGACCGTAGGGACGTCAGACGACTAGACGCCCTTACTGGGCCACAGTTCTTCACAAACTCTTTGCGGTCCTGAACTATTGACATTGAGGTGCCCTGCACACCTCTTCCTTGCAGGACGTCTTCAATTCGTCATCGACGAGCATCACCGGGACCGAAGCTGCCGCCTCTACGCCAAATTCACTTTCTTTGAGGGATCTCGATGATCCATGGCTCCTGCTTTAAAGGGAGCATCTCAAGAAGGATCCGTCGATGACCCGTCGTCGAACTCTGCTATTCCAGGTACATTGGGGTGGTAGAAACATTGTAAAAGGAAATAAGACTAATTGAACAATATATGGACTGGGCTTGTGGTGTATCTTTATTTTACAGGTTGCCTAGGTGGGGGGATCTCCACACAGAACTGTGTCTAGGTAATGGGGCCAGTATTCTGCCAATTGTTCTGACCAACTGCTTTCCTCCTATGTCTATTGTGGGTTACCTTTATTAATTGATTTGTGCGACATTTAACCAGAGTACAGTTGATGCACTTTAATGAAATCTGATAATAATTGTGGTACCACTTAGAACTGTATATGTTTGCCAGTGTAGATTAACTGAGCACAAAGTGAGTTATTGTGACATTGTATATAACCTTGAATCTTAATCAAATAAAGACTATGTTTCAACTAATACAGTGTGTGGACATTCCTTTGTGGGTGCTTGGGGACTACACTGTATTTAAGAACCAGCCTGCATCACCCCCTGAGAATCTAGGCCCCGATTGCTCGTCCATTGCTACCAACAATAGAGAATCTTGGCTGGGGTCCTGTGTGCCTCTCCTCTGCCATATAGGGAGCAGGAGTACATACACCCCTCCTCCAGTCTTTACACTCATTCCTGGCATTTTGTGCTACTCTGAACTCTGTACACACATCTTCTCCTCGTGCAAACATATTTTAGCCCAGCCCATCCAAGGGAAACTATTCTTTCATATCATCCTTGTGGTACAGGATGGACTGCTAGGCTGTAACCCCGCCATTCTTGATGACCTCATACTACTTCATGAGATGCACTTCTAACCAGAAAAGCCTCATTATCGGGCACCGAAAGCTGTGGGAGGAGGACTTCAACATCCCCATTCAAAGTGCCATATTCAAAATATTATATAACTTTGAAATCTTTTTTTATATATTGGTTAATTTATGCTCTCTTCATTCACTAAGTGGGCACCACCAATCTAACTACACCCATTATACAGTTCCACGTCACAATTCTGGGACATCAAACAGGATGGATTTTATGGTTAAAACTCAAATTTATTTAAATTAACTAATCAGAGGCTGTCCCCTTTATGAAGGGGATGACAAACAAAAGACATCAGGTGTACTTTACATGGGCTTATTTACCCAGTTAAGCCAGGCCCGCCTGTGACAATATCACTGCACGTAACATATAGCCATATTCAGCCACACAACAGAACCACCATTAATAGTTTCAACAATTATATTCCTACATAATAACAGGTCAGCTCAGCAGTCAATTCGATGTTCAAAATGCCACTTATCAGCCACTATAGAAACGCTTTTCAGTTCACCTTTGCGTCAAATCGGCTTCAGTCAATAGATAATCAGTCCAACACATTGTATTTTCTCCAGTATCAAAACAAGTAACAGTATCAGAGAAAGGTTGCAGAAAAGAATAAAGATTGCCCATGCGACTAGCGCAGGAAGTCTTGATTCTATTAAAGACACGGAGGCGAGCATTATGCTTAACTTCTTTAATTACTGCTAACCACAGCTTTATAAATCTTTCTTTTGTTTCAATGTATATATATATATTTTTTTATAACTCATATAAACAACAGAAAAAATGAAACATCATAGCTTTAACGCGGCTAAACTATATCCCCCATGAGGCTCGTCAATATGGTAGTCCAATAGCCTCTCTCTCACTGTCCAATCAGGCAATTCCTTCTACTATAAGTCACTGCCACTCTGGGTCCCTTCCTATTCTTTTGCAGCTCGCTTTTACTGAACGAATGGCTAAAATCCAACTGCCTCTCGTATAATCCAACTGAGTCTGTCCTTTCTATTCTTGGTAGGATCTCCGTATTCTAACTCCGCAGCTCTGCTGCTTTCGTACACTCTAATCTCGGTGATTCTTTTGCTCCTCTCCTATGCAAAAAGAGAAATGTGCACGTTAGGGAGGGGAATACGATTTATCACATGTTTATATCAAGCATTTACATAGATTTGCTGCGACATGTTTTACAGTTCATATCATGCCCCTTACAGCCGTATTCCCTTAGGGTGGGATAATGCTCGCATCCGTGTCTTTAATAGAATCAAGACTTCCTGCGCTAGTCGCATGGGCAATCTTTATTCTATGACAACACCGGAGGCGAGCATTATGCTTGTTCAAAGCTTTCAACAACAGCAGTTGCTATATTAGATACTGGTTTGAAGTAAAATGTCTTAAATACTGAATCGCTCGACCAGTCGCTGCTTTCATGATCTCTTGCCGAGGAACTCCGACTGCAAAAGCTTGTGAAGCCATGGCACCCCTGGTAGAGTGCCCTCCAAATTTAGATGTGTCTATACCTGCCAACTCCATCACTTCCTTCAACCATCTAGCAATAGTAGCTGACTTAACTGCTTTGTATGGTTTAATACGTGCTATAAGCAACTGGGTAACCCCCTTCGGTCTAACCGCTGCTGTCGCTGCTTCATAACACTTTACACAATTCGCAACACACACAATTTCTCGTTATTCGGCCAGTATGGGTATGAGATCACTTTAGAATTGGTCTTTGTACGCTGCGCTATGGTAAAGGCTATCCCTTCCGGGTAATACATCTTCCTGTCTATCTCTAGGGCTTTAACGTCTGAAACTCTTCTACAGGACACTAAGCAAAGGAGTGTAGCTAGCTTGCCTGAAAGCTGTTTATCTGACAGAAAGTTGTTACTTGGCCATTGCTCGAACAGGTGTATGACTTTTCCCATAACGATGAGTACTTGGGCGTAGGAGGTTTGCTCATCATTACACCCTTTAGCAATCGGGACACCCCTGGGTGTTCCCCTACTGGTGCTCCGTCCACTAGCTCGTGTCCAGCAGAGATCGCTGACCTATATACTCCTACAGTCCTGAACGCCCTCCCTGTAGACGGGAGGCTGGCAGAGGAAATTCACCACTTGGACTACAGTTGCTGAAATGGGAGATATACTCCTCCCCCTGCACCATAAGTCCCAGGCTTGCCACGCGGAATTATAGCTCCTGATCGTAGATGGAGCCCATGATAGATTGATAAGTCTTGTAGCGTCTTCTGAAAGGCCTGGCAAGCGCCATCTATGCCTGAAATTCTGCACGCTATCAGTGTTAAGGATTGATCCTCTATCAGAGGGTGAGGGGCTCCTGCTGGATCGGTCAGCAGGTCTTGTCTGTATGCAATCTTCTGTGGAAAATCTGTAGAAAGTTCCATCAGAACTGGAAACCAGGCTTGCGACTTCCACTCTGTCATCACTATCACTATCTGAGCTTCGTCTCTGCGCACTTTTGCTAGTACCCTCGCCAGCATCGCAAAGGGGGAAAAGGCATAGTGTCTCTGCGACCCCCAATGATGCATGAATGCATCCGTCCCCTGTGCTTCCCGGTCCAGCTTCCAGGTGAAGTAATCCGGCAGCTGTGCATTTAGCCTCGAGGCAAACAGGTCCATGTGCAATGGCCCCCATCTTGCTTCCAACTTCTTGAATATGTCTCTGTGTTGTTTCCAGTCGCTGAAATCTACTAGGTGTCGGGAGTTCCAGTCCGCCACTGAGTTCAGGGCCCCTGTGAGATACTCTGCTTTGACTGTAATCTTCTTCTGTAGGCAGTCGTGCCAGAAATCCTTTGCCAATTCCGCTAACATCCTGGACCTGGTACCTCCCAGCTTGTTTATATACCTTACTGCAGATATATTGTCCATCTTGAGAAGGATGCTGCAGTGTGCTTTGTCTCTGGTAAACGCTTTTACTGCGAAAGACCCCGCTAGTAATTCTAGGCAATTGATATGTAGATCCAATTCTTCTTTTGACCATTTCCCGCCTGTTTCTATGTCGCCGCATCGCGCTCCCCAGCCGGACCTGCTGGCGTCTGACTCTATAACTAACCCAGCCTTTCCTTAGGTACTTGATCTTCAGCCTCTGAAGAGCTCGATAATGTAACGGGCCGGGAAATATTGCTTGTATGGATGCTGCTAACAGACCTACTATCCTGGCTAGATAACAAAGAGAGATCAGCGGTTTCTTGAGTGCTGCTCTCAGATCTTTCTTGATAGCTCTCATTTTCTGAGTTGGTAACTCCAAGGTAGCTTTCTTTGTATCTATAGTGAAACCCAAGAACTCTAGCCGTTTGGTCGGCGTAAGCTCTGATTTGACTTTGTTCACTAGGAAACCTAGGCTGGAAATTAGCTCTATCGCCCATTGAATCTGCTTCTGTAAGCGATTTTTGTTTTCGGCCATAAATAGGATGTCGTCCAGGTAGACGATCATCCGACACCCTTGTTCCCGAAGTGCTGTCGCGATGGGCCTCATAAGCTTGGTGAACGCCCATGGTGCTGACGCTAGACCGAACGGTAGGCATCTGAATTGCCAGAGTTCGTCTCTCCACCTGAATCTTAGAAAAGGTCGACAGTGGGGTGCTATGGGAACTGTGAGGTAAGCTTCTTTCAGATCTAGGCGCGCGAGCCAGTCCCCCTTTCTGAGTAAGTCTCCTAGCAGATGGATTCCCTCCATCTTGAAGTGCTTGTACACTAACCAGCTGTTGAGTTCTTTCAGATTGATTACTGGACAAACTTTGTCCTTGCGACGGACTAGGAACATATTGCTCAGGAAGGATTGGCCGCTCCCTGTAGCCCTCTCTATCGCGTTTTTCCGCGCCAGATCCTGGATCTCTGCGTCTAATAAATCTTCTTCGGCCCGTGTCATTTGAATTCTGTGCGGGGGGGCGATCTTGTACCGGATGACCTAGGAACTCTAGAATGAAGCCCTGTACGGTCTGAATAACCCATGCATCTGACGATAGATCGCGCCAGTTGTGCAAAAAAAGCATTGTCCTGCCCCCCACAGGAGGATAGGTCGCTGCGCGTTCTCTCACCTGAGTTATTGTTCTGTTGACGGCAATATCTGTGTCCCCGACGTCCCCGAGAACCTCGTCCTCTGTTCGGGAAAAAGGCGTCTTGTTGTCGGGCCTCCCAATACTGGACTCTGGGGCCTTGTGCTCTTCTGTTATTGAATCGGCCGGTCGAGCAGCCTCTATATCGACCGGCCCCTGAAAAAACTCTCCCCGGGAATACCTTCCTAATGGAGGCTTGCGCTTTCTCCAGCGCTGTGTATGTTCCGACAAATCTGTTCATTTCTTTCACAAATGTATCACCGAACAGGAGCCCTTGGGCGCTTTCCCCGGCTTCGTAAGACGCCAGGTCTCCTAGTTTGATATCAATCTTCAGTAAAGCCGATCTGTGTCGCTCTGAAGATATTGCGCAGTTTGCGTTACCCAGCATGCAGACTGCTCTTTGCACCCATCCTGCTAATATAAGTGGGTCGACTGGCTCCCCAGTGTCTTTAGCTCTCTCGGCTAAATCCATTATCTTTGCTATGGGTCCAGCTAAGTCTAACAGTTTATCCTGGCATGTCTTCCATGTCCATGCCCTTTCTGGTGTCCTTTCCTGCTTTCGTTATGAAGGTTAGCATCTTTGCGTCGAGCTCAGGAGTCTCTGCTACTTTCCCTGTCATCTCTGGTCTCGGACACTCAGCTTTAAGTCTGAATCTAATATCTTTCTCCATAGGTTTTCTCATTTTCTGGGACATATACAGGGCTACTCTTGGTGATGGGGTCCAGTCCGTTGATCTGGGGTGCCTTATTGTGTCAGGTTCAAACATGTCTGACATGTCTTCTTCATCCAGAGGGGCCTCCACACCGCTGGCTTTAGGCTTGCTTGTACTCTTCTGCGAGACTACGCTCACTTTGCTTATGCTCTGATCATCATCCTCTCCCCTTTCCTGATCTGAATGCTCTGAGGATGATAAGGTATCCCCTATATTTGTCGCCCCTGGGTTAGGGGGTACGAGGTTGGGCAAGGCTGTCTTTGTAAGAAAGGCGCTTTTCAGCCTATTGAAAGCATCAGCCACCTCTAGGGACTTATCCTTCCCTGTATCTGAGCCCGGGGGAGTAGAAGATTGTTTCCTCTTCCGGGCCACTTTCTTCCCCTTCTCACTTTTTTTCAGAGGCTCTTGTGTGGAGGTTCCCTCACCGGGGTCCTCGAGCGTGCCAGCTTTCTTGCCCAGTATTTCTTCCAGGACCAATAACCTGTCTTGTAGAGGCTTGACTCCTAGTGCTACGGCTTGAACCAATGAGTCGCTTAGCACTTTCTTGAAGCTGTAGGAGAGGTCTATATCTTCTCCTATGTATTCCACCTCTTGCTCTGGTTCTCTGTCGCTCCCTTCACTCCAAGCCTCGTTATCCATGCTGTACGCCATGGTATTATGTGTGCCTCGCAGAGGATGGCTATCAGGTTGGGAACTGTAGGTCCTCTTTTGTTGCTGGCAACAGAAAAATATATTTTCGTTTTTTTTTTTTTTTGTTGAAAATTTTCTCATTGCCTTGAATGCCTCTGATGTGCGCAGGCGACCCGCTAACAAATTTACGAGTTTCGCGCATTCGGGAGCGAAGATCAGGAGTGTAGAATTGCCGTTGGCTTTCTCCGTGCGAGAACAAAACTCTGATAGAGGAATACAGTAATGCGCATGCGCGCGCTTCCCTTGTTTCTAGAGGGAGTGGGGTTTACCGCGTACTAGGCGTTGCCTGCAATACTCTTTATCTCCGTCGGTGTTCGTTCGCGGCTGACTGGCCGAGCCCTAATACGAGTGAGATCACTCGCGGACTCGGCAGTCAGCCGTCCTGAAAGTCTAACTTGTCCGCGAAATGAACGCGTGCGTTTCGAACTCGAATGCTAATACGTTTGCGCTAATGGTACGCGCGCGTTTTACAATATATAAATTTAGCGTTTCGACAATTAAGTATTATAAAAACACAGCATAGCAAGGTACTGCTAGAATTGATGTCACTTATCTGTGGTGCAGCAAAAAAGAAGAGGAAGGGACCCAGAGAGGCAGTGACTTATAGTAGAAGGGGTTGCCTGATTGGACAGTGAGAGAGAGGCCATTGGACTACCATATTGAGGAGCCTCATGGGGGATGTAGTTTAGCTGCGTTAAGACTATGATGTTTCATTTTTCCTGTTGTTTATACGAGTTATAAAAAAATATATACATTGAAACAAAAGAAAGATTTAAAAAGCTGTGGTTAGCAGTAATTAAAGAAGTTAAGCAAAATGCTCGCCTCCGGTCTTGTCATAGAATTACATTTACATACCTATATTTACATCACGTTGTCCCCTAGTGTGAATGTGGGGTTACGAATGTCTAATCGTTCTGCATGCAGTTTAAATTTAGGCAAAAATTGCAGCAGAATTCTGCAGGCGTGGGTCTGAAAAAAAATGCAGTCAATTTAGAATGCACAGAATGTCAGTCCAATCACCCAAGATAAGAAAATGGTTTGGTGATTTTCTAATACAAGGATGAGTATCCCTCATTTTACTTCCCAAATCGGATCACTAGGCAACGTCAAGAGTGACACAATTGCATTTTAATATCGGGATTATTTTCCATGGGAATGGCATTAGGATGGCTAACTCTCTTTAACCTACACATTTACTTTTTTATATATATGGCTTTCACATTTCACACCAAGCATTGACAGCTTGGCTGTTCTACCTATGTTTGTGAGAGGAATGATGCTGAGAAATGTAGTTTCAACACGGTCTATCCTTCCTGGACTATGAGAAAAGTATGCCTTTCATTCCTTTTCACTGAGAGACTGTACTGCTCCAAACCTACCCACACCATGACACATATTTCCAGATCCTACAAATTAAATCTATTAAGTCCTGTCTGATCCAATACACTTGCTTCCCAGTGTTCTGTTCTCTTAAGCATTTGAGAACAGGCACAGCTGAGATCTATATGTGTCAAATATGGAATGCGTCCAGTCTTTTAAGTGAACAAAATAAACGAGGAATGGGTTAAAACAGCCCTTGGAAACATTGGCTGCTATGACGGTGTGCTATTTTATGTTTGAATTTGCTTTGCTATGTTATCCCACAATTGCAGCTTCTAAATGTATGAAATGGGGTCATTGGAAAGCAGCAATGCAAGCGAGGCAGGATAACGTGGAATTAACCTCCCTTAACAGTTAGTTCTATTGATTGGTTCCATTTTGACCACACTCTCAATGATGGCTCCGAACGATCCCCCTCAGTAAAAGGGACCTGAAAAACAAGGCATTTGTTGTCATGTCATTGACTCAGTTAACTGCAGATTCGCTTTGTGTGGGCTAAATTGGAGAAGCAATGCTGAGCTTCCCATATGTGCGAACATGGGATTGGTGGGATCAAGACACTATGAAGACACTATCACATTTTATTTTCTTCTGTATTGCCTGGGACCTTTGGTACCAGTCATGGGTTGCCCAGGGAGTGAGCCCTCACAAACCTTTCCTATCACCTGATGCATTTGCCTGTTATGAATGCTGAGCTGTAGAGATGGAAGAAACATGGGGAAGAAATGACACCAGAGCATGAATACCGGAGCTATAAGAAAAAAGAACGAGAGAGAGAGAAAGAGAGAGAGAGAGTGTGTGTGTGTGAGAGAGAGAGAGAGAGAGAGAGAGAGTACGCATGTGTGTGACAGAGAGAGGACAGAAGAAAGAGAGAGAGAGAGAGAGAGAGAACGTATGCGTGTGACAGAGAGAGGACAGAAGAAAGAAAGAGAGAGAGAGAGAGAGAGAGAGAGAGAGAGAGAGAGAGAGAGAGAGAGAGAGAGAGAGAGAGAGAATTGGCCATCCTGACCACATGAGGGTGCAGGAAATATGTCCACAATCCCAATTACTGAAGACCACACGATATGAGCCCACCAAAAAGATGACATGATGACACAGGTGAATACCCAGGAGGAGCCTCACCAAAACCAGAAGTACCCTGGGAGAACGCTGGGACATTGTATTGCATCAAGCATGAGAGTCAAGCATCAGTAGTTGAAAAAACGAGACTAGTGGAACAGGCAAAAGTTTATAAGTGGCCAATCAAGGTCAGACACAGGAAAATGATAATCAACCAGGAGGTGTAATCTAGGAACATTACCGGGATAACCTGGGTCAATACCAAAGATAATTAATAGCACAAACAGCATTTTTCGAGCCACCTTAATGGTGATGAAAACAAACTGTAATGAAAACATAATCACCAATTATGAAAAGATCAGAGATAAATTACCTTCCTGAGACATCTAAAGTCAAGAAAGTCAACTGCTATCTTCATGGGTAATGGGACATTGACAAAAGCTCATTCTTCCCCTACCTCGATGTCCAGATTTCAGATAATAGTTCTTGAAACATCACCCAATAGGTCAATGAAAGTGATTACCCCAGTAAAACAATCACCAAATTTGTTCATATACATGTCAATAACCTCCATATATTGATCAGGTTTGTCCACGTCAGAACTGTAGATGTTTTGGTGAACAAAGCTAGAACCCTAGGCACTGCAATCTTATTAATACGAGGCTTTTGTGGGGAAATCCTAGATCACATCCTACTTTTGGTGGGGTTTTCTAGGTCGTCCTAGAATGTGTCATTGGTCTCATGTAATTCACAGACAGAGCCTGAAATACTTGCAGCAGATCAACTCTACAGTTATCAGGGATGAATAACTTGACCGGAGTATAAAAGTAAAAATACTAAATTCCTGGTAAAGGAGTCAGGTCCTCTGGGAATTATGGATGTTATAATGACCTCAGAATCTAGCAGATTCTTCTTTAAGAACCAGCTAATTATTTTCAAAAAATGGCAGTAACAGCCACCTGAAAAGGCCAGGAAAATGAAACGGCAAAACTACCAACTAGGTCCAGTTAGCAAGAACACTTTCAATCATCAATATGGCACCCAACTAGAAACACTAAACAGAGGGATTGTATGCTGTATAGAAAATCCAACATTGCACTTCTAGGCAAACCCCACCAATTACCAGATTCCTCCCACCTACATTTTGTTTTGTGTCTTTTTCTCTTCTCAATTATTACTGCAGTGACACCTAAACACCACTAGGCCAAACCCACGTTGCTGTGGAAGCTGCATTCTGCATACTCCATGGAAAATACACTTGATTTCTCATAGATGATCACTGAAGTCTGTCCTCTCACATTGACAAAAGAGTAAACGAGTTTAGGCCTCCATTTTTAGGTACAACTATATGTTGAGAGTACCCAACCCCCTCAACCTTATTTGTCCTTCACAGCTATTCTCCCAACCTTGGCAGTATTGAGTGCTTCACTGCCTGTGGTGGATGTGATGTGAAGGAGCGAGAGAAAGAGGGAGAGAGCGGGTGAGAGAAAGAGAGAGACAGCAAGAGGTTTTGTCTTGGTAGTTCGCTGTCCATTAGCAGACAATGTGCATGGCTTTTCATGCCTGTCCGTGTGCAAGGGTATATCGTGAACTGCAGGGCTTTGACTGTTTTTCTGTGTGTGAAGTAAGGTTGTGTATCTGTGTGTAGGGCTGTGACTGTGTTTGTGTCTTAGTTATAGATGTTCCACAATGTTGATAGTTGTGCAGTACCTGTCTTTCTGATTTTAGCAGTGGCTTGGTAGCTTTTTGTGCAGGGCTTTGCCTGTCTACATTTTCAAGGCAGCATCTGCCCCCTACCCCCCTCAGTCTGTAGGGGCTGTGACGCGCCTGTAATTGTACAATGATGTCAGAGTTCCTCCATCGGCAGGGTGTCGATTGTTTCTCCCTTTTGATCGTCTAGCTGTCACACTCCCTTTGGGTGCAGAGGTACGATTTTCTCTTTGCGTTATGGTTTGTAGCTGACTCTCTATTTGCACAACAGCGTCTGTCTCTGACATGTCCAGACTGGAATGGTCTTTGATTCTACTACACAAATATTTTTAAATAGTGATAATAATGAACGTTTCCATTTATATGGCACCCACACGAACTGGATTATGCTTGGTTCTGATAAACAGTGGGGTTATTGTGAAACATAGTGTAACTCCTTTTATAGAACTCGGGTAAAGGGCTGAGTCAGCTCTGCTGGCAACCTATGGAATGCATTTACTTTTTATTAAGTGATGAATACATGATTCATTTGAAATATCACTGATCTAGTATTCCCCACCGTGACAATAACACCCCATAATCTGGGACAAGAAAAAGGCTGTTTTTCATCTCAATAGTCTGTTGTAATTAAAATAATAAATTAATACATTCAAGGTGGTCCCTTAACTTTCAATGTTGGGGACGCCCCACACAAAATCCCACACAAATGCTGGCAACTTGTCTACAGAAATGAAAACACAGCCTGCCTGCCGTTGACACACTTAAGTTTACATTCGTAACGCACACAAACATCAACCCGTATAAAAGCAGATATGAATAACTATTCTAGGCAAAAGAATAAAATACTCTCCAATATAAATATACAAATTCATATTGGTTGATTAAAAAAAGACAGAAACATTTTTAGAATATATTTTGAAACAAAACATTTCACTGAAACCATTGACAAGTGTTGTCATCAGAGAAAAATACAGATGACTTTCTTATTCTAGGACTGATTCAACTCTAAAATTGTGGACATGACCGCTGGCACACTATTGTTTCCAGCAAGACATGGATCCAAGAATGATTTGTAGGGTTGTCTTGGTTACAATTATTCTAAATGAGTACCCGGCAAGGGTCAATCAGAATGTAAAAAACATTCTGATTGTGCCTTGCCGGGGCTCTACCTGACCAGGAATCCCTCAGCTGGAATCCTCTGTTCCCGGCGGGAGGCGTGGCAGCCCCTCAGCCAATGAGGAGGCTCGAAACAGGGCAATCCCCATTCCGAGCCTCCAAACGGCTGGAGGCTGCCATCGTCCCCCACCGGGGATTCAGGTATGTATTTTCTTTCTGCCACCCCTTCCGCTGCAAACTATCCCCTCTCTGCCCTCCCTGCCCCACTTACCTTCCCTTTTCTCCTTTTTTCGGAAGCGAACACTTTGGGAACACTTCTGTCCCCAGCGCATCTGCTCCTGATGGCAGCAATGGAAAGGGAAAACGGACTCCGTTTTCTCTTTCCCGGCGGCCATTTTTTTACATATTTTTTTTTCACTCTTCTAAAACGCTGCAGCATTTCGGGACAGAAAAATTGCTATTAGTACCCTGGTCTTGCGGGCCGGGGTACTAATAACAATAAGTCCCTCGCCACGGGGGCATTACTGAGTCAGTTAGTGCCCGTGGAATTACCTGACTCGGTAATGCCCCCACGGCTCAGGACTTATTAATTAAGTATAGGGGTCAGGAGTTCTATATCTTTTTAGAATGCTGGGACTTTAACATCAAACTCCCGCACTATTCTCGAGGAATCAGGTGTACCCTATCAAAACCCCAGTTCGATATGTTCATTAATGGACGCACTATAATTACTTTATTGACTCGGGCAGACACCAATCACAAAGGCTTGTCATTTCACATTTCAATTCAAAATGTCTAACACCTATAGAGATCCCAAGTTGCCAGAGCAGAGCCTTATTAAGGTTCAACTACTCAGATTTTCAAAGTGAATTACCAATCACAATTCACATACACCCTGTACTATATGCCTCCTTTTAGTGACATAGCTTATCAGATGCCCCGCCCCCCAAAAACACTTTAATTACTATCTGTGATTACTTCAATACTCAGGAGATTTCTTTGAATGCTCTGGGATTATTGCATTCCCTTCTGGTTTGTCGGGTATGGACAACAACCAGCTATAGGCAACACCACCAGGCAAGTTCTTCCTTTCAGTCTGTCCCCTACTCCCAGAATCATTCTCAGTCTTTTTGCTTCTGCCTTGGGAAAGGACTCTACATTCAGTTTCCACTGGAGAAGGCATCCTTAACAGAATGTCATTCCACCACTTCCATTTGCCACCCCAATCTGCTTTGCCCTGTTGAGTGGCTCACTTTCTTTACCACTCTCCCAAAAACACTCCCGTCTTTCTATGTGCTTAAGTTTAAGTACCCACAAAATTCTGCCAATGCAGCATTATTTGACGTGGCAATTGGAGATTGGACAAAGCCTGGGATAGGTTCCTTTTACTTACTCACACCCACTAATGTCATCCTCCTTGCTTTAAGTGGTCCATTGAATATTTGCCCCAAAATACCTGTCATTGCTATCGGGGATTAAATTAATTTATGGTATACGTATTTAAATACACTTAGATTGTCGTAATCTCTTTTGTTTGATCTTTTAAAGGTCTAAGACAGGTACAGATGACATTAGTGGCAGGTAACTCCTCCATGTAAGTGGTGGAACTTTCAGTCTGTCCCCTTGCTCCTGAATCCCTCCTAAGCAATCTGGTTATGTCTTGGGAAAGGCTTCAGTGTTTAATTCCCTATGAAAAAGTCATTCTTAAGGAGGATTTAAATCAGCTATATCCAGGGGAAACTTCAATCAGCTCTTCTCCTGTTGAACAGTCTCATTCTCTGCTAATTCCCAAGAAGTCTCTCAACTTGGTAGGTGTTTAACTTTAAGTACTCAATAAACTCCATCAATGCATCATCATTTGAAGCTGCATTTTCTGATAAGATGAAGCATCCGATAGGTTCCCTTCACATGCTCACACCTACCAAAATCCTCCTTCGTGCTTTCATTGCGCCGATATATTTTGCTATGTCATAAGGAGATGTATTTCACTGTGTGCTAGTCCTTTGCCCCAGAAGTCATGATCCAAATGAACAGAAATATGTATTTACCTCAGAATTTCTTGTATGGAACTGTGAGATACATGAGACCAATATAATCCGAATCGCAATACAATTCTGAATTCAGGGACGTCCTTCAAAGTTTTGCAGCCACAAGCATAAAACTGCAAATAAAATATATAAATGATTTAATAATTCATACACATTAACATATTGTTTTATATGTATGAGAAGGAGGCCGCTTTGTTGAAATGAAATCTAGTTTTGCTCTTTGAATCAAGCGCTGGGTTCAAAAGTCAGGGCCAGTAATGCATTATATGTTTTCGTTGGGACTTTGAAACTATCTGGTATATAAAGGCAGACAGAACCTGGGAACATAGACATCATTTAATAGGGTGCTTTTCTTGAAGCAGACAGGTCAGGGGGTTATGTGTACATCTGTTTTTCTGAAGTGACTGTTCAATGGCTAACAGGTTACTGAACTCTGACCTGGCTTCCCTCATAAAATGTGCAAGTACACTGATCTGAACCAACCCCCTATTATGTAGCTCACATTTAGCACCATTTGTTTTTTCAAACAAGGCCTTTTGTTTTGAGTACATACATCTGTGCCTATGAATCTCTTTTAATGGGTTAGTAACTTATCAATTGGTAGGTATGCTGTACAGATGGCTGACCTCTGCACTTTGTTCCCTGTCAGAGGAGCCCTGACTAAACACAGCCCAGGTTTTATAAATCAGCTAAATTGCCATTTTAAAGTTTCCACTAGAAAGGAAAATGCTCTGTGTAATTCAGAAAATGACAAGTTAATAAATGGTGCCCATATCATCAAGTTTAACTCAATCTGTATATTTTACATTCTTTCATCTTCCAGAAGCATGATAAAATAGAATTTTTAAAAGGGTTGCATTAACAAAACATCTTTTCTTCAGCTAATGTTTGCGCTTTGAAAGGCAACATTTCTTCCTGTTATATCTGACATTGAGTAACATAACATTTAAAGTAATTCTTCTCATTAGTGCGTTTTGCAGCTCTTTCTGTCAGGTTTGGCAAGAAAATAATCATAATGCACCTTGGTTAAGGAAATGCATTACATTTATTCAAATAATGATTACAATACTCGCAAATATATCCTTGAAGCTACTATTGCCCCATGCCCCTTTACGTCTGCCTCAGGTTTGCCCTCTCCATCTTCCTCCTCAGCGGAAAGTGAAATCAGACGTGCTCTCCTTGCAGATACTTGCAGAGTTGCAGTGCTATTTAACACCGTACTGGGAGTGAGACAAACATGCCAAACAGGTACCCCATTCACAGAGCTGATAACTTCCAGGAGTCCACCTTGTCTCCCCTTCCCTCTGGCTATAAGGACATTATGGTGTGTATCAAGTGGGGATTGGAGAGTTGGGGCTGTACATTGAAAACGAAATTTACCAAAGAAACCTATGCTGCTCCACTAAACTCAGCAGACAGTGAAGTGATGAGAGCAGGACAATCACTAAATTCAATTAGCACCATCGGTGGGGGAACCATCCAATCAGGACGCTTGGAACATGGCCTGAATCTCCTGATGACAGCCCCTGTTCCAAGCCACCTGCTGGTCAATTCCCAAATGTGCCATCTTCCCAACGACTCTGGACACCTTTTTAATTAATCCTCCCTCCCCTCTTACCTCATTGCGGCAGCAGCACTTGCCACTGCTGCTGCTTCCTCTTCTTCATGCGTGAGACCACCATGGAAAGGGAAGAGAGACTCTGTATGGAGCCCTGCCTTCCCTTTCCATGGTGACCATCCTTGAACAGTCCATTTGTTCCGCGACCAGGACGTTGCTAGGCGTCCCGTTCACGGAACGAAAATACTTTCAATTAGCCCCATCCCAGCCATTTGGATGTGTGCTAATGCCATCAGCCACCCGTTCCAAGGACTGAAATGGGTGTTAGCGTCATACTAGAAATGACCAGTGTGCCACATTCAGACACAATGGATGATGGTCTTTGTCAGAGAAAAAACACTTTGGGCACACAACGCTAATGGATTATTTTTTAACTCAGTATAATCAAGTGGTTGAGCAAAAAAAACATTGGGCACAAATCTGCACTCACCAATTCTTGAAGTTACACATCTTGCCCCCTCTTCTCCCACTAATTTGTCCTTCCACCTTTACTAGAGGATCTAGAGCCAATAGGCTGCCAACGTGGTAGCTGTTGTGCTCCACTAAACAACACCACTTTAAATTACTTACAGAGTAATCTACATGCAAAGTAAAATGCTGAAGCCCACTAAAGGAGTAGTGCTAATAAACGACTGCTAACTCTTTTCACCTAAAATGATAACGATAATAATGTGATATTTATATAGCGCTTATGCCTAAGCACTTTACATAGAACATATGTACATACAATATCACCCAACCAATCACCATGGGAGTTCAAATTGTGACAGGTCTTAATTTGTGTTTCACTTTTCATTTTCTTTTTTTAGATAAAGTGCAGGTTAGGTAGTGTGGCGAGATGGAGTAAGGTGGCTGACAAGGCATTCTGATTTTGGTTACAAACCTTTAGTCAAAGAAAGCAAAACAATAAATAAAATCTGTATCTCCCTATTCGTAGAGGGTTTCTCGCTACCTCAACACAGACTAACTTTTTTACTCATAGGGTGCAAGTCAAAAAACAAAATACCATCCTCTGTTGAAACCAACCATTCTACCCCTGCCACTATGAAGTACATTAAAAAGGAGTCAATTAACTTTTTATCAAGGCCACCAGGAGAATAGAAAAACAACATAGTCTTATGCTGGCTTAACAGCAGTTCCTTGCCATGGGGTCTGATTTACCAAATACACTTGGACCAGGAGCAGGAGTCCATTCTCCTAGTCTATCTGGAAAGGATCTGGAGACTATCCCTTGATAGTCCTTTAAAAGTCTCTTTATTTTCTCCCAAGGATTTGCAAACAACAGAGTTAAGCGTTTATCCACTCTTCTTATTGCTGTTGGCACTTTATCAGGACGTTTTATATCTTGAATATTATGGATATTACTCGCTGATGGTTCTTTGTCCTTTTGGTGTCTTTAACATGTGCTGGTTCTCCCACTGTGATGAGGGAGTTCACTCCTAAGGCACACTTGAGATTTGTGGCCTTTCGTATCACCACTGTGTCGAAGGAATTCACGGCTAAGGCACTCTTGAGATTTATGGTTTTTTTGTGTCACTACTGTGACAAGGGAGATTACTCCAGAGGAATGCTTAACTCTTGGTTCTCTAGATATCGATACTGTGATGAGGGGATCACTCCTGAGGAACACTTGGCTCGTGGTTCTCTGGGTCTCACTACTGTGATGAGAGAGATCACTCCAGAGGAAATACTTTAATCTTCATTCTCTGGATAGAACTACTGTGATGATGGAGATCATGCCAGAGGAATACTTGACTCTTGAATCTCGGTGTATTACTACTGTGCTGAGGTAGATTATTCCTGAGGGACACTTGATTCTTGGTTCTCTGCGTATCAGTACTGTGATTAGGGAGATCACTCCCGAGGGACAATTGACTCTTAGTTCTCTGTGTATTACTACTGTGATGAGGGAGATCCCTCCACAGGAATACTACAAAGTTGATTCTCTGGATATCACTACTGTGATGAGGGAGATCACTCCCAAGAAATACCTTATTCTTAATTCACTGGATATCACCATTGCGATGAGGGAGATCAATCCTAAGGGATACTTGACTCTTGGTTCTCTGGGTATCACAACTTTGACAAGGGAATTCACTTCTGAGGAATACTTGACTCTTTGGGTTCCCTGGACCCCACACAGCTTTCCCACAACTCCCTGAACTGGATAACCCAGCCCTTTAAGATGAGTAGCAATTACCCTGAAGATGGACGGGGATGGAGATTTTTATTCATACATCAATAATCAAAATTACTCAGATAAATGGTAAAAGGAAGACTGTTTTAATATCAATTATCTAAAACAGGGTCATAACAAACATCAACGCATTCCCTCGATCCTCTTACTCAATGCATTCTAGTAAAAACTGAGATTTTATACACAAAACTCTTCATCAATGATGTTAACCTACGTATTTACTAACGTCATCCTACGTGGCAAACTACAAAAACCGATGAGTATGGGTGATTGGTTCTGAGTGATTATCCAAGTATACCATCCATACTAGTTGAAAAAAGTGTGAATATGTGAATACATCAGGTGGGGAAACAAAGCCCTCCCCTAAAAATAACCACTATGAACGTCACTAAATACACAACGTCCCGTTGGTTTATTCAACTATAGGACCCCTAATTATATTGTCCCCTACAATTGGTTGGCACTCTAACCTCTGTCAGTACTTTTCCACCTACGTCTAGCAGCATGCAGGCTGGCCATCCAGTTGCTGGTGAGCTCGCCTTAACTATTGCTTCCCACCAATTAGCATATCAATCCATCATGACTTCAGGGGTCTAATATCAATTAGACTTTGAAGCTCGGCTTTGGAGTGTTCTTAGCTTCTGTGAAATTCAGGGAGTGAGAGCACACTCTGACCTCATGCGTAGGTGTGACCATCAAATTCATCCTTCCATGTGACTGGAGACCATGGAATCGAGCTTCCAGTGGCTTTTAGTACTATTTTTTAATAGACCTCTGACGTCTTCCTTGTTTTGTTCATGCCTTCTGAATAGGGATTCAGTTCTTTCACATGATTTGTATCCAATGTCAGTTTACTCCAATTTGATAAGACCTTAGCTTCTTTGGCTCATCCAGCCTCTTCTGCTGAGATTCACTTTGTAATCCAATTTGCTTTTTAACCGCAACACTCTGGAAATGAGGCTTTCGCTGCCTTCTTGCTAAAGTCCAGCACTTCTATAATGCGTAGTGGAAACATCCATCCTTTACTTGTCCATATGCATATATATATATATATATATATATATATACATATATATATATTTCAAGAAATAAACAGCAAAAACGGCATTACAGCGAGCAGTAAAACAACCTTCATTTGTAAGTTTTGCAGGTTAAGATGCGGTTTTCCCAGTCACATCTATGCCGGCTGGGAGCCGGAGGCATTTCACCACACACCTGTGGCTTGATCATATATATATATATATACATATATATATATATATATATATATGATCAAGCCACAGGTGTGTGGTGAAATTATGGATGTTATAATGACCCCAGAATTTAGCAGATTCTTCTTTAAGAACCAGCTAATTATTTTCAAAAAATGGCAGTAACAGCCACTTGAAAAGGCCAGGAAAATGAAACGGCAAAACTACCAACTAGGTCCAGTTAGCAAGAACACTTTCAATCATCAATATGGCACCCAACTAGAAACACCAAACAGAGGGATTGTGTGCTGTATAGAAAATCCAACATTATATATATATATATATTGGTGCTTGCTGCCGCAATGTATTCACTATAAAGCTAGCTTCAAGATTACTTTGTCTACTTGCGTTTCTTTTGCATCTGTACACATGTAAACTGACTTGATACGTTTACCAGTTTTGTGGCATAAGCTTCTTCCCAAAATGTCACTTATCCTTGATACTTTCTTGATGCCTTATAGAATATCTGCATTCTCTGGGCTCTGCATCTCTTCTAGGTACGTTAGTTCAGCTCTGTGTGATGTCACCATTTGTCCTGGCAATTCATTTGCTCGGCTTCTTCTGGGATTTCATTCAAATGGCCATCGTACTTTCTCGTAGGCAAGTATGGTTTCCTCAATGGGAATCTTACCTCTAGGATTCCTTTTGGCCTTTGTTGTTTCAACTGCTCTTTGTATGTTACATACTCTGGTTTCCAACATACAGGTAATAGGGGCGGATCGGTTGAGGTGGGGGTACTTGGCTCCTCCTCTACATCCCGTTACCTGTATCTTCACTGGGGAGTACTACCTGTTCTTCACACGGTCTCAGGTCACTGTGGGTTCTGCCCATGTTCAGCGCATGCTCCTGCTTTCCTCCTCTTGGGTCTATGCGTCTCCTCAGAGTTGTTGCTTCAGGGTTCTCAGCTTGCTTATGGACCACACGGTCCACCTCAGAGAGGCAATGCCACCACTGAATTCTTCCTGCTTCTGCAGCAAGTCGAGTCTACTCCGGCTCGTGTATTTCCTTTAGGTTTCCCTTTCCGAGACCGTCTGTCTCTCGATATTTCAGGCAGCACAGGTTTGAAATTCCCCGGCTCTGCAGGACGGACAGCAGCTTCCCTTGCTGCTTTTCCTGCTCTTGAGCACCCCTAGTCCTTCCTCGATCTTTATATTGCTGAGCCCATCCCAGCGTAGTGTCAATGTTTGTCATAAATACCCCTGAAGTTATCTTCATGCCTCCTAGTGGCCACCTCATCACAGTTCTTTGATAATCCCTTCTACTGTTATTCTGTATGTTTCTTTTGTTCATCTTCATCTCAGTCTTATCTGACCCTACAGATGAGATAGCAGAGCTCTCACAATAACACACAGTAGTGGTTTCAGTTTGGGAGGGAGGAGTTAATAAGGTCATGTCTTCTGGAAACAAAGGTTTAGGGAGGTCTTTCACACGACGGGAGACATTATCCCCATTAGGGGGTCTCTCCCTATGAGGCCCTCCTGCTTTTTAACACCCTGAGGGGGACTATTGGTTAGCAGCCTCACTTCACTTGCCTCATAGGGAAGGGGTCCCCTCTGGGGAGAAGTGATGAGAACCCATGAATCGTCACAGTAGCTAAAGTGTGTAGTTGGTTTTCAGTTGCTAATTTAGTACTCGAAGTTCAGAAAGATCAGACATTTAACACCCTTTAGGTGGACAATGGTCACTTTAACCATCCAGTCCCCAATCACTGTTGATCTGCACATGAATGGGCTGCACGTTTAAAGGTGTGACAAATCACACGTATTCTTCCCTTCTACCCAAGGGGGAGCCTTCTCCTTTGAGGCTATGGAGGGGAGCCTCCTCTGCAAGACCAGCCCCAGGGGTCGAAGAAAGTGGGAGCTCACCGGGAGAGACTCCCCTGTGGGGACAAAGACTCCTGTTCCTGTGAGTAACTACCTAAACCACATAGCTGCAAACATGGGACTAGCTAATATAAAGAGTAGTGTGGCATCTTTACATTTGGCTGAGTGCCATGTAAAAGAAACCGATAATGAAAAAGAAAGGACGATATCTCTTTAATGAGAGACTTATATTTAACTGGGATGAGTCAGAGAAAGGTGAGGCGGGTCAGAAGAAGGAAATAGACTAGGTTCAACCATGTTACTGATTTTTTTTAACTTACATGGGAAATTAAAGTAACTGCTCGCTATGCCTAATCTAGGTGTTTTCCCTACTTAACCAAAATGAACTCTGATGCTCGTCAGTCATCGGTGAGTCTCCAAAATAATGACTGTCCTCTGTACAACTCATATCTTCTCTGTCCCTACCACTATTCAAAAAGGAAGAAGATATAGGAGAATGACTCCCTTTTCCTACACTATGCTTCTCAGCAATGGTGACTTTAATAGTCAATCTTTTATTAGTTCCTGGACCCTACTTTAATCAGTTCACAAAGTTCCAAAATAGGGTTTTCAAATCTTTTCCACTTGGCTTTAACCTTTGAATTTTCCTTCCTGAAAGGATTTTCCTCCCCGCTTGATGAAGGGCACTCTTTATGTTTCCCTTGTTTAATGTCCATTTTCTCTCAGTCAACACCACTCTCATGGCTAGGCCAGTACACAATAGCCTTGATACACTTCTCAGTTTCTTGATACTTCCTCTTATAGTAAAATAAAGGTTTATTCCAACAAAGATGTTCACTAGGTTTATACTCTCCCCAATGTTCCCTCTAAACTGTGCACATGTGCGCTTGCCCAGCTTCCTTCTGGGTGCCGCTCAGAAGAATTTTAGCAGGGCACACAGACAATTCTCACTTATACAAAACGATTTAATAAGGCACAAGCCACAGCAATTACCTGACATTTTCTTTCTCTTAAAATAAGCAACTAGTCTTGGTATTCTGCTAATTTGCATTACACTACTATGCATCTAAAATCCCCAAAGCAAAATACAACATAAGAGGTTACAAACTAATATGAAAAACTGGTTCCATAAACAGAAGAATCTAACCAAGATATGCCTGCACACATTAACCAAAAATGTTCTCTCCCCACCCATGACTCCTAATCCTGACTCTACCACACATTTACCTTATGAGTCTAACTTCTTCCCCAGAGTACATTAAGCTACTACAGGACAACCTTGACTCTTCCTCTCTTGGCTCTGCAAAAGTTTAGGAGACGTGTACGTACATCCACTTGTTTTATGTTTGTTGTAACATGAATAACGTTCACGCGCCAGAATTTCTGTTACTTGTTGTGCCTTAATCAAAAGTGTCACCCCCACTATTTAATCAACCTACCAGCTCAAATATCGGATACTTATTGTAAGTAAGCAAACTACTTGGATGTGTAACCAAATCTCATACATCCTCTTCTATGTACATGTGTCACGCTTTGTAAAACTCAAATAATATTTTGCCCTCTAAAGATTTAAAAAAAAAATATAAAATATAATATATAATATGAATATAAGTAGAGAGCAACATTGCAATGTCATTTACTTAGCCTACAAGGGATAATGGGTATGGATTATGCCTGGGATTACTTGTCCATAGTATCAGGGCATCGGATATTCAGACAGAAGAATGCTTTTCACACAATCTGCATAGTTTCCAATAGTTCAGAGTTTTGTGGGCATAGACCTTCATACATTATGAGGTAACTCGCTTCTATACAAAAACAGTTTCACTGAGAACTTGTGCAATCCTACACAATGATATAAGGGCGGGGTAGGTTGCCAACAATCTTGTATGCACTGCAAAAGAATTGTGTACATGACATTCTTAAAATACACATCATATGTTGAGGCATTTAAATATGCCTTGCTTGCAAAATATGGTGGGCCTGCAAATATCCCAGTGAGTGTTTACTGCTACAATCCCTCATTTTTGTTTTTCATAACAACATTTTATTGAGTTTTCATAAGTAAGCATTACATCAAGTATGAGAACAACAGATCAATATTCGTACATCATAGGCAAGTGCTTATGTCTCTCCGTGGAAGCAGTGAGGAAATGGGGGAAAGAGATAAAGAGAAGAAAAAATGTTCACGTCCGTGGGCCGGTCTGCCATTGGTTGCTGAGGGGTCTTTGGCATGGTGGTTTGCTGTGACCCGAGGCTGGGGGTCAGTGAAGTGGGTTGATTTGTAGCCATCGGGTTAATGGGGGTCTTCTGGTGAGAGCCGGGTATTTGGCGGCGTAGTCCATGAATGGGTCCCAGATGTTTAAGGCTTTATTCAGAGAGCCAGATCGGATTGCCATGATTTTTTCGGCGACCGCTATGTCCCAGCATTTCGCCCACCAGAGTGCCACTGAGGGCCCCTCTTTGTCTTTCCATACCCGGGCCATGGTGATTTTCGCCGCTAAGAGTAGGTGAGAGCATGGCCGGGGGATGTGGCCTGAAAGTGGGAGAGCGCCCTTGCCAGTGTCACCCAGTAGAATGATTCCAGGGTCCCAGGGGATGGATAGGCCAGAAATGTCTTTGATATGTTTGATTACCTCTCTCCAGTGTAGTTCGGCTTTAGGACATGCCATACCATGTGGAATAATGAGCCTGGAGTCGCACACCCGCACCAGCATGATCCGGGGATGTTCGGGTTGGCCCTGTTGATTTGGGCGGGGGTTATGTAATACCTATAGCAAAGTTTGTAGCCCCCTTCTCTGTTTGTGATACATAGCGAACTTTTATGCAGCCTAGCCCAGATTTTCCCCCAGCATTCAATATCGATCTCTTTGCCTACGTCCTTTTCCCATTCAAGCATGTATCTTTCTTTTATAGAGGGATCTGCCCTATCTAGGAGTCGGTAGAGGGTCGAGGTTCTGCCTTTGTTAGTGGGAGTCGTGAGAGATAGTTCTAATGCGGTTAGTTCTCTGGAGCATTTCTCTCTGGTCGCTCTATGGGATAGCCAGTGTCGGATTTGGGCAAAGCGGAATCTCTCTCGCTCGTTCACCCCGAATTTTGCTTTGCACCTTTCGAATGAGATAGGCGCCCCTGCCTCCAGGAAGTCACTGGTTATTCGCAAACCACCTTCCCTCCATGATTGGAAGTTCTGTGGGGACATGCCTGGAGAGAATTCTGGGTTATTCCAGATGGGGGTTAGGGGACCTAGAGAGCAGCGAATGCCCCATCTGCGGCGCGCGGCCTTCCAGCATCGGGCTGTGGTGCTAGTCGTTATTAGGGGGCCGCTAGTAGCTTGGGATTGTAAGTTGAGCAGGTGTGGTAGTGCGGAAGGTGGGATCGGGCACCAGGCTTGTTCGAGATTCGTCCCTTTCGGTGTGCCTGATTCTTGGACCCATGCGAATGCGTGGGATAATTGTGCCACTAGGGTATATCTGGTCAGGTCTGGGACTCCCAACCCACCTTGTGCTATCCCCCTCATCATTATTTGTTTACTGATGCAGGGTTTCTTCCCCCCCATACGAATTCTTGGATTTTCATTTGTAGGGCTATTAGGGCTGGGCCAGGGATCTGGATTGATAGTGCTGTGCAGTGATATAGCCATCTAGGGATTAGGTTCATTTTGATGGCGGTAATTCGCCCGAACCAGGACATTTCCTGAGGTTTCCATCTTTTAAGATCCTTCTGGAGCTCTCTAATCAGTTGCGGGAAATTGCTAGAGTATAAGCATAAAGGGTCATTGGGGATCTGGACCCCAAGGTAAGCGATTGGGCCTGATGACCATGGGATCGGCATGAGTGGGCTGAGGGGGGCTTTTTCTTGTCTAGATAAGTTGACTGCGAGTGCAGCGGATTTATTGAGATTCACCTTGAACCCTGATAGCGTCCCGAATTCCCTGATCTCTTCCTACAGGGCGCCCAAGGATTCTGCTAGATTTGATGCAGTTATTAAAACGTCGTCAGCATATAGTGCTATTTTATATTCCTGGTTTCCCACAAGTACCCCCCTGATTCTCAGGTTTTGTCTGATTTTTGCTGCGAAAGGCTCCATGGATAGAGCGAAAATTAGTGGTGAGAGTGGACAACCCTGTCTGGTGCCTCTGGAAATGTGGATTGTCTCTGACCTGGTGCCATTGACTCGCAGTTGCGTGGTGGGGGACTGGTAGTTGGCCATTACCCATGTGATGAAGTTTGGGCCGAAGCCGAGGTGCTCGAGAACTGCCTGGATGTATCCCCAATCGACTAGGTCGAAGGCTTTGTGAGCATCTAAGGAGATGACCGCCATTCCCACTTTTAGTCTATGAGCGCTCTCGATGATGTTTATCGTTTTTCTAATGTTATCATGGTTCGCTCTCCCTGGAATGAAGCCCGTTTGGTCTCGGTCGATCAGGGGTGGCAGGAACAGAGCCAGCCTGGTGGACAATACTTTGGCAAAAACTTTGCTGTCGTTGTTGAGGAGTGAGATTGGGCGGTAAGAGGTGGCCAGTTCGGGGTCTTTCCCGGGTTTGTGCAGAAATACAGTGAGCGATTCCACCATTGATCCGGTGACTGATTTTGTGGATAGAAAGGAGTTGAATAGGGCTGCCATTTGGGGTGCTAGGATTCTGGCACATTTTTTATAGAAGTTTGCAGACAGGCCGTCAGGGCCCGGGGCAGCGTTTTTGAGGTTTGTAATGACTTCCATGATTTCTTCGCTCGTGATGTGGGATTCTAAGGCTTCCAGCCGGGACGTGTTGATGGAGGGCGTTGCACGCAGGTAGTCTGGCAGATTGTCTATTGTGGTGGATTCCCCTGACATAATAGATTTATGGTGATTAAGTAGTACTTCGATTTTCTCTGCCTTGGTGTAGTGCAAGTTTCCGTCTGACCCTCTTAGTTTCAGAATGTTGTTCCGGGAGCAAAGTTTTTTCAGTTTTTGCGCTAGCACTTTGTTCGCCTTATTACTTCTGCTGTAATAGAATTGCCTTGTAAACGCCAAGGATTTGGCCGTGCGATCGGCACAGTGCATTTCCAGCGCAGTTTTCGCTTTCCTTAAGGCTCCTTCTGTTTTCCTGGAGCTGTGTAATTTCAATTTGTTCCCCAATTGCTTTACTTTTTCCTCCAGCCTGGCCGACATGATATTTGAGATTCTTCTCTGTTCTGCTCCAGCACTGATTAGCGTGCCTCTGACGACTGCTTTCATGGCATCCCAGATGGAGTTGATAGGGGATTCCTCTGTCGTGTTTTGTTTGAAATAATTGGAAATGGTTTCTTCGGTTTCTGCTCTGATGCATATATCTAATAACAGTGCGTCATTGATCTTCCAGTGTCTCTGAACATGATGCTTTAGGCCTGAGATGGCTAGAGTGGCAGATACTGGAGCGTGATCCGATACCATACCAGCGTGGATTTCTGCGTTGTTAAGACAGGGGAATATGACTCCAGAGATTAGTATGAGGTCTATCCTTGAGAATCCTTTGTGGACAGAGGAGTAATGGGTATAGTCTCTCGCATTGTCATTGAATAGCCTCCAGGAGTCGACCGTTTCAGTTTCTCTGAGCAGCTTAGCAATGGATAGGGCATGCGTAAAGTCTGCATTTGTGGGGGGGAGAGTCTTATCCATATGTGGGTTTGGTATGCTGTTGAAATCCCCACCCATGATGAGGTGCCCTTCGCGGAATGCTGTGATGGTGGACGTTAGGCTTGTTATGAAATTAGCTTGCAGATTTTGCTGCCTACTTGGAGTCAAATGATTTTTCAGGGCGTAAAAAAGTAATTAGCTTTGCCAATAGGGATACTTTCTGCTTATTAAAAGATGTTCTTTCCCCATAAAATTCCTCTTGAGTTCGGGATTTAATATTATTAGAGTTCCTTCCTTCCTATGCCAGAGCTTTACTGGTCACTAATTCGAAGAAATCTCACTGGAGCTTTGTGGGTTGAAGCAATTATATGTTCATTGTTTCTCATTTTTGTTCGGCACATTTTCCTTTTTTATGGAGTAAAAATGCATGGTGCATATGTCTCTTAACTCTAAGGCTGGTGTTATCACTACCCACAGGAGAACATAATGTCGATAGTAAGCAGCGGCAAAGTAATTTTGGATCATCATATTTTAATGTGCAGTTATTCTGATGCAATAACCATCCTTACACAAATTATTAGAAGCATGTTCTCCTGGCCCTTGAATAACTTCAATAAAGTATTACGTGCACTCCTTCCAGCATGTCTTTGACACATTGCTTTTAATTGCCATTAATCCATCAGCAAATGTATTCTGAATTTCTTGACAGCCACATCAGTTATGACAAGAGATATTTGTGTTTTGTAATACAAATTAGTGATTTTCCAGTGGCATAAACCATACAGGGACTCATTACAACTCGGGTCAGTATCCCAGCGTAAATCCGCCAGAATACCACCCAAACAAATTATTTTTACCACCACTTGGTCCCGAGGAATTTCAGCCAAATTTCAACTTGTGGTGGTGGTGTAATTTCCCATTCATATTCAGTCCATTGGACTCAATGTGGCTTTTTTGGCGGAATTACCACAGCAGAAATTTTGCCGATTTCGGTGTTGAGTCAGAGGATATACCTCTAGGATTTTTCTGGAGGCAAATCCTCTACTCAAGGCCCGAAATTGTAACGTAGTGGTAAAGTTGGTGCCAACATTACCACTTACCGCCAAACTCTTAATGAGGCTGACATTTTTCTCTGCACAGAAGTACGTTTGCAATGTACTGTGGCATATATTGAAGGCTTGGACTGGTTGATGAGTTTTCTGTATAATCACATATGACATTTTATTTTAACCTATGTGTTTGGAAAAAGTGTTGTAAGATGTTTAAAGAATTGCAGTGGCTGGGAAGTGGACATTCCTTTCCAAACTCTGTTCTGCGATGGTAGCTCACAAAATGGCTTTCCTCATTAGTCAGTTGCGCACATGGAAAATAATGTGCGCACAACAGCCAACCGGTTCCGCACACAGAGAAAAATAATTAGAGGGAACATTGCTCTCCACTGCCACTGGGATGAGTGGCAATTATCACTTAATTCCTCTTCTTTAGCATTACTTGGATGAGTATTATTGTACCAATAGTCATTCACATTGGGTTTCCACTTCTCTGGATCACTAGGATGAATATGATTGAGACAGTGATGTTCCTTACTTAATTTTCTCATTTCAAGATTACTGGGATGAGTATAATTCTGCCAGTAATGTACTTCACTTAACATTCTTACTTCAATACTACTGGGACAAGTATGATTGGACAAGTTATAATTCACACTTGACATTAACTCTGTACATTCACTGTTACGAGTAGGATTCGGACACTCGTTTTCTTCATAACGCCTCTCGGATTCCCTTCATCACTGTTACTTTTTCTTCTAGGGCTTGCTGTCATCGGGCCTGTTCGCAGGAATGGAGATCTTCTTCCTCTTGTCAGGATGGCTTCTGTATTCTCTCCGACTCTTTTAGTCCCACGGCATCCGCTCCGCAGTGTCAATGTCGCAGCGGTCCTGGTGCAGTTGCCATCCTGCAAGTTAATCCCTCCAGGGTCACGCCACCACTCACAACTACTTCATTCCTTATGGTTTCTCTCTCCCTGGTCCCTCCTACTGCCAGCTCTTTCAGTGTTCCCTCACACGCCGGACTTACCGTATTTGCTCAGGAATCACCACAACGCTGGTTTGAATCTCCAGGGCTCCTCTCTCTCTGCCCAATGTCCCGTCTTATCTTTATATTACACTTTGCTGGGCCCTCCACAGCAGAGGATTGTAGTCCTCTTTTCCTTTCTGTCGAGTGTTCTCTATCACTTGTTTATTCTTATTCTTCACAGTATTGTCAACCCTACACAGGCAAGTGATCGGCATTACTCACTTTTCTTCTTCATAGTATTGATATCAGATATTTCCTCAAGTTGACTCAGGGGCTTTAAGACACAATAACAAACAGTGGTTTGATCTTCTTGGCTTTTCAAAATCCTTGGTGTTATTGTTGGTCCATGAGTGAGTAACTCATGGAGCTCATGGATGGAACAGGATTCCTTGTATCCAAGGGGGAGTCTCTCCCAGTGAGCTCCTGCTTACTTCTACCCCAAGGGAGGGTATTGATTAGCGGACTCCCTAGCCTCACAAAGAAAGGCTCCCCCCTTGGGAGAAGTGACTGAATCCTGTTATTCATCACTAAGGAGAGAGGAAGAGATTGCTATGCGCAGCGGAAGCCCCCTGCATCATTACGCCTTGTGGAGGTGGAGCCAAGGCAGGTCACTGAGCCCACAACTTCAACGAGATGTAGAAAGCCAGTGCAAGACGCTGGAGGTTCGGTGTGTACAGTCGCAAAGAAAACATTATGAGGAGGATGAAAGGAAAGATGTGCCTGGTGGTGGCGTGAAAATGCTTGCAATGCTTGCAGAATGGTGGGCAGGACTCCCAAGCGATGATGAGAAAACCGTGGTAGAAAGCGTGAATAGCGTCCAATCGCCAGTGCCTATGTGCCGCACGAACCGGATGAGGAACTGAGAACGGGAAACCGACGAGAAAGAAGAGAAAGAAAGCTTGCCCAAGGTAGACACAAGTCCTGTATGCTTCCCCCGCATAACGAGAGGTACCAGGGGAACCGAGAAAGACAGGAGGCTGCCAGAGAACCATTAAATGTGTGAAAATACTTGTCCCGGTTCCAAGGACAAGAGAGTAGATATAATTCTGACTGTAGAGTCCAGAGACAGAAAATAACAGGTCAGTATAACCTTTATTCAGCATTATGCCATTAGATACAAAAACAGATCACATAAAATCAAAATAGTAAAAGAAATATACACAGGCAACCTAATAAAATCACATACATCTTAAAAAGTTATTTTTAACAAGTGCGAAATTGTTTTTTTAAGATCTGCGTATAGCAGCCATTCAAGTAAGGAGAGGACAACCCAAAGTGCCAGTGCATAAAGAGCATAAAACTAAGTTCATACCATAATTTTCAGGCTTTCGCTCCTTTTTTGCCATGAATAGATGTACTTTGAAACAAAATACACAACATTCAGGTTCTCTGTCTGCTTACAAAAGAATAGGACTTCATCAATCATACGTATTGCATGTAGCTTGAACAACGGTTTCAGGTACGTTCTTCTATGTGTGCTTTAGCCCTCACATAGTAACAAAAACCGTACAAGGTTTTGCGGTAACATACCACAAGTGGGATAAGTAACACCCTGGCATTTAACCAAGTAACTGCTGTATGATATTACTGGTAATGATCCCACCCTGAACCTAATAAACAGGGCTCGAGCATACAATGGAGAAACAATACCTAGATAACTTGCGTATACAAAAATGGTTTTACAACTTAAGTAGTCAATACCACCAGTAAGCACCCCCACAGTACCAGCAATATGTCTCTCTTATAAGCCAAAAGCAATCCCTTGACAATTTCTTTTGCATTGTTTGGGATAACTGAGGGACCATCCCAATAGGCCCTCAAGCCAAGTTCCAGCAGCAATTTTGTGACATGTGCAATCCAAGGGATGGATAAAGCACCCCCCACGGACATCACTGACTAGAGCTTCCCTATATCTTACAAGGTCTGGGGATCACAATACCCTTAGCCAGTAAAGAACTGCCCTTGTTCCAGCCGCGTCACCAATAGAAATCAAGGTCGGGAAGATGGGTATCATGTGAAGACAGAAACTCATCCCAGTCCTGAGGACGAGATATCATTGAAGAAACAGATTAACAAAAAATTTGAAAAAGATAGAAAAGAGCCCAGTTGTGGATCCAACAGAGACTGGAAACAAAAACCTTGGAAGGAAGGGAAAACACCCTAAGTCTTCAGAGTTGAGGCCTGGAGAGTGTTCAACCTAGAAAGATATAATGAGAGAGATGAAATAAAACAGGCAAGTAAATAAGATAAAAGTGGAGACAGCTTACGAGAGAGAATCCTTGATGAGGAAAGCCTAAGAAGGAATCAGGATAAACCCAAATTAGGAAAGTCTGGATTAACATCTTGGGAAGAGTCTATAAGTGATGACCAGAGTGTGAGGAAATATTATCAGTTTAGGACCACAAAAAGAACGAAACCCATGAGTATTTTTGAAGAACTAAAAGAGTTGATACCAGAGACTATGAAAGGAGATTATGCTAAGAAATATCTGTACAAAAGAGAAGCCTGTATATAAAGAGACTTTCAGAAGAGAAGACCAGGGCACGAAAAGACATTCTCTTGACCTATTTAATTTAATTATATATGGTGGTAGGGTCACGTACAGTTGGTTTGACAGAGGGCATTTTTACTTTGGACTTCCTGACTTCTGATAAGCACCTTTAGATAGGTAGGGTATTCCCTATAGCAATAGGGACAGACAGTGCTTACTCTAATAATTTGTTTAAAGAATATCTAGAATGTCCTCAACGTGCCCGACTCCATCTTCTGTCCAGCCACAAAGTCCAGTGCAAAACAGAGAGGCTTCTGTAAAAGTATTTGCCAAGCCATCAGGAGGTTTGGCCTACAAAGGAAAACCACCTTCTTTTAATTACATTTTCCAATTCGTCAGTCTGTAGGTCCATTATCAGCAAAGCCTGACTGACGGCATAGGATCAAATGATTTTCTGATTTTTATGGCTTTAAAACCCGAATACAGACAGGACACAAATTCATTTCTATCTGTGTTGATGCGCCCAAATCTGAGACATTGAATGTAAAGATGGAGATTCATTGGCCAAGTTACTTGTGCGTTTGCGGAAGAGCTGTGTATGAGAAATGAAATGGCAGTGTGTGTTGAGATGAAATTGCGGTGGCTTGACAGAGCATTGTGTGGGTCTTTCTAATGGAATGGTATGGAGCTGGTAGCTGGTAGCTTTAGGGCTGGATTGAAATGCATTACCAGAGATGTATGTGGGTGGGTTCAAAACTAAAATAGTAGAAAGGTAACCAGGACAAACTGGGACTGCGCTGGCAGAGCTGTGCATGGAACTCACAAATGGAACAGCAGAAGGTTCTGCAAGCCAGATTATGGAGTCGTGTTTTTGGACACAGCAGTGAAATCACAGGGGGCCCTATTCCAAATTTGGTGGAGCAGTGAAAAAAGTGGCAGAATTACTGCCATTTTTACTGCTCTGCCAAATTTGGGGGTGAAGTAGAGGATTGAGCTGAAGCATGATGATGGGAGGTAAATCCTCCATTTTAAAGCCAGACATCTGGGGAATTACCACAGCGGAATTACCACTCATGGTAAATCCACTAAAAACCCCATGGAGTCCAATGGATGCCAATAATTGGGACTAACACTAACACCACCTCTTCCACCACTCGTATTTCTGTGGTAAACCCATGGGACAAAGTGACGGTAACAGTAACCATTTTGGCAGTCATTTGGTGGAATTAGCACTGAATTACTGCCAAACTGTGAGGAGGTCCAGTGTAATTTGAAGTTCAGCACTGAGGACATTTGGCAGAGTTTTGTGTGAGCCTAAGTACCACAATACCATGGTGGCTACAGAATCTGATTTGGCAAAGCTATGAGTGGGCAATGTTGTAATAGCAAAGAATGTTGTAGGCACTTCTGGGGAGTGGTGTGTGAATCACAGTTATGGAATACCCGGAGGTGCCTTAAGTTATGACGGAGGGCGCTTTTAAGAGCTATGCACCTCATTTGTAGAAAAGTAGATTTGCTGCGATGCAGGGGAGGGGTTCTTAGCAACTGCCATTTTCAATGTGAGTTCCAAGAGAATCAGGGGCTATTTAAGGGCAGGATTGAGATGCATCAACAGAGTGCATAGTGGGCTGCAGTCCTCAAATGGCAGGCGACACATACAAGTGCGCGCACACACACACACACACACACACACACACACACACACACACACACACACACACACACACACACACACACACACACACACACACACACACACACACACACAAGTATTTCACTACATAAATGGCAAAACTATTTGTCTTTACATACGCTTCACTCCTACGTCTCCACTTTCCTCTTGCAATCTCCTCTCTGTTCCATATCCTGAACAGCCTCTGTCATGTAGTCCGGGTTCCATGTCATTGTGGTCATTTACTTTGTGGAAATAACTTCGACGGATTACTTCGACATTTTGTTTATGGGGGGATCCCCCCCAAAATCCCTTTCCGCTTCATCCTTATCCCAAACCCCTGTCCACCCCCTTTTACTCATTAACCCACACAAAAATACTGTTTGAAGTAAACTGTCGACATGCAACATAAGACCCTATTGCATTTTAAAGCACTGTCAAGTTATTAGGAAAAATATGCTTTAAACAAATGTCTCTGTAAACAAGGCTGTTAATGGAATTAATTCACCCCTTCGTGTATCACCTTGTTCAAAAGGATTGGGCCCATGGGGCTAAACATAGCTGGTGTATAGTGCTTTAGATTTAACTATATGATGTTATTCACCCAAATGGCGCTGATGGTCGGAGGCTCTACTTACTCTCTTGACAGCATCACTAGAGAGTGTCATCTGTATCCTTTTATGTTTCCTAATAATAAGCCTTATCAATACATGATTTTATTGTAATAAGGATGCACCCTATTATGCATGTCCGTGTAAATTCATGCCCGATTCTATGATCTGATGCCTTCATTAATAAATCAATTAAAAGATCTGAAAAACAAAAGATATTTCAAATTTATAACAGGAACCAAGTCATGTCCTTAGCCAGTGGTGGATTCAGTAGGAGAGCAGATTGGTCAGTCGCTCGCCCTCTGCTCTTCCTTGGTGCCTGGTTCGCCACAGGCCCTCATTTTTCAAATTTAGGGGAAAGTTGAAGAAAAGTAATAATAATTGGCACGCTGCATGCAATGATATGTGTGTCGCAATGCATGGCTTATTCAAGATTGCTTTGCAACTGCATTGCTCAACAATGCTTTGCCAGCACACCCTCAGTGTTCTATTCCTTCCGGGATGTACTAGTAGGACCTGCCCGTATTCATTCCTGTAGTTACCCAGTGTTGTGCTTCTGCCCGAGCCGCATATGCCTTTGCTGGTCGATGAGAAGACCTCATGTTAGTGTGTTTTGCTCGATCTATATGTAAGCTTGCATGTGTGTTTCAATGAATTGCATGGTGCATGTGTCTGAGTGTAAAACTAGCTGAGTGAGTCTGTAGCTGCATGTATATTTTAGCATTACAATGTGTGTATATGTTTGTGTGAATTTGTGTATCTTGGCATGAGTGTATGTGTTTGTATTGTGGTGGTTTGAGGGTGGGGGGCAGTGTAATGCTGAATACTGTCAGTTATCACGTTGTTACTGGCATAATAGGTTGTGACCCCACTGACGCTCAAGCAAGTTACTTGCAGTGAACATTAGTGACCTAGATAGGTTGTGACAGAAGCTTCGATCTTGCATATGGTTTACATTGACAACTGCGGGCAAACTGGGATCATGGCCACAGCTTCATGCAAAGGATTTACAGTGACCATTACTGTCAAGTAGAAGTTGTGGCCACAGCTTCTTGCACGTGATTTATAGTGACCATGACTTACAAACAGAGGTTAGGGCAGCTGATCCATACATGTGATTGGTGCAGCATGCCGAAATGTTAGCGTTTTTGACTGATGCTCCTCACTCACAAAAAATGATGAATCCTATACTAAGAGCAGCCCCCCAATCAGCAGTAACTTTCAACAATTGAAACACATAATATTGAATCAAGTGTACTCCGTCTGAGAGACACAAAGACATTATAGAGAAGACCAGTATTGGTTCTTTGAACTGGACAATAAATGATAACTTTGTTCTTTGGCCCGACACATGCAACATCAATAAGACAGTTGCAGAAACCGATTGACCATGATGGGATATCCTTTATTGACTTGCGATACCTATTCTTCAGTGTTTCTTTTCAAATGAATAAGTCAATTGCAATTCAATATTTAGATGTAGATATAGTAATAAAATATTTAATTGTCACCTGAATGTATTACATTTAGGCAGGTTTTGAATGCCACCCCAGTTGTTGGTCAAATTGGGGTACACTTGGGTGATGTATTCCCCTACTATACAATTCTCATACACATTCAGTTAGACTTGTTAGGATTGTGTTTGATGCTAGTCTATCACTTTTAGATAGGCAGCACATCACTGCAATCTAGGGCCAGTGGCAACCATTAGGAAAAGCGTAATACTTCTTGAGGGATAGTAGTAGGGACCTATGAACTTGGCTAAGTAAAGAGTTCCTTTTTTCTGCTGTGGTATTGTGATTTACAGTGGCCGTTATTGGCCAACAGAAATTGTGGCTGCAGCCTCATTCATGTGATTTGCAGTCACCATTACTGGCATAGATAGTTGTGGCTGCAGCCTCATGAAAATGGTGTAAAGTGCTCCTGTGTGGTGTACTGTTGGGAACTTTCCATATACTGCATTTTTTCATGAGCTAACCTAGAGAAATAACTGTAAAGTATAGGGGGTTTTACCCCATTGTGCAACAAAATGCATAATTCCAGTAGATTTATTTGTAAAAATGACTGGGGGGGAATCAACCCGCCCTTAATTGTTTTGGGCTCCCTCGATAGGCTTGGTTGCTCACTCTAATTTGAGGAAACATTAAGGCGCTCCACTGGAAACGGTGATCACCCGTGAGTACTTGCCCATTAATTATTTTGAATCTTTCTGCCCCCCAGGAGTTATCCAGACCTGGCACCAAAAGCGTTCTCTGCCACTGTCCTTTCCTGACATCACGTCAGCCCTGCATAGTACTGAAGTAGTTAACGAGGGGAACGTCACCTAACTCTATTGTTAATTTAATTAAGAAATAACCCGCAACATGTGGGGGATTACCTGGCTAAGTAATGCCTCGGGACCGAATTACACGCGAAGTGAAGACCTTGACTTGAGCACTGGTACAGAGAGGTTTATTGCTATTAGCATCCAATAATTCCTACTGGGCTGTGAATAGTGTTTTACGCTGAGAAATGGTGCAGTTGCCATTTCTCAACTTAAAAAAATAACTAAGCAAGATGGCCGCAGTGGTCAAAGGAGAAGGGAACTACATCTAGTCCCTTATCCCTTTCCATGATGGCCATTGCTGCAGTGGACAAGCGCCAGAACACTGACTGTTTCATAAGCTGGTGAGGGAAGAAGCAGGTAAGTGGATGAGTGCTGGGGGTGGGCCAGGGAGATGGAGTTTGGGAGGGTGAGGGCGGGGCAAGGACACAAATGCTCACTTCCCTGTTGATTTACAGGGAAAATGGTGGCTTCCAGCTACTCAGGGGGCTCTGAATGCAGGAATTGCCATAATGTAAAAAGTCACATTTTGAGCTCCCAGATTGGCTGGGAGGCCTCCTGAACAACCCCCCCCCCCCCACGCCGAACAGCATGCCAATGAACCAGAGGACATATGCACTCCACAATGCCAGCATTCAATTATTCAATTACAGAAAAATGTGTATTTGTGTGTAGGGCCGACCCCACAGCCGGTATGCCAAGAAAACAATGGTCACAGCAAACAAAGGAAGATTTGATGATCATTTCTCCTCAGACAAGCCTGAGTGCTGGAAGACCAGTGCAGTGTTAGTGTATTGCAATATACAGGATCGCCACAACACTGAGTGTTTCATGCGCCGGTGAGGTAGGAGGCAGGTAAGGGGAGGATTGCTGGGCGATGGGCATAGGAGGTGGTGTTTGAGAGGGTGAGGGCAGGGGATGAACACACAGGCTCACTTACCTGTTGACCTATGGGGGAAATGGTGGGGGGCCAAGGGGGCTCTGAATGCAGGAATTACCATAATGTAAAAGTCGCATTTTGAACTCGCCAATTGGCTGGGAGGCCTCCTGGCACCCACCCCCCCAGCATGCCAATGAACCAGAGAACATGTGCACTCTACAATGCCAGCATTCAATTATTCAATTACAGAAAAAGGTGAATAATTTGCATTCTAAGAAAACAATAGTTACAGCAAGCAAAGAAAGACTTGATGATAAGGTCTCCTCAGACAAGCCAGAGCGCTGGAAGACCAGTGCAGTGTTAGTGTGTTGCAGTATACAGGTAAGCGGGTAGATGTGATCATTTGCAGCACTGCAGTGAAGAGTGATCAAAGCACACAGTTGACCAGTAAAGCGGATAATAGACAATGCCCCTAGGAACAAGCGTGTACCCCCATGGGGTCGTTTTTAGTACTTTAAAGGAGTATTGATCATCTTTCTGCTCCTCTGTTGCCCATTTCCAGTGTTTAACAGACAATGCAGACCCCCCACATTATTGTAGCATTTAGCTACAAATTCTAAAGCAAGAAAATGAAAATATTATGGCATACATATGTACATTTTGTGGCATATAGGTGTAATTAAAATAGTTATAGCTAGCTAATAAATTTCTGGAATCCCATTTGTGATGTCCTTTATTGTGCCCCACAATGAAAATAATCTCTCACATAGGGAATTTCTTCATTCGGATCACACGTCCCATGATCCCTTTGCACTGTCCACCAGATTGTCCACTTTTACACTATCTAATCACAAGCTCTTAACCAACAAGTCCTCTTTCATTGATGCTGCCACCAACGATAAGTAAGGTTCTTTTCTTACCTCAATGTTAATGGTGCAAGTTAGTAAAAATCTTTGGGCATTGAATTCTTTGCAATTTGTTGTTCTGGTTTCTGCTTAAGCAAGAGCATGGACAACGCATTTTTGATGCCTCACACTCTAATACATATGAGTTTCATTTTCAGAAAACGGCAAAGTGCTCTCAACTTGATGAGCCACAGCCTCTCTATAATACATATTGGTGGCTTGTTCCCATATAATTAAATGGCCACGTGCAAATTGATTTATTGAGACCAGCTTGTGTCAGTAAGGGCAACCATGTTATGTTTTGCTTGACGTTTGCCATATCAAATCCTCTATTTCGGCTTTAAATGCTTACACTGACGGAACAGAACCCCAGTCCCCTAGACACCGGGAGGCGATGTTATATATTTTTTGTAGGCTTTCATCTTTGATGACATAAGTAGGCAAATGGACCCCGCTTTATCTGACTTGTCAGCAGAGATTGTGCATTCAATTATTTCAGACATTGCCCTGGTTCAGTCCTCCTAACCAATTCCTAATCAACACTTTCCAACGGCCGTAATAAGGCAATTGGCAATGGAGGCTGCTCATCTGGACCACCATCTAGACCCTATAAATCAATCCACAAGGCAAAACGCATAGATCATGAAGTAGATGGTGTCATGTTCAGGTTGATCCAGATTGTTGTGTGGAAGGCGGGGTTAGGGTGGGGGGTGGTATATGGGAACAAGAGGGGAGTGACCGGAAGCCTGGAGAAGGAGCGCAGTTGAAATAAAGTTGGAGTTGAGACCGGTTATTACCGTGTGGGCCTCAGTTCATTGCTGCGAACTCGGTGCAACATACAGTACCACTGTGGTGCAGCAGGAGAGTGAGCATACTCTCCAACACTCACTGGGGACGAGGAGGTCAGACCCGGTGGGGTCCCGACGTCACACATGCCCTGTAAGGCGGTTCGCAGAAGCGGCCCGTCACAGATGTCCAGCCGGACCCAGGCTGCAAGGGTGTGTGAGCCCAGGCTGCAGCGGTGACCCAGCTCGCAGGTGTGGCCGTGACAAGTTATCAGCCCGGGCTGTGGCGGTGAAACACAGCTCTGGCGCTCGTGGCCCCCAAGTGGCCACACACCATATTGCAGGCAGATCCAGAGGAGCCTGCCTGCTCTGCGTCTTCTGCTGTTAGTGGCATGGCCAGCACTGGCAGAAGTGTCCCAACGCTCAAGAGTTGAGTAGGGGCAGAAGGAACACATTCCATAGTGAGGAGGAAAGGCAGTGAAACAATACAATGCCACGAAGGGCAACATGTCTGAGGAGGACATTCCTGTCACCGTGCCTGCTAGGCCCTCAGATGTCTCACCAAGCTCAATGGAACATCACACCTTGGAGGCTGCCCCAGGCATTTGACCTTAGAGATACAGGCCATTTAGGGTCCAAAGGGTCAGATGGATGAAGGACTTTAGGAAATATGTGGTGGCAATAGGCCCCATGGATGATGAACGTAGAAAAAACATATTGACCCTGGCAGTGGGGGCAGCAGTACAGGACATACTATATGAGCTTATTGACGAGGAGAAAGCAACGTTTGAATAGATTCAAGAAGCACTTGCTACATACTTTGCCCCACACACCGACGTAGATTATGAGGGACATATCTTTCACATCACCATGCAGGAGAGGGACAAGACCCTATATAACAACGTCATGAGACTTTGAATTCGCATAATATATTGCGCATTCCCTCGCTACCCAAATGAGGAAGCACTGTGCTCCCAATCTCCTGCTACACCAGAACTCCGGGGCGGTCGTGGTTATGGTCACACAGCCTGGTCAAGAAATTCATAAAAAGGACTTTTCCGTTTGTTCCCGCTGGTGAAGGTCACCGGCCCCGGCGTGGGAGCTCAATGTGGTGCTGACTAAGGGTCATGGGTACGCCGTTGGAGCCTATGCATTCAGCACTGCTGAAGTTTTTTATTGTGGCAAACAGCGTTTCTTGTGGCCATCACCGCTGCACGACGAGTGGGAGAGATTCAGGCCCTCTCTTGTAAACCACCTTACTTGACATTCCACGAGACGAGGGTGGTGCTGCGGTGCACCCCTCCCACCTCCCTGCCCAAGGTGCCGTCAGACTTCCATCTCAACGAGCCCTTGTTGTTACCCGTTTTCTTCCCATCGCCTTCATCGCCGGCTGAGAGGACTTTGCACTCGCTAGATGTGGCTAGAGGGCTTAAGTTTTACGTGGACCGCACAAAGTGTTTTCGGAAGACATCACAGCTGTTTGTGAACTTTGGCCCTGTGAACCAAGGGAAGGCCCTCTCCAAGGCTTCTATTTCCAAGAGGCTCTCCGGCAGTGGTCGAAGTGAGCGGGAGCGGTCGGGAGCGGTGCTCCTCTACTTATTTTAATTACATTTTACCGTTCCGATAATTTTATTATAAAAAGAAACCTTCCGGAACAGTTTTGTTTTAAAATAAAAGTGTAGGAAGAAGTTGAAACTTGCACTTTCAGTGCACTGCACAGGACGTTTCCTTAAAGAGCAGGCACATGTGCTTTGGGGTTTTTATTGTGCATAGGAGGGGGTGCAGCTATGAGGGCTGTGGGGAGCGGTGCAGGCCAGCCGGGAACATAGTTCCACTACTTCTTTTCGTACACTTCGATCACTGCTGCGGCTGCGTCACCCATTGTCACCGTTTGGCAAACCGACCTTTGCCTGGCCGTCCGAGAGCCCATTCGACCAGAGCGATCACTGCAACTACGGCGTTTGTCTGGTGTACCCCTGCTGGACATCTGAAGGGCTGCTACGTGGAGGTCGACACACACCTTCTCGAAATTCTACTGCATCTACCGAGATTCCAGGGAGGAGTCCAGAGTCAGCCAAGCAGTGCTGCGCAACCTGTTGGCTTGAAGGTGAGCCTGGTGAGGAGGTAAGAGATTCTTAATGTTGAGCCTTGCCACCTCCCGTGGTTGTGCATGTGTGTACTGCTATGCATTCTTTATTCATAAGCATGTGAATCCATGCCAGACCCCATGCTGGAGAAGGAACAAGTTACTTAGCCATCCATCGAGGGAGCCGGTGCTGTGAGTATGCCCATATTGGGCTTTTCTTTTTCCAATTTCCCCCCAAAAAATGTCTCCCAGCCCCCCGAAGCACCCCTTGTGTCCCCTTTCCTCCCCACACCCTCTTCCTGGTCTCCCTCTCTCCTCCCGCCTCCCGCCTCCCGCCTCCCGACCCGCCTCCCCAGCTCTGATTGGGCCTACAGCCCATGCTAGAAGGGGCTACTGACCCAGTGTGCACCGGCTTTGCTCCGTCCATCGAGGGAGCCGGTGTGGTAAGTATGACCTTATTGGGCTTTTCTTTTTCCAATTTCCCCCCAAAAATGGCCCCCAGCCCCCTGAAGCACCCCTTGTGTCCCCTTTCCTCCCCGCACCCTCTTCCTGTTCTCCCTCCCTCCTCCCGCCTCCCGACCCGCCTCCCCAGCTCTGATTGGACCTACGGCACGTGCTAGAAGGGTCTAGTGACCCAGTGTGCACCGGCTTCCCTCCGTCCATCGAGGGAGCCGGTGCAGTGAATATGCCCATATTGGGCTTTTCTTTTTCCAATTTCCCCCATAAAATGGCCCCCAGCCCCCTGAAGCACCCCTTGTGTCCACTTTCCTCCCTGCACCCCCTTCCTGGTCTCCCTCCCTCCTCCCGCCTCCAGAGCTCTGACTGGGCCTACGACCCATGCTAGAAGGGTCTAGTGACCCAGTGTGTACCGGCTTCCCTCCGTCCATCGAGGGAGCCGGTGCGGTGAGTATGCCCATATTGTGCTTTTCTTTTTCCAATTTCCCCCCAAAAAATGGCCCCCAGCCCCCCGAAGCACCCCTTGTGTCCCCTTTCCTCCCTGCACTCTCTTCCTGGTCTCCCTCCCTCCCTCCTCCCGCCTCCCGGCCACTGTGTCCCGATTGGCCCGTAGGCCATGCTACCAGGCCTTTACAGACCTATCCAGGCCAGCCCTCTGCACGACAGCCCCATCGGCTAAGGACCCTGAGGCAAAGGACGGCTCCAACGAGATGGCTCCAGATCGTATCTGCAGGTATCTACAGGAGAATCAAGAAGCCAGAAGCCTGCCGTCAACCAGCACCAACAAAAACGCAAGTGTGGCAAGGGTGGGGACTGAACCAATCACTTCACGCCTGAAATCCCTACCACTCCTACCCAAAAATCCTACTGCGTTACATCATGCAGTCACATATTAAGGTTCAACGATTATCCGCACCCTAATAGCGTCATTGTGCAAGAGTTGAATCTAGAAGGTATTCCCAACATCATTGAGTGTGCTCCAATAGCGTCACTGTGTTAGAGTTGAACTTAGAAAGTGTGCCCTAATAGCATCACTGTGTTAGAGTTGAACTTAGAAACTGTGCCCTAATAGCCTCACTGTGTTGATTTGAACTTAGAAAGTGTGCCCTAATAGCGTCACTGTGTTAAAGTTGAACTTAGAAAGTGTGCCCTAATAGCGTCACTGTGTTAAATTTTAACCTAGAAGTGTGCCCGAAAAGTGTCACTGTGCTAGAGTTGAATCTAGAAGGTATTCCCAACATCATTGAGTTTGCCTGGTCGCATGCACTTTACTAATTACCAGAATATCACACTACTACGTGTAATCTCTCCTATACACCACCATTTAACTAGACCACAGCTGTACTGTGACACATTCGGTATAGCTGTTCTCATACTAACATCACCCATCAAACTACCCATCATCCTAATAAAACACAGAACACATACCAGCTAGGTTAGGCGTCTCATCAGGCCTAACGCAGCCAGAACTCAGTCTGGGTGTCCACCGTCCAAACTGAGCACATTAAATTGATCTCCTCAGCACCATACCTACCGCTATGAACAGCCATCATGCAACAACCACACCAGCTGCACACATACCTGGTGCGCCCACGGACTTTATGACTCTCACTCGATTGACTTGAACTGCGGTTCCCGAGGGAGTTCAACCTACCAGCGCTTTGAGATCATATCAATGATACATAAGGCGCTATACACATGCCAAGTAACATAACATAACTAATAGCGTCACTGTGTTAAAGCTGTACTTAGAAAGCGTTCCTAATAGCGTCACTGTGTTAATATTGAATCTACAAAGTGTGCCCATTGGCATCACTGGGTTAAAAGCTGAACCGAGAAAGTGCGCCCTAACAGCATCAATGTTTAAAGTTGAACTTGGAAAGTGTGCCCTAATAACGTCACTGTGTTAAAGTTGAATTTAGAAAATATGCCCTAATAGCATCACACTGCTAATGTTGAATCTAGACGGTATTCCCAACATCATTGAGTGTGCCCAATAGCGTCACTGTGTTAAAGTTTAACTTAGAAATATGCCCCAATAGCGTCACTGTATTGGAGCTGAATTAAGATGGTATTGCCAACGTCATAGAATGTGCCCTAATAGCGTCACTGTGTTAAAAGTTGAATTTAGTAGGTATTCCCAAAATCATTGAGTGTGCCTGGTCGCATACACTTTACTGATTACCACAATATCACACTACTACGCTTACTCTCTCCCATACACCACCATTCAACTAGAACACAGCAGTACTATGACACATTCGGTAAAGCTGTTCTCATACTAACATGACTCATCAAACTACCCATCATCCTAATAAAACACAGCTAACTAGCACATAACGGCTATCTTAGGCGTCTCCTCAGGCCTAACGCAGCCACAACTCAGTCTGGATGTCCACCCTCGAGACTGAACACATTCAACTGATCTCCTCAGCACCACACCTACCACTAAGAAGCAGCTATCATGCAACAACCCCACCAGCTGCACACATACCCGGTGCGCCCACACACTTTACGACTCTCTCTCTCTCAACTGACTTGAACTGCGGTTCCCGAGGGCGTTCAACCTACCAGCGCCTTGAGATCATACCAGTGATACATAAGGCGCTATATAAAAGCAAAATAACATAACATAACATAACATTGTGCGGTGCAAGTCCTCTGAATTTAAAAAGAAACTCCTCCAAAAACAACGGTCACTCAACATAATTCTGCCCATGGCCCGCACTGACTCAGTGGTATCGCAGCAGGTGGTCAATCTGGGCCGGGTAAAGATATCATCAGATGCCAGAGAGCAGGAGGCCACCAAGAAGCTGACACCGACACCACCTGACATGTTCAGCCACACCTCAAAGTTGTGCAACAGGTGCGGCTAGGAATTCTCTCATGAGGGCACGTGCCCAGCTTTGGGTCAGAAATGCACAGCATGTGGGTGAAACAACCACTTGAGGGCTGTCTGTAGGAACGCAACATCCCAACTACCTACCAGATGACAGAAAGCCAAGCCGTGAATACAGGAGATACCACCCCGCAGAAGAAGAAAGTGTCCGCCAACAGTCCAGATGGTCACACAGGCCCCCAGACAGGAAGAGCACATACAGGCCTCAACGGAGCGTACCATATGTGGACATATACTCACTGTCAGGAAGTGAATCATCATCTTCCCAGTACAGCCAGAGAAAGAAGGGGAAATGAGACAGCGGAGGAACAAAGCCACATATTGACTCTCCATGTTCACAACACTCCAACAGAGTTCTTAATTGACACCAGAGCAACAGTGAATACCTTGAGCGAGGAGACATACAATCGACTCCCGCACCCACCTAAACTGAAACCCTCACAGGTGGACATATTTCCCTACGGTAGACCGTGTTTATATGAAACCTTTTATACAGAATGCCTATATATTGCATATTTAATATTGAAAACCTTTATAGTGAATGTATTTAGGATGGGATAAAGGGTTAAATATTTTTGGGAAATGGTCGGGATGGGTTTGTTAGCGGTGGGAAACAGGGGTTTGGGGCGGACCCCCCAAAAAACAAAAAAAGTGCATTCTCTATAATAAAATTAAATATAGAACCTTCGATATATGGGCATTCATTCTAAATTACTTCTGTATAAACAAATGTTACCTTTCCCTACAGCTCAAACACGCCATTGCCATGTAAGGGAAACTTTACAGCGATTTGTGCGCACAAATCACACGCCGCCCGCATTCAAGTACATGTAGTCTCCACTGAAGCCAATAGTGGATATATCCTAAGTTTTAAAATAGCCGTAGACATGGGACTCATCCATATTCTTTACCGCATGATGGCCTAGATATATCTGGCACCAGATGGGGATGTCACAAAAGCATTTCCAAACCTTTTCAAAGGACTGGGCAAATTGCGCAACTGCAAAGTAAGGCTCCATATTGAACTGGAAGTTAAACCGGTCACCGAACACTACAGGGGCATCCTGATTAATATACAAAAGCAGGTGGAGGAGCAAATAAGACGCCTACTAGATCTTCACATCATCGAGCCAGCAGTGGGACCCACCCCATGGGTCTATCCGATTGTACCGATCCTGAGGAAATCTGAAGAAGGACCCATCCACCTCTGTGTAGACATGCGCCAACATGACCATACAGCGAAAACAGTATCAAACCCCACGAATAAGAAACATGATCCACCGCCTCAATGAAGCAACCGTATTCTCAAAACTCAATCTTAATAAGGGCTACCGCCAGCTGGAGCTAGCCCATGAGTCCTGATATATTACCACCTTTGTGACCCACATGGGACAATTTCGCTACAAGCATCTACATTTTGGCATATCCTCAGCAGCTGAAATCTTCCAAGCGGAGATCCACCAGGTAATCAAACACATCCCAAGTTGCCTAAACTACAGCGACAACATCCTGGTATTCAGTAAAACGACTGAGGAGCACGATGATACCCTATGCAAGGTCTTCAAGACCATGGAAGCAGCCCACCTAACTCTCAACAAAGACAAATATGCGTTTGGTAAACTGAATCTCATGTTCCTTTGGCACATATTTTTGGACCATGGAATGCAACCCAACCCAGACTAGGTTAAAGCCCTACAAAAAGCCCCTCGCCCAGTGAACGTGTTGGACCTTAGATCATTCCTGGGCTAGGAAGTTACTGCTCCCATTATCTGGAGAATTTTGAGACTGAGTGTCCCCCTCCATGAGTTAACCAAAGACAATCAAGATTTTGCCTAGACACTTGAATGTGAATCCGCCTTCACAAAGATCTGTGCAGGCATTGCCTCAGCAACTGACATGGCATACTTCAGCTCCGCTAAAGACACTGAAGTGACAGTTGATGCGAGCCCAGTGGGCGCGCAATATGACCCTAAGACCCCACACATCAAGAAAGTTGTTTCCTATGCCAGCGGCAGCCTGACCGCCACCGAACAGAACTATTTGCAGGCTGAAAAGGAGAGCCTGGCTGTCGTCTGGGCTTGCAAACACTTCCACCTGTTTCTAATTGTCACTGACCACCAAGTTCTCCTCACTATCTATGGAAACCCACGAAGCCCAGATGCCACCATGAATTGCAAGGTGGGGACTTCGTCTCCAAGACTACAAGTTCCCCATCCACCACAGACCGGGAAAGGACAAGAGACAAGAACCCGGCCGATTATCTCTCACGCCACCCGATGGGACCCCTGCAACCCGAGCACTCAATTGCGGATGTATACCTACAATACGTTATCCACCAAAGTAAACATTTTCCAGAGCTCCCAGTAGCATGGAAGACACTTCAACCGGAGTCAGCGGACGACCGAGTACAGGTGATTATCTCGCAGTGCATTGACCAAGGCAAAATGAGACACGAAAGAAAGAGGGTTAGACACCTCGATGAGACGCTGCAGGGTGATGTCAAAGCCATGTCATTGATACAGGACGAATTCACTACGACCGAAGATCAAATTGCCATGAAGGGCGGCAAGATTGTACTGCCCAAGTCACTACGCCAGCAAGTCATAGACCTGGCCCACGAGGGGTTCCGGGAGGGTGGTCTATACAAAAAAGCTGCTGCAGCAGAAAATCTGGTTTACAGGCTTAGACAAACAAGTGGAAGACACTTTGAAAAATTGCACGATTTGCAGCGTGATAGTACCACCCACACGGCCAAACCTTTTCTGATGTCCCCACTCCCAGGAGGGATATAGGTAGAACTAGCAGTTGATTTCCTTGGCCCCCTTTATGATGGCAAAAACACACTACTCATGATTGCCGAATATTCAAGGTACCCGGAGGTACAGATTGTGCCATCCACTGCAGCAACAGCAGTCATTCCAGTCCTAGACTGTATACTTACAGCATATGGTGTCCTGCAGGTCATCAAGTTTGACAAAGGACCAACATTCACCAGTGTGAACTTTGCCAATTTTGTGCAATATATGGTGTTCAAACATCGAAAATTCACGCCCCTTTGGTCCCAAGCCAACGGCATAGTTGAGTGTTTCATGGGAAACCTCAAGAGAGCACTGCAAGTTGCCCAATTATCCCACAAACCTTTCGAACAGACATTATATCAACTTTTGAGGGATTGCTGCCACACTCCTCACAGCACCACTGGCAAATGCCCAACTGATCTCTTGTTCAGTCTCAGACTACGGACACGACTGCAGCAAGGGCCCCCGCAGGGAAACTTTATACCAGATGAGCAGCATTGAGGTGCTCAAGAACACTGCTTTGAGGAGGGTGACAGAGTAATAGTACGGCAGACTCAAAAGAGGAAGGAAGATTCCTGATTTGCACCTAGTCCCCTCATAGTCACAAGAGTAAAAGGCACCATGGTCACCGCAGCAGATGTCGAAGGACGAGAGATCACACGGAATGTGTCACACTTCAAAGAATATCATGGTGATGTGACATCCTTGGGAGCTCTGTGGAATGACCCCAAAGACACCTGGGTCAGGGAAGACTCGGACAACTCGTACTTGGGGATGGGGAAACCTCAGATGATGAAGGCATGGAAGCACCGGGTTTGCCCCCTCACCGCAGTCCCGAGCCGGCTAGGGAAGGCTTCTCAATCAGAGCAAAGATTAAATCAGGAGACTCATTGAAGAAATGGGCTAACACCTGACTATGTATTTGAAAAGGGGGAAGGTGGTCATGTTCAGGTTGATACACATCATTGTGTGGAAGGTGTGGGTCGGGTGGGGGTGGTATTGAAAATTGTGTGCCCACCAGTAGAATACTGGATTTCTAGAAAAAGCCAAGGCTGGTGGCTTACCCAATTGATCCAGAATGTGTTAGTGGTTGGCTGACAAGAAATACTTGTTTCCTCAGTAAAGTTGTGCTTCCTTAAGTACAGAAGAAATTAAGGGTAGCTACCAAGAAAAAAATCCCAAACTGGGTACCCTTGCAGATAAACAGACAGGGGACACTTTATTTGCAGGGACTATGACAAAACAATTAGCCAATACAATATAACATTTTCCTCCCTTGATAGGGCTGCAGTGATATTCGAGAGAATGGGGGTCATTACGAGGTTGGAGGTAGCCATGGCGCTACTAGCGCCATGGCTGCTTCCAAAATCGTTCCGACTCCGGTCTGGTGGATGGAGCAATTACCAGTCCATTCCGAGTTTGGCGGGACCGGTAATTCCCCATTCACCAGAGCCATTCCCCATTCCCATTTGAGCCCCCATAGTGCTCAATGGGAAGGGGGAAGGCGGCAATAATGGTACCGCAAATTGCGGTACCATTATTGACCCCGGTATCCCTTTGCGGGTCCCGTCCCTTAACGCCTGGTAAAACCAGGAGTTAAGGAGGGACTCGCAAAGGGAACTCGTAGTAGGGCGGTAAAGCCCTTACCAGCCCTTACCGGTGCCGGTAATCCCTTACCGGCCACCTCGTAATGAGGCCCAATGTGTTACTTTCTCAAGGATAGGTCAAAGCTGGGGCCCAGCTTCCACACGTAATTCTCTAGTCCCATGTTTCAACACAAGCTTTCCTGGCAGATTTAGTTTTCAGTTTTAGGCAACCACCAAAGTTCTCAAGAAATTCAAATCCCGCTGCAGAAAAGGGCCATGGAATGATCTCACCCGCACCCTAGGGATTCCTGAGTAGCTTGACTCTGGTAAAAAAATAATGCATTAGATTGCAGCTGGAAATAAACCTCAGAGTTCACAATTGTGTCCAAGATTATTGTCACTTCAAGCTCCTTGAAGTTGAAGACTATGGCACTCGTCTGACAGACCTCATATGTGCATATTTTAAAAATGTTCACTTGTATTGTGGATGGACATACTTCATTTCACATGTTTCCCTTTTGTTTTTCTTCAACATCATGGAACTTCCTGAAAAACCTTTTACTAGTAGTGTTGATGTTAAGGAGACAGATAGTTTGTATAGTAATATATTTGGATGACATCCAATTAATGGTGGCCTCTCGCATGTAAGTGGAGAGCTATCCGTACACAACTTACCATCTCCTTCAGGAACTTGTGAATCAGGAATATTCAGAAGTATCACCTGCATGGTGAATGACATTACCTGGGTTCTAGATAGACTCTGTTCAGTCGTCCCTGTGCAATTCCTTTACCAATATGTATTCAGTGAAAATGTAATTGAGGAGGGGTCTGTTCTTACCAATTGTATCCCTTCAGCATCTGTCCTGGATAACATGTCTTCTACTGTCTTCGATCATGATGATCTTTGTAGATACCCTCTCTTACAGGAGACTTATGCAGGTTGGGTACCTTTGACGTTAGATACAAAAAAAAGATATCAGTTTGTTGTTCACTCACATATAAGCATGAAACCGCAGAGGCACTTCGGCTCTTCCCTGGATCTGGATTCTGATGCAAGTCCAATAGGCTGTGAGCCAATGACAGAGAAAAGCTGACAGGGTTCTATGATCTCCAGAGGAGTTCAGTGCTCAGATAAATCATTTGGAAATGCTTGCAGTCTACTTTTCAGTCCAAAGCTTTAAAAATAATCAGTTTCATTGCTCCACCCTCACTCACATGGACAATATGTCTGACATGTGTTACATCAATCATTTGGAAGGGATGTACTGAAGGTCACTTGCAGAGCTGGACAAACATTTTCAGGAGTTTGCCATCCACGCAAAATCATGGTCCCCAACGAACCTCTTTTACTTGTTCACAATACAGTAGCAGACGGTGCTCAAGGGAAATGGTGGATTCCAGCAAGTGGCATCTTCTGAATGCATTGTTTGTATTCTTGACTTGGTTGGGGTCCCATGCCAAAGAAAGTCTTTGCTTACGGGCAACACAGAAACACATGTCATAGACACAGATACAATTTGTATCTCTGGGAATAACATTCTCTGCAACTTTAGTTAATCCAAGCTTATTCTTTTGTGTTGAAGTAAAAATGAAAACATCAATCAGTTTACTGCCCTAGATATGGCCTTAGGAGGCATGCATACAAAAGACTTGAAAATGAGCCGGGGCAGCCCTGTAATTCTATCCATTATCTGACATTTACTAACAAACCCAGAGGACAGGCTCATCACATGATTCCGAAAGGGATTGCTCATCTCAGAATCTCAGTTTTAGATGTTCCTCTTGATTCTTTTAAGAGGAGGCTGGAAAATGACTATGAAGACCTTGGACAAATGACAAGAAAGGTATACATTTCCATCTGGATTGCCCGGGATCTCTTAAGTATGCCAAGAAGCCTGCATCCTGTTACAGCCAATACCATGGATGTAGTGAGTTTCCTTTTGAACTGGCTTTATCACATTCCTATTGGTCTGCAAATACTTACAGATCAACATTTAAAGATCAGAATGGAGGGTTGATCATCTTGCAATCATGTAAACACCCAGTGATCTGTTGTGTGCTACTTAGAATCTGATCTAAATGTCCTCCAAAATCTAGATATTTAGTTTTATGGGACATGAATATAGTGCTTTCCTTTGTCACAAATGGCAGATAGCCATAAACTATGTTTGCCAACCTAATCTGAAAGTGAGTCAAACGTTTGTGGCTAGTATTATTTTGGCACATTTCTCATGTGAGGGTTTTGGATTTGGACAAACACTCCTTTTCAAACACAAATTATATTTCTTTCCATTTCACAAAGAACTAACACTGATTCTACATATGCAGAATATCCTGCTCTTCTGGATTATTACTGAATTGTGCATGCTTTTCTGTCTTAAAGCCTAGAAAGATCACACCAGAGCCCTGAGGGGTTCCTCTTCAAATCGGTTTATTTAATCCTTGAGTCACTGCCATTCAGTTTCATCTCTGATTTGTGGTATGGGGGTTTGTTGGCATGTGTCCCTGGCAGAGATGGATGCCTCAGTGCTTGCTGCTCATTCACCCAGGGAAGGCATGGGTTGGAACCCGCTGGTGAAATGTATCTGCAGCTCACCTGAAAAATAACCTCACGTCTGCAGATCAGTCCAATACATATGTTTATTGTAAACAACATGCTTACGGTTTAGCTCTGTTTGTTATTCAAACTTTAAACTTCCAAACTCACTTGCCTCTGTACCCTGGCATCCATAACGATTTGGCTAGAACGACATTTAGACATATCACTATTTATTCTTGCCGGAAATGGTCCCTTCTGCAAGCAATTACAGTGAGATAAATCCCTTTGACAAATGGCAGCCTTAACTGTGATATGTAGTGCCCATCAGCAACTGTTCCAGTGCTGATCTCCGAACAAAACAACAGCTCCTTCCATTTCTCAAACACAAGCCAGCATTCATCAGGCCATCCATAAATGAAAAGAAACCCTTTATGAAAGAGAACAAAGGGCAGTCACGTGTTAACTAAGAACATATGTACCGAAGTGCTTACTAACATTTTCTGTGTACAATGCAGATACTTAAAAACATTGGGAGCTGCTTTAAAAAATGAAATGTAATAATAATGTATCCAACCTCACTTAAATACCATATGTAATTAGTTATAAATGCACATAGAGTATTGTTACATTCAAGATGAATAGTCAGGAGGCCACAGGTATGCTAATTAATTTCTTTAATCGGATTACAAATTCAGTTAATCTGAGGGTCAGATGAAATCAGGTGCTTAGGTACACAGGAGATCAAGAAGCACAGAGGGGAGCTCACTGGCTCCCACCACCAAGGCTAAATACTTCCATCTACCTGGGTGGAACCTTCATTCAACCACAAACATTCCAGACACATTCATAACATTCCATTAATGACATCATACACCATGCATCCAGGTAGCAGAGGAAGCCAGTCATAACAAACCTCTCTTCCTTCCAACACAAGACACACTCACACAACAAGGCAGCACGGCACACACCACACAATCACAAGCAATCCTGACACATGCACACCTGCTCAACCAAGCAAGAGAGACTTGGGTACATATGTTGTCCAACCGGGCGTAGCTAACACACAGGTAACAGAGCCACGCCAACATTGCAACCAACTAAACCACCAAAACACCTTCCACCCACCACCCACAAGTGTGTCTCACGCCTGCCACACAAGAGCACTTCCAGCCCCATCTTGGGCCAACAAACTACACTAAAAACCATCATACTCAACCAAATCCCTTCCATCCAGTACTGGCACTAGTGGACCTCAGGGATGCCACCCCCAGCACAAACAGCTTCTATATGGACTGGCGTGTGGCACTGCTGCACCTCTACAAGGACACAACTAACTTTCATCACAGACCGTTCCAAACTAGATGACACACAAGAGGAATGCTAACTTAACCGCAAACATGCAATCGACACACCGCAATAACAACATTCTCACCACACACACACACACCCACACACACTGGCAACAAACCTGCAAGGCAAATTCCAACCTGGTTAACCCACATTCAACAGAGCTAAATCCCAGAGTGTTGGCCGGACACTCTGAGCCTCCTGCGTCAAACTCAGCTCAGAAGACAACCCATAACCAAATCAATGGACCACTGCCAGAGGAATGATAAGCGTTGCCACGTATGTGTTGTGGCAGTGGGTCTCAAGTCTTCCACGCTAGAGCATTTCCTGCAAACAAACGAGCCCGATCTACACACACACACACACAAAAATCATCTGGGAAAGGCCTCCATCCAGTAATACCTCATGCACCTGGATAGTTAGCTCATCTCAGGTGGAGCCGCTCCCGACCAGCAAACCACTAAATGCTGCCTTTTTCTACTGGACACGTGTCAATCTCGCAAATCATACAACTACCTCACACATCCAGCAAGCGCTGCAGCCATCTTTTTACCACTGGATTTTCAATAAAAACACACAGGTGTGAAGTCACACAAAGCCACCAAAACTGGCACAACAAACAGGGTGTGGGCAGGGCCCTACCCACACCAGTCATCAAGTCATCATATAAACGATTCCATGTTGTTTACTTGCCCAAAATAAGTGCTGAAATTTCCCAAAATATTAAAAGGAATATGTCCAAACTTAACTTAAACACTCCACTTCAGTGCACACAACTTGCAACCTCTAATGCACTTTAAATGCAAAATTACTCTAAAAGTCTGTCTTGCATTTTCCGCAGGATGCAACTTGAGACCTAAAAAGCCTCAAAATGTTATGCTAACATTTCTTACAACACTTCACCAGCCTGACACCCAAATGTACTCTGTGATCTACTAACACGCACTGCATTCCACCTCAGGTGCTCACACATACAATGTTCTAATGCGGTTTAACTTAAGCTCATAAAACTAAGTATTGTGATGCAAATTTACATAACCACACCCACCAAAACATCCCGATCTGTATTACGTGCAAAAACCCATTATATTATGTATTAAATGCTTACCCAGGCAGGCGCGCGCTAGGAGTGTCACGGTATTAGCTTTATGACGGTACGATAACCTTCTTGCCAAATGACGGTATATCATGGTTATCACGGTATAGCAGGTGGAGTTGACTAACCTTAACAAATATTTTCTAAAAGGTCATAAATTGTCAGATTTATCATCACAAACAAAACCAGGGACAGAATTGGGGTTTTCGACATACTTTCCATTGAAATGCTAACCTTAACAAATATTTTCTAAAAGGTCATAAATTGTCAGATTTATCATCACAAACACCAGACACCCAGGGACAGAATTGGGGTTTTCAACATACTTTCCACTGAAATGCCACCCCTTGCTTCCACCAAACACAAACACACGTGTGAAGAGGAGGAGGGGGGGGGGAGCCCTGTGGCGACTGGCAAAGCAAACTGAATTGCTTTTCTTAAGTGGTAATTTAGGCTCGGGCCAAAAGGTGTTAAGTAATCACAGACATGTTACCCTTTGGTATGGCAGCAGGGAATACCCACAGAGATTAGTGAATTTCACAGTGTGACTTATTATATGTAAATTCAATGATAGAACCAGGGAAATCCCCCAATTGTCATATGTTTAGAGAACATTATCCATTATAAATATATAAACCCCAAAGCCGCCAACCCAAAGTAAACCATTTTCCTTCTTGACACTGTATCTATTCTTCCTATTGCTAACATATTGATTTTGTGTCAGGCACGTATGGTTTATGGGTTGGCATTAAGAACTGCTCCAACTGAAACTACTTGGCAGATGGCACATCCAACAGTGCAAGACCAAGACTGCGCAGCACTTGCTTACTGCAGCCTTTCCAAATCAGATTGAAAAGCACACTTAACGGTATAAACGGTATAACGGTATAAACAATGTGACGGTTATTATTGTTCAATTAAGTGGTTCACAGTATCTTTAACGGTATACCGTTATACCGTTACATCCCTAGCGCGCACAATCCAGCAAATTGCCGACCTCTTGCAGGCCAACTAACTAATCATAGACAATATGAATAGTCTCACATGACTCCAATCAGGATAACATCACTGTAACACTCCAGCGAAATCCCAAACACCAAAGCCGTTTGCCATCACGGAAACCACCTTCCCTGAGGAGCGCAGCACCGCAACACTCCTACAAGATCCCAACACTAGTGCCCCTTCCTGATGAGCGCTTTACTGATGAGCGCTTTACTCCACTCACCATAGCACTCTGACTGGACATGCCAACAATAAACCACCAGGAACTACCAGAATCAATACCAAAAACATTCTTGTGGTAGTATCTTGATCTGTGCCATCACCACCACCCTTGGGTGACACACCAACGGTCAGGTATGCTTGCGAGTACATTCCTTTCCAAACGGAGGTCATGCATGGATCATACTCCAAGCAGACCGACTGAAGTAAACTTTGACGTCCGTATTCCCTTGTAACACAGACCCGCGTAACAGGGTGCTTTACTTGGAACACTTGTCACTGGCCCAGAATTGCTGCGAACATCTCCGACAGTGTTGACATCAGTGCGTGAACCGTATCAAAGATTCCAAATGACCGCTAGCTCCAGCAGCAGCCCTGCTGATGTCACCATTGGCAATGTGGAAGCAGAGCAACAAGGAGCTCTGTGATGTCAACCGTCAACACAGCTGACGTAAACACACTTAGAACATTCTATTCATGGCATCACACACCATGCATCCATGTAGCAGGGACCAAGCAAGGAAACCAGTCATAATAAGTATGTATCACAGTGAATGAATGGATATAGTAAATGCTTTGGCATAAGCTGTACCAAGCTGTGTCTGTAATCATCAGTCCAAGATGGTGGCCACTGTCCAGCAAGTTGTGTTCTCTTCTGTCTTTGCCAAGAAACAAAGTGAGTGTGCTGCGAGCGATAAGCAGGTTCATATTGCAGCAAAGGACTCATTAAGTCTCTGCCAAGCTTTGCAAATGTCAATGATAACCATTTTTTTAAAGGTCGTAGGATGATTACTTTTAGATCATGGTTTTTGTCAGCATCTAGTGCTTCCTCGTGTTGAAGCAGAAATAAATGAGTTAATCTGCTGATAAGCAGAGCAAAGGGGATTTGCAGTCAAGAAACCGATGTGGTTAGCTGTTTGATAAAGAAAATGGGGCTTTCTGGTTCAGAGATAGTGGTTAAATAGGAAAAGAGAGGCAGTCCTCCCAATTGACTCTCCATAAGGATTATGAAATATGTAACCTCAGTTCAACCTTTTTTCCTGGTTACTGAACATAAAAAGTGAAAAGAGAATCGGTTATATTAACGTTGATGGTTTTAATAAAAATCTTTTTTTTTCGTTTACTTGCAAAATTGTTAATATCATCACTAGCTAAAATGTTTTGTGTTATTGTATAATATGTTTGTACCACTGGACAATCATCACTGCATTCAATATCACAGACTAACAATACAAACATGAAGCAAATAGCCCCACCTTAATACATTTCTAAAAAAACAGAAGTGCACTTTAAACAAGTCTGCTAAAATTAGCCTTGTCGGGTCCTTACTCAGAACACCAAGAATAGTGGATTCCTTTTACCCAAACACTCACTGGCAAGGCAGTGGGTCACCCATAAACACTGCATCACTGTGTGGTGCCCAACACGCCTCCGCGCTGCCACTTTAGCCCACCCCACGACTGCACTTCACAGCCGCTGCCATTACAGACCTCCTGCATGCATCCTCCAGAATGTGACTGAAAGTGATTCAAACGGAAACAGATTCAACTCCATGACCACTTTATGTTTCGTTATGCTACTAACAAACATTGACAGACATCTGTTCTTATTTACGCATTAACGTACTTATGTTTAAATTCTAATTGTCAAATGGGGTTGATTATTTCAGACAGGGGTCCAGGAGAGACATATGGAAACAGTGCACTTGTAACAAATAGTAAGACATGGGGCCTCATTACGAGGTATGCCGGTAGCCATGCCGCTATTGGCGGCATGGCTGCCGGCAAAACCGCATCTGTGTCCGTGTCCTCGGAATGAGGACTTACCGGACCATTCCGAGTTCAGATGGCCCGGTAATTCCTCACTCGAGGACACGGACACGGTTCATCCCCATTCCCATTTCAGCCCCCATAGGGCTGAATGGGAATGGGAGAAGGAGTAAACAACGGGCCATTACGAGATGGCCCGTTGTTTGCTCCCTCTTCCCCTCGCGGGACCCGGTATGCACGCCTGGTTTTCCCAGGCGTGCTTAACGTGTCCCGCGAGGGGACCTCGTAATGTGGCGGAACGGGTTGAACGACGCCACAGCCTTTCACGGGGCCATTTAACCCGTTCCGCCAGGGTCGTAATGAGGCCCATGTACATTGAGTTTAGGCCAGACAAGTTTGAGCAGAAGTGAGGGTTTCCCTTACAATTCCTGTGCTGGGAAACCTCATTTAGAATCTTGACATAGAAGACTACTGCCCAAAAAACGGTACTGTAGGGAATATATGTTTAGGTGAAGAATTTAGGATTGCTGAGCTGCTGTATTGTGTATTGTGCTTGGTGTTATGCACGTGTGGAGAATTCTAGGTGAATACAGATTCTACACCGCAGGCGCCTTGACCTGAAGATAAAAGTCCACAATAAGGTTCTACAGCAATAAACTTATACATGTATAATGATTGGAGTTCAATGGCGTATGTGCATAAACATATAAAAGGGTTTAGGTGGAACTCGACTCTGTATTGAAATGCAAGCAGCAGGTTTAGGGATAACCTGGCATGAATTGGAGTAGACAATCTGAAGTGGCAGGAGCGTTTCTGTGCAGAAAGAATGCTGCATCGTTCTGAAGGCAACGTACAGTGTTTGTGCAGCTGAGGAAGGACAGTGAATAGTATTCAGGCTTTCCATGCGTCAATGTCAGAGGACATTCGCTCTTGCTATCTGAGGTATTTGTTCGGAAGAGAGACTAGCACTGAGGGAGCAGAGTGAACATTACATTACATTTCCCATAGTGGTGGTGTCATATGAGGTAAGCATCATGAGCTGTGGGTGGTAGTATGTAAACATGTATGGGTAATGTTGACAAGAGGAAAGGGATTGAATGCAGTTTAAGACAAGCTGGAAGACTTTTTTGTGGAGAGAGGGGCTATTTTCTTTTCTCTGTCGTAGTAGTGTGTATCTGGTGGGCAAGGAGGCAAGTCAACTAAAATGTAAGGCCCTACTGTAAGAGCGGTTCACTAAAGTTTAAGGCCCTACTGTAAGATCGGTTCCCTAAAGTTTAAGGCTCTACTGTAAGATCGGTTCCCTAAACTTTAAGGCCCTACTGTAAGATCGGTTCCCCAGTGTTTAAGGCCCTACTGTAAGATCGGTTCCCTAAACTTTAAGGCCCTACTGTAAGATTGGTTTCCCAGTGTTTAAGGCCCTACTGTAAGATTGGTTCCCTAAACCTTAAGGCCCTACTGTAAGATCGGTTCCCCAGTGTTTAAGGCCCTACTGTAAGATCGGTTCATTAAACTTTAAGGCCCTACTGTAAGATCAGTTTCCCAGTGTTTAAGGCCCTACTGTAAAACCGGTTCCCTAAACTTTAAGGCCCTACTGTAAGATCGGTTCCCCAAAGTTTAAGGCCCTACTGTAAGATCAGTTCCCTAAAGTTTAAGGACCTACTGTAAAATCGGTTCCCTAAAGTTTAAAGTTTAAGGACCTACTGTAAGATCGGTTCCCTAAAGTTTAAGGCACTACTGTAAGATTGCTTCCCTAAAGTTTAAGGCCCTAATGTATGATCGGTTCCCCATAGGTTAATGCCCTACTGTAAGATCGGTTCCCTAAAGTTTAAGGCCCTACTGTAAGATCGGTTCCCTAAAGTTTAAAGTTTGAGACCCTACTGTAAGATCGGTTCCCTAAAGTTTAAGGCCCTACTGTAAGATCGGTTCCCTAAAGTTTAAAGTTTGAGACCCTACTGTAAGATCGGTTCCCTAAAGTTTAAGGCCCTACTGTAAGATCGGTACACTAAAGCTTAAAGTTTGAGGCCCTACTGTAACATTGGTTCCCTAAAGTTTAAGGCCCTACTGTAAGATCGGTTCCCTAAAGTTTAAAGTTTAAGGCCCTACTGTTAGATCGGTTCCCCAAAGTTTAAGGGCCTACTGTTAGATCGGTTCCACAAAGTTTAAGGCCCTACTGTTAGATCGGTTCCCACTCCCTGTTCCTGAGTGCTCTACTTGGGGTATTTTTGAGTATTCAGGTTAATTGCTGGGCACGAAAGAGAACCAATGTCACAGAACCAGAGATTGTTGCCCTGTCGAGAGCAGTCAGCTGAGCATAAGAAAATGGGGTGGCTGTTCTGGACACACACTTTGCTGGCAAAGTAACTGCAAAGCCACCAGTCTTCTATTGAATGATAAGTTACTTTTGCAAGCAATATTTAGCCTCGCACTGTAATAGATTGGCATATAATGGGCCTCATTACGACCCTGGCGGATTTTTTCCGCCATCGGCGGACTTTTCCGCCATGGCGTAAAGTCCGTTTACGCCATGGCGGATGGTGGACTTACCGCCCCATTCCGAGGTCGGCGGGGCGGTAAGTCCCCATTGACCCATTTACCCTTCCCCATTCCCATTTCGGCCCCATAGGGTATAATGGGAGTGGGGAAGGAGTTAATTACGCCACCGTAAATTACGGTGGCGTACTTAACACCAAGGTCCCATAGCGCCATGGATTTTTACGCCCGCAAAAAGCGGGCGGAAAAATGACCATGGCGCTCTGGGAACTCGGAATTGGCGGTAAGGGGTCGGCGCAGCTAACGCTAGCATAAACCCCTTACCGCCAGGGTCCTAATGAGGCCCAATGTCTTTTTTGACAGGGTGATACAGCAGTTTCATCAAACTCCTAGTACCGTTGCTTGATAAACTTGCTATGTCAGAAAAATTTAATTGGACTAAGAAATAGCTTGATGAAAAATGAGGCGTTCAAATTTCTCCATTCATTAAATGGCTATGACCTTAAATGCCTGAAACATTACAGTTTTCCAAAAAAGAAATGTTGCATTTTCCGCCAATATAATCTGAAATAAGACGGTGTGTACTCCCATTGTAAGCAAACCATCCTGTGTTATTCACCATTGTTTCATATCACTGAGTAGTAATACGTGACTTATCTAACAATATAATAGAAGGCCAGATGCATGTGTGTGGCAAATACTATATTGCACATTTTCTGTATGATAAACATATCCATCGGCAGTGTTCAGTAAACACTGGTACAAGTTCTGCTTCAAATAAAATCATAACATTTTTTACATGGCATAAAGTGAGTGAGTCTGTTTTCTTTCATCCCCATGTTTTTATCTGTATATTAATGCATAAAACAGTCTGAATGAACCTACAAGAAAGAGAGGGTATCAGATCTGAACTTAGCTTGTTGCGGTACCAAGAACAATAAGGAAGACAAACAAACAACACCTCCTACAGCATGTGAGCATCTTTTAACTATTACTTTTACTTTTCACTTACTGTAGAAAATACTAACGAGGATTTCACATGACAATACGGTAGGGGTGTTTTGGACTTGCTTTGCCATGAATTAAATCATTCCTGGCAGACAGAGGTCACGTGATCAATCTACATAGCCTATGGTTGTGTGTTAACTGTACAACCACCAAATCAATCTATGGGTGAAATCATTTGTGAGAAAAGAGCCAACCAAACGTGCCTGATACTGGTGCAGTGTGTTTACTGTGTCAATGAGTGACTTCATTTTAGTTAGTAAAAAGTGGTCAACACCCAGCAGAAAACTGAGACATCACGAGTTGGGCTGGGGAAGAAATAGGCAATTGGGGGTCCCTGAAAATTGCCCGCACCCCTCTGTCCCCGGCAGACTTCACCCATTGGCCCCTCAACCCCCCACGCTCCTTCCATTCAGTTCTGTTGCCCTGATATCCTGCGAGTCCCAACTCCATCCCGATGCTCAAACACCACCTCACTCCTCTCTGCCCCTGTTCCCTCCCCATACAAGAAATCCCACCTCTTTCCACCCCATCCGATTCCTTACCTCTCACCGCTCCAGCATCCAATCACTCCCCAGTCCATGCACAAAAAACATGTGATAATTCTCGACCGGCTGCGGTTCAGACAAAAAGACCTATTGGGAAAAGGGCTACTGAAAAAGACGGCCATTCGGGCAAATGTGCCTTGGCCAACTGAACGAGATACAAGCTAGACTGTTGCCAATCAGGTGGGCACTGGTTCCCTCTGGCAGGAAAGCCACACATGCCACAGCACCACCTAGTAGTCATCCCTGGACATTCACTTCCAAGCCAGTCAGACCTAGACAACAATGCACTACGGGTATGCAAATTAAGTAACACACTTGCCTTTTAGCTAATGTGGAGCTAAAAACTGCGTGCCAGCTGATATGGAGATGAACAAGTGTTTCTGATTGTCCAATTAGCAAGCTTAGTACATTCCATGCATATGTACAAAGGAAGACAGCTCTCCTATGAGACTGATGAGCCAGCGTTCCTCTGGGTCCCACAGCAAGTCTCAACCATAATAACGGTACCACGTCTACAGCGTTTGCTTTATTTGGAGCATCCCTTTCTACTTACTCTCTTTGTATCTCTACATAATTACCACTCATGCACTCTACTGTTGACATGGAAACTAGGCTTGGCAGTCCCAGAATTAGAGTCCTGGAGGGAGAAGTAAAACCTGCACCCAGACATTATAAGCTGACACACCTTGAGGTTCATCTCAGCGACATATTCAGCTCGTTATGGCGCTAGACACTACTTTCAGAAATAGTTATGGATCTCTCTTACACTGCCTCCACATAAATCCTCAGACGCTTCGGAATGTAGCCTCCTAACTTATGCAGCTCTGACCTATGAACTGCTCAATTTTACCTTCTTCCCAATGCTTATATTGTGTCTCCGTCCGCACTAACCAACACACAGAAAACTCTTGGGGCTGGCACTTCTGTCAGATGGATTGGCAATTCCCAGATCATTCTCCTTATGAACGGGTGGGTGTTTTATAAAGTGTGTGGTGAAGAAGCCTACAGACTTCTGGGGTATGCTCAAGCACATTTCATGTCCATCACAGAACCACGCACGGTCTATCCCTACTTTTCTCTCACCCCTGTGCCTCCTTTTTCCCCAGGCCACGGTCTGGTACACCTTTGGTGGGGGCACAATACACCACCATTTTGAACAAACTTTGGCACTGTAAAACCACTAAAGCGGTGATGGGCACCATTTAAATGCTTTTCAACATAATGTAACTTGTGTTTGTAGCTGAATTACTTTGGCTGTGTATGCTTAATACTCATAACATGATAGAAGTACTGCATTGCTCTATTGGACTAGACTCCTGACAGGACCAGTTACTTTGTGGTTTGTTTTAACCCTAGATTGGATGTTTTGGGATGGACAACATTTTAGGTAAAGTGGAGATACATTTGAGCTGTTGCTGGACCTCTTTAGGTCACAAAAATCCAATCCATTCTTTACAGTTTAACCCCCTGTATTCCACAATAAGTGCACCATTGGAGAATACAAATAAAACCAACATCAGTGCAACATGCAAACCAAAACGTAAACAATAAAAAACGGCCAAAGTTCATTGAAGTGGTCTCAATTGATGTGATTACAAAAGGAGCCAATGTTCATCTAGATGGTCTCACCACCTAACCTGCTATCTCTTATGGTTAAAACACTGCAGACCCGGTTGAAATGTAACAAAAGCACAGAGCACCTCTCCATACCCATAAATCAGACATATTGGAAGCCATACACGTCTCCACCCGCACCAATGCCTTTCTGGCGCTGGCAGTGAAGGATGATCATGCAACAGCTCACTAGCACTCCAGGTTTAAGCTCCTGATTACCACCCCTAATGTCTACACTGATTTTGTCAATGCAGTAGAACCCAGAACCAGCAAAGCAATCCCTGTAGTATGTTTCTAAATGCGTTGCCACTGGATCAGTAACATTTTGTTTTTTGTATTGCTCGGGTATGTTCCGCAATCTGAGTCTTGAAGGGTCCTTTGGTAGATCCCACAAATTGCATGGACTATCACATCCACTACATATATAGATATAAAGGAGTTGTGTACATTGATGGCACTGTGCAGGATGGGTAAATCAGTGGAAATGTACATTCCTTCTTAGTAAGTGGAGAGCAATGACAGACTTTTGCACTTGACACACCTGAAGAAACCGGAACACAGTCTATCTCCAAGATTAGGAGGTTTCCCGAAGTCGTGGTGGGATTATCAGTGAAGTTTAGGTTATTACCATGCCTCAAAATGCCTCCATGCTTCTGGAAAACGAAGTGGCTAGACAGTTGGCTACTGGACAATTAATCTATGCTCTTGACCACGTGGAACGAAAGTTCTTCCCACCTTGATCCAAAAGTAAATTGGATCTTCCCGTCTTCAGCCACTTTAAAAAACAAAATCAATAGGTCTATTCTGATAGTGTCTTCATCAAAACAGTTGTAAATGACTCATTGACTCAGGCTCAAACTCTGCAAAGATACTACAAAGGTGTTTGCAGCACAAACATTCCCACATGGGAACCAACACAATTGCAGATTTTGTTGTGCACTATTGGTCTGTAAGGTGGCGTTTACTGAGGTATATATCAAATGCATGGTAGTCACCAGGTGGCTGTTCAAGTTCTGAATATAGAATTTCAGTATAATAATATACCATAGCAAAACAAATATTATATTTATCCAGTGGTAGAAGTGTAACGAAAAAAGCAGTGGAACTGTGGTCTCGGCAGCAGAGAGGCTAGGCAGAAGCCTAGTGCAACATGTGACAAGAGCCACGGCAAGCCACGGCATTGCAGTAGTCTAAGTGACTCGTTAAGGCTCCTCTTCCAACTTTACACTTGCACAGGGACATGAATGGAAAAAACCCTCTATACAAATTGGTGAATATGGTCGTAAAAGGTAGAGGAACGTTAAAAAACAGAAAAAAATGAAAGTAGTGGAACACCGCTCCCGACAGTTCACACTCACTTCGATCACTGTATTTATCCCTATTGAACATATCAACACATCTCTCGGGACTAGCCGCCTCTCCGGATTATTAGCACATCATCTATGTATCTGTGCCAATGTACAATTCATGTCTAAAAATGAGATACTGAATGTGTCGTTATATGTACTTCTTTAAAGCATCCCATCATGAGTTTGGCTTATAAGGTACACATTTGGCCCCACAGCCGCCTATCGATAGCAACTGCCTTTCTCAATACAAATATTGAGTAAAATATAACGGGCAATCTTAATTACAAACTCCACATGTTGATCATTTGATGCAGAACGCTAGTTTAGGTTGCACCTCAAAGCCTGGGTGCCATCTTCATGGCCAATGGACGTATACAGGGTTATGACATCCGCACTCTTCAGGATATCTGGGTATAGATATGTGCCACAGTGTATTCTTTGTGCCCTAGACGTATGATGTCAGCTTTGCCACAATGCGTGCGTCGAGTAAAAAGGGATCAACATATGCTGATGCTTGTTCACAAAGTCCCTGAGAGTAATAAAAGGAAAGTTGCTCATGCTACGAACACAAAAGTGCTTTGAGCACAAATAAGTTGCATTCATTGTGGAGGAAAACAGATGGATACCATGAAAACAGAAATGGGGCGGCCTTCCCAAAAGTAAGCCACCTTTCTATTTCCATGAAAGACATTAAAGGAAGTGACAGAAGAAGCGAGGGGCCATATTAGAGAGGAGCCATGAAAAAGAGGAGATGGAGGGAGTAGGCAAGTAAAGACAAACAAAGGAGGCGCACAGAGCCCTTCAGATGTCACAGATTGCCACAGAAATGATGGCCCTCATTCTAAGCCATCCGATTGGCTGGGAGAAACTATCCAGTTGCTAATATGATGTCGAGTAAAAGAAAAGTGTATACACACTATGTCAGATATTCCATTTAGCCCATTGGAGCATATTGATATATGTGAGATAACATGTGATGTGAGGCTTGGCCAGCATTTTGCAAACCAGGAATTCAAAATTGAGATATTTAGGGACAAGACAAAGAAGATAGGAAGAAGGCTTGGTATTGCTGCAACTAAGCTTCTATTCATGATTCTACCAATGTGAATGGGTTCCGTGGTTGCTCCTCTGTACCTAGTGGCCTGCTAAGAGGTCAGGCGTGTGGGGCCATCATTTCTCCTTTAATTATGGACATTTTTAATATTACATCTAAAAGGCAGAGTTTGGAAGATACGGTTTGTTGATATTGTGAAATTAGAGCCCCTGTATTTAATTAGCTGAAACATCAATCAATAACATAATTTGGCATGCTACATACACTGCTCCAGCTAACAGCTGTGTGCACGTAGGATGCGCGTTAAAGGAATGGATATTCAAAGGTTCACCTAGACTCCCAGCCTTCCAGGTTTGGGAAAATGAGCACTACAGATTTTAACACCATCACATGTTGTTAGCGCTCTCTGCTACAAGGCCTCTTTGTGAGAGAACATACTTCATGCTTACATTCAAGACTTCAATTAGTTCTTTAAACCTTTATATTCTAGGCCTACTCCTGACTGTGTGTTTCGGCCAAGGTTACTAGAAGATGAGCGAAGGAAAGACCGAGTTTCTTCTTATGGTGGCAAATTTTGTCTTTAGATCTGTCGCTTCAATGTCAGCTTCTTAGCCCCCCAGGATGAGAAATCTGAAGGACATGGCTGACAGCAGACTTACTATTCACTAGCACGTAAATTCTGTAGTCTCAGTATGACCTTTTCATAGAACCGTCCACTGGACGACAGAAGAACAAGTATTACAGCCGTCATCTCTTCAAGGCTGCATTTGGCTACCTGCATATTTCTAAGCATTCTGATCTATATCCTGGGCTGGCTTCAGATCATGCCGAATATGGCAACATGGCTTCTCACGGGGACAACTGGTAGAAGACATCACCCTGGCCCTTTCCCAGAGATACTTGCTGACAATGGAGAGGAGTCAAGGCGGAGTATATGTGAGTGCGGTATCCGGCCTATTTCTGCTTTGTATTAAGAGCCGTGAAAGGTTTCGAAGGTCATTCTTATGTTCTTCTTTTTGTGTGTTATTCCTGAGGGGCATATTCTGCCTGGTGTACTAACTCCTGATTTGACACTGAAGCCTGAATTTTACCCAAACCTCTAAGTGGCGTTATTTTATTCTGAAGAGTTTTCATTATGCTAACATTTTGTTACAGAGTGCTGTTTCAGGGTTTGAAATTGCCATTCAATGAGCAGGAGCTAAAACCAGCTCCTGGGTGCCAGCATTACCCAGTAGGCAGGAGCTACTGCGGGGGAACCCGGAGCTACCAGAGATGCTCCTTTAACTTTTTGTCCATTTTGTACTAACCATTGTGTTTAAATGTGTTCTAATTACTTTTTATTAACATTCACAGATACTCAAAGTGAAGGTCAAATGTATATGTTTAGAAGGCACCGGTTGGCCCTAGGAGCCAAATGGAGCTCCTGGTTTCAAGCTAACCAGGCTTTACTATGCCAGATGCAGGAGCTAAATAGCTCCATGCTCCCCTCAAATTCGAACCCTGCTGTTTTCATATCTCACCTGTATGAGGTCCCTCTTAGCCTCCATGTCATTCAGGTATGTTTTGTGTTTTTTCCGCTCTCCAGACCGCGTCCCTATGGAGACCACGATCTGACAGGCTTAAAATCGCAAACATGCACAAAGGCACCCCGCTCAACCCCCTGATAATGAGATACCATGCCTGACTGGGTGCCTTAATCTCTGATCCACTTTTTAAGGTTGGATTAACATCCCTTAATGACACTCCCCAGCATCTAGGCTTATCAACCCACACTAATACAAACATAACCCAAGTTTTCTCACCATCACACGAAACCTGCAAAAAGACACCCAACACATCAACCACAACTTCAATGCAATCACGATTTCTACGAGTTTGATCAAACCTGACATCAACCACAACTTCAATGCAATCACGATTTCTACGAGTTTGATCAAACCTGGAGCAACGTCCTAGCTTGTATGGTTGAATGGATATGCTGCGCTATACCTATTGCTGATAACCTGTACTTACTTACTCCTTTCAGGTTATTCATTGGTTAGCTTCAGGTAGAGGTAAGCACATTTACTGTGGACTTATTATATGCCACTTATCCGGATATGGGATTATATCTCTGCTTTTGACTGTACTTGATTCTCTGTATTCAATGTTTCTGATCACTATTAGATCCATGTTTTAATAGAGGCAATTTAAGAAAAGATGGGTGATTGATGTTATATGAATTTCAGATTTTCTTCTTGCATTTTATGTTTTCATTTTCTGATCAGCAATAAAATACAGCAAAAACGTGGATGCAAAAGACCTTCCAGAGCCACAATGCCAAACATCTACTCAGTGTCTCTACTCTACCACATCACTCACAGTCATAGCCCTATCTATCAAAACAAAAGGCACAACATTGTTATTTTCATCCTCATTACACTCAAAAACAAGTTAACAAAATGGTGAAATTGAGCCCCTCCTACCTGAAAAGGACGCGAGAATCCAGACTTTTCTTGATTTCAATATGGCACCATTGCAAACCCCATCTTCCGTGCCAAGCTGCACCACTGCAAAACGCTTCATGCAAGCAATCCCAAAAATGGAAACATCACCTGCAAAAGACACACGACAAAGCTGTCAGAATAGGAGTAGAAATGGAGAGACAGTCCCACCCCACTCTCATCCTGAAAAGGATTCAAGGACTCCTCATCGCAGCAAGATTAGCATTGATCTTATAGACGACCATGTGCAAAATGTAGCGGGACCTGTCACTCTTCTAGTGAAAGAAGAACACCAAAGAAAAGTCATACCACCTACGTTACACTATCACCTATAAAATCAACCAATATCTGACTTCAGCTCTTCTGACTCTTCCTTGTAAGGCAATGTTTAATAATTTAGGGCACTATCACAAATGGACCCAGCTTGCTCATCAATACTTAAGTTGATGTAGATGTATTCTCTAGCAAAGATCTAGGCTAAAGGTAATCAGGTATGTTACATGAAAACACACACAGGACTATCCATCCACTTGACAGATTACTCTAACATTCAAGTAGATGTTTCAGCATACCACTGTCACCCACATACATGGCTCTCCAGCATGGGTCTGGCATAGATTCACATGCTCATGAATATTCCCCGTCATCAGGCTGGGAATCCTAAGTAAAAGAACAAAGTTTCACTTTTGCTTTAAAACTGTATTTCTCCTCTAACCCAATCACTGTCCTCTGGGTCATACTGCCCCCAACCAATGACAGTCCTCTCCCTAAACTCCACCCCTGGTGGTCATCTTCAGATTTGGTAAGCATGTAAAGTGGCAGCATGAACCACGAAGAGCCACAGAGGAAAAGGAGGGAGGGTTCGCAGGTAATCAATGCCAGACCCATGCTGTAGAACAATAGTTCCAGATAAGTAACTTAAATCTTCTCCAGCATGGGGTCTGGCATGGATTCACATGCTCATGAATAACGATTACACAGCAGTACATAGACACAACCCTGGGGGGTGGCAAGGCTCAATAGAAGCAATAAACACTTACCCCGTAACAGACTCACGTAAAGTGAACAGTTTGTGTAGCACTGCCTGGCCGACTCGGGACTCTTCCCTGGAATCCCTGTTGACGCAGTAGAACCTTGTGAAGGTGTGTGTAAACCTCCTTATAGTAGCCCTACAGATGTCGAGCAGGGGCACACCAAAGAGAATCGGTTCCATGTGTTAATATCCCTGCAAATATATCGCCATACAAAAATATCGCCATATTTCTGCGGCGATATTAAGGCATGGAACCTGCGAGGACACCCCAGCAATCCCTGCATTATTTTTAAAGGAGCGGAGAACACCCCCGCAACCCCTGCTCCCAAAAATCCCCAAAATGATCCCCCCCCAAAATATCGCCTATAGCCTTTCCAAACGACCATATATACGGCGATATTTTTGGTGCGGATAATATGTAGTAATACCAGAGAATCGCAGTCGTTGCTGTGATGGCTCTGGTGGAGTGGGCTCTCGGCCGGCCAGACGATGACGGTGCATGATGCATCCAGAGAGCAACCTGGAGAGTGAAGCCTTCGACAAGGCCTTTCTGTGATTTACAGGTCCAAAATTAACAAACAGCTGAGAGGTCTTCCGAAAGGTCTTTGCGTGCCACGTAAAACTTCAAGGCACAAGCAACATCCAGCAAATGCAAGGACCTCTCTGCTGCCGATGATGGATTCGGCAAGAAGAAAGGCAACACCAAAGGCTCATTGAGGTGGACCTCCGACGACGCCTTTGGAATAAAGGTGGGGTGTGTGCGCAGTAGCACCTTTGAAGCATGGAAGTATAAGTACGGTTGCTTGCACTAAAGGGCCTGGATCTCCCTGACCCGCCTGACCGAGCTGATCACCAATAGGAAACCCGTCTTCCGCAATAGAAACTTGAGCGGGGCCTGATGCATCGGCTCAAAAGAAGCCCCCATGAGCTTAGTCAAAACCTCATTGAGCTCCCAAGCCGGGGCAGGAGTCTTCACAGGTGGAAAGGTTCTGAAGAGGCCTTTGAGGAGCTCCCCGACGAGTATGGGTGACCACAGAGAAGACCTACCCAGTACCCTGGTGTAAAAGGATATGGCATCCAGGTGCACCTTGATAGAGGCACGAGCCAGTCCAGCCTTGGCCAAGGAAAGCAGGTATGGCAAGAGCTGCAGGGCCGCGACCTGCAGAGGGGTAATCTTCTGAGCCCGGCATCACATGGAGAAACGCTTCCACATATGGCCATAGCATGTCAACGTTGAAGAGGCCCTGGCCAGGATTTCCTTTCACTCCACAGGTAAAGCATAATGTCCAATCTCTAGGGTTGAGGAGCCGGGCCCTGAGGTTCATCGACGCTGGGTCATAGTGCAAGATCGCTCTTCCCTCTATGGACAGAAGGTTTGGAAGCAGTGGCAGCTTCATGGATGGGACCACCGACAGACATAGCATGTCTGCATACCAGATTTTCCACGGCCACGCCAGAGTGAAGAGTATCATCCTGCAGTGACGCTGTCTGAGTGTGTTGATCACTCGTAGCAGGAGTTGGAATGGAGGAAAAGCATATAGGAAGAGTCCCTCCCACTTGAACAAGAATGTATCCCCCATGCTCCTCAGCTGTGGGAACTTGCTGGTGAACCTCTGACACTTGGAATTCACTGCCTTTGCAAAAAAGGTCGATCTGGGATTGATCCCCATTCCCAGAATGGAAGATCCACCTGGTCCCGGCGAAGCTCCTACTCGTGGCAAGAACGTAGTTCTCTGCTGAGCGAGTCTGCAATGGTGTTCTTGGTGCCCGTCAGGTGAAAGGGGATGAGAAACTTGTCCTGCCGAATGGCCCAGTGCAACAGGTCCTGGGCATCCACGGAGAGAGCTGGAGAGAGCATCCAGCCCTGCTCCCGGATGTAGAACATGGTGGCGGTGTTGTGCGTGAAGATCCTCACCACCTTGCCCCTCAAAGACGGCAGAAAAAACTTGAGGGCCCAGAAGACATTCGAAGCTCCAGGGCATTGATGTGAAGGGTCTTTTCTTCTGGCAGCCAGAGGCCTCTGGCATGCAACGGTGTAGTATGACCTCCCTACCTTCCAGAGAAGCACCCGTGTTGACTGTCTCCTGGTAAGCAGGCACTTCAAATGGGGCCACTTGCGTGAGATGAGAGTTTATGCCCCAGCACTGTATTGCTCATCGGAACTCCACATTGAGGGGGATTTTGTCCATCCAGGAACCTGAGACCTGCAGCCATCTCGCATCTAGAAACTCCAGGAGAGGCCTCATCTGTAGTCTGCAAAGGAGGACAAGGTTGATGCAGAGGACATCATGCCCAACAGCGACTTGATGGCTCGCACAGCAGCCGACCGCACCAACGACAGACACTGCACCTTCCCTAGGATGGCTACCGCCCTCTCTTCGCAGGGAGCTGCCAGGCAAGCCACTGTGTTGAGTCATACCAACATAAACAAAGCATTCTACGATGGTTCCGAGCAGGACTTTATGGAGAATCCCAGATCAGCCAGCAGCTGCATGGTCTTTGCCGTGTGCTGGCTTGCCAGAGCATGGGAGTAGGATTGAACTAGCCAATCATCCAGGTAAGGGTATATGTCAATGACCTCGAGACGCAGATGCGCCGCTACCTGAGCCAAGCACTTTGTGAAGACCCTCTGAGGCCGATTTCAGGCTGAGGGGAAGTGCCTTGAACTGATAGTGCCATCCCTGGAACATGAACCGCAAGAGCTTGCAGTGCTTCCGATGGATGGGGATGTGGAAGTACACGCCGTCAAGGTCCGCAGATGCCAGGAAGTCACCTTCCTCCATTTGGCTGAACATGTGCTGCAACCTGACCATCCTGTACTACTGGGACTTCAGGAGGCATTGCAGGTCCAGGAACGGCCTCCACCCTCCTGTCTTCTTTCAGACCAGAAAGTATCTGGAGTATACCCCGGAGCCCCAGAGGTGCTGGGGAATGCGTACTATTGCCCCCCTTTTTTTTTAACATAGACCGAACCTCCTGGAACAGCTGAGCATGTACTGTTATTGTTGAGCTACAAGGTGTGCCCCTGTCAGAGAGCGTCTAGCACCCATCTGCCGGTGGTGATGGTCTTCCACGTGCTGATGAACCTCACCAGCCAGCCTCCCACCGGCGTGCACGAGTGGGGGCTCGAGTCCATGACCATTCAGGCCTGTTTAGGTGCCGAGGCCTTGCCCTGCAGGCGGTGCCGGCTCTGTCCTCCGCTGCCGTATGCCTGCGAGCGGCCTCTGTACGCCTCCTGCATCATGGAGCGGGAAGGCTGCCAATAAAGGGCGGTGTAACCCTTGGAGGAACTGCTAGGTTTTCCCCTTGAGGAACGAGAAGACGACGACTGACGTTGCTGCAGGGTGCCCAGCGAAAACATCATCTCTGTGTCAGCCTTGATGAATGGAAGAGACACGTTGATTGTCTTGCCAAACAGGTTTTCTCTATCGAATGGCATGTCCAACACCTTAGACTGACTGTCCGGCTGAAGTTGGTGACTTTCAGCCATCCCTGCTGACGAAAAGACACTCTGGGCCTCATTACGGCTTAATAAGGGGATGGCTGCCACCAAAACCGGGCCCTGTAATTCCTCCCTCTGGAAACCCAGGCCCGGACCTTCCCCATTCCCATTTGAGCCCCAATAGGGCTCAATGGGAGAGGGACCTAACAACAGGCCGATTACGACCGGCCCGTTGTTAGCTCCCTGGTCCGCTCGTGGCACCCGGTAAGGACGCCAGGTTTTACCAGGTGTCCTTACCGGGTCCCACGAGGGGACCTCATAATTTTGCATAATGGTTTAACGGGTCCACTCCATTAGCGGAGCCCGTTAACCCATTATGCAAAAGTCGTAAGGAGGCCCTCTGTTTCCCATCTGACAGAATCCGGTATCCGCGATGTCCACCACCACTGTGATGCGTGGTCCGAGGCCACTTCCCCCTACTGGAACAGCTCAAGAACTTCTGCCTTCTTGTCATCAGGTAGGAAGTCAAGAATAGGCCCCATATCTTATACCATAGCGTGACAAAATAGCATGTGCATTAGTGGCCTTAATGGTGCTGGCAGCTTTATAGATAATACTCTTCCACATCGCATCCAGCTTCTTCCCCTCCTGGTCCAGGGGTCCCATGTACGAGGACGAAGGATTTTCAGAGCATTTTCGGGCCGCGGCTGTGACCACAGAGCCAGGTGAAAGCTGGGATCACAGGCACTTGGGGGCTGAGTCCCAGACTCTGCATTTCTTCTCGAGCCTGACCCGTTTGGATGGAGCAGTGCTAGAATTCTTCAACAGTTCTAGGCCTTCATCCCAGATATCATCAAACAAAGGAACAGACATGGTGGTCCTCTGCCTGGACTTGCTACGTTGATAAAGTAACCCTTCCTTTTTCGTCTCCTTGGGCACCAGTTGAAAAAGTTCAGAGGCCCTGGACATCATTGAATGGAAGGAGCCGACCTCTTCTGGTGGTGAGGCCCTGTGAGGATCATCCATGTCTGCTGGCACAAAGTCATCGGCCTTGTCAGTGTCCGTCGTCATAGCTGGTGTATCCGTGTCCGTGGCAGGATCCCCTGTTGGGTTCAAACCCTGAGGTAGAGGAGGTGGTGGTGGTGGCAGCTGGCGGCTTGGCCCAACAGGGCCCTTTGACTTGTGTTTGAGCCTAGAAGGACTTCTGGAAAGCAGTCTAGGAGGCCTTCCAGACAGAGCAGGGCTCGGTGTAGGCGATAGTCTTTGCTGAATTTCTGATACCAGCGTTTGCAGCATGGTCAGAATGTCCATTGAAACCTCCCTGGGTTGAGGTATAGAAGGAGTGAGAGAGGGAGGCTCCAGGCTGGCATGCCTCTTCTGGAAAAAAAAGGCAATAGGGTTCACCACGTGCCAATGCATCTTCCAACAAGGGTCCCTGGCCCCCTTCATGGTCAGAATAGTAGCCCCCGGGAGGTTGCAACCTTCATCAGAGCTAATATAAACATGCCCGGTCACACTCAATTCAGCTCTTTGTCCCTTTGCTAGGGGTCGTTGGAGCTGTACTCCCTCCCTACTTATGAGACTTCTGGGGGAGGAGGCTGATGTCCCCTTTCCAGGGGTCTTTGCCAAAGCCATGGCAGTTACCTCACGCCGCGTCATCAAGGACACCCACAGAGTAGCCATTGCTGTGACTGTGGGCACCATCTTCGCGGTCTGCCCTCCTTTTGAAAAAGTAGTGGTGGTCATCGACAAGGCCGTCGATGGGGTCATCGACAGGGTGGCAGCATCCGCCTTTGTCGATGTGGCCATTGATGACGCAGTTCATGGTGGTGTTGTCTTGGCTGGTTGAGACGTCAATGGAGGCAGAGTAGAGGCCATCTTGGATTTCTCCTTCATCTCCTTATCCGCTGATGGCAGGCAGAGTTTCAAAGTGGTCAAGGACTTTTTCTTAGAGTGTGCGACCCTTACCGGCAGGCTCACCATGGATGTGGTTGGTGATGGCGATCTTGCCTTTTCTGAGCCGGGACCCACAGCAGTGGCGACCCCAGTGGTATCTGTGGCATGTGGCCTTGCCTGCTTTTGGACCACCATGGGCAGGGCATCCTCAAAGGACCACAACCCCGTATCCGAGGGAGTTGGATCGTGGGATCGGCCGGTCCTGGGGGAAGCATGACAATGCCCAGAGGCCGAGTCGAGGCCTTATCCCATTTTAACCACGCTCGCCAGCCTGCTGTAGTGGTCCTTCTTGTTTTTGAGAAAAACCACGGAAGAGTTTGCATCCCTCCTCATCATGGTCCGGAGCAATAAAGACAAATATGGTGTTGATCCTCCACGAAAACATTCCTTAATCCACATATTGCGCTCAGTTATGAATAGGCATCTCTTCTCCTCGGTCATGGTGAAAAAAGGCACAAAGTAGGCCCAAACCTGGGTCTTACGATGAAAGATCCTTGATGTAGCTTGATCTTCAACAACAACTGATCCCTGCTGCTGGTAGTCAACCTCATGTTGAATGATAAATCACAAAAATCGGTCAAAACATTCAAATTTCACCCAAAAATCTAGAATATAAGGAAAAAAGTTCTGAGAACACTAAGAGGACTCCTAATACTGAAGTGTGCAGTAAAAATCTGAGGATGGCCACCAGGGATGGGGCCTATGGAGAGGACTGTCATTGGTTGAGGGCAGTATGACCAAGAGGACAGTGATTGGTTTACAGGAGAAATACTGTTTTAAAGTGAAAGTGAAACTGTTTTTTCTTTTACCGAGGATTCCCAGACTGATGACAGGGAATATTCATGAGCATGCGAATCCTTGCCAGACCCCCATGATGAAGAAATAAGGTGTTAGAAGAACCTCCCGCTCCTTCTGGTTACATTGGAAGTTGCATCACCCCCAATATACCAAATGGAAACGAAGATGGCGGCTCCTTAGCTCCATAACAAAGAACCATAAGAACAGGTCTAGTCTTTCTTCCAAGATGGCAGAATCTGCTTCCATTGTTCCTCTCAGTCCAATATCTACACAGGAGAGGAACAGGTAGGTGCGCTGCTACTCCACCCTGTTACTTGGCCCTAGCCTTGCTATTCCAGCTTTCCTTGCCGCTGTGTTTGCGGTACCCTTGTTTCTCTTCTAGTCCTGTCCTTCTTGTTCCCCTCTTCTTCGACCCGGTTCCTGCCTTCGTTACTTCTTATCCTTGTTTCTTACTCATTGTTTCCCATTCCTTCTGTTCTCTCTTTCCCTTGGATTCCTGCGGATCCTTCTGTGAATTCTCCATTTCATCCTGCTACTTTTATTTTTTCGCTATTTGCAGCGGCCGCTGCATCTTCCTTCCCACGGCCGCCGCACCTTTACTACCAGCGGCTGCCGCATCTTCCTATACACGGCTCGCCGCACCTTACTGTCCGCAACAGCCACGCCTCCACTCGCGACTCACCACACCTTTTCTGCCCGCGATAGCCACTTCTCCTCTGTGCGGCCCGCCTTACCTTCATTTCGCGACTCCTCCCCTTGAGGCTTCTTACCTCACTCTGCTGGTCCTTCTGAATTTACCGTCCCAAATTCATTTCGATTCAATATTCATAACACCCAAAAAACGAAAGACATGGATTAGCAAATACAACAATTGGTTGCTGCAGTCCAGAATCTCAACACAGAGGTGCAAACCCTGCGAAATGAGAACACTATGCTCCGTCAAATGATCACCCCTGTGCTGAATTGGCTCCTGGACCCTTACCTATGGGGAAATATGACAGAAACCCCAAAATACTAAATGAATTCTTGGACTCATGCACTGTCCAATTCATGTTAAAGCCTGCATTTTTTCTGACAGATCTTTCCAGAGTCAGCTTCATGATATCTAACTTGTCTGGAAGCACCTTCGGTTGGGCAACTCCTCTAGTGATTGCTGATAATCAACTCCTGGACTCCTCCATAGGGTTTATCAACAGTTTACAAGCCATGTTTGGAAGAAGAGAACTGGTGATAACCGCTCAAGAGAACATACTTGATCTTAAACAAGGGAATATGGAGTTACTGACATAATCACGCAATTTAAACAGCCTCCGAGACCGCCTGGCCAGACGATGCCCTTCTTACAATATTTAGGAGAAATCTATGTGAAGACCTTAAAGATGAGATATCAAAGGTTCCACGCCCTCACAATTTGGCAGAAATGATCACCCTTGTCTTACAAATGGACTACAGGATCCAGGAAAGGAACCTGGAAAAGAGAAAGGGACGAGCATGATTAAACCTTTCACTCCCAAGAACTGAAGGCCTCAAGGCACGAGAACTCCAGATGAAGAACCTATGCAACTGGGGATTGCTCGAGGACCTCTAACCCCCGAAGAAAGACTCAGGAGACGTACATTAGGATTATGTATGTATTGTGGGGGGGCGTGGCTAACCGCCATGTGAAGAGGACGTTCGCTCCTGGCGCTCCGCTTGATGCGACCATCATAAGCTGCTTTTAACTACTTTTTTCGGGGGCCCCGAACCCCACGAACCGCCTCACCGAGGGCCGACATCCTGCTGCACCTGCGAGTCGATTCCTGTGACCCTGGAGGACCGGTCTCGTCCAATAGACCGTGTGACACGATCCCGCGGACCAGAGCCAAGATGGCGGCTCTCGAGCCCTGCAAGACGCGGCGGCCCGCGCCCTAAAGCCGCTTGCGCCGTAACACTCAGCTGAGGGCCGAGGACACACGAACGCCCAGCCGGACTGACGAGGGGGTCCCGCGGGGCACCCGCGAAGCTTGGAGCGCGGACGACGGAAGGTGCCAACGGGACGACCGGCCTGGAACGTCCCGGACGAGGGCGCTGCCAGCCACAGAACCGGGAGCCAGGGCCTCGGAGGCCTTTCGAGGTGAGCGGGGGGGACTAACGCAACCGACACACACAGGCGTGCCCGGCCTGGTAATCCGAAGAAACGGCACACTACCCGTCCCCCCTGCGCCTACGGAGCCGCCCACAGCATACAGAGATCCGCCGTCGCGGCCCACCCGATACGGCTTCCTCGGCCACTCCATAGCGGCTCACCTCGGCCACCTCGTCAGCAGTGAAGCCCTGAGGCTCAGTTGACATGTCTACCAAAGGAGCAAGGGCTAAGCAGCGCCAGACCACCATCGACACGTTCACGGCGGCGGGGCCCACAGCGCCAGATAACATGAGCGAGACTCTTGCTGCAGACCTGCCTGAACCCTCGGGGCCTTCAGCGGAACCTAGTAACACACAGATCCTTGAAGCTATCAAACTTTCCCAGGCTGCCGTGGAGCATAAAATAGACGCTGTCGCCATAGACTTAAACCTCCTGCGCCAGGACGTTCGATCCCTGGCCGGCAGAACAGAGGTGCTGGAGGCCCAGGTCCGCGAGAACACTGAAGCCAAGACAGTGCTCCTCAAAGATGTCAATGTACTTCAACAAAAAGTTAAAAACCTGGAAGACAGGGCCGAGGAGGCAGAGGGGCGCGCACGCCGCAACAACATTCGCCTCCTGGGGCTCCCGGAGGGCATCGAGGGATCGGACCCCACGAACTTCGTGGAGAATCTCCTGATACAGGAGATTGGAGCAGAAAAACTCTCTCAGGGCTTTGTAATCGAAAGGGCTCACCGATCCCTCACATCGAAACCCCCTCCTGGCAACCCACCCAGACCCGTGATCGCAAAAGTACTTAACTACCGAGACCGGGAAACCATCCTCACCTTCTCGCGGTCAGGCGGCCAGATCTGCAGGGGTCCAGCCAAGATATCCATCTACCCTGACTATACCTTTCAGGTGCAAATGAAGAGGGCACAGTTCATACACACCAAAGCAAGACTGAAGGCTGCTGGCCTACGCTATATGCTCCTCTACCCCTCCAGATTGAAGGTGATACGAAACAACAGAACTCACCTCTTCGATACCCCGGCAGAGGCCCGAGACTGGATGGACAGGGAGCAGATCCCAGATGTCGAAGTCAAAAAACGACAACCCCGCTGAGCTCCATCTCCCAGGGCCCCGGTGCCTTTCGGGGGCCCCACCACGGAACGGCCACTTACGCCGCAGCTGACCAGATTTCATAACATGAGGCGCCCGGATGAACACTCTCCTACCCCTGGAAGTTCTTTCTTGTTAAGGGTATTCATTACCCGCCCGTAGGGCACCATGCGACCGTCCTTCGGTCTAAAGGAGCGGAAACGGGTCTGTCATAGTGAGGAGCTTCTCACTCGACCTGGTTTATGTTGGGGAAGTTCACAGTTACGGGGGGGCGGGACAGGGGAAGTTGGCACAGTTGTTAAGTGCCCGAATCAGGGACAACCAAGACCATCTACATCCATTTCAGTCGGCACGGGCGAGGCACCTACCCTCCGCTGGATAGGCTGGCAGCCACCGAAGCAGAGGTTCGGGGACGCAAGTAACCCGGCTGAGACCCGCATGCACGAATCTCCTGGAAACCACAAGATCCCCACGATCCTCCGGCCACTCGTGGTGCTCCCGGTGGCGTTGGACATGGCCACCAGAATCCCAAATCCCACATGGCCGATACGTTGAAAATCCTGACGTGGAACGTCAGAGGCATGAACAGCTTCGTGAAACAACGGCGCATACTCTCCTATATTAATAGAAGCAAAACCAAAATAGCCCTGCTACAAGAAACACACCTTACATCGGACAAACTGAAAGCATTGGCAAAGGCCTGGCGTGGCACCCTGATAGGTTCCTCCTACTCCTCCTACGCCAGGGGTGTCCTGATCTGGGTGGACCCCTCTGTCCCCTTCCGGTTGATCGGCTCCAAAGCAGACAATGAGGGCAGGATGGCAATTGCATGTGGTACCATTGAAGGGAGAGAGGTTTGTCTAGTCAGCACTTACGCACCAAACCATGATGCAACCACCTTCTTCCACTCCCTGTATCCACGCCTCGGCCCTTACAGGGACCAAACCATGATATGGGGGGGCGACCATAACTGCACCTTAGACCCCCTGAAAGACAGGTCGGACGATAAGCATACACGCCCTTCCCCGCCTGCCAAAATCCTGTCAAGGTTGATACAGCAGCTACAACTCCAAGATTTGTGGAGAGAACAGCACCCAGATGCACGTGTGTTCTCCTTTTACTCCCCTCCTCACGCAGTCCACACCAGGATAGACTACCTCTTCGTGAGCCTAGAACAACAGGCAATGTTCGGCGGTGCTCAGTACCAGCCCAGAGTGCTGTCCGATCATTCCCCACTAGTAGCCACCTGGGAGATCTACCCGCCTAGACCCCCGGTCCCCACCTGGAGACTTAGGGCTGAAGCTCTCCTAGACATAGCACTCCGCGAACACATCGCTGATAGGACTGAAGACTACTGGGAAAGGAACCTCAACAGTGTGAAACACATAGGCACCGCCTGGGAGGCATACAAAGTGGTCCTGAGAGGGGAGATGATTGCAACCATGGGTGGAGCACTGAGGTCGATTACTTCCTCCTTAGAACATGCAGAGAGCGAGTTGGGGGAGCTCGAGGGCAGACTAGATCCATCCCCAGAACATTTACAGAAGGTGATTGACCTCAAACAAACCTGTCTCACACATTGGGAGTCCCTGGGGAGGCTGAGCTATGCCAAACACACTGAACGTACCCACGCTCTAGGTGATAAACCTGGTAAACTTCTAGCTTGGCTGTACAAGAGAGAAGCCCCCAGAACCCCCATTTGCCAAGTACTCAAACCAGATGGCTCCTTAGTGCACACCCAGACCGAAATTAATTCGGTGTTCTCTGATTTTTACAGCAATCTATACGCCGAACCCCCACCCGTAGACGTCTCCGACATAGAGGACATCCTAGACGACATAGATCTCCCCAGGCTAGAGCCCCATATGACGGAAGCCTTGGACGAACCCATCACCCCAGATGAGGTCAAGGCAATCATTAGATCACTCCCGACCGGTAAGTCCCCAGGCACTGATGGCCTCCCCGGGGAATTTTATAAATTGTATGAGGAGACCTTGGCCCCATTGTTGGCACAGGTGTTCAATGAAGCCTACGAGCGGGGTGCCCTCCCCGACTCCTTGAGGGAGGCGGTGATTGTCCCTCTCCTGAAACCCGGGAAAGACGGATCGCACTGCGGCTCATATAGACCCCTTTCCATGTTAAATGTTGATTGCAAGATCCTAACCTCCCTGCTAGCTAGTAGACTGCGAAGGGTAATTCCACACCTGATCCACCAGGACCAAACGGGTTACGTGCCCGGTCGCTCCATAACTGAGAACCTGCGTAGGTTGCACCATATTATATACAGCACGGAGCAGAGGCCTCAGAAATACGCGGTGGCGTCACTAGACGCCACCAAGGCCTTTGATTCAGTGCGTTGGGAATGGCTTTATGCCACTATGGCTAAAATGGGGATAGGACCTGTTTTTCTGAGATGGACCCGGCTTGTCTACACCAACCCCACCGCTAGGGTGCGCACGAACAGGACCTTCTCAAACAAATGGGCGTTACATAGAGGCACTCGCCAGGGCTGCCCACTCTCCCCGATGCTATACATCATCGCCACTGAACCCGTAGCCACGTACCTCAGGCAGGAATACGGAGATGGGGGTATTGTAATTGACGGAGAGACCCACCTCGTCTCTATGTATGCGGACGATACGCTATTGTTCTTACATAACCCCGAACACCTCCTGCCCTACATCCTAGAAACACTGGACGGATTCAGTAGATACACGGGTATTCGTATTAACAAAGAGAAGTCCTGCCTTTACCCTCTAGCCGCCCTACACAAAAATGGTCCTTCCCTCCCCGCCCTGGATCTGGAGTGGCAAGCGACCTCCTTTAAATATCTGGGAATCACCATACACCGGGACCCATTCACGGAACATACACTTAACACGGTGAGAGCCAAAGATGCTCTAGAAAAATCCATGGAATTCTGGGGTAAGCTTCCGCTTTCGATGGCCGGTAGGGCCGGTCTACTTAAAATGGTTGCTCTCCCCCGCCTACTGTATAACTTTACAAACGTTCCCTACAATATCCCCCCCTCCTTCTTTAAAAACATAAACAAACTATGCAGACGGTTCCTTTGGCAGGAGGGCAGACACAGGGTGGCGCTGGACACACTCCAGAGACCTTACGAGAGGGGAGGAGTTAAGGTCCCTAATTTCGAATTGTACTATCTGGCGAGCCAGCTGAGGCATGTGATGCGATGGATGGCCGATGAGACCACCTCGGACACTAGGCTCCTCCAACCCGCATTACCCGACCTCCTCCTGAGGGACCTATTGTGGGCACAGGGCAGATTCACGCAGCCCCTTCCATACTTAATTAGACTTGGAATAAAGCTCTGGAACAGAGCGTGCAAAACTGTGGGGCCAGCCGATCCTTTCTCACCTCAAATCCCTATAGCAGCAATTATGGCTCATCAGCCATGGGGCTTTCACGAATCGCGCACCCAGTGGGAGCCTCACGGAGTTGCCACCCTGGGAGATCTAATGCGGGACGAAGAGATCATGCCCTTTCCTGACCTTACTGAAGCTACGGGATTACCCGCTGGCCAATTTTTGCTCCACGGGGCAGTGACACACGCCATTAGGGTTAGATGGCCGGAGGCCACCACCCCCATGACGGAAAATACGGTCATAGAAGCATTATTGAACACAGCCGAGGGCGGACATGAAACCTCGCGATTGTACGAAACCCTGCTCCTGGGCACGACCAACACCGAGCTTAAATGTAGAGCAAAATGGGAAATCGAACTAGGCTTAGACTTCACGGATGCCGTATGGGAGAAAATAACCCATTATCATAAAAAAGTCTCCAGGAATGCCCGTTTACAGCTCATCCAACTATACATTACTAACAGATCCTACCTAACTCCAGAGGCTATATCTAATTTCAGGGGAGCCGAGGTCCAGCTGTGCCCCAAATGCAGGGAGCCGAAGGCGGGTATGACGCATATGTTCTGGGGCTGCCCGGTGATACGCCACTTCTGGACACAGGTTCAGGGGAGGGTGGCGGACGCAGACATCGAGCTAGAGGTGAACTCCCCCGCTGTATGCATCCTGGGCAGATACAAACGCAACCACAAAAACAAACCTCTGAACAAGCTCAAAGACTTGATCTACATAACTGCGAAGAGGCGCATAGCCATGGGATGGAAGAGCCCTAGGGCCCCGCATGAGGCATTGTGGTGGGGGGACCTGACTAAATGGATAACGGCAGAGACTGGAGCGTGGGAAACGGCAATCCTTGAACAAAGGCTAGACTCCAGCGGAGAACTACATCGTTGGGTGGCCTTGACTGAGCCACTTCTGCATCCTAATAACTCTGACGATGCCTCGGATGGATCGGACCATCCTAGCCATCAATCTGGCCGACCGTAATGGGACAATATTGTTTACTTGGTCTTGAGTTGGGGGGGTGGGAGGGTTACGTTACTTTTCGATTATTTGCCTGATACTTAATTGATGTATACCTGTTTTTGTTATTCCGTTAAAACCAATAAATACATTTAAAAAAAAAAAAAAAAAATGTATGTATTGTGGATCCGATAAGCATGTTTGGAAGGATTGCACACTAACACCCCCAAGGCGCTTGGGAAACGCTTCCACCCGTCTATAAAGGGAACCATGAACGGGTCTTTTGTAAAGAGTTCCCTGAATTGTATTCCTAGTTCACAAAACATGGTGGTCTTACCGGTCACGCTGCAGTTTCAGGAAACAACAATAGATAATGTACTAGCTCTCGTGGATTGTGGTGCAGCAGACCTATTTATGGATTCAGACTGGGCCATCAAGAACAAGCTTCCACATCTCCCCAAGACAGTAGCAGTACCAGTTGAAGGAGTTGACGGAACTCCATTAACCTCAGGACCTATCAAGGAAAATACCACTATTCTTACCATAAGGATATCTTCACAAGAAGAAAAAATAACCTTTGACTTAATAAAGGCAGCTCATTATCCTGTAATTCTCGGGATCCCATGGCTAGTGAAACACAACCCCTACATAAATTGGTCCGCCACAACCATATTTTGGGTTCTGAACACTGCATATCTTCTTGTCTTCCCGACAAGGCTGTAGGATTATTTGCCACCCCACAGCAGAACCATTTCCAACCTTACTCTTCTACCTGAGTGCTATCAGGAATGCCATAAGGTTTTTTCAAATGAAGAATTTAAGGAATTACCTCCTCGCAGAAGTGATGATTGTTGCATCGACCTTCTACCAGATGTACAACTTCCCTTTGGTAGGATGTATACATTATCAGGTCCTGAAAAAGAAGCCTTACGAGAGTATCTTCAAACCAACTTACATCATGGTCTCATCACGGAATCTAAGAGCCCAGCAGGAGATTGTTTATTTTTTATTCCAAAGAAAGACTGTAAAGAACTAAGGCCTTGTATCGATTACAGGGGGTTAAACAAGGTAACCCTCAAGGACCGATATCCTTTACCACTGATACAAGACATCCTAGAAGCAGTAAGAGGGGCTTTTGTCTTCACTAAATTAGACCCACGAGGAGCGTACCACCTTATCTGAATAAAGAACGGAGATGAATTGAAGACTGCATTCCGCACGCCCCTTGTGCACTATGAATATCTCGTGATGCCCTTTGGCTTAGCCAATGGTCCCTCAGTTTTCCAGCGTTTTATTGATCACATCTTCGCAGATTTACTGCTACATTCTTTAATTGTCTATTTGGACGATATCCTCATGAGGTATTACATCGGCTTCAAGTTCACCACCTGCATGCCAAGCTAGAAAAATGCTCCTTCCATCAGTCCAGCATCCCATACTTGGGATTCATTCTTTCTGCAGAAGGAGCAGCTATGGATCCTAGAAAATTCAAAACCATTCTACAGTGGAATCCACCTCAAGGCGTCATAAGGTTTTTGGGATTTTCAAATTTTTACCAAAAATTTATCCCTCATTTTTCACATGTCATCAAACCCTTGACTACCTTGCTGCAAAAAGGAAAGCAATTCTCCTGGACTAAGGCCGCACAGCAAGCCTTTGAGAGGTTGAAGGTGGCGTTTTCTTCTGCTCTTATTCTGAGGTTGCCAGATCAAACTAAACCTTTTATTTTATTCTCCGTCAGTGATAGGAGGTGGGCTCAAACAAACTTTCTCTAAAGGCGTTGAACATCCAATAGCCTACATGTCCAAAACTCTCTACACCTCCGAACAGAACTACGCAGTTCTGGAAAAGGAATTGTTAGCCATCAAGAAGGCTTTCTAGGAATGGTGGCACCTACTTCTGGAGGCAAGACATCCCATCCAAATCAGGATGGGCGATCAGAACTTGAATGTACTGCAAAACTTTGAAAGCCAGAATAGCCATCAAGCCTGATGGGCTTGTTTATTTTCCTCTTATGATAGGATTCTCACCCATATTCCAGGAACAAATAACCAAATTGCAGATGCCTTGTCACAATGCTTCAACAAAGATGAAGAAAAATATACACCAGAGAAAAGGTTTCCCCATGCTACTTTTATTTGCTTTGTTTCTTCATTTCTACGAGAAGTCCAAAAGCAATGTCGGAACATTAACCCCTCCAAATTACAAAAACACCAATTAACCAAAGAGAATGGGTTATGTTACTACAAAGAACAACTATTCATACCTACAAGCTCACTCAGACAACAAGTCCTCCATATGTGTCACAATCACAAAATCGCAGGACATCGAGGAGTCGCTACAACAGAGGAATTGATCAATCGTGATTTTTGGTGGCCACTGATGAAGACCGACGTTAAAGACTGTGTTTCAACTTGCACAATTTGTCTTCAGTCTAAGACTCCAAGGAAACATCCGTGGGAAAACACAGCCTGCCTTGCCTACCCACACTTGGGAAAGGATATCAACCGATTTTATTGTAGAACTCGGTCCTTCCTCTCAAAACACCAACATAATTGTGACCATTGACTCTCTAACTAAATTGGCTCATTTTATCCCTATGGTAAAAATTCCATCTGCAGCTCAGATGGCTTCTTGTTTTCTGCACACAATCTTCCGATTACATGGACTGCCTAAGAGTATCCTCTCTGACTGATGTCCTCAATATATTTTGGCCTTTTGAAAAAATGTATGCCAATTATTGGGTATTCAACGCAATCTTACATCAGGATACCATCTGCAATCAAACGGCCAAACCGAGAGACTTAACCAATCCCTGGAACAATATCTCAGATGTTTCATCTCGGCTTCTCAAGACAACTGGAGTTCGCTGTTACCTTACGCTGAATTTGCTTACAATAATTCTCTACATTCAGTCATTAAGATCTTGCCATTCTTTTGCACCTATGGATTTCATCCTTCAGTTTATCGTACAACTATACCAGCTCCAGCCAAAACACCTTCAGTTGATGCCCTAATAGCTGAGATACAAACAAGCCACTGCATTGCTCTTTCAGCACTTGTAGATGCCAGACAAAAATCTAAACAACAAGCAGACAAAAAACCCTCACAAGAACCAACTTACCACCAAGGGGATCTGGTATGGCTCTATTCTAAATACCTCCCCAAACATTGCATACCATCCAAACTATCTCCAAAGTATTACGGGCCATTCAAGGTTCTCAAGGTAATAGGAGAAGTGGCTTACTGTATTCAACTACCCAATTCTTGGCACCGAATACAGAACGTATTCCATGTATCACAATTGAACACCCACGTACCAGATACATTCCAAAGAAGACATGTCACCACTCCTCCACCTATTGATACTCCAGAAGGTCCGGAATACGAGGTTGCAGCCATCAGTGACTCCAGGTATTACAGGAGAACCTTGTACAGGAGAACTCCTTATCGATTGGTTATGGGCCTTCCGATCGTACATGGGAGCCAGCTACCCCTGTACATGCGCCTGCCTTAGTGTGCAAATTCCATTGTTTACATCCTTGGAAACCCGAACCTTCTACCCCACAGGGAGGGCATACTATTAGAAGAACCTCCCAGTCCTTCTGGTTGCATTGGAAGTTGCATCACCCCCAATACACCAAATGGAAACCAAGATGGCGGCTCCTTAGCTCCATAACAAAGAACCATAAGAACAGGTCTAGTCTTTATTCCAAGATGGCAGAATCCACTTCCACTGTTCCTCTCAGTCCAATATCTACACCGGAGAGGAAAAGGTAGGTGTGTTGTTACTCTGCCCTGTTACTTGGCCCTAGCATTGCTATTCAAGCTTTCCTTACCGCTGTGTTTGCGGTACCCTTGTTTCTCTTCTAGTCCTGCCCATGACAGCCGCGCCTCCTATCGCGACTTACTGCACCTTTTCTGCCTGTGATAACCGCTCCTCCTCTACGCGGCTCGCCTTACCTTCATTCCGCGACTTCTCCCCTTGAGGCTTGCCGCTTGTAACCTCACCCTGCTGGTCCTTCTGAATTTACCTTCCCAAATTCATTTTGATTCAATATTCATAATCTTCTCCATTATCTCTGTGGAGGAACTCACGGCTGTTACTTTTGGACAGCTTCTATCTACATCCGGTGCCCAGTTCATCGGAGCATTGCCTCTGTCAACATCGTCTTGGACTCTCTTCAGAAACTTTGCTGTGCACTTCATCAACCACCAAGGATTGTCATCCGTGAATCTCCAGCCACTTCTCAGCCTACTGGGTTTTCTGCCCCAAGAGGGTTTCCCCAGGGGTACTGACAGAGGGGTGCACAGAGCCCAGTCACTGGTCTCTAGACATATGGGGGGGGAGTGCTCAACTTCTCCAAGGACTTGTCATCACAAGTGCATTGAGAACTGTGAGTACTTCATTCTGTTCAAAGAAGTTTGTTAAGAGATTGCTAAAATAAGGCACATTAGCACCCTTGCATTTGGACTCTGCTGCTGGCCGCCTTGCTGTTTTCTCCACTTTGGCCTCACTTCAATCCCCACTGCACGTTACTGCAGTAAATCCCGCTCCTCATGAGGACAGGCAGTCCTGCAACTCTTATTGGCAATGCCCATTCTTTCATAAGGTTCCACCTCTTTACTTGGTCCTGCTTACTCCTCCGCTCGTTCCTCTATACATCACCTGCCTCAGTCCACACTGCCTGAATTCCTTTTTTTGTTTTGTTTTGGCTACAGGTGGTGCTGTAGCACCATCTATAAACTGCAACTATTGCTTTGGAGTAGTAGTAGGAAGGAGATAGAATGTAAGGAGGGACATCAAACCAATCCGAATTGTTTGGTTATTTACCCAAACATTGACCACCCATAGCCATGCTAACCCGTTGTGATCATACTGAAGCACTACCTGCTTCTCCCCGATGCTTGTGTATAGTTATTAGACATGTATTTGCCAGGACTGGGCCTCCTATGCAGAGGTGCACACAGTATTTAATGAGTGGTTGGCTCTCAGTCTTCGTCTTTGCTTTGCTATTATATTGGCTTTGATCTTGTATTTGCCCTAGACTTTAGATGGAGGCGACAATCTCAATCTCAGTTCCTAAGGTAAAATATCTTCCCTTTTGGTTTAATACACAGATAATGTTCTAGAGCACCGAGCATACTGAGTTGAGGTTCACGTGCTGACTTTACCCTTTTCACTTTCTCTTTGACCAATAGCGAGCGACAAGGCTCATACAATAAGGTATGAAGGAATGGGTTATTGCTTTAGAAAAACGTGTATACAAGCACATATTTGGGGCTCACAAATATATCTCTGTTCTGTTTTTACATGTGGAAACTGACAATGGCTGACCTTGGTATGTACTTTCCACATATTGTTACATTTAGTACATCATTGTAATGTATGGTTTGAATTAAGCCCTGAAGATGGGGCGACTCTCCGAAATGCATCGGCTACAGAGCCATGACCTAGGGACTGTATTGCCTCATATAAACTGAGTTGAGCACATTTTGTTGCTGAATTAAATATTACAAATTGGTTTTCTACCATTATCAAAAAATTCTGTGAATGACTCACCATTCCTTTAGAGGAACAGAGCATGTATGAGTGAATACATCTACCAACATTTGACGAACTGCAGCATTGGAACGATAACAAAAGTGAAGCTCGATTTCGAGTCATATGAGAGCATTAGGCATTGCCGGGTGGCATTGCTTCTTCAACAAGCTCAATGCTGCCATTGGGGCAAGCCATGCACTAAACCATTCTGGCCATAAGGGATTCTTTGAGGCTAATGCTGAAATGTCTTCTTCCCCCGATTGGGTACTTTTCCTTAGTAATTCTACCCCAACTGCATCCAACCTGGGTTTTCAAAGGTTTAAAGCACTCCTTTATTTTTGCTTGTGGCCTTGCAACACCCATCCTAGTCTGTGCTAGAGACCACAGTGGGCTCACCCTCAGTGAGTCAAGGGTTGTCCCCGGCAACTCATTAGACCCAGGATCTCGCCAGGCCTCCCAGTCTACACTGCCCTTAGAAGCAGCAGCCTTCTCTCAAACTCGAGCTTAACTGGCCCAACACATCTTTCTCAGCCTGCTTGTACTTCTCTTCTGACTTTATCTATCTCTCTGTCTCTCTCTGTCGCTCCTTATTATAACACCGCTCTCTCTAAAGTGCCACTGCTGCCTTAACCCCGCCATGGAAGGCAACTTGTGCCTCTTTTTATACAGGTGCTGATACAGTGATTGTGTCAATGGGTACTCTGTTTCTTGGCTCAGTTTCACAATAACCTTCATGCTTTGTGATTGGCCATTGCCTAATGGTTTCACTCCACCCCCCTTTCACGTGGATGGTTCGTATATTTGTCTCCAGGTGTTATGCATCTTCTATCAACATGAATCTGCCTGCGCCCCAGCCATGGTAGTCTAAGGGTCTGAAAGACTTCTCTGCCATGTTGAGATTAGCTGGTGCCAAAGTGGCAGCTTGCGGACCCGGCACTTCTGCTTACCTGTGCCCTTGTAGGTTTCTGTTCCTGTGTCCAGTGCATCTGCACTGGCCCCGAGTGTTCACTGCCTATGACTCTTCTGATTGCGGTATCTTCCAGGGGTGGATGGGAACTAAAAGAGGTCCTGGAAATAATTACTGTGGACCAAAAGAGGCCCTGGAAATAATTTTCAAAGTGGCCCCATATGACACATTTTCAGCAAGCCCAATGCTTTTCCTATGAGAAGATTTGGAAATAGCACCCAAAAGAGGCCCAGAGTGCAGAGCCCCACCGGGAAATCTCCAGAGTCCCCTATAGGCCAGTCCACCCCTGGTTTCAAGTTTGGCGCTTGGTTATGAACACAGGGTGCGTTTTGAGATAAGCTTCACATATCGCTAGCGACACCAACCGGATATCCGTGAACATTTCGGGGGGGGGGGGGGGACGAATGGAGAAATTACCTAATTCTTTTGACCAAAAAACAAAAATAACTTTTAGCTTTTTCATTTTTTTTTTTAATAATAATGAGGGGTGTCTCTCGTACCCCTCCTTCGCCTCCCTTACCTTAACTTATTCCCTTACCCCAACCCCATCTATTATTTAGTATACATATACAAAAATACTTACCATTTTCGGTCATTTCTCCTTGTTTTCATTTTTCTATTCTGTTATTGCTACCGATACCGCACCAACCTAAGCACAATTTGTGTGAGAGACCAACTACACGTGCAAAGGCTTTGGGACATACAGGCATTTTTTGTGAATGGTCTCTCACACAAAACGTGTGTGTTTTCCCTACTTACATGTTCAGTTGGGCACACAAAGGCCGGACAAATGTTGAGTCCTACAAGTGAAAACATACACGTTTCTGCCGGATGTGTTAAATACTACATAGTTCGATTCAGACCCTTTTTATCCCATAAAATGTGACCCCTCGGATTTCCCTTACCCGCTTGCAAAGTTGCTTTTGCCCTGGTCATTCTGCACTAAAGTATTCTAATTAAAAAAACTAGAACGAGAGAAGGAAGACTCTGGAGTAACAAATTGTGTTCGGGCAGTTAGTCAGAAAAATGAAAACATTCAAGAAAGGCAATGGGCTATGGTCTTGGAAATTGTGGAGACTAGGCAGGACATACAGAGCCAATTAAGGAAAGATATATGTGAGAAGAATGCATGTGCCTTCCAATTCTATGCTTCGATGAAACTGCATAATGTATGTGTATAATTATGGCCGAGGTGATAGATTGGTCAAGATTCCTTGCCTTTGGGTACTCAGTATCGGTATTAATTTGTTTTACAAAGACATGAGTTTAATTAACTATTGTATTGACTTAGTGTCCCCTGACCCCAATAACATATTATGCGTTGCTGAGGAGAGAATGTGAAAGGAAACAGCAGAATGCCCTGTTGTTCAGTCTTAATAATGGCACTGGCATGCGCTGCTCCGATTTGTTCAGTCGCTCGGACTCCTCAACATGGCGTGCCTTTTATTAGCGAAAACCACATGAATATTTCTCAGGCTAGTGAATAAGGAAAGTGCATGGTCCAACATTTTTCAAGTGAAAAAAAAAGGCTTATGCTGGTCTAGGGTGATAGTACCGTGGCAGAACAAGTGACCAGAAGAGGCATCACCCAAGCACTCATGGACTCATTTGGATTCTGGTACAAAAATGACTGCAGCAGAAGTAACAGGCGGACACAACCAGACTGCATGTTCACATGCTCAGGGCCATTCCGATCCCCTTCCCTGGACACAACTTCATTATCCACCCTGCCCTGTGCAGAAAATACGGCCAGACTTTCACCCACATCTCATTTTGCTGTGGGCAGAGTCTACCTGATTTTTACAACTGAAGGGCCAAACAGAAAAGTGTCCACAGAGATTCATTGTAATGGCATCACCCCATTTTGATGCCGTTTTAATGGCAAAAGCCCCAGTTCCCATGTTTTTTTTATAATTGAACTGTGGAGAACTTCCAGCCCTTTAAGACGAGGTAGCAATACCTTGAGATGAATGGGGATGCAGAGATTACTCAAAACATCAACAATCAAAACGACACAGAAAGCAGGCAAAAAGATAACTGTTTTAATGTCAATTATCTAAAACGGAGTACAACAAACGTCATCAGACGTATCATAGCAGGGTCGCAACGAACTTTATAAAAAAGCACACTTTTATATAAAAATCTCGACATATTTGACGTACAACCTGCGTATTACTAACGTCATCCTATGTGATAAACTACAAAACCTACTAGAAGGTGTGATGCGGTCTAAGGGAATATCTTTGTATATGTTCTATACGAGTCTAATGGGCACGAGAGAGGTGATAGGTTTCTTAACATCAGGTGGGGCAACTAAGCCCTTCCCTCAAAATAGGTCACTATGAACGTCACTAAATACAACACGTCCCATTGGCTGATTTCTAACCTCTGTCAGCCCTCTTTCACACACGCTAGCAGCTCGCAGGCCTGACTTCCAGGTGCTTGGCAAGCTGGTCACTACCATAGCTTCTCACCAATTAGAGCATCATCCATCATCACCTCAGTGGTCTGCTGTCAATTAGGCCTTTTGAACTGGTCCTTGAAAATGTTCTCTGTTCCTGCAGAATACAGGGGAGTAGAGATACACTCATCCCTTGTGCGCAGGTGTCACCATCATGCTCGTCCAACTTCCTCTCTCCACTGGACTGAAGACCACAAATTGAGCATACAGTGTATTAAAAAGGCTATTTTCCAATAAGCCTCTGGCGTCTTCTTTGTTTTTATCCACGCCTTCAGAACAGGTGGTTCATTCCTTTACAGATTGCAACAAATTTGTGTTCCTCCCAGCCAGAAACAACCGTGGCTTCTTGGCTCGTTCAACCTCGCCTTTCTGAACTTCGCTTATAATCCATTTGTTTTCTAACTGCAACACACTTGGAAAAGAATGTCTCTCCTTCTTTTGGTCCGGCTCTGCTGTAATGTGTGGTGGAAGACTCCATTTCTTACTAGATATATATATATATATATATATATATATATATATATATATATATATATATATATATATATATATATATATATATATATATGCATATATATATATATATATATATATTTATTGGCGCTTACCGCAATCTATTTTACTATAAAGCTAGCCTCATGAAAACTTTGTCTGCTTGCGTTACTTTGCATCTGTACACGTGTGAACTGGTTTTAACGATTTCATCGTTTCTTCAGCATAAGCCTCTTCATCTCAAGCCCGAGATGTTGCTTATCTTCGATACGTTCTGGATGCCTTATAGAATATCCGCATTCTCTCGTCTCTCCATCTCTTCTATGTGTGTCAGCTCGATTCTCGCATGATGTCACCAATCTGCTCTCTTGTGCATTCATCCTTTTCCTTCTGGGTTTTCATTCAAATGCCCATCTTAGTGTCTTGAATGCAGGTATTGTTTTCTAAAAGGGAAGCTTGCCTCCAGGATTCCCTTGGGCATAAAAAGTTCCACTGGTACTGCTTGAGTTTCACACTCTGGTACCCAACATATAGGCAATATGGGAGAGGTGGTTGAGATGGGGATACTTAGCTCCTTCTCTACATAATCCTCAACAGAAAACAAGATCGAGGCCACATAGTCATGGAATGTAAGACTGCCGCCCTTTCTGTGGCATTCAAAGTGAGCTCCCGAATGTGGGGCAGTGGAACAACATCTTTGATGGATCTTAGACACAGTAAGTGAACCACTAGAGGATAAGGAAAGGCGTGAAAACAATCCTCTTCAACCATTGGTGGATCAGAAATAGGTCTGCCTGGCTTGCCTGAGAAGGAACTCAAGCCTTGTCATGCAAAACACAATTGCTTCACTCTTGATATAGTGGGTTAATACGGGTTTGGCGGAATTACCTCTGGTAATAAAGCCAAACCAAATTACGATTACACTCTGCAGTATGCATGCCATAAATTGAAGGGTCTTCATGATTATGGTTAATGCAGGCCCTTTAGTTGTTCCTCATTTGTTGTCACAGAGGACTCCATAGCGAAATGCCATATGACCACAAACGGTAACACTGCATGAGGTAACGCATTTGTGTGGACGAAATTTCCTACACAAAAAAGCATGTATAAATGAAGACTTTCAGTAGCAGAACTCATAGTTTGCCTTGGCGGTGATACATGGGTTATTCAGAAATACTGCTTAGTTTACAGCTACCACCACATTTGTGATCATCCCTTTAGTTTTTATTCCCTTGCTTAAAAAACAAACTCTTTTGACACAAGGTGTCCTCTGGCCATCTTATTCACCATCAGTATAAAGGCTGCAGACACCCAAGTATCCTCTCATCAGAATGGTCTGAAAGGACTCATTGAGGGGAGTGTGCTGCCCAGTACAACACTCTTCACTATATACATATTGTGATGTACCCCTAGATGTTATCACTTTTTTCCAAGGGGAGCCCGTTCCCATGAGGCAAGGGAGGTGAGGCAGCTACCGATAGTCCCCCTGGGGATGGTACATAGCGGGAGGATCTCATGGGGAGAAACCCCCTCTCTGGAGACAGGGACAGACATCTAGGGATAACGTGGTATGACCCCCTCACAATCACCCCTCCTAACCCTACACATGTGATACACCCCAGTATTATACCCAACCACCCCATGTACCTGTGTAGGCCCAGTGACATAGAATCAATTGAGACGAAGAAGAGAACAGGAATATTAAAAATCACTAACTGTCAACATACTGGGATAAAGAAAAGACACAGACGCATACAGAAGGTTTTATGGAATCAAAAGCCGTGCTCCAGTGTACCGGAAGAGAATGGGCCTTAGTATGAAATAAAAACCAAAGAAGGAATGTTTTTCGTGGGCAAGCCATCCCTAGAGGAGCCACGAGCAGATGACCCGTTCAGCGCGGAAGACCAAAGAGGCTTGTGGCTGGGACGCTGGCGAGAAGGTAGAGGCTTCCCTATCCAGTCCATCATGAACGAACCGACTGAAAAGCTGGCAAAGCAGAGGTCCAGGCATGAGAGGAAGCTGGACCACATAGTCGAGTGAAGACGCACATTGTACAAGAAACTACAGGCTGCGAAGTCGCTGCAGCATGCCGAAAAGCAAAGCAGAAAAAGAGAATGCCCAAGACTGACCGGAGGATGAGGGTGAGAACTCAAACGGTATCTCGGTTGCCAGGACAGTTGCTCGGGGTCTAAGAGAGTTGAGGAAGACTCAAAAGAACAGAGCACACAAGCACTCACAGAGCAGGGGCAAGAAGGGAACCCCTGGGGGAGAAGTGAACCCTGAGAGCGAAAGACAGGTTTCGGACCCGCGCCCACGAGTGAGAAGTAGCACATCATCTTCTTCGTGGCCGTACTTGGCAGGACAGTGAACCGGGTCTGCCCAGCAAGCTGAATAGAGAAATACGGGTCTGGGACCCACAATCTGAAAAGGCAAGAGAGAGTGGCCCTCTCCCTCGTTGTTGTACTTGGCAGATCAGAAGACCAAGTGGGCTATACTAGGGAAACCTGGGTCAGGGATCATACCTGACAACAAGAACTGTTGGGAAACAAGGAACACAGTGAAACAAGGACAACCAGGGGAAGGGAATCATTACCCTGGGAATCACTGAGTGTGAAGTGATTGTGAAATCAGGATACCACGACAAGGGAGTCATTCTCCTGGTAGTGCCACATCGAAAGAAAATAAGACAATATAATCAAGATGCCAGTGAAACAGAGTCATTGCCCCATGCTTTGTGTGAAAAACAGTGAAAGTCAGAGACCCGGAGAAGGGATTCCTTCTCCCTGTAGTTTAATCTGCTAATAGGATCAAACCACAGAATATTGTGATCCAGGGGAAGGGAGTAATTCCCCCTAAACTGAGAACTTTTCTGATACAGAGTGTTACACGATTGACAATCCTTTATCTGAGAAGTATCAGGAGCAGGAAAAGGGTGTCATTCGCCCAATTAAGAACTGTGCTACCCAGTCCAGAAGAAGGGAGCCATTCTCCTGCAACAAGAACATTGACACAACCTTCTGGTTTAGTGATAAGTGTAAGGGACAGCGTTAGACACAGAACTACAGACTCTTTCGTTTGCAAGGACATTCTGACTGACCCATTAGTATTTTAGTTGAGGCAGGGAAAGCTCTCATAGAAGTAGGGGTTTTCTTTTCTTGGCTAATAAAAGTCTATAGAAATCACTATGCCATCTGTGTGTCAGTCTCCTACTCTGCTCCCTTACAATATATACATCTGATAATTCACAGCCTTCCATTCCAATGAGGATAATTAGATAGCCATCTGTTATTGATTTTGGACTTTTTAATGTATGCATATTCAGGAGTAGTGTGGGCAATTGGCCCAGGTTGTTTCCTAAAGCACGCGCTTTGGTTTCTTTGCGCATACACTCTAAGTAATGCTGTGCTTCACTCACAAAAAGGCACATGTTCCTCCTACTACCATATGAGCTTTTTGTCATGCTTTGCTGCGGCTCAAGTGAAGTATTTGTTACTTTTGATCGCACATGCGCTTCACATCGTAGCATTCCTTTTGCCCGCCTATGCGCCTCCTGTCATTTCTCACTTAGGCCAAAGGGACGTGTGCATTTCTGTTGCATACGCAAGGGTGCATAAAACAGGCAGGAGAGGCACGTCAAACTTCAGTCTAGGCAAAAAGCCTTCCAGCAAGTGAAGTGGGCGGAAGAGGCACATGAAATTTCAGGGTACATGAGGTGTCACTCGGAGCACAAAACAGGTGGAAGCCGAACCTTAAAGTTGGGGCATCAAGACTGATACAAATAGGTAACCTGTAGAGAGTGGGAATAGTTGACACGTCGCACAAAAGCTACTTTTACTGCACAGCATCTGACCGCTTAGTCATTCGGCTAGGCCGCTTGCGTAATCAAGAATGTTAATGAGGTACAAATATCTGATGACAAAGCTTGTATTCTCTAGAAATATGCCTGAAGAAAAGTTAGAGACGGAGGGCCCGATTTGCAATGGGATTGCGCCATTGTAAAACGCTCTTGTAAATCAGGCACTGAGTATGATATTTGTTGTGCAGTGATTAAGGACAGTCCTCCTTAAACCGAGGACGACCTTAAAGGGTGAGGAAGACAAACCCGCCATGGGAATGAGGGAGGAAGAGGAGAGGTTACTAGAGCCCGGAAGGGAAGTATTTAGAGGGACAATAAAGACAGTTGTATTCTGAACTGGCTCTAGGCCATTACTACATCATGCTTTCTTCATGTTCCGTCTGTAAATAGGTTTGGTCTTTACTTGGTGTTTCTTGCCGTAATGCCATCACCAGGTTTATGTTATTGCCTGTATTTATGTGGCTCTTGCATCACTGTAGAACTTGGAACTTTTGGTTGCCGGTAGGAGTTCCAGGTTCCAGAGTGCAGCAGTTGGTGTGAGCAGGCGGCTGGAGGTCGCTGCAGTGGCAGCTTGACTTGGTGTTAATTCAATAAAAGTCACTGGGCCTCATTACGGGTTTGGTGGTAGGCATGCCTGTAACAAAGCCACAGCTGCCACCGGACCCGTGATTTTACCGGCACCTGCGAATGGGTAATTACCGGGTCATGCTGAGGTCGGCGGACCCGGTAATTGCTCATTCATGGGTGCTGGCAATAAGGGACTCCCCATCCCCATTCGACCCCATAGGCCAGGCCAGGCAGGCTGACAGGTGCCCGCAAGCACAGCTCTTAGTATGGTGGTCCGGGAACTATTGTACCGGCATGCTTACCGTTACCATAGTTCCCGGACCACCATGCTTATAATGAGGCCCACTGCCTTTCTACGTGCATGTCCGGTTCATGTTACTACCTCACCTGTGATCGTAACAGGGGTGCGCCCGCCGCAGCGGGTCGCTGTGTCCCTACTTTGGTTCCATGACTCGAGTTGAAGAGTCAAAACAATTGGCGACAAAGTAGAAATGGACCCATGCAAGAGAAAAGGGGAAAATATAAATAACCCAGAAATGGCATGCATCCTGAGATGGAGGTGGCAATGCGCCATGCCACCCAGCAGATAATTTTGATCTGCACGAGGAAAGAAAGGCATCCGCCTACACAGAGATAAGGCAATCCACGACCATAGACAACTGTCCGCCGCAGGCGAAAGATCAGGGTAGGCCACCCACGGAACAAAAAGGCACTCCGCCCACACAGAGTAAAGGTAATCCACCACTACTGATGGCTACAGATGGAAGCCCGGTGCAGGAGAAATACTAGGGCCATCTGCCCACAGAACAGTAAGGCAATCCGCCCCCACAGATGGCAGTCCGCTACAGGAGGAGTATTAGGGCAGTCCACCCAAAATAAAGAAAAGGAAATCCGCCTCCCAACTGACGGCAGCTCTACACACAAGAAACAGCAGGGCAGTCCACCCAGAGAAAGCAAAGGTGACCTGCCACACGTAAGACAACACAAAAGGGGAATACTGCAACACTCTACCGATGCCAGAAATAGATAATGTTGTCCACCATGGGACAGAAGAAGATGCAGCCTCTCTGACGTCCACCAAACAGAAGAGGATGGGTAGGCACTGGACGTCGGATGCGAGGCATTAAATCTTTCAGGGTGGGCAAATCCGGCCCCCACACCGGCCAAGGGACTCCGCTCACACGCCCAAGACAAGGACACAGGGGTCCCATACACCAAACAGAAGGTACACCCTCAGCAGAGCTTGGGAGGGTGCTCCAGTGACATCAGCAGCCCAGGATTACTCCTAGGACTGGGTTATTTTGGAAAATAAAAGAGGAATATATAATTCAATGACGACAAATAGACACGTGCCAAAGGAAGACCAGGAAGTAAGAAAAAGCACAGCCATAGAGAGCACTCTCCCAGGGAACACCTGGACAGAAGAACATGGTGGACAATACAGAGTGTAGAGGACTTTCCACAGCAGTACTCCAAGGAAGGGGAGATACATCCAGGCACCTCGGCCTGATAGGGAGGTCAAATGGTGCTCCTCAACAGCCGGGTGAGGGACCACTGCCGGGTGAGGGACCATCAGCGCCAACCCACGCTGCAGTGTCGAGGCCCAAGCAAAGGGTGAAGCGCGAAGGGTTGCTCCTAAAAGCAAAGGAAACGAGAAGAAACCGCGTAAATTAGAGTCGTGAGCAGAAGGAACAGAGATCTCCAACAGGAGACAGAGAATAGAGGTAAAGGAGCAACAATGGAAAATAGACAGGGGGAAATGGGATGAAAGGGGAAGAAAAGAGCCAAGGAGTCTGAAAACGAATGGAGAGATGTCAGCTCCAGTGTGAAGAAGCAGGAGAGGAAAAAGGAGGAGAGCAACAGAGAGCAAAGAACGAGAACAATCCAAAAGAGAAGGATGAAAGGGCAGATGAGGACCCAGAGGAAGCTTTGGAAGTGACAGGCAGGAGTAAAACAGAAGTAGAAGATGGAGGACAGATAACAAGCAAAAGAGCACAACAAATACCCAGAAGACCACCAGAAGGCAGAGGGAACGGTTGTCCCACAAAGATGATAAGCAGGGGGGAGACGTTGTGGAATGATTAAGGACAGTCCTCCTTAAACCGAGGACGACCTAAAGGACCCGGAAGATGAACTCGGCATGGGGATGAGGGAGGAGGAGGACGGGCTACTAGAGCCCGGCAGAGAAGTATGTAGAGGGGCAATAAAGACGGTCGCATTGCAAGCTGGCTCCAGAACCATTATTGACTGGGGTGTGCGCCCGCCCCAGCGGGTTGCTGTGTCCCAACATTAGTTCCATGACTCAAGTGTAAGACTCAAAACTGTATTGTATGCCATTTTGGCAGGGTTTCTCCATAGCACATCAAAGCATTACTAAAATATGTTCTGAGTGGAAGCTGTTTTGGAGTTTCAAACCACATATTTAAGACTGCATTCTCCAAGAGCCCAGCCAGGCATCCCCGGAACATGAATGCAAGCCTAATGTATCTCCCAGAGCGAATATTAAGATGCCACAGCTGTGTTTGCGCCTTCCTTAAAAAATCCCTTTTATGGTCATTATCAGTTATGAATTTCAGACACATAGGAGAGGTCTTGTGAGTAAATTGGCAGCCGGGGTTGCAGAGTGTGAATCTCCTGAGATCTGTCATGTTCGCTTCCTGGCAAATGCATACTGTAATTAAGCCTTCATTATTTATAATTGCTGCTTCTTCCCTTCTAAAATTGTCCTTAGAGTGCCTCTTCCATGCAGTGTCTCAGAATTGATATGAACTGAAGAACCATGCCGAAGAGGTCGTGCCATCATCTACAGAAGAGCTTCCAAAGTATAAAAATTGTAGGGTGTATTCTGGAAAACAATGTATTAAGCAGCTAAGTCACTCAAATGTATATCTAAAAACAGGAAACAAAATAGGTACAACTGGCTCTACCCAGTGTCTCGTATGCAATCTAGCACTCTTTCCCCATGTTTGTGCTCACTTTATCTCTCTGTCTCACTCTATCACTGCACCTTTCTCCATCTCTCTCTCTCTTTCTATGTGGGTGAAAGTCACAGTCAAATGCATGTTTGCTAGAGCCACCCCAGCCAATGTAGACAGCTGTGCATACAGGGAAAAAGACATATACCTTGAGGATGTGCCTGTGTGTGTGTTTTTACTTTTACTTTTGCAAACACGTCTATTAAAACAAAGAACATGAAATTATTTAATTGTGGTAATATTATAAATTGTCTCTTTATAAAATTGTACAAATATGTATTTCTAATTATCACTTCCAGTATGTACATTAGTCATTATAGAATGGTACACCTTTCTTATTTTGCGAAGCACATTATCAAAACATAGAATAACTCTACATATTATAATCTGATAGAAAGTTACATTCCAAGATGGACAGTCTGGTACACTCCAACTGCTTTCGAAATACCCTAATGAGAAACAGCGGAGGGGATAAGTAGCACCAGTGAAGGTTGCCTCCTGCTTTCCATAGAATTAAAGAGAATCTGGGCAACATAAGAATAAAGGCAGACTTTTTTATTTGTTAACATTAGGCATTCTTCCAAATCTTACTCCTCTTATGAAATCCTTTGCCTCTTGTGTTTTGCTCTGTTTAACCAAGATCAACCTGCATTTCTCACTGTACTCCAACTGTTTTCATTCTGTCTCATCAAACCTATGTAATTCCTTCTGTTTCTAATTTGTAGAACTCTTTGACCAGCTCCCTTTTGGCTTTTCTATTACCAAGCATATTAGGATGGTGTAGCAGCATCTCAAAGTCACTTTTCGGACAAGGACATGCACTGGTATGCTGCTGGGCCTTCTTGGCCGTTCCTAGAAAGCACTCAGTGAGTTTGCCACATAAGGTTGCCTTGAATGGGTCGCTTACTCATTTCCGATGATGCTGAATTCAAGTTAAATGTAAAACCTCTATGTACCTGTGAGTTCTTAATCTCTTTCAGCAAAAGAGGATCAATTTACTTTATATTGTGCAATTTTTCCTATTTGCAAATAGGTCAGTGGCATTTAATCATTTTGGCTTACCGCACAAAAACCCAGACTCATTTAAAGTGGAAAAGGTTGCTTTAATGTGACAGGCCAAAGCTTACAATTAAACGCTTACCTGGCTCCATGGCCTTACAGACTAACAAAATATTTTAAACAACCAATTAAATAATTAAACATTTTCATTTTCCCCAACAATTAAATAATTAAATAAATCCACTTCCTCCCTAACTATCCCTTGGACCCTACCGTCTCCTTACCCCTTCTCCAGGCGTCCCGCTTTCTCCTCAGGGCCATGCTCCTCCAGGCTCAATACCTGTTCCCCCGGGGTAGCCTGCTTGTGCAAACAGCACCACCCCATCCTTTCCCGCGCCATTCCCCCATTGTATTTCCCTCCCCCCACATCTAAAGGGTCATGCCCCCGGCACCAGAAAAACCCTCCACCGAGGTGTTCTTTCTGCCCCCCACCAGTTCTCTTTACCTCCAACTCCTTAACTAATCTCCCAGCCAAGAGCCCAAGTCCGCCAGATAATGATTATTCCCATAAACCGACAAGTGTACAACATCCTCTCTAAATATCATGAATCCTTCATACACTATTTCTTTATGGACCAAACCTGTACCGCCACCGATGCACAAAATTCTACCATCTCTCTGTTTATCCCCTTCCTTGCCCGCTCTATCGCTCCCTCATCCGCTCTATCGCTCCCTCATTTCTCGCTCCTCTCCAAACTCCGCGTCAACTACTCAGTCCTTACTACAGATGCTTGAGGCACACTTCTCGGACCCATAACAAAAACCCTTTTATTTTCCTAAGAAGAGCCACACCCATATCCCTTAACGGATCATTTTCCCCAGCGGGAATAATCACCCCATCTGGAGGCCCATAGCTTTCCCTCAACCCTGCCAACATAGGAAGCAACTGATCCCAGCGCAGCCCCCTAAAACTGGACCATCTTACCAAAACATCTTTCTAGCTGCAACCTAGTTGCCTGCCAACAACCTTTTTCTCAGCTTCTTTCCCCGCTCACTTAACCATAGCATGACCCACAAACCAGATTTTTTGACGTCTGGCCCGGCCTCCTAGCAGCATCTGAAAAAGAAATTACAAAATCACTTACAAATCAACAGCATCCTACTAAATGCAACACTCCTGCTACCTACTTAACAATTCTTTAAAAACATCCAGTTTTCCCCGGTCCCTGACATACCCTTTGTATCTCCCTTACTTCCAGCGTCCCAAACCTTTTCACCTACTCCTCTGCAACGCCTAGCCTGCTACCTTCAGATGCTGCACCCCTCCTAAATGAATGAGTTCCAACCTCCAAACCTTTCCCACACCACTAGTAACACCTTCTTCAGGAACCTATCCTTCCTGGCCATCTCCTTATCCCTCTCCGGAAACACCCCCGGTCCTCTCCTACCTGTCCCCCTATATTTCGCACCTTTCACCTAACCTTTAAACCCTACACCTAATCCCACTTAGACCCCCTTTCTCCTCTAACCTATTATCCTCCTGCTCACACTTGGCCCCCACCTTTCCTCACCTTACTAATATGGCGCTGTGTTGACAACCCTGCACCGGGGGCCCACATGCCCACTCGTCCATGCAGGCCCTTTTCTTTATCACTCCTTTTCGCCACTGCACCAGGGGCCAAACATGCGCCCCCGTCCATGCAATCCATTCCATATAACTAATCTTCAAGCTCCTTGCATCCATTACCCCGTTTCTCACCTGCACCAGGGGCCCTAGTGCACCCCCGTCCATGCAGACCCCTTTTCTACCATACTCCTCTCCACCCCTGCACCAGGAGCCAAACCTGCGTCCCCATCCATGCAGTCCATTCCATATAAATTCCTCTTCCAGAACCTTGCTTCGTTGCTCCATTTTCCCCCAGCGCACCAGGGGCCCTAGTGCACCCCCGTCCATGCAGCCCCATCTCATCACCTCCGCCTGCTGCACCAGAGGCACTCCCGCACCCCCGTCCATGCAACCTAAAGCTTACTCATCTTGTCGTGCGGCAAGCGTGAGGGCTTCGCCACCGTCATCCATGCCCTCCAAATGACGGCCACCACCCCTTAACAATTTCCACAGTTACATCCCCCCTGCGGCCCTCCCCTGCCCTACCTAAGTGTCTTCCTTCTCACCCTTCTCCTACCTCATTTGGTTCGCCCCCAAAACCTCATCAAACCTTGTGCCACCCCTCATTTTCCGATAAACTGAGCCCGACCTACCAGAACACCCCAATTTACCTGGTATGCGGTCCTTCCCCCCCACCTCCTTGCCCCGCTCCTCACCCTGACCCACTGTCCCCTGCCAATCTGTAACCGGATGCCGACCCGCACAACTGCTGCACTCGTGTTTAAATTTGCACATCCACCTTGTGCAGCCTTCTTTATTGAACGCCCAACATGCTGCTGAGGGCTGACGCCTGCCTCCTACCCCCGCCCCTTCTGGGGCGGTGCGACCAAGAAAAGGCCAGTAAGGCACGGGTAAACCGCTTGCCGTGTGTACCGTTGGAGCTGTCCTCTTCAGCGCCATCCATTGCAACCAGAGATCCATATCAATCCCCCCCAAACCGCCTGACTGTCCTCCGCCAACCTTGCTCTAAACTCCTCGTCATACTGCACCCAAGCGAAGCCCCCAAAACTCGTAAATGCCTTCCTAACTACATCCATATATTTCAGTAGAGCCACACATCGCTCCGGGAATTTCTCACAATATACGCTGGCGTAAATGATAAATGCTGACGTCCAATTCTCAATAGTCACTGGGACCCTTGGGCACGAAGCTAGTTCCCTCTCTTCTTCCTTAGACCCCTCCTTTGCTCTCACTTCCCTATGGAGCAGCTTAAAAACATCTACAAAGTCCCCCGCCTGAATCTTCTCCCTGGTCGCTGCCATTAAGTGCGCCCCCAAAGGTTTTGTGATACCCATGTATGGCAGTTTTTTCTCCTTTCCTTTCACTTTCACCTCTTTTTCTTTTGCAACCTGTACCTTGAGCGCCAAAGGCTCCACCACCTTGTCCCTTTGAACCTCTACTGAGCAATTGCCCTTCTCATCCCCCAAGGCTCCAATGACCTTTGCACCAACCTCTTTCCTTACCCCTTGCAGACCAGACCCTTCATTTCCCGTCCCCATTCTCGTGTCCCCTCTCTGCCATGAAGATGACCATTCCCTCTCCTGCTCACCTCTTTCCACACAGTCCGTCTGCGGTCTGGCGTCCACTCCGATGCTCCTCATCTCTTTTCTTAACGGGCTCCTACTGCGGGGACAAAACATGTCAGCAGTCTCACCCAGCCAATTGTTCCCCCGACCTCTTGCTATCCGACCGCCCTGCACCTGTCTGTCCCAATCCCACCTCAAACTCCTTCTCTCCTCCCCTCTTCTCCTTACAGTCCTATAGCCTTCTTCCTCCAACTGCCCCACATAATCGTCCAATCCAGCTTCATCACCCCTTAAATACCATTGTGGATGCAAGCTCATGCTTGAGTTGAGTCGGTCTTCTTCTTGCGAGCCTGGGGCGTTAGCCCCGCCACTCCTTTGACGTCTTCTCGGCGGGGCCGCAGAAACCCCTGCCTGGTCCTCTTCTCTCGGGCGAGGTGTGCAGTCCTCCACCCTGTAATCCTCCTCGCTAGGGGCTGTGCAGCACCCTCTAGGCTCTCCTTGTGCCGACCAAGGAGGGGCCGTTCTTAAACCCTCTCCCTCCTCTTGAACAGCGGGGGCTGCGCAGCACCCTCTGCCCTCACTCCTCCTAACCGGGAGGGCCGTTCCGCACCCTTCCCTAACCTCAATTGATGGGGACCTCTCCCTCCTACCACCTGCACTCTTCCGCAGGTATTTACCCCCTTTTCCCCTTTGCCCTGTCACCCCACACTGTGCCCCATCACTGCCCCCACCGTGGCTCCCTTGACCCACCCCTTCTTGAGCACTCCTCACATCCCCTAACTCCCCCTGGTTATTATTAACTCCCTCCCTCTCTGGCTCCCCACCCAAAATCATTACTCCCCTTGACGCTCTCCTGTCAATCTCCCTCCTCGTCTTCCTGCCCCTGGATTCCCACACCTCCCCTCTCCCCGCCGCGGGGGTGCAAGCCACCAACTGCCACGAGAGCCCCATCTGCCGCTGCTCTACGCTGCGGCCTACCCCCGCCTGCCTCCCCCTCCCCTGTGACTTCCACTACCCCCCCTTCCAATTGGGCCTTAGATGCCCTGCTAATGATTTCCAGGGCCTTCCTCAGAGCCCTAGCATCCGCCAGACCCTTCTTACTGGCTCCCTGACCCAGCATCGTGCACCAATAATCTGGATGTGCACCAAACCTATGCCCCTTGCAGCTCAACTAGCTAAGCCCCCGAGCCAGCACCTATCCGTGGACCAATACCCCTAGCCTGGGCAAACCAACAACGAAAATTGGGCTATAAAATTAATATCCCTAAAAAACTGAATTAAAGTCTATAACTCCCAGATAAAATATAGAAATAATTATAAACCTAACAACACTGGTGCGCACACGCACCTTTGACTCTCTCTACTGACTTGAACTTCAGTTCCCAAGGGCGTTCAACCTACCAGTGCCTTACAGACCATACCCCTGGTACATAGGGTGCTACATAAATGCAAAGTAACATAACATAACCATTTCATTTTTATTATTTATTTATTTTTTATTTTATTCTTTTTTAAATTACCCCCACCTGAAAATAACCCCTACCCTAAAAGGCCCCCTCCCCTAACTCCTAACCTACCACAAGGGAAAAAACACAGAAAAATACACTGCCCCCTAGCGGCTCGCGGCCGCACAGCACTAGTACAGAAATGAAAGCGGACCCTTTAAGGGAACTGCAGTGCCCCCTTTACACCAGCGAATGCTACCGCGCACACAATGAGCGTAGCAAACTGACAAGCTGGGTGAAATATGGCGGTACCGGGGAGGGGCTGGCTGACCCCAGGCAGCTAGGACAGCGCTGCCAGATGGCCACAGGGCACGGGCGAGAAGATTCCTGCAGCTGATAACACAAGCTGCCTCAAATAAAAGCACGCTCTCCTGACCGGACCTACCCGCTTGACAATACAAAGCTGAATTAACACCCCGCTCCGCAGACAACAATTTATGGATAAAATAAGCCAACAAAAACTCAGGTAAACAGGGAAGGGTGTCTTATATACGGCACCCCTGACTATATGTAATAAAAATAAAATATTCTTTTTTTTTTTTTTTTTTAATTACTAATGCCCAACGTTCCACTATGACTAACCCACAACCCTACCTCACCTGATCTACCCTAGACACACTAGGCCCAACTACCTCAGGGAAGGCTCGGGAGCAGGCGACCAGGACATCAATCTCACGTCCCAACCGTCGCCTGCCTCCCGAACCTTCCCTGACAGCTTAAATACCTCTTGGAGGCGCTCTCCCCCCCACGGCCAACTCGCTGGCTGTGTGCAGCGCCAAAATACACCCCGGGGGGAAACCCTTTGCGTTCCCCCCGGGGTCCCCTTTCGGACAACCACTCATCTATGCGATAATATACTGCATGGGTATGCATGACTAAAAATCAGATGTTGCATTGATCTGTCAAATAGAGAATAATCAATATGTGAGGACCTTTTGAACACATTAAAGTAGAAGTCATAGGACGTGGTTTTGGGGATAAACACCCTCCAACTATCAGCCAAACTATCAGTATTCTTTATATGTCCAAGTGTCATAATCCTACACATACTCAATGTGCTTGAATTATCCTAATCTGGATTTAGGGGATATCATTATCTCAACATAAGAGTGCACATTTATGTTGCATTACAAGTCAGCACACCTTAGATAGTTAAATTCATAAATGCATTATTTTATTTTTACAAACGTGCACAACAAAAAGCATTTTATATTAGCCCTTCTCAAAACATTGCAATTTAATTGTTCATCTGAACTATTTACCAGAAACTAAAGGCATTCATTAAAATATCTAAAAAAATGAGTTGCATATATTTGTCCAGTGAATTTAAATATGACAGAACTGCCAACATATGTTTCACTTCTTTTAACATTTCATCAGGGCAACGCCTGGCTGATAGAGGAAATGGCATTTCATCATGTGTTATACACAGCAACTCAAAGGAAATCCCATTATTGCATATGAACATTAATCAATGAACGTAAAGGTGTGCTAGCCGAAATGCAGTGGTGAAGATCCACTAGTGATATTAACCTCTACAAGCCCTTATGTTGCAGGCATAAACACCCTGACACAGCAGGAACGAGCAGTCACCTGTAAAGCGCACCCCTGCACACTGCAGAAACTGCAGCACAAATCCCTAGCACGAATCGTGAAATTAGAACCCTGTGTTAGTTCCTTGATAATATTAATTCACATTAATGGAGCACCTGCATTGGGAGCGTAAAAGCTGCTCGTAGTGTCCTCAGAGACATTCTCTTTCCTGCCCGCAATGGCCCATCTGCCTTGTTTTTGCATACCCTGCTTGCCATAATCACATTTAATTTGTTATAGACTAAGCTAGCCCCTCTCTGTGTATCTCTCATCTGAGTCCAGAACATTATCTCCTTGCCTACCAAACTCGGAATCATCATGTTCTTGGCTTCCTCCGGAGTCGGATGGATTTATTGCAAGAAACGCATGTTGACCCCTAAATTGTGCATATGGTCTACAACAGCCATTCTTTTAGTCTGTGGATGTTCCAGGGACCTTGAATGAGATTGCCCCTCTTTTGTCCCCCCATCAGAATCGGACATGGCTTCTTCTCAAGTTCAATGCATGGCATTTGACATTTTACAGGATATAGATTGCCTCTTTTTTCATGTCCTCTGCAGCAAGCCATAGTGTCATACAAACAACAAATGCAAACGTGACAAAGGTGAGTGTGGGGCCCAGTCGCCCAGGTCATCAGTCTGCAAACCACTGGTCTCCCTAATTTTCAGATTCTATGTGCCTCTTGCCCACCCACCCACTCACTGCAACATCTCCAAACACGCCTGCCTTTCTTGGAACGCCCCCTAAGGGAACAGACCCTTGACTTAACACGTGTCTAGGCTCGGCTTAATCCTGGACTTGGTGCCCGGAAACCATAAGATAGCCATGCGAGAAAGGGGCACAAACAGGCCACAGAAAAGAAGAAGAAAAGGAGCTTACCCCATTATCAATTTATCAATGTGGTTCCATGTCATTATGCTGATGGAAATTACTTCAAAGTAATGACTTCGAAAATACAATTGATTTGTTTAAAATGTGGGGGATTCCGCCACAAATACTCTTTCCCCTACACTAGTACCACTACCCCAAGTCCTCCCACCCCTTTTAACCCCTTAACCCACAACCGCCTATATAAATCGAAGTGTTTTCAAAGTCATTATTTCGAAGTAAATGACTTTTGAATTACTGTCGGCAAAACCACAGGATGTCCTCAATGTATAATGCTGCTTCTATTCTTTCTGGCCTCATCTTTCCTTCTCCCTCAACTGCTCTGAGTCCCCCCCCTCCCCCGCCTCACCTTCCTATAGTTTCATGTTTCTAAACTCTCTGAATGTGTTTTAGAAACTCTGTAGACTCATTTCAATATTTGAAAGTATGCATGTTGCTCTTCACCCTTAGTTAACCTTGGGCGAGCTCCCAGTTTTTGTGAAAGTATCAGGCTTTTTTCCACGCTGCAAATGCTTTGCTCCGGCCACATCCGAGCAGAATGAGAAGCCAGGAACCTTGCAATTGCGATCTGGCAATTCTAGCAAGGAAAGAGAAGCTAGACAAATGGGCTTTGCCCTGTGAATGCTTGTTCCAGTCGGGTCGCAGGGAGCCCTGTGAACGTCCTTACCACACATCCAGCATCTGGCCTCTCTTAATCAGTCTTATCTTGGGTAGGTTCATTATGAAAGCTTTGTGTGATGCCGCAGTGGCATCCAGAAACTGCAGGTTACTTCAATGCATGCTCTGTTAAAAGCCATTTCCTCCTCTGGTTTCTTGCGTATTTTATTCACCTGATTAACAAGACCTTCAGTTCCATTTCCCAAAGAATCCTAATTAATTTCCTATTAAAGTTACACCAAGAACTCTTTATCTCCTCTACGGACATTGGTTTATTTCTTCAGATAGTCCATGTCTGACATGAAGCCTCCCTTTTCAGTAAATAAGCGCTAGAGGCCCCACCATCCTAAGCTCCAACAGGCCATGGGCCATTGCTATTAGCATTTTCCTTCCTACTTTATCCTGGGCTGCGATTCATGGTGCCTCGGATCTACGGCAATACTCCATCCCGAGCAGCCCTCACTGGGTTTCCCCACTGGTGAATATTTTGCCTGTCCTCGCAAAGCAGGAATTAAGTCAGAACCCACACTGGTTCTACAGAACTCTTCAGTGAGGTCTTTCAGTGGGTAGCCGCCTGTGCCGGCATATTCCTCAGCACACAACTGCACACAACTGCACTTGCATCGCCACACACCACATTCACAGAATCCTTCTAAGGCAGCTATTGAAGCCTTTTCTAACTGTGTGCCCCCTGGAATAATTGTGCTTGCAAAAAATTGCATCTGTTGCCATTCATGTGTTGAGGTGAGTTGAGATGAGGAACTACATTCCTTCTACTGTGTGTAATGTTATCAATGGCCCCCCACCGCTGGCAGATTTGTGTTCATTATTGATGTTGCATTTCCAATCTAAATGTCCATTTGTTGCTAGTGGCTCTCTTGAAGACCACTGTTTAATGCCTATATTCGCGGTTCTTCTATAGTTTGCGCAAGAACTGCACAATCTTAAGGGGTGGAGAACAGGGAGAGTCCTGGCTTCTTCTGTGGCCAGGGCAACTTGATTTGCAAGATGCATTGTGCTTCCGTTTCTGAGGGCCCTTTCTATTTTTTATTTCCTCCAAGAGTGCATCCTCTTGAGGCAGCTGGTCGGTCATCTGCTGAGTCAACTCGCTGATCCTCAGACGCAGCTAAAAAGTGCTGAACTCACTCTCCCCTTGACTCTGGATCTGTTCCTGCTTGGTCTTATTTTAGAAGTGCCTGCATTGCAGCCCCCGAAGGTATACATGTGTCCCCCAACGAGACGGGCAACAGTTGTCTCTTTCTCATTTGTGTATAATAATGGGAGCAGATGGCAATTTAAATGTCAACACCACGGCCTTCCGTCCACCCAACTGGGGTCAGGGTGTCAGGATCTGCAAGTTGATTATCTGTCGACTACCACCAAAGCAGGCATGTTATTTGGGGGTCGTTAGCAGTCGCCGCTGGGACCCCTGCTCTCTCCCTGGCTACCGCTGCATACTGTCAGTGGCAACCATTTTAAAAAAACATTTTTATAAAATGTATTTTAAACAAAACGCAGCATGTGCCGGAGCATGCATATTTTCATGCATATTTTAGGAGTCACATTTCATCCATTTTAAACAGAGTGAGCCCTTGCTTGTATAGGACACATATTATTCAGAGACCCTGCGACTAGGTATTCTTACACTAGTCTAAGATTGTCGCCTCTAGTTGACATTCATTAACAGAGACAGTGTTCTTGTTACTGACTTGAGAACGCTTCCGAGCGCGAGAGGCACGCTGACTCCATATCGCGGCGATCAATGATTGTTTCCTAACACAGGCAAGTGCTGCGGGGGTCGGGACCTCTCCATCGAGCCCCTGTCGTTTCCTTGAGGCAATGTGCCTGCAGCCCACAGTGCCAGATCGGAATCCTACCCTTTCCGGTTTTTTTTTCTCCAGCATTTAAGTTATCCATTTAAACTGCTGCATTTTGGCACGCTGTGTCCGCGTGTTTCTCGTGGTCAACGGCTGAAATTGTGTTCTACAGTTACCCTGCTTGGCTCAGTGCACCTCCTTAGTGTGGTGGTGTGTAGTACTTTGAATTGCAGTTTTATCCTTTTTTATCACTGTAAATGGTGTATTGCACTCGGGAGGGCAAAAGACTGTCTCGGCCCTGTGGGGAAAGTAATTGTGATCTTCCAGAAGAAAACCGATCTCAGAAATTAAATCGTAGCTCACCGAGATGTCTTAAAATCCTTTGACGCCTGATTACCCAGTGTACATTGTACACCCAGCCACCCTGCTATTTTAAAGTTGTGGCCCACCCATACACATGGGGCGTCCTGTGGGTCAGGCAATTTGCAGAGCATGAGTATCATTAGTACCCGGTGAGGGTCAATCAGAATGTAGCAAACATTCTGATTGGCCCCTCGCTGGGGCTTTACCCGACCGGGAATCCCTCAGCCGGGATTCCTTTCCTTTGTTTCCGGCGGAGGTACGTGGCAGCCCCTCAGCCAATGAGGAGGCTCGAAACGGGGCAATCCCCGCTCCGAGCCGCCACATGGCTGGAGGCTGACATCCTCCCCGCCGGTGATTCAGGTAAGTTTTTTTCCTTCTTCCTCCCCCCTCCCATGCAAACAAACTCCTCCCCACCCTCCCAACCCCACTTACCTTCTTATTTCTACTTTTTCTGGAGCAAACAGTTTGGGAACACTTCTGTCCCCAGTGTGTCCGCTCCCGATGGCTACCATGGAAAGGGAAAATCCCTTACCCCGCTGGGACTTTTTTGACTTTTTTTTTTCTGTTCCAAGACGCTGCAGCGTTTCGGAACAGAAAAAATACTATTAGTACCCCCGTCTCGCGGGCCCGGGTACTAATAGCAATAAGCCCCGAGTCGCGGACGCATTACCGAGTCAGGTAACTATGGGCCCCGGGGCCTTACCTGACTCGGTAATGCCCCTGCAGCTCGGGGACTTATTGCTTAATTCTTTCTCGCTCTCCTGTCCTTATTAATAATCCCTTCTATTGACCCGGGGCTTGTCATTGCCTCCCGTCCCCCATTAGTCTGTGCCCTCACTATGGTGTTCGGCCAGCTGTAGGCATATCTAACAGGCTGGAGACGGGAATGTGGCATCAGCTGTATTTGTGCAAACACACTGACAGACAGGCCCATGCCCTCTCCCTGTACCATGACACAAAGGTGAGAGACGCTGTCTGAGACTGAAGGGCTCTGTGCACTAGATGGCATTTGTCCCTGTGCCCCCACTCCCAGCTCCCTGATGTCTCGTCTTCTCTGTACCCAGAGCAACCATGGAGATTGTCCTCGCTGAAGCTTGAGAAAGAGAGTCTCATCCAGGTGAACCGACTATTCCAAAATGTATTTTACAATCACGTAAACCCTTATTTCTAAAGAAAAAGCATGTTTAGCAACTTTCATTTCAGGGCCATTATGTTTCATAAGGTTTGTAAATCTTTTTGTGCAAATGGTTCATAAAACCCTTGTTGTCTGCGGTCTGTTCTCATCGGGATAACTAAATAAACAATGTCTACACATTAACTTCCACCGTCTGTCCCACAAAGTATTGCAAGATTATTCAAAACATCGATCCACAAAATACCCGGGGAGTAGTTTTTCCTCATCATGGATCAGTGTAGAGTAGGAACATAAGCAGAGTATAGTTCCATTGTGATACAATTCATTGTTTTAAAGTTTCTAAATCGGCTGTGAAGGTAAATGTATGTCACACCGAGCATTGGCAAAGCCAACAAGCCAACAGTTTTGGCTTGTGAGTAGGCATGGGCTAGGCTTTTGCCATGCACTACAAAGCTATTACTAGTTGCCCGTAAGAGATGTTAGCAGTGCTGACAAATGCTTATCGAATGCCTAGATGCAAGCCAAAACGGTTGGCTTTGTCAATGATCGTTTTTAGTGGTACTTCCGTGCAAGGAACAGATACTAATCAAGTGTCTGAAAGCACACCTGGTTAAAAATGTTATTATACTAGTACCACCGTCACAGCTGCAATAAACCCTTCACTCAGAGTATTCTGTTTAGAAATAATACTGACAGGACAATGTTTGATGTTACTGCTTAATAGAGCTAGCTCAGATAGATCCCATGAGGATGTGTTTTGGGTGGGGAGGTGCAGGTAGTGTGTGAGAATGGCCATTACGATTAACATGGCCTTGGGCAGCCAATGAGTGGCTAAATAGCAAAAACATGCACAAGCTGTGTGTCCAGCTTCACAAGCCTCATCCCTTCTAGCTGTACTCCAATACAACAGTGTTGGCTTTTAGGATTCAACTAATAGCTAACACTAAACAGGAATAAACACAAGACTTTCTCAAACACTGGTGTTCGCAAAGCCAATCGTTTTTGAACGTTTGCATAGTGGAAAGCTTTCATGGATATGAGCCCTTGCGGAGCAGAATAGGAATGATCTCCCCTTGAGATAGTATTGAGATGACCCGATCAGGCAGCATTAGAATGACCTGCAAAAGGCAATGTGTCTTTCTCCTGCAGGGGGCAGTTACATTATGGCCTCTTCTGTGAGCTATAAGTAAGGTGCAATGGGAGGGACAGGGGCACAAAGACAGACAGGGGCAGAGCGATAGGGAGTACACTTTGTTGGAATGTAGTGGCATTGACATGACAAGGACTTCCCAACCCAGAGGTCAAGTCACGACCCTTGACCTCTGATGACTTCACAGGAAGTGATGTCATGTGACCGCACCCCAAAGTGACATCACAGGAAGCGATGAAACACAACCTTTCACCCATTGACAAAACTGGAAGTGACAACACATAGCATTGTTCCTAAGTACACTACGAAAACTATGGTTACGTTATCACTAATGTGATATACATTTCATACAAGAATGGACCACCATATGTATCATTAATATCAGTGTGTGTATAGGCTCATATTACCAAATTACTGTGAACTGAAGCAGACGTCCAATGCCAAAAGATAATAATGCGTTATTATATAGCACTTATGCTTAAGTGCTTTGTATAGAACAAATATGCATACAATATCGCCCAACCTGTGTTGGTACTCATTTACAGACCTCAGAAGGATGAAAGGCGTAGTTGGCCTTGCTGGGATTCAAACCTGCAATCCTCAGATCACACACACACAGATATCTTACCGGCTACAGTAAAATGAGCAATTACTACATGTCTGAATGTTCTTAAAGTCAGATACCAAATTACACTCTGTAGTGGATTCCATTAAACTGGTAACTAAGATTAAACAGCAGGCCAGTTCCTCTGCAGGTCTGGTGCAAAGTTGGCCGCATGTCAAGCTTGTGTGGATCTACTTTTCAGGCTTCAGAGGTTGGCAAAATAGGGAAAGCAGCGCACTCACACAACATCCCATACTCGGGGCACTCGTTACCACATACATGCAAACAAACGTCCTGAACAGCATGCCAGGGAGATGGGAAAGATAGATACATTACAACAAAGCATTCATTGTAGCACAATGAAATCAATGGCCACTTGATATGCTATGGTCAAATATTTCTACACTGTACACAAGCTTTTAGGCAAAAGGATTGTGTCAAGTGACAGAGGACACTGAGATGGAATGTCTTGTGATGATCGTAACAGAGACAACAGCAGAACAAACATGCTATAACTGCAATTTGAGAAAGGCAAAATACATAGTCAAAAATTGATGTTTATTCTACTCTACATGCTTTTTGGAAGTTTTTGTCTGCATTGTGAATTTGAAGTATTTAAGAACAGACTAAATCAGTGAATCACGTCCTAAAGTGTGATTGAAATAAACCTTTAATGAGTCTAGCAATTATTGTATAGAATTCCAGAAAGACAAATTATTTGTTATTCCTATTCCTTCCTATTTCGGGTCACCGCTCAAAGTGCTACACTTGTAGAACCCCCTGTTTTTTAAGAGACCTGAACAAGAATGCGAACAAACAAGAATGAACAAACCCATCCCAAATTCCCTGGCCACAAAATACCAATACCAACACACATCTGAAAGGTGCACTACTGAAGGTGCACTCCCTAGGAGCACACGCCACTGAAATACACAACCTTATTCTTGAACACCAGCTAGACTTCATAGCACTGACAAACCTGGTTACACCCAGCCTCAGGCCCCCTACTGACACTTGCCATCCCACCAGGTTACACCATATTCAGATCAGACTGCCTAGACATTGTGGGAGGGGGAGTAGCCGTAATAGTCAAATCCGCCTTATAATTTAGAGCACAGACAGATTAGAGGGCTTTGAGCTTCTAACCCTTAAACTCACCACCGATCCACAAACTACCATCAACTTCCTGTTGCTCTATAGATCACCTAGTTCCTCCAATCATCCTGAAATTGACATCCCATTACACATTACTCCCTTAGTCAAACCCAATACCAAATACATATTATTAGGTGACATAAATCTAGGTTTCAGCGACACCCATGTCCACAAAGCCATGGCCTTCCACACTGCATTACAAGAAAAGCAATTCTCCCAAATTGTCAATGCACCTTCCCACACTAAGGTAGAATCCTGGATTGTATACTAACTCTAAATACCAAAATATCTCTTGTTGATATTACTCAAGTCTTTTGGACAGACCATTTTCTAATTCGGTTTAACATCTCAACCGTTAAACCCCAAAAAACACCCAGCGTGCCACCAACTCCGGTACTAGCAAGAAATACATGTGAACTTACCCAAGAGAAACGTACTCCTATCCTCACCCAACTATTAATGAACCAACCTAATACTACTACCAACCCAGGTAGCACATCACACTTCTACCACGAATGATTATATACAGCTATTGAGAAAATAGCCTCTCTTAAATTAAAAACACCCAAACCCAAACGTAGCAACACCTGGTTCAATAACGAACTCCTATTACTTAGTAGAAATAAAAGAGCCCATGAGCATCTTACTAGAAAAAACCTGACCAAGGAAGCCAAAGACGAACTCCAACTCTACCCTCAAAAGTACAAATGTGCAGTTATTTTACACAAATCCAGTGCTCTAAATCTTCGTATTACTAATGCAGCATCAAACAGTAAAGAATTATTTACTATTCTTAGAGAATTGGAAACGCCCACAGCCAATAAAGCCTGGTGCACTACCATCCAGGACGCCTGAGCCAATACAATTAACTCCCTTCAAAACAAAATCCTACTAAAAAATAAAACTATTGAACCAAAGCAACAATACCAATCCTATCCCCATCTCTGAAACTGTAACCCCACCAACCCAATTTGACTTCTCTATAGTCACACAGGACCAAGTAATTACCATAATTGCCTCGCTCAAACCCTCCTACTGTAAAGGGGATAGCTTTATGGCCAAACGAATCCAATGCATCCTTCACCACCAATACTGTCCCATCAGATATTAAACAAGCCTGGGTAACGCCACTATTAAAAAAAACACCTTAGACCCCTCCACCCCCACCAACTATAGACCCATCACCACAGTCCCGATTCTTCTTAAAATAATTGACAAGATTGCTTACTCCCAAGTACAAGCCCACCTCGAAAATAACCATCTATTAGGTGACAGACAGTCTGGCTTTCGGCCTAAACATAGCATTGAGACAGCCGTTCTTGACTTAAAGAATCAGATGGATGCTCTCAGAGACTCAGGTAAACTATGCATACTACTACTATTAGATTTGTCCGCTGCATTTGATTTAGTGGATCACAATAAATTATGCCTAGCACTATCCAAAAACGTTCACTTATCTCAAAACACAACCACCTCGATCAGATCATTTTTATCAGAATGAACCTCTAGAGTAGCCATAGGTGATGAAGCAGCCAACCCCATTCCTGCCCTTATTGGTGTACCGCAAGGATCCTGCTTTTCACCCACATTCTATAATGCGTACACAAAGTTACTCTTTGCAGCACTAGACGCTATGGGAGTAATATATACCAACTTTACAGACAATACACAGATACTCTTCCCAATCACAGGAAACAAAGAACAAGAAACCATCACAATCATCAAAATCTACTCCCTCATCCACAACTGGATGGCATCAACAGTCTGTGCCTGAATGGCGAAAAGACTGAGATACTCATTTTACGACCTCCAGTTCAACTAAAAAAATTGCCCGTTGATTACTTCTCCTTTGACATTGATGGTACCCCTATACCCGTCTCTAACCAAGTTAAAACATTAGGTGTCTATCTTGACTCTAGTTTCACCATGTGTAAGCATATTAACTTGCTTGCTTCCTCCACAGCCTATACAGCCAAACTTATTTCCCTCAGTCGCCAATTTCTCTCAACCCAAAATTGCATCACGCTCGCCAGAGCACTTATCATGTCTAAGCTAGACTACTGCAATATACTTCTACTAGGTACTACCAAGAAAAACATGATCAAATTGCAATTACTTCAAAATAAAGCCCTGAGAGCAGCTTTAGGCATAAAAAAGAGACCCTGGGCCTTATTACACAGAAGGTGGTAAACCATGGTGCTATTAGCACCATGGTTGCCGCCGGTACCATACCGGTACCACCATGGAGGGAAGGGGAATTACCACCCCATTCCAATGTTGGCGGGCGGTAATTTCCCCTTTCTCCATGGCCCTTCCCCATTCTCATTTTTGCCCCATAGGGCATAATGGGAATGGGGAAGGCGGTAATTACGGTACCGCAAATTGCGGTACCATAATTAGCACCATGGTCCCTTTGCGCGTCCCAACTTTAATGGCTGGTCTACACCAGCCGTTAAGGTCGGGTCCTGCAAAAGGACCTCGTAGTAAGGCGGTAAGGGTTAACGGTCACCGGTACCCTTACTGGTGACCCTTAACCCTTACCGCCTTCTGTGTAATGAGGCCCCATATCTCTTAATTGAGGAGAGAAGCATACTGGCTGCCCATACAAGCTAGAATATTATTTAAAACTCTCACTACCACACATAAATGCATATCCCAAAATGCTCTGATCTAACTAAATGAATGCCTTATGTGCAAAACACACACAAGACTCGTTCGATCCAACTCTTATACTCAGTTGCTTATCCCTCGCTTCAACAACATGAGATCTGGTGCCTCCAACTTCGTTGTTGCAGCGCCCAGGATATGGAACTCTCTCCCAGCAAGCATTAGTAATGAACCTCACTCTCCCAATTCAAGAAACTCTTAAAAACCTAGTTAACAAGTTTTAAGACCAATGTTGATCCTAAAGCACACTCTTAGGACTACCAATTTCCGCTGCTGTATATATGCTGTTTCTCATAACACCTTACCTGTGGACCTGGATGTGTATAGGTCTGTCTCTTTCACCGGATGCTCACTATGACTGTAACTACCATTGTATGAGCTATGTGTACTCTATTCACCACTGAATGAACTATGTATTTTTCTCCATTTTAACCAGCAAGCTACATAACCTTCCTTTAACTTGCGCCGTGATACCTCCGGGTTTGGGCGCAGTAACAAATGTAATAAATAATAAATAAATAAATAAATGCCAGCACTCCAGAAACAAAGAGCCAGGGAGAGCACAGTGGTAGCAAGGGGTACCTCAGGGGTCACAGTTACTACCCCTGGTGACCCCCAAATGTCGTACCTGCTGCGTTCTCCCCCAAAGAATGTCTTACCAGTTGGAATGGCTCCTCCTCCTTTGTTTTAACACCCCTCTGCCCAGACCAAGTTGGAGCTTTTCCAATGCCCCAGGAAAGTACTGTAGCAGTGCTCTGCACAGTGTGAACTGCTTTAGTGTCCAATATAAAACACACCCACTGCCTTCCACCATTGCAGCACAAAGGGCAAAAGGCTGATGATGAACACTGTAACTGCAGCACTTTCTCGACACCTCTCTACGTGGACCATGACGCCAAACACCAAATGCCAATCGAAAAGGCCAAAATGCCGCATTCAGTGGGGGTGCAACGACAGCCACAGGGATATTCTTCCCAGCTCTTTCCTCGACAGTCGAATTGCTTTCCTCACTTTTCCATTGTGCAGGACTCTCTGCCTTACACTCTAGCACAGAGGGCTGCAACCTTCGGCTCTCCAGATGTTTTGGACTACAACGCCCATGACCACTCACCATTGAGTAAGCTGGCTAGCGCTGATGGGAGTTGTAGTCCAAACCATCTGGAGAGCCAAAGGTTGCGGACCACTGCTCTAGCAAGGAGCCATCAGCTTTCTACAAATTGGAATTTCTCATCCCTTGATGCTATGGATCCGTGTGGATATTGGGTTCTTAGTGAGTTGTAGCTCATTGTTTAACAACTTGGATTTGCAAAATCGGTCCCATATTGGCAAACCTTGCAGTGCAAAAACATTTTGAAAGAACGTACAGCAGACCTCTGGAGCATGTCCTTCCCCTTGGGGAAACAATGGCATACCCACAATGAATGGATAAGCCCCCTTTAATAAAGAAACATGTCAGTGCTACAGTTCCATTGAGTATGTTCACTGTTTACAGGCCTTGTCCATTGGGCAATGCAGGTCAAAGGCCTAGCCTAGTTGTGGAAACAGAAAAATAATATGAGGCCGGGAAGCCCAAAAGAAACACACCAACACAGGTTACAAAGAACATACAAGTGCTTTATTTAAAAGCTACAACAGTTACCAAAGTCAATTGACAAACGGATAGCTATTCGGCTCTCAGAGTAACGTAACGAACTTCAATGAAGGTTTGATGCATTAGTGAGAGAGACCGTACATTGGAATACTTGGGCTTTTTATACTCTTTATCCAGCCCTTGGCCAACCCCCTCACGGGTTAACCATTCTAGGAGTCGGGCTTATGGGTTCCTTGCCAGGTCAATCCTATAATATATGTATTTTGATTAGTTTCGCTGATATAGTTGTACATTTAAACATAGGTCAACAATAGGACAAGGTCTCAGTTCGCGACCCCGACAAGTGGCCTGCAGGCATATTAATTATTTGTGCATACGTAGGTCACTACGGCCAGAATCCTACTCAGAATGTCATTCGGCCTCCATTTTGATGTTCAGGGTGACTTCCACATTACAAGAGAACCTAAAATGGCGGCTTAATCCAAGATGGCGTCTTACATTACTTTCTCTAAGGTCAAGACCTTGCCGCAGAGTTTGTTCGCATATGATGTTTAGACAACTTGGCGTAGGCCAGTACACATACAATTGTTGCGATAGGAGGTATAATATTGTTTAAATTCCGACAAACCCTCCTTTTGGCCTATGCCAAGTGCTAATATCATTTCTAATACTTCTGTAAATAACTCCATGCATTGTCGTCTATACATCCTGAATCATTATCTGTAATGTCTTTAGCCATTAGGTCGTTCATCAAAACCTCTTGTAACACAAACTCTTTAGATGCTGTGTCCGGGGCATACATTTTGTGCCCTACTGTGCTCACCGCTTGAGCACAACATCCCCCTAGCATTGCACATACACTAGGTAGACATTGGAAACAGCAACAAAGGAATAGCAGGATTCCCAAAATAACCAGGATAACAGAAAGCACCTTCCAACCCCAGGATCGTAGAGAATCCCAGAACCAGGCACTAATATTCCAATCTCCCACAGGAACATGCACCTCAGAGCTAAGGATGTGCAAGTTCTGTATTGCTAAGAAAATTGTCGGTGAGGAATCTGGTACGAAAACACATCAAGCGGACCCCACTAATTTGCATACTTCACCACGTTCTACCAGGATGACATCTAATGCCATCCGATTTTGGAGCACTACCAATCTTATTGCCTTTTGTTCTAGTGTCATATTATAGAGTATATCCGTGGTCCGGTTGATGGTTCTCTCCAGTACTCTTGCTAGCCCCCTAATGTTTTCAGAGTTTGCTATCTGTCCCCAAAATGGCACAATTGATTTCGCTATATCTCCCAATACTTGCCCAGTGGTATCTCCGTTCTCGTCCCGCCGTGGGCGAGCCTTAGAAACTTCCAATGTACTAGTTATAAATACCCCCGGTAACAGGATTCCTAAATAACAGGTTCCCTGCCAATCCTTGGGCAACCAGGGAAATGCTGAACTACCACAGACGAAATAAACAGGCCCCCCTACATACAGAGGCCTGTTCTCCCCAGTCAAATTTACAATGTTCACACAACCTTCAAAATCTCCCATTGGCCGAGTGCCATTTCTTTGTACACAAAAGGGGACTGAATCGGGGCTATGATTAATAGAGTAGGAAGGGGGCACAGCGTCCTTATTGCCTATCTGTGCCATTTTAAAGGAAATTAGAGTTTGGAAAGGAAGAGATAGTTTATCAGATGGCCTAATAGAAGCAACATTAGGTCTACTTCTATTTGCAAAAAGCGAGCATCCCAGGGGAGTCAATTCACGTTTCTCAAAATCATTTAAATTAGTTCCATCAAAGTTCCCTGAGACGCTATCATTCCAACGGCCAAAGAATAGTGCTCTAAGAGAAGCATAGCAAGCAGTTGTTAAAGGTAAAGGGTGAATATACCATCCTAGCCCCTTGTTCCCATGTTGCAGTAAATGGGTGCAAATCCAGCAATCACTCTTATTAAAAATGGCATGCGTTGCATTCATTACTATCATTAAAGTGTTATTATGATACTTTCATCTATGCTGGGAGTCTCTAGGTGACAAGGTGTGAAGGTGTACAGAGGGAGTCAAAGCAGTAGGTACAATTTCAATTGGCAGTAGAGGTTTTAGAGGGTAAATTTCTTCGAAGTACCAAAGTCCCACAGCAGTAATTACACAAATTCCAATTATTATTAACACAACACAGCAATACGTTTTCGGGGCCCAGGCACATTGTTCGTTGTCCGAGTTGGTCACCCCTTTATTTACAAGTCCAATGCGGGGAGCAGTGGTGGAGGTGGCTGGCATCGTAGTTTCTCAATCGACGACCCCAATGTTCGTTGCTGGAGACACTACGGTCACGCGACTTCTTAGTCCTTCCCAACCCTAGCCAGCAGAATTCCTTTTTTTCCTTTTGTTCAAAAAAGAACTTTCTTTTACAAGAGAAAACTTTCAATCACTTCTTCTTTTCAGATGCACAGAAAAGACCCGTGCCGTAGTTCTATTTTCTTTGTCGAAGGTCGTACCTGGTGGTACCCAGAACTGTTTGATCCAGAAACAAGGTAACGTCACTACCTGAGGGAAGCGACGTATCGGAGGGGACGGAAGTCGCAGAACTTGAAACAATGTTTTCCGGAAGTGACTTTTCCAAAGAGTGCAGAAACGAAATGGACTGTTCCCCAAGCTCCACGGGCTCAGAGAAATTCTCCGACACACTCACAGCGCTGTTGGCTACTCCAGGATCAGAGATTGTAGCATCAGCAAGGGTTTCTGCTTCTTCTGTAACGTGTGGCGTCGGGTGAGGACGTTTCCTGACATGCATCGCTTGGATCCAATGCTTTTTTCCAGCCACCCGCACTGCTGTCTAGGTGACCAACAGCACCTGGTAGGGTCCCCTCCAGCGAGGAGCAAGACAGGAAGACCTTTCGTAGGCCTTCACTAGGACCCAACTTCCAGGCTGAATATCGTGTCCTGGGCCCGTAAACCGTACAGGTAAAGCTGATTGGACCTGATGATAAATGAGATACAGATTTTTAGTCAACTGGTTACAGTAGTCTACAAACAATACATCCTCGACCTCCCTTAAGGTATTGGGCTTCGGAAGGCCCCAAATGTTAGCAGGTCTCTCCATCACTTCCTCAAATGGGGAGAGCCCAGTCTTAGTTTGAGGTGTGGTACGCATGGCTAACAATACAATAGATAAGGCATCTGGCCATTTCAGTTTGGTGTCGGCACATGTTTTTGCAAGCTTATTCTTTAAGATGCCGTTATGTCTCTCTACCAACCCAGCACTTTGAGGATGTCTAGCTGAGTGAAATCGTTTTTCAATGTGTAACGCTGTGCATATCTGCAAAATTACTGCTGCAACAAAATGGGGACCATTGTCCGACCAAATTACCCTTGGAAGCCCAAATCGTGGAAAGAATTCTTTTACCATAGTCTTTGCAGTGGTCATGGCAGTAGCATCTTTAACGGGGAAAGCCTCGACCCATTTACTAAAAGCACAAATAATCACAAGAACATATTTTAGATTGTTACACCGTTCCATCTCAATAAAATCAAAGTGGATGACCTCGAAGGGAACAGAAGTTGGCCCAAAGCTTCCCCTTGGAGTTACTGTCCCCTTCCCCACATTGTGCTGTAAGCAAATCATACAATTCTGAACATGGCACTGTGCAATCTTCGAAATTTTATCATTCACCCATACTTGTTCTAACATTTTCGTGATCTGCTGAGCACACACATGCGTAGGACCGTGTGCCATCGTAACCATTGCCAGCACATATGAATCAGGGAGCAACCATTTTCCTTCAGCTGTATCCACCCAACACCCATCGTCATCCAGTTTCCCCATTCCTTCGGCCCACCTTTTAGATTCTTCTATTGTGGCAGCAGTTTGGATATCTCGCACAGACCCGATACCCTCATCCATTGCATAGGCATCTTTTGTTTCCCTTAGAGTTTACATGTCTGCGCTAAGGTCCGTGGCCGTTTGCCTGGCTATCTGGTCAGCAAAAGCATTCCCTTTTCCCACATCATCTATGACCTTACGATGTGCTGCACATTTCATGATCGCTAACTGCCTAGGGAGTGAGAGTGCCGAGAGCAATTGCACTATCAGGGGACCATGCTGAATCTTGGTCCCATGTGAGGTTAGGAACCCTCTTTCCGACCAGAGCCTCCCAAAGTTGTGAGCCACCCCAAAGGCGTACTGGCTATCAGTATATATGTTTACTGTATGCCCTTCGGAGAGTTCACAAGCTCGGGTCAACGCTATAATCTCTGCAGCCTGCGCGGAGTTATGCGGAATTCTCTTAGTTTCAACAACCGTACTCAACGTAGTAACTGCATAGGCAGCTGTAGATGTACCATCTGGGAGATTGAAGCAGGAGCCATCACAAAACAGCTCCCATTCTGCATTTCCCAAAGGAGTATCTATAAGATCTATCCTGCCCTTCGTTTCCTGTTCAGTGGTATACAGGCAGTCATGTAATTCTTCGTCACCGCAAACAGTATTTCACGGGAAAGGTAGAAGTTCAGCCGGATGAAGAACACAACACAACACCTCTTAATTTGAATGTGAGGGGCAAACAGAATTAATTCATACCTTGTCAGCCGTGCAGAGGTGAGGTGTTGCGTTTGAGTCCTATTCAATAGGACATCTACAGAGTGAGGTACCATCAGGATTAAATCATGGCCTAGGACCATTCGCTCACTCTGTTTTACAGACGCGGCAGCAGCAGCGACAGCTCGCAAACATCTTGGCAAAGCGCATGCGACAGGATCAAGGGCGAAGGAGTAGTAGCCGCACGGCCTATTCTTCCCTCCATGTTCCTGCGTTAACACAGCCAAAGCACATGCATCACATTCATGCACAAACAACACAAAGGCCTTGTCATAATTTGGAGTACCCAGAACCGGTGCAGAGCATAACGCGGTTTTGAGAAGCTCAAATGATCGTTGATGTTCCGATTTCCTTGGCAGCGGCAAAGAAATGCCCTTCTTCGTCAAAGCCAACATCGGTTTTATCACTAGTGAAAAGTTCGGGATCCACAACCTACAGTAAGAAGCCATACCTATTAAGGCCCTGACTTCCTTCTGTGTATTTGGAACAGACATGCCAGAAATGTGTTTTATTCTTTCAGGTGTCAATCTTCTCCCCTCCTTTGACAGGAGGTAGCCTAAATAGGCGACCTCCTGACAACAATATTGAAATTTTTTGAGCAAAGCTTTATGACCATTTTTAGCTAGATGAACAAGCAACAGTAAGTACAGTGCCTTCTTTAAAAGCACTTTCAGAATCTGCAGCCAAAAGCAAATCATCGTCATACTGAAGCAGTGTACAAGTAGCTGGCAATTCAAGGGTATCAAGCTGCTCTTTCAAAGTTCTATTATAAATGCTTGGACTTTCAGTATACCCTTGAGGTGCACGAGTAAATGTGAATGAACGTCCCCCCAAGGTGAACGCAAACAAATATCTACTCTCCTTGTGTATAGGAATACTAAAGAAAGCATTCTTTAGGTCCACAACACTAAAATACGTAGCTGTAGCAGGGATCATTGTTAGTATCGTTGTTACATCAGGCACAATTGGAAATTGTGGGGCGACAACTTTGTTAATAGCACGAAGATCGATTATAAAACGGTATGGGATTGCATTGTCGCCTTTCTTGTAAACAGGCAAAATCGGCCTGTTACATAAACTACCTGCAATCTCTTCAATAACCCCTCGATGCACAAAATCAGAGCCAATGCACTTCAAAACACGCTCGCCCTCAACTGATATTTTATATTGCGGAATGCGTGGTAATTTAACTCCATGCTTCAAAACTATTTTAACGGGCTCAATCTGTAGCACCCCGACATCATTGTCGTCAACCGCCCATAAACATTCCGGAACAACACTAAACTCAGGAGGCAATGGTTGAGTCAAAACTGAGAATTGGGAAGTTGCTGTGGTGAAACGGTCAGTCGCACTGCGTCAGAGGAACAATGAATTACTGCATTCAGTTTCTTCAACAAATTTAACCCCAGCAAATTCTCTCCACAGTTCGAAGTCAGAAGGAAGGGACAATGGTCCGTAAAGCGACCCAAAGAAACAGACACCGGCGAAGAAACCGGACAAACAATTGGTATACCAGAAAACCCTACAGAAACATTTGTTTGCCCTGACAGTGGAATGTTTGGAACCCGGGAATGATCAATGGAGCACTACTGTGCTCCATTGTCTATCAAAAACTGATGTTTCCTATTCCCCACTAACAATTCAACGTAGGGACCTTTCTGATTAATGGGAATAGGTGAAGGTTCCAAACCCTGCTTCGGGCAGTCCTAACGAAACAAAATGTCATCAGAAGGAAGCTCTTCAGAAAGGTAGGCAGCAGAAGGGAGATCAAATATGTTTCTCGTGTCCACACTCGAAGTCTGATTTTCCCGTGTAAAAGGTTGCTGAGGATCTTGCGAAAACTGACCTCTATCAGGGCCCCCCGCTCCGGGGCGACCTCTAGGTCGTCTACCCATACTCCCAAATGCATTGTTTGACCTTTGGCGAAGGACGGGGAACTGTGCTCGCCAATGACCTTCCTGACGGCAATAGGCACATTGATTAACATTCACAGAACCCAAAGGAGCGTTTCCTTTTGGGACATACTGACCTCTGGTCTGTGACGCACCTCCTCTGGGATTTCTAACAATTTGTTGTAACAATACTTTAGTCTTCAAATCTCCTTTCCTCTTCTCTATTTTCTCTTTTTCATTATTCACACGGTTCTCATAATACTGAGCCATGTCCAAAACTTCAGATTGGGATTTCGCCTGCCAAGCGCTCTCAGAGGACATAATCTGTGACTGGAGGTCGGGCAACAACCCACGTACAAATTTGTCCACAAACAACCTTTTCCCAGACTCTGTGCCCAAGTCCTGTCCACTGAAATCAGAGAATACCTGTTCGAATCTATTAAAGAACTCGGTGGCACCCTCAGTTTTTCCTTGAACACAGGCCGTAAGCTTGTCCCAAATAATTCCTTTCTCAGGAATTATGGTTTTCAATTTTGCGACAATTCTGTCAGGCAAAGTAAGTATTACCTGAGGTTGTTCCTCACCAGCTGGTCTTTCCCCATCAAACCTAGTCATGTTAGCCCACGTATCTCCTAACCCTGGCACATCGTCTATTGTTCGAACCTGCTTCCATAAATCTACGGGCAGGAGTACAGGGAATGGCAAGTCAATATCACTTAAGGTGAACACAGAGGACTGCAAAACGGACTCTACCTCTTTGTAAAACCCTGTTGGGTTTTTCCTGATATCGGGAATTGATTGTCTAATAGTGTTCACTTGCTGTCGCAAAAACGGGACGTGAACAAATTGCGATACATAGTGTGCAGGGATGTCCACAGCGGGTGCACCAGTCCCAGCGTTAGCGGGAATCTCAACCTTAGGGACAAATGTCGGAGGAACCTCTCTCATAGGCAACTGAGATGTAGGTAACTCTGACCGCTTACTAAGCAAAAGAGCCAGGTCGAGCGCTAAGGCAGCTGAAGAAGTGTTGGGCGAAAAAGCCCTCTTACAAATACCCAATAATTCTATAGGACAACTAACCTTCTTCCTTACACATTCATCTTGTCGGTACTGTACCATTACCTGAATCACCTTCTTCTGCATTTCTACTGTATACTGACTATACGTGTCATATACTTCATCTGGCGGTATCGATGAATCCGAGATCCATCGAATTGCATCTTTGGTACAAATTCGTACTTCCTCAGGTGCCGATCTACGACACGGAAGGAACCGTTTCTGCACATACATACTGTCGTCTTCATCATCCTCATCTCGTGATTTCTCAAAGTCCCTCCTATACTCAAACAATCTCTCAACATGACCATGTACTTTCTCCTCTGTGTCCCTCGAAAGTGCTAAAGTATTTAGATCCCTCACCCGTTGTGGGAGATCCGAATTTTGTAATCTACCCCACATTACACATAAATGAGTCCCCAAACCTTCGATAAAAACATTTTTCTTGGGAAAATTGTCCATATTTGATAATGTGGAAAAAACGTTAACTTGATCACCTTTCTCCATACAGTGCTTAGCCCATGCAAATAATTCCTGTTTCTTGTCTGCAGAAACAGTATTTCGAGTGACAATCTTCGACCCCGCACCCCGATCGACTTCAGTCAATACAGAACCACTCGGGAGTAGAGGTGCGGGCAAATTCAATGGTGGTGCAACGATCGGCGTAAGAGGAAGGGGTGGTGCGATAGGTGGAGGAACAACAACTAGAGGAATAGGAACAATAGGTTGCACAGGGGGAACAGGAATAACAGCAGGAATAACAGCAGGAATGGGCAGAGCACCCGGGAGAGGATCATACAGAGGTGGCGCGGAGGCACCAGGCCTGCGTTCGTTTAACAATTTTTCAATAAATTTCTTTCGGAAACATGGAAATCTTTAGAGGGATACATTTTCTGGATACCTAGGGAGAAAGCCCTATCCATATTTTTGACTGACTCCGAATGTTTTTCCTTATCATATAACAACGCCTTTTCGGCATTTGTTTTATGACGGCGTGCATGTTTATCCCTACTTTTAAGCTGCTGCAACGCTTCTTTTTTACAATTCTGCAAAACATCAAACGCTGCAGGTCTGGCCTTATTTTTTAGCAAGACCGATTCTAGGTATTCAATATGGGGGATCTCGAAACTACCATTGATTGGCCACTGAAATTCGAAGGCATGTCTGGTTTGTCTGTGCCAAATATCATTAAATACTATACTTCCAATGCCATACTTACAGTACATAGTACATGCCGGCGACCCCTCCTGTGGTGCCGGGCGGCTAAATTCCAAAGATTGTCGATCGCTGCGGAACAGAGCCCTAAAGCAGCTAGACAATTTCCCAGGCATTTCACAAAAAATTGGTGTTACCTGGTCAATAATTGTGTCTGCAGATACAATACGCCAAATTCAAATTGTCAGGGTTAAATTAAGAGCCGGGTCATGACTGCACCTGACCAAACCTAAGCAGGACTGTACGGTTTACCAAAGAACTTACCTAACGAATTTTACCTTGTGTTTGGTGGTTTTGACAAATCTGCCAAAGCTGACAAAATGGACCCTCGTCAAGATGCCGTGTCAGACCACAAGACTATCGTCCAAGGATCGGATCGTGCAGCGCTGCCGAGGTATCGCGTCTCGTTCGGTCGGGCCCGCAGTATCAAATCGTCCGATCCCGGTTCGATAGTCTGCGTCAACCTTCAATGATCCGGCATCAATCTTGAGGGTCCCTATTCGGGCGCCAACTGTGGAAACAGAAAAATAATATGAGGCCGGGAAGCCCAAAAGAAACACACCAACACAGGTTACAAAGAACATACAAGTGCTTTATTTAAAAGCTACAACAGTTACCAAAGTCAATTGACAAACGGATAGCTATTCGGCTCTCAGAGTAATGTAACGAACTTCAACGAAGGTTCGATGCATTAGTGAGAGAGACCGTACATTGGAATACTCTGGCTTTTTATACTCTTTATCCAGCCCTTGGCCAACCCCCTCGCGGGTTAACCATTCTAGGAGTCGGGCTTATGGGTTCCTTGCCAGGTCAATCCTATAATATATGTATTTTGATTAGTTTCGCTGATATAGTTGTACATTTACACATAGGTCAACAATAGGACAAGGTCTCAGTTCGCGACCCCGACAAGTGGCCTGCAGGCATATTAATTATTCGTGCATACGGAGGTCACTACGGCCAGAATCTTACTCAGAATGTCATTCGGCCTCCATTTTGATGTTCAGGGTGACTTCCACATTACAAGAGAACCTAAAATTGCGGCTTAATCCAAGATGGCGACTTACATTACTTTCTCTAAGGTCAAGACCTTGCCGCGGAGTTTGTTCGCATATGATGTTTAGACAACTTGGCGTAGGCCAATACACATACAATTGTTGCGATAGGAGGCATAATATTGTTTCAATTCCGACATAGTGGGCGTGGCAGGTAGGACAATTTGGCCCTGGAGTGGGCACTGTGCCTGCAAGGTTCAAGTATATCTTTAAAAAGCCTAAATATTAAACAAAAAATCCCTGTTAAAGAAGTTTCTGGTTCTCTAGTACGATAATTCACTATAATGCATTGATATGATATGTAATTTATAACGCGCCTCTAAAGAAGTATTTCTAGGCGCGACAAGACAAGGAAGGGGAGACAAGGGGAGGACAAAACAAGCGATCTTACTAGGCCTTGTGTCATTCAGACCGTGCGATGGGGGGAGGTTAGAGAAGTGCCAGGGGATGGCAGATAACCTATAAAATATTCTCCCCAAAATAATCAGTTCAATGGTGGCATGGTTGCAGTGCAAAACCTAAAAACCATAAATCCCCCACCCGCACCATGGACTGCTCATGATGTCAAACATTTCAAACACATCATCAATGACATCACTAATGACATCAAGAGTGTGTGCACTACCTCAGAAAAAAGTGGAGAAGAGAATTGTTGCTACGGGTCTGCAAGACCTCGGAGGCACGTCCTCAAGCAATGGCTATTGTGTAGAGAGCGCTTGGGCACTGGATATTGGGCTCGGAAGTAGGCCATACCCTAGATGCAGCACTCACACTGTATGATCGCAGGGCACTGAGGGGTATTCTGGGGACAGGCAAGTCTGCATGCCATGTCTCAGATGTAGTGTCTGCCCTGGGAAAACTGTGTATATCGCCACTGTGCATGGGCATGGACCGAGGCCATGCTCACATACAGTGCAACCGGGCATGGCTACAGATCATGCCCTTTTGGGCACTCGGAAGGTCGGTACTTTATCTGAAGCATAAGCACAAATGACACTCCACATACCGTGACCACATGGTAGTGGCATTGCTGTTTATACAAATATTGTGTGGTCAAGATGGCTTGCACAGGGCATGGTCACGCCTCTTGTGAACAGCACCAAAAGGAACTATCGAGAAGGATAAAGCTCTGTGCATGTATAGCAGTGGTCGAAGTGAGCGGAAACGGTCGGGAGCGGTGTTCCACTTTTATTTTTTACTGTTAACAGCCTCACTACTTTTTGCAACCATTTTCACCATTCAGGAACTGTTCTCTGTGAAGTTAAAGCACGCGTCTCCATTTTATCACTGGATGCCAGTTACAGCTAAACTGAAATCTGTTTCAACTCAATTGGCTGTCAACCAGTATGACTGCAACCCTTGAAAAAGGTGCTGCCCGTTTGCCCTTTCCTTCATCCTGTGTCCGTCGCCGGAGTCACAGTTCCACTACTTTTGTGGTACACTTCTATCACTGGTGTATAGCCATAAGTCAAGTCCAGTAAAGAGTACTCACACGGCATGGTTAATAGCCGTGTATTATGTGTACTCTTATTGTGCTGGTATCTTTGAGGATACTGCCCCTGATCCCTTGTTGGAGGTTGGAGGTAGAACTGCACTCGCTCTGCAGCCTTGCTAGCACCAGGAGTATACATTGCCCTAACATTACAGGGGGCCTTGCTAGCACCAGGATTATACATTGCCCTAACATTACAGGGGACCTTGCTAGCACCAGGAGTATACATTGCCCTAACATTACAGGGGGCCTTGCTAGCACCAGGATTATACATTGCCCTAACATTACAGGGGACCTTGCTAGCACCAGGAGTATACATTGCCCTAACATTACAGGGGACCTTGCTAGCACCAGGATTATACATTGCCCTAACATTACAGGGGACCTTGCTAGCACCAGGAGTATACATTGCCCTAACATTACAGGGGGCCTTGCTAGCACCAGGAATATACATTGCCCTAACATTACAGGGGGCCTTGCTAGCACCATCAGGACACACTGTCCTGGGACCAAATCATCAAAGCTTTGCACCTGTGCAAAAAATCAGAGCAAGCGAATTTGCCACCACTTTAGCTGTTTAGATGATACGGAATATAGCAAACAGGTTTATCTCCAATCTGTACTATCAAAATATAATTTCAACTAGGCAAAATTGAAGCAGGCTTCTTTATTTAATACGTTTGCTGCATACCAGGAAAAAAAAAATTACTAAACACCATTCGCCTTATGCTGTGCCCAACACATAGTACAAAAAAGATTCAGATTCATTGTTGCCCTAGTGCAAATATTTTTAGATAATATGTATTGCGACATAAACTATGTTGTGTTATCAAAGCATCTGCTCCATTTTTCTGCACTGGTGGCCATTTTAGATAATCTGGCCCCTGATGGTGAGACAAGGATGCCCCTGTAATGCGAGGTTGCCAAGACACCGGATCCTGCCCAGCTTGGGGCCATACCCCGAGGGCCGACCTTGCAGAGCCGTCTATGTGGGTGTCTCACCCCTTCCAGTGTACAGCTCTGTGAGATTAGGTATTTGGAGAGCAGTCATGACATGTGTGCGCCATTTTAAATGTTATTGCTCTGTTCCCTTGTAGGTTAAGGGCTGCTCACAAGGCAAATGGGAAATGCCTGCCGGCAGCGACTCTGTCATGTGTCATTGACTGTCACCCTACAGCTGATTAAGTTGCAGAACGAAAGTTAAAGTAAATAATTGCAAAACATGACATAGTTGTATGCCTGTTTTACCCCTTGACAAAAAAGCAAAATACATAGGGCGAAATGAATGCTTATTCTACCCTAAATGCCTTTTGGAAGATTTTGTCTGCATTACGAATTTGAGGTTTTTAAGAACAGACTAAATAGTGACTCGCCCCCTGAAGTGTGCCTGAAATAAACCTTAATGAGTCTAGCAATTATTGTATGGAATTCCAGAAAGGCAAATAGCTCAAATAGCCACATGGCATTGGCCAGAGCCCAGGAGCTTCAAATTGTAAAAAACATAAAAATAAAAAAAGGATTGTAATTTTTTTTTTAGGGATAGCAAGGGAGACCCCAGGGGTACCAAGGGAGAACTGCAGGGGTCGGAAGTACGACCCCTGGCGACCCCTAAATGACGTCCCTGGGTAGTCTTTTCATGTAGTCTGGACCAGTTGGTGATAGGAAAGCAGCTGTCTGGTGACCATTCTTCATCCAGTTGCACTTTGCATGTGGATGTTCGGGAGTCCAACCGCATGGAAACAGCAACAGTATGGGGTCCCAAAGGCAAAGTGCTGTTGAAGGAAACCCCAGCGCTCAGTGGAGTTTACATGGGACCACTTAGCAATACTGACAGCCTGGTGGGACTTAAACCCTGTCTCTGTAGACCTGCAGGCTGTCCCGTGCCAGTGTAGGTGCTCTGCCTCTCCTGACAGCCATGAACATAGCTCATTGCAAATCTTCTCCTTGGAGGTCTGCATTTATAATGGGGAAATGAAATGTGAGTATTGCATAAGAAAGCAGAATGACATGAGCCGAAACATCAGTATCAATGGATCATCTCAGATCCTATGTGGGGCATCACAGGAGCTCTCTTTCTGCATATGTTTGCAATGTGAGTTTTAAGGAAGGGGTTGAGCTATATGGGCACATGGGGCCAGGAGGAGTCTGCAATCATTATTAGCTTTATTGACCAAGAAAAATACACTTACTGACCAGTTACTTTGTGTGTGCATTACTGCTCTGTGGTCAAGTAATCGAAGGTGTATCACTGCCCCACATTGCTATTGGGGAAATACTTCATATACACCATTGGATAAGGTATGTACCTAGAAGTAGTTCTTTGCCTAGTAGACCAGAATCCGTTTTTCTAATTTTCCCATGAGCCGCAGGGATTGGATCGAGCAGATGTCAGTTTATGAAAAGCAACCCTTAAGCAACCCATACAGTGCCAAAATAGTTTCACCTTATATACAGGCCATAGTCGTTGCCTCGTTGCCTCGTTGCCTCGGCATATCATCAATAGGCAATATCTTTACCCAACATTATGGGAATCATTTCATTGTCTTTGGACGATGAAACAACATGCTGGTCCTGCCACAATTCAAACTTGTGACACACACCAATCTCTGCAGCGGGTGTTTAAATCACTAACCTATGTTACCAAAATTGTCAAACATGTTAAGGTATATCCTTAAATAAGCATCCCTTTGAATAAACTACACAAATCAATAACTAAATAATTTTAAGAATTATGTTTTTTTTTATTCCACCAAGTGTGCCCACTTCTAAAATTTGGTAAATGATGGTACATTAGAGGACCAAACTGATTTCACCATACACAGACGGCTGTCTACCTTATTTAAAATTGTATTTTTGAGAACAACACACATTCATTTTTAAATCAAAATGTTCTGTGATGCATAGCAATGATCTTTCTGACACTCTCTGTTGTGTTGTTTTGCCCTTTCAGATTGACGCATACTTGCTTTGCACAACATATTTCTAGTAAGGAGTTGCATATATTGTTTGGTTGATTTACCGTGTGGTTTAAGGCTTTTAATGTCACTTTATTGAACAGAGGAGAGCTTTTGAAAGAAACACTATGCAGCATTATATGTTGATGCACAACTAAAGTGCAGTGTTATGAGATCTAAGCTCATAATTAGCAAATTGGAATGTGTGGAAGTGTGAAACAATGGCTGACATTATGGCATACCCACTTAACCAAAGTATGGGATCCTAAGCAAATCCTTTTACTTTGCTCCCTCTTATTTCCCTTGGTTGCCAGAATTGGGGCCACCAAGAAGTAAGTTTCTTAAATGTGTATTATAGAAAAATTGCTGACCTGATATATATTTAACAGAATGCAGTGTAGTTTGATGTGTAATCATTCTGGCAGTTTGTATAATGAATACAACAGGTTCAATTGAGTCCCATTCCTTACGCTATGTAGGAGCATGAGAGGATGGGAGTATGTGTGGGGGCATTAGAACAAACCCAATAGTGACTCATGAATATTCATAGTCCACCCTTTTAATAATCTAGTTGCACGCCATATTTGCGAGTCGCTGATAGAGGGCACGAAGCATCCCACACTTCCCTGCTGGCCACCCTTTCCTTCTCCATTCTTACGTTGATAGCTGGCCAGAAGTAGAACAATAATACATGTCATCCTGTGGTGGCGGGCAACCTCGCTCGAAATAGAAAAAGGTAGAAGCTCAAAATAAAATAAATAGGTGGGTGGGTGCTGGAATAGGAAAACAAATAATGTTCCATTTCTTTTCTAGCAGCAACAACTGCTCATGCTAAACACTCTAGCAGGAGGGGATCCAGGTTCTGTAAAATGAACAAAACACGTGTAATGTATTTATCACTGTGAGAGAGCCTGCTCTCGCTACAGTTAAACAAAACGAGTGTTTCTTCTATGTCTATCCTGAGCAGGTACTCGAGTTTGGAAAAGAATAAAAACATGGTCCTGCAGAGATACCATCCAGCCCTCCTATGCTGGGTCCTTGTCTGTTTTGAACCCTTGAACGTTTGCAGCAATAAAGAGCTGAAAATGCTTGAAAGTTAAAGGAATCTCAAACCACCAGAAATGTGAGTGTTTTGAATTTCCCTCAAACTGATTCAAAGATGAAAAATTATGAAAAAGATAAATCCTTCAAATGTAGTGTGATACAATGGAAGATATGCAGGCACAGTTTGCACATTGCTTTTTGCGATATCTCACAATTACACACCCCAATTTTACAGTTTTCTACTCCTTTGTGTATAAAATAGGTCCTAATTTTTCCCTAGTGAATCGTACTTATTATATCAGCCACGGAAGGTTGGTAGACTGCCGGACCCTGTATGGGTGTGTAGTGGTGGCCGAGAGGTTAAGGCTACAGACTGGAAATCTATTGGGGTTTCCCGGCGCAGATTTGTATCCTGCCGACTACAAACACTAATTTTGGGGAGGAAGGATAGCTCAGGGGCAACAAGACAACACGGTGCAACACAGCTACGAATCCCGATCCTGTGCTTAGAAACCACTTCATGGTATTGAGCACGTTAGAAATGAACAATAAAATAAATTAATAAACCTCTTCCCAACAAGTCCCACTCAGACCTCAGCAGTGATCACTTAACTCGACCTCAAAGTGTTGTATAAAACACACACAAACAATAACAAAACATGTTCAGTCAAGTTATCCACAAGCGCTGTACAACATTAGCTCCTTTAATTAACTAATGGGTCGAGGAGATGCACAAACTTTCAGAGGTCGAAAAAATGATTTATAAAGTGAAAAACAAACTGACCTTTCACGACAAAATCTGGGGAAAATGTAATGATTTCCTTTAATCTGTTTATTTTTTTTTTCTGTGGTGTTAGGCTCTGTTGATGTATTATATGTATTTTCTGTTTCCTGTTTTGTTGTACTCTGTATATAATTTGTAAATAAATAAATAAATAAATAATAACATAAAAAAAACATTATAGTGTGTTGCTGGTGTTTCAATAGCGCTGCCAAAAATGCTTCATGCCGCTTTTTCATTCACTCTTCTATACAGGGGGCAAGGGTGTAGCTGGTGGGAGACATGGCGTCATGGCGTGAAAGGGGGTCGGTCCCCACAGCAATAATAAAATGCCAAAACGCGAATCCACTCGGGGGCATTAACCAGGCAACATTTCTTTATGTTGCTGTTGCTTCAGTAGGTCAGCAATATTTAAATGGGACCACCCTATATTCAGAGGAAGGTCACCCCAGGTGGGGCTGGTAATTGATTCAAGGGTCAACTAATGTCATCATCTCTCAGACACAGCCGACTGTGCAAGCAATCACGGCAGCAGTGAAAGCCAGCAGGGCAGTCAAAAGGTAACAAGAAGCACACCAGACAACTCAACACAATCAACAAAGAACATTTGTTTTCTTGAAGCTAGGCATCTCCGCAGGGCAGTATTGATTGCCATAAGATAAGTGGCACATACCTATGGTTTAATTAGAAATGGGAATGTAGCTGTTACCTGATGGACGGGACTGCTGGTCAGAAATCAATTCTCAATCAACATCAGTAATTGCAGACATCAGGTACGTATTAAGTGCTGTCACGTGTAGGATCTTCATTAAAATAAAATTGCAAATAACTTGCAAATGCATGCATGCACAAAAACACTGGTTGTGAAACAGGTCGAAAGGAAACATGTGAAACGGATGAGCAAGTGAATATGTGGAATTTGAAACTAATTGCAACCAGTTGCAAGCCAACCAAAGTACAAGAACACGTTCTACCCTGTATGGGGAGGTGCACAGCAGTGCAAGAGTACACAGCAATCTGTACAAAGGGCTCGGCTCCACGCCTAGCGTGTGCCTGGGCCACGGGAGAAGGAGACGGCAAGCGACCAAAGCTTTAAGTAGAAGGAGCAAAGTGGGATGAGTCGTACCACGGATGACACTAATGCAATGTATGGAGACTGATATCCACCAGAGGTACAAGGTTGGCATACCGTTCAACCTTTTCATTCCCCAGTGTGTGTTAGGGTGGTTGAGAGTCCACTGACATGAATGGACGGGTCAGAGGCTTGGTGGGTGAAAACATTAATTCCTAGGCAGGTGGCACCCACCTAGAGCATGTGAGTGGAGAGGCATGTGCTGGCAATGAAGTGGAAGAGGACCTCATGAATGAAGTATTTTGTATTTGTATTTTTTTATTTTCTTTGACGAACAGAGATGTCAATTTCTATCAGAAATTACTTAGAATACCACATTTACAGGTGGCGGAAGCATTCCCATGAAGGGTACCTGTGCAATAGCATTAAGATGAGAACAAGTAGTGAGACACTTTATGAGGGTGTAAAAAATAAAATTAGGACATATACCAGGGACAAAATAAAACAAACAGAAACAAAATGTATATAAGGAAAATAAGAAAGGCAAGAATCTGAGTGAAACACTAAGAACCGTGCTGTACATCAAGGTTAAAAAGCACTGTCCTCCCCTCACTTGTCATCATGCTCTACTGAAATCCATGTTACAATAGCTGGGGGAATCACACAATCACCTCAGCTGAAAGATGGGCTTCCACCCATTTGGAGAGCAAGCACTTCGTTGTGTGGGAGTTCATCTCAATGGTTATATAGAGGAAGTGCCCTGAGGAAGATCTCTTGCAGGGGTCGAAACAAGTGTAGGTGTTTCAGTAAAACCATTATATTTTGGAAATTGACTGGCCTATATATTTAGTCAATGAGACTGATTGTATTACTTGCTTTTGAGTGTGGTGGGGCACAAGTGGTTAGATCAATTTAAATAATCTTTATTTGTGACCTTGGGCTTTGGCTACCTTCTTCTGACCAATGCAAGCCTACCCATAGCAGGAGTTTGGAAAGCATCCCTTAATTACTAGTGTAGATAGCTCAACTGGGTCGTAGCTCATCATTCAGTACTTCACAGAGTACCCAAAGGAATGTACTCCATTTGCCTCAATTATACATCAATGCGTCAAATGGGAGAATACCTCTGATGGGATGCAGAGGCAAAGCCCCCCACACACAGCATTTGCGTGGCATTTTGAAAGCACCCAAATGGCATTTCAATGTCCTTGGGAACTGTCTAGGTGGGCAGTGCTGCATGGCTCTCAGTCTTAGTAGGCTGTAGCCTGACATTGCATTTCAAACTGCAATGCAAATAATCCATGCCAATTTTCAGTCGCCATGTTTTGAACTGTAACTATGCAGCTGTGACAATGCAAGAACAGGAAGGTGGTGTGACATGGCATACATCGAAATATGTTATGCTTTGACAACAACAGCATCAAGTAAAAACAGAACATGACATAACATTCCATCAGGCTGGACCACTACTCCTTAAAAGCACCTCCCATCATAGTACCACTATGGGTTAGTAAGCGAAGGGTTGGTGTATAACATGTGGTTGGCTAGGTCAGTTATTTTATTTATTTTTCATTTACATATTTCTAGAGTACCAAAAGCTCACTAGCATCAGGGCGCCACATGTACACACAGGGACTCGCCGGACGGAATATATATATATATATATATTTCAAAAGAGCTGGTCAACTGATAATCCAAATGGTCAATTGAAAAGATGTGTTTTCAGATTCTTCCGGAACACTAAATAGCGTGTTTCCAAACGTAGCTCGAGTGGTAGGGTGTTCCAATCTTGGGCTGTAAGGACAGCGAAGGAACGACCAAGGCCTCCGATTTTCCTGGCTCTAGGAACACTCAACAGGCCACTTAAGCCTGAACAAAGCCGTCTTGAGGGAGCCTAGGGTTTCATTTGGTCCTTTAAGCAGGCATGATCTTTGCCATAAATACATCTGTGAGTCAGGGAAAAGCACTTAAAATGTATTCTTGCTGACACAGATAACCAGTGGAGTTTCTTCCTAGCGTGAGAGACATGCTCTCTTCTTGGGATGTTGTAAATGATGTGCACGGCTTCACTTTAAATCACCTGCAATCTCTATACACTGTTTTACTTGCCCCAACCAAGAGGGCTTTGCAGTTATCTAGGCAGGGCATAATGATTGCAGTTACCAATGTTGTCAAATATTTTACAGATAGAAGTGGTTTTGCATGTCTCAGCAGCCCAGATGGTATTGTATATTCCCTACCATGCCATCAACATGTGCATCAGAGCTTACTGGGGCGTTCAAGTGCACCCCTAGTGTTTTCACTTTTTCCTTATTCTGGATTTCTTTTTTTTCTATGATCATAGGGGAATATTCAGAGTTTAATTTATCTCTAGCTTGTGTCGAACCAAAGATCATTAGTTCTCTCTTAACTGGGTTCAGGCACATCCCATTTTGGCACATCCAACCTTTCACAATGCCATAGATGTAATTAAGCCGTGCTGAATCGCCCTTGTAGTGTCCACTCAGCTCCATCAGAGGCTGATTGTCGCTGCACAGATAGTGAAGTGAACGTCTAGAGTGGTGAAAAGATCACAGAACGGCTTGATATACAGGTTAAATAATGTAGGGGAAAGGCATGCTCCTTGTGGGACGCCATTTTATATGTGTTCAAGTTCTGATGACGCACCCCCCACAGCATACTCGTGATTTTCTATTGCTTAGGAAGGACCGTATCCACCATATGTGGAAAGAAAGTCCTGTGAGGGATTATGATCTAGCAAATCAACCACGGCAGACAGATCTAAAATTATTAGGAGTCCTGATTTGCTGTTTTCCCTGATGTTTAGCATACCTGTCTGTAGGTCTAATAGCGCACTTTCTGTGCATGGAGCCAGATTGATTTGGATGGAAGATATTTGCATTTTCCAGATGATGTTGGAGCTCTAGTGTTGCAACTTTATCAATGATTTTCAATAGGAACTGCGTGTTGGTTATGGGGCGCAGATTGCGTGGATCATTAGAGCAAGGGGACGTTTTCTTTGGTGGGGGAGTGACCACTACGTGTTTGATAGTACCTGGAACATTTCCATGACTAAATGAAGAGTTAACAAAATGTGTCAAGAAAGGGGCAAAAATATTAGGATTTTGGAAAATGAATTGAGGTGGAAGAATCTCACCCGGACAAGATGTCGGACGCATGGATTTAAGAGTTGATAATAGTTATTCTTCTGATACATGAAGGAGAAATGCAGGTGCTGAAGGATTTCACCTTGAACAGTCAAAGGCAAATGGTTGCTGTCTTGCTTCAAGGAATTACAAATCTTGGAGCTAGCTGATCTAATCTTACATGCGAAAGCTTTTTGTACCATGTGCAATCATCGTCAGTAGGCACGAACAGTTGGGGCTGCAACTTTGGATTCTCCAAGCTTCTGTACATTTTAAATATCTTTTTCGAATTATCAGCAGCGGACTCAATTTCATTATTATAGAAGTTCTTGTTCGCCTCATACGTTTGTTTTTCATAGATATTTTGTAGTGATTTGTAGGCTTCTTTATTTTCACTTGTAGGATTTTTTTCCCCAGATCCGTTCAAGCTGCCTCTCCTCAACCTTTACCTTGACCAGAGCGGGAGTATACCAGGTTTATAAGCTGGCCCCGTCTCTTGAAAGGGGCCACTCTGTCCAGGAGACACTTTAATTCAAAGTTGTAAGTTGTTGCCAACATCTCTTGTGAGTCAGAGACCTGAGTAAGGACCATGATGTGCTCTAGACATGTTTCTAATTCCCCCTAAGGTGACCCTTTTTAAGTTCCTACTATTTACTCTTTTCGGCAGGGTAAATGTTTTTACGGGCTTGCTGGGAAGATGTAAGGAACATTCCACAAATAAATGGTCAGACCATGGGTAAGCTCTGGTATTTGTGATTTCCATGGAAATGTTGATGATGATGATGATGGGCGCGTATCTGACCCTATTGCTTCATAAGTCTTCTGGAGGCCCGTTGGTGCTGTGTCCAGTTGGTAATGTCAGTCAGTCACATTGGTTACAGACTGTAGGCTAGTGTTTGTACGCGCAAGTCAGATCACATAACCGTATGATTGACATACAACAGCAATACAGATTGAGGAAGAGAATTTCATAATACATTGCAGATCATCGTAAAATTGTATAGTGCAGAATTCATCATTGAGCGCTCTATTCGGACCTGGCGCAAACGCTGCATTTGGAGAGGTGTGGGTGGCAGTCAGTGTACCCCTCAGAGTACAGATGGGGGCACTGAGGTATACGTGTGCACTGTGCCAGCTTTTAGGCATAGTGCCATGATTACCAATTGCTCCACAGGCCCAGAACATGGTGCCTGTAAGTCATGCATGGAAACAGCAAGTCATTGCTCATCCCCGACATCTGGCAAATGGAAGATGAGGGTGATGGCTCTGTTGTGGGACAGGCAGGTAAAACCCAATGACACTTCCCTCAGCTATATGTTGCCAAAGGTGACGAAGATTAATGTCTGTTGTGTCTCAATGACTTTCAAAGGTAAGTGAAGCTCAGGGGCTAGCCTTGTGATAATGTTTAAAAAGCACTGGACCTATAGGGTGCTATAAGTGTGCATCCCTAATCCCACGCTTCATCAAATACTGTCATGACTCACCGCACTCGATCCCTTTGGCAAGCCTGGGGGCTCTGATCGTGGCTTGCGGCAGTCATTTCTCCACCAATATGGCTGCCGCACATGTTCCCGGACAGCAATAAACGCAGTCTAGAGTTTTCCTGAGAGTGTTCATATGTGCCCGGATCACCCTTGAGCCCCGCGTCTCAACGCTCGGTTTGTGGTGGCCTGGCAATTTGTCTGGCTTGTACTTCCTAGCTCAGCACGCTCCTGGTTCTTCCTTGTTTCCCCTTTCCTGTGTTTCCTGGTCCCTGCTGGTTCCCTCTGTTGCTCTATTCGTTTCCTTGCCTGATTCCTCCTGTTCCTCTGTTGCCTGTTCCTCATTCTACTGCCTGGATTATTTCTGCTGCTGCATCCTGGACATTCTTCATCTCTGGATTACCCATGCACCATCTACAAGTTTTTTCCCTCTTTGAGTGTTTTCCTGCCTTTTGAGTTGTCTCTGCTGGGTCAGTCTGCTTGGTGGTTTGTCTACTGGGCAGAGTGGCGTCAGGGCAGGCTTGATTAGACATGGACAAATTGTGCTAATTAGAAACAATTGTGTTTCTCTAACAAGTTGTCACTATGATTTTAAGGAATTAAGGTAATATTGGATAAATATGTTGTTCAACACATTGGACCTTAAAAATGTTGTACATAGATTTTTTAGAACCACGACCTGCCCCTGATGAAGAGTGCTGTTTTCACTCGAAACACGTTGGGCCTTCCACAACTTCTACACAATGAATAAATTGAAGATTGGTTCTTGCAACTGCATCTGATTGAAAGTTTATTTGTTTAAATAATGTTGAGTCCTAAATTCAGTTAACCTTAAACCTTCGTAGGTTTTCTAAAAATACAAGACATATTATTTATATTATTTACTGAATTACTGATCTGGTTTATCCAGATATTAGAAAGTGTGCAGGGGACGTGAGTTCCCTAATAGCGAACTTAGTTGTTTCATTTGCTTTTGACTACAGCCTAGGTGTCAAGGTTGTCTCCTTCTCCTCTGCACCTCAAATTTTAGCAACCCTTTTACTGACTTCTTTTTCAAACTAGCAAGATCTCCCTAATCCCGAATAACAAACAGGGTGTGCTATATAGGTCCATTCCTTTTTCTTTGCTTGCTTTCTACCCCTAGAGGGGTTGACACCCCACTTTGGACCCCAGCACCCCGGCCCCCTTGAAATGTCATTTTCTAAAATAAATAGTCTAACAGACAAAGCTGCAACTAGTCTAGCCTTCACGGATGAAGAAGCGGAAAGGATTCCAGGCCTAATTAAAGACACCAGTACAGAAACAACCAACAGAGAAAATCCAGATATCTTAATTCAACGGATGGAAAGATTGATACGGAGAGAAATCTCACAAAAACTTCATGCTACCACCCTGACCCACTACTACAAGGCTAAAAGAATTCTGAGAGGTCTCCGAGTCTATCTCGGCCCCACACTATGTAAAGAAAACAAGGAATTTGTGAAGAGGTGGGAACACATCTTGAATAAATGTTCCCTAGACCTGATACTGCTCACTATAGAAGAACTAGCAAAATCATTACACACGATCAATCAAGAAATAGAAGAAGTTTCCACACAACTCATTAAACTTAAATCATCAGCTGAACTACAAACCATCCTAGAGGATACTAACAACAAATTAGATTCTTACAAGCGTGATATTGAGCAACGTAAAATCTGGAAGTTCCATAGAGATACGCTGGATTACGCCAGAGAAATAGTTTATTCCTGGCAGGAATACTACAGTAATTACAAACCAAGAGCCCCACCAGCAGGAGCACCAAAAAAACCATCTCCCAACAGTAACACAGACAGTAGTGATATCACAAGCGGAGAACAAGAGGAACAACCAAGTACAAGCAGATCGCATCTTACCGCGACCCCCACCCCTACAGACACAGAGATCACATTACCAATAGAAAGGGTGATTGATACGCCAATTCCTCCAAAACCAGTCCAGCCTTTTTAAGGAGACGGCCGAACAGACGAGGCCAAAAGAAAGCCGAGACAAAAGAACAAATAGATTTGCCTCTGATCATTAACATCTCTTCTAGACAGCTCTCAAGGGCACAGATTGATACATTAAGTCTAGGGACTTCGTTTATACCCACCAACTCCAGTAATTTGTTTGAAGAGGAAATTAATCTATTCAAATTGATACGCAAAATGGAGCTAAAAATCTTCTTCGACAATTTGGGTGACATCAATCCAGGCAAAGAACATGATTTTCTGGAAATGAAGAAGCAGAGTTCCTTTCACCCGCAGATTAATAATCCACTGGTAAACCTTTTCAAATCTAAAACCACAAAAGACTTGAGGAAAATCAAATTTGAAAGCTCTAGGAATCAAAACATTCGGAAACATCAGCTCAGAATTATTAAAGATCTAGCAGATGACTATACTCTCACTATCAAACAGGCTGACAAAGGAGGAGCCTTAGTACTCATGGACACTAACTTTTACAGTGAAGGTTGCCTCAAACTACTGAATGACAGACGTACATATCTCCAATTGGACAACGATCCCATTAATAACATCAGTGCCGTAATTCAACAGACAATTGAGAAAGCCAGTACAATGGACTGGATATCGGACAAGACTGAGGAATTCATGATCAAAAATAATCCAGTAACCCTGGTATTCTACCGGTTACCTAAAATCCACAAAGATTAAAAAAAAACCTTCAGACCAATTGTCGCGGGTACCGACAGCATTTTCCAACCCTTAGCTGTTTACCTGGACACAGCACTCCAACCTTTGGTACAGAAAATAGCAACATACTTGAAGGATACTACACACTTTCTGCAAACAATCAAAACCTTAAAGATCAACTTCACGGACCCACTCATCTTCTCTATGGACGTTAGCAGTCTATATACCTCGATCCCACATGATGAGGGCATTGCTGCCCTAGAATGGTTCCTTCTAGGTAATGATGACATAGGAATACACAAAACCTTTGCAATTGAATTGATCAATTTAATATTATTCAACAATTACTTTAGATTTAATGAGCAATACTATCTTCAGATTTCAGGAACCTCAATGGGCTCAGCTGTAGCCCCTTCTTATGCGAACATTTTTATGTTCCACTTCGAAAAAACACATGTTTTGGACCACCCACATTGGAAAAATAAGATTATCTGTTGGACAAGATACATCAATGATGTTTTCGGCATCTGGAATGGTACAGAACTAGAACTTACAGACTTCTGGCAATACATCAATCAGTGCAATCCAAGAATAAAATTCACAATGGAAATTGGAAAACCACAGGTGAACTTTTTGGATGTGACAGTAGAATGGAAAAACAATGAACTAGTGACATCTATGTTCAGGAAACCGACAGATGTTAACAATTCCCTACATTATAACAGCTTCCATCCTAGACACTTGAAAGAAAACCTCCCATATAGCCAACTTTTAAGAGCTAAAATTATCACCTCTGACACAACAAGATTACAAACAGAGTTTGACACAATGAGATCTCGATTTCTTGAAAGAGGATTCCCAGAGCAGATTGTGAATAAAGCCATCATCAGAACCGAGGGTGACTCTCGTGAGAAACTACTGACGAAGCAAACAGCACAGACAAAATCTAACCTTATCTACACACTCAGGTACTCAGCGCAAAGTTATCAAGTTAAAAAGATTATTACCAAGAATTGGGATCTTATTTAATCAGACCCTAACCTCAACCGACTTTTTCCATCTCCTCCAATGCTGGCGTACAAGAGAGGGAGGAATCTGAGGGACTCCCTCATCAGAGCGGAAAGACCGAAAAAATCAACCCAAAGGACACTGACTAAGAGAAAGAAGGGCACATTTCCCTGTCTTAATTGTCAACATGGTTCAAATATCATCAAAGGGAACCACATAAGACACCCCAACAATGGAAAGAAGATACAACTTAAGAATTACGCAACCTGTGATTCTAAAAATGTAATTTATGCCATCAAATGCCCATGTGGGAAATATTATGTGGGGGAAAACGAGTAGAAGAGCCAAAGAAAGGTGGACAGAACACAAGTCGCAGATTAGAACTAAAAATCTCAAATCACCAGTATTCCGGCATTTTAGGGATAATAAACATAACATCTCACAGATGCGATTTGCTATACTAGAAGTAGTGCATTCACTGCCAAGGGGAGGTGATCTTCCCAAAATCCTGTCCCAAAAAGAGCTCTATTGGATTCATAAGTTAGATGCTATGTCCCCCCTGGGCCTGAATGAAGATTTTTTACCTAGGGCCCTTCATCTGAAGTTGCAATTTCTCTTGGTCTTTCCTCCTCACTTTCTTTTTAGCTGGTGATCTGAAACAGGTTTCTTAATACTATATTGTGAACCTAAATAGGGCAGGTAAATAACTAAGTATCTGCACGCTAACATTGTGAGTGTTGTACTACAATAATTAGATTGGGAACCTGACAAGGGCAGCCATATACAGCATTATAACCATATTGGAATCCACACTTGTTTTGTTATGTGGACATGCAATGCAGACTCAATGTATTCACACAATAGAAATTGTTTACTCTGGTAAGTCTTTTTGGCACCAGAGAGTCCTTCTAACAATACCTCCTCTGTTCTATTCCAACTTGAGAATGGGTTCCTTTTCAGTAGCCGGGTTCCCTTCCCTTAGTATATCATACCCTTGGTAACTGGGCCCTGAGACTATGTGTATGGCACTTTTTGCCATATGAAGAAAAACGAGTGACAATGAGAATCCGACTCAGTGCTTAACAGCTTTTTGTTAAATACTTCCTTTACACCTTCCAACCTTGATACTGAGTTCAAGCTCACATGACTAACTCTATCCCATATTTTAGCAACTCACCGTAAATTGGGTCGCTTAAATAGGCGCAGGCATCATGTGGCATCCACCCCTCTCATGATTCTCTAATTGTTTTGTTTTCTTTGTTAGCTTAATAGCTTTACTTGTATAAACTGGTCCATCTTTCTTAATTTGATGCTCACTAAACATTGAATGGACTGTTTTGTTTAGACACGACATTTGCTTATTAGCACCGACATGATTATTTTAAAGACCACCTAGACACCTTTGCACTTCAATTTGGTGCACTTTTTTTAATAAGCAGATGCCAACGCGCTCTGTGTCAATACATTACCCACACTTGGCTTACTCATCGGGGCCGGCATAGGACCCTTGTTTACCGGACGCTGTGTTTACATGTGACGTCACCCGCACGCGAGCGTGATGACGTCACAATGTAAACAGAGTCGTCCTGTTCTTCCCCTTTTTCATGTTAATCAAGGTACGGTTTTCTATATTTCCCGACAGCAACTGAGGGTCTTTTTTACCCCAGAGAGACTATCCCTCAAGAGGGATGTGTAAAACTTTGACTGCAGTTTAATAACTTAATTATGACGCCGTCCGCGCATGCGCGTGATGACGTCATGCAGCCATCTCGTCATATATACGCGGCCGTTGCCCAGGGTGTAGTAGGATGAACCTGCTTCTTCCTGACTCCACGCTGAGGCAACGGCAATCTTTAGGTAAGTGAAGGTTTGGTACTAGTCTTTAAACCTACCCACCTCCATGCTCATTCCATCCATGGAGAAGCTCACCTAACTAGGTTCTCCATTTTTTCTTTTTTCTCTCTGTAGAAACCGGGATACTTTATATCTACCTTCACACTGGGATCTCTCCTAAAATGGTGGAGAAGTAATCCATCTACCCCCACTAAATCACAGCCAAGTAGCTGTTACTACAAACCTTAGCAGTTTAGACACATGTAAATGCCTGTTATTACTAACAAAATTTTTTGTGGAGCATGTTTGAACCTAATCTACTTCTAGGAATCTGTGTGGTAAACTACTACACTATCCTCTCTTTTACAGATTTGACAATGTTTTCCCCCCTGGCTTTTCACTGACTCCTATGAGCCAATTCTGGAGAACACTGCGCCTTTTGCAGACACACTCCAACCCTCTTTTTTATGGAAAACAAGATCACAAGGTTAGTTAGAATCTCTTCAGTTTTTCTCCTAATTTGCTCCCTATGACCACTCACAACAATGTATTTACAACGTAAACCTATTTGGGGATATTGTCAAATGAGCATTGTTCTCAGTAGATCTATAGCAAATTAACATGACTCTAAGACCAATGGAGAATCTGTATTCCTCTTTATATGCTTTTCTCTGACATGGACAAATTGTGCTAATTAGAAAAAATTGTGTTTCTCTAACAAGTTGTCACTATGATTTTAAGGAATTACGGTAATATTGGATAAACATGTTGTTCAACACATTGGACCTTAAAAATGTTGTGCGTATATTTTTTAGAACCACGACCTGCCCCTGATGAAGAGTGCTGTTCTCACTCGGAACGCGTTGGGCCTTCCACAACTTCTACACGATGAATAAATTGAAGATTGGTTCTTGCAACTGCATCTGATTGAAAGTTTATTTGTTTAAATAATGTTGAGTCCTAAATTCAGTTAACCTTAAACCTTTGTAGGTTTTCTAAAAATACAAGACATATTATTTATATTATTTACAGAATTACTGATCTGGTTTATCCAGATATTAGAAAGTGTGCAGGGGACGTGAGTTCCCTAATAGGGAACTTAGTTGTTTCATTTGCTTATCACTACAGCCTAGGTGTCAAGGCTGTCTCCTTCTCCTCTGCACCTCAAATTTTAGCAACCCTTTTACTGACTTCTTTTTCAAACTAGCAAGATCTCCCTAATACCGAATAAAAGGGTGTGTTATATAGGTCCATTCCTTTTTCTTTGCTTACTGATTTCTAAACCTGCTTCTGCCGCTATCATCTCCTCCAGGTGTCTCCCAACTCCTCCTGCTGTTACCACCTCCTCCAATCTTCCACCACCTGCATGTTAACTCTTCCTCCAATTGGCTGTCGCTTCCTGTTATCGCCTCCTCCAAGCGTAAACCACCTCATCCTGCTGTTACCACTGCATCCAATCTTCCACCACCTCCTGCCATTAAAACCATATCCTGCTGAAGCAACCACCTCCCCCAATTACCCACTACAACCACCTGACTCCTTCTCCCTCTTTCCTTTGCTGCCACTCCTCCACAGAGCTCATAAAGTTCTCTGAGTGCTCTAACTGCCAAGCACAACCTACTACCATGACCTACACCTAGCAAATGGAATGAGAATTATTTATACTCTGTAGACTCCTCCCCATAGATGGACCATACCATGAGGGTATGCACCTGTAAAATGGGAAATTGAGCAGAGGCAGGGGTTGGTGGGATTTCGTAGCTACAACTGGGGCTTGTTGTGGCTCAGAGTGTGGGACCAAGACTAAATCAGGCTTAGCTGCAATCTTGGATTTCATACCGTCCGCTGTGAACCTTGTGGTATTTGCTTGTACTCCATTGAGGCCAGTCATGGTTTCTGCATAGGACATTGGAATTGGAAATACTTTGGGTATGTTGTTGTTTAGTCTATTTGATGTGTAGCAGATGATGTACACAACAATTGAATGTCGCGAGAGGTGCTTGTTGTGGGAAACACAGGTTATGTAGCATGGTTACCTGCATCAGTCTCCTAGATTCAAGAAGACATGAGTTGTAAACATTGTGCTCCCAGAACTGTGAGATTCAGTGCCAGCTCCACAAAGTCTGGACTGAATGGTTTCTGCAGATCGAGTTAAATGTGAAACAGTTCCCAGATCGCCATTACCTTTGCACCGGAATTGGGCTACCCTTAAAGAAAAAGCCTTCAGCTTCAGGTGTGTAGCCTTGGGTCTGTGGAGGAAGAGTTGTATACTCTCTGTCCTGTTCGGGGGGAACTTAAGAATAGATCATGCTTGGGTCCTACACCTTATCCCTACCAGGAATTGGGACCCTCCCCATACCACCCCATGCCCCAACATCCACTGGTTTGAGGAACCCCTGGCTTCTTTGGTCACCTTCCCACCAGCCCAGTCTAAAGCCAGGGACATCATCACAATGTATTTATCATCAGTGGTATCCCAAAGAATATTTCCAATGGTAGATAAAAAGTGAAAAACTGTCACTCCACCAGTTTTTACCTTCACCACATAGGAGGAGGTAGACCTTATAAAACGTTTCCTGATATGTATAGAAGTATTTTCCTTCACAGAAGAGAAGAGCATGCACTTCCCTTCACCACAGGACAACCATCTGTGATGCGCACCTGCTCCCCTCCTTTACCATGTAATCCATAAAAGGGTGCAATGCAACTCTTTCTGCATTTAAATAGTGTATGTGGATTCATTGAAATACTGCTTGCATTCTTTCAGTGAATCAATATATTTTACCACCATTAAGGCAGTGTTCTGAGATTAGGTGGATTTCCCAGAACACCAGTGGCAGTAATCCACCAAAACATATGCCAAACTGTAAGGCCCATACTATGTGACACAACCTATATGGCTGAAACACCTCTGAGCTAAGTTGTGCTACAGGTTTGGTCATAGTGCACACAAGCCTTTGCTAAAAGTTCCCAATTGCAGCTTCATTATTTTGCTAAATTTTCTTTAACTTCGTAACTCTGCAAACACACATTAAATCAAGGTGCGCTGAACACCAACTTCACATATAAAGAATGCATACAATGAAATATTATTACTTTTGATAGGGGGGAAGTAGGCTGGCCTTATTTTCACCAGACATGTGTCTTAAATATTATTTTATCTCATTCATTATTTCATCCCATTTTCTTTGCACAAATGGGTGTATGGGCTTCCTCTCCAAAGACAAGTTGGAGCCATACAGGGGTGTCATGGAGCCATATAGGGGTGTCATGTATCTGTTGCCCTTAAATTAGTGGTACAAATAAGTTCACAAACTAATGAGTAGCCTGTCCCAACCTGTGTACTCTGTCCAAATGACCCCAGCTGAAACCCCAAAACATTCCAACATTGCAAAGCATTGACCAATGTAGGTGCAGACCCCTCAATTACCTTGGCCGAAACGGGTCTACCACCTGAGGAATGAGTGCGCGTTTTGTATGTAAAGCAAGGGTTATTGTATACAAATCCGGGGAGCAGTTGGATAATCCTGTGGAACCAAACCAACTCAAGTCTCAATGAACTACATCAATTGATATATTTGTATAGATTTTAGCAACAGTTAAAACACTCCCAGATATTTTATTACCACCCACTCCTCAAACATGATTGGACAAAACATTTACAAAGAAGGTCCATCTTTTCCAAATTCATTCTTATTTGTCATCGACAATCTTTACGACCATCTTCCGATCATATTCAAAGTCTGCCTTTGCTGGGGATTGGTCTGTGATAGGTTGTGACATCATGGTACAATGCAGCATTCACATATAGCATAATTCATTACTTAGTAACAACTGGCCTAGAGCCTTTAATCTTAAGTATGATTGCACGTGGTCCGCTCAGATATTTTAGCAATACGAGGAAGGGCTGAACAAACATGTTTCTCTTTGAACGACCAATTGCAATCTCATCTGCCCCGGACTCCTGGGTCCTCTTAAGACATTCTAATTTATGCAACCACTACTCCAACACATACAACCTCTGGTTTCAACCTCTGAAAACAATTGACCACCAGGCACCCTGGCATGGGCCCCATCTTTATTTCTAACTCACAAAAATGGTCAACCCCTTCTACGCGACTTCAATGCAACAAGCAAGATTACATCTGTTCTTTGTGGAACTGTTAAACCATAAACCTTCATCCTGCTCACAGAGAGACCTTCTAATGGATGACTCATTCTTCCTCCATCAACCCTCTAAGCCCGAAACCAGAATGGCCAAGCTACCTAAAATGCATTGTGTAACTACTAACTGCAAAGTCTGAATAAGCTCACAAAACCCCAGTGCATTCAGAATTATATAAACTCCTTATTAAACTTTCTTCCATGTTTTTCTCTGTGTTATCAAAACTCCTTTTATACATATATCTTCATGCATATGTTTTATAAATATTATCCCTTCTTTGCGCTCACAGACAAAAAACAATACACATAACATGGGCTAAGTGTCAGAGTAGGTCAAGTCAAAAATCCATGTTGATAGCCTTCAGGAAAAACCAATCTAATAATTTGAGTTAAAGAAGAAGGATTTTTACATGAACCCCTTTTAATCATGGGGACCCTTACTGACACCGATCAAAGGGGAACCTGCTCTATACAGGCAGAACACAGATAATAAAGCTAAGTAGGCAGGCCTGAAACACGACACCTAGGAAAGATATCAGGAAAATGATACCACTGCGGTGCAAACATACTCATTTGTCCCTGCCACTCACCTAATTGCCCATACAGCGACCCCTGCTGGAAAATATTCTCTGACTCATTTTGATGGGGCTGAAGTAAAGATCGGATGATAATTTACAGACTAAAGGGTGGTGTCAGCAAAATGCAATACTTGCCATGTCATGGATTTGCACCACAGAGCTGGGGGCAGATTTTAGTTTAAAGTCTGCTTTTGCCTCCTACACCATTTCCATGAAAGCACCACGGGACCACTCAGGTGGTAATAGTGCACGGAATAAATATCCTTTAACTTTAACATAGCTTTAACATCAACATGATGCAAATAGACATTCATTTTTCAAATCGGGTGGAGATTCTACAATCCATATAGCTTTTTATGTTTTTTGCACCTTGAAGAATACAGGCAAGATCATGTTAACACGGTCCACAATGCACATAGATGGTGGGTGGCATCAACAACTGTATTTGTGAAAGGGTGTTTACAGGTACCAAAGGACTGTCTAGATGTCCATGTCTGGCTTCTAGCCTGTCAAAAAAACAATTAAAATAGTACAGAGAGGACCCCGAACACTCATGAATTAGGGGTTGTAGTTCTCTATGTTCTATTCATGAGTCATGCAACATTTCCTTTTCTGTTTTTACATGCATGTAGGCAGTGGTCTCAGTGTACGAAAAGAAGTAGTGGAATTGTGATCCTGGCCAGGGGGGAGGGGGAGAACAGAGTAGGCAAGAAGGGAGCAACATGCAAAACATTGTCAAGGGTTGTAGGCATGCTGGTTGACATCCAATTGAGATGAAACCGATTTCAGTTTAGCTGTACCTAAAGTGTAAAAGAGTGCTTTAACTTCACGAAAAACAGTCCCGGAATAGTGAAAATGGTTGCAAAAAGTAGTGGAACTTCTAACAGTAAAAAATAAAAGTAGTGGATCACTGCTCCCGACCGTTCCCACTCACTTCGACCACTGCAGGTAGGTGATGCCTTGTTTCCATTCTACAGGACCTTACTATTGGATTCTGCAGTATTATAATATGTCTCTCAGTCTCTCTCCCTCTCATTCTCTCTTCTGTTTCTCGCTCTCTTTCTCCCTCCCTCACTTTCTGTCTTGTCCGTCTCTCTCTCTCTGCCCCTCATGCATTTTACACCCTCTAATCACATTTCTGTGAAAGCCACACTTGCCAATAATGTAACACTACAGAAGAAAACTGAAAGACATTGACTTAATGCACTCTGAAAAGAAACCCTCAATGAGTCGTAAGGAACAGGGGTGGACTGGGAACCAAAAGAGGCCTTGGAAATAATGCTGAAAATGGCCCCATGTTACACATGTTTAGCAAGCTCAGCCCTTTTCCTACGAGAAGATCTCAAAATAAAACAGGTTTCCACACAAAAGAGGCCCAGGATGCAGAGGCCGACAGGGAAATCTCCAGAATTCCCTATAGGCCAGTCCACACCTGGTTAGGAAAGCTGATAAGAACTATAAAAAGGAATCAACCAGGGGAACGCTACTTTCACAGACACTGATTGAACTAGTTCAGCCCTAACATCATGATTTGGACTCACACACAGTAACCTTGTGGAAGCAAACCTCAGCAGAAAATAAATCTTTCAGCACCAAGGCATTTTACAGTTTACTAATTATGATAGAAGTTTATTGAGCAAAAGCTTTTAAAAACCTGACTTTAGCAAGGAGAGAGTGAATGAACATGGGGATACGCTGGCTATAGAGATATGCTACTAAAAAAGCATGGCACTGCTGCATGCTGGGACCCATTGATTACAACTACAGAACAAAGGAAAATCATGATGTAGGGCCACCTCTTACTGCACGCAGCCATTAAGGCCTGCTGCCACTAGCGCTGGTGGCATGCCATCAGTTGCCCATTGTCTTAAGACTGCCTTTCCTTTCCTTTCCTCTACAAGGACAAATTATATTTTAAAGTAGGTGGTACAAGCAGGTGGATTCAAGGCACTTTCGGCCCACCAAGGTCATCAAATGCTGGGTGGGCTTTAGATCCACCGTTCAAGCACTAGTCCTATCCCACCTGGTCAGGGGCAATGCACTCCTCGAAGGCTTCCCGTCATCCTTCATTGTACCCCTGAAAAGTGTCCTATACGTGGTTGCATGCCTCATCAAGGGTCAACGCAGATACAACCACATCGCCCGGGCCCTCATTGACCTTCACTGGCTCCCACTGCACGCACACATCACCTCCAAGTCTTGCTGCATCATCTATAGGGCAGTCAACCTCAAGTCACCCAGCTACCTCTCCAAGAGATTCAACATCTATGGCGGACAGTGTACCACCAGAAGTCATGACACGTGCAGACTTGAAATCTGCTGCTGCAAAAAGGAAAGGACCAGAAAACAGGCCTTCTCTGCCTAGGCCCCAAGACTGTGGAAACTCAGCCCTGTCATCAGACTCTCCCTGCGCTCCTACAATTTAGAAAGAACTCAAGACCCACCTCTACAGGAAATCTCTCCTCCTCAACACCTAGGCCATAACATTGCCCTTTGCACCACCAGGCTTGCTAGATGCCGCCTGCAGATCAGGGGAAGAGAAAATATGTCACGTCACAGTGTGAACATGTTTTATACTGGCACATATTGTGGGCAAAGGCATCAAGAAAATGTGTTGGAGAAATGCTCCTGTGCAATGTTGATGACTTTATGTATTGGATGTTTTCATGAGTTACCCTACAAAACCAATTGCAAACTGTTTGGCATTTTATCCAATTTTCCTAAAAAGTGTGCTCTAAATGCACCATTTTAACGCATCATTTTTTTAAACGTTCAACCTTTTCGCTTTGTGGCGAGAAACTCACCAACACACAAAAAAAGCAAAATGGGAAGAGCGTAGTTGAAACTCTGCCATCATCTGGCATGGGGGTAAGCCCCCAAAACAAAACCATGGACTCCTCAGGCAAAGCTTGAAAGACAATCTGCAAGGGCATCAACTATGCAGTGTGATGAAAAACTAAATATGACCATGAATGCCACAACCGGTGTAAAAACAAAAAAATACCACCTTGCTATGAAAGTCCATAAAAAGAGCAGCCCCGTAGAGGAAAAGGCGACAGTTCCTTTGAAAACTCCCTAACGAGGCACAACAGTACCTGCAGATCACAGATTCTCACTTTTTGATGGATTAAAATTGGAATGAGGCTAATCACAGTCATTTTATATAAAAAGGCTTAGGCAGGAATATTACAGGTGAAACACATCCACTCCAGGGTAGGCACGAATTAGGCTGCACATCTCTGGGAAAATGTCTGCAGTGCCGAGATCTCTTTCCAAATTAAAAAGGGTTTTATAATGAGAGTGACAGATGAAGGAGATGATGAGAAGAATATAATTAATCGAGGGGCATAGTATATAGATGATAGTACTATAATATATATATATATATATATATATATATATATATATATATATGTATATATATATATATATATATACATATATATATATATATATATATATATATATATATATATATATATATGCGTCAAAAGGCGCAGAGGCAGCAGCACTCTTCCGCTCCACTTAATAAAACGCTGTCCACGCCATGTAAAATATATACTTTTTAAAGCAGTGTTCTTTATTCTGGCATAGAATAGACTGCAGACTGGCAGCTAAAAAGCAAACATAGCGATGCATTTCACGCCTCACACTGCGCTTGATCACACACAATATTTGTTTGGGAGACCATCCCTCAAAACACAACACCCAACTCTACCTTTGACACATGACAAGGTCCTGTTTAACTTCAACACATAGCTAATGCTGGGAGCCTACTTGCAGTATGGCCATCTTAACACTATGTTTGCAAACTAGCTATAATACCCAAATTGATTTTTTAGAGGGGAAAGAATATACATTAATTTGTTGTTCATAACCCCAAACATAATTATAACTGATTTAATGGCCAATGTACATAAAGCAATGTACTTAAACCCAACAAAATTAGCGGGTTGATATGGATATTTTATTTGTAACACGCTCGTACTCAAGTGTTTCAGAGTGCGACGTGGAAAGGGAAGGGAACAAAGGAGAACAGAACAACGATCTCACTAGGCCCAGTGACATTGAGAACACGCAAGTGCATGGGAGAGGGAACGGGGAAGTGTATGGGATGGGGAGAGAAGTGGGAAGTGCTGAGCAAAGGAATACAAATAAATAATTAATACATAAATAAATAATAAAAAGCAACAGACAGTGGTAGTGCAGCCAGCAAGTGGCACGTGCTAGGTTTAAGGCAACAAACAGGTTGTGTCTGATAAATGCAGATTTTTTGTTTTAAATACATCTCATGTGTTTGTACAGTGATCTCTGCAAAGTGCATGCAAACGACTCCCAACAAGCTTTGACCAAGTCAAAATTATATAGTTACTATAATTAAAAAAACACAACCACAAAGTGCTACATTTCAGTCCATATTGAAAATATATAAGAACAAGGTTGAAAAAATAAAAATAAAAAAAATCAGCATTCGAATCACACTTAAGGACAAGAAAGCTACAAACATCAGTTCCTATACAACATTGACAAATAGTGTATATATACCTACTTGTTTTTAGAGAAGAATATTCACAAATATAGCCAAAAAGTGACATGTGCATACAGGAATATGATGTATAATGACCTCAATTGACCAAGGTTTCATATGACCCGGCCTGCCACATGGTCATGAACTGCAAGATTGTAAACAGACTACTAATTCAGGATAGCAAGTACATCTATATACAAGAACATCAATGATGTATCACTCTACTTACAAAAACAGATCTCTGGATGTACTTTATTAAAATATAATGACAAACGTATGACTATATAAAGTGACAGTGCATGTAGCAATATATAATAAAGTCTAATCATTACATACCGATAAAATGCTGAGTACATATGAACCTTACCATCATACAATCATGGACTGTTGTATAATCATGAACCCAATTATGAGCCTATGACTAGATAAAGTGTATAGTGCATGTAGTGATATATAATACTGTATAATCATTTCATCCTGATAAAGTGCCGAGTGCATATGAACCATACTGCCACAAATCATAGACTGCTATTGGATCATAAACTTCTAGATTGTAAACAACCCACTCAAAGTGGCAAGTGCACCTATATAGACACGGATATTGTATAACTCTACTTAAAAACCAGCATCATAACAGGTCTCTGGATGTATATTGTTGGAATTAATGATGGACTTGTACCTCTCTAAAATGACTAATGCATTTCATAATGTATAATACAGACCCATCAATTCTTCCAGATAAAGTGCCTTGTACAAATCTCCAAAAACCTAATGGTACTAAACCATTAAAGTCTTTATAAACACATGTCTTGTACCTTAGTGGAAGGATTTAGTTCCCACAAGACAGACACAATTGTATAGGTCTACCCAGCTAATGGGCAATGAATATCATATGATCATCATATTGGTGCCATCCAAAAATAAGATATGAAAATGCCAACTGTATAAAACACAACACCCTCTATCAATTCCATACTGATCCCAAATTGCTTCAGACACAATGCAACAAACACATGTTAACAATAATAACACAATATGCAGTTCAAAATACCATTTCACTGTACCACTAAGAAAAATTACACAAGACCCCAAAAGGCATACAGGTTATCAAGGAGACTGTCTCCCTCAAAGAAAAAAAAAGAACTAAATATAACTGACGTTTAAAAAGAAACCTCACGAAGAAACACAATACAAAATGTCCCTAATGTGCTTCCACCATTAATAGAATTCTTCTTCAAAGCATTATATAGTGACCTCCTAGCCCCATAGATTAATACATATTCCAATTGTATTGATTTTATACTTAACAGTATAAGGGGGAAAAGGGGTTCCAACTTAAACAATTCCTATCACAAACTTCAACAGATTCTCAATCATATCAATGTCCCACAAATGTATACAATTCTTCATCAATTTTCAAACCCCTGGGATTTTTTTTTTCAAAGTCAATAATCATCTGACTGTCATAGTTAAGAGTCCTATTGCCTCCTCTTAGGTGTTTCTGTACATGGATAGCCCCAAGAAATGAAAAACCATCTAGTTTAACCCATGACAGTCAGAAAAATGCTTAGGTACAGGGTATGAGAAATCACCATTTTGATAGATCTGAAATGCTGTAAAATTCCCATTTTCAATTTACAAATTGTGCTTCCCACGTCCAATTTTTTTCATGGACAGCATATGATATAAACCACATAATCTGTTTCACATGTTATTTTCTGCTGGATAATACAATCAGAATTAACCACAGGGTGTTTGAAATTAAAACAGGGAGTGGCATACTGGCACACCTTACATATATGACACTTGAAAAATACCTGACCCTATCCCGAAAGCCAATTACTGGATGATGTTTTGCTTGGACGTAGAAAACTTGACACATGTTTGTCCTTGATTAATTTAGACTTTCAAAAAGTAACAATAGGCTGATGAGATAATACCGGCCCAAAGTACGTTTCTGTCTTTAAAACATTCCAAAATGTATTAATAATCTGTCAAATTCTCGAAGATTCTGAACGATATGTTAAGATGAGTCTAGTTTCTGCCTTCTTACTGGTTTCAGTATTTTTCATCTTGTTAAGCAGTGCATCCCTATCCAAGGCTCTCGCTTTTAGAAATGCCCTTTCAATATTCATCTTGGGGTATCTGTGCAGAAGAAGATTTCTAGCAGTTATGGAGCTTTCTGCATCAAAATCCATCAGATTAGAACAATTATGCCTCAATCGTGTAAATTCTCTTTACGGGATGCTTTTTATACATAAAACCTATGGAATCCCACAAAACAGCTTCCTTCCCTTTCTGCTCAGAGTGAGTAACTATAGATGCATATGCACTTTGTCATGTTTACCCCCCTAGGCAAAAAAGGGCGAATAACCATGTAATTATCAAAAATATACATATTTGACTTTTTATCAAAAAACACATTACACATAACAATATATTGCTCTTAAAAAAGCTCGACATTATAATCAGAACACATTCTGAAACACATATCTATGTGTATATACATTGTCCACCTGGAAAAAAGGCTAACACTTCAAACCCTTTCTATACCTAACTCTAAGGTGTGTGTCTATCTTGACCACAACTGTTATTATTGTTGCCCCTCTTGATTTATATGGGCAAGAGACTGTGCCAACACTTCATAAATGTGTTTCTAGGACCAACATGAAACTCAATCAAAAGAATACACATATCAATCAATCCACATTGTGTATCCTGCTGGTGCTGTCTTCAGGGCACTTAATCTTTGTCATATATTCTCTAGTTTGCACGTATGTCATCACGTGTTAACAGCCATAATTTCAATATTCTAAAAAACAAACAAACATTTGGTCTAAAAAACATGGTTTTGTGACTTTCATCATAACAAATCATACACAGCATCCATATTAACTTCATCTCTATCTACAAAAAAAGCAGAGGGATGTATTTCTTCGTGGTCTCCTTATTCACCACTTGCACGCAATTTTCCAACATTTTGCATGTCATAATCTTTTTATCAAATAATCTCATCTAAATCTATCAGGTATAACATGCATACCCTCAACTGTGTTTCTTATCCATTATTATTAAATCATGAGCAGTTCTCCTTGTTCCAATCCTATTCCCTTTGCTGCTTGTGGATAGGTGCTACATCCAAAACGAGTACATCCCTGTCTCATATTCAAGGATCTAAGATCAATCATAAAACTCAAGAATATGGTGCACTTAATAAGTGCTTACCTAATGCAGACTCTTTACATCCTGACCTGCTTTTTATACATGCAAAGGGGCGACTACCACTAGCCTGTAGTGGGACATTGGAGCCTGTTGGTTTTTGATGTACCGAGGTGCTGACTCCCTGCAGAGTTATACAAACTTCCACATCTAAAAAGACAATTTTAGAATCACTGTGTGTTTCTGTTAGGCATAGGTTTAATTCATTGGTATTTAGGATTTGCACGGAATCCAACCATTCCCTTTCCTCCCCATTCCAAATAATGAAAAGGTCATCAATGAACCTCAGCCAGCAAACCACTTTCTCAGTGTATTTCTCATGTTCTGTAGACCAGACTATATTCCTTTCCCACCATCCCATGGCAAGATTGGCATACAACAGGGCAAACATGGCTCCCATCGCTGCCCGCCTCACTTGATTATAAAAAGTGCCATTGAACAAGAATGCATTGTGTGTCAAACAAAATGTAAGCATGTTTAAAATAATTTCTGAATGACTCAAATAATTCAGGGATCTGGAGCTCAAAAACAATTTGCAAGATGATATGCCAAACTCATGACTGATAGAAGCATGCAATGAAGCTACATCCAGGGTGTCAAAACCATGCCTGATTCCCATGGGAACTCATTTATATGCTTTAAACAATCTGTTGTGTCGCTCAGAAAAACTATATATATTGAAGGAAAAAAAAACATCAGTTGCAAGGACGTTAAGGTGAGAACTTAACGCAACAAAACCCCTGATATTCTGCTAAAGTCACCTTAACTTTGCATGCCCTATTGCGCAGCTTATGATTGCAATGACGACATCACAGTTGACATTACTGGTGACATTGCTAATAGCACCATACATGACATCAATGATTATTTAAGTAATGGCATCAGCCATAAGATCATTCTAGGTTTTTTCCCATATTTAGACCACCCTTATGTTTCTTATGATATTAGCATTTTAGAATAGTTCATAAAAATGAGTACATTGTTTAAAACAATAAACAGCTGCATATGCATCGTATACCTACCTGTGAAGCTTTCCTTTGTAGTACTTTGGTAAAAGATGATACCTGAATTATAAATAGTGCACTGCTTAGAATGTTCCTGTTTGTGCAAAATATATCTAAGACAGGTTCACTGTAATATAATCTGTATATCCATGTACAAAACAATTAGTGGAAATAAAATGAGACACATGTTGAACCCTAATTATTTACTATGTTTTAAAATAGATATATGTAAATACTCAATTGTTTTATTGTAAGAACAATGTGTACACGTATCATTTTCTAAAGGACATGAGAAGTGCTTTAAAACAAGAAACAGCTATGTATTAGGATACATTTTAAGATTTCCATACATGCGTATTAGAAAATAAAGTGATTATTACGCTAAATGTATACATTTATAGAAAAGAAAGTTTTAAATTCATCATTTGGTTGAAAACATGTACATAGATGTATATTTTTTCTGTATGTCTTTTGTAAGTGATTAACTCGTTAAAATAAAAATAAAACACACACTGTACAAAGTAAAAAACAATATTTAAATAGTATCCTATTTTCTTATTATATTGACTTGTGTGTATGAGAAAGATGATATTGTTTGTGATGTCACCAGTGATGTCACCAGTGATGTCATCAGGGATGTCATCATTGTGGTCATAGGCTGGGCAACAGGGGGAACAGCGTTAAGGTGTCTTAAGCAGAATTTCAGGGGTTTTGTTGCATTAAATTCTCACCTTAACGTACCTGCAACTAGAGTTTTTTCCTTGAATTTCAAGGGTTTTGTTATTTCATAGATTTGTTTCCACACAGGGCCAGTAAAACACTACCAGACCACTGGCCATGGCCTTCGACCGTGCTCGCTGTCCATTTTAGAACACTACCAGATCACTAGCCATGGCCTTCGTCCATGTCCGGTGGGCCCAGCCACTCAATATTTTAAAACACTTGGAACCCATCACTCAAAGATGTTCATCAGTCAGAAACTAATTTTGACCTGTTTTTACAGGGGTATTGTTCTGTATAAATTATTGCCGACTTTGAGAACTCACAATATTTCTAGGCACTTCACAGTGAGATTAAATTATTTGCAGAGGATCACACACTTTGCTTAAGCAGCGTAGTACAAGCCCCTTGTTTTATGGCTGGTCTCTTGGTGACTGTTGTGATACATCGCACAACCCCAACTAACCGCTTTTAAGCAGCACCGAAAAGGGAAAAAAATGACCGGCTGCTCAAACAACATATGCCCAGGTACTTTTGCACCCATAGAGAAAATCAAAAGCTAGTACCTTTGAATATACGCACAGTAAGCGCAGCAGCCTTGTTTTTTTGTTCTCCCCTTGTGACCCCTCCTTGTCTTGTCGCTCCTTGAACAACTTGTGTATAGACGCGTTATAAATGCCATATCATAAGTGAACATATATCTTAAAGTGAAATATAAAAATGTAGTTCAATTGACCTTCCTCATTACAAGAAAGTGCGCAAGATAAAATAGCATTAGACATTTAAAAAAATTCATGAACACCAGAAAAATAATCTGAGAGAGGAAATGTTCCAACAAATATGCTGGCAAAGTATAAAAGGTGCTCAGCATTTAAACACAGCAATCTGTCATGAAATATTCCCTGGAAAACAAAATTCCAATATGAACCAGTGTTTGTGTTCTTGTGAGTAAGTGTTTGCACTGGTAGCATGACAACCTGAGTAAAATCTTGGTAGCCAAATACTTGAGCAAGCTTGCCAACCTATAAAAACCCAAGGGGTTGCATCTGCCCTCTAAAATAAAAAATGTGACGCTGTCCACCCACATGTATCCTTTACTTGTGCCCTCAAAAGCAGCCCCAATCAGCGGAAAATAACTGTATAAGTGTCCAGGATTGCAAACTGTCTTGCCACATCGTGGGCAAATACTCATGGCTTACTTACCCTCTCATCATTTCTCCTCCTCACCCCCATGTCTGGCTTTCAACAATACTCTACTTTATAAAGATAACTTGAAGTACACGTACCATAGTCTCATTCAAATATATAAATCTGTATACCACTATATTAGGCAAAAGGTGTACAATTGTGGCATTATTCCCCCCATCTTGACTGGGAGACTACAAATATGAGAATTCAATTTATCAAATGGCAAAACAAATCTCTGAGTGCAAAACTTATTAGGACTGACAGTAGCACGCTTATAAAAATAATTATGCGGATGCCGTTTGTTATGAGCTATTTAAAACTATGAAAACAAACATCATTCAGGACTCTGGACTGTCTCCCATCCACACAGTAACCAGGACCATCCTTGCTTATCTTTAAAACGAGAAAGGATCCGGGCCCCTCAGGCCATGTTGCCTGTTGCTCTAAGTGGTCGTGTAACGTGGGCTCATTTATTAGGCAACATGGCGTAAGGGGGCTGGCCCCTTCCTGGCTTTAAAGCGAAGCAGGGTCAGTCCCTGTTACTTCGTGGATGGGAAACCCACTGTAGCTGTAAACATTTCTATTTTTAAAAAAAAGGAAATGATGTATAAAAGATTGCAGGCTTTGAGAACTCAATGTTTTTAGGCAATGCGCAGTGAGATTCAATTTGCAGTGGATCACACACTTTGGTTAAGCAGCGTGCTACAAGCCCCTTGTTTTATGGCTGATCCCTTGTTGACGGTTGTGATACATCACACAACCCCAACTAACCGCATTTAAGCAGCACAGAAAAGTGAGAAAAAAAATCACCAGCTGCAGAAATGACATATACCCATGTACTTTTGCCACATAGCGAAAAAATCTAACGCGGCCACCAATGAATATACGCACAATAAGTCAACATATATCTTGAAGTGAAATATAGTTCAGTTGACCTTCCCCTTACACGAAAGTACGCAAGACAAAATAACATTGAACACCAGAAAAATAACCCGAGAATGGAAATGTTCCAATAAATAAACTGGCAAAGTATAAAAGGTGCTCACCTTTTAAACACAGCAATCTGTCATGAAATATTCCCTGGAAAACAAAATCCCAATACGAAACCAGTGCTTGTGGTCTTGTGATTAAGCATCTGGACTGGGAACATGACAACCTGAGTAAAATCCTGGTAGCCAAATACTTGAGCAAGCTTGTCAACCTCAAATAAACCTTAGGGATTGCTCCTGCCCTCTGAAATAAAGTTACGCTGTCCACCCACATGCGTCCTTTACTTGTGCTCTGAAAAGCAGCCACAATCAGGGGAAAATAACTGCACCAGTGTCCAGGATTGCAAACTCTCTTGCCACACCGTGGGCAATACTCATGACTTACTTGCCTTCTCATCATTTCCCCTCCTCACCCCCATGTCTGTCTTTCAGCAATACTCTACTTTATAAAGATAACTTGAAGAGTACAGGGCCCATAGTCTCACTTAAATATATAAATCTGTATAGAAATATTTTAGGCAAAATTGTACAATTGTGGCATTATTCTCCCCATCTTGACTGGGAGACTACAAATACCAGAGTGCAATTCAGCAAAAGGCAAACACATTTTCTGAGTGCAAAACCTTCAAGGACTGACAGTAGCACGGTTTAAAAAAATAATATTTGTCAGCCATACATGCAATAACCGGGACTGACGCTGCTTAGCTTCAAAGCGGGACTTACCCTGCTTAGCTTCAAACCTAGGAAAGGGCTAGCCCCCTCAACCCATCTGGTCATGTAACATCAGCTCATTTATAATATATGATTTGGTATTCATAACACGCCTGTACACAAGTGTTTCTAGGCTCCACAAGACAAGGAATGGGGAAACAGGATAAACAATCTTACTAGGTCTTTTTATCATTCTGCTCATATAAGTGCGACAGCAAAAAAGCAAGGGGAAAGGGAGAGGGGGCAGTGAAGGGGAGAGGGGAACTTAGTGCAGTCAGGGCACCATGACTCTGAGTAAGTGCAGCCAGGGCAGCACGGCTATGGGTAAGTGCATGGAAGGCAGGGGCAGTAGGCCATCACAGTTACAGCCCCTAATTGAGTGGTAGGCCCAGAGCCAGTGCAGCAAGACTGGTTATGGAAGGGCCTGGTACCCTGTGAGACTCTGAGGGTACCTGGCAACCAGTCAGGGCAGGCAGACATGAAGGTTAGCAAGGAAGAGGGAGAGAGAAGGCAGAGCAGAAAAGGAAGGCCTTGAGCAGCTTCCAAAACTTCAGGTGGTCCAGTTCAAGTTTGATAGGGGCAGAGAGGTTGTTCCATAGAGAGGCACCTGCAGAGGAAAGAGATCCACTGCCCACTCTCAGCTTGGAGACATGTCTGACCCTTAGAGAGTTGGAGGTAGCTGAAAAAAGGGCTCTAGAAGGAAGGTATTTAGGCAGAGAGAGTTGGATATAGTGCAGCCCCAGGAGGCCTTGTGGACAATGCAAAGGGTCTTGATTGAGATTGATGTCTTCAGCCACCGGGAGCCAGTGCAGAGATTTCCAAGTTGCAGTCTTGCAGTCCTCTTCTGAATTAGTTGAAGAGGAGAGTTAGGCAGATTGAGAAAGAAGCGGTTGCAGTAGTCCAGCCTGGAGGGAACCAAAGCTCTGGAGACGGTGAGCTTCTAACAGAAGGTGAGAAAATGTAGAATAACTGTGAGGAGGTGAGGAGGAGGTGCAGCTGGAAGTGGACCTTATTGGCAAGGTCTGTGATGTGAGGAGAGAAGCAGAGAGTGGATTTGAAGATGACTCCAAGGTTTTTATCCTCAGAGGAGGGTAAGGGTAGAGGGCCAAAGGAGGGTAGCCAGAGTGCAAGAGGGAAAACGGGAGCAGGGGTCCAAATCAGAAGAATCTCAGTCTAACTGCTGTTGAGGCAGATATTGTTAGAAGGCAGATATTGTTAGAAGGGCACCGTTCCTGGACCGCAGATAGACAGTCAGGAATGAGCGAGGAAGGAGCGGAGGCTGAGGGAAGCCTGTCAGAGAGCTGTGTGTCATCCACATAACACTGGAAGTTAGAAGAGAAGGTGGAAATCAAGTGGGCCGAAGGGGCCAAGTAGACACTGGAGAGCCAGGGTGAGAGGATGGAGCCCTGAGGGACACCACAAGCAGAGGGAGAGGTGTTGGAGAGAAAGGACCCAAGTTGAACCTGGGAGGGTCGTTCCAAGAGGAAGGAGGTCAGCCACACCATGAATGAGGATTTTCTTTTGAAGTTTGGGTAGCCCTTTAGCCCCTCCTGTTTCCATTTTTTTTCGAATTTTTCAATTTTGGATTGTTTTCACAAAAAACATTCACAGTTCTATAAGGACTTGCATACTGTCTGGCAACAATGGAATTGTTGAACTCTAACTGTATACTCAACATATAGGTCTCCATTCTCACCAAGTTGTATATATTACATTTTTTCTTTTATTTGATGTCATTCTGTAATATTGTTGCTTTTGCATCTGTATGTTGTATTTCACAGCATTGTTTTATAATTTATGCACTATATGTTAGTCTGTATGAGCAAATAAATCTTTGCTTTAGAATTTTTTGAATTTTTTGTACATAATTCCTTTGAACACAGTGAGCACTTTGTACATTTCTTTGACTCCTTGTTTGGACCTGCCACTAAGCAGACCGACCTCTGTTATTGAACCTCTTGGACCAGCCCAAATACCTGAACTGGTCCAATCATATATTTGCCTTTGAGCATTGTTCTCTAGCAAGGGTATTCTCATTTTTTTCCCCCAGCCACACCAGAGCCTGATCCATGACACCCAGGTTTTTGCAGAGTCCATTAATCAGGATGGTGTGATTGACCGTATCAAAGGCAGAGGAAAGGTCAGAGAGAATGAGGACAGCGGGAGAGCTGGAATCAAGGTTAGAGAGCAGATCTTCACGGGTATTAAGAAGAGCGGTTTCCGTGCCTCTGAAGCCAGACTAATGGTCATGGCAACATGGCTTGAGGAGGCTAGCCCCTTCCTCATTTTGAAGCTAAGCAAGGTTTGTCCTGGTTACTGCATGCATGGGAGAAATGGATGGCTTTTGTTGTCAATGGCCAGTGCTTTTTTATCTGTGATGTTCCAATTGCTGTAAAAAATCTCTTTAAAAAAAGAAGAAAAAAAACTATAACCGCGGGTACAGAACTACACATACCCTTGGCTATCTGCAGTCATTCCATGTATGAACTACAGATAGCAGGGGTTATCTGTAGTTTAATATAGCTGTCAATATCAGAAAAATGGCTGGGGAAGAAATGCTTTCCTGCCCCCCAGGCGCTCACCAAGTGCACACCTCATCTGTGGCAGCTCCCGCCTCTCCCCAGATGGCCACCTCCCCTGCCCTCTGCCTTTCCCCCCACAACACACGCTGTTTCTTTGACACCGTTTTCTTTAAGATGTCCGCTATTCAAGGCTGTAGCCAAGGCTACAGAATGCCTTGTGTTGCAAATTCAGTCCCCAGACCCTCTCCAACTCCAAAATTTCCCTTGCTGCCCTCTAGTCACCCAACCCCCATCTGTAGCCAGATGCAATTTGCATGTTTTTTGACCTTCAAATTATTTCCTACGTTTCATTTTCCAGTATAGCTGCAGCTATCTCTCGCATTGAGGGGAAAACAAGATGGTGGCCGTCTCATTTCTAAAACCACCCGGTTTTGGTAATTTACCTGAGATATTAATATCTATTTTTCAGAAAGGTGCACCCACTTCTCTGTCAAAATCATGAACAAAACTATAGCACAGAATAACAGAAAACCAAGCATGGATCGCGAGTAAATGCTTCGTGCCCTAGTTGTTTCGGACCTGGTCCGAATCTGCCCAGCGCTTTGAGCTGTGCGCTTTGGCAAAAATTGGCCTTGTTTGTCTATGGGAAAATGAATGGGAAGTATGCATCAAATTTGGAAAACAATTTTGTCTTCTTAACTTTTTTATTTTTTAACTGATCTTTACGGAACTTTGCAGTCTGGGGATGGGGGTGGTGCTAGTCAGAAATCATTTTCGAAATTCCAGTCAAATTCGTTACTACGGGAGTCCAACTCAATATATATATATTCACTGAAAAAACTTTGTTAAAGGGACGTTATGGTTAAGTTGGAATAATAAAAACCTATGAAATTCAAAGAAAAACTTTGTTAAAGGGACGTTATGGTTTCAAGTAAAACCGAAACCCCCCAGAAATTCGCCAGTTATGGTAAGCTAAACAACCATAACTTGCGCCACCACCGTGCACTGCTAAGACTAACAACCAGGACATCAAAGATGACATCACAAATGTCATTGATGACATCACTGATGACATCACATGTGAAATTAATTTTGATGAAAAGTCCCTACAATGAGTTGTGTTTATATTGTTGGTAACAAGATGTCCAGGGTGATCGGGAGACCTATCATGAACTACTTAATCTATTAAAGAATGTACTCATCTAATATCATTGTATTGGAGTGTTGTTGTTAATACAGAAACCTAATCATATATAAACATAGGCAATGACTGCAGCATGCACCATAGAAGTACACTATTTATAATCTTGCAATTTTGCATAGTACAATAATGAATGCACCTTATCCGAGTTTTGAGTAATGTTAAACATGTAATAACTAGCTAACAAGTCAAGACTTACGACACTTGTGCTGGTACAAACAATACATATGAAGAACCACAATGCATACAAATCAGAGGCACATAAAGGGAAACTTAAGTAAGGAAGAAAGAAACTGCATCATCAGAAAATGTTAATGACATTAAAGTTTATCTTCATGTATACAAATGAATTGTGTGTTTGAGGCCTGCTCATTTCCCCATGTATGTGCACCATGAGCTGAGACCAAACCCTAAGGAAAGTACTTAAAGAACATATGACAAGGTTAAAGTCTAGATGTATAGTACCTTTTTCAATTTTATTATTCTGACTGCCAGTGAACAAAACCACATGGCCTATATATGTCAATGAACAAAAACAAATGACCCAGATATGTGATGTCATCAGTGATGTCATCAATGACATTTGTGAGGGTCATCTTTGATGTCCTGGGTGTTAGTCTTAGCAATGCACGGTGGTGGCGCGAGTTATGGTTGTTTAGCTTACCATAACTGGCGAATTTCTGGGGTTTTTCAGTTTTACTTGAAACCATAACGTCCCTTTAACAAAGTTTTTTCTTTGAATTTCATAGGTTTTTATTAGTCCAACTTAACCATAACGTCCCTTTAACAAAGTTTTTTCAATTAATTTCATAGGTTTTTATTAATCCAACTTAACCATAAAGCCCCTTTAACAAAGTTTTTTCAGTGAATTTCATGGGTTTTTACCAGTGCATGCTATTTTCCTACAACTTACTAATATCATACTTACCCAATATAGCAATATTTGTGTCCAATTTACAAAGTGTCACCTTAAAACTCTGCCATTTCCCATCTTCTGGAATCATTTTGAACACTTCTATACACTTTTTGCAACTATTTCAACTAGTATTGCATCCGTAGACATCTACGAATATCTGACTTCATAGCCCCATACCATAGAAATAACACATGCGCAACATTTTCCCTTGTCCACCTAACCCCCCATATTAGTGTTTGGTTACTATTCCCTCCTTTCCCTCCCCACCTTTCGTTCTTAGCTCTCCTGCCAAAAACATTCATCCAAAAACAACAAAATTAATGTTCTTTTAGGAACCACCTTCCACAGTTAAAAAATAGAACTAAAAAAAACATATAGACTCCATCTACTTTATATTTCTCCGTAAAGTACATAGACTCAATAAGATTTTCCAACATTTCCATTTGCATTTTGTGTTATGCTAATGGGAATATTGTGGCGTTCATCCTCCGTTCCAGAGACTGGAACGGTGGATACCGGTCCAGCAGCCCAAGTTATCAGCCCAAGCGAAGCGAGGGTGGATAACGAGGTCTCTGGACCATTATCCCCCCATTCCAGCCCCTGAAATGGGGGATGAAGGCTATTAGCAGCCTAGGTTCCCCAAGCGGGAACCCGGGGTACTAAAAAAGAGGATTTGTCTTCCTACACCGGGATGCCTTCGGCATCCCGGTGAAGGAAAGAAAATCGTTTTCCAAGATGGCCACCATGGAAAGGGAAGGTGGGGGTTCCATACAGGGCCCCTCTTCGCTTTCCATGGCAGCCTGCAGAAGGCAAAAAGAGAACCCTATGACCATATTACTACAAGCACATTTTTCTTTCCTTTCAAATCTATCCTAATTTCAAATAACTTTACCACAAAGCCAGTCCCAGGTGGACATGGCCACTTTAAGCCTATGTTTTGTCCCTTGTGGTCATGGTCAGTAGCCAGATTGTCCGGATCATGACCTTATTCCATGGCCCAGACAATCTGGCCACTGCCCATGGCCACAGGGTACTTGTCATGATGCCTACCCCCGGACATCCGGATCAAGCCCATCAGCCCCGGGAGCAGGCATCCAGGTATTTAATAAAACCCCAGCAGCCCCGGATGGGGGCTGTCTGGGTTCAGTCCTGGCGCCTTAGGCGCCAGGCTCATAATAGAAATCAGTCCTGGCGCCATAGGTGCCAGGCTCATAGACTTTACTTACCTCATGCAGACCATGCTGCAAATGAATCCAAGCCAACGTGAGGCCTGGATGGGACTATTTTTCTACAGGGACTATATTTTACTTGGGTGTGGTTCTAGGGATTTCTTACCTGGAACTACTTTGGAGGCTATTTAAACCACGCCCGAACAGCAGCACATGCTTCGTGTTATTCTGCATCCAGCAGCGTAACGCTCACCGTGCCTGCAGTCAGCATCCAGTCTTCAGCCACGCCCGTCTCGAATCCAGAGCTCCTAGCAATAGAAGAAAGAAGAAGGAAAGGTTACAAAACAGATATTATTTCAATCCTTACCTGAATTCCGGATCCATCACGTCTTCGAACTTGAAAAGGACATTATTCTACACGCGTCGCATCGCCAGCTGCAGCGCCGCGCCATGCTCACCAGTCCTCACAGCATTTTTCGATCCGGCGCAGCCTCCATCATTTTCTCAGCCGAATTCCACCATCTAGGGGACAAAAGAAATATAAGGTGAGCCGAGAGAGCCAACAAATACAACCTCTCCACCAAAGACTTACCTGATTAACAACCGGAGGCTTTATTCTGTAACAAACCGCAACTTCTTACGCCGCACCTGTAAGGAGAGAGAAACCAGCAATTTAAACACACATCTTTTGCCGGACAGTGTTGGGTAATACAGACTCTTACCTCAACACCATCAGCTGCCACAAGACAATCTTCCCTTGGACCCAGCTGCAACACAAGAAAGGAATGTACAAGAGTGAACATCGGACATATTGAACTCTTTGAACTTTATACTTACGGGTTCTCGCCTGGAACCTCGGAGTCAATATTCATCCGGAACGCTTCCAACGCCCTCAAACCAGTGAAGTAACTGGTATCTACGCGCCCCTGCATTCCACGCAGGATGGAGAGCTCATCATTTACAAACATAAGGTGAGTTTACAGAAAGTGAATATTGGTGGTGATTAGTGGGGAGAACAGTGGGGTGCCATTACTAAAATCCACGGGTGGCTGAATCCCTTTCTCCACTTGCAGGAGAATATTTCTACGGGTCAAGCAGACGAGATTAGGCGGTCCAGTCCAGTCTGTCACCTCTGCACTAAGCTTCACGTTGGAGGAAGTCGCAGCTGTCTGGGTCCGATCGGCGCCCCTGTGGGAGCCAGGTGAGCATAACACTACCCCTCAGTCACTAAAGGTATACCGCTATTTTTTGTAGCTACATTATGACATTTGTCACAAAATAGAACACTGGCACATTTCCAAAACCACGGTTGTTTGTCCTTGCCAATGCTCCTTACGCAAGTTTGCTGTAAATCCACCCATGTTTTATTTTTTCAAAAGTGTCAAAAGTATGCACATACAATAGTCATATAACCTAGCGCCCACTTGACAAAATCCATTGAGACTTTACGAAAACATTTATATCTAGATCTATAATCTTTCTGCAAGCCTTTGTGTAGATTTGTCAAATGGCACCACATTTATAAGCCTTTACAATATTTTGGGACCCCCCCTCTAATTTTGCTCCCTCTTGACAGAATCCCACCAAACTTCGCAAAAACATTTATATCTAGATCTATTATCAGTTTGCCAAATTAAGTGTAGATTCGTCAAATGGCACCTCAAGTATAAGTCATTACATTATTTTGGGACTCCCCCTCTAATTTTGCCCCCTCATGACAGAATCCCACCAAACTTTGTAAAATCAATTGAAATCAGGTCAGAAATATACATATATTCATGCCGTTCTACTAAGTGGCACCAAAGTTATAAGCCATTCAAGAACTACATTTCACCAACCCTGTAATGCTGAGGTGTCTGCGAACTTTTCAGGAATGGTTGCGAACATCCGAACTGTTTGTGGACTTTCGTGCCAAAAAACACCTGTTTTTTTGCTTCTTGCAGCCCTATCCCATCCCATCCTCATCACCCCTCACCTCCCCAGAGATTATTTGATATGTTTGACAAGTGCAATGTTGTGTTTTTTAATATGTTTTTACTGCGATGTTGGCGGACACCGGCAGATGTCCGCGAATCCAAGATGGCGAGCGTTTCCAAAAATCTGACGCACTTCACGCTCTTCACCATCCAATCAGCGAACACGTTGCATGTCCGGGAACATGACGCAAGCCGATTAACCAATTGGTGTCCTGTTCGCGGAGAGAACAGGGAAGTGTGTCCGCCGAGCGGGCATAGATAGCCCACATTTTTTTTAGGCCTACTTTTTGGTCATTTTTTTTAAAACTACTGGACGGATTTTCACCAAATGTACAAAAGCACGCTTTCGGGACCAAGCCGCTGCTCCTGCCTCAAATTTTATGAAAATCTGTCCAGCGGTTTGGGCTGCAGGCATGAGCAAAGTTTTTTCCCCATTCAATCTATGGCAAAAAAAAACATTTTGAGACACCCCCTATAACTTTGCCCCCCACCCCCCGGACCAAACCTCACCAAAATTCAGAGTGGGCCATATACTTTTTTTGCAAAGTTTGGTGAGGATTCGTCCAGGGAGAGCGAAGTTATAAGCTGCCCAAAAAAGTGCTCGCCCTATGGGATTAGCAATTTAACAATAATTACACGGCCAATACCGTGGGCCATGTAATATATACACATATATACATATTAGTGCAGCATTTGCCACCCTAATTTCTAATTATAAGGTGTGTCGGTGTCCCACCATAGGAAACCCGAAAAAATTAATTGCTAAGAACTTTTGACTGGTGTGACAGATTTGGTTGAAATTCTGAAGAAAACTAGGCAGGTGGCTGTATCTCGGGTAAATTGCCAAGAAACTGGGTGTTTACAAATGAAACAGCTGCCATCCTTTTTTTCTCTCGATGTGAGAGATAGCCGCAGCTATAGCCAAGGATATCGGAAAATTAAATGCAAAAAAAAGTCATTTGCAGGTTAAAAAACATGCAAATGGAGACAAAGCCCATGCCATGCTAGCTGCCAACCTGAGGGCGCAAAGGGTGGCTAGGGCAGTTGTAGAAATTAAAGCCCCGTCGGGGACCCCACTACTTACTCCTCTAGTGATAACATAACACTTTACACAATTCTACACAGCCTTGTACGCCTCAGAGGCCCAGAACGATCCCAATGGTATTGACCAATATCTAGCAGATCTATCATTGAAATCAGTCAACCCGGAAGAATCAGAGGTACTCAAGGCAGCAATCAGTAACATTGAGATCCTGCAGGCAATATCTAAACTCAAGGCCGGGTCAGTTCCCAGCCAAGATGGATAAACTCTGGCTTTTTATAAAACCTTTGGGCAATCTCTAACCCCAGTTTTAGCAAAGCTGTTAAACAATATACTAGTAACAGGGGAAGCAGATCTCTTTCACCCAAGCCTGAAGAAGGGAAAGACAAAACCGAGTGCGTCTCATATCACCCACTCTCACTAATCAATGTGGATGCAAATATGTATGCAAGCATTTTAGCATTCAGCCTTGGGAGTATTTTACTGAGGCTCGTACACAGTGACCAGGCAGGGTATGTCCAGGTAAGACAGGGCTCAGATTATGCCCGTAAAATTCTAGACCTCATAGCTAGTCTAAACAAAGATGACCTAAACTCGAGCTTGCTGTCCATCGAGAGCTTCCAATTCAGTAGGGGCACATGACAGGGATGCCCCTTTTCTCCTTTGTTATACGTGTTAGTCGTTGAACCGCTAGCACAAGCAATTCGCCAAAACACTGACACAAAGCCCTACTATGACCTGGTAAGGAATACAAATTGGATATGTTTGGGGATGACATCATTGCATATATAACCGCCCCTGATGTTTCAGTCCCAACATTATTGCAAACAATCACTGAATACAGCCAACACTCTGGGTTTCGCCTTAACATACATAAGACCACAGCCTTGCCATTATCATCAAATAGTTCCCGAGTTCGATATAACATGCAACATACCGGTATTCAAATATATGAAACAGGTATCAAATACCTGGGTGTAACACTCACAAGCCAGATAAGCGATCAGTATGACAACAATTATCCCCCTCTATGGGCAAAAATTAATCAAGATATTGGTAGATGGGAAAAATGACCTTGTCCTGGGCAGCACGCTTTACGACAATCAAAATGAACGTGCTTCCCAAACTGCTATTCATGTTTCAATTTCTACCTGTTAAAATCCCAGGTGTCGTCTTGACCAAGATGAAAAGAGAACTCCTTGCCTTTCTCTGGGCAGGCCAAAGACCCAGGATTGCATATACAACCCTTATTCCCCCCTGAATATTGAGGTTGAGACAAGCTATTCAGACATATACGATTATTATAATGCAGCCCAGTTAAGGATAATAGTGGACCATTTAGAGAAAATAATGAAAAACAATGGGGCACACTGGAAAATGGGCTGTTCGCCCCACTCAGCACGGGTGAATGGCTATGGGTCCCGTAAGGCAAACTCCCCTGAAAAATTCAGACTCACCCCATTTTGGCAGTGTTCTGGGTTTTTTGGCAAAACGGCACATACATGAAAGGTCTTACTTCGTGGCCGTCCCCGTTGAGCTGTATATGGGCCCCTCCAATAACGGACTTAATGACAGACCTAGGGCGCTTCCAGGCATTGTATGAGGCTGGACCTATCATAGCAGGGCAAATGTGGCAGAAAGGTAAAATCATATCAAAAAGTGAATTAGAACAAGCATTGCACTTGCATAAAATCCCCCTCTCATTTATTTGCAACGTTGTGGAACCCTATCGAACCAGCCCTGGAATGACCAGCTGAAAAGACCTTTAACTCCCTTTGAACACGTCCTAGACACACACATCAGCACAAAGGGCTTTGTTTTGCAACTATATGCAACATTACAGACTAAGGGAGACCTGCCCATGCCGCATACACAAGCTCAGTGGGAAAGCGATCTCGAACTACAGCCCAATCCTGAAATTTCCCCCACACTGTACAGGGCTTTATGGTCCTCAATGATAGTGATGCAATATAAAATGTTGAACTGTAGGCTCTTATTTCGTTGGCACCTGATGCCAGTCTGTCTCTCAAAAATATATGTGGGGGTCAGCCAGATTTGCTGGAGAGGATGCGCACAAGTATCCGACTGGCATCAGTGGTGGAACTTCCCCAAGGCTCAGATATACTGGAAAGAAGTATTGGGCTGAGTTCACGCAATTGAAAAGATTGGCAGGCAGTTCAACCCGTTGCTGTTATTGTTTGGAATTGAGGAAAAAGACGATGATTACTTCCTGCTCCCCAACATGCCTCAAAATTTCTTTCTAGCTGCAGGAGCACGTCTGGCGAGACAATGGAAAAGAAACCCATCTAAACCAGAGTGGCTTGCTAAAGCATTTGACATTTATGAAATGGAAAGTCTCACAGCAACTCTAATGGAAACAAACACACACACATAGACGCTGCATGGACCCTCTTTTTGGAATATTATAGAAATGGAAGGTCTGGGATGAGTCAGTCATAAGATGAACATCCACATAAACTGTGCGAAATGGTTACATTTTAAGCCTCAGTTTGTTCTTGTTGGACTGGACTATGACATTACCACTACTAATGAGGTGCCACGTTGTGCAGCAGAAGCAAGGCACCATGTTGCACCTCCAACGAAATTACTGCCAATATCCATCGTATTGTTGTCCTACCGAATACGCCTTTTGTCCGGACTCTGGATAGTTATTTTTTTTATATGTACAACATAGTGGTAAGGGGTGGGGGTAGGGAAAAGGGAAACCGTTTGTTCCTTTTTTTTCTTCTTTTCTCAAGCGCTTATCCGAACTTGCCCTAACTGCACAGAAATCTAATGCTGACTTTCAGAGCTATGTATAACTCATGACTTAATAGCATGGTTGCATCTCCTCTTTGCAAGATTGGGTATAGTCAGATAATGTGCTCATGCAATGTGAAGTTGTTCATTTAAGTTTACACTGTTGTAAAACTAATACAATTCAATTTAGAAAAAAAACATGCATATGCTGTCAGGCTTGTGGTGTGGGAGAGGCAAGAGGGCAATAAGTAAAATGTGGGAGTTGCAGGGGGTCTAGGGACTGAGTTTGCAACAAGAAGCTTTTCTGCAACCTCGGCTATAGCCACGAATAGTCGACATCTGAAAGCAAACTGTCACTTAGAAAAACTGTGTGTTGTAGGGGGAGAGGGCAGGGGAGGACATCTCGGGTTTGGAGGATAGCTGGCACAGATGAGGGGGGCACTTCATGGGCAGGGAAGCCTTTTCTTTTTGTTGTTTTTCTCGATAACTTCGGGTATAAGTAATAACTGAGGGTATTTGTTGCTCATAGACGCAGATATGAAAAAAAGTGATAACAATATATATATGTATATATATTTTACGGCTATAGAGATGTCAGGGGTGAAAAATCACACGATGTTGTCTAATAAATTAGCACAAATTACAAAACCACTTAGAGCAACATGGCCTGAGATGTCCGGCCCCTTCCTCGCTTTGAAGCTACGCAAGGGTGGTCCCAGTTAATGCCCGGAATGGGAGACAGTCCACAGTCCTGGATGCCGTGTGTTGTCTTAGTATTAAATATTTATCATAACACACAAAGAAAACACACAGCATCCACATTATTTTTTTTTGAAAACCGTTCTACTGTCAGTCGTTGAAAGTATTGCACTCTAAAAGTCAAGCTGTCATGAGGCACACATGAAAAGAGTTTCTATCTCTGGGTAAGGGGCCGACCTCAGATTTGGTAAGCATGTGGCAGTATGACCAGATGAGCCGCACATGGGACAGCGGGAGGGTTCGCATATGAATCCATGCCAGACCCATGCTGGAGAACAACAGTTACAGGTAAGTAACTTGTTCCTTCTCCAGCATGGGGTGTGGCATGGATTCACATGCTCATGAATAATGAATACATAGCAGTACAACATTACACAACCACGGGAGGTGACGAGGCTCAACAGAAGCAATTACTCTTACCTCTGGAACACTCACCTCAAATGAACAGGTTGCGTAGCACTGATTGGCCGACTCTGAATTGCTTCCTTGAATCCCTGTCTACGCAGTAGAACCTCGTCAAAGTGTGCGTGGATCTCCATGCAGATGCCCTGCAGATGTCCAGCAGGGGCACATCAGCAGGAATGCAGCTGTCACAGCGATCGCTCTGGCGGAGTGGGCTCTCAGATGGACAGGCAGTGGTTGGTTCGCCAACTGATGACAATGCATGAGGCAGCCGGAGAGCCACCTTGAAATGGAAGCCTTGGACAAGGCCTGCCCATGGTTCACAGGAGCAAAGTTCACAAACAGTTGTGAAGTCTTCCGAAAACCTTTTGTGCGCGTCTCATAGAACGTCATGTCACAAGCAACGTCCAGTGAGTGCAAGACCCTTTCAGCCAGTGATGAAGGTTTCGGGAAAAAAACAGGTAACACCAAAGGCTCGTTAAGGTGGAATTCTGATGGACTCTTTGGCATGAAAGAGTGGTGCATCTGCAGCACCACCCTCGATTCATGGAAAGTCAGGTATGGTTGGTTGCAGGATAGGGCCTGAATCTCACCCACCCTCCTGGCAGAGGTGATGGCCACAAGGAAAGCCATTTTCCATGATAGGAACTTGAGAGGGGCCTGATGCATCGGCTCAAAGGGGGTTTCCTTGCCGAGGCAAGAGCCTTCACTGTTGGGAAAGATCAAAAAAGTCCTTTGAGGAACTCCTTGATGAGTCAGTGAGACCACAGAGAAGATCTTCCTGGAGACCTGGTGTGGCAGGAGATAGCTGTGAGATGCACCTTGATAGAAGTGTGTGCCAGGCCGGCTGTGGTCAAGGAGAGCAAGTATGAAAGAATGTGCAGGGCCGTAACACTCAGTGGGGTAATCTTCTGTGACCAGCACCACATAGCGAAATGCTTCCACTCATGATTGCACCTGTGTCATCATGTGACCACAACCGTGCTGCCTTATGACGTGTCCGCGATCAGTGTCTGTGCTTTGTGGACATTTTGAAACTGTATTTTCAGCCACTCTAGGACGTTTCAAGTTGAAACCTTACCATTACCCACCTCCTACCAACATTCTTAATATTCCTAACATTCTTAATATTTCTATACATTTTCACAACTTTTTACGCCGTTTTATTCATCTCCGATGTTTATGGATGTTTGATGACATCACGGATACTCACAAATGTCACCACACCTGTACAACGTGATGACGTGTCCGTGACAACTATCTGTGGACATTTTAAAACCACATTTTCAGCATGAAGATTGTAGTTGAAAGTTTACCCTCCACAACTCCTAGTGCCATTCTTAGTTGATTCGTAGTCGATAGGAGAAAAGTCTGTGGACGGTTCCTCGGAAGGGACCCACCCATTACCTTTAGTCATTCTCAATCTGGTAGAGATCCTGAGAGCACCTTGCTTTGGAGAGCTGCAGGAGAGGTATATTTGTGAAAATGGTGTCTGTTATGGCCATCCCTGGTACCCACGGGCCTCCACCACCACCTGGAGGATCTGGACAGGCGAACAGGGGAAGAGGAAGACAAATATGAGGTTCCAACCACAAGTACTCACTAGGCATCATGGGTGTAGTGGTTTTTTACCACCGTAGGAAGGGTGACAAAGGCTCAGGCTGTCCACACGGACAACATGGGCAGTACTCCTTTGCTACTAACTCTATTTGCCGCCACACCCGCACATTCCACCCAGGTTCTCTGAGAAAGGCAGTTCCTTCATTGGGTAGTAGGCTCACCTTGACTGCTCTTGGCACCACACAATAAACAGTTCTCTGTGTGTACTACGACACAATCCTCTGCAGAGGGGAGCAGCTTGGCAGTGCCTTCGAGGTTGCTGTCAATGAGCACGAGAAGCATTGCCCCCTACCTTAGATTTAAGATCAGGCCCAACATAATCCTCTGTCCACCTGTCCCTCCATATCAGTGGATGGTGTTCCTTCTGTCCCCCACCTTACCACCTTGTCTCTCCCCACCTCCAGGTAATAAAAATCAAAAACAAAAAAAGGGTTCTATTGGGAACCACCTTTCACAGTTAAAAAAGTTTAAAAAAATGTAATCTTATAGTTTATAGTAATCTTATAGACTCCATCTACTTTACATTTTTCCATAAAGTTATTTGACTCAATAAGATTCTCCAATATTTTCTTTACCATTGTGTTCTATGCTAATGAAAATAATTGAGCTTTTGTATACTAGGGATACAGAAAAAGTGACAGAAATACTTTCTGTCCCAAAAATGTTTCTCTATCATACAAAAAACAAACGTGTAACCTCCATGGTATGTGTTTCAGCCATACTCAAGGCTTTTACACATCCATACACATTACACCACCCAACACCAGAGCTTCTGAAGGGCCTTTTCTGCTCTAATTAGTCTGTGGACGGTATAATAGTCTGCGGACTACACTGTATTAATACAATGGGGTATTTAAACTTCACTTTACTATTTTGTTCCTTAATATAGTGGTAGTGCTCTGAAAAAAGCATTTATTTATTTTTTACTGCCTTTTTATGTTGTGTTTTTTTAATTGTTCTACTATTGCATGTTTTTCTAAAGAGTCTTCCTACTTTTTCATCTCTTTCACAAAAACTGTTTCTGAGCATTCTGAACATTGGAACGAAAAATCTAATTTCCAACATCTGTTCACTCCATAGTGTTTTATATTCTCATTCCTACATCTTGCAAAAAAAAGAAAATCACATACAGCTTTATTAACATTCAGCCTGGCTTTTTCAATTTGTGGACAAAACAAGTTTAATCTGTTCCACATTTGCCTTTGAGTAATCTGAAAAAAATATCTTTGTAGCTGGAAACAGTTCCATTAGCCATCTAAACATATCTTTCATAGCAATACTGCAAGAATATTCCAGTAACATACTCTAAACTGTTCCATCTGCAATGTGATATAATAATATCTGGATATTTGAAATGCAGCATATTTTCACACAAGCGTAACAATGCCCTCCAGTAGAATCCACAAACTCCATATCATAACATCTCCACCCCTTCAAATCCAAGATTTTCGGAGATGCCAAGGTGCACTGCATATACCTTCAACCAATAAATCCACAAATCTCCTAACAGCCACACAGACTGCCTCTTCATAGCCATGCATCTAACAAATCACACAAACATTGAAACACTCCATACCATGTGCTTCTGTACACTTCAACTCCTACTGCACAACCACGAAAACTGATTGGCTAATCCCCTGACGTCCGTGAACATTTACGACTGTCTGCAGTCTCTGTAGTCCTCTTTCCATGCAGGATATCATTAGAGGACCCGGATGGCACATGCAGGTCTGCGGACTACCGCAGACATCATCGCACAGGTCAGCCCTTCAACCCTTTTGACTTTTATCTATGTAACACTTCCTCATTGGCTATTTTTGAACAGTCACACATCCATTCACCAATCACATCCAAAAACTGTACATGTAACCCTGTTCCTTAGTTCACCAGTTCAGATGTACCTTTCAACTCTAATAGTGCATCTGTTCTGTGATTGAGAGCCTCTGCTATCACAAACTACTGTTTATCCTCGTACATATTTCTATTTGCATATTCAAGAAGATCTACATCTAATAACATATTGTACAAGTATGCCATCATTTTCAAAAATATTTTTTCACCACCTTTAAATATATGTGAAAACAAAAAATAGTCACAGAGTTTAGGACACCAAGGATGTGAGGTGTTGGGTATAGCGGGACTATAATAACACCCTAGCACACAATCTCATAGCAAACAAATATACCAATGCATTTAAAGAAAATTGCAAAAAATCATTAAAAGCCTCGGCAAGGGCTTCGACAGGACAGGTTAGTTTACTATTTGTTAAGGGATTTCTTTTATGTCTATACACACCACATGATATTTGCATCATCATCTTGCATGAATTCTAGTGCATTCAAAACCACTTCAAATCAAGTGGACATATTGCAGTGGCTTGCGTGCCATAATAGTCTAAGAATTCTACAGTTTAACATACTGAAACAAAACATTAATATACTTGTTTTATTCATCTATTTGTTAAATCAAGTGAAATGTGCATTCTTACAATTCATTTACAAATAACCTCCCTATTCACAAGACAATATTGTGCCAACTCAAAACACATTCTGTGTATAAATATTCACTTCAGGTTACTCGTGTCAGTTCCACCTAGTCACTTAAGGAAGTTAAAACAAAAGCGGCTACTGCCACTATCGTGTCTGTGCTCATTTTACTCATGGACAAAGTGTAAAGTATGCTGCCAGGGAACAGAGAAAATAAAAATGCAGGCACAATGTAAGCAAACACTGCCAATCAAATATACACCCCAGTGAGACCTATCATTACAAATGTGCTGAATTTGGGTTAATGTCAATAAAGACATGACAATCAGATATTAAATTCCTAATAAACAAAAGGAAATATATCATGTGGCACGTTAAAAAGTAAAAAGCCATATCCTATGGCAACATACTCAGCGCAAACAAATAAAGTGAAAATCTGTGTGTCACATGATAGAAGAAAATGGCAATATATTCACAATGGAAATCCATAAAGTAGAATGATGAATATACGCATTAATGAACGAAATAAAGTGCAAGTGCGTATTAGTACATTCTAAACCCAAATTCAGCAGTCAAGGCGAGATAGTCAAAGCCAACAATTTACCTGAATCTAATTCAATATCAGCCGAGGTTCTCTGCGAGCAGCAAGAACATCAACTACTCCCTGGCAGTAACACAAACCACCCTGTGTCCACATGTAAAATGCATAAACCTTAAAAACATATTTAAAAGGTTCAAGTGCTGGATTAGTGTACTAAAATATCAATTAATGCCTACTATAACAAATATTTGAACCTTTCAATCTAACAATGCAGTAATGTACATAAAACTCATGAATATAGTCAAAGACTTTATTTTTCAAACTCATTGTAATAATACATATTCTAGGAATGCAGATGGTCAAAATGTATTAGCCCAATGGGTACACTACTAATTCCTTGTCCAAATTATGTCCATTCGGTTTTTAAGTATTTACATTCAATAAACAATTTGGATTCCAACGTTTTCAGTTTTCTTGCTCTATTACCTAATCTTCTATTTTCTGGAACACGTGCCAAAGCACTAAATATAAGTAAAATAGAGTCACTATTATGTGCTTCTTCAAAATGGACAGCTAATGAGTAGTTGGTATCTTTATTCTTTATAGATATATAATGCTGAAGAATTCTGACCTTTAATGGACAAATAGTAGAACCTATATACCCTTTTCCACAAGGGCAAGTGATCACATATGCCATAAACCTGGTCAAACAGTCAATTCTGTGGTTCATTTACCACATTTTCTTCTTATTTGTCCCATAGCTAACAAACTCAGTGGTTTCTGCCAGTTCACATACATTGTTACATTTAAAAAAATCTGTATGCTCATTATTGGTCAACCAATTGGCATTATCAACCATACTACAAGGATAGCTGGGAGCAATGAGCTGTTTAAGTGACTTGGCTTTAGAAAATGTCATTTTTGGATAGTCACCTACCAATGTTTTAACATCCGGATCAAAACAAAGTATTGACCAATGTTTCCTTAAAATATCTGATAGGTTTAGGTTGCATGATATATTGAGTAATGAACCTGACACTATTAATGTCCTTCTTTTTGTTCTTTAAAATGCAAGGTTTAAACAAGTAAATTCTAGATGTTTCTCTTGTTTTGTTGTAGGATCTTTCTATAGATTGACAAGTATAGCCTCTAGCTAGAAAGCATGCTCCTACATTGCTGGACTCAATTCAAAACCTTTTCCAAAATTACAATTTTGCTTGACCCATATCAGTTCGCCAAATGGTATACTATAGATAAGAGTTTTGGGATGATGACTTTTGGCATGCAAGATAGAATTCAAAGAGGTCTTTTTCCCAAGCAATTTGGTGTTCAATGTACCTTCTGCTACAAAAAATGTAACATCCAAAAATACCAATTCTGTACTACTTACTGTCATAGTTGGGTGAAGATTCATCACATTCTGGTTTAACTGATAAATATATTGCTTCAAAGAAGCTTCAGTACCTTTCCAGAGTAAAAATAAATCATTGATAAATCGATTACAGCATATTAAATGTTCTAATTCATTGTCATATTTATCAGACCACTCTTCCATTAGCGCTCACCAGCCCATGCATACATTTGCATATGTTGGGGATATACATGAGCCGATGGCTGTACCACATGTCCGACTATATAAAATATCATTATTTTCTAAACAGAACTGCAATAAAGAGAGCAACATTTCATTGCGTTTCTTATAGCTAATAGATTTGAAATCACATACATTTTGACATGCTTTCATGTTGAATGCTTGCATAGAGTACTGTAACATCCAAAGACACTAATAAAACATCTGTATCCCATATTAGATCTTCAATCTTCATCAGAAGGTCACCTGTATCTCTGATGCACAAGCTCATGGGCTGCTGTGCGCTTTATAAATGTTAATAATTTACAAAAGGATTTAAGAAGAAAATGTATGCATTTTCCAATAAAGAACCATTCAAAGACACATTAGGTCGCCAAGGTGGGTTATGTATGTCATATATGGATTTTAGATAATAAGTACAATATGGGAGTTACTAGTGTATCTGTTCTTAAAAACAAGGCCTCTTCCCAATCTATGATATTTAAATAGTTCAATTATTTTAATTTCCAATTGAAATTCAGTCTGAATTAATTTCAATGCTCCTTTCTCACACACTTCATAACACTCCTTGTCTAAAAGCTGACGATAAGGGTCTTCACTCCTTATGAACTCTTGTGATCTCTACTCAAGATAACCACTCCTCCTCCGTTGTCTGCTTGTCTGATAACTATTTTGTCATCTTTTTGTAATGTTAAAATGCCTTCCTTTTCCTCTGAAGATACATTTTTATTTTTCTACATGCTTTTTTCAGTTAACAATCTGAGATCTTTGATCAGACATTCTTCAAATAAGTCTATTTTTGTGCATTGATATTAGAACAGTAAATAGATTTGACTCTCAAATAACTAGATCTCGCAAAATTAGTTTTAATGCCATATCTTTGTAATATTTCAAGATTGTCTGGATAGATATCATTCATCAGTGGTAATTCATCTCCCACTTTGTGTTCACAACAGGAGGAGGCATTTCTGTATTTGTACTAGTTGCTGGAGTGTTCAGAAGGAAATAGATTTTCAATTTTAATTTCCACAAACATGTGAAGAAATCCACTGTTGTATCTGCAAAATTAAAATAATCAGAGGGAGAAAAATTTAGACCTCGCTCTAAAACTATTTTTTCTGTCTCAGTGACCTGTCTATTTGAGACATTGAATATTTTCACCATTAGATTTGCATCCATCTTGCTCTTCCTCTGTTCCTTTGCCTTCTCGCTGAACGTGTGACCCTGTAGGGAAATGTAGCATATCCTACCCCTCCTTGTTCTCCTTTTCCTTATGTGAAAGGTTTTAATTCCTCAAAAAAATTCCATTTCATAGATCTTGGTTCGATGTATGAGGACTCTATTTCAGAGGAAGATAGATCACTTACAATCATTATTTCGGCAGGTTTGGACGTGCTTTACTTCATTTGATCTTTAATGGAAAGATCAAATTGTTTGGTGAATGTATAAATCCTCCCATTTTCATAGTCTTTTCTATCCCATTGACATTTTTGTTGTTTTTGCAGTCGGATCACTCCCTCAAATCTCTCTAAATTCCCTTCCATTCTTGCAAACTTCCTTTTACACTCATCGCCATCAATTGAATTTCTATTTCTTGTGTTTCTTCCATAATTTACATGCAATTAAGTTCTTCACATTTTATCAGAGTCTTGATCATGGAAAAGAAACAGTTATTAGTGGTATAACTACATATTGTCACCACCAAAAATATCAACGTATATATGGTCGTCTGGAATGGCCATAGGCAATATTTTTTGGGGGGATAGTTTTGGGTTTTGTGGGAGAGGGGGTTGCGGGGGTATTCCACGCTCCTTTAAAAATAATGCAGGGGTTGCAAGGGTGTCACCCACAGGGTCCATGCCTAAATATTGCCACAAAAATATGGCGATATTTTTGTATGGCGATATTTTTGCAGGGATATTAACACATGGAACCTTATTAGTGTGTTTTGTCCATTCCTGTATAAGCTCAGGGTCAATGTCTTCATAAGTAGGTAAAGTTAAAATCCTTAGACCTCTTGGAATAATTCTCTTTTCTTCCAGATACACGTAGAGAGTCATAGACTCCGACCATTTACTAATTTCTTTCTTCTTTAGCCGTTCAAAAGTGACCATCATTTGTTGTAGAGTAAGCCCTGCTGAAGATATTTGTTTGGAGGCTGTATTTCTAACTGATATAGGTTCATCTTTGAAAAGCACAAGTGGAGCTGCCACTCTCTTATCTTCCGATTGCTCTGCCATGGTACCCTGCTAAGTGGGCAGGTAAGTCAAATTAATGGGTAAGATTGCTATAGAGCGGTTACAAAAACTGTATAGAAACCGCTATTCTGCAAAAAATCACTTTATATAACAGTGAATCAGTCAGAAGAGATCCCTAAAGCAATAACATCTAAAAATACAGTGAAAGAGATTTATTGCTGGGCACTAACCGCAGAATATGTATTAATACAGCTCGTTCTACCCTGTCAAGCTCATAAGCCTCCACTGTGTTTACATATCAAATAGTCCAATGACTTGTGCTGAAATGTGGGAGGTGATTGCCAGCGTAAAATAATATAACAAAATGCTCTCTTCATGCAGTGTTCAGCCTGCCAGGCGGGTGCTATCATGGGGCTAATGGGAGAACACCATTTTAGTATGTAAACAGGAAAACAAAAAATAGTCCAGGAGCTTAGTAACACCACGGATGTGAGGCGTTGTGTATAGCAGGACTATAATAAATCCCTAGCACATGATCTCATAGCAAAAAAGTATACCAATTTATTTACACAAAATTGCAAAAAACATTAAAACTCATGAACTCACGAGCAACTGTGGTTTATGGCTTGGTCACATAAACATCTCTTTGTCTGTGCTGGCTTTATGCATTCACCTCTGTGGTTAGAAAAAAGGAAAAAAATGTAGTTTCTACCTTTCTTCCCCTCATACAATAACGTTGAGTAAAGCACACCACAAATCATGGAACATATGAGACTTCCCCTTTTTAGTCATAAAAAGGAAGAGTGCCTTGCCTACCTGAATAAGTTGAATTGTCTTGTATAAGCCTGACTAGACTATCTATTTTAAAGTCCTGAGCAGCAGTAGGTACACTTGATATGTAGTGGCATATTACGCTGTCCGCGGATGTCACATTGAAGCAGTTGAAGTAGTAACGTACTGTGGGACAAAAGTGACTTTTCACATAATACCAACAGTGTGAGGGTGGTTGATGAAAATAGAAGCAGCATCACCTATCTATCTATGTTTATTTTTATATAGTGCTGTTCGCCCGCAGGCCTCAGAGCACTCAAAGAAAGCATCCTGACAAATATACATTATCATATAAGAACTGTGTATTATTGACATTTAGAGAATATTACACCTTCTTTTGAACTGTGGCTAAATATATTGAAGAAGAGACAATTTATCATCGTGACCAAGATTACCATTGGTGCTATTTCTTTTCTGGAAGCTGGAAAGGGATCTTTTAATCCAGGAACTGTTACCAGTGGATGTTTGTTTGTTGAACTTTTGCTTTGACTTTGAACTTTCAAGAACTGGTTCAAAACCTTTCTTATTTTGGTTGAACATTTTGGAATTGACTTTGAATCCTGGGGAAGGATCTTGCCCAGGACAGGAGAAGGCCATTCAGATATTGTGTTGATATAGTTTATTATATTGTATTGCTACATTGTTTCTTTTGTATGTTTGTTGTTTAGTGTGAGTGTCAGTTTACCCATGCTAGAGAATGTTCCCTAAGCCTCTAGGCCAGGTAGAGAATTCCTCTGTAGAGTAGGGCAAGAAAGATATTTTCTTTATATAATTTCTTTAATAAAAATGGCATGTGTTGCGAAAAATACAAGCAGTTGTCCGCCTCGCATTACGGACCCCTCACAGAATGCCGTTATACACTCTGCAGCATTGGGAATATAAATCTGTGGCAAAGATTTTGCTACAGTGAACTAACTCAAAACACATGTCAGTCTGCTGATCTAACCTATGCTAACATTTTAAAAAAAACATTAGAACTGGTCTGCTTACTCAAGATGAAAATTCTACCTTAGAAAATACACTAATCCTGACCTGCATGGACAAAAGACATTTGCCCCTGATGTCATGGAATAATGAACTCAGCAAAATCTAAAATACATATGCATAATACCAATGCTGGCAAGCTGCAACCAATTAAATTATAAAATGTTTTAAAAGGAAATGCAACCCATAGTACATTTCTGCTTCATAGACAAACAAGAAGTGCATGGGACTATGTGTCAACAAGTAACAGCTCAACTAAATAGCTTAGAAAAATGTATCTCACACAGCCGGATTAAAAAAACTATTAACTGTGTCTAAACTGCAGACTAATTCTAAAATGTAACTTTGACGTAGAACAAGGTTTAGTCAATGGAGCAATTGGTACAGTTGTTGGCTTCCAAACATATGCACATGACAAGAACCTTCAGTTTGTCAACACCCACTTTGACAAACTTGCAGAGATTAAAATAATAGGCCCCATAATGGCACGTTTCCTTCTTTTCAAAGTCATATACATATGCAGAGAACAATTCTCTCTATCTCTTGCATATGCTATCAATGTTCACAAGTTGCAAGGTCTAACTGTGGACCATGCAATGATCAACACTGGCAGCACAGTCTTCAAAGAAGGTATGAGTCATGTAGCACTTTCACGTCTTCAGACACTCAATGGTCTATTCTTAAATTGGCTTTCATGCAAAAAAAGACAATGCTGAAATTCCTTGCATCGTAGAATACAAGATGCTACGTGCACTGTACACCCCCATCTAGATATGTTCCGTGTACCTCAAAAAAGAGAGCCTTTAAAAAGACAAATAAAAACAGAAGCTATGGCAGATCCCTCTGCAATCTCACCCAAAAAACAAAGAACTGCACGCCCTCCAAATAATATAAAACACAAAATTCTAGTCCAAAAACAACTACAGGCCCATCAAAGGATACAGAAGCAAAATTCACTAGCCCTTTAAATTCTGCAATACGACTGGAGTAAATTGCTATGAAAATGTAGAAATCAGTCTTCTGTTCCAATTGCTAATTGTTCAGAATGTTTACTTAAACGGCTGGGACCAGTTGTGTTTGCAAATGCCCTTCCTTCATAGAAATGCCACAAATAATCCTGACAGCACCTTCAGTGTCTCAGGTATAAGGCAACAATGGGCCCACTGAATAGGAATGATTAAATTCACCATAAACACACAAGAAGATCCACAAGAATTCCTAATGTAGTTACAAGTACTAGAAACAAAAAAGCATCCCTATGAATGAAATCTTTTAGATTTCATACAAGTGGAAACATACATGCACTCTTTGCAAACAAGTTTCACAAGAGCATATCCCTAATGAACGATCCATACCAAATTGGGAATCCATTCCATTTCACCAGCTTCTGCAATGCAAATCATGGCAAGTATCCTCTTTTTGCAACTCAGACATCTCTCCAGCATACAAATAGATTCACATGGTCAATATGTGATACTAATGCTTTTAAGGTACAATGCAAATGGTAACAAAAATAACTGTATGCTCACTGGCTTTACACACGGTCATACAAAATGGCAGTATGTGGGAAATTGTATTATAGGGGACATCAATGGGAACCCAGTGGGCACAGCTGGAGGCCAGGCCTACTGGCCAGGGCCAAAGGCCATGTATAGTGGTATGGTATTGTTCTAAAATTGACATTCCCCATGGCCGAAGGCCCATGGCTAGTAGTTTGATAATGATTTGAAAAATACAGCGGGCACTGCCGAAGGCGGTGCCCACTGACCATGGCCAAAGGCCAAGGGTAGTGGTATGGTAGTGTTCTAAAATATACAGTGGTCACGGCCGAAGGCCATGGCTAGTGGTCTGGTAGTGATTTAACCACAATATGACGACAATGATGAAATCACAGCCGGCATTCCTGATGATATCACTAATTACATCATCTATGCCATGATGACATCACTGATGGAATCACTGATTACATTACAACTCTAACTGGCCATGGGTAGTGGCAGCGACGTTTGGCTGTGCCCACTGTATATTTTTACAAAATAAGGGGCTACTGTAAACTGTGATGTCATCATTGTGGTCATAGGCTGCACAACAGGGAGTGCAAAGTTAAGGTGGCTTTAGCAGAATTGTATTGGTTTTGTTGCGTTAAGTTCTCACCTTATTGTCCCTGCAATTAAAGTTATTTTTCCGTAAACATACACAAACCCTCTTTTATGCCGCATCCTCCAATCACTGGAAGGAGCAGAGCACATGCTCTAGTTATTCATAAAGCCTGGGACCGATTCATAATAATATAGTTACATAAAAGCGTATCCATGTTGGGCAAACGCGCACGAGTGGGGCGGCGGCGGTGCATTTTGACAAGCTCTTAGTACTGCTACGGTTTATGGTACCTGTGAAATGGAGGGCTTCCGTTTCTTGCTAATCCACACCTCCGGGGACATTTACTTTCCTGGCACGGAATTCCGGAATCGTTGGATGCCTCCTCCTATATTGTGTGGCAATCATGCGGCATAGTGGTGATTACACCAGTCTTTATGTGGCTGCATTCAAGCCTCTCAGTTTCGCTTAAGAAGACAGTGTATGCTTGACTTCCGTGAGGAAAGCAAGTCATGTTCTACTTGCTATTTCAGCACAGTTTCCAGACGCCGGCAGATGTTAGTTAATTGTCTTTAGACATTAGATCATAAACCACATTCCCACGAGACGTTGCAAGCTAGAAAATTATTTATGTTCCTCCTCAGATACGTTCTGGAAGAAAAAGAACACACCTATCCCCTGGTGGCTGCAAAAGCTGAAATCTCAGCTGTTTTTCATTAAAGCAGAAAGCGAGTGCTGGTTCATATTAATATGTATAGTACATGTATTCCAGTCTTGGAAACATCATCACCTGTGACTTTGAGGCACGGTTGTGTGTTTAGTATAAGATTTCACTTACAAGCCACACCTCCACTAGAATGCAGCTATCCCACCACAATTCACCACACATGCTACTTGTCTCACCCTGCACATTACTTCCAGCATTAGAATGCCGAAATCCACCACGAAAAATCCAGCCTAGATGCACACACTCACCATTTACTGCTCTATCTCCACTGACCTGGACTTGGGACCCTGAGGGCATTCAACCTACAGTGCGTTGAGACCATACCAATGGTGAAAGGCGCTATAGGAATGCCCCTTAACATAACATAAGTCAAAAACATGTATGGCTGTTCTCTTTCAGGACTAGCACTTAGAGGACATGTGTTGGATAGTCTACACACATACAAGCATTATTGCTCTAGAGTGTCCTCAGAGGGATTTTTCACACCGCTTACTGACAGGAACTTGACCCTCTTTGATTTGAGGGGGTGCCCTTCCACACTGTTTTTGACCTTCGCTCGACTTTAAACAGAGTATCATAAGGATTCAAAGGCCAGAACCCGCACACCATTGCAAACTTGTTATCCTATAATGCTGGTCATGTTTTGCTAGGCTGGAGTTATGTTTTTCAAGTCTTTGTACTTGATCATAACTACAGATCACTGTGAGCAACAGGAAGTAGCAATCATTTAATATTAATGTCTATTGACTACAATTTGCACTGGTCAACTGACCAGCTTCCAGCCAGCAACACTTTGCATTAATGTTAAGGGCTATGGACTACAGTTTGCACGAGTCAACTCAAACTTTGAAGTTTGTCTTGACTACAATCCCCATTAGGCAATACTTCTGCTTCTCATTTGCTGTGTAGCTCACCTGGACCACGAGACCCAGTAGGTGACACAGTTATGTTAGGTTATTGGGATGAACAGCACGCACAGCTGCTATTTACATTGTCACCAGGCCATGGGTTGAATTCGTGGGAGGGAGAGGAAATGCAAGATGGTTTTGCGGTTATGTCCATGGGTGCAGACCTGAAGTAGCCCGGACTCATGCAGTTCGTTTTCTCTGTGTCCTGTGTCCCAAGCATTGAGGCATCGGTGTCCAGGGGAGGGCCTTGCATGCCTGCAGTGCTAGGATGCTTTGGTCAGGATGGTGATAGGTAATTCAATTTGTAGAGATATAGGGCCATATTCTCAAAAGTATTTTTGGCGCGAAAGGGGGGAAAGGGAGGATGCATCTCATCACTTGCACCAAAAAAAAAAGGAGCAGCCCTGTTCACAAAGGCCTCATTCAGATGCCCTTAATCCCTCTGCCCCCCCATCCCCAAATCAGTGGGTGTTTCTGCACATTTACGCGCATCCCGAATTCACAACTCAGATGTGCTTGCAAATGCACAGGAATGAGGGTCCCTCCACCCCCTGCACCTGTTGAGAACAGGCTCAAGGGGAGGCACAACTCATGGCATTTCCGTTGCCCAAACAGGGATGCGCATGCTTTTGTTATTTTTTTCGAGCATTTCACAGAGACGAGCCAGCCCGGTCTCTTTGAAATGCGCACCAGGCAACCACGTGGCTGCTGGGAGCCTGTCATACATTAGTGTCAGGAGCACTCGCACTCCTGGCACCAATGTCTGAGAGGGGGCTGCACAGCACATCATTCTGCTAGTGTCCAGCCCCTCCTGAAATAGCCCGGTCATTTGTAAGACTAAAGGGACCTGCGCAATTCTTAAAGTAGGGCAAATGGAATGAGCGCATTATCGGCGCGCCTTTCATGTGCTGTTTGCGCTGCTTTTTGGAGAATCTGGCCCATGTTTTCGCAATTTCCATGTGTGAGTGATTCTCACTCTCTTTGTAGTTCACCTTCACTTGAACTCCCAATAGCAACAGATTGTATTTTCTCTCCCTTTATGTTGCCATCCTCTTTCTCTGGCTGGATCATCGCTGTGTTTGATGAATTATGATGCGGGCGCTTATGCTAGTGTTTCTCTCTTAGTAACACTCCGCTCTAACACAGACTTTTCTTTCCACCAGGGTGTTTACCCTTGTAACAATGTCTCTGTGATCCGCCTATCCATCAGGGGTCTGTTTTCGCCATGAAATTCCTTCTCTCCTCTACAATTCTCTCCCTTCTGCTTCTGCACATAGAGTCAGAAAACCTTCCTTTGCCGGCTCCCACTTCCCCTCTCTCACTGCACTCTCCAATCTCGTACTCACAGACTCCACGTCCAATGCCTATTTTTGATGTGTCGTCCACTCGTGCCACTATTCGGTTCCACGTCTCCTTGTGTGTCATGCCCTCATTGCTCCTCTTTGTCTAGGGCCAGCACACGCTATGTGGAGATTATACACCAAGTCTCTCACCCAGCGGATTGGGCACCTCACTTCTGGCCCAGATGTTCTCTGGTCTGTTTCTCCACTATCTAGTGGTCCACTATCTAGTGGCTGCAGTTCCCGAGTGGCTACCTCTCCACCATCCTCCGTCTTCTCTAGTTGTGGTCTTTCATGGCTGGCTTCCTTCCCCAGGTTCTCACCAACCAGCTTGTCCTGTCTCACAGCTCTCAGCTACTTCAGTATCAATCCTTGCCCCAAACAGCCCTCCACAGTGGAACAGGCCCCTGCATCCTAGCGTCTCCTTCCTCCTCTAATGCCATGTTACTACGGTTACAATGGACCCATCTATAACATCCTGCCTATGCAGGCACCTATATCAGGGTAAGCAGCTTGTAAGTGCTTATGCCCAAACTGTTGCTGCAACCTTATTGCACTGTCTACGCCACTAGACTGTTGTTTACACTATTGTAAAGTTTTGTTTAAAGCCACCCCTTCCTGCTGCCTGTGCCCTGGACATTGACATTTGCGCTCTGTTGCCCAGCCTCACAGTTATCCGACCTCCTGTGGGCTCTCATACCGTACTACGTTTGCACTGTTTATATGGACATATAATGACATTCTTACTAGCACGCTCTCTTATCAGTGTTGCACCATACACTGCCTACACCTACACTCAGTAGATATTATACTGGCTTTTATGGTAGCAACCTGTGCTGAGCTGCGCAATGTTTCTCTGATTTTCGGGCCTATCTCAGCCTATATGATTCAACTAAAATAATTTTACCTAACCTGAATGATTCAAAATGTCCACCTGGGCTAGCCAATGTATAATTGCCTGCTTCATTCACCACGGTTCCATAGCAAATTATTCTCCGGTTAACTTTACATCTACACTATAGTACCACTGCTATGTATATCACTATAATGCTATGTCTGAGTGGTATTGCTGATGCTCCCGCATTATTAGAGCAATTCTAAGTGACCACTGGATACAACACTGGAAATGTGGTCATTGCCTATCCTGATCCATGCCCACTGTGCCTTTGTGCAACTTAGTCATTGCCTATGCTGATCTATGCCCACGATGCCTTTGTGCAACTTAGTCATTGCCTATGCTGATCTATGCCCACTGTGCCTTTGTGTATTTTAGCCACTGCAGCCCACTGTGCCTCTATGCAATTTAGTCATTGCCTATGCTGATCTATGCCCACTGTGCCTTTGTGTATTCTAGTCACTGCAGCCCACTGTGCCTCTGTGCAATTTAGTCATTGCCTATGCTGATCTATGCCCACTGTACCTTTGTGTATTTTAGTCACTGCAGCCCACTGTACATCTGTGCAACTTAGTCATCGCCTATGCAGAATCTATGCCCACTGTGCCTTTGTGCGACTTAGTCATTGCCTATGCTGATCTATACCTACTGTGCCTTTGTGCAACTTAGTCATTGCCTATGCTGATCTATACCCACTGTGCCTTTGTGCAACTCAGTCATTGCCTATGCTGATCTATGCCTATTGTGCCTTTGTGTAATTCAGTTAATGTAGCTTACTGTGCTCACGCTATTTGAACTTAGTCATTGTAGCTCACTGAGCCTTTGCTACCTTCTGCCCATCTGAAGCTGCCTACCCAGCCCACTGTGTTTACTGGAATTTAGTTCTACATCATGAGTAGCACACCTTGCAACCTGCTATTGTACTTACTTCTAATTATCCTCCACCATAGAGAGGACAGTAGCTCCCCTACAGTGCTCAAGAGACCCCTAAATAACTCTACCATGACCATCCTCTCTACCGATACCAGTATGGAACACTCGGATCTGAGTCCCTCAACTGAGTTTCCTAGCAACCCATGCAATCTACTCTACAGAAATTCCAGGCTTAGAGCTAGACTCTCGAAACTCCATGAGCCTCTGACTAGAAACCTACCTCCTATTAACAAAAGATCAAACACCCAGAAGGCCAATATCGCCCATCTCAATAACAGGAGACTTCCTCCTACCCATACTAAAATTGAACCGTCTCCTCCGACAGCCCCCCCCAAAGGGGATTAATAAATGCCTGATCCCTGACAGCACATGCCACAGATTTGTGATTTGATAGTGCTCGATAACTTGGACTTCATCGCTATTACAGAGTCTTGGCTGCACGACGCAGCAGGACCCCTACTCTCCTTAGCCATCCCAGAAGACTTTACTATACTCAAGCAAGACAGAACTAATATGCGCGGTGGCGGCATTGCTATAATCGCAAAGACTAGTTTAGGCATGAGAATCTCACCTACAATAGCTTCCGATTCATGTGAATCGCTTACCATTAAACTTCCACTAGCTAGCTCCCAAACATTGACTATCCACCTCATCTACAGACCACCTGGTCCCCTAGGGACATTCGAGGAGGATCTCCACAACTTACTCTCCAACAACCTTAAAACCTCCTCCCAACTACTTGTCCTGGGGGACTTCAATTTGGGCTTCAATGACCCCTCAGACAAAAATGCCACCATCATTGCCAATTCCCTCTCCAATCTGGGCATGACGCAAACAACTCTAGAACCCACTCACAATAAAGGAAGAATCCTCGATTGGCTAGTAGACTACAACTGCACTGCCAATATCAAAGCCATTATCCCTCAACCTTGGACAGACCATTTCTTCCTGTCATTTGAATTATCTACCTCCAGACCACCTCCACCAGCTTCCATCATGGCCCCGCCTTGCCTAACAAGAAATAAAAAGAGCATCATCAGAGATAAAGTGATCCCGGCCATTCTACCTACCCTCAACGGATTAGAGGATCCTTTAGACCCAGAAACATTAGTCAATGAGTATAGCAAAATTATGTTAACCACCCTTGACAACATCGCACCACTGAAACTTAGACAAAGAACCCAAATCTCACCTAAACAAATGGTTTACCCCTGAACTAAAGGATCTGTGACTACTTAAGAGGAGTTGCGAAACAGCATGGAGGCTTACCCCTTCAGTATATCATAAAACGAAACTAACAGAAATCTCCTCCCAATATAAAAAAGAAATCCATTTGACCAAACAGAACTCTTTCAATAAGCGTATCTCCAACGCCAATTCAAGTATGAGGGAACTGTTCACCATCCTCTGGGAACTAAAGTCACCCTTCCCCATTCCGGATATATGCACCAAAGATAAAACTTGGTGCTCCGACATTTAGCAAGCCTTATCAAATAAAATGTCCTTAGTCCAAACGAAAATAGCCAAAAAGAAAGCCTCCATTACACAACTATCTAAGACTAATAACTCCATTATAGAGCTTGCCCCAAAGGCTCAGGAACCAGCTATACGGTTCATGTTCTCTAAAACCTCTATTCTTGAGGCGGAGAAAGTCATCCTCTCTCTTAAGCCGTCAAACTGCCAGGGCGATTCCTGCCCTGCCCAGCTTATAAAAGATGCTGCTAGGGATCTCTCCCCGTTTATTGACAAACTTGTCAACTCCTCATTCATGTCCAGCACGATGCCCACCGATTTAAAACAATCCTGGGTACTACCACTGCTCAAAAAGCAAAAGCTAGACCCTCTTATACCCACGAACTACCGTCCCATTACGACAGTCCCCTTCCTGCTTAAAATCTTGGACAAGATTGCCTATAATCAAATCCAAAGTTTTCTGGAACAGCATAAACTTTTAGGAGAGCGCCAATCAGGATTCCGTCCCCAACATGGCACAGAGACTGCCCTCATTGACCTAAAGGCATAAATAGATGAACTAAAAGATAAAGGAAAAATGGCTCTCCTCTTGCTGCTGGACCTCTCAGCGGCATTCGACCTTGTGGACCATGGGGTACTTTGTAGCCATTTAGACTCTGACGCACATTTCTCCAGAGAGGCCATAACTTGGATTGAATCCTTTCTTAGTGACAGGACCATGAGGGTGTTCTCCCCATCGGCAGCGGCGGACCCAATCCCCATCCGGTGCTGAGTTCCTCAGGGCTCGTGTGTCTCGCCGACTCTTTATAACATATTCATGAAGCCCCTTTTTGATGATCTGGACCATCTCGGTATCACCTACACTAACTATGCAGATGATACCCAGATTCTCCTCCCACTTTCCGGGGATTACACCAAGTATTTGGCCTTGGTGAATTGGGTGTATATCATCGTCCAGGCATGGATGGCAACCCACGGTCTATGCCTGAACGATGATAAAACAGAATTGATCATCCTAGGGACACATTCTAACATTAAAAAACTTATCCAGGACTATACCTCATTTGAAATAGATGGGAATATCATCAAGGTATCTAAAGACGTGAAGACACTTGGCTTCTATCTGGATGCCACCCTTTCTTTCGACAAGCAGGTGAAGTCATTGCCTTGGCCACCGCCTACACATGCAAGCTCATTAGAGCAGGTAAGCACTTTCTCTCTGACAACAGCTGCCTTATCCTAGCGAGAGCACTCATCCTCTCGAGGCTTGACTATTGTAATGCCCTCTACATTGGAGCAAATAAATCCATCACCCACCAAATTCAAATTCTTCAAAATAACACCCTACGAGCTGCCCTCAGTGTATCTAAAAGATTGCATATTTCAAAGATCAGGCGTCAAAACAACTGGCTGTCCACCCAAAACAAAATCCATTTAAAAGTAGCGTCCCTGGTTTACAAAGCCCTAAACAATGCCGCACCGAGCTATCTCTGTAATAAACTCACAAAAAGAAACCACACGCACCCTGCCAGAACTTCAAATGCCAATAGCCTCATTATTCCCAGATTCAAGTTAACTAAGGCGGGGGCAGCAGCTTTCAAGTTCAAGCGGCCCAATTATGGAACTCACTGCCAAACCCGCTATGTGAGGAGCAGCCTTTTCTGAAATTTAGAAGCAACTACACTACTCTGCTGAGGTCTGCCAATGATTAGCCCATTGGCGCCCCCTTATCCTCACACAACCCTAGCATATACACATCACTTTCCTGTTCTCCTTTGATTTTATGGACCTCCTCACTCTGCCCACCTGGCCGATGAGCTAACGTCCATCTAGTGCCTGTATATATACTGTCTTTATTGTATTTTGTATTAATTTTTCATGTATTTTGTGTGTAATTTGCAATTGCCGCATTGCATTGTATCTTGTATTTGTACACTGTATGTATCCCATGACCCCACCCTGTAACTTAAGCTTCGCATTTGCTGTACTGCTGCGCTCGGCTACCTCCGGGTCTGGTCCGCATTATAAGTGAATAAAACAAACAAACAAACTTGGGCGTGGTCTCTTTTCACTTCATGTGGCTCTGCGGCATTGGAGACATGTGCCTCAACAGGGAAAAAAAGACTCAGGGGGGCTTAATGTGTTCTTCATATTGCTACAGGTGGATACCCTGACAAAGGCAGCTAGGCTTTCTTGTGAGTTAAACCTTTAACTACTGAAATGCTGAAGCTGTATAGTTTCATCCTTATTTCCATGGAAAATCATCGAAGCCCACACCAGCCCCCAACCTTTGAATGTCAAATCTCAACATTGCGTAAACGTATTCCAGTGTTAGCAGAAAAGCACCACATGGCGGAACACTATTTTACTCACAGATATGTGGCGTTTGCTGTCTGTTACACCTTATTCAGCCTAAGGTTTTTGTAGTAAGTTGTGACTGGAGCTCCGCAGTGATCTGGATCTCTCCTAGAGTTAGTAACTGGCAGGAGCTGTTCTTGCCTGCACTAGTGCTAAGTAGAGAAGACCCTTGTGGTGTCTGGAGTTAGGTGGCTTTGTTAGAACGACTATCCCCGGCCCCCCAGAAACTGCAGAGGCAATGGAGCCAAAACCCCAGAGGGCTTTAACAGCCGCTGTTCTAAAATTGGGAGCAGCAGCTATAGTTGCCCTTCAAGGCAATTTGGAGGAGGCACTTGTATGTGATATTATGAGGTCTCCACACTTAGTTGCGCCCATGTCAGCTACACCTCCATTTGGTTCCCTTCAGTGTATTAAAAATAAAATAAAACAAAGCCAGACAGATGACAGCATCGAATTGCAACTGCAGGTCACACACAAAATTAGCATATCTGACGATTCATCTTCTTGCAAACAGATTGGCAGCAGGTTGCCATGCCCACCTTAGGAGCTTCTGAATTTGTCAGATGTTTCTTGTACAGCAACCACCCTTCACTGGTCCAAAGATGAACCTTCCATGAACACCCCCATCCTGATCCACAGTCGTCGCAGCCTGCTGCAGCACCTACTCCCACCCACAGGATATCTGCTATCTCATATGATAAGATTGTAATTCGCCCAAATAAGGGAAGAGAAGTGACAATATGTCAAAAGGAGACCTCACATCATGATTTGACACACAAAAGTTATTGCTCCTCGCATTATGTTGACCTACGGGCCTCATTACAAGTTGGGAGGTGCAGGTCAGTGTTAGTGCACTGGTCAGCTACGAGTTTGGTGGAAAGGTGGAGGATTCACCTCCAGCTATGAGCTGGAGGTAAATCTTCCATCATTCTACCACTAAAGTAATTTCCACCGAAATCCCACATGGAGTCCTATGAACGCCAAAGAAAAGGGGACTAACACGACCACGGCCACTTGTAACCTAGTGGTAAAACTGCCAGACCAAGTGGCGGTAGCATTAACTCCATTTAGTGGTGTCTCAGCAGATTTACTGATGAGATACCACCAAGCAAGTAAGGAGGCCCAGCGAAGTTACCGCTGATCAACCTGTGTGATGACGAATATCCACCAATAATTTGCGGAATTATCGTTACCGGCCAACCTTTCAGCATAACATTTGTGGGTGGAATTACAGCTGAAATCCGTTATCGTAGATAAAGAAAGCATGGTGGCAGCCTTTTTGAAAAACACAATCCACTCAAAATCACCAGAAGGATTGCCATCCAAGCCTACAACCCACCCTGAACATGTCCTCAGACAAAGGCAAAGGGAAGGTGACAGAAATGCGGCAACGAAAGCCAAAATTCAGTGAGCGCGAGCTCACTGTGCTGGCTGAGGAGGTGATGGACAATGCTGATGAGCTGTATGGGCCAGGCCAAAGAAAGATGTCCACTAGCACAATACAGTCATATGGACCGGATAACATTTGGGAAGTGCTCAGGCAGATGGAGTAGCGTCAGGATGCAATTGAGGGACAGGTGGTGCACCAACAGACTGACACACACGCATTGCATGACGTGCTGCTCAATGCCTCCAGGAGGGTGTCCAGTGCCCTGGACCGACTGTGTTGGTGTGCTGCTGCAGGGACTGCAAGCACCACCCTCATGAGCAGAAGGGCAAGTGAGTTGTGTGCCCGAATGTCGGCCACCAACAAAAACATCTCTAAGGCCATCACCCTCACCATGCAGCATGTCCGGGGCAGTGAACCGGGAAGTTCCATGTCGGAAACCCCTACAGAGGGATCTGTGGTGAGCACGCCACCAAGGCGGTATTGGCGCCGCACTTCACATGATGGTACTCCCATGTCAATGGGTAGCAAGAGGTGGCAGTAATGGACATGCGTCACACTGAATGCAGCGTTATCATGTTGGGGATGAGGGTTGGGGTGGGGGTGGGTATCATGTTGGTGATGTTTTACACTTGTGCAATGAATGGTAGTTGGCTTGGAGCTCTGCTTGTATGTCCCTTCTTGCGTGCACGTGATTCCTACTATACCTGCAAATAAACAATGGTGGGCAGCATGTGTACATCAATATGACCATCAATGGTTGCATTACATATTTTGTCACACAAGCCATCCATCCCTTCCCTACTCCTGCTCACTAACTGTCAGCACTGCACCTGAAGGCAAAGGGTCTTGTTTATCTCCTGGTGACGGCATGTCCTCACCAGAGGGCAGTGGGTCCTTTTACCTGAGCAGGATGTTGTGCAACATGCATCACATACCTACTATTGCATTGCCCAGCATATACTAGTCCAGTGTATCAGTGGCTGATATGTGCAGGTTGGGAGGGCAGGTCCTGCATGTACAGTGCCTTAACTGGCCATGCGTTGTACGGTTGTTGTATTGTCTCCGCCTTCACATTGCATCCCACTGGTGCTGCAGTATAATTTAGTGTGATGGCACTTGCACTCACCCAGTACCCAGGTCTGTTGCCCTCTGTGGCTCTCCATGTGTGCGGGCAGAGCAGGGTGTTCAGCTGCTTGTCAGTTGGGTTACAGGGTGGGGCACTACCCGGGGGATGGGTGATTGCATTGCATGGTGTCTCCTCCTACTACTACTAGTGCTCTGCCTCTTCCCCCTCTGTGCAACCTGTACCCTGCGCTGATGTTCATGCCTCTGCAACTCAGTGGGGGTGGGGCGGCTGAATGTCCCAGTTTGCAGCAGCTACTGGCAGCAGGGTGTTGGGTAATGTGTTTGGGTAGGCGTGGCCCTTTTATACTCCTCCTGAGTGGCTCTGGTGCACCTGGGCCTTGATTTGTGACACATGTATGTATTTACCTCCACCTTTTTGTGGAGATAACTGTGCTGTGTTTTTTGCTAAATTATCAGCAAATTCTGGAGGTAATTTCGCTGATTTTGGACTTGGAATGTTGCAGAAATGGGGTTTTGTTTATTGGATGTTATTCCGCCAATAGAATTAGGCCCGACACAAATTAGTTACCGCTGGAGGTAATTCCGACAAAGGTAATTCAGCCAGGGGAATTACTGCCACATTTTCTGTAGGTCATAATTTGGCATTGTGGTAAAGTTGGCATTAACAGAGTTACCGCCAATGTTTCTACTTACCGACATACTTGTAATGAGGCCCAATGTACTCTAGAGGTATGTGCCACTATTTTGCAAAAATAATTTCCATCCACAGTACCAGTTTGTAAATAGTTACAACATACTTTTTACAGGATTGATGTGGATTTACTGAAATACATCTGGTGGAATTTTAGTAAATCCCATGTCGTTCCCACCATGACAAAAGGTAAATCTGTAATGAGGAAGGTTCCTCAGATTCCCACTGGTGGTAACCATAAAGAAAAATCCACTGTGCTTGTCATGAGGCCAATTAAGTGGTACTTAAATAAGTCATGTTCTCTGAATAATACTGGGTTTAAGTGCTTTTAAGATGTACGAATTATGTTGTGGGCTTGGTAACCCCACTGTCAGTAAAACTGGGTTATTCATTTTTTGGGGAGCGGTTGGTTGTTGGCCACAAGTGAGCAATCAACGTATCCCACTGACAACTACCAAGGCAAACTTTTTGGCCCCCTAGAAATGTTTGTGATTACCCTTGGTTTAGACAGAGTGGAATCTGTTAGTCCTAGGATGGAGCAATTAGCTTAGGGTGCAAAGTGCTCTATGACTATGCTGCATGGATCAGGAAGTACTTCATGCTATGTGGGTGTCCTTGTGTGGTTCAGGCAGGATGTCACGATTGATAGGTATCCTCCCTGTATGCCTACACACTGGGACGCTTCCGGCAGACTTTGATGAAAGAGTCTGGATATCCTGCTGGTCTCATGGGATAGTTTAGATAAAGTATGCTAAATGAAAAATACTCTTACTATGCTGGTGATATGGGATGGTTACTTAAGATGCTGTCAGACTCTGGTATGCCAACCTCCTCGGATGGTACAGAGACTGTGTTATGAAACGCACTCCTTGGACCAAGAGTAACTTAGAAAAGTTGCGGGTTCTAGTAAAGACTTTAAAAAGGACAGGCAGTACTTAATTAGTTCCTTTATTGATACTTTCCACTGTCATCTCACATGACTACCAATATAATCATATTTTTGTGGTTCTAGGACCCACTAAAGACAGACCTCCCCTCCCCTCCCTCTGTGAGATCTCTTGTACTATCTCCCCACCCCCGCCAGACTATTTCACCCTCCTCCCCAACCCCAAGGCACATGTGTCACAATATAGAATTCCCAGTCTTATTGAAATAGAAATAGGGCTTTTTGGGTGTGCCAGTTTACAGTGGTCTCCACCATATCTTATTTGGTATGTTCCCAGGGACAATTTAGTGTGTGGTGTGTGCTATATAAACTGTCATAATTATCCCCTAGCCGCAAGTGACAGATTATTCTACATGCAGACGTTCTATCACACAATGCGATGTATGCATGTACCAACCACAGCGATCTTTGTACCTTGGAAGACCTTGGCTTAAATCCTGATAGGATAACGGAGTGTGTTTGTCTATCTGCTGATGAGTGATCTATGTGGCTTCTGCACCTCCCCACAGGAAAGGAAGAGTTTCCTGCTCTGGAATGTGGTTATGCTGAGAGAAAAGACTGCTAACCTCCTAAGGACTTGGCAACGGATGCTCCTTACTCCTAAATGTGTGCTTTATTATCCACCTACAAAACCATATTGATATGTTATGTTATGCCAACGGTTCTTAAACCGCACACTGTCGCCACTTGCACGGCTGCTTGATGCTCTGGCGGATTTGTAAAGCAAGAGGGTACGGGGTGCGTTAGCAGGACTCTGCGGTAAAAGGAGCAAGAGAGCTGTGATGTGCTGTTGGCAGCCTCAGTTCGGTTGACAACGTTCGCTGAGGGTCAGTGTGTTTTTCCGTTGATAGCCGTCATGTGCTTTTGTGCGTGGCTATGTGTGGCTTGTTTCGTTGTTGTGGTGTAGTGAAGTGCATGCAGTTGGTTGTGCTGTAGAGTTATGGTTGTGTTTAGTTCGGAGTTAGAGCGGTGTACGCAGATGGATGAGTTATTTTAGTAGGGTTGGTTAATGGCAGTGCTTTATCCTACACCGTCTTTTGTCATATTTATTCAACCATGTTTTCCCACTCATCCAACCGCCAATACAAGCATGTACACACACTCGTTACTTCATCTAATCATATTCAAATACCCATAAAATAAAAAGGGAGCACTATTGACTTTGTCAATGCTCCTTTTCAATCCCATTGCCCTGCACAATGGTCACAATTAAAGTGTTGTTACATGTGCTGTGCTCTCGGATTCCCCAGCATTGACCTGAAATATAGTCCTGCAGTATGCTGCCGTTTAATTAACGTTGTCGTTTCACTTTCCGAAAAGGATTTTGGTTCACTTTTGTGTCCATAGATCTGTTTAGGGGAACTGGAAACTGTATGCAAGGTGTTTTCTAATCTCGTTTTCTAATCCCCCTCTTTAAATGGCCTAAAGTGATTTCCTGTGCATTACCTGAATTTCGGTGGAATCTCAAAGATTGAGTGCAGCCAATGGGTTGAAATGTGAATCTCCGGTGTCTACAGTTATGCTGTTATTTCCAAATCTACAACGTGCTAAAGCCCATTTCCATGGCAACGGACACGTCTTTGAGTTATTGACTGCCGCCATGCTAATGGGTTACTTGACGCATCCGATGTTTACCAAAAATCTTATTCCCACAGCTTTAATTGAGCGAAATGTTACCCACTGGGGCTTGCCGGTTTAACGCTGAGCGATTCATTCTCACGACAGAAATGCCTTTTGCCCTGAAATTGAAACCCTTCCAGTCACATCTGCATCCCCAGTTGCAAGGCATCACCGCATAGGTTGACTGTAACTACAGTAGACCTGACATCTTTGCAAGGTAGAAAGAGAATACTCGATTTGTTTGCTCAATTAGGATTTTCATATTCAATAAAGATGAAAGCACAGCAATTGACTTGCAAAATCTCGACAACCCCAAAAGGTAAATAATTAAAGCTTAGTGGTTTGCATGTAAAGTGGTTTTCTCAAAGTAAACCCAGTGGGGGTCATTTTCAATTGCACTGTACCTTGCAGGTAGGGTACCGCTTCTTTATTTTACTAATGTGCAAATGGCCCCCTTTGTGCAATTCGACTCATATCAATCAAGAAAAGTTTAAAGTAAAGAATAAAACACGGGCAAATCACTGTTCCCCCTTATTTTGCCACTCCCACTGACGATTGTGGCAGCCATTTACAATGGATAGCTATGGAATCTGCCTGCTGTTTCTTTTACCGGGTGCAAAGGTCAGGTGGATTCCAGAGGCGTTTGCCACCTAACCACCAGCATGCAAATGGCATGCTGGCAGCAATGGCGTTGTCAGGCAGAGCGAGGAAAGCATGTGGACGTGTTAAGTTTGACCCACTCACCAAAGCCGACTGACAAAGGAAGGATGGGCGGTTGGTCCCACTGCTCTTGTTCAATAGCTCCAACAATTTCATGATTTTATTTACGTCTTTACCCTCGTCACCTGCTCTCCGGTGCCCGCTGGAAGTGGCATGTCCAGATGCCACTCTTCCGACCTTCCCCCGCAGCACCCAGCAAGGGTACTTTGTTATTGAGTTGCATCCGAAAATAGAACACAAAATCACTGTCCTGGAAGGTTTCAATCCATGCCTTCATGGTGAACCCTGATAGCGTAATGTTTCTGATAAAAGAAAATAATGTGCATTATAAAATGTATCTACAGTAATATGGTCATCTAAACAAATAAAAACCTGAAGAACAGATTCAGGCAGGAGTTCGCAAACTAAGGGAACTATCACAGCCTTTATAATATCATCCTAAAGAAGCACATTTGCCTAATTTAACCCTACATTCGCGATGAATGCTCATAGGGGAACTGGTGAAGGTGTTTGTATAATAGTTCTTCCATCTGTCAAAATTGCCAATTATTGCCCCCCCATAACTATTGCCCTCTTCCTTATATATCTTTTTTATTTTACAGTCCCGATTGCCACTAGCCCTTAATGCAATGACTAGTCTTGGGACATAGATACTTGAGGTCCATATATTGTTAAATTGTCTCCTTGTCATTATTTTTCATTTTAACGTTGCTATTGTGAAAGTCAACCAGCGTCAATGAGTCAAATGTCTACGAATTCAAAGGCAACGGCCACCTTGCATAATCACTGCTTGACAACACATTCAGTAAAAGTTACCACTCACCTTGAGCTCTCCCTTAGTCCCCTTTTAGAATTGCCACAGTACTGTACTAGGGCCATCAACAGCTCCTGCAGGGTGTTAATCCATGGCTTTAAGGCAAACCTGCCCCTTGCATGTAGGAACTCGAAAAGAATAAAATGTGTATGGTAGAATGTCTGCTGGCATGACATTGTTAATTGAAGTGCTTCTAGATTAAATAGACAATCCAATTGCCACTATAAATGCGGGTTCAAGTCTGAACCGATTATTTTCCAATACCTGTTATATTGATGGCACAGTACTCTAAATGCAGCCCACGATGTTATACACTAGTCAGAATATGCCACATAGTTGAAGTCCATCGATAGACCAGTGTTTGGACATGAGATGTCTACCATAAAAAGAAAAAACCCAAAATGTAGAAGTTCTCCCCAATGTCCAAGACAGTTTCAGGGTCTCTGAGGAAGAGCAGAGTTCTGTTCATCACCAAAGGAAAGTTACTTTGTTGTACAAGGTGTCTCCTTACGGTATCATCCCCAAATAACAACTAGTACATATTCTATGGGCCTTGATAAATATGGCCCTCAAAATCCTATGTATGTTTTTTTTTTTTTTTTTACCCAAGGACGTTTTTGAACGAGGGAACGATGAATAAATACAATATAGATATTTATGAAACCCATTTGTTTTTTTGTATATCCGTTAAGGGCCATACTTCACAAGTCACCCACCTTTTTTTAGGGTGTTGCCTGCTTTGGTCGGAATTCCCCTTTCTCAACAAGTATCATAATTTTAAATATAATTACGCTCCCAGAATGCTTATCCACTGCAAAAGAAATGTGCACACCCCCTGGCTAAACCTTGATCTCCACGATCCCCACCCAAGCATGTGATTTCATCCTCTTCTCTTAATATCTATACTATGCGAACCCGCTCCATTAGACGTCAAACTGGAAAACATCTTGGAGGAAGCATTGGCGAATACACCACTGGACCGCACTATTGAATTGAGGTAAGAGCAGGGGCAAGGACAACCTGCACACAAACTCGATCATGGTGCGGCGAAACAGCAGATGCATACATTAAATAAGAGTCATTGCGCTCCGGGACAACCAGACCTTCCTCTGTCCCCATTGCCTGACCCCCGGCAGCGTAGTTAGCCACCATATGGAGATACCGCAGAATCTTTTGCAGAAGAGACAACCATCAGTTGGTTAATGACTAAATGTAAGGTTTCCATCTTAATTGATTTTATTTCCTACAGTCTTGTCTTATAAACATGTCTTATAAAAATGTGTATTTTATTCAGGGCTACGTTGCTCCCACTTTGGATGAGGTTTGGGCAATTGTTATACCATGGCTAAATTGCTACATTTTTGTGATACTGCTGCATTGTCATTGTGCTCCAAGCCTACTGATAGAAACAGGATTTCCTTTATCTCTAGTGCGACACTCCACAGAAGTGTATTCAGCTGCCACCTGGAACAACTGCACAGCGAAGACGTGCACAGTGGGCCTGTTGCCAATGTGCCCAGGGTAGGATGGGCAGTGCCCCTCTGCACCTGTCTGGAATAGCTTACTTCCAACAACGCCAATATAGGAAAAACTAATGTCAACAAGGAGTCTTTGCGCTCAAGATTGTTTGCTAAATCCTGTTTATCTGTCATCTAACAACGTTTCTCATCGGATTACAGCTTGGATCAAAGTGTGATCCCTGCTTTGAGAAAGAAGAATTATTATCATCCTTTGTCAGTTACTCACTTTCAAAGATACATCTATTACTACAGCTCTCCCACCAGTACTTGCAAAGCCTGTTCTGCTATAAACAATGCTGTAAGTAGATGATATTATCTTAAATCCTTCACTGGTTTGTATTTGTATTGTGGAACTCTGGCTTGGTGATGATACCACACAAAGAAAAACAACAGTACTCCCAATGGTGTCAATTTATGTAAGTGCAAATTAAAATAAATATGAAAAAGATATGAATCAAAAACATTAACAAGATGTTCTCTATTTAATATCAAAAGACAGTACCAATTAAACGCAGAGGAAAGAAAAACGTAATTTTGGTTATGAAAAAAGTATAATCAATTACAATATAGGACCTGTTAGACATGGATCAACAACCTGCATGTACACAAAGTTCAGCTTAATACATATAGCAACCTAAAATAGGGAAAAATGCAACCTTCACATTGACCAATGAGAAAAACAAAGGCAGTTTCATTAAAAAAGACCTCCCCCTGCCCCAAAAATGTCTGGGTCTTAGTATAATATAATGTAGATGATAATGTGTGCATACTAAAAAAAAAAAGAGTATAGCGACACCATCAAAACATGTTCTGACGTCTTTCTACATCGTCTTTTAATTTGATGGAAATTCATTCAAATTATGTATTCAACTTACGTTTCGACTAACAAATGACCTCACTGCAGTTGGGTCACGACTTCTTCAGGACCAGAGTATGTTGGATCATTCTGCATCTCAAGCTTAAGGACGGTATCTGTATGGGCATAAACCAGTTGGAAAATTACCCTGGGTTCATATTTAAACTTAAACAATATTTTATAGGGCAGATGTTATGACTTTAATCATAATTAATGCAAGATAGCACAAACTGGGCTCCCCAGCCCAGTAACTTCCAAACACGCTCATTCTACAATAGAGTTCATCTTCAAAATGAGAATTGACTAGTACTTAACAAGTTTTGACAAGGCAAGGTTTTTTGTCATCTGTACATTTTGTGACATGCTTCAGATATTCATAAAGAAGAAATGCAGACCCACCTTAAGCCACTGTGCTTTAGTGAGAAAACCTTCTAAATAGTAGCAGTTCTAAATAGTTCATGAAGTGTCAGTCCCTCAAAGTTGTGGTCTTCAGACCATCAAGTAATGGGCGCACAGGATTAAAATGGGCTTATTATCTAAAAGTTGTTAAAATGATAAAAATTGATTTTAGGTTATTGTTATCTAATTTGTGTTACGCGAATGTATTGATGTGCTAAATCAAATTTGGTTCCCAAAACTGAGGGGCCTCTCAATTTATAAAATAAATTCCCAAATCCAGGCTTACCTAAATGATATTTGGTGACCTGCCCATTAAATAGCAAACACCTCCCTTACTTTGCTGCTGGTTTGGTGCCATGTTATATCCTTGATGCATTGATATACTGTATGTGGCGATGCTTCCTTGCGGAATGATGCTGCCTGAAGACGTCATCACGCTGGCATGTAAGCACCATCCTAGGTGTATGAATGTAATTGGAAATGCACAGGAGAGTAAAAGCATTTAAAATACATACATTATTTATAATATGTATATGCTAGTAACTAAGCTCCAGAAAATCCATGAAATGAATACTCCTTCGAGAGTTCAATGAGCTCAAATAAGTATCAAGTAATAATATCGCCATATATATGGTCGCCGTAAATAATATCACCAGGAAAATGTTGTGGCAATGTTATTTGGGTGACTATATATATGGGGACAGTGGCAAAAAAAAAACGGCAATTTTTCGGTGATATTTTTGCATGGCGAGATTTTTGTGGCGACATTATTACATGGAACCCTCAAGTCGTGAGAAATACCATTGTGCCATATAGAATGATAGTACAATGAGCAAGGCCTCCTTAAGTTCTGGAAAAGCCTCAAGACCTTCCTCTTTACCTCTTACCTCCCTCCCTCCCTCCCTCTCTCCCTCTCTCCCCTGCTAAGGCACAGTAGCTTGAGTGGTGTGCAGGGCCCTTGTGCATCCTCACGACCCTGACCTCCCACATATATCCCAGCTGCTGTCTATTTTCTGCACTTGCCTCGGCTCACTTCTCCTGCTGCTCTCCATGAGCACCACAGCACCAATCCGATACCCCTATTCCCTCTGCACTTGCATGTTCTGAACACTCACAAGGCATGGTAGGTTCATCTTCCCCTCCCCATTGTCTCTTCTTATTTTGTTGTACTTAATTATTTAACATTGTTGTAATTACATTTTCTATCATCCCCTGTCTCCTCCCTTTATACCCGTGGGTAAACACCTACCAAGTGATCAATAAATACATAAATAAATAAACCATGTTTAATGAAAACATGGGGAAAGCCATCTACCCATGTTGAATGGCGAGGGTGATGGTTGTCTAATTTCTTTTTCTAAATAGATGGGAACCCGACAAACTTATCTAGCCAAAGTATGGGCAATTCACCAGTCTTGTTAAGTCCCATGATGTGACGAATTTAATGAAGTTCTCTTCTAAGACATGCAAGCGTCTCAAAGTAGAAATTCCATGGTGGAATGCTTTCTGCTTATCGGTCATCCTGGTCTTGATGCTGCTTGTCCAAGAAAGCAAGCCTGGAGATGACCTTTCTGAAATTTGGATCAGTGCTTAATTATTTTCACATTTACTGGGCATGTGGTCATCCCAATGTACATTTTGTTTCATGGACATGTACTGCAATACATTGCATTCTTTGTCTGGCAAATGGTATGTTATGGTGTCTGAGGTTGCACTGAAAATCCTTATAGTAAAACTTGTAGTAAGCGCACTCGACATGCAGTGTCCACATGGGAAGTGACCCTGTATGGGAGGTGGATACAGCAATGTTCTGATTGTAGAAGATGGGCCTTCGACAGTTTCTGTGCATGCACTAAGCTACCCTTCAAGGCGTTTCTGTGTTATAAAGGAAAGATGACTCTAGGAATCTGGAACGTTCTTGTGTCAACGACGTATTAATGGCTGCTAATGAATTGTTTTTCATTTTTGAGGTGTGTCTGGAAAATGCTGCAACATAGAGACGAAGTTAGAGTGAAGCCTAGCAGTGGCTGGGTGGGAGGTTGGCGGTGTGTGAGACTGCTGGAGTGGTGGGTAGAAGCGGAATCCACCTCCACTGAAAGATACATTCAAAACTGCATGGGCCACAAAGCCGCAGCAAAGAGTAGCAACTCACTGTCTGGCAGCAGTTGCGCGTGATGTCGGCAGGTGTGCAAGGCTTCTGGATTCCATTGGCCCAAATAGGGATGGGTGGCGCTATTACCACAGGTGCAAATACTACCAGCAGTAATAGCCCCGAAAATGGCCATATCGCCGGCACATTCACCTCCAGCTTTAAGCTGGAGGTGAATGCGTCCAGTTATGGCCATACTCATCATTGGGTGGAGTGGAAAATGCAGCAGCAATAGCGTTACCGCTGAATTTTACCGCTCCGCCCAACTTATGATAAGGCCCAAGCTGATTTAAACACTATTGAGGTTTTTCTAAAGAAAGTGGCTTTGGAAGCAGTTCAAGAGCGTCAGGCCACCATTAGTAGTGATATTTATATTCAGAATACCCCAAACCACTTCATCTGCCAGAAATTGAAGTGATAACTCTTAAAATGCTTATGAAATTTGTGAGCTGGGTTCTGTGAACACTTCACACGAAGACCCTCCTAGTCAGGTCCAGTGGCAATCTGAGGGGACTGGCTTATTCGAGGTGCCATCTATGGAGGTTATGTAGCGGGAAACTGATCCATCAGGTGCAACATGTAAACCTTCCACTTTGACGAATGTCAGCAAATTGTCTGATGCTGAAACCAAAGCTGGTAAAGGAGAGACTCAATAAGCTGCAAGTGAGTAATTAGTTATGAGTGATTGTACTCTAGAAACGAATCAGCTCAAAGGTAATCACAAGTAAAGGCCAGCCAAAGCCTACTTTAACAGCTGGATCACATGTTTTATACTGCCACTCCTAGCAGCCCTAGCCACACGAATCAATAGTGAGGAATCCTGGGGGTATCCTGGGGGTATTATTCTAAACATCTGCATCTAAACATCTATTTATTAAATGTATAAAGTACGCAAACAGCCCGAGGACATCGAGGCACTGTTAGAAGAGGACGGCTAAGTTACATGGAGTGTACATATAGTTTACATGTGAAGACATTACTTACAACAAGGTTTTCATTTCACAAATTGTGCTTTACATGGCATATTATGTACGATAGCTAAACGGCTGGCAGGTTCAGGCAAATTGCAGAGTTTTGATAGCTTTGCGTAAAAGCAAGTGGGATGTTTCTGCTGTAAGGTGGGGTGGGCGGGAGTTCCATGGCATGGCAGCGATGAATGGGAAGCTGGAGCCACCAACTCTGGCTCGTTTCACTTTGGGCACTGTGAGTAGATGAGCGTAAGGTGTTCTAGTTGGTCTGGAGGATGAAGATCTGATTATTCTTTGTGATAGGTATTGAAGGGCTGTGAGATTAATGCATTTATGGGTTAAGGCAAGTGTTTTGAAGAGGACTCGTTCTTTAATCCTTGCTTTACGGCTTACATGTGAAGCCCCAGAAAACAGTGCAAGGATTTGACCGTGTTTGATGTTGGCATGCGCCTTTGGAGAGGGCTCACCTGTAACGTCTTTAAAATAGGGATACCTCGCCTTAGGTTGTGCATGTGCTTTCTAAAATCCCGTCGTGATCCCGCACGGACACGTTTAACATGTAGAAAGCATTCGTTAGCTGCAAATGTTGCTTAAAGGAAAACAGAAAATTATCCACGGGTTCGTGATGGGAAAACTTTATTCCGTGTGGCATGCAAAGTGCACTATTTGGGCATAATGAGCTTCTTAATTGGCCTATAACTGCTTGAGTTTTACCCACAGCTCTAGAAAATGTGATAATTGCTAAGGAAAGGCCAAAGCATTTATAGTCAATCAGATGATGGGAGAAGAATACATGCCCCTTTCAGCTGAGCGGGAGTGTAAAGCATTGCTTGGCGCTGCTGTAGCCATTAGCAAAATCAATATTTCTTACAGTACCTTAATAAATCATTGTATCAAAGCATTGTTGCAGGAGAAAGAAGCCCTGACAGCCAAGGAGGATGCTTCCAAATTGGAAAATAACACTGCATTTAAATTACAATGGCCTAATTGGCGCACAACGAGAAACTGCAAGCTTGGAATACAGCTCTTTGTGCTGGTAGACTTGCAGGTGTTTTCAATCGGCTCAGAAGAAAGAAAAAGCAGAGAGGAAAGAAGTGCAGCTCCTCCGAAGCAGTACATGGGTAATTTGCAGATCAGCACTCTGAAATAATCACAGATGTCAGGGCTCTTTCCTTCCTCTGGTAACAATGTAATGTGCTGCCCATTATAGATACTACTGATGTGAAGAATTGAATACATAACTATGCAAATATGTTTATTCTAAAGACTTCCAAGGCCCAAAAAGGAAGGGGCTGGATAGAATTCCAATTATAGATGTCAGACTGGAGCTTCAACAGGGACGCCAAAGGTAGTGGACACAGAAATGGGACTAAGAGGACAGATCGCTCAGTTCCATGTGATAATGTCACCGTGAAAAAGTGACCAGGTAGATGACTTTCTTTTCCTGACACCTAAAATTCTTTCCCCAAATATTCTATGTTATTACCTCCAATCCTAGAATATTTGGGGGAACTGTTTGATTGTCTGGAGGGTGCATTTTTAGGGAAATGTCACTGCCTGCCAACCATTTCCACAGCGTCACGATCACTGAATACGGATCGCTCATGTTTCCGGTGGCCATGCAGGAGAACACCATCCATTCCTGTTTTTGTTTGGAATTCTGGTATTTGTAGTTTTACAAAATTTCAAATCTAAAGGAAAAACAACAAGTCCCAGACTCCAAAGGGAAAAAAATAGGACTCAATGTCCTTTTCATCCATAGTCATGGGAATCTTTAGAGCTCTGGGAGGGGCACCAGCGGAAGATGTGCTGGGAGGTCAGGGAGATATTAGCAACACCAATGACAACCTTGCTTGCTTGAGAATGGTGTGGAAACTCAGGACTGAAGAAGTGCAAGGACACTCCAGCTTCACCAAAGTGGAAGCATGGAAGAAGATGGCCTCTATCAACCAGTTAGCTGGACGTGGGTGGTGGGGAAAACATTTGGTAAAAGCAATCTAATATATTTCTTTTGTTTACGAGAAGCAGAAATTAGGTCAAGGAAGAAAAATGGCTGCTACCTTGTTAGAATTCAACGGGGTTAAGCAACCTTGCTACTGTTCCCAAGTTGTCCACCTAAAGAACCATTATCACCTGTGAAATTGGGAATCCAAGGCTGCACTCTTTTTCCCGATTTGATTGCCCAATGTTAGCCCTTCAACAACCGACCACAACAGAATACTATTAGCCTCCTCGAATTAACCATCTAAATGATAACTTTGTGGGTAGCCAAGCACGACAAATAACTGCATCACCTTGAAAAACATGGAGAGGATCTTGAATTAATGTAACTACATCTGATAAAGCCACTGCTTTGGAAAGTGGTATGGATGAATCATAGCAGTAAACTACTGCCACATATATTTTTTGGGCTAGTCAAATTATGGATTGAATTTTGATCCTCTGTGGTACCTGTCATGAATCCTGTGGAGTCATCACAGATCCCTAGCCTAAGATCTCCTCACAGGTGACCAGGGGATGACAGTCGCTACTTGATCGTAGGGGTGGTATTATGAGGGAGGATCACATGGGAGGAGATGGCTGTCAGGGAGCTGTGTAAATCCATCAGGAGAGACACTGTATTCTTCCCTTCCATGTAAAGAAGACCTTATATTTCCTAAATTCCTGATGGCATGTTTTCATTATACAATTCCTTCCAGTTGTAAAACCCTAAAACCCCATCTCGCCAAACACCCTAGAAAGGATACCAGCCACACCCCATAGGTATATAACACATCTATAACACCTCCTGTTTCTGATGGTTTTGATTTAACAAAAATCCAAAGCAATACAACTTTAGAAGGCACATTAATCCTATGGACTCCAACTGCCATAAAACCTCAAGTACTGAGACGAGGAAGATAAAGAAGGAGTTAATGTGGATTAAAAGAAACACCAAGCTAAATGTGCAGACTAGTTGTTGTAATGGAAATCAGCTGTGTGGGATATTTAAAAATGGTGTGCCTCTTCAAGTTAGAAGTGAAGGTGGAGAAGAGATATGCAGAGCGGGCGAAGCGAGAAGGAGAACAGAGGGGGAAGATTGGAACACGTATTGCCACAAGCCAATGAATACTAACAATGAAGTTAACAAACAAAACTTGAACAAGTCTCCATAAATGAAATGTCAATATGGGGGAAGTTGAAAAAAGTAATAACTGGATCCAACAAAGTAAAACAGTGAAGGAGTACAACTGTTTTATACGTTAGGGAAAAAGGTTATAAGAGGACCTGGTCAAAGAATTCAGGCAGTGAGCCTTTGGGGGAAGGATACCTGGCAGGACAGTATAGCAGGAGATCTACAAAGACCAGAGGGGGATTCCTGGCAGGGGAGTACACCAGGTAATCCATCTAGAATATGTGAAAGAAGAAGGCATTGTAAAAAGGTTACTGGCAGGGGAGCAAACCAGAAGATCATCTTTAAGAAGTTATGGAGTAGAAGAGACGTTTTTGCCATCCTTAAAAACACCATTGTTTAAATTGCTGTGTAGAAGAGATACATTTGACATCTGTAAAACACTGCTGCTTGGGAAAGAGATTTTGGTTATCATTCTTAACAAAGTGTTGTGTAAAAGAGAATGTTCTACTACTCTTAAAAAAACATTTTTTGGAAAAGAAATTTTTCTTATCATACTTAAGAAAGTGTTAAAACACCGTTACTGAAGTTGCTGAGTAGAAGAGATACTTTTGTCATCCTTAAAACACCATTGCTTGGAAAAGACACATTCCATTATCCTTAAGAAAGTGTTATGTGAAAGGGACATTTCTACTAATATTAAAGAATCATTGTCTGAACAGAACATTTTCAGAATTCTACCTGAAGCACTTCAGAGGAAGGGAACCATCCCTTAGATAAAAGGATTGTTTTGTTGGATTTATATATTACATTTTTGCACACTTCTTCCTGAATCTAAAGCAAAGACATTTACCTTGCAACTTTTGTTGGACATTTTAGTGTGATGGTCAGATATGTTTTGGAGACAAGGACAGTTGGCCTAATTTTAACGACAAGACACAGGCTAATCTTTAGTTTTGATTTCCTAGGAAGGGAAACTCTCTTTAGAATAGGGACAGAAAGGCCTTTATCCAAAACCTTTTATATTAATAAAATGTCTAATGTTGAAAACATTAACATCTTTATTCTGCAAAAAACAAGCAATATGCTGACAAACACTGTAGCAACTTGTAAAGTGTCAAAACACTCTAGGACAGAAGCTCAAGCTTCAGTGTGTGCTAAAAGGAATTGTTGATGTGCTGAGCACACATACTTTTTTTAAAAAAAACATTTTTTTATTTTCAATAATCCAACAAGTTACAAACCTCATATCACAATGTACGTCATTTTACATTACCATCCTCGCCTGTTTATCCCCTAATACCCCCGAACTCCACCCCAACCCTGGCCTACCTAACATCACCTTATTCCACCATTGCATTGTCTGTCTCTTCTACAACTTAGATATCTACATTGTACTGTGCAGGATTTTCCTCCAATTCTCCCATTTCCAGCTTGGTGTTGAGCAACTCCTCAATCAATTGCCTCCAAGCCTCCACTCATCCCTCCCCTTGGTCCGAGGTCCTGTCCATTGCTTCTTGCCATACCATAGTTTCTGCATTCGCCCATTTTAGCAAGTCCTTCCACCATATTTGCACCAGAGGTCTCACCTGTGCCTTCCATGCCATCGATATTCCGCGTTTCGCTAATATATATGCTAGATCCTTACGTTTACTCACGTGTTGGGCTCTTTTGGGTCTTGTAAAACCCCCTAGTAAACAAGCCAGGGAGGGATCGGGTATCCAAAATAATGTCTGCTTTCACTAATGTTTGAACCACCTACCCCCAGAATCTGCCAATTTCTATACAGGCCCAGAACATATTAATCAAATCTGCATCCAGCTCCCCACATTTTGGGCAAGCCTGTATCGTTAATGGCCAAACTTTGCTATTCTGTTCGGGGTTAAATATGATCTGTGTTCCTGGACACCTAATTCTGATACATCATAGCTCTATTCCACATTACGTCCAACATTGGCTCCTTCAGATCTGCCTCCCATTGTTGCCTTGTCCGTTCTGGACATCAACAACTGGTATATCCTCGAGACTTCATGTCCACCCTCTGACACATCATAAAATGACTCTATTGTTTCATCTGGCTGTAACGCAGCTTCAGTACTTGGCCATCTGCTCCAGAGACTCCGTAGTAGACAGGAGTGCATCAGGTGCTGATCTGGGTGCACTCCGTCTTCTTTTATCAAATCCCCAAACTCTTTAGGCACCCTCTCCTTAACCAAGTCTCTGACTGTCACTACTCCATTAGGTTCCCAGTATTTCCTGACAGTCAACCGCAATTGGTCACTTACTTCCTCCATTGCCACCAGGGGGATCTGCAGGGAATACGGTGCAACGTCCCCTATCAATTGGCACGCTCTACGCCACATCACCCACCCCAATCTCACCAAACCGGTTAAGCTGACTGTGCGAGAGTTCGCCATCTATATGATTTGTTTCAGGGAAAACCGCGCCTCTATTGCCTGTAATAATCGTGACCCGAATGTTTGTTCATCTGCCAGCCACTTGGCTACAAATTGCAACTGGCTTGCAACAAAATACACCTCAAAATTGGGTAGTTTTATCCCCCCTAACTCATGCGCATTCTGAAGTTTCCAAAGTGCTACCCTGCATCTTGAGTTACACCACAGGAAGTCGCTACATGCAGTTTTCTGAAGAACGATCTCGGTATCGCAAACGGGACATTTGTAAAAAGGTGAAGGAGTCTCTGGAGTACGACCATTTTCATCAACGCTGCTCGTCCCTTTATAGCTAATGGTAATTTTGAACAAAAGGATATTGACTTTTCAATCCCAGAGTGTTTACTTTATTCTGTATATGTTCTACCTAGGGATCATGATAGATCTTTACTCCCAGATAGCGAAACGTGTCCAATTCCCAATTAATTGGCAGCACTGGCAGCCTGCGCATCGGCTTCCCGATGTACTCACCTAACGGGAACAGACTCGACTTTTGCGGGTTAATCGTTATACCACAGAGGGTTGCATAGCGTTCCATCACGTCTAGAATAAATTGCAGGTTGGTCTCTGGATGTTGCAAGTAAAGCAACATATCATCTGTGTACAATGATTTCAAATGTCACCCTCCTGGTGTTTCGATCGCTGCCTCCCTATACTCTTCTTGCAAATAGATTGCGAGCGGCTCCAGCGCCAATAAAAATTGCATCGGGGACCACGGACACCCTTGTCTTGTACCTTTACTTAACTGTCATTGTTCTGAAATCGTTGCACCCATTTTAACCCTAGCCTCTGGTTCACTGTACAGCAGACTTGCCCATTTAATTAATGTTGGTCCCATACCGAAACCCTCCAACACCACCAGGAACGATGGCCACCTGACCGAATCGAACACCTTGACTGTGTCTAATGATGCCACCACAAGCTGTCGCGCCTCACCTTGAGTGCAATCTATCACATGATGTAATCTATGTAAATTACTAGCAATATTCCTATGTGGGACATAACCTGTCTGGTCTGAATGTATGAGCTTGGCCATAACCGACCAGAGTCTGAGTGCCATTACCGCTGTAAGTATCTTCTCTTCTTGATTTAGTAACGAAAGAGGTCTATACGAGCCACAATCTGTATCTGGTTTATTTGGTTTCAGGAGTGGGGACTATCAACAATTCTCTTAATGATCCGGGCAATCTACCCTTTTCCAGCGATTCATTGAGCATTTCTAGCAAAGGTTTTAGGATATCAGTCTTATTTTCTTTATAGAATTTGCTAGGGAGCCCATCTGCCCCTGGGACTTTACCCGTTGGCAATTCTTTAATCACATACTCCAACTCCTCTACCGTAATGGGAACCTCCAATTTATCTCGTTCTTCCATGCTAAGTTTGGGTAGTCTAATCTCAGACAGTGCTTCTCGTATTTCTTCTACGTCACACTCAGAGGTTTCCTCATACAGCTGTTTGTAATATTCGTAAAAACACTTAGTCACACCCTCTTGTGATTTACAGTACTCCATCATTCCCAGCCTCTGCTCTAATTGGTTGCCGTTCATGTTCTATTTTATATAGCCAGGCTAACAATCGCCCCGGTTTGTCTCCTCCTGCGTGTTGTCTTTCAATGTATCTCCTGTAGCTTAAATTGCTCAACCTGTCCCAGTGCTTCCGACATTCTTGTTGTAAGTGCATCACTTCCTGTGACTCTGCTCGGGACCTGTCCCCTCTCTGTGCTATATTTTTGTCTATCCTCAACCCCTCGCAATTCCCGTAAAATAACATCTTGCATCCCTTTAGACTGTGTTATGGCCTCTCCCCTCACCACTACGTTAAAAGCCTCCCGAAGTGTACCTTCTGAACTAACACTGCCTGTGTTATGGTGAACGTATTCCTTCACTTCCTTCCTCGGATGATCCCGAAACCCTGTATCCCTAAGTGCCTCAACTCTGAATCTCCAAGTTGGAATCCTGGCCTTCGAAGGGAAAGCATGCCATGTGACAACCAGAAGAGCCTGGTCTGAGAGGACCCTTGCTTTATATTCCAAACTCACAACCTCCATTGCCACTTCAGCAGCCACCATCACGTAGTCTAACCTTGTGTAGAGATTTGTAGGGGCATTATAGTGAGAGTACACCTGGACTTGCCGATGCATCGTTCTTCACACATCTTCTAATTTGAAGGTGTGCAGCAGTGTGTTCAGAGCCTCCGCTGAAGGGGCTGGGTGAGCAAATTTCCCATCCAACCTACCTAGTAATGGGTTCAGTGTACAATTAAAGTCTCCACCCCATATTAACACCCCATCTCTATACTGACTTAACTTAGCGTACAATGACCAGAAATATGCTGCTGTTTCATGATTCGGGGCATGTGTGTAAATAACGCATATTTCTCTATTCTACACCATTCCTCGCAATACAATCATCCTGCCATCCATGTCTAGATAGTCCTGCAACACTTTAAACGAAACAGACGGCGCCACCCATATTAATACCCCTCTGGCGTATGCCAAGTAAGTAGAACCCAGGGTCACCCCCCCATTTATCCCATGTACTGCACTGCCCTCTCCCCCTCACCCTGGCACTTCTCCTCCTTCCCGCTCAAATGCACTTGCGCGATCTGAATGACACCTGGCCTAGTAGGATCGTTGTCCGTCCTCCCTCTGTTCCCCTTCCCCTGCCTCGTCGCGCCTTGAAACACTTGTGTATAGGCACATTACAAATGCCATATCATATCATATCAAGGTCTCTTGTCTGTCTTTAGTTACATGTGTTTCCTGCAGTAGGGCTATATCTATCTTTTGTCGTTTCAGATATGACATTACTCTATTCCTCTTAATGTAACTATTCAAACCCCTGACATTCCAGGTCATCAATTTGAGTTCACCCATTGTCTTTGAGCTTGTCCGTTGTCTCTCTCCCATTTTCCCCTCCACCCTCTTCTAGTGATGTGTGACTGTAGGCCAACTTCCCTCGAACTCTCCCAACACCCCCCTCCAGCTCCCCAACCGTCCCCAACATTTGACCAGCTTCTAATCCGGGGCTCAGGCATTCCCACATCTCTCTCTGATGCCGGCTCTAACACCAGCACTCGAATGCAGCAGGTGGATACTAAAGTATTAGTACCCCTATAACCTACTCTAATGGTGGTGATAGTGTGCTCTTGGTGTCGTCTGTATCTAGACAACGCAGGTGCTCCTGCATTTTGTCAATCGTATATTACCATGCTTTAGTTTAACTCGAGAATTATTAATGTACTCATCACGCCATAGTCTCTAAACTGTTCAAATGTACATTATACAGGCAGCGTAGGTTCACTTATCACTTCCACTCTTTGTATGGTCTTCTGTTACCGACGGGAAGTTCAGGGCATCCATCCATTTAGTCACATCATCCTGGGTTTTGAAAAAGACTGCTCGGTCCTTGTGTGAAACCGTCATCTTCGCCGGATATAACAACATGTATTTCAGATTGGCCGTATGTAATCTCCTTTTGATCGACATATAGGTCAGCCCCTGCCTTTACACCAGGAAAGTGTAATCCAGGTATGACGTGATGGTCGCCAATGCTCTGCTGACAGTTCCCCCTTTCCGAAAATGTTCCAAGATCCTCTCTCTGTCCTTGTAGTTCAATATGTTGGCAATAATTGGTCAGTCGGGGCTCCGGGCAGCGCTCCGGGCAGTGGTCTCCTCTCCTATGCGCTCATTCGACTGTGAAACCCTGAGTGAGACATTCCGCACCTATCTCCTGCAGCAACACATTTTCGATGAAATTAGTCAGATACGAACCTTCCTCGCCCTCAGGGAGCCCAACGATGCATACGTTGTTCCTGAGGCATTCTGCCTCTTCCGCTCTGTTCTCCAAGTTCCAAACTTGTTGTTGTAGCTTGGAAACGTCCTGAGAGTTGGGGGTGCAATTGCTGGTGTTAGCCTTCACTTCTTTTTCCTTCACACCTGTATGCTCTGCTAATGCTCTAAAATCATGCCTCAGGAGATTGATATCAATAAAGACAGCGTCAATTTTGAATTCGAGATATGTCTTCAGCTCTGCAATGGCCTCTAGGTTCTGCAGATCACTCTGTCTGGGAGCTTACGCAGTTTGCCCCTCCTGCCCCATTGTTTGCACAGCTTCCTTTGTTCATGCTGGTTTAGTGAAAATGTCCAAAGGGGATTACTTTCCCTTTGACTTATTCGGCTTAGACGCCATCCTGATCCCCCGTGCTTCGCTTGGGAGGTACCTGTCCGCTTCACCTTCTGTATTCCTTCTCGCGCCAGCACCAGTGTAGGCCGCTTGCCTGGGTTCCCCCGCTGCGGTGACACTACTCCTGTGTGCACTGGTCTCCTCTGTGCCCTGCTCCTTTTTTCCCCTTATGGTTTACAGTCCTGCCTATTAGCATGTGGATCCTTCAATGGATGTTGCCCCATGGCGCACAGTGTAACTCACTTGTTCTCTCTTCTCCTTAGCATGCCAGTGTCCATCTGCGCCAATTTGGGATGCACCTGTTTCAGGAGGATAGGATTCTGTTTACTGTCCAGTCTTTCACTGAAGTTCTTCGTCACATGGGCTGTCGTACTTCTTATGCATCTCCAGCTTCCAGCCTGGGCTGAAGAGCACACATACTCAATGTTTACATATTTCAATACGATTGCCTAAAGAACAAAGTCTATTAGTAAAGTACTTTCAGATTCTAAGGTATTCATAGAAGGTCATAGCTTCCAGCATTTTTCGTGAATTACAGATACAATCTGTCTGCTGATCTGTTCTTAATGTTGTCCAAAGATACCCTGCTCAGCGTTACATTTGGTTATCACTGAGTCTATATGAGAAAGAAGGCAACTCCATAATGTGTCTAATAAAGGTCCCAATAAAGGTCCTGGTGATGGGCAGGCAAATGATGATCCTTAGAACTAAGGCCACTCTCTGAAACATTGCACTCTGCTGGTCCATATCATTAATGCCTCCTCCACTCAAGGCATCATCCCAGATGCACTGAAGACTGAATCATAAAGTCTACATTAGATCAAGATATCTTGGAAAATTAATGTTCTATCGTATACCTTCCCTTGATAGAAAATTCATCAGAAAATACCCACTTGTCCGTTGTATGAAAAGAGCAACTATTACACAGTTATCCCTCTGGATTCTGACCAAGATGCTGCAATGCCACATTCCAGATAATCGATAATGCAATCTTCAGCATGTATAAAGGGATGAGTGTTTATTATTTTTCTTGACTGCCAATCGATTGAGACACTGTCGAACACCCATTGTTCTGAGCATTCCCACCAGCTGTGTGGTTTGTTCCCCAACTCATAGACAGACACACGTTTTCACAGATGGGCAACAGCAGATCCTACCACTGTTGAGTTCCAACCAGGGCCACACTTATCTACAGTCATCTGAAACCTTTACATGGATCCATGGGGCAACTTTTCACAAAGCTTCACATCAATATCCACCAACATGCTGCCAACAACCAGTTCTATCTAACGTCAATGACATCCGCCAACTAAAACGTAACACTCGTTCAAGGATGGATGTTCTGCATCTACCACAACCTTAACCCTATAAAAACAGATTTGACCCCCAGTGGCTCTAACACACAAGCAGAAATACAGAACTAACTCCTGGAAATTAAACTCAATGGCTTCTTTCCTCAGCTCTCATCCAGTCCTTGATTCCTCGGTCTGTCACGACTGACATTGTGATGAAAAGCCAGAAAACCTCTTTACAGCTCTCACTTCTTTGGAAGTGCGTACAGTTTGACACTTTTGAAAGCATGGTTTTGCACATGTGTCCGTGTTTTATTTTTTGAAAGATGTCATAATGTAGGTACAACAAATAGTGATATATCTTTGGTGACTGAGGTATAGCCTGTGGCCATGGGCAGTGGCCAGATTTTCTGGGTCATGGCCTAAACTCATGACCTGGATAATCTGGTTACTGGCTTTGACTGCGAGGGGCCAGCAATGGGGTTAAAGGGGACATGGCCGCCAGGGACCGGCTATGTGGTAAAGTTTTGTAAAATTAAGATAGGTTTGAAAGGGAACAAAATGTGCTTATACAGTTACACTGGATAAGGCACAAAGACAGGTTAATCAGATGGAGAGACCTAAAGCTAAGCAATCAGAATGAACATATAACAAACTCAGGTTCATTACCAGGTACTGGGTGTTAGTCTTAGCAGTACAATTGGAACAAAAAGCCAGCTGGCTACCCTTTGATGTTCCAACAGTTAGGGACCTGTGATCAGACAAGCAATGTGAAAAAACATCTTTCTAAATATATATCAAAAGATGGAGGGGAGGAACAAGAAATATAGAAAAATACAGTTTATTAAAAAAACATAAAAATGTAAAAAGACCTGAAGAAATGGTCTTGGACAAATATCTACACAAGTGATCAATAATCAACAAAGAAAATCAAACAAATATCTCAAATATCTCATGTGCAATCATTGTGTACAGAGGACACATCTGTTATTTTCACAGTATACACTCAATTGCACTGTGAAGTGATTTTAGTAATTGTGGGTGACCTAACCTAGTATATTCATTTAAATTCAGTAAATCCCCACATCTATGGGAGTGTCGACAGATTTTTAACTGTTTCCAGGAGATTCTGTCTATATTGGTTTCTAGAGTAAAATTGATAGTTTTTTCTTGAGTGTTAAGCAACACGTTAAACAAATTTAATGTTTCTATATCCCCTCGCCAAATCATGAATATATCGTCGATGTAACAATGCTAAGCAATTATATTTTCCTTGTAAGGGTTGTTTTCAGCATAGACAGATTTATTTTCAAAATGGTCCATGTATAAATTGGCCAAGTCGGGGGCGAAGGTCGCCCCCATACTTGTGCCATGCAGTTGCTGAAAAAACATTCCATCATAAATAAAGAAGTTTTTTGTGAGTGGAAGTGGATGCACTCAACTATAAACTACGAAGGGGGATGTTTGTCATGTCTTTTTTTCTAAGACAAGAAACGTGGCTCGGGTACATTCAGATTGGGGAATGTTGGTATATAAAGACTCCATGTCTAGAGTGACAAAGATGTCCTCTTGGCCCATAGATAGGGTGTCAAGTGTGTTTATCATAGCAGTGGAGTCTTGTATAAAGGACTTCATTTTGTTAACAAAGGGTCTTAAAAAGACATCCGCATAGATGGACAGCGGTTCTCGGAGGGAGCCAATGGCTGACACGATGGGTCTTCCTGGGGGCATCTCCACATTTTGGTGTATTTTTGGAAGACAGTAAAAAGCCAGAGTGACAGGATGTTTATTGATGAGAAATGCAAATTCTTCTTCATTTATGCAGGACTCATGAAGCGTGTGTGCCATAAGACTGGTTATTTCCTCCAGGATAGTGGTTGTTGGGTCGAGTGTGATGGGTTTATACACCAATTTGACAAACACTTGTTTTTCGACCTCTGTTTTATAAAGGAAGGAGTCCTAAAGGACTTTCCCTCCTCCCTTATCCTCTGGTTTTATGATAAAAAGGGGATTATCCTCAAGTTCTTTTAGGGCTTGTTTTTCTTTCTTCGTTAGATTATTTTTGTACGTATTTTTGTTTTTACATAGATTTTTAACATCTCTGATGATTTTGTTTTCAAAAGCAAGGATCTCTGGTGATACCATTGCTTGAGTGGGCAAGAAAGTGGAGGGAGGTTTTTTCCTGATTTATTGTCATCATTTTTGGGATGTTGTTCTTTGTCGTGGAAGAAATATTTTAGCCTAATGAGTCTGAAAGAATTCTGCATCTCAATCTCTGTTTGGAACAGATCAGGTGGTTGGTCAAGCCGGTCAAGTGGTACAGCAAGTAGATCGCTCGCTTTGACATCCGTGCAGAGCCTGCTAACGCAGGTTTGAATCCCGGCGGGGCCAAACTCAGCCTTTCATCGTTCCGAAATCAATAAATGAGCACCACACACCGTGGATAATAATAAGCAGCGCTCAGATATCTGAGGGTTCATAGCGCTATATAAAGGCCAAATTATTATTATTATTATCAGCTTTGCAAGCCGGAACGAAAGACAGTCCCTTGGAAAGGACGTCCCGTTCTTCAGCTGTTAAAGTGTGAGAACTTATGTTAAAGATGGGATTTACCAATTCTGAGGTGGTGGCATCCACTGGTGCGTGCGCATCGCATGGTTGCCCCATTGTCTGCTCTTGCCTTTGTTTCCTTTTCGCTGAAAAAACTGTCCTCTTTGGGGTGGCCCAAACAACCTTACCCACCTATTCCAAAATCTCACCAAATCACCTCACTCCTCCCATCCAACCACACATTGCTGCCTCATCAATGGCCATTACCTCACCCCACCACTTTACCCCACGTCTCCCCAACATCCCACCCCACCTCAATCATTTCACCTCACTACAACCTCACCACCTTAACCCACCCACCTACCTACACCACCACAGCTCACCATAAGCCACCCACACCACACCACTCACCTTCTCATAATATCACTTCCCCACCACCTCATTCACTAACATCACCCCACAATCTCACCCACCCTACATAACTAACTCAACTAAACTAAACACACCAGCCTTGCCCCTTCACCCCATCACCTAACCCGTTAGAGCACTAACTCAACTCAACCACAACATCTGACCCACCATCTCTCTGTATCCAACAGTTTACATTTTCTCCCAAAGATCCACAAATTAGGAAATCTGGGCAGCCCGATCATCTCTGGAATATATATATATATATATATATATATATGAATCAAAGCCAAAATATAACGTATTGAATCCATCTTTAAACCTTTAGTGATTTACCAGTGGATGCACTCCTGGCTACATGGGATCTCACCACACTTTATTCCAACATTCCATATGAAGATAGAATTGTTGCATGCCATATATTCCTGCAAAGGGTTACCACCAAGATAGACACCCCAACCACACCTATCACAAATCTCACGAGGTTCATGCCCACACACATGTATTGTTGCTTCACTGGAAGACACATCCCACAAAAGACCGGAATGGCTAACCTCTTCATGGCAGACATCAAACAAGTATTCTTACAGCAGCAAATGCTGAAACCACTAACATGCCAGTGTTACATTGATGACTAATTCTTGATTTTAAAAGAAGGTAAAGCCTTTCTAACAATTCCATGAATCACTAAATGGCTTCCAACAATTTATGAGTTGACCACAGAAGATACCAAGAAAACCATACACGTCCTGTATACAACTATCTCTGTTGGCAGGAATGGCCATCTAGAAACAACTGTATACAAGTAACCCATGGACAGGAACAAATACCTGCACAGGGCAAGTTTCTATCTAACGTCAAAATACCTGCGCAGGGTAAGTTTCTATCTAACGTCAACAAATTCTTATCCTCATTATTCTCTCTCACTCAACTCTGTATTGACCTTACGACAAGTTGAAGAAAATAATGCAATAGGTAATCAGGATCCATAAAAATTAATCTTTTGAATCAAAGGTTAGGAGAGAAAGAGACCTGACTGGTGCATAACAGCCTCAGACGAAAGAATATGTATAACTAATTTGAACCTTTCATTTCTTCTTTTCTTCTTTTCACATAAGCTTTATGGTCACTTTAAGTCCTGTCACACATTAATTTAATGTGATTTCTTTGATCCACCAGTGTACACCTAGGTACACCTTTCCAGGTCTATATGTGGACTAATTATTACTATTACTTTGGATTAAGTGTTATGACTATCTGCCAAAACTTAAGATTGCTGATTTTATGATATTGTAATGACCATTATTAAATTGTGATTTTGTTATTTTGTGAATTCTTGAGGGGACTATCGAAACATGATACATCATTCAACTGTATATATTACCTTGATATTGTGCGAAGTAACTGATGTACTTACATAGCCCCACTCTCTTTATTTTCAGAAAGCCCATTTTACAAGGATTAGCGGTAGGTAAACGTAGCCTCATACCTGGGATCTTCAACTTAGGACATCCGGTAGCATGACTGAAAATAGCCCAAATGGACGGGTCTATCTTGTGAATCACATTTTTTGCTTGAGAAAACACAGAGGTACACTCTTATGTTGACACGTTTCTATCTAAGCCACAGAAAAAAGGTCTGTTCTCTAAGCATGGCCTTCCAGTTCCAACACATATGCTCCAACAGGAAAAGATATGACAAGCAACATGCCACACTCCATCCACACTTACTGTGAAAAGGGTCACTCAACCTGAAAAATTGACAGGGAATTTCATCATGCATTGAAAATACCCAGAGCTGGCCTACTATAGTAAAGAGACAGCAGCGATACAGGATGAATACCTTTGGGTGTTAGCTAGCATCCAGCACTAACACAACTGGATAGGATAGTTAAGCACCTGCAATCAATATTCAGCAGGAATGAACAGATGAGAAACATTGTCTTTCAAAGAAGTACCCCTAATTGCATACATGCAACCAATAAACCTAGCACAGTCTCTGACCAAGAGTACATTTCCACTGGATCAACAACAAAGAAGACCTGGCACATATCCATGCAATGTCAAGAGACACAAAATGTGCCAACACATCTCCACTAGATCTGCCATAACAACCCCACAGAATCGAACAATATAGATACAAGGGACATACAACAGCAGATAATCCAAAGTGGCATACCCTCGCCAGTGGAAGCGATGCCTGCAAGAAAGCATTATAATTGAAACCGGCAAGGAGCTGCATGAAATGATGAGCCTAAATAGATGCATCATCTCAAACCACAAAACAGAAACAGCCGTGATTCAACACTTCAGATGACCTGGGGACACATCTATCAGTGATGGTTTTAAAAGGTGACCTCCGTAACACCACACAGCGGGGAACATGGGGCCTTAAGTACCTGGAGCTGCTTCATCTAAATGGCAGAGGGCTGAACATAGAAATAGGTTGTATTACATATAATATCCAAATTTGAACCAAGGCCCTGCAAAGCAATCCCAACAACGTAGTCAGAAGACAACCACCCTGTACCATCTCTCACTAACAGCTGTTGGAGACTACTGATCAGGACCCCTAATGTGTCAGGGCGCAAAACACAGACAATGGAAATCGTGGGCGTGTAAACTCAAATATTTGGCACAGTTCATAGAGCCTGAGACGCACTGAGATCATTGTAGACATTGCACCATTAAAACAATGGGTAACATTCTGCATGTGGCATACTATCTACAAGCCAGGAGGCCATTGTAAAAATTGAGACATACTGAGGTAACATTGGAGAATGCACCAGTTAAACCTTGAGAGTACATTTTGTAGTGCCACATTGTATGCCAGCCAGAACACCTTAGCATTGGCATTGAAATGACTACAATGTCCTGGCACTACATAGACACTGCAAAACACACTTGTATACTCTGTGTGAGGAAAATGTAATACCGACCCTGCATTCTAATTATGTGTTTTAAACCTTTGCCTTCAATATGTCTTTGAAAAAAGCATCAGTAATTTTTAGGGAATTAGAGTTCCAGTTTAAAACTGCACATGCCTACATTTGAAAACGGATCACATTCAACAGTAACGTGTTAAATCTCTCAACTAGAAACGTGGGCTGATTTCAAATCGTTATGTGTTCCCTGCTTCGAGGAATTTTTGTGGTCTTCTTGATAAGACAGCAGCTCCAGACCTTCGCCCAATTCAGTTGAGAATGCACTGTCCTGTGGGCCTTTCTATTACCAACCATTTCACTGTGCATCATCTAGAGAAGTCTGTGGGGCTTTGAAAGATAATGCATGATTACATCTGTGTAGAATGTTCAATCATTCCACTAAAAAGTATCAATCCCTGTATCTTGTATGATTTTAATGGACATCACAAACACTGGAGTTAAGCCTTTTTACTAAATGTGTGATTAATGTTAGGTGTATGCAAACAGTAACTTGCAGTCTTGTTTAGAATTATAGGTAAATACTGGCCAAGTATTTATTTCATATTTGCCTACATATTTTACAACTTCAAATGCCAATACTATGCTTGTTCTGATTTTTATTTGTGAGAAGGGGGAGAGGAAGCAACCTCCACGATCACGTGACCACCTGTTGCGGACTTGTATTTATGCCATGCTGAAGTGACAGTTGCTGTAGAACTTTTGTAGGCGACAGCAGAGAGAAAGCTTTGAGAGGGCACGTAGAGGCAGTTGCTAATCTGTTGCCCATATTATCCATTGTTTTAATGCAATGTTATCTTGGGGCTTCCATGTTCAAAGACACTCACTGAGAATAAAACGAGCGTTCAAAAGGGTATCTTAGGCCCAGGGATTCTAATCATACAGGACAGTACAGCACGCTGACCAATTAAATCACTTCAGGATCTGCATTTTAATGTGTTCATGTGTTGATGGTGTTTCGTTTACAAGAGTCTTAAGTCTGAGAAATTGGCAAGCTCACGTGACACGAGGGTCTGCGCCACTGCCGCCAGATCCCAAACGTCAGTCGATTCGCATTCGTATGATGGAGCATGACATGTGTAAAAAGCTAACACAGAAAAAATCTCATTTCAGCTATGTGAGGTAGATCATTATATATTTCATTTTACTAAGTTTCAAACAACGTGCACGATCTGCTTGCTATATTCTGCTTTGAGCAGAAATAGAAACAGGCGTGTTTCTGGTCGCCATGACAGCAGAGACTTAACCCAGTTGTTTCAGCTAAAAGTGAGAGTTGTCCTTGTATGGACATTGCACCTTTACACATTTCTAAATTTAGTTTCGCCTTCTTGTAGGCTTGCTGGGACAGACGTACATTGTTACCAATTAGGCTCGGCAGTTTTTTTTTATTGTTTATCTCTGCAATAGGCTTCGCGTTCACACTCTTGGGTTGCTAAGCAATACACTACCATGAACTGATTTTTTAGCCTGAGATCTTAGCAACAACATATGACACCATTTTAAACAAGATGTTACATGTTGATATTTACAATAATTATCCATAAATGCAAAAAAGTAAATAAGGAGTGAACACTGTTCGAGTGCGAAATTTGAACGCCTAACATTCTGTCTCCATACCTGCTTCACACACACACGTTGCCCAACATTATAGCATTGTGGCCGGTCAGAATAACCCTCTGCCACTCCGTAAGGGCAAACACACAACAAGACAGGAGAAAAGCAGGAACTCTGCTCTCCCCTGCTGCATTGTTAGAGGCGGAGGAAATGGCTGTTTTGGCCACACTGCAATCTCCCCTTTCTGCTCCCACCTGTCTGGTTTTTAGTGGTAGCGTGCATTGCAGAGCGGGTAATGAATGCTACCCTTTGCATACTCGGCCTCTCAGTCATTGACGCTGGCATAGGTAGCAGAGGCGTGGACAAGGTAGGGCCTGAGCATGCAAGGCCTACCCAATATCTATAAATGCCAATTCATCAGCACTATGTGGGCATTTACATATGTCAATGTCACTGCAGTGGGCCCAACTAGATTAGCTTCAGGCCCCGCTTTTTAGACAAGCGTGACTATGCCTCTGATAGGTAGGCTGGTGGGTCAGCTTTAGGGGAAGCTATGTTGGTTTCTAGCTTCCCTGCTCTTTATTTGGCCAGTCTGCACCCTTGGTCCCGATGTCAAATACGGAGGCCAGAGATCAAAGTTGGGTTGGAGAAGCACAGGGATGATCCACTGTCTACAGATGGTTTCTAGAGTGTCTGTGTGTGGGGAGAAGCACAGAATTCTTACTGTGTCTCCATTGGACAGATGACAATGCCTAGCAATGGTGTGAGTACTTTGGAACTTGTATTTAATTTAAGCGTCTTACATGTAGAACAAACATTACAAGAAAAAACGTCAGAATGCTTTACTGCTTTACAAAAAGATCCTTTACAGACCACAAAGTCCACACTGCACAAATGAAAAGGGTACAAACCCTAAAAAAAAAGAACAAAAGAAACAAACAAAAAAAAAAGAATGACAACTACGACTGTGAAAATGCATTTATTCAGGTTAGCCTCAAGCTCCCCCATTTTGTTTCATGCACTCACAGATGTTGCGCAATCTCCTATTTGGAGCTGCAAGTAATCACCGCACAAGAATGCTGAGAATGTTGTGGCAAAGAAATGAGCTAATACTTATTACAGCCTTGGATCTTGCAAAGGCTGGACCAGGAACAATCAAATATTTTCGTCTGCAGCTCTTAATTCCGTGCGTCTCACAAATGCACGTACAAATAATAAGGATTGTTTATGACACAGGAGATGTTCTGTTCTGTTTGTACCAGGAAAGGGTTACCCTAAATAAACAGTAAAAACATGGCACTACACAGTAAACCTCGGTCATGAAAACAAAATATAATGTTGGTAGGAATGTTTCCTTTCAATGAGAACAGTGAGAACATTCTGTTGTCTTGTAAGGTCGGAAAGTTAGAATGTACAAGCATGAAATCGCTGAAGGAAATGTATGTTTTCACCGAAAATTCTATATTTAGCATGAAGCTATAAACTATCTATGATATCTATGACATCACACTCGCAGCAGAACTCATGTAAACTGGGGTGCATAAAAGGATGTGAGTTTCTGTCTGTAAATTGCTCACTTCTGCACAGCTATTGTTGTGTAAGAACTTGGGTCTACTTGAAGAGAATAAAAGTTGTTTATACTCATCTGCGTGTCTGTTGGTCTTATCTTGTTTAAAGTACAGATACCAGATTTTGGTTTTACAAGACGACTTTACCGAATAATTGAAACCAGAACCTGGTTTTTAAGGGCTTTTAATAATTCAGAAACCACATCGTTCTTCATAATAAAATGGAAGAGAGTCCCAAAGGGGCACTGGAGAACCTGAAAAGAACTCTTTACGGTTAATAACTGCTAGAACTGGGGCTCCTGAAAATGCAGGATCTTCTCCCTCCGAAGGCCACCTCATATCCAAAACATTGAGGCTAGATAACTTGGAGTGGCAGAATGGATAGACCTGTGTGGCAAATATGCCATCTTACATTTCATTCTAGCACTCAAACGAAACCAGTTAAGAACTTCCCTTATGGGGTTAATGTGACTGAACATTCTGGCCCGGCAACCCACCTGTAAGCAGAATGCATGCAATCCTGTAATGCAGCAAATGGGGCCAGCAAGAAATGAATTCCCAGAATCAAGATCTGAAAGTACTATGGCCAGCACCCAAAGGTGAACAGTAGAAATAGAAATGAAAGGTTAAATGATTTCTAAAAATAATTAATGAAAATGTGAAGAGAAAGTGACAGTTAGTTATGTGCCTGAGGTTTACCGGGTCTCTAGGGTCATGGCCAATCTTTTTGGGATGGGGGTGACCATAACAACCTTGATGGCAGTCGGGATGCACTTATTGAGAAAAAATGAATTAATAAACCGTGTCAAGAAAGTGGCGAAGAGGGTGCTGTGCTCTAGGATCATTTTAGGTGGCAGAAAATTTTCAACACAGGAGGTGGGTTTCATGTTGGAGGGTATTCTCTCTATCTCAGGTAACTTGATTGAACTCAGGGCACATTTGGGTGAGCTCGAGGTTTCCCTAGGAGGAGTCCTAAAGTTGCTGCAAAACTTAGGGATGCTTTGTGCCATCAGGACTTGGTTCCTTGTATTGGCGAGTTTGGCTTCAAATGTCGCCTGGGCCATCTTGCAATCCTCCTCTGAGGGTCGCGTAGGATGTGACCTGGGCAGCAGGTTTTTCTAGAGACTTTCGTATTTGAAACAGTTTCCCTGTTTTGTATCGTGCTTCTTCTATCTGGGCATTGAGAACATTCCTTTTAGTATCTACGATCTTCGCTCTATAGCTTTATTTTCCTTAAATGGTAGTTTTAGCCATATAGCTTCAAGTGATCATTTTGACCTCTTCAAGGCGGATAATTTAGGTCTGAACCATTCCTGGTGTCTTGGATTAGCCCAAACAAGTTTCGATCTGAGAGGGGCAATGTGATCAACTATGATTTGAAGGGGTTTGGTAAATCTGTCCAAAAGGAAATCTATGTGGTCATTGTCAGAGGAATTTACCATTACAGCATGTAAGCATGACTTGTTATCCTTGGCAGAGATTTTTTTAAAATTCCGATTCATGACCTTCTTGCAGGGGTTGGAAGGTTTCTCTAACTGTCTTAAGGTCAGTGTTAAAATTGATAAAATAGTGGTCTGACCAAATGCACAGGGTTGTCTGATGTTCTGAGCTACAATGTTTTTCGCGACCACCCTGTCTAGTTGGTTATTTTTATTGTTGGTTGGCTCATTATTCTACTACAGGCTCTGTCTAAATTGCTGCATCAAATGATGTTACACTGGTTAAATGTGCTGGGTATTTAAGTCAAACACAAAGGAAGAGGAGAGTTTTTAGAAGAGGAGGATACCCTACCAAAAAGAAATAGCAGTTTGGGGTTACAACTGGAAGGACGTGATTTGCATTTTCCTTAAGAAGTGCTTTTGCATGGGACAATAATGCAGATGCCTTTTCCAAGACAGAACCAAATTGTCTGGGAGGGATTTGGGGTATGTGGACAGATTGAAATGAAGAGCTTACCTGGCAGAGTTGCCTTGAACTGCTGATGGCCCTCCCTGTCGGTTCCCTTAGATACAAACAAAAACTAAGTACAATAAACCCTGATCATTAAGGTAAATGTGTCTAGAATTAACTGAATTCCACACAGCAATGGAAGCTATATCACTAAATGGGGGACTGAGCTTTTAGATTGTTCTATATTCCAAAATTGTGCACGGCAAACTTTTCTCTGACAGTAACCAATAATTAATTAATTCTCTGGATTTTCACAAGAGAAAATTCTACCTGGATTCTTGTGCAAGCTGTTAACCATGCCTTATGGATTTTCAGGGATTGATAAATCTTTTGACCTGTGAAAGCCATAGATTGTATATAAAGAAAAATCCTGAATAGAGAGTTTTCTTCTATTTTCTCCAAGTCTTTTTTTTAACTAATTTTTCCACATAACATTGTGTAGAATTCTGCCTTAAGTGGAGTTTAGTTAGTGCCAATTAAAATGAAGTTGTTGATTACTCTTCTATTTCAATTGAATAATCTCATGGTTGCGTGACCTTTTAATATATGAAGATATCTTGCTCTCGAAAGCACAAGCTTCAACCCTGAATGAAAACCTTTATAATAAGTGTAACTAAGTCAACCCTTTCAAACATTCTTCTATCTACATCCAAGCTAGAAACCAAAAGTGTCAGCTTTAGAAAAGGAAATTCGATATTTTTCTCTGATTCAAACATTTGTCAATCATTTCAGTGAAAACTAACTGTATTGTATTGTTGTAAAATGTATTCTGAGGATAGCTTTGTTATTTTGACTGCACCAACCAATGTCAATGTGGATGTTTATATTGGTGAGGATTCATTATTTTGTCTACAATAGTTATTCAGATTTGCTTTTATCCATGTGGATGCTTGTGTGTGTTGTGAATGTAAACATTAACAACATAATAGCAAACAGGTTGCATTTCTTTTCTGTAGAGATGCTGTCTGTATTACTATGAAATAGTTTGTCTGACTTCCCCAGCATTGAAAGTTAGATGACCACTTTTAATTTTTTCATTTATTATTTAAATAAAATATGATAATCAAATTAAAAATATCTTGCTTTTTCACAAATTGTGGGTGCGATTGTCACGATGGGGAATATTAGTTCAGGAAATTTCTGTGCGGAAACAAAAAAATCTAACTTTAGCAATGTAGATATATTCCACAGAAAGACATCATTACAGAAACGTGGCCTTTGGCTGGGCTGCAGAAGTTACAATGTCACTGATGTCAACACATAAATGCATTGTGTGCCAAAGATTGTTCCCAAGTTTACAGATATGTCTGATTGTGTGCCAAAGATTGTTCCCAAGTTTACAGATATGTCTGAAGTTCCAATGTTGTGCTGAATTTAATGGTCCCTGATAGATACTCCGAAAAAGGATACAGGTTGTTTTTTTTGGAATAAGCCAGGTGTAGCTGTAAAGATAATTGTGGTTTATTTTTATGGAATAGTGTTTTGTTAAAATATTGAGATTTGGAAGTAAACAAATACAACTCAGGCAGATTGCTTATGTGATTATAAATTCCTGATCAGTAGCATTCTTTGTGATTTGTGGTCAAATATCCAGTCTAAAAATGTCAAAGAACATGGCAGTTGATGTAAAAGGGGCCCATGAGCTGGTTAGTCTTCTCACCTCGGGTTGGGGTATTATCACTCTCACCCCAGAGCGGGGTATTCCTGATCTCACCCTCGTTTGGGCTATGTGCAGACTTGTCCGTCCTCCTCCCTGTACCTCCCTATTCCCTGAACGCAATGCATATCTGTAATTGTATGGTCTGGTTCTTGGAAGAGGCGGCAGCACAGCTTTGGTTTGGCTGCTCTCTTCAGCGCCACTGCATAGCCTCAAGTGCTTCACGTCTGTTCACTCAAGGACTTCAATGGTAGCTGCAACCAGTGCCACTAGTGTATGGGCAATGGGTGACACAGGAGTATTGATTTTGGAAAGACAAAATGAGAGAAAGAGTGGAGAAAGTAGTATCAAATATTATAGGAGAGCAGTCCATTAGACCAGTCATTGCAGAAGCTGGTTATGACTCCCACTAACAAAGAAAGAATAAAAATAAATTTACAAAATAAAAATTAAAAAAAAGAAACCTATGGTTGTGAACGTTCAGCTGATCTCTTTTTCCACCTCAAGATGGTGGAAGACAGATTAGCTGAAGGGGAAACTTGCATTAACAGAGCCACAGAAAGTTCTCTAAAGTAATCAGTAGAATTAACACTCACTGAACAAGTTAGTGATCAGAGTGAACATGAAATAAATCAAGTGTAAGAAGCCCTGGATAACAACCAGATTTTAAGAAAAAAACAACACTGTCCTTTGAAACAATACAAGATAAATTTAAAGCATGCAATGAAGCGAAATAATACTTAGAAAAGGATATCAATTGTTGTAGGTCAGATGGAGACAGACCAGCATTTGCCATTTCAAGAAATATTTTATTCCAAAATAAAAAAGAATGCCTTACTTCCCCAACTCTATGGGTTTCCCTACATAACACTACTAAACTAGGTCGTCAGTGAAATCCTCAACAAAAGTCTGTCCTCCGTCCAAACCTAACCTACAATGACCCTACAACTAGTACTACACAAATAAAGGCCAGGCGAATGACTCCCTTCTACTGTAGTGCCTTTTCAGCCAGTTCTTGTTTAATATCGGATCTTCAGATAACCGTTGCACCAACTCTTATTTCTTTAAAAGGACTTTTCCACTGCCCATTATAGCATTTCACTTGGTTTCTTAAGTTCCTCTCTCGAGGTTCTCTGATTTTTGGATGTTCATCCACTCTTTGTCTTTCAGCTATAATTAACAGCCTCTTCCTTTCTGACATTAGATTCATCTATTTTGTATCTCTCCTTCATTACTTTTTATACTCATCTGATGAGTGGTCTCTTCCCTAGGATCTGTGTAATGTACCCAGTAACCAGTCTTGCTCTTCGGGACTCTTGCCCACTCATTGGGACTAGTACGTTGAGTTTCTGTACAATGATTATTATTCTCAAAATTGACCCCGCCACTAGGGCAAGTAAGATGCACCCAGGGATGATTTTCTCTCTCCTTTGTATTGATCATCGCACTGGGACTAGTTTGTGGGGTTTATGCACGAGTTCTATTTGCAACAATATTGAATCCCCAACTGGGATGAGTAAGCTGCATCCAGAGATGGGTTTCCCTCTCTCTTTTATTGTTATTTCGTTCCCCACTGTGATGAAGAAGATCACATCAATTGTTATTTTTGTTTTCCCATATGTACTGCTTAACAATGTCCGCATTAATATCAACACTTTTCTCCCTGGGTCTCCTGCTCTCCCCTTTACCTTCCTTGCAGAGGTGCTGCATCACCAGTCGGCGTTCTCATTTCAGATTCCTCTCTGACTTGTCAAGATGTCTTTTGTGCACGGTTCTGCGTTCACTTCTCATGCCCTTCGTCGTGGTCTTCAGTATGCACTTTCAATGTTGGCAAGAGTTTTCTCTCATTCCCTGGACCCGCTTCCTTTCCCTGGATATGAGTGCCTCATGGGTCTAGGATTCACTTCATGGGCTCTCTCCAGTCCCTCCATGCTTGGCTTCTCTCCTACGTCCCTGCTGTGTCTAACAGTCAGTTTTCAGGTTCTCTGAAACCGGTTGTCTCTCTCTGTCACTTGAATGTCCCTCTTGGGACTTGCAGCAACCTTGCTGGCTCTAGTTACTCTCCCTCACCAGCAGGGAGGGTCAAGGCTCAGCTCAATTCGGGAAACCACCTTCTTTCCAGACTTTCAGCTTCCTCCTACCAACTGTTTCAAAGCTCCCGGGCTGCTCTCTCTCCACTTTGCTCTCCTCCCACTTTTATGACGAGGTCCTAAGATTTCCCAGGCAGCTTGTGGGCCTCCTTCTTCAGTGTCTGATGTACATCCATTATGACTCCCCCAGTCTTCTTCGTCCCAGTATATTTGTGTGTTGTATTCGTTATAACTCTATTGGTTCTCTTCATCCCAGTGCCTATCAGGTACTTATTCTATATCATTTCTTCTCAGTACCAGGTAGATAGTTAGGTTCAGTAACAATACCATAATAACAGATGTAGGAGGAGTCTGTTTTTCTGTCAGCTGATTGTAAAGATACCGGTGGGGGGTGCCTGTACTTCTGCCCTCTATATGGTAGAGGAGAGGCACAGAGGACCCCAGCCAAGATTCTCTATAAGGTAGCAATGGACGAGCAATCAAGGCCTAGCTTCTCAGGAGGTGATGCGGGCTGGTTCTTAAGTACAGTGTAGTCCCCGAACCCCCACAAAGGAATGTCCACACACTGTATTACTGAAAACACAGTCTTTATATAATTAATATTCAAAGGTATGTACACGATCACAATAACGCACTTTGTACTCGGAAATCAACAATGGTAAATATGTACAATTCTAAAGTGGTACCACCAATAATACCAGATCTCGTTAAAGTGCATCAACTGTACTGTTAGAATGTCACACAGATCAATAACCAGCCATTCAACACTACACACTGCATTCAGGCCAGTTTCAGGCAGGGCTGTCTCAGTCTTTGTCTCTCATACCAGAAACCAGACATCCACAACAAGAAGTGCATATTGGTCACACACTTCATTCACCCAGGTCCAACCCACAGGGCGTACCCACAACATACAGTCACTGGGAAGGCTCCAGCCAGTCTGGACTGGACTTCACAGCAACACCATATATGGAACTTCCACCCAACAGCCAGTCAGGGGGAAGGGACAGAGTCAGGGCTTCCCAGGACTTTGGGAAAACAAGGTAACTGTTGTGAATCTCCCCCCGTCTCACCTGAGATTGCTTCTTGCAGGGATCCGCGGGAAGATTCTTCTTGCGGGCGGATCAGGTTTTGTACAGGCTCGCACAAGTCTCTTCCAACTCCAGCGTGCGTTCAGCGTTCCAGGATACTCCCGGGTTCAGGACGTCCAGGAAGGAAGAAGCGGTCGCAAGGATACGTGGATTCCAGGAACAGGGCAGAAAGGCGAGGGTGGAAGGAGTGGGAATAAGGGTCCAGGTACTTGGATAACAGAAGGGTTCGCCAAGCTGCGAAGTACACATCTAGTCACTACCTGTTCATAGCGTTGAGACGCGCAGGGGTGTGGCATATTTATGGGATGTACTATGTCCGCCGTGAAGGCTGGTGCGAGGTGTGTCACGTGATACGGCCATGTTTGGAGAAACAGTGAATGCAAGCCCCGCCACGATAAGGACCAGGAAGTCCAGAAAGGGCGCGTTCTGTGGGTCATGACAGCATGCCTCCTCCGAAAACCTGTTCCACCAGGTTTGCCCGGGTGTATGAGATGATATCTTCTGAGCAATCGAGGGATGTTCAGGTTAGAAATTGGTTCCCAGGTTCTTTAACTAGGAGGATATCCTTTCCACTCAACCAGGTATTGAAGTTGACCCCGTTTATACATGGAATCACATATTTTGGATACTTCATATTCCAGTTGGTCGTCCACAACCACAGGATTGGGTCTGCAGGATTTCCGGGAGGATCGGATGTAGGTTTTCAATAAAGAAGTGTGAACAACTGGGTGAATTTTCTTCCAGGAGTCTGGTAGCTTGAGCCGGAATGAGACTGGGTTGATGACTTCTTTTATGGAAAATGGTCCATAGTACCGGGGGGCCAATTTGTTTGGTCGTAAATGTCGTGGTAGTAGTTTCGAGGACAACCAGACTTGATCACCGACTGAATAAGAAGGGCCTGGTCTTCTCTTGGAATCCGCATAACGCTTAGTGTGTGTTTGGACCTTTTCTAAATGTTCTTTTGCTTCCTTGTGTATGTTGATGAGAGTTTCGATCCAGGAGTCGACGGTAGGTACTGGTGTAGGATGTGGAAGAACAGAAGGTAAATCTGACGGGTGGAATCCTTGACTGCAATAGAAGGGGCTGGTCTTGACTGCTGAGTGATCGGAATTGTTGTAGGCGAATTCAGCCACAGGTATAAGGAGCGACCAATCATCCTGTACCTTGGTGGCGAAACAACGAAGGTATTGTTCCAGGGTCTGATTTACACGTTCCGTAGCTCCGTTGGTTTGTGGGTGATAACCTGATGAAAGAGCACGTTAGATTCCTAGAATGCGACAGAGATGTTTCCAGAATTGTGAGACGTATTGAGGTCCTCGGTCTGATATGATCTTGGAAGGAAGTCCATGAAGGCGGAAAATGTGTTCCAGGAAGATTCCAGCGAGTTCTGATGAGGATGGTAGTTTATACAGGGATATAAAATGAGCCATATGAGTGAACAAGTCAATGGTGACCATGATAGTCGTATATCCCCTGGAAGGTGGTAATTCCACAATGAAGTCTGTAGCAATGAATTCCCATGGCCTTGTTGGTAGTGGAGGTTGCAGTAGGAGACCCGCTGGTCTCTTGTTATCGTGTTTGTTTTGACTGCAGATAGAGCAGGCTCGGATGTACAGTTGTACGTCAGTCTTCATTCTAGGCCACCAAAATTGTCTTATTATAAGACGGAGAGTGTTGGTGATGCCACGATGTCCGGAGTGGAGGGTATCGTGGCAGAGGTTTATTATCCTTTGTTGTAGTTTCTGTGTGGGGATGACTAGAGCGTTATCTTTGAAAAAATATCCATCCTTGGTTCTCATATTCCATTGATTCTTCCTTGAAATAGCCTTCCAGAGCTCAGAGGATTGGGTTTGCATCCGGACTTCTTCTAAAAGACTGACTGCTTGAGCTACAAAAATCGTGTGGGGAAACATCTTGGGATAGGCCCGATCTTCAATATTTTCGTAATCAGGACGTCGAGATAAGGCGTCAGCAATTATGTTTTGTGATCCAGGAACATGACTGATGTGGAACTGATACTGGGCAAAGAAGAAGGCCCAACGGGCCTGACGACTGTTCCTACGCTCCAAGGATTGTAGAACTTGAACGTTTCGATGGTCCGTGCGAACCTGAACTGGATGTCTAGCTCCCAGGAGTAGATGTCGCCATTCTGTGAAGGCTTGGCGGATGGCTAACAGTTCCTTTTCCAAGACGGAATAATGTGTCTCACTGGGAGTCAGGGTTCGTGAAAGGTAAGCAATGGGGTGTTCCAACTTGTCCTCAAATTCTTGCTTCAAGACTGCTCCTATTGCGTAGTTAGAGGCATCCGTCTCCACTAGCAATGGCCGATTAATGTCAGGTTGGGCTAGGAAGGGGGCTTGAGTAAACTCTGTCTTTAGGCGTTGGAATGCCTTGTCTTGAGGTGCAGACCAGAGAAAGGGAGTGTCTTTCTTCAAGAGAGCGATGATCGGTTGAACAATCCCAGAAAAGGTGGATATGAACTTTTCGGTAGAAATTGGCAAGCCCCAGGAAGGATTGAACTTGTTTCACGGAAGTGGGAGCCGGCCAAGATAGTATGGCCTTTACCTTCGAATGATCCATACCAATTCCTTCTGGACTAAGGACAAATCCTAGATAATGAACAGAAGTAACATGAAACAGGCATTTCTCAGGTTTGGCTTGGAGTCTGTGTTCACGTAGTCATTGTAAGACTGCCTTTACATGCTCTTCATGCTTTAAAAGGTCCTTGGAGTAAATCAAGATATCGTCCAGGTAGACGATGACGAAGAGAAACAGCATGTCAGTGAACACCCTATCCATGAATCGTTGAAAGACTGCAGGGGCATTAGCAAGTCCAAAGGTCATGACCAGATATTCGAAGTGTCCAAAAGGTGTTCTAAAGGCTGTTTTCCATTCGTCTCCTTCCTTGATACGAATCAGATGATAGGCACCCCTGAGATCCAGTTTCGTGAAGATTACAGCTCCTCTCACCGCTTCCAGGATATCCGAGATCAAGGGTAAGGGGTAGCGGTCCTTGAGGGTGCATTGATTTAATCCACGATAATCGAGGCAAGGTCTAAGTTCCTTGGTGTCCTTCTTGGGAACAAAGAACAGCGAGGCTCCAGCTGGGGATTTCGATGGTCTTATGGTGCCATTTTCAAAGTTGGTATCCAAGTATTCTCGGAGGACCTTTTTTTCAGGTTCGGATAGGATAAACATCCTCCCAAAGGGAATCAATGCTGAAGACTCTGTGTCTATGGTGCATTCTTCAGGTCTGTGAGGGGGTAGAGCCTGAACTATGGCAGTTGAAAACACATTAGCATAACTTTGATAGGCCTTTGGGACCTGAATGATATTGGAAACCATGAGTGCCTCTTGTTTATCTGTTGGATTACTTTCAGACGGTATAAGGAGGAATCCGGGGACAAACAATGAGACAGACAATACTCTGAACCAAGAAACAGGGATCCGGCTGTCCAATTGATGTATGGATTGTGTTTCTGCAACCAGGGCATGCCTAGTACCATGGGGTAGTGGGCTGATTTGATGATATCAAACTTGATCAATTCCTGGTGATGGTTTATTGAAAGTTGTATTTCCTTGATCTGCAAGGATATGGGTCCTGAACTGAGGGGTCTTCCATCAATTGCCTCCACAGGTTGCATTACACCCCGGGCTTCATATGGAATGTGGTGCTTAAAGACCCAATCTTGATCAATGAATACTCCCATAGCCCCACAATCCACCAAGGCCAGGATAGGGTAGGTCTCCTTCTTTGATAACGATAAGAAGGCTTGTAAAACCACTCGGTTGTTCTGTCCAGGAGAGTTCAAGTATGGAATAGATGTGGAGCAAACATCTCTCTCCCGACACCTCGCTCCATCTAGGATCGGGAGCTGGCGCTTCCCGAACGCCCTGGACGGGCTAAAGGACATTCTCTAACCAGGTGTTTATCCGATGCACAATACATGCACAAGCCTGTGTGGATCCTTCTCATCCTTTCTTGTGGGGAAATGGGTCCACGGAAGGCTCCTACTTGCATGGATTCCGGGTCAGTGTCAGGGGTTGGAACAGGATCAGTTTTTACTGAAGTCTCAAGAGAACTTTTCTGGAAGGGCATCTTGGTCTTTTGTTCTCTCTGCCCTTCTTTCCTGGATACGAAAGTCTATCTGCATGGTTAAATCCATAAGAGCCTGGAATGAGCTAGGACGAGCCACTCTGGCTAATTCATCTTTTATATCCTCGTTTCGGCCCCTACGGAAGAGAGTGAAACTTGCACCTGAGGACCAATCTGCTTCCTTGGCCAATTGTTTGAATCTTGAGACATACATTAGCATGTCCTGGGATCCTTGCCGAAAGTGAAGTAGGCGTTCCTGGGCACTATAAACCTGTTCTGGGCAGTCGAACATGGTTTTGAGAGCCTGTATGAATCCGTCATAATCATCTAGGAGGGCATCTCCAGAATTGACCAAGGGAGTAGCCCAAGTCAATGCATTTCCTCCAAGGTGCGAGATTATAAAGCCCACCTTTGCCCTGGAAGTTGAAAAATAATAGGGCTTAAAGGTAAAATGCACCAAACAGGAGTCCAGGAATCCACAAAGGAATTTTGCAGACCCATCATACTTGTCTACGATACCACCCAGTTACACACTCTCCTTTGTAGCGGAAAGAACGAGTTGCTTTAATGCGGCATTCTCCGCTTTTAAGTTCTGCACCTCGGTTGTTAGTTCTTGCATGCCACGCATGAGATCCTGGACGGCTTTTTCCATATCGGTTTCAATGTCGGCCGTTTCGCGTCTCAAACTGTCGTGAATCTCCCCCCGTCTCACCGGAGATCGCTTCTTGCAGGGATCCGCGGGAAGATTCTTCTTGCGGGCGGATCGGGTTTTGTACAGGCTCGCACGAGTCTCTTCCGACTCCAGCGTGTGTTCAGCGTTCCAGGATACTTGCGGGTTCAGGACGCCCAGGAAGGAAGACGCGGTCACAAGGATACGTGGATTCCAGGAACATGGTGAAAAGGAGAGGGTGGAAGGAGTGGGAATAAGGGTCCAGGAACTTGGATAACAGAAGGGTTCACCAAGCTGCGAAGTACACGTCTAGTCACTACCTGTTGATAGCGTTGAGAAGCGCGAGGCCGTGGGGGCGTGGCATATTTATGGGACGTACTACGTCCGCCGTGAAGGCTGGTGCGAGGCGTGACACGTGATACGGCCATGTTTGGAGAAACAATGAATGCAAGCCCCGCCGCGATAAGGACCAGGAAGTCCAGAAGGGGAGCGTTCTGTGGGTCATGACAGTAACAGGCAATAGAAAGCAAGAGGCCACAGGGGCCATCTTGTTTTCTATCAGGAATCAACTAATTCCAGTGGCAGGGCCTGGGTATCCCAAAATGGAGGATACTCAGAGCACCTGTCAAATTCAGCATGGAGCTGCCACCAGCCCATACCCTGTTTTGCAGGCCACCCACAGGTGCCCAAAAACAAACACTAGGGGCACAGAGTTGTAGCCCCACCCATGGGTGCCGGAAGGGTATCCCATGGGTCTGTTCACCAAACCAAAAGAGAGCTGCAGCGCCAGGAGTCCCACATGAACTCCTGCGCGGACAACACGACAGAACACACAATAAAAAGGCAGTAAAGGACAAGGATACCGAGGCCCTGTCCCTCCGATGCATTTCCAGCATCACACTGATCTCATTTGGCTTCTTAATGTGATGAAAAGGGAGTTCCTCATCGGAACGGGGGTCGATGTCCCCATCGGGCGGGGGCCGTCTCTCTGTGTGGTTCTGCGTGCCACCACCCCTAGGGGGAATATTGCATAGTGGGCTCACCTCCCTAGCCTCACAGGGAGGGGCTCCTCTCTGGAGAGAAGTGACTGAATCCAATGATGTGTCACACAAGCCACAAATTTAATTTGATCAGTTAAAACAAAACATAAACATAATAAAACTCCGGATAAGCCAGTGAGCCCAAGAAATAGACACTACACCAGCACACCTTAAAATGGACAGAAGCACTGGTACAAAGTGATCAGAGTAACACGGCTTACCAAAAATGAGTCAAAACTATTAAAGGAAATGTGACATTGAAAGAAATGTCAGAATACTTAATGACGGCTATTGATATTGCAGTGTTGCAAAATTGACATTTGAGGAAATAGTTAGCAAGCTGTCAATCTAAAAGCCAAGGGATAGTTAATTAAATACATGCTTGTCAGCAACAAATGATTCCTTACAAAAGGAGTTCCAAAACACACAGGAATTACTGCCCTCCTGAACAAAAGTGTTTGAGACTAGTCAAGTCAGTCTGATTGAATCTAGGCAATAACTAGCACAGCGTAAACCACAAATGATAGTTAAAATTGATAATAAACTAATAAGAATTCCAACTTAAGACACAAAATTAAAGACAACAATTTGATTTCTGAATCAGTAGCTGAAGTACAGAGACAAATCGGTGACATGGAAGAGGGGAGCCTCTCTCCTATTCCTGAGACTAAGGGGGTCATTCCGAGTATGGTGGTAGCCATGGAGCAATTAGCTCCATGGCTGCCTCACATAACGGTATCGACTCTGGTGTTGTTCAATGGGGACTTACCGGTCCATTCCGACCCTGGAGGGACCGGTAAGTCCCCATTGAACAAACCATTCCCCATTCCAATTTGCGCCCCCATAGGGCTCAATGGGAATGGGGAGGGCGCAAATAACGGGCTCACGAATGGCAAGCCTTTTATTTGCGCCCTGGTCCCTTAGCGGGACCCGTAAAGGACATGTGGTCCGACCACACGTCCCTTACGGTTCCGGCTAAGGGACCTCGGAATTGGGCGGTAGGGGATTACCGGCACCGGTCTCCTTACCAGTGCCCGGTATCCCCTACTGCCCACCTGGAAATGACCCCCTAAGTCTCTACTGACCAGATCATCCCTTCATAATGTTAGTTGATTTGGTACACCTGGTCATAGTCAAGACATGGGGGCTACTAGATATAGTATTTGCACATTACAAACACGCGACGATAAGAGATAAATTCCCTGTCAGACATAGGGAAATATCTAGACCTCCAGCGGAGGGAGGGGAGAGCAACCCACTTAGTTTTCTGGAAGTAGACAAGAGAGGGAATTAGAGTATTCCCAAATAGGAAATCAGTGACGAAAGGTATCAAAATGATTTGCGAGAACAGGAATTACAACATATGAGCCAAAAGAGAGACCATTTAGCTCATCTGGCTAACCCTGACAAACAAAGATTGGAACCCAAAAAAGGCATCCTTAAACCCCTTTCTGCGCATGGGACTATGAAGGAAACCTTAAACCCCTAGGGAGAGGGAGAAACACTAATTTTGAACAACAATAGGAAGAAACACAATATTATCCAACCCCTCAAAGGTTTCAGGGCTCATAACCCATAAGACCAATGGAGAAAAGAGAAAAGATGGGACCAACCATAACCATTTGCATAGGAAGTCTTCATACAGCTATTATGACAGGGGGAGTAGGTATGTAAGCATGGAGGTGTAAATAAGTAGTGGCTGAAACTCTGAGGGAAATTGGACTCAAGTAGGAAGACACACGAAAACAAAACCACAATCACACTTTGTGAAACCCAAAATCAAGCAGATTAAAGCCACACAAACCTTTACAACCCATTATCATACAAATGTGTAATTTTCTGTTTGGAGACATTTAGAATTGTACAAACAGATGGCAGCATCATTTGGATTAAGACATGGCCGAAACTATATTGAAAACATTAAGAGCTTTGCTGGACTGGAAGAACAAAATCACTACAAATGTTCATCTGAAAGCAGCCATTTAAAATAAAAAATTCAAGACTTAAAAACCCCAAAGAAGTCTATAGTTTAGTGTGTCCAGAGGATCAATCCCCTAGGGAGTCTGCATAGGAATTCAAGCATGCATATGTCCAAATGTACTGAATGTCAGAGCTTTATATCCAATATCCTAATTCTCCTTGACCCGTCTAGTGCCTACGACGCTGTCATCACTCTGTTCTCCTTACTACTCTTTTCTTGTCATTCATGATCAAGCCCTTTACTGGCTTGAATCCTACCTGCCACCATGCCAATGGTCTGTCTCCTGGAACAACACCTCTCAACTCACTCCTCTAACTGTTGGTGTTTCACAAAACTCTGTATAGGGTCCTTTTACACCTCTGTTCTTGGGGCACTACTCTTCTCCTTTGGGTTCGCTTACTAACTGTTTGTGGATGGCACCCAAATCCTCTTCTCTTTTCCTGAACTCTCTATCAAAATTTCCAACTGTTCTCTGCCATTAAATATTGGATGGCTTTGCACACTGTGATGTTAAACTACCAAAACAGAGGTGCTCTCCTTCCCTTCCAAATACTCTGTCTAAGATCTTTACCTGCCTATGCAGTTCCCACCTGCGCTCACCCCTACTGTTCTTAATAAGCTAGAAGCCTCAGTGTCATCTACGCCTTTTCGCACACCTTCTCTAAGGCCATCTCCAAAACTGTAATGGTCTCAGCGTCATCTACGCCTTTTCGCACACCTTCTCTAAGGCCATCTCCAAAACTGTAATGGCAGCTCACCTCAACCTCCTAAATATTAGGAAAATAAGGTACCTTGTTCCTTTTAACACAGCCAAGGATCTCTCAACCACTCGTCTTCTCTAAACTAAACTACTGTGCCAGCATTCTCTTTGGTCTCCCCAACTATGCATTCTGTCATTTGGACAAGATATTTAACTACGGGACCAGGATTCACTTTTAACTCCCTCACTTTGCACCTACTTCCTCATACCATCATGAAGCTGGATGGCTGATGATGCAAAACAGGGCCATATTTCAATTTCTTCTCCTGTTCACTAATCTATCCACGATAAGGCACCATTGTATCTATCCTCCTCTATGCAACTCTATAAGCCTTCTCGTAAACTCTGCTCTGCCTCCTCAACTACTCTTGTGGCACCTTGCCCTTCTGCTCTTTCTATGTTCCTGCTCTGCTTGGACAGAATGTTCTTCCTCCGGACATCTGAGAAACAGTTTACATCAATTTGTTCTAAACCAAACTAAAAGCCTACCTCCTTGCCTCCGAATTACCCTCTTAACTTACCTCTCATCTGCCTTCTAGCCAACATTTTTCCCCCTTGCCTATAGTTGTCACCCTGGGTGCTCACCACTGCCTCCGGCGCTTACCTGACTGGCAGGTCTATCCGTCATGAAGGCTCCATGCCCGCCATCTGTGCTGGCTAACCGCGGAGCAGATTGCTTGGGCAGCAAAAGCCCGCGGATCTCCAGGGGGCTCCAATCCTGCTGCCATGGGAGCAGTCATCTCGATGCAAGCACGCACACAGAGGTCCCACGCCATGTCATAGAGCATGCGCACTGTGGCCAGTGTCCCGCGCTGTCAAACTAATGGCACCGAAGGCTCCATCCTCACTCACATGCTGCAAGAATTATTTAAACCCAGCGCAGAAGCTGACAGGGGGGTTGCGGTGTGCATGTTTTCAAGCTGAAGTGTGTTATTGTGCGAAACTGACAAATTGAAATTGTATTGTTTTTGAACTTGGACCTTGGAAACACTTGTTTAAAAGAAACGTTAGGTTACGTTTACATTTCTATTTCCCTGCTTTTAACTCAAGCTGAAAAGCTTTCTCGCTTTAGAGTCTTTTTCAGGTAGTTCTTCTGAAATATAGTTCCTAGCAGGCCGACCGCAGCAACGCAAGTGCTAGAAAAGCTGTCAGGAGGTTGAAGCTTAGCTCCCGAAGTACGTAAATTATATTAGTTTTCATTTATAATTATTTATCTACATCTACATTAGACCATGGGCCTGTGTCCCGAACTTTGATTATTATTACTGGCGCAAAGAAATGGCTCATGAACTATTGTGTGTAGATATGTGCATTCTAAACATCTAAAACTCAGGGTATAAAGTACTGCTGTTTCTAGCCAGACGGATAACTCTGAAGTCACTAGTCTGACTAATGCTACTGGTTTATGGTCATTGCATCGAATTCCTTCCATATAAATGAATTTCCATCGAAATTTTTCCATTTAAAAAATGTGCATCGAATGTTTTTTACCCTTTAAAATCCTCCTGAACAAAAATTAACCCCTTTCCCTCAAAACACATGCATTCGATGCACATTTGTTAGATGGAAAGAATTTGATGGAATGGCATTAGATGCAATGACCAGATACCGATGCTACTGATATTTTCCCACCAATGTCGCCTTGTTAAGAGTGTGGCAAACACTGTAACCAGTGCTACTGACTGTTCTGTAGCTAACCCTTTGGTGTTGTCTATATCTCACTCTTTGGCTAAAGGTGAAATGACTGACCAGGGTAAACTGGTTACCTTACCTCCACTTTCGAATGACCTATTTTTCAATGTTTCCCACTGATATTCCCATAGATATGTTCACTAAGAAGGTTATCAAAGAAGGTCTTGGGAATCCTATTTGTACGGACGCTATAGAGAAACCAACTTGAAATGATACATTTAGGAACTGGTCAACTACTTCTGGGGTTGCAAATTGCACCCCTAAGAGTCGTGAACTATCAAACTGTCTCTTCTGAACACATGGTGTTAAACAAACATGCCATTGACATTCCTGATTGCATCATAGAAAATGGAATTGGTTATGTGTCTGACTGAAACCTGGCTTAAGGATTCAAGTGGACCTAAAATAGACCTGGCCGTTCCAGTACGTTTACAATTTTTCTGTAGAAATCGGGAACATGGAAATGGATGGGGTGGTCATCATGGCCAGGAAAGAACTTTTAGAATCCCTTAGTGTTTGTGAGAGCTGTGAAATCATTCATCTTAAGATTACTCCCAGCAGTAATAATTGTGTGAATATTATCCTGCTGTATCATCCATCAGATGACATGCCTGTATTTTATGATGAGATAATACGCCTTCGGGCGTTGCTGAACAAAACCAACCATTGGACTATGCTATCTCGTACCCAATCGCAGCCCTCTATCCCTGCTTGCTACACGCGTGCCCTCGCCACCTCCATCCTCGCATCGCTCGCACTTTGCCTCCCTTGCCTGCGTGGCCCCTCGCAATCTTACATTGGGTAGCCTCCGCACGCACTCCACATCCCCTGACTTGCGTGGTCCCTCTCAATCCTGCGATTGCATGTGCTCTAGCACCCTCTCCATCCTTGGCCACGCTCGTACCTGTGCACTTTTAGTCCGTGTGGTCCCTCGCAATCCCTGACCGCGTGTTCCTCACAACTCCCGACTGCGTGTTCCTCGCACTTTCCATCCTTGGCTCATCGCATCGCGTGTTCTTGACTATGTGGTCCCTCACAACTCCCTATCGTGTGTGCCTCGTGCCCCCCCTGCTTCTCCAGCCTCCGGCACGCGGGCACCTCCTTTGCTCTTCCTCATTGACTGCCCTGTTTAGCATTGTATTGCTCTGTGTTCTGTTGCATTCTCCCTTCTTCTAGGGTTACATTTGTCGACTGCTTTGCTCTTTTGTATATTGTTATGTGTTCTGCTGTGCTCCACCCTCCTCTAGGTCCTCTTTATAATAACTGCTCTGTTCCTGATGCCCTGGTGACCTGATTTGCTTACTGGACTGTCTTGTTTTCTGCCTCCTCTTCCATCTGACCTCTTGTCTACTTAGTAAATCATCCACTATTGTCTTGTCCCTTTCTGCCTTGTCTGCTTTAATCCCCTCCTTGTTTCCTCCCCTAGTGTCTCCCCCCTCCTTTCCCCTCCACACCTCTTCCTCTCTCCTCTTCCCCCACCTACTCTATGGTGCTCTCTGTTTCTCTTATCTTTTCAAACTGCTTCTCTATCGACTATCCTGCTCTCCTCGCTAAGTCTGGTAGGAAGAAGTTCAAAAAGGATATCCTGGTCTCCAACCCAGGCCTCCCTATCGCTGACACCTATACCTCCAGACAGACCCTAACCGACATCCTCTTTGACATTCCCTCACCAGACCTATGGACACTTCATATGGTCTCTGTGCTCTCTCCTTTCTCTTCTTCTCCCATTAATGGGGGCACCTGGTGGGAGGCCCTCCTTGGCCCCTTCCACTGATTTAAGGTCATCATTAATGTTCAGCTGAACAGCACCGTCTTGGTCCAAGGCCCTGAGGCCAACTTTCTCCTCTTTGATAGACGCTTCCCTCGCCTCATCAATTTCCTTTCTTCTCCTGATGTCCCTTCTCTTCCTTCTTTTGCTTCCTTGCCTCCCCCCTCTGCCTCCGCCTTGGCTACCTTGCCCTCTCCTCCTTCCTCTACTGTCCCCCACTCGGGCTCCTTCTACACCTCTGCAGAGCGTACCTCTGATTTTTACCCTTCCCCGGAAGTCTTTGAAGGTTGGCAATCTTCTCCATATTGCCACTCTAAACTCAAGCTCAGCTGTCAAACACTCCTCTGACATCTGCCGTTTCCGTAAAGAACTTGATCTCGATGTCCTCGGTCTCACCGAGACATGGTCCACGGCCAGCTCTGTCACAAGCTTTGACACTCTGCTCCCTGATGGCTACAAGATCCTCTCCACGCCCAGATCCAACCGTTCTGGAGGGGGTGTAGCCTTGATCTTCCCGGAGTGGATTCCTGCCTCTGTCATTCCTATGCAGGCCTACTTCTCTTTCGAATGCCTTGCAGGCTCTCTCTCTCTCTCTCTCTCTCTCTCTCTCCTGGTCACTCTCTTACTGTGGCTACTATCTATCGGCCACCTGATCAGATCACCTCCTTCCTCTGAGTGGGCGGACCTCTCCTCCTCCCTCCTGTCCTTGACCACTCAACTCCTCCTTCTTGGAGACTTAACATCCACCTGGATGCTTCCTATCCCTCCTCTGGACACCTTCGCGACCTCTGCGACTCTCTCTCTTTCTATTCTCCCCTCTAGCCCGACTTACTCTGCAGGGCACACTCTGGATGTTCAGATCTCCTCAGACCTCCCCCTCTCTATCCCCCTCACCACTCCTCTCTGGAGTGATCACTTTGTCCTTTCCTCCCATCTCTCCATCTCTATCCCTCAGGCCAAGCCAACTCCAGCACTCCCACCTACCTTCTCGGTCATCCAACCCATGAAGCGTGCCTCAGTTGAGGCTTTCGCCGCCACTTTCTCTCCCCCTCCTCCTACTCTGGCTGACTCACATCCCAATACAGCACTTTCCATGCTCCACTCTTCTATCTCTGATACTTTTGATTTTCTTGCCCCTGTCATGAGGATCCGCTTGAAGCCCAAAGCCAAGTGCAACTCCTGGTATGACTCTGACCTCATCACCCTTAAATGCAAGTGTAGGGTGGCTGAGAGGAAATGGGTAGCTTCTTGTACATCCTCTGACAAACTGGCCTACCGCCTGCTCCAAAGGCAATACCGGCTCTCTATCCGAACTAAGAAGAGAGCCCACATCCACACCTGCGTCTCTGCAGCATCTAACAACTCGGCCGAACTCTTTAAAATCTACATGGAGCTGGCCAATGATGTTGCAGTCTCTACCTCTCCTGTCCCCTCCTAGGCCCTCTGCATGGCCCTGGCATCTCATTTCATCCCTAAAACCCAGGACATCCTGTCCACCCTCTAGTCCTCTCCTCCCCCTCCCTCTAATCTCTCCTCTACCTCCGGCCCCTCTGTAGCCACCTCTCCTGCCTCTTTCTCTTCCTTTCATCTGTTCTCCCCTGACAAGGTTTCTAGAGAGGTCCGCTCTATGAAAGTCTCATCAAAAGAGGTTGTTCCCTGTTCTTCCAAAACCATCAAGGACCACATTGACACCTTTGCTCCTGCCCTAGCACTCTCTTGTGCACCCTTTTCTCAAGAAACCCTCAGCTGACCACTCCTGCCTGGCTAACTATCGCCACGATCTCCATCACTCCTTTCCTGGGCAATATCCTGGAAAATCTGGCCATTTTACAGCTTAATCTTCACACTGAATCTGTTGGTTGTCTCCATGACCATCAGTCTGGCATCAGAGCAGCCAGAATCACCCAAACTGCTCTCCTGAACATCCGTGAAGACCTGCTCTCTAACCTTGATTCTAATCTCCCCTCGGTCCTCATCTTACTCAATCTCTCTTCTGCCTTTGACATGGTCAAACATGCCATCCTGCTCAATCATCTCCGTGATAACCTGGCTATCACTGATCAGGCCCTGGCCTGGCTGACCTCTTTCCTCTCTGATCGACCCTCCCAGGTCCAACTTGGATTCTTCCTTTGTTCTATCTCACTCTCTACCTGTGCCCCAGGGCTCTAAACTCTCTCCCTGGCTGTTCAACCAATACCCGACACGTCTCGCCCACCACATGGTTGCTCTCTGCTCCAACTTTCAGTGCTAGGCGGATGACACTCAGCTCATTTTCAGGCTCCCCTCTGCCACCTCTTCTTCTCTCATCTCTGACCGTATGTCTGCTATCCAGGAGTGGTGTGCCGCCAACGATCTCTGCCTCAATGCCAGTAAGACAGTGATTCTCCTCATCAGCACACCTGCACCCTCCTTTCCTGTCACTGTCTGGCCGGCCTCCCTTGGCCGTCTTCCTGCTCCCACCTGTGAGGCTAAGAAACTCAGGGTCATCTTTGACTCCACACTCTCCTTTTCTCCTCACATCTCTGATGTCCTAAGAAGTCAAACTACCAATTGCACCTCCTGAGAGGTATTCTTCCTTTCATCTCCTTCCCCCAGAAGCTCACTGGGCCTCATTCCGGGTTTGGAGCCAACTATGGAGTAATTAGCTCCATGGTTGCCTCCGAAACCGTCCCAAATCCTGCATGGTGAATGGAGTAATTACCGGTCCATTCCAGGGTTGGAGGTACTGGTAATTCCCCATTCACCTTTTGCCCTTCCCCATTCCCATTTCTGCCCCATAGGGCTCAATGGGAATGGGGAAGGAGGTAATTACGGCACCGTAAATTATGGTACTGTAATTACCTCCGGAGTACCTTTGAGGGTCCCGTACTTAACTCCTGCTAAAAGCAGGAGGTAAGGAAGGACCCGCAAAGGGACCTTGGAATACGGAGGTAAGGGATTACCAGCATCGGCACCCTTACCGGTGCCGGTAATTCCTTACCTCCAACCTCGGAATGTCCACCACTGTCTCTAGAGCTCTGGTTCTCTCTAGGCTAGACTACTGCGACAGCCTCTTTCTAAATCTGCCTGCTTCTACTCTCCGCCCTCTGCAACATGTCTTTGGCCTCAAGCCCAGGGATCGTATCTCTCCAGCACTGAAATCTCTGCACTGGCTCCCAGTGGCTGCAAGGATTAAGTTCAAGACCCTCTGCATTGTCCACAAGGCCTTCTGGGGCCTGGGTTTGCCATACCTCCAACTCTCTCTTCGCAAATACCTTCCTACTCGAGCTCTTCGCTCATCCACCTCCAACTCCCTCAGGGTCAGTCGCTTCTCCAAGCAACGAGTTGGTGGTAGCTCTCTTTCTTTGGATGGGGCCTCCCTCTTGAACAGCCTCCCTACCTCTCTGAAACTTGAGGAGAACCATATCCAGTTCCAGAAGCACCTCAAGACCTTCCTCTTTGCTTCTGCCTCCTCTCTTCCTCTCCCCTGCTGATTCCCTGTCTGATACGGCACTGGTCACCTGGCTACCCTCTGATTTCGGGCCCAGGTCCCTGCATGCCCAGTTGCACACCTGCACTGCCTCCTGGCAACCCTTGCACTTGGGTCTTTATCGGTAACCGTACAGTCCCACTACCTGCACTTTTGGACACCTGCTGTCCGCACTTACCCTTGCACCTGCTGGCTGCACTTCTTGTTATTGTTTTGATCCCATGTACAGCACTGCCCCTCTCCCCTTTCCCCTGCACTTGCACGATCTCAGTGTCACTTGGCCTAGTAAGATTGTTGTCTCTGTCCTCCCTCTGTTCCCCCTACCTTGCCTCGTCGTGCCTTGAAACACTTGGGTATAGGCGCATTACAAATGCCATATCATATCATTTTGGGCGTCTTCGATGGCATGGAGATGCTTCCAATACGAAGGCGTTAATTCTTGAGCAACATCTTAATAACATTGACATCATAGTGCACAATAAAGAGTCCACCCATTTAAAAAGAAATATTCCGGATGGGGTAGCGTCTTGGAATATCAATATAGTTGCTATTAATACCAAACCCTGCATTGGTCAGATCGCCTGTTTGTTGAATTCCAATGTCAGCTTCCAGAGAAGCCAATTCAAAAACGCAATATGCCCGAAAGAGTTGTTAATAGGAATTTGAATAAAGTACAACCGGTGGACTTAACTAGTTGCATGAACACACTTATGGAATCTACTATGGACTTACACTCTGTGTGTTCTTGCTGCTTCTTACGGAATACATTTGGCCAATATGTTGGACCATGTAGCTCCTATGAAGCCAAAATCTGTAAGAAATGTGTCGAATCATAACAGCTGGTTCACACCCACCTTAAGTAATCTTAAAAAGAAAAAAAGACAGGCAGAGAACATTTGTTTTAAAACTAAGACTGAGAATGGCAATTTGTGAAACAAAAAATAACTTCTTTAATGAACAAATTAAAAAACGCCGAATATAATACTAAGAAGCTCTTTGAAGTTTTCAAAAAGCTAGAGAAACCTAATGTACAACCCCAGTCCTTTATTCCTACTAATGAAGACTGTGTTACAGTTCAGCAGGCTTTTGCAGATAAGGTCATCTTGGCCCACATGAAAATTGCAAATAACTTGCGCGTGGTGCACAGCCCAAATTGCTGCAAGTCAGGGAGAGCTATGCTCAATCACACTTTCTGTTTAAACTTGTTACTGTGATTGAGATGGAAAGGGTACTTGAGAATATGCGCCCCACTACTTGTTTTGGTGATACCATCCCATACAAGCTTGTTTTAAGGCACATACAAATGTGTAATCCCTTTCTTTCACGGTTTGTGAACGTGGCCTTTGCCCATAATACTGTGCCAGACACTATTAAAGAAGTTGTGGTAATCCCTCTGTTGAAAAGAAACTGGTCTGAATCCCAGAGAAGTTGCAAACTTCAGACCAATCACAAATGGTCCATTCCTTTTAAAAAGTTTGATAAGATTGCCACTATCCAGTTCCAGGAACATCTAGGATGTTCCTCCATCCTTCACCCAAGGATATAAGGCTTTCAGCAAAGTCAAGGCACGCAGAGCGCCTTGTTGGATCTTCAAACCCAAATGCTGTATACTATCGACACATGTAGGGCTGTGCTGTTGATACTACTAGACTTAGCAGCGTTCAATATTCTAGATCATGAGCGCCTTCTAGAAATTCTATCTGCTAAGGAGGCTTCTCAGAGAACGCTATAGATTGGATTTGTTCCTTTTTTAATAATAGAACATCAAGAGTGCTCTTGGGTAATGCTGTTTCTGACCCAGTCCCGCTACACTGTGGAGTTCCCCGAGGTGTGTGCTTGTCACCCAATCACTTTAACACGTGTATCAAACATCTCTGTGATCAGCTTACTAAAATGGGGCTGCAGTTTACCAACTACAGAGATGACACCCAGTTCTTGATGAAGCCGAGTGGTAATTACACCAGGGACTCAGCTAGGTTAACTTCTATCTACGCGTCTGTGAAACACTGGATGTCTACCCATTGGATGTGCTTGAATAGTTCAAAAACTGAGCTCATGCGCTTTGGATCAGCACAAGGCAGAACTAAGCTTGATCCTCAATATTCTAGTTTTGATATCGAGGAGAGCAGTAGTATACCAGTTTTGGACAAGGTGCAGACGCTGGACGTCTATTTTGAGTTTTCTCTTGGTGCAGATGCACATGCTGATGGTATTGACAAAAACCCACAATATCACCTGAGACAAGTTAAACCCTTCATCTCTAATACAAATTGTGAAACCCTAGTCAGAGCTATAATCATGCCTAAAATTGACTATTGTAACGCACTCCTTTGCGGTGCTAGTAAAAACTGCTTCATAAGCTTCAGGTAGTGCAAAAGGAAGCAGTCTGGATAGTCAGAAATGTCCCTAGAGGAGTTCACATCTCTATCTTCAGGAAAGAGCTACACAGGCTTCCAGGGATTGTGAGAGTACAGCTCAAGATAAATATCTTGACTCATAAGTGCCTCTATGGGATGGCTCCTTCATACCTTAAAGTCTTGAAAATTATGAACCAAGAAGAGCCTTGCATTCCAGTAATACCAAACGCTTGGTATGGCATAGACCCAAGTGGGTGAGGGGGATTGGTCGATCCTTCCCGTTTCAGGCAGCCTACACCTGGAATACTCTGCCCATCGATCTGCGAAAAGAAAGGAATCTGTTTTCCTTTCATAAATGTTTGAAAATACGTTAATTTGAATAATTGTCCTTTTTGTCTGGATTCACTGTGTCCTGTTCTTGATGTGTCCTTTTGTGTTGGTGTGTGCACTGATGCCTGCAGGCTTTGGCGCATGATAAATAAATAAATAACACACTACTTATCCTTGGTAGCCATTTTCCTGGTCTTGCCATGCCTTGCTGTCCTGCTTTTTTGCAGCCTTCCTTACTTCGCTGTGGCTTGGCCTGGCCTTTTTGGGACCTCTCCCTCTCTTCCAGGCTCGTTGTCCTGTTTTGTCTGCTCTGGTACCTTCTCGGTCACCTGTCATTGAAGGCTGGTGGGTTTTATGGGGTCTATCTCTTCCAGTCCTAGTCATGCATTCCTTCTCTGCCCCTGCACCTCCCACCACTGCTACAGCTCAAACAGCAGCAGGCGACTCCCTGGTTCAGCGGTCTAGCTGTCACTGCGCTACATAAATCCCAGGAAGCTGTTCTCTGGTGTGAGTATCCAGTCCCTGAGTTTTCTTCAGTGTGCCCTCACTGGGGAGGCTCTAGGATAGGTTCCTTACCACGACGTACCATAACGAACCAAGGAGGTGATAGTCCAGTTCTCAGTGTTTTGATCAATCAGGGATTACAGGTACCAAACACCATCGTGATACAGTGCTTGACACTAATCTGCCTCCACAATAGCACTTCCTCTATCATGGCCAAATCCCTAACAGAGCTGTCCGTACTGCCTACCTTCACTTAAAAATGTCTAATGTTGATTGTCCTTAATCTATGTAGGTCCACCCATGTAATATCCCAGCGACTGTTCCATTTATTCCCCTAAACAACCTGGTCAGAAACTCACTCCATTGTAAGAAGCACACTTCTTCCTGTAAAATCTGCTTTCTTACCTATTGCACGCTCTTTAGTGATCAAAAGAGCATTGATCCTCCCTGTATATAAATAAATAAATATATTTAAAACTACCTTCTTCCACACACTCACAAAATATGTAGCCACTCGGTCCGTGATTTTGATATTTTGAGAACACCAAAATGGATCATCATACAAGCGGCAAGGATGTATGAGGTACCAATAAAAGACCTCCAAAAAGACGCTTGCATCAGCTGCCAAAATAGGAGGAGAAAAGTACTCCTCGAATGGACTTAGACTCAAGGGTGGCAAAGAGTTACACCTCTCCTTTTAAACTTAATAACAGGCGAGGAAGACCATCTGTTAAATGTCAACCCAGGAGTCCTCAACCTTGCTTGCAAAATAATGATCCAACAAAACTAGAGACTTGCATTAGTCCCTGGTAGTTAGGGTCAGGCCTATCCTTGGTTAAAAAATATATTCCTCCTCCACATCAGAACTGAAGATCAGGTACCTTGGGGAATATAAACGGGAATTTATCTCAGGAAAGAAATCAATCTATCCTCCTACGATAAATAAATAACATAATATTTTTCCTCCACCTCCTCCTATATTCCAATAGGTATTACCCAAATTGTTTGTTTACAATTGTTCGAATGAACAATTGACCGAATTTAAAGGGTCACAATTGACCTTTTCACAATTGACCGTATATATATATCGGTTTGGCTATATATATATATATATATATATATATATATATATATAGGGGTTTTGGGGGGTTTGGTGTTGGGTGGGGGGTTGTGGGGGGTTCCCCCCACATATATGTTACAATTGGCCTTCACAATTCGGTCAATTGTGAAAAGGTCAATTGTAATTCGAACAGTTGTAAAACGAACAATTCGTATACAACCTTCCAATATAACATATCTCAGTACCCACATGGAAGGAAGTGAAGCAATACATAGAAGAGTTATCCGAAGTGCTATAAGTACTCTACTGGAAGAGATAATTATGTTCCAAGGAAGAAACAGAGCTATGACCAAAGGCTACACAGCAGCCAAGAGGGGAGAGAAAGCAAAAGGTCAAACAATTGATGGAGAGCAATGGTGCAATTATGAAATCCCAGCAGGAAAATACTAATTCTAAAGCACCTAGCAACACAATCCCAACTAAATCAACTGGTCAGAATGTACAATGACAAGAGGAAAATATAGCAAAGAGAAATGCACACGGAGAATAGAAAAAGTGGAATGTGGTAGGAAAGGTATTCCAAGACTGAGAGGAAGCTTCTTTTAAGTCCTGTGAACATACCCCTGAGTTTGCTGAAAAATCTATAAAGTTCAAAAGTGACCTGACTTCATTCTTTGAGATAACGTGAGATAAAAACAAGAAAGCAAAATTAAATGATGAAACCCAAAAAAATGTACAGTCACATTTGGGAAGAGTAGAACTCAGAGGAGGTACGAACCAAGCATTTTCTCTTTCAAAGTTGGATTGACACCCCCAAAAGTACAACAAATCAAACATAAAACAAGTGTGACAAATAGTTTAAAAGAAAAGAATGCAATCAGCAAAGCAATACCTAGACACAAGACCCAGAAAGAAGAAAATAAAATAACTCTGACCGAGAGACCAACACAAGAGGATGTTCCTTCATTTCCAGGTCTTTTTGGGGGCTGCACTCCAAACATTGGTAATGACCTGGAACAGGAGGAGATGGTGCAATCCCTGTTCTATATCTGATTTTGATATTTCTTTGTATTCCTGAAGAGTCCTTGACCAGCCCATCTGAACTTTAGCTTGAAGAAGATGCCCACATGGTGGCAGCCCAGGGTCAAGTTCATAAAACCCAAAACAAGAGAAAGATAATGTCAGAACTGTCCAAAAATGTACACTTTCTCCCTTAATTGGAAACGAAAGATGACAGGTTGTTTGTGCCTATCCAAAAAGAGGCAGTGTTGGGTTTTGGGTTTTGTAGATTTAGAACCTCAAGTGACCCGAATCTCTTTAGAAGTGTTTGACAGTTCGGACCAATGAAGAGGGGAACATTGTTGCATTAACCACAAACCCTTTCTTGAGGAAACGAGATTCCAGTAGATGGAGTTACTGAAGTGGAATACCTTTCTTTATAGATAATGATTACTTGAAAGACTTTTCCCTTTAATACACTGCATGAATCATGTCCTCTGGACTCAAACGTGGCACTCAATCAAGTTAAAAAGAAGTGGCAATGTTGGGAGTCGGATTGTACTAATTGTGCAGAATTATCTGAAATGTCCTGTGCTCTCTGGTTGGGGGTGGTGGGCGGTGGGGGAGCGATCCTGAGGGGTGGTTTATGGATCAGGACAATGATGACTGATGGGTGTTAAACTGTGCTTAATGTTTATACAAGTTATGACTTCATCGTCCATTTTTTGAAAATGCAATAAACAAAAGAAATGTAAAACAAAAAGTGTAAATTATGTGAGTTTAAACAGCACTTCTGACCTGATTTAAAAGCATCCAATCCTGACATGTATTTATTTATTATTTATACACACGAGGAATGATTGTCTTTTGATCACAAAAGAATGTACCATAGATAAGAAATCATATTTGACAGGAGGCAGTGAACTTCTTACAATTGCTTGAGTTTGAGGGACATTTTGACCAGGTTGTGCAGGTGAGTAAATGGAACATTCACCAGGGACAATATGTAAGTGGACATACATAGATTAAGGACAAGTGCAGTTAGGCGATATGGCCAGCTGTGCTCTGGATTTGACCATGATGGGTGAAGTGCTAGAATGGAGGCAGAGGAGGTGAGGGACCAAGGCAGGTTCGATGCGAGGGAACAATGTAAGCTAGCAGGCAGATGAGAGGTACGTTAAGAGGGCAACTCAGAGGTGAGGAGGTAGGCTTTTAGTTTGGTTTTGAACAAATCCATGTGAACTGTTTCTCCGATGTCCAGGGGAAGAGAATTCCATGCGAGTGGAGCAAGAAGAGAGAAAGAGCAGAAGCGAGAGTTAGCACAGGGGTAGTCGAGGAGGCAGAGCAGAGATGAGACGGCTTATAGAGTTGGATAGGGGAGGATAGATAGTCTGACGGGTTTGAAGTTTGAGTTTGCAAGTGCCTCTGGGAGATCTGACCGGCAAAGATTAAAAAGTAAGGGAGCTAAAATACAGCCCTGTTTGAACACAACCCTTGTATCCAATGACTCTGTGGTCTCACCCGATGAGGAAATTCCGCCATTGATGTTAGTGGCAGAATATAAAGAGAATAATTTTTAATAACCCAAGCGGAATACCCAAGTCATACAGTTTTTGCCATAATCGTTCTCTGCAAATAGTGTCAAACACAGCACTAAAATCAGTAAAAGAAGGGTAAGTCAACTGGCCTCTGGTCGTTCAATTATATTCTACGAGGTTGACTAGTGTGGGGAGATTGGTCATATTGCTGGGACCTTCATTAAACCCTGTTTGGCACATGGGGAGTAGGTTAGTGTCGGTGGCCCATGTTAATTCTAGAAGTAGTACCGTAATGAACATCTTGGCAGGGGCATTGAGCATGGCCAACAACCTGTAATTCTTGGGATCAGACCTACATCCCTGTTTATGGATTAAAATGATGATACTTTCGTGCCATGTTGGGGGTATCTGGCTGGTCAGACTGATGGAGTGAAACATGTGGTAGAGAAGGTTGCCCAGCAATTCAGAATTATCTTTGATCAAGCCATTGCACATATGATCTGGACCTGGGGCATGAGAGTTCAAGGATTGTATAATACCACTCAAATCATGCCTTGTCAAGATAAATGGCCAAGTAAGCTGAGTCAGGCTAACCATGAAAGTGACAGCGGGCAGTCTACTGAGAGTGTCCATACTTAGCAGGGCCCAACTGTCACTGATCACATCCGCAATGATTGAGGTCGGCTTTATCTGAAGTCTGACCAATTGCAAAGAGCACTGATGGTTACCAGTTTGGACTGATATTGCCAGTTCTTGCCACCTTTCCTTTCTTTGTTGATTACGGTAATATCTCAAACATCGAGAGTAAGTGCACCCCCGGTCGTTCACCAGTTCTATCTCAAATGATCCTTATAAAGGGTGGTGAAAAATGTGTGAAGGTCCATTCTCAGGGCTCGGTAAGCTTGTTGAATGATTTTATCATGCTTATGCATGTGAATGCCAGTGGCTGTAAATTTAGAACCGTTATTTGCGGCCAGCGTTAAGTGCTTCAACAAGTCAGACAGCAATTGAGGACAATAAATCAGGACAGAACTGTTAGGACAGGCTGTTCCCTCAGAAATGTCAGAATTGATTCAGGTATTGTCATCATTAACTGTGAAGCCAGCATTAGCAAGTAATACACTGAGACTGCTAGTATTGTTGCTACATCTACCATGTGCAGAGGAAGTTATATACTGAGAACCTAGTCTCACAATCACCAGTACATTTAAGGTCAAGTGTAATGATCAGAGGAAGGTGATCACTTTCCTCTCTAGGAAGAATAAGCAAATCCAGATCTCGGCGAAACATGCCGGTTACACAAAAGGCATAGTCAATGGTAGTGGCCATATAATTGGAAGTTCTGGTGTAATTGCCTGGATGGTTGAGGGGACATCTGCCATTCATCATACACATATCGGTCTTAGCCATATCTGTCGCCCATTCTATGCCTTGAGGATGTAACACTGTTTGTTGTAAGGACGATTCTAGGACATAGGGAGGACAGACCGTGTTCGGAGGAATGCAAGCACTGAAATGACCCACCAAAATAATCTAATTTTTAACCCTGTAGGTGGAGATTAATCTGAACAGAATACTTATTAGGATCTTGGTGTGTTTGCAGCCAGGGGCATATAAATTAATTAGTAAGTGATTCCCATTAGAGGCTGGTATGTGGATAGTATTTTGACTGTCCAAAAAAATTCCCCGTTCAATTTAGTTTCCTGACGTGCGATAATTGCAAACAATGATAAGCTAGATAAGAGGCTGTCCACCTCAAATAGGTGTGTAAAGCCCTGCATGTTCCAGGAAAGAATGGTAAAACCAGTGTCAAGGGCGTTTCATATAACTAAAAACAAGCTAGCCACGTCCAATCAACTTCTCTAGTTTCACACTGCTGAGTAAGCCAACACAAGAATTGAACTGGTGGCATCCTGCTGCACCGGCAATCTAATTGTGGCTTGTGACTGATGAGGAAAAGTGGAATTAAAATTAGCAGGACCGCCCATCCAATGCCTAGATAAAGCATCTCAGGACTCAGTAGAAGAAAGGATATTAACAGCTGTGCACTCGGAGCCCATTCTATAGACGTCCACCTCACATGAAGAAATAAAATCAATGGTGGAGTTCTGATAGAAATGGACTATGATAGTGGTTAAATCACAGTGGTCCGGGATCTCAATTAGTTAAATGTCTGCTGTGGAAATGGCCTGGAGTATTGGAATGTGTGTATTCTGCACCACTTCATACGGTGGACGTTCAACCTTTCCCATTGGTTAGTTGGGTCACCTGCCCTTGGGGCCAATACCATCTTGCTATTTCCAGCTGGTAGTGCCACAGTGGCAGAAAACATTAAAGTCCCCTCTTAGCTAAAGCCCTCTTCGTTTGTAGAATTTGTGTTAGTGTTTCTGCTGTGGGTTCAGTTAATCATGTTGCCATTCTAGAAATGCATTGAGTTTTGTTTTGTGGGGGAAATGTTGTCTATGGCTATTGCTACTTTTTCCATCAGTGAGTTTTTCTAACAGAGTGCAAAGACTTCCATATGTTGCTGTGCTTCCTGGTACATGGAGTCTTCAGTTGAGACAAACAACTCTTGCCAGAACAAGGTACTTCAGGCATTGGATGAATAAAAGAGTACCTTCAATCTGCAACAAGGCATATAATGCAAGGGTACAGACTGGGGCCCTCACATCTCCCTCACCCTACCTCTGGGGCAGGTCTGCTCTGGTGAAATCCCTGGCAGCTCTCCTGCCCCAGGTTGAGAGGGGTCCCCATCTCCCTGACAGGGACAAGCCCCTGACACTGTTCCTTAGTCCAGTAACATGAATAATAAACTCCAATGGACAATGGAGATTCTGTGCAGACTTAAAGGAACTGAATACGAGGTGGCACATGTCAAGGTGTCCTCTCCCTTACATCTATTGATTCCAAGGTTCATTTTCATATTTATTTTTATTATATTTATTGTGCAAATACGTACAAACAGAGGTATTAAAGAAATGTGCAACCTATTTAGATTAATCATAATGTTCAGAATGGTTTTCCCATATAATTATATAAGGTACCGTTGTACGGGATAATATCACCCCCACCCTATCTATTTATTTATTTATTTATTTAAAATGTTCTATAGCATGAAACAGGCAGAGGTGCATCAGAGCGCTTCACAAATCAACAGATACACATGTTTACAATCATAATAACGGTTCTATGATGTTTGCTCTGGAAAATGTGCTCGAGGCCCATTTGTTTGAAATTTTATTTCTTTTTAACAGATTTCCTCACAAAACAAATGCATTGGGAGAGCCCCTGCAACTCCCCACCATAATTAAATACCTAAACACAACCCCCGCCCCCATCTATATTTGCCACTATCTTATAAGCCTGCTGGGTGCCAGTGATGTTCAGCATAGTTAGATATCGATAAACTATTTCTGAAAGCACAGCGGCTGGTTTATCATCATGCGATTAAGGGAGCGAAAATGTCTTATTATCCAAATTGCGTTCTTGCAGCGCAAAGCCAACCTAAGGAACTTTTTGCAGTTGTTCCCAAGTTGTCCCAACCTGATTCTGTCTTGACTACAGTGCCTGCTTCTCAGGCACTCTGTGAATCACTTGCTTAATTCAGAAGATTATTAATAACAGTACAAATAGTTTGGATTCCAATACTGCCCAGAGAGAGCCTGTTCTTCCTGTTCTGCCTTCCACATCTAATCAGGAATATTCCTGTGCAGCAGCACCTGGAGCGTTCAAGTGCCAGATGGAATTACCAATAAACGATCTCACACCCAAATAACCAGACAGACTCAAAAAATATGGCAAAACACTACTTTATTATCAGCTCAAATAAAGTAGAGAAACCTGGTGAACAAACAAATTGCAGCTCACACACTCTCGTCTACATTTCGTTTATACCAAGGGTTTATACCTCGGTGTATGCCATCTAAGATGTCATCCTACGTGGCAAACAGTAAAAACATATCAAAAGGAGGGATTGGTTAAGAGACTATATATATCTATACATCGTTTAGGTGTTAGTTACATAATTGGCTGCCCCCCATCTAGTAGGCACGCCTTGAACTATCCATAAATATGTATAATACAGATTAATCGCAGAATAACAGAAGCAGACTGGCTTCTGCAACAATGTATGAAACACTGCTACATAGACCCTCATGATTGTTTGGCATTCTCTCCCAACCTTGGACATTCGGTTCGTTAGCAGCATGTAAGCAAAACGAAACCCAGGTGTGGGGAACAACATCAGACTATTACCCACTTGGTCAATTAGCATACCAGTTAGGCACTAAGCCAAGGTTTCTTCTTTGTAGTTGACCTTGCTGACTATTCTCTTCCTTGGAAATTTTAAGGGAGTGTAGGTACATCGCTATCTTCAGTTGGAATTTAACGAATAGGCCTTGTTTTCGAGTCCTGAATCACGTGTGAGGAGAACACAATTTAGTCAATTTTGACCTTCTATTTAGTGCTATTTAATTCAATTCTACTGGGTGCTATTACTCCTCTTGGCCTCTGGTTGCTCCGTCTTGCATATGCTTTCTGCATCTGTAATTGTTCAATAGTTGGCACTTGCAAATGGTTTTGCCTTTACTTAATCTAAGAGAAATATGTTTTGCGTATGTAGCTTATCCTCTTTGACTCCCCTTGTGCCGTTCAGTTATTTCTCATTATGGCAACATTGACCCTGAGCAAGACACATATTCTTTGTTCCTTGTACAGAGCTGTTTTCCAGCACCTGTCAGCTCTGCAGCCCTCGTCTGTCTCTGAGGTAGTTTGGTTACTTTTAACACGATTCCGACATCCATCTTTTCATCATGGCCGCTATACTAGCGTTATATTTTCTCCGGCAACAAGCTTCTATGTATCTCATCTACCTTGCGTTTCTGCGTATATACATATACTGATGCTCTTCTCACTTATCTGCTTAGTATATATGATTTATTCATATTTGCACACGTTTCTCTTATAAATTTCAGTTACTTCTATTTGCATATCGCAAATCGATTCAGTGCATTCTCCTGTCTTCTCTTCATGACATCACTTTGCTCTTGTCTGATTTCTCTTATAGCTCTTCTATGTCCAATGGTGTATGTAGACATCCTTCCCCCACATCAGTGCAAGGGTACATTTGATACGGTTGTCTGAGTTCATAACGTCTCTCATATCTTCAATGCAGTATTGGGACCATACCTGGTGTCACACATAGTGCTCTCTTGCTGCTATTCCAGTATGACTGAGATGAGGGGGCGGGCACTAGAGATGATGTGTACATCTGCCTCTCTACATTCCTTTCTTACCTTTTCACTCATGGAGGAGTATCAAGTTCTACAGATTATTAAGACACTTCGTTCTGCCTCCCACTCGACCCCATCCCAATATGGATGTTGAAATCCATTAGACCTGAGTCAGTGCCATCTCTCACTACAGCAGAGAATGTTTCTCTGGAGACTGGTTTGATCCCTGCATCCTAAAAGTATGTTGTGGTTTTGCCCTGTTGAAGAAGGCTTCTTTGGACCCAGCCATTCCAGCCAATTTTCCTCACTTCTGCTGTTTTTAATGAAGACCCGCAAAGCCATAGTTACACCTCAGCTGAGAACCTTCATTGAGACCCTTTCCATCCTTGACCCTTTTCAATCGGGTTACCACCCTTTAATGAGCACATAGTCGGTCTCTGATATCGATTATCTCACTTTAATGCTCGACCAAGGCGGAGTAGGTGTCCTTATCCGGCATTTGACAGAATTGATCAAGTCATTTTGCGCCAACGCCTGGAGGAGATCAGAATAGGTGGTACTGTTCTTAGCTAGTTTCAATCTTTTCTGTCAGATCAGAGGCAATCTCTTTCTTTACCTCCTTTCTCTTTTGCTCCTTTTACCCTCACCTATGGAGTGCCCCAGAGCTCAGCCCTTTCCCCTCTGTTGTTCAATATCTTGACAAACAAATCCATATTTATGGCTGCTGTCTTTACTCGTACATAGACAATATGCAACTTATTTAGCATATTGATCATGATCAAGAGTCAGCGGCTTCCCCTCTTAGGAATGGCCTTATTGACATAGGAGATTGGATGCAAGCAAATTGGCTTAAACTTAATGCTGACCAAATGGAGGTTATGGTCCTTGGTGCAGACTCACTGGAACACTCTCCCTGGTCTGTGGGCTTTTGGCCTTCCTCCTTGGGCTCTCTATCCTCCATAGTTAGTACTGTTAAAAACGTTCTGGTGAACCTCATATCAACACAAGATGTAGTGCTGCCCACTCTAAACTTAAATTACTGAGGAAGATAATTACTTTTGTTCCGACTAACCTTCGAGGGTTGGTGGTCTCTACCTCAGTAATAGGCATGTTAGATTATTGTAATGCCATTCTATTTGCACAACTGAAATTTCTAATTCATCGTTTGCATTGCAGGTTGTGCAGAATTCAGCAGCACGGCTGGCTGTGGGTCTTCCTACGTTTTCTCAGACCTCTGCTGTGCTCCGGAAGCTCCATTACCTCTCAATTGATAACTGAATCAAGTTTAAATCTTGTGCCTGGTCCACTTGGCCTATCATGGATGTGGAGCCTCCAATCTCTGTCACAAAACGTGGAGATACTTTCCTTCTCTGAATCATCGCTCTGCTGCCTTGCATTTGCTTCAGGTTCCCTGTTTTTGCAAATCCACTGTGGGTGGTAGGGATTTTTCAGTCGCGGCTCCTGTTTTATGAAATTCCTTCCCTATTGCCCTTAAGACCATTGCTGATCATTACCCATTTAGAAAAGTTTTGAAAACCTTCCTTTTTAATCTCTGAGTTGCTTGTCCTCTCTATTTCTGCAGCACACTCACTGGTCTGTTGGGTCGTCATTTAGGTGGACCTGACTCCTAGCGTCAGGATACGCTTGGGTCTTAATAGCGCTCTAGAAGTTTTTAACATAACATATTTGTGAGGAAATGTGTTAAAAAAGGACAACAAATGGGCCTCAAGCAAATGTGTCTGCGAGCAAATGGGCTAGATCGCATAATACCATGACATACACAATATTACAAATAACAATATTCTAAAAAACAAGTAAAACAATGTAAAAACAAGTTAAAACCTATTAAAACATAAAATTCCAGTTTCAGTCAAAATACAGAATTCCATAACCATGCTTTCAGTGTTTTTCTAAATGGTACGTTTTTTTTTTTTTTTTATTTTATTTTGGATGGCTGATTAAATCAACCTTTCAAAACATACATCAAATAAAACACAGATATCATAAAAAAACGAATTTTGACAAATAAGATAAAAGTACATTTGCTTAACTGATGATTAAGAAAAAGTAAGTAAAACCTCCTATGAAACCACTTCCAGTTAGCATGTCTAATTCTATGAGTCAGACAATAATAACATATTAAAATTAGATATAAGCACTTCATATTCAAATGGTTATCGATGTATATAGAGAGCCAAATTCTACCCAATTTCTTCCATTAACCAAACAGCTTACTTACTTGGATATATTGGACACAGTATCTTATTTAGAAATTGGATAGTGGCTATTCTTACTGTTATCTTTGAGGTCGCAAACAGCTCATGCCATAGCTCATCGTTAGAGCGACTTGTGTAATGGTACCTTGTTAATTTGTCAAGAATGTCTTTTCTCTGCAATTGGAGTGCAACACATTCTATCAATAAATGTTTCAAGGTTTCTTTAGTTTTCCCATCATTGCAGAATCGACAGAATGAGGAGTCTATCTTAATAATACCCCTCCTTAATAAGATTTGTTTAGTTGGCCATAAATTCAGGCGAAACCTCAATATTTGATTTCTCAATTTGTGTGAGGGACATTTTAATAAATAGTCAGCAGTTTGCCGGATTTTCTTATGCCCAAACAGAGCTCTGTCAAAGTCTTTTAGTTTTACACAGTTCTGTTGAGTTAAGTGCCAATCCAGTTGATACAGTTTTGTTTTGGCTTTGGTGGGATTAGATAGTAAAAGATCTAATGAGATGTTTGCTTCTGTTAGGTCCGATAAAACAGCCGCTCTCCAGTTTGAAGGGAATAAATGTTCCGATCGCAATAGATAATCTGCCAGAATTCTTAATACACTATTGCTAGATAGACCCAACACACATTTCCGAAATAAGCAACATCTCTTCCAGGATGCTTGAATATTCACCGAGAGGATTCCCAACTCAAAACAAAGCAATGCCGTTGGGCTTGAGTCTGGGAGATTCAATACTTTCTTCCAAAACCTTGCCTCAATTTTGTTCCAATAACCGGCCTGCAGGGGTGACCAGGCTTCAGATCCATAGGTAACAATAGGAATTACTTTCTGCTGGTAAAAAATAAGTATGTGCTTGCATGAAAATTTGCCATACTTATATTGTAAAATCCTCGCTTGCGATATTAAAGTGGACAGTTTACCCTTTATACTGTCTCTTTGAGGCATGTTAATAGGAGAATTGCTAAATATGACACCTAAGTATTTATATTCATTAACTACATTCAACTTTTGGTTGTTCAAATACCAACAATACTGTTTCTTTAATCTAGATCCATGCCTCCCCAGTTCCATCACTTGTGTTTTCTCCAGGTTTAGGGTCAAATTATTCTTGGCAACATACTGATCCAGTTTATCAAGCATGTTTTGTAGGCCTCTCGGCGTTTGTGAAATGAGAACTAAGTCGTCTGCATACAAAAGCCATGCAATGATCTGGTTGCCAAGTTTCGGAGCATCATTCACAACGTTGCTGAATTCATTGCCCAAATCAAGTATAAACAAATTAAACAATGTAGAGGCTAGAATGCAGCCTTGTTTCAGGCCGCGTTTGGTGGGTATTTCTTCCGATAAAAGTCCTTCTAAGTTCAATTTAACTTTCATTGAGGTGTTTGAATGAAGTAAATGTATTACATACACAAGTGAGGTTGGACAGCCAGATTTTAGCAGTTTTTCGAATAGCAAGCTCCGATCTACCGAGTCAAAAGCTACTCGAAAATCAACATACGCCAAGTATATTGGTTGGTTTCTTATGGCATACAGCTCTTTGATTGCATTGAGAGTCGTTATGTTGATACTAGTGCCAAGACCTACCACAAAACCAGTTTGAAATGGGTCTCGCCGATTCTCTTCTGACGCCCAATTGTTGAGATCTCTTAAGACAATTCTACTGAAGATCTTGCCCGGGGCGTCAAGAAGAGAAATCGGACGATAACTTGCAGGATTCGCTCGATCGCCCTTCTTATAGATTGGCACTGTAATGGCCTTACACCACGATGGAGGAACTGCCTGTTTTATTTGCAGGGCTTGGAAGACAGCGTAAAGAATAGACGCCCATAGTTCAGGATTCTGTTTTAAGACATAATTTGACAAGCCGTCAGGCCCTGGAGCTCTTGACGAACTAGCTTTGTTGATGTAAAACAAAACATCTTCGCGATCAAAATTAATCTGAAAAGATGGATTAATTACTTTCCAATCCAGCTTCGAAGTATTATTGGATGGAAGATCATAAATGCTGGAGAAATAAGTGACCCAACTTTTCTCCGACACACCATTAAGTTGAGCTGTTAGTTGGAGAGCACCCACTCCATTATTTATCATTTTCCAGATTTGTGATGTATTTTTAGTTTTAACCATCTGTAACCACCTTTCTCCATCATGTTGGAACATAACTGCCTTATGACCTCGGATCCAATTTCTATATTTAGTCTTCAATTTGCGTAGGGCCAGCTCTCGACAATGTACCGGTAAATAATAAATCTGCCTTTTCTGTTTTCGATGTTGCCTCTTTCTCTCTCTAATGGCCAGATCAAATACATGGATATGACACTGATTACTCTTCTTAGTATCTGGAGTTGAGACAGGGACAAAAAGATGCATTTTATCATGATAATCAGTAATGTTCAGACCTCTTGACAGTCGCTGGTAGTCAATTGTTACACTGCACACAAATGTTTGCAGTGCATCACTTGACCAATGAAGTCTGTTTCGTTGAGGATTTATAATTAGACCACTTAATTGATTTCGGCTGGAGCGAAGTTCTTCCTTAGTTTGAATTAAAAACTCAGCCCTCAGAATCCAATGATCACTCGCAGTGGTGGGAACTACCCTAAACTCAGAGATTTTCTCGAACAGCCCTCTATCAACATACATGTAGTCAATTATAGCATTTTGAGCACCACAAGACCAAGTATACGATGGAGGATCATCAGTTTCCACTGCTCCATTTAGCATAACTAGATCCCAAGTATTGATAAATGCCCTCCACAGCGAGACCCGATCCATATTTCTTTTCTTAGATGGTGCCAACAGATGTATGTTCAGATCTCCAGCTAATATTACATGTGCAATATCTGGGATAGTTATAGTGTCTTCCATCAATGCATTCAAATCATTGAGGAAAGTAGAAGTTGCAATTGCAATTGGGTTCCAATATATATTTATAACAAAGAATTTCAGTTTTTGGAACATTATTACTGAGCATTGCAAATAAGAGTTTGGATTGGGCCTCTCAGAGATAATACTTATCGTAGACATATTGGAAATGATTGCCAAACCAGACATGGGTCTACCTTTTTGTCCCTTGATTGCTGGTACTAAATGGACATAATGATTATCCCATGATAGGGGGACGGTTAGCCAAGTTTCTTGCATAAGAACTAGATCACACTCTTTCACATCACACTTAGCGTCATTTAACAGGTGTTTATGTCCCCTAGTATTCCAGCTCATGACTACCATTTTCTGACCTCGGGCATCGGAATGATCGGTTTCTAGTTACGCTTTCCCACAACTACATCCCCTACCTGAGGTATGCTCACCATTAGTCACCTGACTAGCAGGTATAAAGGTAGCCTCCACCGGTAGGGAATCTTTTGTGGTTGGAATTAAGTTGAAGCCCAAATCAAACAGTTCAGATCTAGCAGACCAGATGATATTATAAATAATACGAGAGCCTAACCACATGCAGGACACAGTTGGATCATTATCATCAGGGAACTCAACTTGTGCCACATCCCTTGAGGAGATATCCTCCAATTTTGGGATGTCTGAAAATATTTGCATAATACTTCCTCTGTTCATTGTGTATGTTGGAAAGGAACCCCCACGACAGCTAAGAAACAAAGAATACAACTGGGTGGGCGTTTTACTCTTGGGCAGTGCCTTGACATCAGGGTAACTCTGCTTGCTTGATGTTTCTCTATTCATATAACAATTTGTCTCCTCCAATGGGGATTTAAACGAAACATTTTTAGAGGTACTTCCTTCATGAGATGAATTTACCACATCAGAATGGCCACTCCTCATTGCCTTCAAGGACGATTTAACAATTTTTTGTTCTGAAGTCAGAGCAACTAGACAGTCTTTAATTGTGCATAAGATGTTATTTTGCAGATTGTCTTGAGCATCCGAAGTTGCTTTGGTTATTAGTAAGTCATTCTTAGAGGACTTTGCTTCATGACTAGGAAGGGCCCTCCCAGCATTAGTATTCTCATCGCACTCTAGCTCAGGTTTTTCCACTGATGGAATAGAAATCCGAGACAGGGGATGAGTCAAAAGCGGCTTAGGATGGTATTGACTCATATACTCATCCACAGCCTTTCTAAGATCCTCTGTATTAACTATTGCATTAGGCACTGGGTCAACTTTCACTTGATTATTCTTTAATACAGTTGGCGCTTGATTCTGGGCCGATACATTTCTGGCTCCACCCTCTAGCTCCTGCACAACATGCACCAACTCGTCTAGGGGAGCATAAGGGGGAGCTACAGGGTGGGGCTCCGTACCCTTATTCATCCTTCTTTGTCTTTCTTGAGATAAGTTCTGATATTTTTTTGTAATCGCATTAGAAGCTAACATTGAGCATCTATCTGGTTTGGATAAAGATTTAAAGAATTGTTTCGCAGTCCCACTCGAAGCCATTATTTTGGACTTTTGATTTTTTGACTTCTTTGCATTTGTCTTCGCTTGATTAGAGAGGCCCTTAGACTTTTTCGCAAAAATCGTATAAGCCCCTTTTGACTGCTGTATTTCTCTTGTTTTTGAATCATCAGCTATTGGAACCCCTACTTCCTCTTCACTCGGCCCAAACTGGTCGGATGAGGGAACCGTTACTGTCCTCATCACAAGATTTCCTCCCCTCACACCGTCAACAGATTTAGCTATTCTTATCCCTGGACCTGACTGTAACACCAGAGATGCATTCATGGTCTGCTCAGCTGTTACTTCTCTTATGATGCCCTCAACAAAAGGCACCGCAGTATTAACATTCCGTGTGTTTTCCCCAACTGTAACTGAGCTCAATTTGCCGTTTAGTTGGTCATCTGTTTTTTTACATGTTAATAACAACATACCCAATTGTTTTGAAAAAAGAGCTGCCTGTTCTGAGTCAGATTCTTGTTTCCGGGCCAAGGACAGACCGAATGCCTTCTGTGATCTTTTGAAATTATTAACATTATCTTGTATCACATTAATTTTTGAATCTAGAGTTTCAAATAATCTGGCAGGGACATCAATGCCATGTTCATAATTTCCGATGTTACGGGAGCTTCTTTTTTTGTCACAGGGTCCGGACTTTTAACCGAGCTGTTTCTGATTAGTCTCCTAGGGGTCGGCGGAATGAATGAAATCGATCTTTCAGATTTGGAAATATCTCCAGTATTAAATAGCGCTGGAGATTTAGAAAGATCAGATTCGTCTTCCTTGGCCACAAAGCAAGAGTCCGATGACTCTAGCTCTATAATTGCAACATCTTTAACAACAGCAACATCCTGGCTTTCTTTAGGGGGGGGAGCTAAACTAGCAACCCCTGATCGAGCATTCTGCAGCATCATCGAATCAGACAGTGAGATATTACATAACTGTTGCTCCACCTCATTACCACCATTTGTAACCTGTACCAGCTGTGGATTCACGGCAGATTGCTGGGCAGGGCCCACCTCCAATTCGATACAGAGGGGCTGCGCCTCTATATTTGATACACTTAGATTATTAAGTTCAGGCATTCTAGCCACAGGGCGTGGAGTCCGAGAGATGTTAAACCCAAAATTTCTCAAATCACCCATGACGGAATCAAGTCGTGGTCTTCTCTTCTTTATTCGCTTGTCCCATGGAGCACTTTTAACAGAGGGTCGTACCGTTTTTGAAGAAGACGCTGGACTGTCTCTTGAAGTGGACTCTAGTAGGGCACGCACTCGTTCCGTACATGGCATGCCAGTGCGAAGTGTGTACATGTTTACACAGTAGTGCCTCTATTTCGACACCACAAAGTTTTTATAGCACTTTGTTACAATGCGCCTTCTTATTGTCTTGCTGTCTAACCGCAAGACAAAATAACAACTTAAATGACCGGCACTAACCGCGCCCTTAGTGCAGTGAAGCCTAAATAAAAGAGAAGTGTATTATAGTCTGTTTTGCAGTCTATTTTGCAGTTAGTATTTCTTCACACAGTTCACTCTTTCACCTGCTGGGTCTTGTAGTAGATGCAGCAAACAAATCCACAATCCTCGGGAAAGCGCTGGAGAGAAGTCCGCGGCAAAGCGGGACTTAACGGGGCTTTACACGGGTGCGCGCACGCGGTGCGCGCGCCCCTGAGCTTATATAGCTCCTCCCAGCCCTTAGTGCAGTGAAGCCTAAATAAAAGAGAAGTGTATTATAGTCTGTTTTGCAGTCTATTTTGCAGTTAGTATTTCTTCACACAGTTCACTCTTTCACCTGCTTGGTCTTGTAGTAGATGCAGCAAACAAATCCACAATCCTCGGGAAAGCTCTGGAGAGAAGTCCGCGGCAAAGCGGGACTTAACGGGGCTTTACAAGGGTGCGCGCACGCGGTGCGCGCGCCCCTGAGCTTATATAGCTCCTCCCAGCCCTTAGTGCAGTGAAGCCTGCTGGGTCTTGTAGTAGATGCAGCAAACAAATCCACAATCCTCGGGAAAGCGCTGGAGAGAAGTCTGCGGCAAAGCGGGACTTAACGGGGCTTTACACGGGTGCGTAACAATGTTGTTATATCGCCAGTCTATTTTTCAATTTGTTTTTTTCCCTGAAAGTTTTTCAACAAAAAAACTCCTAAAAAAATTTTGAGGGGTGGGTAAGGGGATATAAGAGGTGGGGGGTGGGGAATAGCAAGTAAATAATAGGAGAGGAAGGGTTTGGCAGGCCCCCTCCAATATAAAAAAAATATGTTCGATGAGTTTTTTCAAAAAGAAATTTTGGCAAAAGCTCATTGAAAAAATAACTGGTGATGAAACATAGAACCATAGCCAGGATTTTTGTGGAGATCCACCGGCAGGGAATTTCAGAACAATACTGCCGCCCCCGAGAAAGATCTTTTGAATGTACGTGGCAACTTACATTTGCAGACTTCCAGGCGAAAGGCGGGCCTCATTACGAGGTCGGCGGTAACCCGTCTGTGCTATCGACAGGTTGCCGCCGACCTCGAAACACTGAATCCGCAGCCTGACTTCACAGTGCCACCAGGCCATTACAAGTCCCGGCAGAGCGGGAAGTCAGGAGTGGGATTCGGTAAGTCCCCATTCCGATGTAGTCCTGCAGGACTCAACGGAAATGGGGACTCAGAAGCACTGGCACCGTTGCCAACGACAACTCTGCCTACTGGGGCCGTTGCGCCCGACAGGGTCAGACCTGCCAGGCATGGCGGACCCGGCAGGCAGACTTCTAGTGTGGCGGTTTCGGAGACAAGGGTGCTGGTAAGCTTACTGGCTCCCTTGTTTCCAGACCGCCACACTCGTAATGAGGCCCGGTGTCTCGGCAGCAGAGGCCTCTTGAACCCCCTAATATTTTAGTTTATTGGCCAAATAAATGGGAGTCTAACAATGTAATGCTTTGTTAGTAATACATAAAAGCTTAAATATCATTGTAGCATCTAGAGGAAGCGAATGTAGGGATTTCAGAATCCGAGTAATATGCTCAAACGTACATGCTCTGACAACCAGACGTGCAGCATCATGGAAAGCAGCCTTTAAAGTGGCTAGTGAAGACTGAGGAATACATGTTAAAACAGCATTTCCATAATCAATTTGAGATAAAACTAGTGACTGCAGCAGCATACAAAATCGGCCTGGAGTCACAAAAGGTTTCACTGATCTGAAAGAAAATAGATGATAGTTTGCAGATTTACCCAAGGCATTAATGTGGGGCACCGGGGATAATCTGGTATCCATCACAAAGCCTAACGATTTAGCTGCTAGGGAAAATTCTGTCTGTGAACCAGGAACATTTGCATCTAAAACCAAAAACAATAAATTGCCTTACCTATGAGCAAAACTATTTAAAGGACACACTAGGGAACACAAGACAAAATGATACAGGAACAACCAGCAAATGTTAAAAGTATGACTTATTAAACAATAATTACAGTGAACTTCTTCAAAGGGGACCCCTACTAATCTAAGTATAGATCATTAAAGTCGGTCCAGATTTATCAAAAAAGTTCTCTGTTTTTGCAACGATTATAATGCAGGTGTTCATACTGTGAGATCCAATGTTCTAAAGTATACTCTGTCAATAGTCCATGAACACCAATATGAACTTCCTTTACTTTTGGGGGGCCAGCAGTATGCATAGTATCACGAAAACATTGATGTCGTCCCCGTTCCCTCAGGGGGAGACCCTTCCCACGAGGCCAGGGAGTTGAGGCATGAGGATCTCCGGAGTAGGGATTTCCCCTCTGAGATACAGGGAGGAAACCAGGGAGAATGCGGTATTCCCAACACTCACCCATCTCTTTCCCACCTCCTTTCTTAGCTTCCTCTAATCCTGTAAACTTCCCAGTGTACTTGTGTAAGACCACTAACCCCTCTGGTACTGGAACAAAGAAGAGTAGGGTTGACTCCATGGGACCATCATGACAACTGACTGACATGAGGAGGATGTGCAAAGCAATGAGGAAGCCTCTACAGAACCTAATTGAGCAGTCTAGCTTCCAAGCAAGAAGTGGCTTCAAAACGAAAGAGGGACTAACCAGGTTGTCTGTCCCTCCTCAGAGGCACTGTGACCGAAGGACCGTACCACAGGTGGAGAATCTGATCCTGCTGCTGCTGACCGGGACCTTGCGAGAGAGGTTATAGCGTCCCCACCAGCTGCAGAAAAGACTGAAATACTGCAGCCGGAAGAGACAGAGGCTCCTGGCGCAGAAGAGCATCATGTGAGAGACGATCAAGCAGGTATGCACTGCCTATCTCCCACAAAGTGCTGGGGAGCCGCGTATGGCAGAGCGCAAAAAGGAAACAACATCGAAACACTGTCACAAGATGTGTAGAAGTCCAATACCGAGGTGAGTGACGGGAGCCCATACGGAAAGTACAGGGGCGGCCCAGGAACCTTGAGGGGACAAGAGCAACCAATGTAAAGGGGTCTGGGACCTGAGAACAAAAAGCCAATGTGAAGGGTTCTGGGATCCAAGAACGAAAAGCCAATATGAAGGGATCTGGGACCCGAGAATGAAAAAAGCCAATGTGAAGGGGTCTGGGCCCAGAGACAGAAAAGCCAATGTAAAGGGATCTGGGACCAGAGAACGAGAAGCCGTTGTAACAGGCTGAAGGACCGAGAATTGTTATACCTGGCAAGGCAGTGTACCAGGAATACTGGAGGAAAACCAGTTGGTCGAATACAGGGTCAAGGACCCGGCTGCAACTGAGGAGGAGTTCTTCAGACATACATCTTCCTCGTAGCAGTACCTGGCAGGGGAGTATAGCAAGTCTGCCCAACTGAGACACTGGAGAGGCTCATCAAGGGCTTGAGAAAAGCCAGAGGAATGGGGACATTCCCCCTACTTTGTGGAGCTGTGAAAGTCAGCTTAAGAAAGGCCAAGGAAAGGGAGACTCCCCCCTTCTTTGTGGGACTGGAGAACCTCGAGGGGGCAAGAACAACCAATGTGAAGGGGACAAGGGCCCGAGAATAACGAAAAGCCAATGAGTAGGGGTCTGGACCAGAAAACAAAAAGCCAATGTGAAGGAGTCTGGGACCAGAGAACAAAAAGCCAATGTGAAAGAGTTTGGGACCCAAGAACAAAAAGCCAATGTGAAGGGTTCTGGGATCCAAGAACGAAAAGCTAATATGAAGGGATCTGGGACCCGAGAACGAAAAAAGCCAATGTGAAGGGGTCTGGGCCCAGAGACAGAAAAGCCAATGTAAAGGGATCTGGGACCAGAGAACGAGAAGCCGTTGTAACAGGCTGAAGGACCGAGAATTGTTATACCTGGCAGGGCAGTGTACCAGGAATACTGGAGGAAAACCAGTTGGTCGAATACAGGGTCAAGGACCCGGCTGCAATTGAGGAGGAGTTCTTCAGACATACATCTTCCTTGTAGCAGTACCTAGCAGGGGAGTATAGCAAGTCTGCCCAACTGAGACACTGGAGAGGCTCATCAAGGGCTTGAGAAAGGCCAGAGGAATGGGGACATTCCCCCTACTTTGTGGAGCTGTGAAAGTCAGCTTAAGAAAGGCCAAGGAAAGGGAGACTCCCCCCTTCTTTGTGGGACTGGAGAACCTCGAGGGGACAAGAAAAACCAAAGCGAAGGGGACAGGTGCCCGAGAATAACGAAAAGCCAATGAGTAGGGGTCTGGAGCAGAAAACAAAAAGCCAATGTGAAGGAGTCTGGGACCAGAGAACAAAAAGCCAATGTGAAGGAGTTTGGGACCCAAGAACGAAAAGCCACTGTGAAGGGCTCTGGGGCCAGAGAACGAGAAGTCATTGTAAGGTTGAAGGAGCGTCAAGTGGTGAACCGGTATGCCTGGCAGGGGAGTTTACCAGGGATACTAGAAAAAACCATGTTGGACACATACAGGGCCAAGGACCCGGCTGTGACTGAGGAGGAGTTCCTCAAACACACATCTCCCTTCTGGCAGTACATCGGAGGGAGTATACCATATCTGCCCAAATGAGAGACCGGAGAGGCTCATCAAGGGCCTGAGAATGGCCAGGGTAAGGGACACATTCCCCATACTTGTGGAACTGTAAATACCAGCCTGAGAAAGGGCCGGCAAAGAGAGACATTCCCTCTTCTTTGGGTGCTATACCTGTCCAGAAGAAGGGAGTAATTATCTTGCACTCAGAAGAGACAAATCCAGTTCAGTTTGGGATAGAAGTAGGGTTCTGACACGGGACGGTGGACTTTTTAGTTACAGACATTCTGACGTTTCCTTAGTATTTTGTTGAGGCAAGGAGACCCCCTCTTAAAGTTAGGGATAGGTAGGTTTTCTCGTCCTTTGCATATAAATACAAGTGTTTGCCCAGAAGCATGCCACTTGTGTGTCAGTCTACCCCTTCCAAACCCTATAACGGACTCTTACACCATTTGGATATAGCGGGAATTGATTCAATATATACCTGCATAAATAATTGCCTAACCTGGTAGAAAAAGGGAACTTGGCTTATGTCGAGGACCTACTAATAAAAACAAAAGCTGTGGAAGAACATTTGGTGGCGATCTGCCACGTGCTGACACAATTAAAGAATGCAGACACAAAACGCTCTCTTTACTTTGGTTCAGAACCAAAGTAAACTTTCCAGACCACAAGATCATATCAGAGTACCTTAATCCTCATAAAAAGATTGGGGAAAAAATAAAGGTCACTCAAAGATAGAAGGTCTTGACAAAATGGGAAATCATTTGGCAGAGATGGAGCTCCTCCAAGAAGAAATACAAATAACAGCAGTGGCTCGATCAGAGTCTCGTATTGAAAGTGAACTTTCCATTCTTCAATGGAGCAGAGATGCTCAACATTTCGATTTAATTACTACACTTAAAAGAAGACCAATTATTGACACATTTCGTCATTATCTAGAAGATCCATAATACCTACCACTATCTGAACAAACAGGGGCAAGAAGACCGGAGACTCTTGATTAAATGTAAGAAAATGTTTAAATTACAAGCTGGTCTGTTCGTTAGGCAACCCCAATCTGGATATGATCAGTGGTTGGTATCCATCTCATTCCAATACATAATGTTAAATTAACCCCATGATGCAGCAACAGCTGGTCATCAGGGAACTCAAAAAATAATGGAGATCCTATCTATGTATTAAATGGGGTGTCTGGTATGTGCTCAGTTCCAATCGAGTCCTTCCACTCACCAGGCTCCTTAAAAAAAAATAATAATAAGGAATGGCATTACCACATTTTGATTTTTGCCCCTTTGGCAATAAAACCTGGGTTGGCATAGTTTCCCAGGGAGTTGGAAGATATGGATGCTTTGCTGGGGTTTCTTACTAGGAACCATACAGCTTTGCCAGACACTAAAATGATCAACATGAAAATAGAGAGATGATTTATTGGTTACTCCTTGATTGATGAACTATTCCTTTCTCCTTCAGACAGCCTAGACTTTACACTCCAAATCTCAGCACTCGTTCTATGAACTACTTTGGCTGGTCCAATATGCACCAAGCTCTCACAAAAAGAATCCTTCTTTTCTTCATGTAACCTTCCTAGGATCCCCCTGTTTGAATTATCTGTACTCTCACTGCTTAACCCCTCCATTTTCCTTTCATCCACACATTATGGACTGTATACTGTGGGCACGGGCCCAGTACACCAACTTCCAAAGAAGCCTCAGTGCTCTGAGACGGATCTGCGTGATCCGACCGCGGCTGAAATTCCTGTGACGGAAAAGTTTGCATGAGAAATGTGCAAACCACAAAAGGTTCGCACATTTCCCATGCAAACACGCATTGAAACCCCCACAGAACCACACCCACACCCACAACACACCCACAACACACCCACCACACACCCCCACCCACACCTCCAACCCTACTTACATTTTCAGACACTGGCCCTCATTACGACCCTGGCGGATTTTTTCCGCCATCGACGGACTTTCCGGCCATGGCGTAAAGTCCGTTTACGCCATGGCGGATGGTGGACTTACCGCCCCATTCCGAGGTCGGCGGGGCGGTAAGTCCCCATTGACCCATTTACCCTTCCCCATTCCCATTTCGGCCCCATAGGGTATAATGGGAGTGGGGAAGGAGTTAATTACGCCACCGTAAATTACGGTGGCGTAATTAACACCAAGGTCCCATAGCGCCATGGATTTTTACGCCCGCAAAAAGCGGGCGGAAAAATGACCATGGCGCTATGGGAACTCGTAGTTGGCGGTAAGGGGTCGGCGCAGCTAACGCTGGCGCAAACCCCTTACCGCCAGGGTCCTAATGAGGCCCACTGTGTCCCTGCAGCACCAGTTCCCTTTCACTTCTGTGATCGGGAACCAGCGCTGCAGGGTCCTTTTCTTTCCCCCGCAACCTCTGCTCACTATACCACACAGCATAGTGAGCGGGGTGTTGCGGGGGACACGCAGCCCCCACACCCACCTCACTATACCACACAGTATAGTGAGCGGGTGTTGCGGGGGACACCCCTGCAGCCTTTTATTTTTATACTTACCCAAAACATGGAGTATACTGTACGCATACAGGTGGCTTGAACAGTGCTTAACATCATCTTTTGTCTATTTGAAAGAAATATGGGAAGAGTATTAAGAGCAAAGGGCACAGGAGATATGGAAGCAGGAGGTAATACAAGGTGAAGAGGTTGGAAGAGGAATCAGAATGTGAAAGTGAAAATAAACAGGGCAAAGCAATGAATTAGAGTTTAGGGGGCACAGTTCAATAAGGACCAAGCCAGAGTCCGCAGGAGAGGAATTCTCTCCGACCTCCTGCACCCCTGCTGCTTCGCTCTCTGACAAACCATCCTTAGTATCAGGAAAGGACTGCAGGAGGAATTTCTAGATGTCCGAATAATAATAATACGTTGTATATAATGCTTCCTGACGGATATCTCCTGCTACTTAGTGCTTTAATAATAGCTATTATTATTAGCCAATTTATTGGTAAGCATGTTATTGGCTCAGGAAGTCCATCAGCTAGGATTCGGATGTGTGCCCTGTAAGCTTAACACAGACATCTGAGGATGGCATTTAACTCACTGAGCAACTGCCATATTAAGCAGGGGAGCAAGAACTATATTCTGAAAAACATCAACTCGACAAAGAAATGCGACTCAAGCATAATAATGCCATCACAATGGGAAGTGAAGCTTCTTAGTGACGGTGGAATGACTTCTGTTTTCTTTCAGTCAAAGCACTCCTCTTAGCATGATGAGGAGGAGGTCTCGCGCATCTAGACTTAAATCTATTACAAATGCACAGCTTGAATGTGTTTCTGGTAATGTTATCCACATGAGATCCTTATTTGGTTACTAATAGTAGCATTATAAAAAAAATGGTGTGTATTTCCAGCTTCCAGAATACTGGGCATGCTCGCAGGTAGACCTGAAGAGTGCATTTCCAGTTAGAGGTCTGGATAAATTCCACCCTCAGTTATTTATTTATGTATTTTATTTATTTATTTCACTTAAGAAGCACACAAAAACCCAGGGGCATTGAAGCACTGTTACAGATACAAGATATTTACATTCAAGTTGGTAAGATATACATTTGAGATAGATACCAGTGGAGGGTACATTATACATATGGAGTGGATACAGGTTGGGGGGGAGAGCAGGAGAGAAAGAGGAACGTAGGTCCATCTAATCAAACAACTGTTTGTCTAGTGCTTTTTGGAATGCCCAATATGATTGTTCTGCTCTCAGCTTCGATGGGAGGGAGTTCCAATGTTTAACTGCGATGTAGGGGAAGCTGGATCCTGCAGCTTTGGCTCGTCTGACTTTAGGTAAGAGTAGGCGGAGAGCATAGGGTGTCCTGGTAGGTATTGGGGACTGAACTTTGTTGATTTTCTGGGAGAGATGGGGGGGGCTGCATTGGAGAGGCACTTGTGGGTGATAGGGCTCTGAAAATGATCAGTTCTCGAATGGGAAGCCAGTGAGCCTCTCTTCAGGCTGCTGAGAAGTGTTCTTTCTTTGGAATCTTCAGCACTGCTCTAAGAGCATTATTTTGTAGGACTTGTAGTTTCTGCAGGTTTCTGGATGAGGTTCCTGTGATGAGGATGTTAAAGTAGTCTAGCCTAGAGCTGATAACTGCTCGCCCGATTGGTAGGCAGCTGTCTTTGGAGAGGAAGGGTCTGGCAGCATTTAATAGTTTGGTGGAGTAAGCTGCTGATGAGGCAACAGAGTTCACTTGGCAGGACATGGAGACAGTGGCATTGAGGTACACCCCTACGGTCTTTACAGATGACGAGACAGGGACCAGGCAGGATGTTGTCAATATGGAAGGCTGAGTATTGTTTGTTGAGATTTTTTAGAAATGCTGGGGGTCCGACTAGAAGGATTTCGGTCTTGCCTCAAGTTCCCTAAAGATGGTAAAGATCTCGCTGGTGTCTGATTTAGCGTTTGAGATTCAGGCATTGAAAGAACTTGATTTAGATGAGATGATAGCTAGCTTGTAGAGCTTAGAGATTTTAGTGAATTCCCCTCTCAGTGCCTGAAGGTTTCTTTTGCCACATTTATTTGCCTGGCGTTTCTTTAAAGAGGTCAGGGGCAAACCATGAATTGGAGTGTCTGACAGGTTTGGCTTTGCGGAGAGCTAGGGGGGCAATGGTGTTAACTGCTATTGATAAGGTAGAGGTCCATAAGTTAATTAGGGTCATTGGAGAAAGGAGGCTTAAGGCTCGGAGTGTCCAGCCATGGCAGAATGCTTTCTTTTGTAAGCTTCCGTGAGCTATGTGCTGGTGGTAGTGGTGCAGCAGTACGTTTGGGTTTCCTAGGGTGAGGGATGGATATGTCAATAATATGCTGGGCAGACTATGGGCAAGGGGTGTTGGACTTAATTGATACCTGGCAGTTAGCGTTGGCGATCCAGTCCTGTGTGCGGCCCTTTGAGTCTGTGGGGTTGTTGATGCAGTGTCTAAATCCTAGGGTTTCAAGGGCATTAGGGAGTGAGGAGGCTTGGAGGTCTTTGGGGTCACTGAGGCCCAGGTTTAGGTCTCCCATGAGGATGATTTTGGAGGAGGCGTTGATGGTATCTCCAAAGATGTGGAGACGGTTCTCTTCAAAACTTAGTGTGGGGCCTGGAGGGTGGTAAATCAGGTGGATAGAGATAGTGCAAATAGGCGTAGGGGACAGCTTGAATGAGAGAATGTCTACATTCCCTTAGATGTGGTATTAACCTGCCTAATGAGAAGGGAGTCTTTCGCCACAAGGCAGACTCCCCCTCCTCTGGAGGTGGGCCTGTCATTCTACTAGATTGTATAGCCGGTGGGAATGGCTAGGGACAGGGCCGGACATGATGCTTCATGAAGCCAGGCTTCTGAGATGGCCAGAGCATCCAAATGGTGGGTGGTGATGAGGTCATTGATTTCAAGGGCGTGTGCTGGAACAGAGCATGCATTAATAAGGGCACAGGTCATAAAGAGCATTTCCGCTGAATGGGGTGCATTCGATGAGATTGGATAGTTCAATGGTGACTATGGGATCACAGGTTAGAAGGGTAGTCTTGTGGCGAGGTTGGAGGAGGCTCCTGTTGGAGGGGACATTTTCTGAGGAAAAGGGTGTTCAGCTGGTCACGGATCGTGTTAGAGGTGACCAAACAAGGGTTGCGTGCTGCATTTGCCTGCTTGCATTTTCAGCATTTGGGTGTGTACAGTTGATCAAAGGTGCAGTGTAGAGTTTGGTATGGAGGCTCCTGGGAATGATTGTAGTCGACACAAGGTTGTATGGGTAGATATACTTTGCTGGACGTCAATGCTGATTGGCTAGCAGCAGCTCAGCCTAGTTTGCATTGGTGAGTTAATGGGTGCAGATGTAATGGGGCAATGTACAATTTAGGTATAGGAAGCAGTATTAGGGGGTTCAGGTGACTCAGTGCATATAGACATGAAGGTGCTTAGTGGTTCTGAGTGGGTTAGCACTCGTAACAAGGGGGTACACATCAAAATCAGCATTAGCAGGCACCTTGGAATGCATAGTACCATCAACAATAGCAGGTGACTTGGAATGCACAATCCCATCAATATTAGCAGGCTGTTTGGAGTGCACAGTACCATTAAGATTATCAGGCAACTTGGAATGTATAGTACCATCAACATTAGATGCCAGCCCCCTGTGAAGGGGGGCTGGCATTTTGTTTTCATGTGAGGCAGGTCTGACTCAGCGTGTCATGTTCCCAGGGCATGAAGGTAAGTTAGCGTGCAGAGGGACTGCCGGCATGGTGAAGGGAGAGACGGGTACTGCAACAGTTGCGCTGCCAAGGTGTTTACCGTGTCTGGGTGAGTCGGCTTAGTGTCTGTTCGATGTGATACATGTGGCGCATGCAGGCTAGCTGAGGCTGGAGATGGAATAAGTACGCTGGCAACAGATGATATGAGAATTAACAAATCATTCTGTAACAAACATATGGCAGGAATGAGGAAGCGAGATGGCAGTGAAATGGGTATGCATTTTGCGCAAGATAAGGTAACTGACCAAGGTGCACTACATAATAACAAAATCATTGGATCTGTGTTGCGATCCTGAGCAGGAGGCTTACCTTGAGCCTGTAACGTTGCAATGGGGTTGAATAGTAGTATAGCAGAGAGAACAGTGCAGTACTCTACATCACTGCATCGCCGGCAGAGACAAGATGCATAGGCCTTAAACATAGCTCTTGATAACAGGCCAATTTCGACCTCCCAGCTTGCAGGGCATCAGTCAATCAGCTCCAAGGCACCCTGGAGCATGCTGGGAACACACTGGCTGTTCCTCCACAGCGACAACCATCCTAATGTCGCATGTAGAGGGATTTCAATCCCTGTTGCAGTGTAGGCCTTGTCTGGGCAGAGTTCCAGGGTGGAAAAGGGACCCTGTTCTTCTTACAGACCGGCAGAGACAAGTTAAATGTGCCCCTGTTTCCTTCTAGCTTTCTCATCTATAGAACCTGGCCATTTGTGGCTGTCCGGGTCTTCGTACGCTGTATTCTCTTCAGGATGGTTTCGGCATGCCTTAGCTCATCATGACACTGTTAAAGGCTCACAAGTCTGGCCATAGACAGGCTTGCTGTCCTTAAGAATTTTACACACAAGTCTAGGTTCTGATAACCATGACATAAATGAGAAAACTAAAAAAAGGTAACGTTTTTTGCCTGCCTTTCAGGGGGCTTTTGCAAACTTGGGAAATTCGGATTAGTAACATACAACCCGGTTACCAGACATTTGGTCGAAAACAAATAGTCGACAGGACATTTGGTCGAAACCATTTGGTCGAAAACCAAATGGTCAAATGTTTTTTATTTTTTTATTTTCACTTTTATTTTTATTTTTGGGGGGGCCCCCCAACCCCCTTTTTTTCTAAAAAACCCTTTTTCCCTAAACTAAAACCTAAAAAATATATATATAAATAAAAAAAATTCGACCATTTGGTTTTCGACCAAATTCCGTCGACCAAATGACTTTCGACTAAATGTCTTTCGACAAAATGTCTGGACACCATACAACCCATCCAATGTATTGCTGGGGGGCCTAGGGAAGTAAGCAGAAGGGTTTTGCCATTTGGGTTTTCTTGGGGATGGCTTCAACATGCCCAGGCTCACCATGGAATGAGTAAATTCCAGACATACCCCCCTAGTGCAGCGAACGCCTTCTCTCCAGCTATCGGGCCTCTTGGTGCCCCATAAGATACAGTGGAGTCCCACAATAAATTCGGTCCAATTGTACACATAGCTCTTCCACCTTTTCCTTATCAGACCTTCATAAACTTCTCACTATTCCTCACTGTCATCCGACTATCTACCCAACTTACGGAATGTTCTATCATACTCCTCCATCGCCTCTTTGACATGCAAAGTGATTTGATGGCATAAATCATGGCAGGAGGCGCCATACAAAACCAAGTTAACATAGGAAAGGGCCCCTCCATAACACACTCTAAACCCCAAAAGGTAAGAAGCGCAAACATTTTCCCTGGGGTCGTTTTTTTCAACCAAACCCCCTCCTGGAAGTGATATTATTAGTTTTAGGTGGAATACACTTTGCAGCAAAGAAGCAATTGTTCAAACGGCGACAAGATCGCAGCATGGATTGTCAAATTATTCAAAATGCCCTGAGAAGCATATTATCAGCCATATTTCGCTCAATCATCCCCACCTACGGCATTGTCTGATGTTCATTATGCACTTTAATAATTAGGTTCAAAGCTATTCCGCATTCTGCACAGTCTTGTAAAGGATGCGTGTGTAGGAGAGCTTATTAGAATGTATAGTCTAGCGCCCACAATTTCCCAATCCGTCAGCTGCTTAGGAGCTCATCCGGGGTGCGCTAACGAAACACATTAGCGTCCCACGCGCCTCTCCACAACTCACAGCATAACAGGATTGCATCTCTTGAAATAAAGCAGAACACAATAGATCCTACTGTAACTTTGGAGTTATTAAAGCAGAACAATTTCCATATGGCAGAGAGTGCATGAGGACATCAGGAGTTTAGGGGCTGTGGTCCAGCCGAGCGGTGCCAGTGGACAAGGCCCTGCTCTGTTGTAAATGCAGCACGCCACCGGAGGGGGTGTGCTGAGTCACATGTGAAGTGATTACATGTTATCCTTAACAAAAGGGGCAAGTGGCTTCCTGCTCGCCAGTTGCCTCCCAACTCCATATCTGAGACGACATCATTGCGGCTCTGGACTGCAGTGCGTGCAATACACTGGACATGCTGCTCAGCCTCCCTGAACACCCTAATCACGGTGGGCCAGCCTTCCCGGCTCCATAACAAATGGCGATGAGGATGAGATGTCCGCCCCCCATGAACCTTCACATCAAGGGACACAGCCTGTCCCTGCAATTCTGCCGTTGTGGTGAAGCTCGCTCCCACTGGAATAGAGAATGGCAACAGGGCCCTGGAGCCTTCTTATGAGCCGGTCCCCCGGGTAACCATCATGGATGCTGCCAGATGGGGAGCCTACAACTGTCTGCCCCAAATGGGGGAGCCATCGGAGGACGGAATGGTGGCCTATATGGCGGGTGCGGCTTCTCTGTAGCCGGAACACACATCTTTCGACAAGAACTCCTGCCTCTGGAAGCATACACAGGGTGCAGCCCTGACACACTGCCAGTGTTGACTCTTGCCTGGGGGAGACCTTGTGCCTGCATGATGACCCCCTCTTCTTCTAAGCTGACTCCTTTTCCGGGGAGACCTTCCCGCCTGGGGAAGCCTGCAGGTGGTGCGTTCCTGATCGCTGCCTAAAATGGCTCTTGCCTGGGGGAGCACGAACAGGCCACAGCCAAAACGGATGCTCTTTCTGCACCCGCACCCACCCAAGAACCAACCCACGCTATTAAAAAAAGTGCATGAGGACCTCCCTGCCTGAGGGAAAGGAAGCGATGCAGCCTCTGCCACTGCCACCCTAGATTAATGCATCTCCCACCTGGTGGAGAGAAAACACGGCATGGTGTCCCGCGTCGCTGCATTGATTTGAATGCCCTCCCGCCATGATGGAGAAGCGGAACGGCCTCCGCCGCTGCATGGGGTTGATGGAGCTCCCCTCTGGGAGAGAGAGAAGGTGCAGCCTCCACTGCCACTGCAACACTTTAAACCAACCCTGCCATCTCTACAAAGATGGAGCGGCAAGGACCGCTGCCAAAGAGGTTTCCACCCACCATCAAAAATAACTCCTGCCTGGGGAGAAAGGAAGCTATGCGGCCCCCACAGCCACGTTAATATAACAACCTTCCGCCTGGGAGAGAGAGCAAGCGGCATGGCCCGACTACTGCTACCAGCCTTCCCAGCAAGGGACACCCACACAGTGGATGCAGCCCGCCATGCACCCAGGTGTGGCTTTGCCTGTAAGCGGAGGGGATGATCGCCACCCTTGTGTCAATGGACTAATAAACTAATTAAAATGTATATATGTGTAGTATTGCTCAAAAGTATCCGAGAACAATCAAGCCATCATTAAAACGGTCCTCTTGCATAGTCTGTTCTGCTTAAAGTGGATCCAGTAAATAAAAAATAAAAAAGGCAGGTCGTTATTGTTCTACCAGCCCTACCAGCATTGCGCAAGCAGTACCATCATCCATGAACTGATTGATTACATATACTATTGTTAATGTTGTAATGTGTATGTTTCAAATGGTCAACGCCACCAGTTATAAGATATGTTTGGTTTGTCTTTACCCTTGGCATGGGATGTTGGGACTGCTGAGTCACATGTGAAGTGATCCCATGTCATCCTTAACAGTTGCCTCTGAACTGCATGTCTGAGACTACCTCAATGCGGCTCTGCACTTCAGCATGCGCAATGCACCAGACATGCCGCTCGGCCTCCCCGAGTACCCTCATCACACCGGCGTCGTACTGGCCGGCCCCATAACACTCTCGGTTCTGTGGACGTTCACCGCCTCGGTCTCCATTTTGACATAGCCACATTCACTCCATGAAGAAGTAAAGAGGATGCAGTAGCTACAGCGTGGGCCGAATACGCCTTAAAATGTTGGATCCATAAAAGCTGCATTGTGGGCTGAATTACTCAGTACAATGCACGCCACGCTGCAGCGGCCTCCATTAAGCAGCGTTAGAAGCCTCAGGAAAATCAGTAGTTGTCGAAAATGGAGGAATCTTTCTGAATCATCACTTTTCCGTCAATGTTTTTATAAAATACAGCCACATATTCCATTTGCAAAATTACAACCCACCAAATATACAAACAATACTGATTCCTTTTTGGGGCGAGAATGGAGCTCCTGCAGTCTCCACTACAAGCATTTCAGTGAAACTGTACATTGTTTTGTGCTGGTGAAAGCTGCGTGTGCATGGGCGATCCATCTGGTGACGTTTCAGTGCTCCAGGAGAAACTGATGTGTGTGGGTTTAACGGCTTTCCTTCATTTTAGACAAGAGGAAAGAAGTGGAGGAGCTTGTGCTTCTAGGAAAGAGCCTGCTGTACAGTTTCACCAGTTACTCCTAGCTAATCTCTTCCTCATCATAGCGCTTTGAAAGGGAGAGAGGAACACGTGTTGCATTAAATACGTGTCAGCCCTTTCCATGGTCAGCGCCACCTACCTGTGAGGCTTAAAAGGGTCTGGTTTACCCAGAAACCTCCTTAATATCGAACGCCCATTCTGGGATAAAGCAGCAACACTTCCTTAGAGACGGTGGGAAACTAAGGACTATAACAAGCAAGGGAATGGCTAGGAATATAATCAGGATTACTGGTAATTAATGTAGGCATTACAAACGCATCCACTTTCTTCTCACAGTTCTTACAAAATGGACAATGCCTCAGAAGAAAGACATGCTTTGGACCAGCTAAACATAAAGAAAGGACGCCGGGTGTGTCATGCGCGTGAAGTCAATACTCAACAAGCAAACCATATTTATCTATGGCCTGAAGGACTCTGGTTCCAGAAACACAGACACCCAACGTGCAGGTGTCAGTATGACATAGAAGAACGTGGGAGAGCGCAGGTGTCTGCTCCGCAAATATACACAAGAGGGCCACAAGAGGTTACCCTCCCTCAAATTGATTTCCGGCCAGCGGTTGGCATACAGGGAAATCTGGCTGTTTCCCGGTGGGCCTCTGCACCTCTTGTGTGGAAACCTATTTTATTTCCAGGTTTTCTGATAGGAAAAGGCTTGTGCTCGCTGAAAAAATGTGTAATATGGGGCCACTTTGAAAATTCTTTCCAGCGCCCGTTTTGGATCCCAGTCCATCCCTGACTGTGGCAAAACACGAGGAAAGAGGCCATGGGCTCACATATTACATTGGGGGCTAATTAGCTCTGACTTGTAGCTTAAATAAGCCTGGTTAGCTTAACGCAAACAGGTACCAGTAGCAACATTTTGCTCACAAGCAGTATTGGTGACGTACAATGCCTCTATGATGACATTAACTCTGTGCTTGTGAATATTGGAACGGAGTATTAGCATTGGGATATACCAAGAAGAACTGTACGGTAGGAACTGTAAGGCATACGCTGTGGTATCTAACGGGCCAAAAGTACAAAAAAATGCCATCATTTGCATCACACAACCAACTAACTCCTTGTTCCCAGAAGACGCTCCTGCTTACGGCTGAGGACTTTTCCCCAGAGCTGCTTTGAGTTCTAGCTGCTCAAATTTTAATGTTTTTATTCAAAATTGTTGGTCTTTAGGAAATTCAATTAATTAGTTTATACTATATATCATATACATCATATGTTATCTATCAAATACATAGACCCCCAACATATTGCAAATGATTTCATCTTAAATCAAACAATTACGAATCGTTGAACATTTTTTTTTATTCAGTATTAATTAAATTTAAAACGGATCTTGTCTTCTCAATTCCCCAGCAAATCTCCTTTGATTTTATCCAGGTCAGTCTCCAGGAAATCATTCCATATTTTCCCAAAACAATCTGCTATTTTTCAGTTGGTGCATAACAACCCATTCAATATTACAAATTACCTGCAACCATGTATCCTTTGACAGATAGCTCACAGATTTCCAGTACCTAAGGATAATTCTTTTGGCAACCATTGATGCCTTCAAGATCCAGATTGCCCGGCCATATTCCAAGCCTTCTGATTCTCCATTTTCACCCAGGATTAGAGTCTCAAAGCCAAATTCCATTTTTAGATCTTAATGTTGATTCCTGCGACATGTATGTATGTACTGGACACATCAGGATATTAGAGCCGAGTATTATTAAAACATATATTTACAATAAACAATAATTATAACATGTTACTGTCATTGATAAAGGCTTTAAATTACTAGCAGAATGTGAATATGTTTTCCATTGATGTATTTGAATTGTAATGTGTGTACAATACCATTAGCCTACCTTCCAAAGCACTGGCTAATGTAAGAAATCAATAAAAGAAATAAGGCATAATATCTAGGCACAGAAAACCAATGAAAACAGCTTCCCTCACACACACATCCCATGATTGCCCAATCACAGCTCACTCCTCGGCCTGCTGCGCTTCCATCCCCGGTGCGACTGGGAAACCTCGTCTTGTCGGCTCTCTCTTGCTCTAACAATTAAAACACATACACAGTAAAAAGACTTCTGTCGGTCCGCTGAGAATAGAAGTCTAATAATAATTTTCTTTTTGTACAAGCAATAGTTTGGACATATTTACGGGCATTGCAAAGTATTTACTAGGTATCTGGTGTCTGTGTAAGCATTTATGATGGCATGACATCACAGTTTTAGAAGGTGGCACCATCCCAAGTCAAGCTATTAAGTTACCACAATTAATGTCATTGCCACAATGTGTATTGGACTCTGAGACTGATGAAAACACGTTATGGGTACTTTTGATGCTCTGAAAATATGTGCAAGCTAATGTTTGCAACAAAGTTAAAAAATAATAGTAGACATGGTAAAAACACTTCCATTCACAGAGAACGGAAGCCATTTTTCACAATGACTACTGCTTTTGTTCAATTCGTGCACATACACAAATCACCTCAAGACCAAAATGAGGATGCAATTAGAAATAGAATGTAGCTCAGCTGCATAGTGGAAAATATCAATGTGACAGCATATCATAAAGAAAACAGGTTCCTAAAATAATCATTCACCAAATCTTTTCTCTCATTAGGCAGTTATAATAACCCTTACAAAACGGCCACTGCTGTGACATAGCTTTCAGCAGGATGCACTGGTTATTCATGAGGGAGAAGCTGACTGACAACAGGGCCCCGTTTCAAGTATGTGTATTTTGTGACTCACGAAATTATTTAAACTGCAAAATGTACAAAATATAAAACAATCCAAGTACACAAACTTATCCTTAAATATTGTGATGGTCGATTTAAGATGGGCATTATCAGTAATTGGATTGGTTTACTCTAGCAGATTTCGCGCTGATGAAGTAACATATGGTCCGAAATGCACTGGCCTTGTTGGCATCTGCTAATCATCATGGTCTATTAAATTCATTTTGCTTTTTTAGAAAAAGTTGTCTAACATTTCATGATTTAACCACTAGCCTTCTTCGCAATTATCTAACTAGTTTATGGATTTCAAGGTGGGCAGCCCTCAGCGCAAGCTTCCCAGCCTTGGTCCTTCGGTTCCTTGATTCTGCTGGTGTTAGCATTAAGAGCATTTAAGTGTGGCATTGATGAGAAGGGGATGCTGGAGGCTTCCTCTGTCCTGTGACTCACATGCAGTGCACTGCTGTATTTTTTTTTAACTCTTGTCCTATATCAACTAGTTTTGAGTGTTAAAGGAATAGTGCGCTCAGAAATATTATTTGCTAAAATGATGGGCACTAATCTAAAACATAGTTTAGACACATTTTGAATGAAAGTTCCTATGTAAACACTTTGAGCAAACAAGGCTCAAAGTGTTTACATGGGAGCATCCATTTTGTGATTTCAGGCAGCCTCTTCAGCTCTGCCCTGGCAGCACTAAACACACAGCAAAAGCCCCCTACTGGGAGCTTTTGCTTACTGCAGCCAGAGCAGAGCTGAGGAGGCTGCCTTCACTTTCATTTTACGTTTTTGGTGCTCCCCAAGCCCAGGGAAGCACAGAAAACGTAAAATGAAGGCAAAAAGCCGAGGTGCGTCAATTAAAAATACAACATTGTTGTATTTTTGATTGCCGTGGTTGGAAAACCACGGAAATTATAAATACAAAAACGTTGTTATTCTGACTGCGGCAGCTTTCGCGTGGAGTCTTCTGGGCTCCCTCAACCCTGAGGGAGTCCAGGAGACTCCAAGCAAAAGCTGCCGCATTCAGAATAACAAGGTGGTTGGATTTGTAAATACTGCTGCATTTACAAATCCAACATCGTTGTATTTCTCATTCCGGCAGCTTTCGCTTGGTGTCTCCTAGACTCCCTCAGGTTTGGGGGGAGCCCAGGAGACTCCAAGCAAAATCTGCCGCAGTGAGAAGCACTGCAGCATTTCAAAACACCTGTGTTGTGTTTCTGCCTGCAGCGGCTTTCACTTTGGGGTTCGCGCGCTCCCCCGGGGAAGCCCACAAGCCCCAAAGTGAAAGCTGCTGCAGGCAGAAACAACGCATGGAAACACATGCTGGGGGGAGCCCCGGAGACCCAAAGTGATAGCCATGGCAGGCAGAAACACAACGCAGTTGTGTTTCAAAAACACTGCAGTCTTTCTTTCTAAGTTTCTCAGGCTTCTCCCAGAGGGCTCCAAGCTGAAGCTACCGCAACACAAATACAACATTTTAAAAGCTGCGGTTTTCTTTCTAAGTTTTCCGGGCTCCTCCAGCCCGGAAAACTTAGAAAAAAAAACACAGCTAGTGCTTATTTAAAAAAAAGAAATTACCACTTACCGAGATGCAGCTTTCCTGCCTGCAGTCTCTGTCCTTCGGCACCAATGAAGCAAAAGCCACCCAGTGGTAGCTTTTGTTTACTACAGCTGGCTGGCTTTTGTTTCATTAGTGCCACAAGGGCAAGCACAGGTGGCATCCATTTCACAAAATGGATGCCTCCCAGTGCTTCCCATTTTAAAATGTGAGCTTCATTTGCTCAATACTTTACATAGGGACTTTAAAAATATATATTTTTAAGATTTTTTTTATTATTGGCCCTCTTTTTTGCCAATAATATTTCTGAGCACACTATTCCTTTATCTGCTGTTCCTTGTTGTTATTATATTTGTATGTTCTTAATCTGTTGCTAAACTAGGTTTAGGTCTTCTGGCCCCCAGGCACGCTTACTGCCCACATTCTCACATCAACTTTTCCTTGGTGGAATTGGAACTTCATTTTCCGTGTGTCCTCTGATGTGTGCCATTTAGTAGCTGCATCACTCTCTGCGACCGGCCGGTACCACTGAATGATTTTTGTGCCTGTTGTGCCAGTTCTGCGATCTATGCTGCTGTCTGGTAATCGACTGGCTCTGCAAGCCTCAGGTCAGTTTTGTCTGGCCCTGATATTATTTGCTCTCTGGTATTTCTCATTTGGGCTGGGCTCCTTTCTGCGCTCGAGGGGCGGGCCTACCTTATTTTGTTTTGGTTTGTTAATTCTTCCACGCGTGAAGACTTATACTTGCATGGCCCAGTTTCTGAGTCTTATCACTTACTGAGAAGGAGGAACAAGTCGCAGCAAGATATGCGTTTCATTCTAAAACCTTCCTCCTTCTCTGGGTCATCGTGATAGCTACCCCCAGAGTTTCTACAGTCTTAGCTAAATACTTGCACATTGCTCAATTGGGTTTAGAAAAATACTAGAAGGTTTGCTTATAAGGGGATGAACTCTGCCCCCCAAACCCCTCTGAGCTACACGGCTTTATGCAACGTTTATAACCTGTATAGGAATTCCCCTGTTCAAGCAAAAGAAGACACAGCTAAAGGCTGCACTGACCCTGATATTTTATTTTTCTCTGCTCCTCCAGTTTCCAATTGCCTGGACCGGATTACCCAGATCTCCCTGTTACAAATCTTCCCTATCCCTGGGGTTTCTGAAACCCAAATTCCCGCCAACATCCCTCTCTGACCCACACACCATGTCCCCCTGTTATCCAGACAATCAATGGTGGGAGAGCTAATGCGACTGGTAGGCAGAAGTGATGGAGGGTTTCTGTGTGGGTTGTAGAGAGTTTGGATGGGGAAATTGAGTACTTTGTCTAGATGGAGGAAGGAGCAGAGAAGAAGGTCAAAGGTTAGGCATTTTTACTTTTAGAAGTGTTTAATCTGTAGATTAACTAGTTTGGCGTCTTCTGGTCCCTAAGCACACTTACTGTGCATACTTTCACATCAGTTATTCCATATCAAAGTTGGGACTTTGCATTTCCCGGCTCCCCCCTGTGTGACACTTACCATTCTCAGGCCTGTTATTGTCGTAGGTCCTACCTGACTGAAGGTTACGCCCCATTCAACATTGACAGACCAAATCACCTATCAATGCTCAGTTTCATCCAGGGCTCTGTATTATCATTAGCTCACCATTACCATTGACTTATGCCATTTATTCAATATCACCCTTCGGGTCTCTATGCCAAGATAGGTAGCCCACTGAATGTTTGGAAAAAGTAGCCAATAGTACTAGTACTTCTAGTGAATGGGGGCTGGGTGTATGGTTTGCAAAAAGCATTACTTAACTCCAGTGATAGAAGTGTACCCAGAAAGTAATGGAACTGTGACTCCGGCAGGGGACAGAGTAGGAAGGACGAGAGCAACGTGCAACTCATTTTTCAAGGGTTGCAGTCATGCTGGTTTCCAGCCAATTGAGTTGAAACAGATTTCAGTTTAGCTGTCACTGATATCCGGTGATAAAAATGGAGAAGCTGAAGTAGCGGAACACTGCTCCTTACCGTTGCCACTCACTTCCACCACTGCTCCGAGTGAATGGGGAACTGAGCTCCACAACTTTTCATTTTTATTGTGAAGAGTTGCGCTACATCTTACAACCATTTTTCCAGTTCTGGCACTGTACTTTTGCAATTCAGGTAAACCTCTTCCGTTTACTTGCTCCTAGGCTCTTTGAAGCTAATCACTATGTGTGTGCTCCTGCTGAGCTGGTAAATATAAAATCAAATGTTTGAGGCTTTAATAAGTCCTGTGTGGTCTTTGAGGGGACTTCAGGGAGAACTTGCTCTTCTCTGAAAGACATTTTGGGGTGCATACTGTACAAATGGAAAAACACATTTTTGTCAGATGGTGCATCTAGTTATCTTTTTAAACGCTCTGGCGAACTTTGATGGCAAGATAAAGTAGTGCATTTCTCCAATATGTGTAATCTTTTGTTACTAATGTTTGCCCTCTTCCCATTTTTTGCTACCTCAATGGTGTGTTCATATACTGGGCACATAAACACAAGTACTCCTATACCACTTTGTGGACATTATTGGCCATTTCTATGGTATGTCCTGTTGTAAAGTACATACAGTGTCCCACCCAGGTGAAAAGGTTCATCTATTAGCGCGTTCCATCGTGGGGGCAGACTGAGGTTTGCTCAGCAGATGGCTCATTTATTGTTTTTAGTTAGGTTTGCCGAGGTTGTAGATAGGGAAGTATTATAGACCCTGTGTTTAGTTGTTGTATCCACAATTATGGTCCTTAGTGAGATGTGTGGGGAGAGCTAAAACAGGTGGAAGAAAGGTACTGTGGTAGAAGCGAGTTCAGTGTGTTAAACTAAATAAATAAATGTAGGTAAGGTTAGGTAACCCGGAAGGAGACTGCGCCCAATATTCAAAGTTGAAATATATTTATTGTAGTACAAAGTGCCCTTTTTATGATGACACGTGTTTCGGTCTACCATAAGACCTTTTTCAAATCAGGGCTATTATCCTATCATAGCACCATATATTGATAGTAACGATAGATATACATGAAAAGAACAAAGTATACAATGGTTCACATATGTACATTTCAAGTACAATCCATTTCGAAGATCAAAGAACATTTGATGTTTATCTTGCCATTGGCAAGATAAACATCAAATGGACAACAAGGCAGACATCAAGTTTATTGGTCTACAAAGAGTGACACCAGGAAGACGAGGAGGTGACAGGGAAAAGAAACTAAGACAAACAGAGGCGAAAATAATTTGCAGACTGAATGCTACGATTCTTGGTCTTAATACAGACAATGAAATGGTGTCTTTTCTTTAGAAACCTGAGAAACCACTATGTAATTATAATGTAATTTGGGCTTTGAAACTACTGTATTGTTATTGTGAATACGTACCAAACTTGAAGAAGGGATAGAAACTTGCCCTGTACAACACTTCTCACTAACACCTTAATAGCCCATAGACTGGGGCTTTCCACTAACACTAATGTCCATATAACACCAAGTTATTTCATAAATCCCATCCGAGTACATAGGTACAGAGGAATGTTACCTCGCTTTTGTACACACTATTCTCAAAGCGGCCTCAAACCACAGTAGGGGATTCACAAACTTCTTACTCCGTGGAGCAATGCCTGTTTTCTACAAAAAGAAGTTCAATACCTAAAAGGTGCCACAACTCACATGTGTATCCTATCTAACAGGTAAGTAGCACTATGAAGTTCAAAAATACAAATTTTATTAGTTATACACAATTCATTGCTAAAAAAAGTCATCATAAAAAATGGTCATATTAAATAAAACAAACAACCAATTATAAAATCACACAAGTAAATCAGCTTTAGTCGATTCAATTTGATCTCTGGTCAGACCCGTGTGACCTAATCACGCTAAGTCCCCTAGCCTAAAATGTTGTTTTGGCTATTTCGTATTTTAGTTTTTCAAATTCCCAATTTGTACAAGTTTCTGTCCCATTGTCACAAAAATGTGGGACATTCTTCAGGGGTGTGTAGTGTCTTGTGTAGATCTTATCCAAGCTGAAATCAAGTATTCAAATTTCTGTCTTCTTGTAAAGACCATGTACCCTGTTAATATAAAGGAGGCACTATATTACTCTCTCTTATGACAGTGCTAGTCCATCAATTAAACTGACTGCATGACCCTTATCCCCATAAGGGTGAAAAGTATGTGGTTAGTTACATACCTTTCTGACTCTAGAGTTCTCTATCCCAGAGTCTTCTTTAAACTTAAATGGTTACTTTCAAGGCAGAATTTCCAATTATTCTAGAGTTTACTGCCTGGATTCCTCTGTCTTCTGTCCTAGTATATAACACATATTGTCATTAGAATAATGTAGGCCCTGGATGGTAAAATATCATCTCTTGCTTATATAACGGAGGCATCTTACCATGTTCTTATAAACGTATGGCCCCAACGTTACTTCATCCGCTCATAATGTATATCCAAATCTTTCTTAAGCCCCCAGGACTGTCTGTTCCCTGAAAGATACAATAACAGGAACAAAAAACCTGTAAGGTTTGTCCGCTTCTTATACTCTAACAGCATATAATTATTGAGTTAAGAAACTTTTCCACTTACTCATATACCAATATAGGTGATGAGTATCTCCAAGGTATCTAGCCTCTTCTTTGTGGTAGCTATAGGATAACAAAAATTCATGAAGATCCACAGTTCTTAGGCCATGTGTAAAAGGCTGAGATTTCAAAAGTTACTCACTTGGGTAATCTCAAGAGGAGCCGGTAACGGGGGCCACGGTAACCCCTCAGAAGGATCCAGTATATGATTCTACCATCCGCGATCGCATTCGCGGGAGGCGTGACGACGTCATCACGCCGGACGTCAGCGGAACCGTGACGTCGCGCGATGACGTCATCACGCCGCGTACGTTTGGCCCTAGACGGCCGTTACTGAAGGGAAATGTAGTCCCTACGCTCCATATGCCGCCCCGTATCAGCCACCAAATGGGCTAGACATGCAAATGTTGGGAATCAGACCCCTATTGTATCTCCATCCGCCAGCAATAGAGCCACACTAGTTCCACCTGACCAAATGTGTGTGTTAGCGTCAATCAGGATGGTCACATCATTATCTTATCACAATAACTACAAAATCAAGCTGGTCACATTGGATCGCATTATAACAAAGTGCCGTGTACACATACAGAGTCACACACCAGTATTCAGTGAGGGAGCTGTAAAGAGTTAGCAAATAAATTGATGTTTTTCACGTCCCAGACATATGCTTCCATATATTTGTTTATAGGGAAGTTGTGTACGGGTCTTTCCCACCTCGTATCTCTGATCTAGCAATATGTACACTGTTAGCAAATCAATGGCAATTTTGGCAATAACATGGTTACATCTATCTAAAATCAATTTTGAACAATGATGATCGAGTCAGAACAAGTTGCCTAGGCATTATGCCATTCCACACCTTCGTTTAACCTGTGGAGATAGATTTTTGACAGAAAAATCAATTTCTGTTTTAAGTGAATCAACTTTTTATTAATCAATTCCTGTGACTCTCCTTTGATTTGCTTAAGAATAACCCATTCAAAATCATTACTGGTATGTTTCTTTTCCATAAAATGTTTCACCATGGGTGCCTGTTCAATTCTGTTTCTAATGCAACTTCTATGCTCGATCATCCTTGTTTTACACTTTCTGTTCGTTTTCCCTATATAAATCAGTTGACAGGGACATTTAATTAAATAGATGACATTACTCGTTTCACAATTGGTGTATTCTGCCATTTTCCACATTTTTCCAAAGCCCAAATCCACAGTCATAGTTTTCTTGGTTTGTATACACATTGTACAATTACCACATGGATAATGTCCCAGTACTGGCTGGAGTCCCCACAGGTTAGTCTGTTGATATACTCTCTTTCTATTCTTTACATCATTCCTTATGACTAAGTCACGTACAGTAGTGCTCTTTTTGAAGGCAATAATCGGATTTCCCATTTCCTTTGTCATAATTTTCTTCCAATTTGTGTGAATAATACTCTTAATCTTATACGAGAGATTACTATAGGTGTTTACAAAAACTAGTGGTGTCTCTTTGGTTTCTCCATCTCTACGTATTTGTTAGTCCAAGAGTGCTTCTCGATTGTTATTGAAGGCTCTCTTAGCAGCTTTTTTCACTAAAGAGGTGGGATATCCTCTATGTACCAATTTGTCAATAAGAACATTAGCCCCATTCTCGTAGGAAATATTGGTACTGCTGTTCTTCTTCAACCGTAGAAATTGCCCAAAAGGCAGATTATTTTTAACATGTTGTGCATGGTGGCTGTTGTAGTGCAATAATGCATTCCTGTCAGTCTCCTTGGTAAATGGTTTGACCAGCAACACGCCTTGATCATGGTAGATGCAAATATCTAAATAGTGTATTTGTTCATTACTGATATTGCTGGTAAACTTAAGGTATCTGTTCTGTAAATTCAACCATTGTACAAACTGCTTAGATTCCTCATCACTCCCTTTCCAAATGACAAAAACGTCATCTATGTAGCGTAACCAACATAAGATGTTCTCTTGGAATGGATTACGGTTGGTATACACCACTGTTTCTTCGAACATATTCACAGATTGGCCACATTCGGTGCCATTGCCGCCCCCATGGCTGTTCCCTCTATCTGTTTATAGAATTGACCCATAAACTGAAAGAAGTTGTTTGTGAGGGCCATTTCCGTACACCATTTTATAAAGGAATTGGACACTGGATATTGATCTTCTCTGTTCAATAACGTCTCTTCTACTACCTCTAATGTTGCTAATTGAGGTATATTGGTGTATAATGCTTGTATGTCTAGACACATTAGTAAATTTACATTTGGATCGAAGTTATTTCCCTCAATTCTGTTAATGGCGTCCGTGGTATCTTTAATGTAACTCCTCATATTTGGGATGAAAGGCCTCAAATAGAAATCCACATATTTTGAGAGAGGTTCGAGTAGAGAATTAACACCCGAAACAATTGGTCTGCCCGGGGGCTTCTCCAAGTTTTTGTGAATTTTTGGGAGAATATAAAATATAGGTATTCTCCCATTTTCTCTGATTAAGTGCTCACCCTCCTGTTTGCTAATCATATCTTCTTCCACTTCTTTAGTAACCTTCTCTTTGATTTTACCAATGAGGTCATTACTAGGATCTCTATCTAGTTTGCAGTAGTGATTGGTATCAGAGAGGAGATTCAGACATTCCTCAATGAAATCGTTTCTATTCAAAACCACTATTGCGCCACCTTTGTCGGGCTGGCGTATAATAATTTTCTCATTCGCCCCCAAATTTTTCAAAATCTTTTGTTCAGTTTTACTCAAGTTGGAGTGATGAGGTATACCTTGGGATTCTAAGATGTTAATTTCCTCCATCACTTTCTTTTCAAAGACTTTGGATTCAGGTGTGTGTGCACTAAAAGGTGCGCAAAAAAAGCCGCAACAGTTTTCTCCTTTCTCAAAAGGGGTGTCTTTAAAGAATTCCCTCAGGTGTACTTTACGCATAAATTGATTAAATTCAACCCTAAATTCAAAGGGATTGTGGTGTTTGGAAATCACAAAATTAAGTCCTTTGTTAAGTACCTCGTCTTCTTTGTTCGACAAAAGAACATCTGAGAGATTTACTACCAACCCCTGTTGCTGCGTGTCTGCATCCGCTCTGGTGCCCATTGTCTTTGATTTTCTCCCCTTCCTAAAAAAGACTGTCGTTGGTTATCCCCTCTACGATTATTACCTCTGGACCCTCTACCCCGGCTCGGTCGGGTACCACCGCTATTACTCGGTGGGTCATTATATTCATCGTACTCAGAGGCCCCATCGCTAGAACTGTAAGAGGTGTTACGGAAACGTACTCTCCGATTTTGTCTCGAATTTGGTCTTGATTCTCCAAATTTGTAATCTTTGTTAGTATAACCAAAAGCCTTCTCGTGGGTGAAATTTTGTATATCTTTCTTCATTCTTTTAATACGTTCAGTAATGGTTTCAGTTTTAAATTCCTGCATTTCTTTTAGATGTTTCTCTAGTCCTTTCTTGAAGGCTTCTACATCAAATTTTTTCTTTATTACCACCTCTAGATCTTTTAAGTCTATTTCAATCTTTTTTGCCGTTTCTTGTGCAGTTTCTATAATAAGTACCAGCCAATCACGGCCACACTTATTGGCGATATAGCTCCACTTTAGCTTGAATTCTGGATTATCCAAAAACAGACGGGGTTCATTTCTAAATGTCAACCCTTGTGGCAAAGCTAGATTCTTTACATACTCTATCATAATTATCGCATGTAATTCAGTGCGTATAAGTCTTTTTCTCATCTGTACGAGTTCATCCCATTGGTCATCTTTGCCAAGGGTATCTAGATCCTTGTTCAGGCCTATTACACGTAAAGATTCCATGAGTTTACGTACATAGTCATCATTATAAGTTAAACACTTATCTGAAGTCATCTTTAGGCCAGTCAATATCTGAAAAAATAGATTAAGACAGGAGAGGACGTGCGACTAACCACGTTAGCCCCGAGAACCTAATGGTCTCCAAAACACACTATTCTCAAAGCGGCCTCAAACCACAGTAGGGGATTCACAAACTTCTTACTCCGTGGGGTAATGCCTGTTTTCTACAAAAAGAAGTTCAACACCTAAAAGGTGCCACAGCTCACATGGGTATCCTATCTAACAGGTAAGTAGCACTATGAAGTTTAAAAATACAAATTTTATTAGTTATACACAATTCATTGCTAAAAAAGTCAATCTAAAAAATGGTCATATTAAATAAAACAAACAACCAATTATAAAATCACACAAGTAAATCAGCTTTAGTCGATTCAATTTGATCTCTGGTCAGACCCGTGTGACCTAATCATGCTAAGTCCCCTAGCCTAAAATGTTGTTTTGGCTATTTCGTATTTTAGTTTTTCGCTTTTGTAAGCACGCATTGCAGAGTGGAAAATAGTAACTATAAAAATATATTTTAAACAGACAAGGCTAACTAGTTATCTCAAAATAAAATTGATTAAAAAGTTTTAGTATATAATTTGGTATTTACTATACTGTGATCGTCAAATGCATTAGTTTGAATAAGAGATTGATTAAGGGCCTGGATTCGCCCTATAACACTTGGTACTATCATCATAATAGCCTCCAGACTGTGGCCGACCATCCCTTAGAAATAGAAAATAAAATGTTGTAATAAGCACCAAAAAGAGTAACGCTCGCATCCAAAGATATTCATTAATGTATATATAACATTTAGCTTTTTCACAATCTTAGCGTAATGCGCCTAAGAAAATAGGCACTGAGGCTTGCCAATTTACTTTGCAGCACGTATTACAGAATCTAAGTAGTAATCACTGACTTCGAATATTAAAACAGCAAAGATGCATAATTTATCTTGAAATTAAATGGACTACTAATGATTAACTTTCAGTGATAATAACCTAAATACGATAACGTGCAACATGTATACTGTGCTCGGTTTCAAGGCAAACCGAGTACAGTACAACATGGCCGCCATGTTGTCCCTCACTAAAACAGAGACAAAGGACTTCATCAGAGGTCCGCTACCATAGTAACACTGAGCTAACCAATATATACAGAGAGGACGACTACATGGCGCCCCCTCGAGATTTTTGCGGTACGCGATCAGACGCGAAGACTGAGTCAAGGTAAGAGACCGTCTAACAATTCCAGGCTCATATATGAACTAGGTAAAAAGGTACCCGGCTCGGGTACGCGTTGCAGTTACCTTTGGGCGGAGCCGGCACCGCGATGTGACATATTTTTGGAGATCTATCGTATTGTCTGCTATTCAAAGCGTAATATTTATTAGTGACACTAACATTAATAGTTCATCTATTTATAGAAGAATATCTGAAAGATTATTTTAAACTCCACAGTCTGATAGGAGAATGTGATGGAAGCACGCATATATTTTCTTGGAATACAAATGGGTCACAGAAATGACATTTAAAATGTTCCTATCTGTAGGGATCTAACCCAACTTAATATGGAACAAACTTGCCAAAACTACACAGGGGCATTAGAGGACTTCGAAGGTAAAATGTTGAACACTAATTCATAGTTTTAATGGATGCATACTAATTAGCACAAACCTAATTAACTGTTTGCATCTACTTTTGTATCCCTTACTCATCCATCCCCTTCCCCACCCTCTTTGTGTCTGGCTTTTTATTTCTATTCCTATTTATTTTTTACTCTTACCATTATTTATTTTCTTGGTATCATTGGTTTTTGTTCTTTGATCTTCGAAATGGATTGTACTTGAAATGTACATATGTGAACCATTGTATACTTTGTTCTTTTCATGTATATCTATCGTTACTATCAATATTTGGTGCTATGATAGGATAATAGCCCTGATTTGAAAAAGGTCTTATGGTAGACCGAAACACCTGTCATCATAAAAGGGCACTTTGTACAACAATAAATATATTTCAACTTTGAATATTGGGCGCAATCTCCTTCCGGGTTACCTAACCTTACCTACATTCCTTTTTTTGGGGGGGTTTTTCTTGGCAAAACCCTAATACCCGGTGAGGCGCGACCGTCGGCATACAACACAGCTACTTTCTAATAAAAGGATAAAACCAGCAAGAATATGTCGCCAAGTTAGACCAAACCGCCATAGCCAAGAGTTTTTTGGAAAAACTAAATAAATAAATGTTATTTATTTGTAATGTGCCGAAAGCCTGCAGGCATCAGGGCGCAACAATTACACGATCGTACAAACAAATAAGACGGGGGATGAGATCCAAGGAGCAGAAAGGATTGAGCGGTTCATTACTTGAATAGGACATTTTTTAATGCTTTTCGAAAGGAGTTTATGTTTTTTTCCAGCCTTAGCGCTAATGGTAGTGTGTTCCAGAAATTAGCAGCATTTACTGGGAATCATCAACCCAGTCCATTTGATTGCTTGAAACCAGGGAAGTTCACCAGCGCCAAATTAGAGGAGCGTAGTGCTCTGGTGGGGGAGCAGCGGAAAATGAAGGACTTTAAATACAGAGGAGCCATTCCAAAAGGCACCTATGTAGGGTTATCATGAATTCATGGATTCCGAAAATGACCAAGGGAGAAAAACCGAAAGACATTTGTTTGAAAATAACTTAGTTTTTCATCCTGCAGTCATTTCAGACAAACCGCTCCCACCCACCCCCTTACTTACCCTTCGGCGGCACACTTTTCCGTTTGACGCCGACTCGCTGTGTCCCTGTGACGCCTATTCCCTTCACTTTGCTAGTGAGGCAAAAAATCTGGGAGGTCATTTTCGACTCTACGCTCTCCTGCTCTTCTCACATCTCAGACACCTCTAAAAAGTCCCACTACCAGCTGCACCTCCTCAGAGGTATTCTACCTATTCTCACCTTCCCCCAAAGGCTCACATTCTCCAGAGACCTCGTTCTCTCTCTAGGCTGGACTACTGCAAGAGCCTCTTTCTCAATTTTCCTACTTCTACTCTCCGTTTGCTACAACTCATCCAGAACAGAACCGCAAGACTTATCCTTAGTCTGAAGCCCAGGTACTGCATCTCTCTGGCGTTTAAATCCCTCCACTGGCTACCTGTCGCTGCTAGGATCAAGTTCAAGGCCCTCTGCATAGTCCACAAGGCTTTCTGGGGCCGGGTACCCATACTATCTACAATGCTCTCTTCCTAAATACTCTCCTTCTAGAGCCCACCGCTCGGCCTCCTCCAACTCCTTGCAGGTGAGCCGTTTTTCCAAGCAGAGATTTGGGGGTAGATTGTATCCTCTGCAGGTGCCTTCTTCTGGAACAGCCTTCCTGCCTCTCTCCGCCTTGAGCCTGAGCGCCTTCAATTCCAGAAACTACTCAAGATGTTCCTCTTTCTCTCTCCCTCTCCCTTGCTAAACTCCTCTCTCTTTCTCTCCAGCCTCACTGCTCCATCTCTCCCCTAACTCTGTTCAGCTTTTGCTGACTGGTCACCTGGATCACTCCCAGAGTCTCACAGGTCCTAGGCGCCCCGACAGTCTTTGCACTTGCCTCCGGGCCTCAGCACTATGCTCAGCACTACTGCACTTTCAGCATACGTTCCATGAGAGGGGTAACCTCTCTGCTTAACCCAGGGCCCTGCTGGATCGGGCGCACTTTTTCCCCCTCCCCCGCCCATCTGTAGACCTGCATGACCTGAATTTACTAGGCCTAGTAATTTCTGTCTTGTCCCCCCTTTGTTTCCCCTCTGTAATCTGGTTGCGCCTGATACACTTCATGCACTTGCACTAGGAGAAATGCCATCAGGCCTAGTACGCTAGTTACTTTTTTGTTAGATCATTCAGAAACCTCAAGGCCTAAGAATGTATTCCCTTGCTCCCTTGAAGCACTTCACTTGTGTATAAGCGCACTACAAATAAACAATTATTTCCATGATCGGGAACCAGCACCGCAGGATCCACTTTCTTTTCAACTTTATTTTTTGGGGAAGCGGGGTACACCCCTGCAACCCCCAAAGACATTACAATGGACAAGGGTGCAGGGGACACCCCCTGCAACTCCTTCTGCCCTTGTTCATTGTAATGGCACTAAATGGGAGACTTGAACGAAAATGTTGGTCGTATGACATTTTCGTACGCCCAAAATTTGATCAAATCTCCTATTTGTTTTTTTTATATTCAATCAAATATGTGGATTTGCTTTGTACCAGGGTGCCTACTTTGAAGTTTATACGCTCCTGCACTGGGAGCCAATGGAGGTCCCTCCTATGGTCTGAGATGTGGACCCTTCTCGGGATGTTCCTGGTGATGCACACAGCATCATTCTGTAGAGTTTGGCATTTTTTCTGAATAGAGCTGGGGGCACCAACTAACAAGGAGTTACAATATTTCGACCCTGATCGGATAATGGCTCGAACGATGAGTGTGCAGTTCTTTTCGGTCAAAAAGGGGAGGATATTCTTGAGCAGGTGAAGAAAGCAATTACAATTCTGGCTAACCTGATTGACATAAGCATCAGCGTTCAGGGATGGCTCCAGCAACGCTATTTACTTTGTACAGGAATAGTGCTATTTTCGATTTTAAAACTTTTATATTCTGGACTTAGTATCGAGAGGGCCTGCCGTGAACCAAAGATGATGGACTCGGTCTTGCTACCATTGAGACATAGCCAATTTCTGGACATCCAGGACTCGATTAGATTGTAGGTGCTGATAAGCTTGACCGAGTCCCAGGCGTAATCACCACTAAGTTCAAGAACTAGATGTGTGTCATCAGCGCAGAAGTGTCGCCATATTGGATGTTAAGGCCTAGTATACTTTGAACAGAATCGAATGCAGGCCTGGATGTGGAGCTGCGGCTCTGTTTCGCTCATTTCCCGTTCCCCACGAGAGAAGCCGAGGTCAGAGGCACACACAGTGCACAGATAAACACGAATTGTATCCAGCTGCAGGGCCTGAACATGGTGGGAACAGAATGTTTTCTGTAAGGAGAGCAGGAAGGGATGTGCCCTTTGAAGGACACTTTCATGAGAATAGGGCATAAGGTTGTGATGCCAATGGGCAAGGAGAAGGTTTAGAGCACTAGTGCCCTCACCCAAGAGCAGTCATCCCATTTGAATTACAAGCACACGTATAAACAAATAAATCCCTAGAACTCAGACTCAAGAGCGGTGCCCCAGTCACATAATTGGGCACTTGGGGTTTGAAGGAGATAAGGAACCATGCCTAGAACATTCTGTGATTTGGGATAGGAGGCCAGAGGGGATGCCAATAAATTTAGTACAAGATCGGGGGTACATCTTGTGTGCGCAGCAGCGCCTCGATATAATGAGAAGGTCTATTGTCTTACCAAAGCAGAGTTGGCCTTGCCAGCTTAATTTGATCGTGTCTGGATCAGAGGGGTGCATATCACGTGACGGTCTTGATTTATTAAATTTATCAATAAGTTCAAACCTCCAATCCTGTACCAGGATTCAATAGTGAGGATGTAGTGGGGCACGTATCTAGGGGAATGGCTTAATATAAGATGTGGCCAATTGGTCCAGGGACTATACTGGTGTATTACCATGTTCTATAGGCGGTAGGATAACCTTGTAAGCTATGTATTCATATTTTGCAGTTTACCGCTATATAACCTGTAACTTCTTGGGAAGTGACAAGCTCAGTGTCAGTTCGGCTCTACTGGACCGTCTGAGAACTTTTTGCATGTAATAAACCTTGCTATCCCTTGCAAAGAGGTGCAGTGATTATTTGGCCCTTTGGATTATTTTTACTGTTCTGGTTTTGGGTTGCTATTCTTTTTACGCTCCCATACCTTGTACAGGCAACAAGATTGATTTGACAAAATGATTGTGGTACATTAAGGTTTCAGGGGTTTCCCTCCCCTCTTGAATGTAGCTTTTAGAAATTGAATGTGAAATTGCTGCACAACAATATAAAATGTCATATCTAGGTTATCTGGCAATGACAAACCTGAATTTCCAACTATCAAACCTTGTAAAGCCTTCAGAGTACTTACTTTGTATTTCTTTTGCATTTGTATTTATTAGAAAACAGATGAAGAATGACTTACAATAATACATTTGCGGTAGTCAAAGGCATTCACAGGAAGGGTCCATGTACAATAGCACAACGATGAGAACACGCAGTGAGCAGGTATCTGAGGGTGTGAAAAGAGCAGGACATAGACCATGGACAAAACAAAATAAAACCAACAAAAACATATAAGAAACAGGTGACTTATAAAGATAAAATGAGAAAGGGATTCAAACTAAAGTGGAGAATTGTACAAATATAAAAAATAACATTTGTATATTATTATACTGCACTGCAGGCAGTGTTGGGGTCAGGTGGTGGGTATGGGGAAGAGGGTAGGGGCAGCTATCTCTTTAGCAAGTATGTGAAGTTTGAGCAGAGCTTTGTAGAGACCCACAGTTGGGGTGGCTTTGATTGTGATGGCCAACATGTTTCAATGGAGCGGGGTGATTTGGGAGATAGATTTTAAGAGATCACAGAGGGTGACGAGGCACAGATGGTGCATGAGACAGTGTGGCTGAGTGTAGAGGAACGTGATAAAGGTTAGATATACAGTCAGATAGGTCTTGAGGAGCAAGACCATTGGTTGCTTTGTAGGAGAAGGAACATGAAAAGGGAGTGGGTGTGGTTGGGAGAGCTAACCCGCCTAGTGTCAGTTGGTAGAGTGATGGAGGGTTTCTGGGTAGGATGGTGAAATTCAGTACTTTGTCTAGAGGGAGGAAGAGCAGAGCGCAAATGTAGGTATGAGCAGTAGTTGTGTTTGTGGAGCACGGGGAGTAGATGATAGTTTTCAAAAAGTGGCAAAGTTAAGATGAGCAGCAGAGGTAGTGTTGGTGATGAATTTTTACAGTCAGAGGTCGCTATCAAAGAGGACCCCAAAGGTGTGAGATTTGGGTGAGGGAGCTGGTAGGTCAGATGGGAAGGAGATAGGAGAGAGGAGGGCGAGGGATGGCATTGGAAGCTGGGATGGAGATGACTTCCTATTTGAACAACTGGACTAATAATTCAGCCTATATAGAAGAAAGGTACATTAGGTTCATTTGGTTATTTTTAACCTATTTATGATTGGCAAGGTCATCCCAAGGTGGCAGTATGGGTGGGTCCTTTCTAAACAATGGACTTAATGGTTTAGTCTTTTGCGGACCGTCACACAGGAAGTTGAGCGGATGTACACTTACTCCGGGAGTTTTGTTTATAAAGCTCTTGCATTGCGCCACAGTACTGCCCTTCTGTTCCAGATAATCTGCATTAATACTTCTTCAGCCATTAAGTGTTATGTACATATATTTGTATTGGTGATGAGACTTCTCTCAGAACTAGCCGCTGAATCCTCATCACATATCATTTTTCCACCATCCTTTATTAATTGGTAATAGTGGGTTATTGTTGTTTTGATCTTTTAGCTAGCTGCTGTATGATTTTGTACACTAATTGACTAATTAGGTGTGAAATTAACCTTTTGATTATTTTTCAGCATTTTCTTCTACTGATGGATGGAATACATAATATATGGTTATGCTCACATTGGTCCATGTACAGTTAACTCAATTACATTTTTTGTAAATGTGGGTCCCTCTTTAGTTTTATATCTACTTTGAGATATACTAGGGACAGAAGATTGCTTTTGAAAATTGTGATTTGAATATTTAATTCTCGTATCCTTCAAATTCAGTGAAAGACATTTGTCCTTTTACTGAGATTTAAATTGTGCAAGCACATTTTGAGTTCAATGAATTTCCTCCGATATTTTTTAAATCTTGTAGGTTGTCTTGTTTGAATCACGTTCAAGTTTTTTTGGCCCCTGAAGAAGATCTCATATTTATTGTGAAGATATCGAAAACATGTAGGCCACAGATGTCTCAGTTGTCATTTGTCATGCACACCTGAAGAGGACTTTGGGATTTTGAATTGGCTAAGCAATTTGCGAATGACAATTTATTGTGGTTGTTGTGTTATGTGATGCATTTTCATCTAATTTGAAATCCAACATTTCATAAAAATGTAATTATTCACATCACCTGTTTCTTTCAGAATTTATTGGCTATTCAAGAATTTTCTGATCGCCTGGTGTAGACTCCAATCCAAGTGTGTCTACAATTTTTCTCAAATACGCTTGGACTGTCTGGGGTTATCTGTGTAATTCAGTTTTCCTATTATAAGAATTCAGCATGGGGCAGCAGTGTCCGATTACAATGAGACAGTTGGTAATATGTTCCGAGATTGCTGGACTGAAGGAGGAAAAGGAGAAAAGGATTTGAGTGTCATCAGCAAAGAGGTGCTAGTGAAAGCCAAAGTATGAGATGTGTGTTCTTGGTGGGGTAGATGCATTTAGGGTGAAGATCAGAGGTCCTTGGCAGACACTGACCAGGAAAGGGGCGTGGTCAGCATTTTACAAGTTCTGTGAGATTTTAAAGGAACAACCTTGCAGGTTGGAGGCAATTTGGGCAAGGAAGATTTGCGAATCCTAGATTCAGAAAGAGACAGTGTCAAAAGCAGCAAAACGTTCCCGAAATGATGAGTATAGAAGAATGTTTGGAGTAGTGAGCATCAGAGAGAAAGCTGGAGACATTCATGAGCACTTTGTAACTGCTATCTCCATTGACCAATTTGTCACCCCTTACCTACTTAGCCTTCTACTAGTCCAACCCAAGCTTATGTTATTGTCACACCACCAGTTCAGCTTAAGTGGGTGGTGGTATTTCAGTCACTAATCTGGCCCTAGTCGCGGTTTTAGATATGGGGTAAGCTACCTTCTACTGTCCTCTATAAGGGTACTGCAAGTCCTAGAAGAGCTTCCAAATAGAGTATCACAGCTGAATGCAGAGTTACTTTATAAAGTTACATACCTCCAAGATCACTTGCATCATTCTTTTAAGGCACAGTAAGTGGAATTGTATTCCTTGTAATGTATGGCTGCACCATCATCCCCTTTAATATCTGTTCTCCTGCTTTCCCCTAATGGCTGTACCGTCATCCCTTTTAATACCTGGCCCCATTACTTACTCTAATGGCTGCACCGCCACACCATTTAATAGTTGGTCTCTTGCTTGATCTAATGGCTGCACCATCATCCCCTTTAAAACTTGGCCTCTTCCTTACTCTAATGGCTACACTGTCATCCCCTTTAAGACGTGGCCTCTTGCTTACTCTAATGGCTGCACCATTATCCCTTTTAATACTTCGGGCCTCATCACGAGTTGGGTGTTAGGCCTGAAATCCAGCAGTAACGGTATTAGCGCCGCAAATACCGCTCTGCCTGATCCTGACACTGCGCAATTAGCACCAGGCCCAAAAGGGAATGGCACTATTACAGCCGGCGCAGTTACAGCCGGTGCTATTAGCGCCGACAACAGACAGAGCTATTACAGCCAGATCACAACTCCATGTACGGCGTTATTAGTGCCCAAAACCGGTGCTAATACAGCCGAGGACCACCTCTAGCCTACAGCTGGAGGTAATTGAACCTAGGTTTCATAAACAAAGCCACAGGTGCACACAATGCACACCAGAGGCCTACATAAGACACACCCAAGCCCCAAACACTGCTACCAACACCATGCAACTATTGTTAGCTGGAAGCTGGGACAGGCAGCTGCTCATGCTGCGCCTGGAGCTTGAGATGAAGGCCAACCAGGCTAGGGAACAGGGAGTACCAGGGGCACAGGGTGGAATTAGGAGAAGGAGGAAGAGAATGGCACCGGCAAGGGGAGCACCCATCCCCAGGCCCTCACCCTGGGCACTCAGCGACACCCAGTCGGTTACTGAGTACCGCCTGAACAGAGCGAAAATCACGGAACTGCTTGCCATAAGCCATGACGTCATCGGGAGCAGGATCAGGATCTGCACAGCAGTGCCCCCACTGCTGAAGCTGGTGGCAGTCCTGCAGTTGCTGCGGCCCGGCACCTTCCAGCACTCCATGGCCATGGCCATGATGCAAGCAAGCCCACATTCAGCGCAGTCCTGGGCCAGGTGCTGGATGCTCTCCTGCGTCATGTCAACCAACACATTGCACTGCTCACCACCCAGGCCCAGGTCAACGACATAAAGGCACGGTTTTATGCCACTGCACAACATGTAGCGTTGGTGGCGCCCCAGGCCCATGTGCTCACAAACAGGTGCGGATGCACTATCACTCCCGCAACATGCAGGTGACATGTGGCCCTGACCTCATCACCAATTGCTGTGCCCGCTACTTAGGTTCAACACACAATTCCATGGTCTTGCGCAACAGCACACTGCCAGGATACATGGAGCGGCACAGAGGACAACGTATCTGGATGCTGGGTGAGTACAAACGCAGCCACATATGCACAGTGAAGCACAAGAACAGAAAGTGGGGGGGATAGCCACAACTAAATGAAGCACTGCATGTCAAGAGGATGCAGTGGCAGCACCTGCACCTTCGAAAGGCAGGCATCCAAGGGTGCATGCACGGGTTGTACACGCCTGGTCACACACATGCTGACGGACACACAGAGCTGCCATCATAATGACTCATCAAACTACATGGACCACAATGCATCTTGAATGTGGCACAGCACAGATCCACACAGCAGCACCCAACAGCATGTCCAGCCGCCTGGCCATGTGCAGTCCCCTGGGACACACCACAGAACACCCACCACAATAACACAGGGTGCATGCAAAGTACAAGGAATGCATAGCATGATATACAAAGGATGCACAGCCATCACACAAAAATTTTGCATGGGCAGGATGCACACAATAATGCTCATGGCTAACAATGCCCAAATACATTGAGACTGCAGACCCGTGCATGAGACAAATGACTGATGTCCAAATTTCACACCATGCAGGTGACTTTGGATATCCTCAGCTGGCGTGGCCGATGACCCATGTACACCACATGAGACTGCCTACAACCATGCCCACAGCCAAACAAGTCTATGCATAGAGTGCACCTTTGGACTCCTAAAGGCACGATTCCGGTGCCTAGATCGCACTGGTGGAGCCCTTATGTATGCCCCTGACAATGTAGGGAGAATGGTATTGGTGTCTGCAATGCTCCATAACAGTTGCCTGAGCCAGATTATGCCCTTAGCCCCGACGTAGGCAGGCCAAACCCAGAGGAAGATGGAGATGACAACCGTGTGGCAGGAGCCAAAGCAGACGCTCACAGGGAGGACGTGAGGGAAGGGAGACTGGCCCGACAGGCACTAATAGAAAATTACTTCTAGAATGGTGACCTGACTCAGTACACAACCAGCACAGTGTGAATAAAGTGCAAAAGAACACAACCGTGAATGTCCTTGCATGTTTTCAGTTAAACATATTTTTATGTAACTTGTTCAAACACTATCCCCCCTGGCGCTACACCCACCAACACCCCAGCACACTATTCCCCCTCCCATAACCCCCACCAACACTCCAGCACACTATCAGCCCTCCCGCCACAGCCCAGCACTCTAGCCCCCCACCAACACCCCAGCACACTATCCCCCCTACTCCCACCCACCATCGTGTCCATGGCAAGGCCACCTAGGCCAACAAGAGTCATGACATTCACGAAGGCCTTGCCCTCTTCTCCTGACACCCAGCATCTGGTGAGTGCAGCTGGCGCAAGGACCTCACCTTGTGGTGCTCTGACTAGAATCCTATGTGGGGGTGGTTGAAGTGGAAGGAATGGATGCATCCACCTGCAGTTGCTGATGTTGGAGGGCATTGCTCTCCCTGATTTGTTTTGGAAGGGCAGAGACCCCCTCGAACAACTCACACACCCTTTGCCCAAACCCACTCAGTGAAGCCGTGCATGCTGTAATGACAATCCTGGTCCTCACATTGTCGCGGGCCATCATCCTCGTGGCCCCATGGACGGCATCACGGATACCCACCATATGGTCACTGTGTGCAGTGGAAAATCGTATCCATTTGCCTCTGCCTTGCCTCCATTTCATTTAGCTGCTCCATGACAATGATATGATATGATGTGATATGGCATTTGTAACGTGCCTATACACAAGTGTTTTGAGGCGTGACGAGGCAGGGGGAGGGAGCAAGTGGAGACAGACAGCGATCCTACTAGGTCAGGTGTCATTCAGATCACGCAAGTGCAAGGGTAGAGGGGAAGGGAAAGTGCAAGGGGAAAGGGAGAGGGGAAAGTGCAGGACAGGGTTAATAGAATACAAGATAAATAATAGAGCCAGCTGGTGGCAAGTGCAAGGTAAGTGCCAGGAGGAGGGGCTGTAGGATACAGAGACAGTCCCGTAGTGCAGGGAGGCAGTGCAGGGAAGAGTGGCTGGACCAAGGACCGAGGTCGCTGACTGGCCCAGTTGCAGAATTCAGTGCAGGTTCAGTGATATTAGCAGGGGAGTGAGGGAGAGAAAGCAGAGGTAAATAGGAAGGTTTTGAGGTGCTTCCGGAACCGGAGATGGTTCTCCTCAAGTTTCGGGGAGGCAGGAAGGCTGTTCCAGAGGGAGGCCCCTGCTGCGGAGAGAGATCTACCCCCAACTCGTTGCTTGGAGAAGCGGCTGACCCTGAGGGAGTTGGAGGTGGATGCCCAAAGTGGCCATAGGCTGGTATGCTATGGGGTTTGGGGGTATTGCCTGCAGGGGCTGCCAACAGGGAACCATAGGAGTTGGTGTCATTGTAAGGGTTGCAGGGGGGTGCGCGCCAGCAGCGTGGTAGGCTCTGTGGACTAGGACTGTGCTCTATGACACAAACTGGTCTCTCAAGTGTGGTGGGTGGTGGACAGCACAGGCTACTTCCTGGTGTCGGAAGCACTGCTGCATGGTGGCTGTCACTTGTGCTGCTGCTCTCGCCTTGTTCCTCCAGAGACACGGTTGGTGGTGGTGTGTCCTCCGTGGCGGTGTGGACTGCCACATTGGTGTCCTCAGTGGCAACAGGTATGCTCCTGGTGAGCTGGGTTGGTGGTGTAGGCGAGCCCCTGCTGTGGCAGGGTGTGGTGGGGTGCATCTTGCGCCTAGGCGTGGCATGTCTTCCCCCTCGCAGGATGCCTGTGGTAGTGGTGCAGGAGAGTGCACGTGCAGATGGCCCAGCGGCGTCCTCGGCCCCTGACACCTCTGGTGATGCTTGTGTGCCTGTAGGGGCATATGGGTTAGAATTACAACAAGATGTCTCAAGTGTTTTGGCATACACAAAGGTAAATGCATAGTGATGGGTGTGGCCCCGGGCTGTTGGACTGATGCGCAGGCCTGGTCTGGTTGTGTTTGGTAGTGGATTGGCAATGATGCAGACTCATGCTGGAAGGGGGGGAGCACATTGGGGCATTGCATTTGGTCGAGGTGCATTGGCAGGGGTACATTGCTGCACTAGCTGTTGCTTGACTTGCATGAATCTGATCCCTATGACCAACTTTACAGTTACACATGATGATTTTGGGGAAGGATATGGTACTTTTTACTGCCAGGTCCCGATGGGGCACTGCTGTGCCCCCGCCATAGCTGTGTGGTGCATGGCGCTTGGATGTGTCCCTTGGCTGCCCTCACCACTGCTTTGGCTGACAGGGGTGGCATTGGTGCACTGGCAAATAGGTGTTGCGGTAGGTGCCTGTAGCGGCTCCTGCACACTGCCACCAGTGCAGTGCCCAGTTCGGGTCATTTCACTGGGGGGTGCTGTGCTAGGCTGTTGTAGTTAATACAAATTAGGGGGGGATTGACTCACCTTCTGCCTCCTGGTTGCCAGCACCCGCCTCGGCTCCTCTGACACCCTCGATCCCCTCCATGTTGATGACCAAGCTACATTTCTCTCCCCAGGGCGTGAGGTAAAGTTTTGGTGTTGGGCCTCCGCCAGTGGCTAGGCTGTCCGGTCTGTGCTGGGACAGGAGTCCCCGGACCCGCACACACAGGTCAATACACCTTTTACAGCAGTCTTCCCCATCCCGGGAGAAGGGGCCGACTGCAGACACCTTTTGGCTCACCACATAAAATAAAGAGCGGGTGCTAGAGTTCACTACTACAGGAGACCATGGCAAGGAAGGAGATAATTTTTCAGAGAGAGCAAATATTCTATTTACTTTCTTTGGTTACAAAAAGTCAATTGATCATTTATTATTCTTCAAAAAACACAACACTAATCACAATTAAAACTACAATTAATTGTTCAAGATAAAGCTAGTCGTAAAAACTTGCTACATAAACATAATCAACAATTAATTTAAACATTAATACACTGACAAAATACAGAAAGAATACATTATTCACACTACAATTATCAATCCAAAACAACTCACTGAATGTGAAGCTAGAAAAAAGTGCTAAAGTGACGATCTATTGCAGTTTATTTAGCCTTCAAAGTAAGACTAATCACTACCCAACATGTTTCATTCCTATCAAGATGTTCAATAGAATTATAGAAACTTCTTCAGGGGGATTCTGCTTAGATTCTGTGTCGTTGTGATGAAAACAACCTCAAAAGGGAAGTCGCTAACTTCTTTTTTTTGGCCTGTGGTGTCATGTAAAGTGAAATATATAAGGACAGCTCATTATTAGTTGTTCTTTGTCATCTACTTGACATATTCAATGAGGAACATTATAGGCATTCAATGAATGTAGTGCCACAAACAGTTCACCTACTTACTTAATGTATATTCTTTACACAGGTCGTCTCAAGGAGCTTAATTTCCCTCATAACTCTCTTCCTAAAACAACACACAAGTGCATAGACCAATCGTCAGTGACATCTGGTGATAAATATACTTTTCTTCTGTTGCATAATTTAAAGTTAGTAACTATTTGTAGTATTCGCTTACTAATACAGTTATTCTGTGTTAAGCTGTAATCAATGTCGGAGTGGTTTTCTTCTCAGTAGTAGACGTCGGTTTCTCACTGGGAATAAACACCCGACATCTGCAATTTAATTAAAGTTCCAATTTCTATTTAGCCATATTTTGATTATTTATATGCAGAGAAATGCAAACTAAAAACATTGCAAAGGTTAATGGACACTGATAGATGTTCATATTGTCCACAAGTTTAGTATGTTTCCTAATAATACTGGGATTACAGATAGTGTGAGCGAGATCGAACAAGTAATTTTAAGCCCTTCCGACTTGTATCACATCGCCTGTAAAAGTCAAGTGGTGCTTACTTAAATAGGTTGAGTCCAGTTTTGCTTGCATGAGCTTCTTAGTAGCCTTCTCAAGTTGACCGCAGTAGCCTGTTTGTAAATTCAGCGATCGAATGGTCCTAAATTCTGAAAGAGTAAACCAATAAACAATATTTGTAATGTGTCCGCTCTTTGGGGGTCATTATGAGTTGGGTGGTAAGGGATACCAGGAACCAGTAAGGAGACACGTGCCGGTAATCCCTTACCACCCAATTCTGAGGTCCCTTAGCGGGAACCGTAAAGGACGTGTGGTCTGACCACACGTCCTTTACGGTTCCCGCTAAGGGACCAGGGCGCTAATAACGGGCCTGCTATTCGCGGGCCCATTATTAGCGCCTTCCCCATTCCCTTGAGCCCTATGGGGGCTCGAATGGGAATGGGGAATGGTTGGTTGAATTGGGACTTACCGGGTCCGCACAGGTCGGAATGTCCCGGTAAGTCCCCATTCAACCAGACCGGTGCCGGACCCGGTATTGGAGGCAGGCACTGCTGAGCCCATTGCAGTACCATGGATTTGTTTAAAGAATGCATTATTGAACAGGACATAGTTTTCTGTTCATTTCAGTGCACCATAGTACGAATGAATTCGGAGTCATACCACCTTTTTATTGAATAACAACTTTTCTACCATATTGAGCGTAGCCTGCTGTGGAATTTTGGTGTACATAGAAATGATTTCTAAACCTACAAGTATCTCGGTTTCAATGTCAAATGGATATCCCTCTAACAAATTAATGACACTCGTGGTGTCACGTAAGTAAGAAGGCATCTTTGTAACAAAGCCTTTCAGGAAGTGGTCTGTAAATTTGGCCAGAGGTTCCAATATTGAGCCAGTACCAGAAACAATCGGTCTCCCAGGTGGGTTGTCCAAGGTTTAGTGGACTTCTCGTACCAAGTAAAATTTGGGTACACTGGGATTAATCGTGATCAAGTATTCTGCTTCCCTTTTCGTTATCCATTGACGTTCACTGGCTTTCTCCACCTTCATAGTTATGAGAGATTCTAATTGCTCAGTCAGGTCCAGACCAATTACTTTGTAAAAGGAAGTATCACACAATTGGGGATCACATTCAGTAATACACACTTCCCTATCTTGAAGTACTATGGCTCCTCCTTTGTCAGCCTTTCTGATCACTATAGTCTTATTCGACTCTAATGATTGCACCGTTCTTCGTTCTTTGCTAGACAGATTTAAAAATTTTCTTTTTTGGTTATATCTTCTAATGCTTCTACTTCCAGCAAAACTATGTTTTCAAACACTATAGACTAAAGACTAGAACTAGTCGTAGGGGGGCAAAAAGACAAATGTTTGTGGAACCCACTGTTAATATCCTGTATCACAAAGGGATTGTCTGTGAAGCATTGTTTAAAGTGCATCTTCCTTAATAACTGCTGTATCTCAATCCTCATGGTAAAACTGTCATAGTTGTTCATTGGTACAAGACCTAACCCTTTTTCCAGCATCAGAATCTCATCTGGTGTTGGCGAATAAGAGAAAAAATTAATTAGTATGCTGTCCAGTTCCTTGCTTGGAGGGGGTTCGTATTCCCATGCCATCTGGTCCCTGTCTAAAAAATGAGACAATGACGTACCTCTAGTTCTTTGGCCTTGATTGCGTTGTTGAGGCCTACGTCGAATGTTAAATATTACTCTCCCTCGTGCCTGTCCTCTATTAGTCCCATTAAGGGCAGGCTCACTCATTGTTTTATCATCCCCAGAGCTTGCCGAATTAAAAGAGGTGTTGCCAAAACATACATATTTTCTGGTGCCAGATGTGGTCTCATTAAATTGGCTTGGGATATAGTCGTCTTGAGTGTATCTAAAGGCCTTCTCATGTGTAAAATCAATGAGCTCCTTTTTCAGTCGTCTGACCCTATCTCGTGTGGTTTGTTCCTTAAACTCATTCATTTCCTTCAGGACTTCTATTCTCTGGTACACATTTCATAAAGTCTTTTTCTAAGGAGGTTAGTTCAATAGTGAATGTTTCTGTCATCTCTTTTGCCGTGTCAATTATCAAGAGGAGCCAGTCTCTCCCACACTTGTTCGCTATGTACCTACACTGTATCATAACATTTTTATTCTCAAGGAAAAGGCAAGGTTCGTTCCTGACCACCAAACTGTGGCAAAGCTCCATTCCTGAGATACCCTAACATGATAGAACCATGTAATTCTGTTCTGATTATTCTCTTTTTTAATTTGAATAATTTGTCCCAATGACTCACATTTGCTAATAGTGAGTTCTCCCCATCAGTCGAGAACAATGAGGACCTTGCTAGTAATCTGTAACGTATTTCTCATCATAACATTTTGTTTTCTCAACTGCCATATTTACTCATTCAAAGTGCACCTGAATCAGGCCTTGTGCACTTTACCAAATCTAATGTCTGATGGTCAAACATGTGTGTTAATAGAAAGAGAATGATTTTTAAGTACATTTTTCCCATGACCAATATACGTGCTCAAAACTTTATTTAAAATATGGGGACATTACGAATAAACGCACCTCGGTCAGCCCTGGTTAAAGCATAAACAACATATAAAATAAATTCTGGGTGCTGGAGTTAACTACTACTCAGGACCACGCCAATGAAGAGAGGAAAAAATATTCAATTTACTCTCTTTGGTTACAAAAAATCTATTCATCATGTATTATTCTTCAAAAAACACAACACTAATCACAATTAAAACTACAATTAATTGCTCAAGATATAACTACAGGTAAATTACCTTAATAAACAAATGCTTGCTACATAAACATAATCAACAATTAATTTAAACATTAATACACAGACAAAATACAGAAAAAATACATTATTCACACTACTATTATCAATTCATAAAAAAAAGCTCACGGAATGTGAAGCTAGAACAAAGTGCTGAAGTGACAATCTATTCCAGTTTGTTTAGCCTTCAAAATAAGACTAATCAATACCCAACATGTTTCATTCCTAGCAAGGTGCTCTATAGAATTATAGGAACTTCTTCAGGGGAATTCTGTTTAGAATCTGTGTTGTCGTGATGAAAACAACCTCAAAAGGGAAGTCGCTAGCTCCTTTTTTGGGATGTGGTATCCTGTAACGTGAAATATATAAGGACAACTCATCATTAGTTGTTCTTTGTTGTCTACTTGACATATTCAATGAGGGACGTTATAGGCATTCAATTAATGTAGTGCCACAAATACTTCACCCACTTACCTAATATATATTCTTTACATAGGACGTGTCAAGGAGTTTAATTTCCCTCATAACTCTCTACCTAAAACAACACACAAGTGCATAGACCAATCGTCAGAGACATACAGTGATAAATATAATTTTCTTCTGTTACATAATTAAAAGTTAGTAACTATTTGTAGCATTCACTTACTAATAGAGTTATACTGTGTTAAACTGTAATCGATGTAGGAGTAGTTTTCTCCTCAGTAGTAGACGTTGGTTTCTCACTAGGAATAAACACCCACCATCTGCACTTTAATTAAAGTTCCAGTTTCTATTTTGCCGTATTTTGATTATTTATACGCAGAGAAATGCAAACTAAAAACATTGCAAAGGTTAATGGACACTGATCGATGTTTATATCGTCCACAAGGTTAGTATGTCTCCTAATAATACTGGATTACAGTGGGTGTGAGCGAGATTGAACAAGTAGATTTAATCCCTTCCGACTTGTATCACAGCGCATGCTAACACCTGTAAAATTCAAGTGGTGATTACTTATATAGGTCGAGCCCAGTTTTGCTTGCGTGAGCTACCGCCCGCCAGATTTGTGTGCAGCGCTGGGATGTTGTTTTCCTGCTGATGGTGCCATAGAGCTCCGCATGGTGGGACACACCCTCATCCACCAAAACCGCAAGCTCTGCCTAAGTGTATTTGGGGTTCTGCAGGCGACCTTGGGTTGCCTTGCCCCTTACCCTCTCCTGAGACATTTCAGATACTCTGGGAGTTTGGATGGCTGGCAAGGGCTCTGATTTGTGATGGATTGTGATTTTGAAAATGGCACCCGCAATGCTTTCCGTTACAGCAGTGACGCATTTCCTGCCAGCGCTAATAACATGTGCTAATTGCGTCGGCACTAATAGCGCCGTCAGCGGTAGCATTATTACTGCTGGGATTTTGGGCGGCAGCCCGCTTTCCGGCGCTGTTTCCACTGGGCACATTTAGCGTTACCACCGTTGCCATGTGTGCATGCCCGCATACTTGTGATGTAGCGCTATGCACGCCACGGGTCCTGGTGGTAACGCTATATCTGCTGAGCGGAAATAGCGCTCTCTTACCGCCCAACTTGTGATGAGGCCCATGGTCTCTTGTTTACTCTTATGTAAGAGAGCTCCAAATTATTCATACATGTAATTAATGTAGAAACAATTTACATGAAAAAGAGACAGCTTGTAACGTGTTGCAAAAAATTTTGTTAGAAGGTAAATAAAATTAATTTGAATTATTGATAACACCCAGATGGATTTTTGCTCTCCTGTGTTAAACTTCAACAATGCACAAAATAAACATGTCACCCAAAACTTGTGCTTGACTGGAAAGTTTCACAGATCTTTATTTTTCAAAAAAGGAATCTGAAAATCTGCTCAAAGATTTAATTAATGTTCCAGTGGCAGATGGAATTTTGTTATGTGCAGGCACAAGCAGAAGGCATTGTGAGATCACAACCCAAATGTAATAAGGAATTACAGTTACGGTAGTGATGTCTTTTTCTTTTTAGTTATCACAAGTCGACTGTTATAATAACGTTATTTACACGCTTGTATATGGCTATTGCAGGATGCCATGTCTTAATATATAGCATCATGCTGCATAACTTCTGCTTCTGAGCACTTTGAGACACTGCAGCATCTGCAATGGCAGAAACATGAGAATTTCAGAAAATTGCAGTAAAGTGCAACTCCCAGTTCCCAAACATGGTCTAAGCAAGTGCCCAGCTTTATAAATGCTAAATCTAGGTTTTCGGTTCTATAAAGACAACACTACAGCTGTAAAATCTTTGCCGTTAGGTGACGTAAGAGGCCAGTATGATCCTTAAATGAAAAAGAGACATTTCAGAAGACGCGATAAGACGTCTTACCGCCTTTTATTCACAACGCTAACCAGGAATATTTGATGTTTTTTGTCAGCGCTCAAAAACAGTACACACCGAAAATTGTATGTACAGGTACCGTGTTTAGCATGTATTGTCTGAATGATGGCATGACCAAACTGAACCCCGAGCACACTGGGTACAAGAACCATCTGATTTACAACCAAAACGTTTGTGTCCTGACTGGATGCGGGGCAGTGATCTGGACTGGGGGTGGTATGGAGCGCCCCAAGTTCACTCAGGAGAAAAGGGTGTGAGAAATAAAGACATGGAACCTTTGTCACATCAACCTTTCTTTAATCTCAGCACCGGAGAACTGCCAAGCACGGTATTTCCCTAATGCTTATGCGCATCTCCTAATTGGTCCATTGAGGTGCGACAAGTGCTGCGCGTCACCCCACCATTAACCGTGTCCATTCCAGGACACAACATCTTCCCTGTTCGGATAAACAATGTTCATTACTCACAGTTCTCATTCTCAGATTTCCTCAATCAATCTTACTGGTCTCTTAATGCATCACGTAGGTCTTGTGGACAGTTGCACAACTGGTTCAGAGTCTTCACTACTTGAACCCTCCTCACGATTTGCCTCTTCACTCGCCTCTTCTTGACTCTCTTCTTCTCCTTTCCTATATAATTTGAACTGAGAGATGTTCCATGCAATGACTCATGCAGGGGCCTGGGCTGTCACCATCAATCCTTTGATATGCAATACAATCATGTGAGTTGGATCAAACTTTGACTCTTATTTTCTCTCTTCTGCATATGAGAACTTTGTCTCAGGCTTGGAGTGTCGAGAATTTGGAGTCAGCGTAACTCTTCATCTCTTGTTTCTTAGCTGCATTAGTGGACATAAGCGCCTTACGGTCCTTTCTTGGGGATTTCACTATGTGTGGGAGCCTGGTCTTTACCTTCGGTCTGAATAGTAAGTTCAGAGGGACATCTCCCGGTCGTTCCAATGCGGTGAGTTTCTTTAATCCCTGAGCATGTTGCACACTGCTTGATTCAGTGACATTGAGCACAGCTTGTTTTGCTGAAGAACTTTCTTTAGACTCCCCATGAACTTTTTCACCATGCCATTGGCTTGAGGCCATAGGAGAGTGATTTTCCTGTGGTGTATGCCCATATGTCGCGTGAACCAGGCAAATTCCAGACTGCTGAATGGTGGACCATTGTCTGATTTTAATACCTCAGGAATGCCCCATGCCGAGAATAAAATCAGTTGTACTTGAGGCAAACGCGAATACTCACCCATTACGACCATCCAGTATTTTCCACCACCAAGGGGTCAGAAGAATTTGATTGCTATGTGCGTCCAGGACGCTACTGCCATATCAAACTTCTAAAGAGGTTCTGGATTATTGGGCTTGGACGTGCTTTGGCACAGACGACACGCTTTCACTGTGTTCTCCATCATAGCATCTATTTCCGGGAACCACATAGTGTTTCTTATTTGACGCTTAGTGGTGACCATCCCCCAATGGCCCTAATGGGCTAGATCCACGACTTGCTGTCATAGGTCAGTGGGTATTACCATTCGGTCACCTCGCATGATGAGACCTTCTGCAGTCACTGACAGTTCATCTTTGACTGTAGTTTGTGTGTGAGTTCTTCTTTGGTTTGGCGTCATGTAACCCCACTTCTCTCCATCTTCTGGATGCTATTAGTTCTCTTACTTTCCTAAGCATGTTGTCCTTCAGGCTGTGTTCTCGCACCATATTATGTTCTTACCTATGCCATTTGACAAACTCGTCATTCAGGGACCGGAAAGTCCCAGTGGAAATAAAAACTGTCACAGTCACTCCGCTAGTAAAAAAAAACAGGTCTAGATCAACAAGACCCTCCCAATCTTACACCAATCACAAACTATAACTTTTTGTTAAAGATACTTGACAACATAGCCACACATCAACTCCAGGAATATGTTGATAGGAACAATCTTCTACATTTCCAACAGTCAGGGTTCAGAAACGCACACAGCACTGAATCTGCCCTGTTAGACTTACAAATCAGAATGCTTGGCATTCTGGACAAAGGAAAAGCAGGCTTGTTAATCCTATTGGACCGCTCGGCAGCTTTCGATTTATTAGATCATCAGAAGCTCCGAGAGGCCTTAGAGACTTCAGGAAATTGCTCTAAGGAGGCCATTGACTGGGTTGCATCCTTTCTTGAAGATAGACAATCCAAAATTACATGGGGAAGACATTCCACCACATCCAGACCTGTGGACTGTGGTGTTCCACAGGGAGCCAGCTTCTCGCCACTGCTTTTTAATCTTTATCTCCGCTGTCTCTGCATCCTTCTTTCACAACTTGGAATTTATTTTACTAACTTCGCAGATGACACCCAACTAATACTAGAATTGTGTGGTGACCATACACTCGACAACAATAGACTCTCAGCAATATATAATACCATTGAAAATTGGATAAAGTCACACTGGATTTGTCTGAATAGCTCCAAGACACAGCTTATGACATTTGGATAAACCAAAGTCCTAAACAACCTAGACCCAGCTTACTCCTCTTTTCTCATAAAGGACTCCACCATCAAAGTGTCAGACAAAGTCAAGACACTCAGGATTTACTTACAATCCTATTTGGGATCCAAGGCTCAAACTTCGTATCTCAAGCGAAACTGCCAATACTATCAAAGGCTTCTATGCCGCATCAGGCCTCATCCAAACAAACAAAATAGTGCCACAATAGCCAGACCCACCATTCTGTCACGTCTCGACTACAGTAATGCCCTGCTCTTGGGAGCCAGAAGTAAATGTATCAAGCAATGTCAAATAATACAAAACAATGCAGTTCAATCCATCGCAGGCAAGTCAAGAGGTGAACATATAGCAAGTGACAGAAAAGACCTCCACTGGTTAGCCATGAAAGAGCGTATCACTTTCAAATCCTTGACACTGGTCCATCGTTGCTTATACAGAGCAGCCCCAGACTATTTCAAACAAGAATTCAAATGGTATGAGCCAAGATCTGAAAGGCAGGGATCTCAGCAGCTGACGATATGCCAAAAATAAGTTGCTTTAGTCTAAAAAGACAAATATACATGGCAAATGCTATATAACTGGATCGTTCATCTAGTCTGATCTGGTGGTATCCCTTGTTTCGATCAGGTTTGGTGAATATTTAGTAAACTAATTATGAATGACGCTAACTTGGAAGTGGTCAATAGTTTTATATATACCTTGGATTTTCTCTTTGTACATCTCCAACCTTTTCTTACTATGGCGATTGTATTTTGTCTCCTATACACAAGTGGTTTGTGATAAAACGTTTTGCGACTAATATTGGTGGCAATAATCTGGAAGGTTGAATTAAAATATACTTAACCAGTATAATTCCAGCACTTACCTTTGACCTGTAATTGTTATCGGAACCCTATGTGGAATGGTTGGAGAGGCTTGAATGGAAAATCCTTAGAACCATGTTAAATGTCACTAAGACAACACCAGTAGGCTTTACGATGTGAGCTGGGCTTAAGCTCACTTCAGTCTCAATGGCTGTTAAAGCATTGTAAGTTGTATTTTTCATTGCTAGTTAGGAAATCTCAAGATAACACCTTGTTGGCCCTTAAAGCAATAAAGCCAGAAGCAGAATTCCCTAATACATTTTTGAGGGCTCTAAAAACGACAGTTTGTCGGCATTGTGATGACGTGGACTTTCCAGTACATGCAATATTCGATATGCCAGATTACATTAACCTTCTCATAAAGAAGACCTGGGCATGGGCTAGAACGCTAACTATCCAAAAGGTAAGCAGTAAAAGGTGATATTCTGAATACAGCCAGCAGGGATTTGTTTCAACTGGTCCCTATGCATATCTGTTCAGGATTTGCATTGGGAAATGAGAGAATTCACTATCCATCTTTGTCTAAACATTTTTCCCACGTGGAAGTTGGCTGGGTATGCTGTTGAGGACGGATTATGTAGGCTCTGTCATGGAGCAGTAGAGACAAAACACCATATTTTAACACAATGCCTTAGTTTAAAATTGCAATATCAAAAAGGCATATGCTACTTGTGTCAGTAAACTGATGAATGTGCAGAAAGGTCAATTCTGGAGTACATTGTACGGAGCATTTGCATTGGTTATTACTGCAGCAGGTTACTATGCATGTAAAGAGGCAGTGAAAACTGTTGTGTTTTTACATTAATTCAGCAAATTACTTTGTGCAAGAACTGGTCTGTATAAAATATCTTGATTATGACATTATAATTAGATTTGTTGAATTTCTGATTATGGTAAATTCATTTCAATTTAATTTTAGGTTGGCAGAGATGCCATGTTGCCTTGGACTATGTTGAGAGTCTATAACATTGAGTATCATTTTGATTCTATGACTGAACAGCACCGTCTATTTTTTCTTATTTGTTATATTAATTGTTATTATAATATTTTTGTCGTTTTAAATATATTTAACTGTGCCTAAGGCTTAGTATGGTAACTAAGTGCACAATAAATAGCATTAAATTATATCGTTGAGGTGCATGCCAGGATGTCTTTCACACCCAATTGCTCTTTTTACTTGCCGCTTGTCCACACTGATGCATATCTTGTTGAACGCTCCTTGTTTCGGGATGGCTACCACATAAGATACCCATGGAGTGGGACCACTGTCTGGTTCGATGATGTTTTCATTGATTCGACACAATTTGCTTTTCAACTTGTGTTTGCAGCTGAATAGGTATCCTCCACAGATGTTGCGCAACCAGTGCTACCGATTCATCAATGTGGATGAGTATCCCTTGAAGCATCCAACGCCTAAACAACTCAGGAAAACATTGAGCGATTGGCATGTCATGCTGACTGGCTTAAGTCACAAACGTGTTCTTCATGTCGAGGGCTGTGGGACAACCCAACAGGTTGCTTCCGGGGACTTCTCTTTGAATAACGTGAAGTTCTGCCATGGTATATCTTCCTTTGTAGCAGAGCATAGTGGAGACCTCTCCATGGTTTCAGACTGGACCTTTTCGCACCCAACTGGAATACTTTCAGTTCTGATGGTGACAATCACGGTATATGGGCAATCTTATGAAACTCTGACATGCACATAATGTTAAAAGTGGGTTCAGTGTCAACAACAAATTTCGCCGGGTGCTTCCCGTTAGGTATGTCAATCTCCCTCCGGTGCTGTCAACACATCTTTCATCATCTATGCATAATTGAGTTGACTTCTTTCTTGGAGCGGCGGAGGCAAGGGAGATTGCCCTGTGATCTGTCTCACTTGGCTCACAAGATCTCTTCTTGCTATTCAGTCGCTTCTGGTCTTGCCTGGTGGTTTGACATTGTTTCCTTGTGCTCTGCTAAATGGTGAGTTGCATACTGTTGCCACGCAATTCTCTCTCTCACAGTTGGCGGATTTGTGTCCAAACGCAGGGCATCTTGATCCCTCTTCATGCCGGAAGGGTAGGCCACACCGATAACATCTTCCTGTTGAGGAATACTTTCTCGAGGGATTGACCACAGGGTACTTGCCTCTTCCACTTTGAGTGATTTCATATACTTGTTCCCTTACAGGCCCCTTGTTCCCCTTGTTTGTTTCAAACTGGAATGCTTGCGAGTCTCCTCGGGGTCCTGTTGACAGACAGCCTCCAATGATTCTCAGTCTGATGGCCTCTTCATTTGTACATTTATGGATGTCACAGTGAGCCACCAAATTGCAGAGCCGTTTTGCAAATAAGTTCATGGACTCACCTGCTGACACGCAGTATTGAAAGTATGCCTTTCATGATCTACGTTCCATTCGCGGTCAAAATATATACTCAGCGCCTCCTTGGGTCCCACATATGTTTGAAAGTGGAAAGAAAGTGGGTATGAGATCTTCAACTTTATCCCCTACTAAGTTTATCAACAGCCTCCTGGCAAATATGTCTGGTGCCTTTTCATCATGAGCTGTGAGGAAGTTTTCAAACCTGCAAATCCAGCGTTCCCAATCTTGGTCCTTGATCCCCCAGGTCAAATGGCACTAGTCTGCAAAAAGCAGCTGCACTAGGCGCATCATCCTCTGCTGCCTCATTTGCAGATATTTTGCAGGTGGGGGTACAGTACTTGTAAGGATGTCACTAGTAGGCGAGACACCACGGGGTGCACATGGTGAATAGCTTGTTCTAACCAGGCTCCAGTTGTCAGGTTCTGTTCCATGGGATGAAATTCCATCCTTGTTGCCATTTTCATGTCCTGATTGGATGCCAGGGCAGTAATCATGAACGGGGATGGTATGGCGCACTGTGAGACGCCAGAAGGTGTCTCACATGCTGATCCCCGGAGATTTGTCATCCAGGTGGCCAGGACACGGCCATTACTGTTGGATCCAGTTCCTGGGTGGATCAGTGCGGGAGGATCGCCTGGGTGAGGGATGCTCGGGGAGTAGGATGGGGGCACCCGATGGCGAGATGCAGTATCCCCTTTCCTTTATGACCTCTTCCCCATCCTACTATATAGGATTTACTGACATCCCAAATCCCCCACCCCCTTTTCCCCTCGAACACTGAAACAAGGAGAAGAGGGATTGGGAAGATGAGATTACTGATGAAAAACATGCTCAGAGCCAGAAGAAATACTATTGACAACAGTCTGTCCCATTAACGAGGCCAGGCAAAGTAAGGCCTCCCTTTACAACTTTGCATACCTTAACCGAATCATCACTCCCAGGAAGTATAAAAGGCAGAGCAGGAGAGCACACTTTGAGCGAGTTGGGGATGCTGGAAGGTGCTGGGAAGAAGGAGAAAGACCTATTGCTCTGCAGAGACCCTGGTAAACCTGGAGGAGGAGAAAAATGCGCAAACACTGGCACTGTTACTTGGGAGGCGACTGCTGTGTGGAGGAGGGAACTGTACCTCCAGAAGGCAAGACCAGGGGCAGCTGGGGTTTCGTGGTGGTACCAACAAACCCCTCCCCTTGGCCAGGTTGATGAACCCAGATCTCTGAGGGGCAGAGGGACAGACCCTGACCTCCGAATATCATCCGCCTTTTAGCTCCTGCAGCTCCCAATTACGGAAAAAATGCTATTTCAGGGATCTGTGAAGTGTGAGCGGAATTAGCCTAGTGCATTCTGGGACTTTAAGTCCCAAGACCCTATTTGCAAGTGGCAATATTGTATAAAGAAAGAGAACTTGAATACAATGGAACTTTGTGAAACCAAGACATGTACCAGATACAGGGCCTCATTGCAACCCAGGTGTTAAGGGGTTAACGGTGCCTTAAAAGGTGTCAGCGCCGTTAAACCCTTAACGCCTGATTACGAGGTCCCTTTGCGGGTTGCACTTTAACACCTGCTTTTAGCAGGCGTTAAAAAACCAACCCGCAAAGGGACCTAGGAGCTAATTACAGCACCGTAATTTACGGTGCCGTAATTAGCGCCTTCCACAGTCCCATTGAGCCCTATGGGGCAAAAATGGGAATGGGGAAGGGCCATGGCGGCATGGGGAATTGCCGCCCCACCAACCTTGGAATGGGGTGGTATTTCCACATTCTACCATGGCGGACTTGTTACAACACCGGCACCAACCATGGTGCTAATAGCGTTATGGTTTAGCGCCAGGGTTGTAATGAGGGCCACAGAGTGGCATGTTTGGTGCCCCCCCCCCCCTTCTGAGCAGGGAAGAATTGCTGGACTATGAAATTGAAGTAGTCCTGCAGTGGGTTACGTTGAATCCCATGCACACTTGAAAGTCTTTGATTGTCTGTAAACTGAAGTTGGCCTGAACCCGCCTGAGGGGGGCTAATTGTAGAAAAGGGTTCTAAGCCCGGAAGAGGGGGATCCTGGGTGAACAGTAATGCACCTGAGAAGATTATTGAGGCAAGTGTGAACCTGACTGAGGGATGCCTAAAAATTTAAGTTGGTCTGAATCTGACTGAGGGAGGCTAATGGTGAAAGAAGGATCAGAGCCTGGCTGAGGGGGATGCATAGTGAAGAGTAAATCGCCCAACATGAATATTAAGAAAGGAGAATGTCTTTGGTGTTTGTGATACATCAGGTCCTCTGAGGCAAGAGACTTCGCACAAAAAAGACTTGGGCACAGAAGGCCCTGATGTTGGTGAAAGAAACTGTGACCTCATGCCAGAGAAGCCGAGGAGTGTGCTGTGCTTGAGTGACCCGCCTTGTCCTGTGATAAAAACGTGGGGAAGGGAGGCCCATGGCCTAACATCCCGACTTATCATTTTGTGAACACCTCTTTCTTTTTGTGAACATTATCGCACACTTTTTGTGGCATAGCGGTAAGGACTGGCAATCATTTTCTTTAGATAGGCCCTTTTTAATTGACTAGACTCCACCAGGACTGTATTATTATTTGATGATTGTAGCTTGCTCCCATCTTAGATTTAGGTGTAGATAGGTGTTTTTCACACCCCTGATAAAGTTCAATAAACACCCTTGAACTGTGATCACTTGTGTCTGTCTTACTTTGATACCATGCCTTCCTTACAGCTGCGCAAATTCACTCAGGAGAAAAGGGCATGAGAAATAAAGACCTGTGTCACATTAAACTTACTTTAATCTCTGTGCCAGTGAACTGCCGAGTGTGGCAATTACCTACTGTGCATGTGCGAACATGCGCATCACCTTATTGGTCCATTGAGGTGTGACGAGTGGTGCTCGTCACCCACCATTAACCGTGTCCGTTCCAGGACACAACAAAAACGTTTGCCACAGGGGTCGAAAAGACTGGTGACCAACCCTCGGCACCCACCTAAAAGCTTAAAAGTATTTACAGAAACACACCCACCTGAGAATCAATATGCTACCGGATCAGCCTGTGTTCAGTCCTGCTCTGTGACCTTTAGAAGCCTGGCTGTTCCGGTGAGGCTGACTGCTGTGTTCTTCTCGAAAGGGAAAACAATCTCTGTCTATTGATGGTTTCAACAGTAGGGAGATTGCAGGCTTACGGTGCAGCTGCTGAGCCTCGAAAGAGCATATAGGACAGCACATCTGCTCTTTCCACTATGCATACTTCTGAAGGGGGAAAAATCACTAAAGACATGTAAACAAAGTGACCAAGAAAAAAGATTCATCAATGAAAGCACCCAAGTACTAAGTGCCTAACCCGGAGCAGGATGGATTGATTTGCCCTTTGTAGTTGCTCAATAGCTTCAGTTTCAGACAGGCAGGGCAACACAAAAAGGACTGTCTGGCTGAGGTATTCAGTTATTGGCTTAGGACAAAAAGATTTTGCTGGTGCAAGATGGAGTGCATTCTCCACTTTACTGGGGTAAGTGTAAGGATGCACAATATTTTCAGTATTCAAAAAAGCATCCTTTCTATGAATTGTTGCTATAGTTCTTATCAGTGAACTGCAACCTGTGGCTCGCCAAGTGTTCGAGACTACAACTCCCATGATCCCTCTCCATTGACTATGCTGGCTATGACTGAAGGGAGTTGCTGACCAAAAGGTCTGGAGAGAGAAAAGTTGCCGGCACCTAAACATGGCATGGTTTTAGCACTAAGGCAAGCATTGTACTGGTTCAGAAACATTACAAGAATATGTATTTGCACTTTGTCCAATGTTGCCATAGTGCTAATGCCAGAACTTGCACAGATATAACGTTCATGGAATGAGGCCCCAGATTTTGTTGGCAAAAGAGACAATGACATCTGGGCAATTAGGCATCAAAAGCATTCATGCAAAGTCAAAAGATACACATCTGGCCCTGAACAGATGCTGCTTATAGACACGTAGATTAAGAACTCTGTGCTTTTATGGATAAGGAAATCTTCCACTAAGCTAATGGGCCTCATTACGGGTCTGGCTGTAACCCTGCCAGTGCTACCGCCGGGTTTCCGACGGACCCGTTATATTTTACTGGCACCTGACGTCCTGGTATCACCGGCTCATTACAAATCTGGTGGCCTGGGAAGTCAGGCACCAGTAAATTGCAAGTCCCCATTCCAATATAGTCCTATGGGAGTGGAGACACAGACGCACCGGCTCCGTTAGCAATGGTCCTGGTGCTTCTGTGAATAGTCTGCCAACCGCCAGCGCCCGGCAGGGTCTGACCTGTCCACACAACGGCCATGACAGGCAGACACAGAATTTGTTGATCCGGAAACAAGGGTGCCAGTGAGCTTACCAGCACACTTGTTTCTGCACCGGCAAGCTCGTAATGAAGCCCAATGTCTTGCAATATCAGCCCTCACTTGTGTACGAGTGCGATAGAAATAAAATATCAATATCAATAGCACAACAGTTGAAGTATGTGAGCATGCTAAAAAACAGCACCTTTATTTCAGCCCAAAATGATACAACCCTCCAAGGGGGTTGGAGGGCACCAGACTTCAGATTATTTTGTTCAACTAGGCTTTGGTCTGCCCGATAGGTAATTTCTGATGTTGGTGCCATTTTTGCTAGCACAGCAGACTATCTGGTGATGTCATCAGCCAGCATGTTGGACTGGCTTCTGTTATTATCTGTCGCATAGGCCTTGGCACAGGTTTTTTGTCTTACCGGTTAGCCTCCATTTCAGCGAGGAATTGTTTCCCTACTGGGAGCTAGTGCTTACACAGGAAGAAGGGAATTGGGATTTCACCATTTAAGAGAGAGTGAATAGGCAGCCCGGCTTTATGTCTGTTTCTCTACCACCACCAAATTGGCCAACAACCCTGGGTAGCTGGCAGATTCACCAGGTTTCTGATCTTGGAAGGGTGGCTCTGGCAGCCCTTGTTGCAGATCCTATGATCCTATGTCCTCAGAGACATTTGGATAGAGAACCCTTATAGGAGCACCATTGACATCTATTTAGGCAGACTACTGGTGCAAGTGAAGGCGTCTCCTGGGTCAAGGTCAATTAGGCTTTATTTTTTCCTTTCAAAGTCTTTATATTTTTGAATTTCTCCTTGCACAATTGAATGTGGCTTGTTTTACTTTAAAATATGTATTTTGTGTACCTTAATCTGGCTTCAGCAAAAACTTCACGACACATGCGAATCTTGTTGGTGATTTTTGACTGTTTAATATCTGTGTTTGACTCATCTATTACTTTTGGCTATTGGGTAATGCTCTTGCGCTACCTGTACTGTAAGCCAAAACATTTGTTATGGAAGATCATATAGGGGGAGATGGAATGTGAGGGGGGGCACAGCACCTCTGCGTGTTTGTCTTTTTACATACCCATTCACGACACATGGCCCTTCACACCCATTATGTGCCCAAAAAACACACATCTCCAGGATCTTGTTGTGCTAGCCCTCTCATGCAGTAACAATTATGTGTCTGGCAGTCTAATTTCTAAGCACTCTTCTGAAAGGTAATGGCATTATGGCAGCTGTAAATCAGTTCCTACTGCAAATAAAGTGTTATGATATGATAGGTTATTTATAATGCGCTTAATACCCAGAGGTTTCTAAGCGCAGACCCGGGGCTCGAACCTGTGGTGCTCAGTGTCATCTTTCTTCCAAGACAAGCACGTTGCCCCTGAGCTATCCTCCTGAGAAGTGTTGCAACAAAGTGTGCCACCAGACACTTGATTTATAAGCAATATCTCCCTACAATTAGTTTAAACTTCGGAACTGTCAAATGCTCATTTAATTGGAGAAACTGCTTTCCACTGTTACTGTGACAGTATTGCTCATGCATGGGCAGCTGTCGATAAAATCGTGATGTTATATTATAACACGTAATTAGTTTATTTTCCATAGGCTAGCGACATTCGTTGAGCTCATCTCTCAGCATAGCACGAACATGACACGTCCCAAGCCACTAATCTGCTGATCACGGCTCATTTGATTCAGATTGAACATTTCTGACCACGGAGTCAACCCAACTTTCTGTCTACCAGCCTTCCATTCCACTGAACTTGCAGAATCTAAATTAGTAGCTGCAAGATCATTCATGTCACGACACATTTCCTTGGACTGATGCAGTAGGTCACAACAAAATTGTGACTCCTTACAGTAAAAGACAATAGAATATTAGCCTTGAAGAAGACCTCCAGGGATGAAACATGTGTCGGCAACTACAACCTAGGATTAACATAATTACCTTGCATATTGGATTTCTCTGTACTTTTATATATAGCAGACTGGAAAGAATATATAACTGTATTAGGGTTGCGGGAGCCAAACGTAGGTTTCACAAGCCTTCACTCATTTATACCTGCTGGCTAAGGGCATAGCCACTGCACCTATTGGCATGCAGCATAACCCAATGTTAAATGACCTGCATTCTACCCAGGCCCGTAACTAGTGGCCTGACACACCCACACTCTCTTTTAATTCTCTCAGCATACATTTCAGTTGTTATTCCTTGCAAACGTTTGATGTTTTTATAATCAATTTTCCTTCCTCTTTCACTGAAAATTCTGTGTTTAATGTTATGAAAAATATATCAAGATGTCAGTCAAGGAGAGATGCAGCAACTTAAGAAGATCAGTGTGAACTGCTTGTAAAACCTTAATCATCCACAATCTTTGTTGGTGCCTATAGCTTAGCTTCTGGCTGCACTTGTTTGACTACTGTATGCATGTATACTTCCTATTTAAGTTTTGGTGTTTCATTGAGCGGTGACGCAAGTAAACACTTTGGTGATTCATTTAATCATTTTCACAGATTTCTAAATGTGAAGGTACCACCTAATTTGGAAGCGAGGAAATACTTGGCAAGTGACAGAGTTGAATAGTGGCCATTCTTGGACCAGTCCTTGCTTTTCAACCAACACCATTCTGTGACTAGTAGTTTACTTGTCCACTAAATGATTATACACCTATTGACAGCATGTAAAGCACTGTTGTCAAAAACAACAGGACCGGTGCTGTTAAAAGATGACACATGACCTGGGTACATTTGCCAGCCATTGGAACTTTTTCTTTTGTAATGAATTGCCACTCATGCCTTTATTTCATAGAAACTCAGTACTGTGACTGATTCTAAAAGGTTGTTCTGTTTTGTCTATTTTCTAACACATCACAGACCATTCACGCTTGTGCGGTGGAGAACACAGCTGTGTTTTGTACCCTGGCGTGTTTATTTTAGATGAGGTGGTCCTGTAAATCACAGAGAAGCGCAAATAGAAGTATTCTAATAGGTTGTTGGCATGACCATCATTTTACTTTCCAAACTCTTCTCCAGTTTATTTCTGTGGCATACAGAATCATTTTTCTACTCCCATCCACAACTTCTTTCCTCTATCTCCTTCCATCTCTTCCTTCTTGCCGCCTACCGTTTCCACCCGTCAATGTAAATGCAACCTAAATCTATTTCCCTAAAGCAAACTGATGCTGAAAAACCGCAAACTGTGCTGTTCCCTTTAAGTGGGAGGCAGATGGCTTAGTGGTGGGAGAATCAAAGACCAATGGCAGCTTTTTCAAGTTTAAGTGCGAGAAGCACCAGAAAACAACATCATTTTAGTTATGATCTCTGTCTCTCACTCACTACCACGAGAAGGGAAAACCTGTGGGATGAAGGTAATCACCAGTTCCACCTGAGACCTAGCATGCAACACATTGGGCCTTTGCGTACATTCCACCCAATGACGGGGTGTTTCCAAGTATCTGGTGATACCAGGAGATTCAGAATGTAAACGTTTGAAAATGGAACATCATTTGTAAATGTTCAAAGAGGCCTGAATATATCTAATATATAATCCTGTTTACCAGAGAACGTGGACATACATTTTAAAATGATTAATTTCCAGTGCTAGGATGTTGTGAAGTTTTCCGACGGGTTGTCTCATGCATTTCCTACTGTACATCAAACAAAGGAAATTAATCATCATTCATTGTCTTTTAATATATTGTTTTATTTCTCCAACAACTGTCAGATTATTGTACAAAGCTTAGAATAATGTAGTGGACTTAAATATTGTCCTAGAGTCCCATACATAGAAAAGCAGTCATTATCTTGTGTTGGTTTGAATTACAATGGTATCCAATTCAGCATCCTTCTGTAATAACTTCAAGTTAACCAGGATTTAGAGTCAGCTAGCTCCCCCGCACCCCACCTTTGCAAGTCCTCCAGTAGAGAATGGTAGAAAAATACTCGAACATACCAGGAAAATAGAATTTGTAGTTTATGTAGAGATTAGCACCTGCTGACAAAAACAACAGTTTGTTTCTTTTGCCAGCTTCAAACAATTGCATTGCATTTAACATGACATGTTGAAGCATCCATCATGATTAAACCCAACATGTGCATTGGTCTAATACAGTAAGAACAAAAGAACAACCCATCCTGTTTAGGACCAACCACTCCTTAGACCCATTACATATTTTTGTTTCCTTGAGTGATGTGCAGGAGCCCGAGACCTTAGACCCCAGTACAAATACAGGGCATGATTAAACTATTACCCTTTACATGGAAACGCTCATAATTGTATACCCATGTGACTTAGAGAAAACACAAAGAGTATACTGGGATGCTAAGAGTCTCCAACTATGTTTTAATGCCAAATTCATAAGATGTGAACAATTCATAACGTTATGAAGCAATATGCCAAATAGAATGTTGCATATCCAAGCATGTGTCTGCAAACACAGATTCCAATAATTTTGGTTTTGTTGAGTTTGCATATTACTGCCTTGAATCATATTATAAAAACGATTTAGCATGTGAAGTATTTAGGCCCCCACCATTTTCTGATCAGAAGTATACAAATGATAAACATCAAATGAAGGTAGGGGGTGTGTATTCAGTTGGAGTGTCCAACTATGAGGTAGATGATTGGTATCACTTAGCCAATCACTTAGTGCATCATAATGATGACATAAGTATGGAATTTTGAACACTTTAAAAATAGTGGGAGCACAGAGGAGAGCATTCTGACACTGGGACGAGCGGCAGGAAAATAACACCACCTGGTTCTATTGGGTAGATTAAAGAGAGATGCCAACTTAAGTGCTGCATATGGGAATGTTCCCGTTCAAGTTGATGATTCCTGATAATGGGCCTCATTACGAGTATGGCTGTAAGGCAACAACGGTGCTGATATCGCTACCAGCACCGTTGTTACCATACCACCATACTACGAGTTCTGCTCAAGGGTGCCTTTGCAGCCACCTGGTCTGACCACGGTGCTACCACCCTCCCCATTCCCACTGAGCCCTATGGGGCTGAATGGGGATGGGGAGTCCCTTATTACCGGCACCCGCGAATGGGCAATTACCGCTGAAGATCGGAAATTCATTCAACCTAACGATGTAACAGCAACAAGCACATGCATTAGTCACATAAAGCCTCCACATGAACTCCACATGAAGAACCCATACACTAAATACGCATTCATATATCAAGTGTATTAACATAGCATCCACAAGACATGAAGAATGCTAACATAATCGATGTATAAGGTAAATGCAGCATGAAAGACACGCAAATATAGCTCACAAACACAGAATCAAGGGTCTAATGGGGCAGCCATCTTCTTAAAAATGGTAGCCAAAGCATGCTTTTGAATAAGCAAACGCCTCACGTCTTTCGGAACACTCAAAGAGCTGAATCCACAGAAATACATTATCCAGCAGAGCTCAAGGTTGCAGTGAGATAAGGGAGGATTGGAACTACAGAAATGAAGGCACGAGATAACAATTCCCAATGTGCATGCTGTATACTCCCAGATTAATTCAAGCTTTACAAGAATACAACCAGCATTTGTTAGCCAGGTGCAGTAACACATTAAGCCAGAAAAATCCATGAAGAGTAACTCAACAGTATCCCTGGTGACAAGAGGTGACACGACGCACACATTAATATTAGCTAAAACGCCAAAGAATAGAAGGTAATTCAATTTCATACAGGGTCTCCAAGCATGTGATCAAAAACTGGACTGGAGAACACTGACTATTCATTAGAAGCCAGCAAAGACAGGACACCTGCAGTACTCCCTAGACATACACATAGACACAAGCTGCTACACAAGGCCAATTACAAAGAGAATGCCTGCTCTCATGACCTAGGAACAAGGAATGGTAACTTTTAATTGAACAAAGGACAGTCTATGGGCTTCTCTCCCTCTACCCCACATCTTGCTCATATATTGATGACCTGTCAAGTGTCCAAGGTTGGTTAGCAAGGAGCCAACCTATCAAAATCCCTAGTGTTATTCCGCCCATCAAGTAGTATGCCAACCAACCACTTGTCGAAGAAACCATGTATTTCTTACAATATAGCTGTGGTTCCAGGTCGAGCCATCAGATATCCGTAACCCAATGAAATGTTTTTAACCCCTACAGAACCTATATGTAGCCCTATATAACCTATATGTAGCCAAACCCATTAATTTATCCCCATTCTCCGTAGGTTTTGTAAACTGTGATTATGTTATGACATCATTGATGACGCGCTTGTATTAGCATGTCAAGAGCGACAAGATTTTAATGCTTGTATGCTGTCCCAGCTCTGTTCGAACGATAATAAAGCTGGGTTTTGACATGCATTTTGTCTACTTCGTCATTGAGTGTGGTTTGGACTCTGATTCCTCTGGGTCTAATCGGGACTTTGGGACCAGCTTAACAAGAGCACATTTAATTGAGTGATTTCTCCTCCCATAGAAATGGTGCAAATGTGGGGACGTGGTCTGGCGCCAACGAGGATGGCTGCCTAGCGCTGTATCTACTGCCCATGTACTCAATTTATTCTTAATACTGCAATGCAAGATAAACATTTTATATATTCAGAGCCCTGAATGTACCTGGTGTTGCTGGCGGCGAAGTGCAGTCCTGCTCTTCTGCCCTCCTTGCTGCGTTTCTTTGCCGGTTCAGTGCCTCCAGTCTCCATACCAACAACAGCTGCTCTGGAAGGTGGTCAGTGCCAAGGAGAAGCTCAGCACACTTTCTGATGCAATGTCGCGCGGTGCACACAGTAAAAGTCTGCTGTTGGTTCCATCAACGCCACCTAATAGACAAAAGAATATATACATACATAAATGCTTACTTTTCTCTCAAAAGGAAACAATTTTTCATAACACTTTCTGAGTGGTGGAAGCGGCTTTGATAATTTATATATGCTGAAGGCACTTTCCTATTTGCCTATATATGGATAGCCATTACCCTTGCTGAAGGTGATTCCTCTCCCAAGCAATACTGTGACATTGTAACTTATATTAATAGTTATTTATTTTTATTGTGATCATGGCCTCAGCGAACTGATGCTAAAACTTTATCAGGCTAAAAGGAATCTCAAGCCACCGCCCTCCCAGTCACTAATAAAAGGTCAAAAAGTGAATCGCCTGCCCCTGTTTCACCTACAGAGGCTAATATGGATATTCTATTACAAGTGCAAGGAAGGCATGGTATCAAAGTAAGACAGACAAAAGTGATCACATATCAAGGGCGTTTATTAAACTGTAAAAATGGGTGAGCTAAACGCCTAATCTCAACCTAAATCTAAGATGGGAGCAAGCTACGACCATCAAATAATAATACCATCCAAGTAGAGTCTAGTCAAATAAAAGGGCCTATACTAAACAAACATTGCCGATCCTTACAGCTATGCTACCAAATAGTGTGGGATAATGTTCATAAGAAAAGAAAGAAGTGTTCACAGAATGATAAGTCAGGATGTTACGGGCTGGGGTCTCCATTTCCCACGTTTTTAGCACAGGACAAGGCAGGACTCTTGAGCACAGCACACTCCTGGGCTTCTCCAGCAAGAGGTTACAGTTACTTGTCTCAATATCAGGACCTTCTGTGTCCAAGTCTCTTTCATACAAAGTCTCTTGCTTTAGAGGGCCTGATATGCCATAAACAACAAAACAAAGGTTCCTTATACTATTCTTCACGTTGGGTGATTACTCTTCACCCTTGGATCCCCCTCAGCCAGGCTCTGATCCTTCTCTCAACGTTAGCCTCCTTCAGTTGGGCTCAGACCAACAATCACTGTGGACATCCATCAGTCGGGTTCATGTTTTTGTCACAATGTTCACGGGTGTATTAATGCTCACCCTAATCCACAGGCATCTCGCAGCCGGGTTCACATTTTCCAAAATAACACTGTTCACTTAGTATTATCACAATGCGGGATTCACTTCACTTTTCGCTTGACGACCCTCAGTCGGGTTTACTACCCCCTTTCAATTATACTCTCTTCATTTGCAATATTCAAAAGTATCACTGCCTTTTTAAACAACCATTTAGTTTAGTTCGGTCCCCCTCATCCAGGCTGAGACCTTCCTTCGCCGGTCTCCTCAGGCACTTGCTAGTTCAAATAGAGACTTCTGAGGGGCGATCACGTCTCGCTAGGTCACTCTGCTATTCTCTGGCAAGTGTTCACTTGACAATATCACAGTTCACACAGCGTTTCCCTCATCAAGGCTCAAACGCCAATTTCACAGTTCCCTTAGTCGGGTTGACACTTTCATCTTTCTCAAGGAGTACTGCAACGAGCCATGGACTTTTGATTGTACAAGGGTTTTAGCTTGATCTTTGTATAACCACCTGAACACCTCACGCCGGCCTCCCATAGGCCCTTTTGAAACTTGTAGTCACAACAATCAGTTCAATACATCCTCCTTGTTCAGGAGCGGGGCATCAGTCAGAGTCCTTCGATTGAACGCCCATGTGGCGCCGGACCACTCTAACTGATACCTATTCTGCTTACAAAAGACCTTTGTTCTTTAGTGTTCTTTCTTCATACAATGTTGCTCTTCACAACCGTGAGCCCAACACAGTGCGATCTATTATCAGCTCTTTCCGACTCACCGGCTGTGGCAAACTCTGTTAACATTTCCTGCCTCTGGAGTGGATGGTACCATGATGGCAACAGCTTCTCCCCAGCCTGGCTATTAGTGTGGGAGGGTTCCATGTACCACTGACATCCTTCGCACAATTTGCAAGCTGCAATTCCTGGTCTTACGTTTCCCTTCTCAGAGGCTCTGCGGGTCTGGGTTGAAAAGAGCAAGGGCAATTCCCTCCTTGTCGTCCTTTCAGGTCTCCCCGCCTTTCTTCTCTGTTTGAACTGCCGTCCTGCAATAGCTGCTTCCTCATGCATTTGGCCTTGCTTAGAGTGTGCTTTTGTGCTCCTCCTTTTATCCCTATGCTCCTTCTTTTATCCCTATGGGGGAATGGGATGGGAAGTCAGGTGTGTGTAATTCTCTACAATTGCCTGATCCTTGTGTTGGGATATGTCAGGTATTAGTCCGTTGTCTTTCTTGGTAATATGTCTGTGAGAAAGTGTTTGTGTCAAGAAAGGGGGTTGAGTTTCTAGATATCCTACGGGGTAAGATGGGGAAAAGGTGTCATAAGGAAGAGGGTGCCGCCTATCACCCTTCGGTGTCCCACTTCCACTCCCCGAAGACCCGTCATCCAGGTGGTTCTCTTGCACTGGTCCACCCCAGGAACTGGATCCAATAGCGATGGCCGCAACTTGGCCACCTGGATGACTAGTAAGTGAGACACATTCAGGTTTCTCACACAAGAAATAACGTTGCTTAAATCCTTTATATAGGCTACAAATAATAGGCTAGAGCAATTGGATGACAAATGGAGCACATTTGAAAGCAGAATGAGGGAGGTGGAGCACAGAGTTAGTTCTGTAGAAGATATTTCACTTAAGTTCTTCTCTTGGAAAAATCGGTCAAAGACCTACAGAAGCACAATGAGGAATTAGAAAACAGAGGGAGGCATAACAACCTCTGAATTTCAGGTCTACCTGAAGGTTGTGAGGGAAGCAAAGCCATTTTGTTTCTGCAAAAAATGCTTCTAGCCCTGCTTCACACTTCACCAGATATTATCCTCAACATTCAAAGGGCGCATCGTATTGGACCTGTGTGATCTTCTCAGTCTGCTCAGCCTAGGCCACATACTCTAACCTTTCCCTTGGTGGAATATACTCAATTACAGCTTATTTCAACCAAGGCAAAAGAAAAGAACCCCTAATTTGAAATGGCAACAGCAACTTTATATTGCAGGAAGTAGCAAAGCAGACTGCCCAGCAACAAAAGAAATTTGTCACTTATCGCCCAGCGTTAAAACAACTCTATGCAAGATATGGCCTTTACCATCCTTGTTCATTTTAGGTCACCATCAATGGAAGGACTTCAGTTTTCGACGATCCAGCTGAGTTAAAGGCTTTTATTAGCTGACAAAATGGACACATCATTGCCTCCTTCTGCCTCTGGCACATGAGTTTTCTAAGGTGTTTCACTTCATCTCATGTTTTGCTCATTTATCTGCATTTTGGTCACATAAACAACCCTCTAGTTCACAGGTGTGGACCATGTCTGGGTAATCGTCTTCCTGTTGGATCTGTTTTTGGTCCTCCTTGGTGTCACAAAGTCCTCTGCTATTTTCTCTACTTCTCTCTTTTGTAAACTTGACGTACTTATTTATTTCTACGTTCTCTCTCCTCACTGCGCCTCCTTATATTCTGTATCCTCCTCTTAACTCTATTATATTAATGTCAAGTTTTCATCTCCTCACCCTTCCATTTGTGTCTATCTCATTTGTTCTACCCTCACTGTCATGGTGCACTTTTCTATAATTGCCAGGGTACAGACCTCTGAATTGGCTCTTTCTCATCATTTGTTGTTTAATTTTCCTTCTATGATGTTTATCCGCCTCATTAATTGCTCTTGAGTCATTATGATGGGATTTTGTTGTGTGTCATGGAGTTTTAAAGGTATAAATAACCCAATCAAGCGATATAAAATTATTGTGCACCTTAAAAAATATAATCCGTCTATAACCTGCATTCAAGAGACGCATTTGTCCTTAAAGGAATCTATGAAACTTAAGTCATTTTGAGCTCAGGAGGTTATCTCTAGTCCTGCCCTTGGGGGTAAAAAATTGTGGTGCTATATTAATCAACGAAAATCTTCCATAGAAGTTACTAGGTCAGGGCATGGATAATGAAGGAAGATGGGTTTGGGTAAAACTACAAATTGGGTATGTATCTTCAATGCACAAAATCTGACTTAGGGCCCCTTTACCGGACTGGTCAGTCTTTGCATGCTGAACCAGCCGGGTCATCTGGCATACACTTATTATTATGTCATGGCAGCAAAAGCCACGACCCCCATTGACCCTTTTATTGTCCTGAACCAACTTGCTGACACTGAGCTTGCCGAAAAAGGCCAGCACAAATGCTGCACTGAACAAGCACACCTCAAAAGTGGAGCTCCACACTTGCCGTGGCGTATCCAGTAGGCCCTTGAACTTTGCAAAATCAATGGGCTGCCCAACATTGCCCCTCGGCCCTTCGACCCTCTCCCACCCTTTCAACGCCAACCTCAATCTGTGAGATTGGGTAACCCTCGCAATTATCAAAAATACACTACAGCAGCCAAGTGGGCTGCTTCCCAGCTCCTGACCATATTGCTGCGATTAGCTCATGCCAAAGAAATCCCCACTCCCAAGGAGGAATCGGAGGCCACTGGATTGGGAGCCACACTGAGGACTCACAGATATCTGCTCCAATTTCTATGATAACCCCTTGTCGTGCACTGAGCCAGAGCCTTGTCAATGATGACCCTCAGATTTCTCCAATCATGTCCTATCATATAGTTGGGCGGTGAAAGTAGTTATAATTTCTCATGACAAGGGTACCAGCTATGTAAACCTGTTTCACTGAAAAAACGAACGGGCACCACCCTGGAGAACGAGCACCACACTGGTGTTCATTATCAAGACTATCCCTGTCAACCCCTGAAACAATGTGAGCACCCTGGGACATGAGGCGCAACCTGTATTTACAACCCGCAACACGGCCATGTTGTCAGACCACATGGTCAGCCTCCTGTTCCTAAGCTGGCTACCGCATTGGCGGAATGTGAAAACAATTGGGAAAGCTCTAAAAGTGTGATGTCAGCTCCACCTCTTTCCAATTTACTGCCCACGCTTGGGCGCACCATTCAAAACCTTTACTGCCTAGTGTGTCGGTAAATAGTTCCAAATTGTCTCCATCAATCCACGGGTCACTCGACATGAGAGCCCCATCGAAATCCATTAAGAACCTGTGTCACAATCTTAAATCTGCTCTTATCCCTGATCATAATCTCGCATGCTGGTGATCCCGCTTCATCTCTGCCATCTTTAAAGCTAAGCACCAATTGAAGGCTCTTCCTACCAGTATTACTTAACCAGTAAAGTTCATTTTCACCATCACTGCCTGGACCTTCTCCAAAGTGGCATTGTCTCTCCCCAACATGGCTGAAATGGACTCCCAAAACGTTCAACCTTATCCTGTGGAAAACTGCACACTAGACCCCTAATCTATCTCGATGCAGAAAAATGTTGGTGTTGTGGTGGGGCCCTAATTCTTGCCACCAGCCAAAGGTATCCCCAGCTAATGCTTCCAGAGTTGCTGCACACTCCAGCGTGCCTGACTGACCAAGAAACAAGAAATCATTGAAATAATGCATGGATCACCCCCAGAAGTGCAGGGATGGGCTGGACTATCTGGAACTCTGGAGATTTCCCGGTAGGCCTCCCCTGGTCAAAAAGGATGACTTTAGAGGCCATCCTTGGGTCACCTGATGATCATCAAACTACACTAGAACATTTGTTCTTGATGATTTGGGGATGACTTATTGATTGATGTTCTGAAGTAGAGTTTGTATGATGCTATGCAGACCAATACAGATTGTCATTTCACTTTTGCTTAGTTGCACTTGTGCTGAATGACCCCCCAGTGTGGCAAGGGTAAAGCTTGAGACTAAGTTTGGCCAAAGTGGAAGCCAAAGGCCTAAACATAGCATGCACCCAGTGGGTGAGAATCCTTTGCATCCCAGTCAAAAGCAGGCACCCAGCACCCTCACAATCCCTAATGTGGCAATGGTAAAGCTTGAGACTATGTTGAGCCGAAGTGGAAGCCAGAGGCCTAAACATAGCATGCACCCCATGTGTGAGAATCCCTTGCCATCCCAGTCAAAAGCAGGAACCCAGCACCCTCACAATCAATACATGTCCATGCTGACTGCACCAATATATGCCAGTATTCACATGTATTCATTCACACTGTATTCCTGTTTGCTTTGTGCAACAATCAAATCAGCAATCAACAACCATAACCAAAAGGACCGCCAGGATTAAAAAAACAAAATAAACACATAGGATCCAAAAAGAAAGAATCAATAAACAAACTGAACCACAAAGTCCTATCAACAGAGGCCTCAACTACCCACAACCTACCGAATACAAGCAACAACAAACCACAAAGAGCAAAGACTAAAACCAAAAGACCAGGAAAAACACTAATCCAAAGAGGACGCCCACTAGAAGGAACACAGCCCACATGCCTCACCACAAGAAAGACAAAGAAGCCAGAACAGACAACAGAAATAATAAGAAAACCCAAACCACTTGAGAAGGCATGAACCCCACAAAACATGACAATAAACATCCCAGATGGCCCAAGGAGACATGCAAACAACAGAGCAAAGGCAGACTGCAATGCTCACTACCTGTCCACATACGACAACATGGTAAACAAAAACAGCACAGCAACAACGAACCGACAGCCAACAAATTTGAAGAGAACCATCTTCAGTTTCGGAAGCACCTCAAGACCTTCCTCTTTGCTTCTGCCTTCGCTCTTCCTCTCCCCTGCTGATCTGTCTACTTCGGTACCCTGCACGTGGCTACCCACTGACTTGGGTCCAGGTCCCTGCCGACCCATCCACTCACCCGCACTACCTCCTGTCAACCCCAGCACTTGGGTCTGTATCTGTAACCCTTCAGTCCCCTTTCCTGCACTTATCAGACACCCCTTTTCTGTGTGTTAAAGTTGTTGTTTTTATCCCTTGCCTTGCACTTTCCTTTTCTGCCCTCCCCGTGCACTTTCCAACTTCCCTCTTCCCTGCACTTGCGCGTTCTCAATGTCACTGGGCCTAGTAAGATCGTTGTTCTGTCCTCCCTTGCCCCGTCACACTCTGAAACACTTCTGCATGAGCACGATACAAATAAAATATCATATCATAAGAGTCAAGAATACTGACCCAACCAGGACAACAAATGGAACACAACTAATAAACCACCCCAACCCGGGTCTCCACCATGGACAATACCCCAACCAGAACAAGGAACAAGTTGGAATCCATCACACTCTACAGCCCCTACATCACCAAGACTGGAACAACAGAGGGGTAGCTACCCTATTTACCAACCAGAACAAACCAGACCCAACCAACCCTGCCATAAACCTTATTGGTCTACTTGACAAGGAGCCTGACCAACAAAGAACTACCCAACCCAACAGACTCAACCGGGGAGAACCCACCTGGAATGGAAACCCAACCAACAACACACCAGTCACAACAAACAATACCAACAACAACTCGAAAGGGAAATCACGCAAACTATACTGCAGCCTCCTCAAAGTTAGCTCCATGGCAAAACACTCAACCGAAATCCATGACCTCCTAAGTGAAGGAGGCACAGACGTGCTCTTCCTTACAGAAACCTGGCTATCAGACAACTATAAAGCCATCGCGAATGAAGCAATACCCGACAATTATAAATAAGTACACACCAACAGAGAAGCCGAAGAGGAAGTGGAATCGCAATTATACACAACGAACATGCCCTAGCATCTCGATTCATCACAACCAACGCAGAAGACTATGAATCCCTTCACATCAAGATAGAACTGAACGACCAAGCCAACATAGTATTCCTCCTGATCTACAGACCACAACCCCAACTTTGAAACAAAACTAGTAGACGAGGCTGCCATGCTATCAACACACCACAACAACCTAGACATACCGGGAGAGTTCAACATGTGGTTTGAAAAAAAAAACAAGTGCACAGCAAACTCACTCTGCGCACTCCTGGAAACCTTGCAGTTCCAGCAAATCTTAAATGGATCCACCCACAATGCCGGACACACCCTGGATGCAATTTTCTGCAGGTAATAACTATGTGCATACGTGCCACCTACACCAATGGAGTGACCACTACTTGATACCATTCTATATCACACGCCAAACCTGCCTAACAGCCAGGAAGGATATTCTACATGCAAGCAAGAAAAGAAACTGTAAGAACATGGACCTAGAGGCCGCAATAAACCTTTATGATGCAACCGTCCCAAGCGAAAGCGATCCCACCAATACAAACAGATACAAAAGAAGAGACACTCAACATTGGGATCACCAAGGCACTTGACCAATTAGCACAAGCTAAAACATTCAAAGCAACACCAAAAAAACAGGCAGCAAAATGGTTCACAGAATTGTAAAAACTCAAAAAATAACAACCGCAAAAGGGAAACAAAATGGAGAGAACAATACACCAGACAAAACAAAATAAAATACCAGAGACAACTCAATATGTACAAAGCAACAGTCTTCAAAGCAAAAAACGGTACTATGCCACAGGAATAGAATTGGCAAACAGTCCACAGAAAGAACATCAAGATTTAAAAAAAAACTCTTCCTGCAAAAATTCCATCACCCCCACACAAACGCTTTGTGACAAAATCACCAACCATCTGAGAGCAAAAATAGACAATACAGGAGACCATCAGTCTAGCTGGGGCAAATACAACCGTGATCACTGGACCACAGACACCAGACAAAATACAGATTACAGCAAAACTCATCTGCCTAGAACCAATCACAGAGGAAACCTTCACCTCAAGGATCGAGGAGACACCAACCTTGCAAGATCTCCAAGGGGCCCAAATGCTATAAATGGACCTTTCCCTTTGGACTACTGTTCAAACGGGAAGGAAAACAGCATGGGTTCACCACCTGCAAGGAAAGTACAAGGGTACTGAAGATTGGGGACGAAAGGTCACCAAGCCAAGAACAAAGACCAGTGAGAGAACCACTGAAGAGGTAAATGTGGGAGTAGACGAAGTTTTTGAGAAGGGGCTAAAATAAACGGGCTTAAGGGGCCCAGTTTAACCCTCCCAAGAGGGGGCAGGAGTGGACGGTGCCCACATCCCCATCGACACAGGAGCGCCACGCTGAGGGAAAAGGGGGGTTACAGGAAGGAATGTTGTAGTCCACCTGGGGGAGGTAGTTAGGGGAAAGTCCACCTGGGGGAGGTAGTTAGGGTAAAGGTAACGGGGGGAGGTGGGTGGCACAGGATATCTTGGTTTATCTACATGGCTCTAGAGGAACCCATACAAATTTACTCTGGGTTGTTACAAGGGCTCAATTCCAGAGATGATGGGTCGGGGGGAGCTAGAGGCTGATTGAGCCTGCCCACAGGGGGAGAGGGGTGGGAGGGTGAAGGCAGAGGTGGAATTGGGGGGGCGGGGGTAATCCCGGCGGCAGCCACTCATCATTAGTGCGAACCGCACAGTAATATGACCACGGGAAAGAGGGAAGGGCTTCGGGTGACCTCCCTAAATGTCAGGGGGCTTAATTCCCCAGTTAACAGAAGGAAGATGGCACAATTCTTCAATTCTTCATGTGGAGGAAGTCGGGAATTGTAGCCCTCCAAGAGACTGCCGTTCTGTATCTCCTTGATGTTGGTAGGTTCCCTCCATTATAGTATTGTCTTATTCTTTTTTGGGTCCTTCGAAAGGATAAATCCTAAATAGGAAATAGAAGTTTTCTCAAATTGGCATTTTTCCGGTTTAACCAGCAATCGGGGAGTCTGTAGACACTGTAACACCTTCTTTACCTGTAGATGGTGATCCTGTAAAGTTTGGGTATATATCAAAATGTCATCCAGATAGATTACCACGGAAAGGAATAGCATGTCTGAGAAGATCGTGTCCATGAACCTCTGGAATATGGCAGGCGCATTGACCAAACCAAAGGGCATCACCTTATATTCGAACAGGCCCAAAGGAGTCCGAAAGGCCGTCTTCCACTCATCTCCCTTCCGTATCCTAAGCAGATGATAGGCCCCTCGAAGGTCCAGTTTTGTAAAATAAACTGCTCCTTAGACTGCCTCAAGTATGTCCCGTATCAGTGGCATGGGGTAACGATCTCGGATAGTGATGGAGTTGAGACCCCTAAAGTCAATACATGGCCGCAATTCGGCGGAGTCTTTCTTCGGTATGAAAAACAAGGATGCGCCGCCTGATGATTTAGACTCCTGGATGAGTCCATGTTGCAGATTGGCGTCTAAATACTCTCTTAAAGCACGTCTTTCAGATAATGATAGTGGATACATTCATCCAACCGGTACAACCGAATCCGGTACCAGGTCAATGGCGCAGTCTTCCTTTCTGTGAGGGGGTAGTAGTTTTGGTACGGTGTCTTGAATTACTTCAGAAAATTCCTGATACTGAACTGGAACTGAAGCAATGGTTATGGTTTTGAGAATACTAGTCTCCTTCCTTTCTGACTTCTGGACCAGCGGGTTGATACAATTGGTTCCACAATACCGTGAGTTAGAACTCACCTTATTGGCAGACCAGTCGATGAGAGGATTATGCTTCCTCAACCATGGAATGCCAATAACTTAAGGGAAGTGTGCAGCTCTGATGAGATCAAAGGTCAGATGTTCTTGATGTTCTCCTAACTTCATCCTCAGGGGTAGTGTTTCCCTTGTTATGGGACCGGACGACAATGGTGTTCCATCCACGCCTTCAACAGGTATGGGTCTTGGCTTAGTCCTCGAAGGCACGAGTTTCTCTCGGGCCCAATTTAAGTCAATGAAATTGCCTGCTGCTTCACAGTCCAACATCGCCAGTACCTCGGTGGGTTCCGAATCTGTGAGCCAAAGTAGTACCCGAAATACCATCAACTGGCAGTCTTCGGTGACTTCTATTGGCCAGGAGTAGCTGCAAGGGTGGCAGGTACTTCCCCCGATACTTCCCTTTCATACGTTCGGGGGCTAGAGTTTTCCTTTCTCCTGGGTGGAACTTCTGGACAGTTCCTCAAAAGATGTTTGGATGAACCACAATACATGCACAATCCGGCCTCTTGGCGTCACTTTCGTTCCTCCTGAGTTAAAGGACCCTGTGCGGTTCCAATCTGCATGGGTTCTTCAGAATTATGAACCGTCCTTGTAGAGGGAGATTGGGAAGGTGAGCTGGTGACTAGAGTGGTGTTGTGACCTCTTCTTCTTTCTTGTCTGCGTTCCTGCATGCGGAACTCGATCTGTAGGGACAGAGTCATCAATTCCTGAAAGGAAGCCGGTCTTGCCCCTCGCGCTAACTCATCTTTAATCTCGTCGTGAAGACCACGTCGTAAAATGGTCCGTCTTGCGGAGTCTGGCCAATCCGATTTAGCTGCCAGTCCCAAAAATGGGAAATATAGGTCTGTACGTCTGTGGTTCCCTGACGCACATCTAGCATTGCTTCTAATGATGTGTACAAGACTTCTGGTCGGTCAAATTGTTCCTTTAAAGCACTCACAAAGCGATTATAATCGTTTAGAGAAGGGTCGTTCCCAGTCACCAAACGAGTGGCCCATGATAAGGCATTGCCAGTAAGGTTTGCAATAATAAATCCGACCCTAGATCGGGCCGTCTCATAAGCATGAGGTCTGAAAGTGAAGTAAACCAAGCAATCATCAAGATAGTCCTTAAGTCCCCCTTGATGTCCATCATACTTGCCAAAGGATAACGCCATGGGTGCCACCAGCTCCTGGTTCTGCTCCAAGGATGCCATCGGAACAATTGGGCGTTGTATGCTGTCAGGTTCGGGCTCACCCTCCCAATTCTCCTCACCTGATTCTTCGGATAATGCTTCCGTGGGAGTCCTGACAAGTCCTTACGACTCAACCTCTTTTCCGTAGCCGGCTTATCCTTGGGCTTGTGGTCCTTCCAGTCATGTAAATAGGGTCTGGCTCCCCGGAGGCCACCTTGACAGAGATGGAACCCTACCCTCGGTGGACCCCGGGGAGCCAGCCCCAAAATCAGGGAAAAAGCCGAAAGGCAGAAAAAAACCTGAATGAACGGTGGAGCAGATGTAGTCCAGGTAGGTAGAGCTGGAAGAATGATATGGAGCGAGACACATCCAAAAGAAGACACTCTTCCGAGTTCCTAGTCCAGTAGCAATGGATCTCCAAACAGGAAACGAAGGTAAGTATATCGAAGCAAGGAGAAGGTAAGGATTAGCTGTTCACAGTACAAAGGAAGAAGAATACGGAAAGTATAAAAAGAAGTACTGCCAGAAATTGCTTAGATTGGGGCGACAAAAGATAGATTAGGTCGGAAAAGGAAACCCGCTATGTTAAAGAAATAACCGGCGAGGTAGAAGGCGGTCTTCAGGATTCCAGTATGGACATAGAAAGGGTGACAAGAAAGGAAAGGCGAGAGCCGCCTAAGAAGTAACGGTGACTCGGGAAAAGTCACAAAAAGTACCCAGAGAGAAAGAATAAGAAAGGTTGCAGAAATGGCAATAGACAGCCGACAGTAGGAAGGAAGGTATGGAGGGTCGCGGAAGGATGTGCGACTCTCCGAACACGCCACGAACGATCGCGGTAGAATGCCGGAAGAAACCGAGAGTAAAAAACGGAAATGCGAGAGTCGCGTAAGAGGATAGAAAGTATGTTAAAGCTGAATAAACGTCAAAAACTACGTAGAGAAGATAAGGACCAAAGCAGAATTGTAAACAGGAATACAAGGACGGCTGGTACAAGTGAGCAAGAGAAGAAACTTCGGATTAGCAACGCATGCAAAAGGGTAGAACACAGATACAAGGCTCTGAGCAATGGGTGGAGTATGTATTTATACGTGGCTCCGCCATAATGAATGAGGACTAGAGCGGGGAAAAAGGTACGAGTCTAATGCCTCCATTGATTCCACAACGTCCAATCGCACTTCCTGACAGTACCGCCATCTGTTCCAATCCAACGCTGCAGGGAAGACTATGGAGGCAGGGGGGTGTTAATCACTATTCGGGACATCCCAGGCTTCAAGGCCATAGCTACTGAGGGGGACACAGAGGGCAGGTATCTGGTGGCCTCTTTCCAATGGGAGGGTGGGAAATATAAAGTGGGAGCAATCTATGCACCCAATACAGGGCAAGATGGGTTCTTGTCGGTGACACTGACTAAATCAGTTAATATTGATAGGCGACTTGAATATGGTGTGGAACCCAAGAGAAGACAGGAGCGCAAGGGTTTCCACAACCAGGTGGTGCCATGTACCTGCTTGAACGAACACATGGCCCATTGGGCTTGGTAGATGGCTTAAGGAGACTGGGGATGGGCGGTAACACATTTTATTCCCACGTTCATAGATCCTTCTCAAGGACAGATTACTCCTGAATTCCGATGTCACTATTGGGTAGGGTCGCAGGGATAGAGCTAGGAGTGATCGCCCTGTCAGATCATGTGCCCATAGCGATTACCTTAAATATGCTGCAGAACAAACCAGGCCTATGACGGTGGACGTTCCCGTGCCACATCCTTTAAAGATGGAGTCCTATGTGAGGACATAAATAATAAAATATTAGATTACTTTTCACTTAACACAACAGAGGATGTATGCAACCAGGTGGTGTGGGACACGTTTAAGGCTACATTGAGGGGGTAGCTCACTGCAATGAAGTACCAGAGGGACAAACAACTAGGGCCCTCATTAGGACTCCGGCGGAAAACCATGGTGCTACTAGCACCATGGTCGATGCCGGAGTCCGCCATGGCGGAATGGGGAATTACCACCCCATTCCAAGGTTGGCGGGGCGGTAATTCGCCATGCCACCATGGCCCTTCCCCATTCCCATTTTTGCCCCATATGGCATAAAGGGAATGGGGAAGGCGCTAAGTACGGTACTGCAAATTGCGGTACCGTACTTACCTCGAGAGTCCCTTTGCAGGCCCCTACTTTAACGGCTGGTCTAGACCAGCCGTTAAGGTTGGGTCCCGCAAAGGGACCTCGTAGTAAGGCATTAAGGGTTTAACGGCACCGACAATTGCGGGGTATAGATATTTGGGGGTCCCGATTACTGGTTCTCTGGGTGCTCTTTATATGATATATTTTATTTATAGCATGCCTGATTCTTTAACGTGCTAACTACCCACCTTTAGCGGAAAAGTTGCACTGGCTGCTGGTGGAATAGGTGCCCTGGTCAGTATCCTGGATGGGGAGGATAAATGCCCTTAAAATTGTGATTTTGCCAAAGATCCTGTATTATTTCACATGCCTGCCAGTGGGGGTGCTCCAAGGTTTTTTCAAGACCCTTCAAAAACATATGGGGTAATTTATTTGGAACCACAAGAGACCCAGGGTAGCTATGCAGATGCTAATGTCTCCCAGAAGCAAGGGAGGGCTGTGAACACCAAACTTCCGCCTCCATTTCCTTGCGGCTCAATTCAGAGTGATCCGGGATTGGTTCAGGGGTGATCGTGGGAAGTTCTGTTGTCAAATGGACAAAGCAGTGGTGGGCTCGCCGCTGGACAAGGTGTTGTGGCGACCCAAGGGGCATAGACCTGCAAACAAGTACCATAGCAGGATAGAGGCCCTAGTAGGAGACTCATGGGATGAGCTGGTGCAGAGGGTGAACTTGACCACCTTCCCCTCCCCACTGACATCGCTGTTTAGGATTCCCCAGTTCACACCGGGTATGGAAAGGGGTGTCTTCAATGGGTGGGAGGCGACAGGGTGCTGCAAACTACATGGCATGTTCTCAGGTCAGGACATTAAATCCTTTGCACAGTGCAAGTAGGACTTTGGGGTAGATGAGGGGGAGAGGTATCGCTACTCTCAACTGAGGCATTGGCTTACGAACACAATGGTCAAGTCAGCGGACCACCATGGATCTCACGCACTTTGAACGGTTCGTAACGATAGACACGGGTCGAAGACTTTGGGTGGAGCGTTATATGGAATTGTAGCAGAAGGGGCAGGGAGCCAGACATGACACTATATTGAGCAGTGGGAAACTGCAGTGGGGCAGCCGCTGGAGGGGGAACTTTGGACTCAGTTATGGGCAGATATCCCCAAGCTCACGCAGGCCATCCGGATTCAGGAGATGTGGGTTAAGATAATGGTCCAATGGCATCTCACCCCAGAAAAACTACATAGATTCTACCCATCTGCATCAGCTCTCTGCTGGGGCGGATGTCGGGAACTGGGATTGTGTAAGTATATCTGGTGGGAATGCCCAGTCATACAGCTTTATTGGGAAATGATCCGTTCAGCAATTAATAGTATTTTTGGGGGTCTGATGCGGGGACAACATAGGGATGGCCATCCTGGGAATGGTTGGGGTTCCGGAAAATCTACCCTCGAAAGCTCAAAGAAAGACATACGTCATCCAGATAGTGGCGGCAATGCTTGTCGTGGCACACAAATGGAAACAAAAAGCTGCCCCCACAGAATGGGTTAGTAAAATCTGGAACTTTGTGGCACTGGAGTGGGTGACCAATTCGATTCAAGGGGGTCGCCAAAGGTTTCTCTAAGACTGTGACATTGTCCTGCATGACCTGTATGGTGTCCGGGGAAAATGAGATTACTGGGGCTGATGTGAGTAGTCGCTCCACTTGGGGAGGGCGCCTTCACAGGAAGCTGGGAGGAGATATGGCTGACGAGAGAGCTGGCCACTCACAGAAACTTGGGACCAGGTACAGGGTTTATGGACTCCGGGGGAGAGGGGAGGAACAGGACTGGGTGCGTTGCTGGTTATATGTGTTGGGATCAATGTGGGGGGAGAAGGTGGGGGTGAGAAGGGATGGGGGTTACATGTGTTCTTAACGTTGAAAATGGCAATAAAATTAAAAAAACGTTTTTTTGAAAGTGTATTGTTACTGTGCTGTCCTCACCAGCCAAAATCAGCTCTATGGCCCAGCACAACCACACTCACAGTCACGTTCTTTGACTCAACATTCGCTCGTTTATTCACACACAGCATTCACTCACTCATTTCATAAGGGGATCAGAAGTTATCATCCCATACATTTTATATCCCCCTGCACCTTTTCCAAATAGGCACAGGGAAATGTTTTTGTTCACCTGTGCTTTGAAAAGTGCACCTCTTTTGAAAATCAGGATTTACGTGAAAATGCCCAGAACCCTCTTTCCAACCTATGCATTGCTCAGTTGTGCATTTGATGGGAAAAGAGCACCTCAATGTGCACAACTATGATGCACACCTTTGTGCACGGTTCACCACCTTTTTGGTGCAAGTGAAGTGAATTATCATACCATCAGTTGCACCAAACACGTTTTGAAAATCGTGGCACGATGGTTTATCCCTAATGATCACTTGTTTACGCTGTACGTTCATTTCAGAGAGTGTGGGTCGAAGTGTCAGAGGGGAATTAGGAATGGGACAGGACACACGAGAAGGAAAGGGTGCATGGGGTTTTTACTGTTTCTGCAGTCATTAACCCCAGATTTTCTCATTTTGTTAAATACCATTAGCTCCAGAGCAGACACTGTGACTGGAATCGTTGGCACCAGAGTACGTACTGTGCATACCACCATTCAGGTATACGGTCATATGTAACGGATTAGAAGGTACTGTATTAAACATCATTAGTTCCAGGGCAGGTACTGTGTCTGGAATCGGTATCCCAGACCCGGTACTGTGTCTGTGATCATTTGCCCCAGGGCAGGAATTGTCAGATGTAGCTGATGAGCAGGTACATACTGAATCCAACGTCATTAGCTCCAAAGCCGGTATTGTGTCTGCACTCATTCGCTGCAGACAGAGGATTTAATGGGCCTTCGCCATTAGCGCTAAAGAAGGTAGTGTCTGCTGATATTCATCGGGGTGTTGTTTCTGTGTCACCATTAGACCTAGAACAGACACTGTGCCTGCAGTTATGATCCACAGAAGGGTCATTAGTCCCAGATAAAGTACCGGATCTGCAGCCATTAGCCCTGGGGAATCATTACTTTCAGAGTAGGCACTGGACCTGGACACAATTCATGTCTGCAATCATTAGACGGCACAGGTATATATAAGTTGCACTCTTAAAAAATCTATGAAATTTATTGGAAAAACATTCCTACAAGGACGTTATGGTTACAGGTAAAACCAAAAAAAAACAGAAATTCGCCAGTGTATGGTAAGGTACCACTGTGCGCTGCAAGGACTAACACCCATGACCTCAAAGATGACATTACAAATGTTGTTGATGACTTCACATGTGGAATTAATTTTGATGAAAAATCCCTATAAGGGGTTGTGTTTATAATGTTGGTAACAAGATGTCAGGTGTGATTGTGTAATGTTAAAAATGTAATAACTAGCTAACAATTCAAGACTTACTACACACTTCTGCTAGTACAAACAATACATATGAAGACTCACAATGCATACACATCAGAGGCACATACAAAGAAACATTATTTTCAGAAATGTCAATAGAAATGAAAGTTTATCTTCATGTATACAACTGAATTGTGTGTTTGAGGCCTGCCTATTACCCCATGTATGTGCACCATGAGCTGAGACCAAACCCTAAGGAAAGTACTTTAAGAACATATGACAAGGTTAACGTCTAGATAGACAGTACCTCTTTTATTTTAATATTTTAATATTCTGTCAGTGAACAAAAAAACAACATGTCCTAGATATGTCAGTGAACAAAAACAAGTGGGCCAAATATGTGATGTCATCATTGATGTCATCAATGACATTTGTGATGTCATCTTTGAGGTTATGGGTGTTAGTCTTTGCAGTGCACAGTGGTAGCGTGAGCTATGGTTGCGTACCTTAGCATAACTGGCGAATTTCTGGGGGTTTTCGGTTTTACCTGTAACCATAACGTCCCTGTAGGAACGTTTTTCCAATGAATTTCATAGGTTTTTTAGTAGGGCACTTTAACCATAATGTTGCTTTAGGCTAGTTGTTTCAATCAAGGGGAAATGTTTTTAGTAGCGCAACTCAACCATCACATCCCTTTAACAAAGTTTTTCCAGTGACATTGATAGGTGTTTAGTAGGGCACTGTGAGCAGAACCTTCCTGGAGCATAGTTTTTTCAGTAAAAGGAATACGTTTTTAGTAGCGCAACTTAACCATAACATCCATTTAACAATGTTTTTTGTTAGTGAATTTCATAGGTTTTTAGCAGGGCACTGTAACGTGAACTTTGCTTTAGCATAGTGTTTGCAGTAAAGGTGATATGTTTGTAGTACCCCACCTTCACCATAACGTTCCTTTAGCAATATTTAGTGTTAGTTATTTGCATATGTTTTTAGCAGGGCATTGTAACCGGAACGTTGCTTTAGCATACGGTTTTCTGTAAAGGTAATATGTATTTGGTACCGCAATTAAACCATAACGTCCCGTTAAGAACGTTTTGTCACTGATAGCTTGGCTGCTCTCCTCACAAACTCTTGTAAATGCCAAATTGCCCTGTGTATCTATCCATTTGTGCTACCCCTTCCTTGCCTAATAGTGTCAGTGTATCTTACAAATGAAAGGTGTGCATGTTAAGTGTTGGTCACACTGAGAGTGGTGTTTCTTTTTGTGTTAACATAGCATGGTGAATCTGTGCCGCACATTACTAGCCGAGATAGCTGCAGGTAAGTAATGTGGAGGTTTCCTATGCACACTGCACATGGCAGCGTGCAGATGCAGGTATCAAAATGCAGGTATCCGTAGGACTGCAGTACTAGCCACATGGATGCATGTTGTAAAGCTCTTTTCATTACTTGTGGGAGCGCACATCTATCTGTTTTAGAACTATGTCCATGCTTAGGGCATCTTCTGAGTGCTGGTAAGACCTCCTTTGTTGCCAGCCCTACGGATTGATATGGTAGGCTACCGAATTTCAACTACTGGACACGACCACGTGGGTTGCTCTGCAAACCTACCAATTTGTCGCTGCACCACATCTACCTGTATGAGGCCCGCTGGAAAACAAGGAACTGCAACCTTGAGTGTACAGTGGGTGTGCTAAATGTCACAATAGTTTGATTAATGTGCTGCTGGCCTTTCCGTGACCCGTAAAACAGACACACCGTCTCTGAACTGAGCACTGTGCCGGAAAGTGTCAAGGGTTCCCCTGCTGGTCGTAGAGTTGAAGATAACATTTAACTGCAGGTGTGACATTTTGTAGTTATGCTGTAAAATGGCAAAGCTGGTGCGGCTTTGTCACTAACATAGTAGTGCATGTTAAGAAAAGTAAGCAAACAGCAGAATCTTCGGAGAGCAAAGAATAGCACTGGTGGTTAGAACAGTATCTAGCCACATGGGTCATGCTTAATAAATATCTTCCTCCTGCACGTACTGAAGCTGCATTTCTCCTTGTAGTAAGCATTGTTGTATTTCACAATGCATTCATCTCTGTGCATGCTAGTCCTACGGGTAATGGCGTACCATGAACTGTCCATACCGCATGTGACGAGAATAGCAATGCAAGCATAATGGACCAGTTTGCAGGGTACTACCCTGCCAAAAATGCAGTAGGGTAATTTCATGTACAGCATTCTCCACATAGACTATGGCCTAAAACAGGGGCACTCCTGTACGGCACTGGAGCATTAAAAGATTCTTGTACACCATATGCTGCGCTAATGACCCTTACCTGCCAAAGGGCATTGCAGTGCGTATCGACTGCAACCCAGCACTCTACAGAGGGAAGCTACTTTAAAGTGCTTGGGAAGAGTCCATCCGTGAGCATGACAATCAGTGGCGGCTATTTAAGTGAGGGCCACCCAACATTACCCTCTTTGTGCATGTCCCCTAGGATATCCCTGTAGGTGGTGGCCCTTCCATACCGGCCCTTGCCTTTCGGTCCTCCAGTGGCGTGTGTTACAAGACCAAAAATAATTGTTATGAACTGGAAAACGAAAAAAGGTAAGCAAAAAAAGCTCCTCTCAGAGTGCAACAATGTAAGTGGCAATGAAGGGAGGCAGGGCGCAGTGCATCGTATACCTGCCACAGATTGTGTGCTAAATAGAAGGAACCGTGGTACGGTGGAAAACACTGGAGTCGAAACGGGTAGAAATGGGTGGCTGTTGAAAGAGATGGTTTTACGTGTTGCAGTGCGTTTTCAAGAGCGCAAGTGCGCAACTCCGAGCACAAACATTATTCCTATACTTCCAAAAAGGGCAGCAAGGCAATTTCTGTAGGCTGTGCAGAAAACGGAAATGCAGTAATATTAAGAGGAACGCTATTTGTGGGGAAAACTCTTTGTGCTGTGAAACGTTAGATTCCCATTTGTAAAGTATGACATTGCCACAAGTCGTAAAAAGGCACAAATACACTTCTTCACCATGTACCGCGCTTTCTCCATTTCCGGACCAAATAAAAAAATAACGTGTCGACATGGGTGTCTGCGTAATGGGTTAAAAATTATGCAGGAGATCGGAAACATACACATGACCTGGCCAAGTGCGTCCTTCAGCGCAAACGGCACTGAAAATCGTGTTACATGTTGTGCAATTTTCCCTCCACAATGAACAACAATAATATCATCATGATCCCGCGTCACCAAAGTCTCACACAGACAAACTAAAATCAATCACTTCATTGTAGGTACTCCATATCCGTACAAATCCATGTCATACAATCCACGATGAGCTCCCACTGGACTCTGTTTTCCATTCACTATGAAGTAATGTGTGTAGAACTCCCCCACAAAGCATATGCTGTGGCTCGTGCAACACACAGCCATAAGTGCACCCTCTGCATTTTGCTCGACAAATATACTGTGTACCATAGTCTGTGCATGCACTCCACACCCAGAAAACTTATCGACCAATTCCGTGTCCTCCATAGGCCCAAATGTATGGCGGCCATGTGCAAAAGGGGCGTATGTCACACGTGCAACCCTGCAACTGTCGCGATGTCCGCTGACAATTTCCAGGTGTGCCCGCACGGGAGTAGGGGAATAAATGTCAACTAGGGTAGGGGATGTTGTTTGTAGTGCTGGCTCTCAAAAGAGCAGTTTTGTATTTTTTTTTTTAAGGTGCTTTCATAAAAACATTTTTTGGGGGGGTTTCATAAGTGTTTTTGTTTGTTGTACTTCGCCTCTCATTCTTACAATAGCGTCTTCAGTGCAGCCTGTAGATTGGAAAACAAAATGTCATTGACACAGGGCAACAATGAAATGCCATTTCCATTGAGAAGGTGCACATATCGATAACCAATGTTGTCATTCTCACAGGAGTACATCCCAGCAGCACGCAAAAAATTACACATGCTTCTGTTGATAAGATGCCTTCCAACCTCTGGCTGCTGAAAACATTAATTGGAATAGTTATACACTGGACTTGGTGGTATACATGAGAAAAGCACCCTTGCAGTCGGAAAAATGTGCTTCACTACTTTCATCATCTTTTTGAGTTGACGGTACACACTTGAACAAGCTATTGAACCCAAACGCAATGCTCCATAGTGGCCGACCACAACATGTACAGTAGCAAAAGTGGCCACTCAGCGACATTCTGCAAGCAAATGGTTGAAAGTATGGACAGCGACACAGCACCACAAAGCCTCCACTTCCTCCAAATTCAAAATGCCATTAAAGCCTCTTTACAGGGCATACTGGAGCCGATTTAGCACAAAGGGGTCACCCACTATGAAAACTGTGCGCCTCGCCATCTCTGCCAGCCTCACTACACAGAGTAATGAAACAAAATATGGCCGCCCTTTCCTGTGACGCACACTCTGACCACCTGATTGGACAATTTCCACAGTCGCATTTCCATTGGCCAGCATGGTGAGAAACGCAGATTGTGGCACGTGCGCTCTCCATGTAACACTAGCAGTTCTGTACAACAGTCCCCTGCGTACACACCACACCCAGAAACGTTGTTGCGCAATCCCTCAGCCTCCACAGTCCCATTTCCATGGCCACCAGACTAAAAATCCCCAGATGAGGCTTTCATGCTGTGTGCGTGCGTGCGTGGGGAAAGAAATGTCAACCAGGGTAAGGGCTTTGAGACATGCTTCTGTTAATCAGACACCTTTCAGCCTCTGGCTGGGTACAACAGCCAATATGAGTAGTCCATACTGTTGGTGGTGGTATGGCAGACAAAGCTACCTGGGAATTGGGAAAAAGCCTCTTCACTGCATTCATCAGCCTCTTGAGTCGACGGAGCAAACGTAAACAAGACACGTAACCCAATGCAACCCACCACAGTGCATGACGACAACATGCACAGTGGCGGAACTGACCAGTTCTCTGCCAAGTGTATGCATATCGGCTAAACTGAGGTCATCAACAGCGCACCACAATACGTCCACTGCTTCCAAACCGAAATTGCCATGAAAGTTTCTTTCCTGGACATAGTTGTGCAGATCTATCACAAAGGTATCACCCAAAGTCAACACAATGGCCCTCATTACGACCCTGGCGGAGTGGGTTTACGCCAGCGTTAATCGCGGCGGACCCGTCCGCCCTACTACGAGTTCCCGTAGCGCCATGGAACGTTTTCCGCCTGGTTTTTCCGGGCGGAGAAATCCATGGCGCTACGGGACCTTGATGTTAATTACGCCACCGTATTTTGCGGTGGCGCAATTAACGCCTTCCCCACTCCCATTATACCCTATGGGGCAAAAATGGGAATGGGGAAGGGTAAAATGGGGATTGGGGATTTACCGCCCCGCCAAGGTCGGCATGGGGCGGAAAATCCGCCAACCTCCATGGCGCTATCGGCAGCTTTCCGCCGTGCTCCGGGGTGCTTTTAGCACCGCGATTTCTGCCAGGGTCGTAATGAGGGCCAATGTGTTTCTCTATGTCAGCCAGCCTCACTGCGCAGAGCAATGAATGCCAGTATTATCGCCCCTTCCTGTGACCCACACCCTCAGTACCTGATTGGATAATCCCCACAGTGCCATTTTCATTGGCCAGCATGGTTAGAAGCGCAGAATGTGGCATGTGCCCTTCCCAAAGTATTGTGAGGGCCGCGGCCCAGTAAAGCACAAAAAGTCCTTCTTCCCTTTCCACTATCCTCTTCCCACCACACCCTTATTGTGTATTGTTAAGTAGTCACACACACATCTACCAATGCCATCCAAGACGTCAGCATCTAACACTGTCAGTTCTACACAAGACGTCATATGTACTGTTACAAAATCAGCCTGTGAGTGTGCTGTTATTGAAAAGCACGTCCAGTGTAAAGTTAAGTCAAACATTGCACAATTTGTGCATGCACATTCATCAACATGAGCACCCATCACCACAAAAGGTATGAACATTTTTTTGGCATTATGTTTACAACTCGGTTATAAGTACCTCTGCGTACAATATCTGCTTCGAAGAGTCCATTACGTGTTTGAAAAGCATACTGGTTTTCCTCCCATCTCCTACCATGAAGTGGCAATTTAATGGTATTTGATTGCAACGTTTTTATTTACCCATATCATGTAGTGTAATACCGAAACAGGGACTCTCTTCTTTCCTTCCGACAATGCTACGACATGTGTTCCCCACTAACCCACCTCCTACATAAATTGTAAAAGGCTGGCACCAAAGCCACCACTGAATGTTTCTTACCAACCTAAAGTCAGTTCCCAAAATGTCAGTGTGTGCACAGCTGTGGTTCTTTGTACACTACACTATTGCCACAGCCTCTTTTTAAATCTGCCAGCTTCCACTCTGCTCCCTCAGCAACTCATCCATAAGAGGACTGCACAACTTGTCCTTGGCCTGAACGCCAGGGATCGTATCTCTGCTGGACTTAAATGTCTGCAATAGCTCCCAGTGGCTGCGAAGAATAAAATGAAAGCCCTGTGCATTATGCAGAATGCCTTCTGGTCCTTGGGACCTCAATACCTTGCACTCTCACTTCCTAAGTATCTGCTTGCTCCAGCTCTTCCCTCATCCGCCTCCTAATCCCTCAGGGTCAGTTGCTTCTGCACGCAACCAGCTGGTGGTAAATGTCCTTCTTCTGCTGGGGCCTCCCTCTGCAACCAGCTCTATGCCTCCCTGGAAATTGAGGAGAACCATCTTAGGGTCTGGAAGCACCTCAAAACCTTTCCGTGTGCTTCTTCTTTTTCCCCTCCTCTCTCCTGCTCACTTCCTGCCTAAAAATAATTGTGCACTGGTTTCCTACCCACCCTGTAATCTGTGCATCAGGCCACCTCCTTCCCGACAGTTCCACCCCTGCACTGGCTTTCTGCCAACCTCCGCACTTGGGGACTGTTTTCTGCAACCTTAACAGTCCAGCCACCACTTGATGTCTACATTTATCCTTCCACTTGCCAGCACCGGCCGTAGTTGCACGTATTGCTATTTTTTGTTGTTCCCATTTCCTCCACTTTGCCCTCCCCCTTCCCATTCACACTTGTTTGTAGGCACCGTACAAATGCAATAGAATACCATATCACATCATATCATATGATACATACACTGCATTCATAAGAGGATGCCTGCCACGTACCTTGTAGACTTCACAAAATGGTCTTTCCACTGTAATGCATGTACTACAAATGTCGGAAAAGTGATCTCACAAAAGCAGCACGGAATGTATGTTAGCAACGTTAAGCAAGTGCATTCAGTGCATGCATACAAACAGAATGCCTGCCCCTTAACTTGTACACTTTCACCATAGCCTCCAACATTTCTCTGTACAAACAGACCTTCTGCCACAGTGTTTGTGTACACACCACAACCAGCAACCACATTGCTCAATACAGGATTCTCTGCAATGCTTCATGCAGAGTGGCAAAGAAAACACCATTGCCACGGAGGTCAAAATAATACCATTTCCTTGGAACCACTGGAAATCTTGCTGGTTATTAATGCTTTCATAGTCGTTGCAGAACATCCCAGCACTGCACATAAAGTCACACATTCTTCTGTTTATCCAACATCTCCCAACCTCTGGCTGTGGACAAATTACACTGGCATGGTCCCATGCTCCTCTTGGTGTTATCGATGAGAAAATCACCTTGGCAGTGGGACACATCTGCATCACTACTGTCATCAACTTCTTTAGGTGCGCAAGCAAACGTAAGCACGACATGTACCCCAAATGTAGTGCTCCAAAATGCACGACCACCACAGCAACAGTACTGACAAAGGCCACACATGTGCAAAGGAAATCCATGCCCCCAAAACCCCACTCATACACTGTGCCCCAAAAAGCCTGCACTCCTTCCAACTGAAAGTCATTATCAAAGCTTCTTCCCACGACATACTTGTGCAGAGGTATCACCCACTATCAGCACTCGGCGTCTGTCCATCTCTGCCAACCTCACTACATCGAAGTTTGGGTAAATATGTCACCGCCCCTTCCTATGAACCACACCTTCGACACCTCATTGGAGAATCCCCACAGTTCTATTTGCGAAGGCTCCATGCTCAGAAGGGCAGGATGTGGCACGTGCGCTTTCCAAGCTACAGCGAGGGTCACGCCCCAGTAAAGCAGACAATACTTCTTCCCTTTGCACTGGCATTTTTCCAACACTCCCTCATTGGCTGCTGTAAAATTTCCAAACATGCCTACACCAATCACATACTGAACCTCTGCATTGCACACTATCATTTCTGTACACCAATACATATTTACCGTTAAACACTCTCAGTGCATGGTCCCTTTGCTTCCAAAGCCCCAGCACCAGAAACTTCTGCTAAAGGATGCACTGTTTCAGCATCCACAAAGATCCTGAGGCGCACCCAGCACACCTTTGGCCATGCACATAACAGTCCACCCTTGCCCATACCCAGCACAACACTATGGATCCATGCATGCGACCATGTGGGCAGCTAACATTATGCACAAATGTAACATACTTAGGTAGCACCACTTCACCCCAAATCCCCCACACCATAAAACACCCATTAACGAAAACAGGTTGCAATTAGCAGAATACACAAACATACCACGGCCGCCACCACCCCTACCCACAGCCATTCACAAACTATTGTGTCACTGCCTACCTAACCACACCATTTTCACAACACTGGGCCTACTTCAACAAATCTGCACACAGCATAGTAACCAAACACATATAAGTTGCACTTCAACCACACCCTCTTCCATACTGACAGTATGCAAACACTGAACCCAGTGCCCACACTGCATGACTTTTCACTGCACCATCTCCAACCACATATCACAACCTTTACCGCACTACAACCATTCCCTCTTCCATACTGACAGTATGCAAACACTGCACCCTGTGCCCACACTGCATGACTTTTCACTGCACCATCTCCAACCACACATCAAAAACTTTACCATGTTGTAACAGTGACCTCACCTGCGAAACCAAGCATACACACATGGCAGCTCACTTCTGCTGCTCTATGGCGTCTGAAATGTACTCCACAAACATTCCTTACAGGTCACCACCCTCTAACTGATGTAGAATCAAAAATACATTACTGCGGTGGGTGTCCTCAAGTCCTAGGCTCTTCAGTGCATGGCCTACGGCCTACGGCCTTCGGCCATGCACCCAATAGTCTAGGCCTTGAACACACCCACCGCAACTTAATGCCACTGTGCATGTCACCATGTCACCAACTATCACAATCCACATACACACTACTGCCACCAGCACTCCTACCCAACCTATGCACCACCATGGTGCTATGCAGCAACAAATTGCAACAGTTACCATAATGTTGAAAGAAAACACTCTCTCCTGCACCCCTGTGCACTTCATTCACAGACTGTGGGCGTACCCACTTCCATTCAGAAAGTATTGTGTCACTGCCAACCTACCCACATTCTGTTCGCAACACTGGCCCTACTCCAACCAATCTGCAAGCACCACCCTCTACCGGATGCAGAGACAGACATGCGTTGCTACAGCGGGTATGATGAAGCCCTATGCTCTTGAGTACATGCCCTATGGCCTAAGGCAATGCACCCAATAGTCTAATCCTTCCACAGACCTACCGCAACTTCCTTCACCCATGCATGCCCAACTACCGCATTCCATCCGCAGAGCACAGCCACCCACGCTCCCACCCAACCTATGTCATGTGCAATTCACTCCCCTTCTGAAATTCACCTGCCACCACTCACCACGAAAAGAGGTTGCTGCAAACAGGTCACGGCAGAGGATATGGGGCCGTTACGACAGCTGCCTCCAATCACCACACAAAGTACTCGCCTGTCTAGGAGCGGACCCAGATATCACTAAATATTTGGGACGTGCATTTCAGTTCTTTACAACAAAAGTACTTGTCGGATTTCCACCAAGCACACAAAAGCATGCTGTCTGACCCAAGTCCCCACTCTTGACGCAAACTTGGTGAAAATCCATCCAGCTGTTCGGCCTGTAGCCGTGCACAAAATGTTTCCCCTTTCAGTCTATGGAAAAAATAAATGTTGGGATCCCCCTATAATGTTGCCCCCCGTGCATTTAACCTCACCCAACTTGGTGAAATAATTCTGAGCCGGCCATATACTTTTTTCGCAAAGTTTGGTGATGATTCCTCCAGAGGGACAGGGGGAGCGAAGTTATAAGCCGCCGAAAAAGTGGTCTTCCTATGTGTTTAGCAACTTAACCATAACTACACAGCCACTAACGCGGGCCGTGTGATATATATATATATATATATATATGTATATACATATACATATATATATATATATACATACACACACACACACACAACGGTCCCAAAGTCTGTGTTTATTTATTTATGCATTTATAGCACCACACCAAACCCTCAGGCATTAGGGCGCTAGTTACAGTAAGTGCAAAATGACATTCTTTAATAGTGCAGGATCATGGATACAGGTTACGACTTACAAGTGGTTCTTAAAAAACAATCATCAAGCAGAGCCTCCCCTCATGTTAGGGGGGCCACATCAGGTGAGTAAGCAAACAGGTATGACAAATAAGTATGAGTGCACATTCTGGCAAAGCCTCGCCTCATGGTACAGGGGGGCTACTTCAGGTATGTAAGTAGAACGTATGGAAGCGTAAGGAGACAAAGTATGGTCATTGGAAGTATGTTACAAGTGAGCATTAGTGTGAAAGAAAATGATACGGTGCATTACAGACAAATTACAAGTATAGCTAACGGCTGGAACTCGGAGTCAGTAGGTTTCCAGATAGGTTGCCGGTTAAGCACTACTCGTGAAGAGTCAGACCAGGTGGGACAGTGGGGCATTCAGCCGATGCTTTTGCTGCGGAGTTGCTGGTGCAGTAATGGCCAGGAACATGTTTAAAGGCAGCATGCGCTAGCAGCGTGCACCGAGGACACGGCTAGTCATTTAAGAGCAGAAATATTATATGCATAGCAATACCTTGGAAGAAAACCACATTACATGATACACTCGCCTTTTAGCGTAAGCTATACACTCATAGAAATATGTTGAGCAATATGGCTTTAGATGTATTCTCTCCATCCTGCATGCAAATTCATAATAGCATCATGCACAACGTGTAAAGGCTCATTATAAATACCCAATAAATAAAATGAATGTCAGCCTAACAAATCCCCCCTTGGATTTTAAAGCCATCGACATTCTTTCATAAAGCATGCAACATCATGCACCCTTCTCACTTCTGATCACTCCCTCCCATTCCCATTTCTAAAGGGACAACATTCCCAAATAGTCGCCCCCTCCCTCCCACCCGTGCCTAATGGCTCACATTCTAATGCTCTGTCCACACAGAGCAACGTGGAGAGCCCTTCTGCTGCCCGGAGCTCCTTGGGGCATTGTCCTGGCAGCTGTACACCTCCCCTGTTCTGGAAGGGTAAGGTGTCCTGCTGCCAGGACAATGAGCGTGCTGAGCAGAAATTGCTCGGCACACATTGTCCTGCCAGCGGGACACCTTTCCCGTTGAGGTGCAGAACAAGCGAGGGTGTCCCACGCCAAATGTCCCGGGTCTGGCTCTTAAAAGAGCCTGGGGCGTGGCGGGGGCAGTTTGCTGCCCCCCGTACTCCCTTTAAGGTCACAATATCTAGAATGGCCCATAAGCGCAACCCCTCTCTAGCCAACTGAGAGTAAAAAGATCTTTTTTGAATAAAATGAAGCACTGACGTGACTCCTCCTTATCCAAAGATTTTCTGAATATCAACATAGTCCCGTGTGGCGGCAAAGGCAGCTTTCACTCCATAGACCCGAATCTGTGCCGGGAGATAAAAAAAAACCTCGCAGGTGCTTATGCAATAAAAGTGCCCCTCAGTTGCCTGGGAGAAACGAAGAGAGATTTTCTAAATCTGCGCTTTCCAGGAGCCGCTGGAGGGAACGGGAATCGCCACAGTCTGACAGCAGACGCGGCTGCACACTCCTAACAGCAGAACGCGTGCACGTGTGTATCCCACCCGCTGCTCTGCGGTCGTTTCTAGATCGTTTCCCTTCCGGCGGCAGCGGTCTGCGTGTTGCCCCCCGCCCTCCCCTCGCCTGGCCTTAGCCATGACGGGAAAATGTAAAGCATTTAATGCAGATGATGGACTCACGCCTGCCACACATCATACACCTGCTAGGCGGCTGGTGTGAGTTGTTGCTACCTCTGCCCTCTACCTGTGCAGCTATTCACTATTTGCAAGGCGGGGGCGTAGAGCTGGGCTTGGGCATAACCAGCAGGGAGGGAGGCTCAGGCTAATATCAGCGTGATCTTAAACTGGCATTTCTTGCCATCAGCAGGATAATAGCAAAGAGGAAAAAGCAGCCTTTTGGCAAGCTGAGCTGCCAAGCGGGGCAAGTTGGGTTTGTCGTCCAAGCCGTCCTGGCACCCAACTGGCCCCCATCCAAAACGCTTCATCCAGCAGAGGTTGTGCTTTGTGGGGATTAGACCAGAGAAGGAAAAGTGGGGTGTGGGTCGAGGATGGGTATGTAGAAGAAACCTCTTTGTGAAGAGAAGTTATCGCATCGTGAAGTACTGCCTCTTCCGCTGAGCCCCTTTGAGACCCTGCCCCTTGTGACACACACGGTCTAAATTAAGCCAAGGTCGCCAGCAAACACCCACATGCTCAAAGTGACAAGCCCAGAAGCCAGACACGACTCCACCTTGTCTCCTGGGGCTATTACACATCAGGCCATACATGCGCCAATTTGGGTGGGTGCTCCTGTTGGTGAACCCCCAACTGTACTGGGAAAGGAGGTAGGTAGGTCGCCCGGAATCGCCGTTTCGCACACTGCAGTCCCACCTCCTAGATTTTTGATGCATGCAGCTGACAGTTGTGAGCACCTCAGCTAACCCAAGTTATCGACTTGTTGAAGACATCCTGGGATGACTTTGGAATATTGGCGTATTATGTGTGCAGATCGACAGACAACCCCCTGTCGAAGGAGGCACAAAATCCTCCTCTACTTGTGCCAACTTGGCCCAACATGCCAGTACAGCTGTATCAGCTGCTTGTGTTTTGGCATTGCCCACAAGTCCCATGTGTAGTAGCTGCAAAGCGTCTGCGAGCATTCCAGAGCCTGAACTGTACCGCAAATGAGCCTCGCAGCAGTTACTGTGTCTACGATACCACAGGCTGCCCTGTGTAATTTCAAAATCAGATGTTTAGAAAGTCACGTCCTTACAATTTTTAATTTCAACGTGTAATAAGTACAATACAACGAATGGCAGCTTTGGCTGGAGCCTCTTACTTAAACGTGCATCCCCAAAGGTTGGAAAAGGGCTCCTCTTAACAATATAACAACAAAAGGAGCGAGCGATCTAAGTTAATGGATGCTAAAAGAAATGCATATAAAATGCAATACAAAAGCTGGATCGCATGCACTCACCTGATGCTGCCCCGAAACTGAAAAGGAGCGTTTCGTAAAGGGATGGCTGATGTTGCTTTCATTATCAATTGAAACACACTTTTAAAGTCCGTATAAGACCCGATAGCATGGTGTTTGTTTAAAAGTTTGCCGACATTTTCTGAAATGCCTTTAAAGAGGCATGACGTATTTCATGTATTCCTAATATGAGAATTGTGGAGGAAGGAGGACTGCATGCCGTGCACTGGCAGGTATTTATTTTTTATTGTATATTTATAAGGCGCTTTTAAATCTCGGAAGTGTTTCGAGGCGGCATGTATATTTAGGTGCAGGTGGGTATGTTTTTCTATTTTGATTTTGGTTGCAGCAACAGCGGATCTTTTTGTATCTTCTTGGCTGGTAAGTATTATTCCCATGCCCCTCCACCCCCAAACAGCAGTGATTTATGGCTGTGCCGGACACTATGAGGGAATTTCAGGGCAGATGTTTTTTTTTTTTAATTCGTCTGCCAGCAAGTCGGATTTCTTGTTTGTGTTGGCATTATTTCTGTAACTTTACTGCCTTTACGAGGGGAGGGGTTCTTATGTCAGCATTGCAGGGAGATGTGCCTAATTTTACCGCTCAGTGCTGCCAGGCAGTGCTTTGAGCTGTACCACAAGATGTCTTTTTGGCTTACTGCACAAAAACCCAGACTCATTTAAAAGTGGAAAAGGTCGCTTTAATGTGACAGGCCAAAGCTTACAATCAAACGCTTAACTGGCTCCATGGCCTAACAAACTAAAGAAATATTTTAACCACCAATTAAATAAATTAAACATTTTCATTTTCATTTCCCCCCAACAATTAAATAATTAAATAACCCAATTCCTCCCTAATGATCCCTTGGATCCTACCGTCTCCCTGCCCCTTTTCCAGGCGTCCCGCTTTCTCCCAGGGGCCATGCCCCTCCAGGCTCAATACCTGTTCCCCCGGGGTGACCTGCTTGTGCAAACAGCGCCACCCCATCCTTTCCCGTGTCATTCCCCCATTGTGCTTCCCTCCCCCCACATCAAAAGGGGCCATGCCCCCGGCGCCCCGACCCACTTCAACACCCTTCAAACTCCCCTCCACACCAAACTCCCCCTTCCTATGACCTGCAGCCAGCCTGACCTGCCACATCAGCAACATGTATTACACACACTTTCACAATGCCCTGACCTGTCACACAAAACTACCAAACCCTACTCTCCTAACAGACCCCACAACTCATAAACTCGCCATGTCATCTAAAAAAAAAAACCTGCATAATCCCATGAACAATGGACCCCCCCATATTACATAACCAGACACTACCCTAAACGAAAATGAAAGGGGTGGGAGGGCGGGACAATCATCAAGTCCTAACCGTCGCCTGCCTCCCGAACCTTCCCTGAGCCCTTAAATATCCCCCCAGGAGGCGCTCTGCCCCACGGCCACTCACTGGCCATGTGCAGCGCCAAAAACTCCCCGGGGGGAAACGCTTCGCGTTCCCCCCGGCTCCCCCCCTTTTGGCTTACTGCACAAAAACCCAGACTCATTTAAAAGTGGAAAAGGTCACTTTAATGTGACAGGCCAAAGCTTACAATCAAACGCTTAACTGGCTCCATGGCCTAACAAACTAAAGAAATATTTTAACCACCAATTAAATAAATTAAACATTTTCATTTTCCCCCAACAATTAAATAATTAAATAACCCAATTCCTCCCTAATGATCCCTTGGATCCTACCGTCTCCTTGCCCCTTTTCCAGGCGTCCCGCTTTCTCCCAGGGGCCATGCCCCTCCAGGCTCAATACCTGTTCCCCCGGGGTGACCTGCTTGTGCAAACAGCGCCACCCCATCCTTTCCCGTGTCATTCCCCCATTGTGCTTCCCTCCCCCCACATCAAAAGGGGCCATGCCCCCGGCACCAGAAAAACCCTCCCCCGAGGAGTTCTTTCTGCCCCACCCCCCCCCAAACTTTTCTACCTAAAACTTTTTACCCAGTCTCCCAGCCCAGAACCTAAGAAGAGCCACACCCGTATCCCTCACCAGATCAGTTTCCCCAGCGAAACTAATCCCCCCATCTGTAGGCCCATAGCTTTCCCTCACCCCAGCCAACATAGGAAAGAAACTAATCCCAGCCCCGCCCCCCAAACCCGGACATCTTACCACAACATCTTTATAGTTGCCCCCCAGTTGCCTGCCAACAACCCTTTTCTCGACTTCTTTCCCCGCCCACTTAACCCTAGAATGTCCCAAAAACCAGATTTTGACGTCTGACCGGACCTCCTAGCAGCATCTGAAAAATAAATTACAAAATCACTTACAGATCAACAACATCCTAATAAATGCAACACTCTTGCTACCTACTGAAAAAATTCTATAAAGACATTCCGTTTGCCCCGGTCCCTGACATACCCTTTGTATCTCCCTTATTCCCAGCGTCCCAACCTTTTCACCTACTCCTCTTAATAGCCCAGCCTGCTACTTTCAGATGCTGCACCCCTCCCGAATGACTGAGTTCCAACCTCCTAACCTTTCCCACACCACTAGTAACACCTCCTCAGTACCGTATCCTCTCTGGCCATCTCCTTAACCTTCTCCGGAAACACCTCAGGTCTTCTCCTACCGTCCCCCAATATTTCGCCCCTTTCCCTAACCTTTATACAATACACCTAAACCCACTTAGACCCCCTCTTTCCTCTAAACTATTACCCCCCTGCTCACCCTTTGCCCCCCCACCTTCCATCACCTTATTAGTATTGGCCCTGCGTTGCCCCCCCCTGCACCGCGGGCCCACGTGCACCCCCGTCCATGCAGGCCCTTTGCTTTATTGCTCCTCCCGCCACTGCACCAGGGGCCAAACCTGCACCCCCGTCCATGCAGTCCCTTCCTTATCACTCATTTTCAAGATCCTCGTGTCCATTACCACCTGTTTCCACCTGCACCAGGGGCCCTAGTGCACCCCCGTCCATGCAGGCCCCTTTTCTTCCGTACTCCTCTCCACCGCTGCACCAGGGGCCAAACCTGTGCCCCCGTCCATGCAGTCCATTCCACATAAATTCCTCTTCCAGCACCTTGCTTCGTTGCTCCACTTCTTTCCCCCAGCTGCACCAGGGGCCCTAGTGCACCCCCGTCCATGCAGACCCAGCTCATCACTTCCCCTAGCTGCACAAGAGGTGCTCCCGCACCTCCGTCCATGCAGCCTGAAGCTTACTCACCTTGTCGTGCGGCAAGCGTGAGAGCTTCGCCACCGTCGTCCATGCCCTCTAAACGACGGCCACCGCCCCTTAACAATTTCCACAGTTACATCCCCCTGCGGCGGCCCTCCCCTACCTACGCTTCTTCCTCCTCGCCCTTCTCCTACCCCCTTTAAGTCACCCCCAAAAACCTTTCATCAAACCTTGTGCCCCCCCTCCTTTTACGATAAACTGAGCCCGAACTACCAGCACACCCCAATTTACCTGGCATGCGGTCCTTCCCCCCCACCTCCTTGCCCCGCTCCTCGCCCTGCCCCACTGTCCCCTGCCTGAAAACAATCTGTAACTGGATGCCGACCCGCACACTTGCTGCACTCGTGTTTAAATTTGCACATCCACCTCGTGCAGCCTTCTTTATTGAACGCCCAACATGCTGTCGAGGGCTGGCCTCCGCCTCCTCCCCCTGCCCCTTCATGGGCGGGGCGACCAAGAAAGGGCCGGTAAGGCACAAGCAGCCCACTTGCTGTGTGCAATGTCGGGGCAGGCCTTGTTGGAGCCATCCATTGCAGCCACAGATCCATGTCTATCTCCCCCCAGACCGCCTGACTGTCCTCCGCTATTCTCGCTCTGAATTCCTCATCATAGCGTACCCAGGCAAAACCCCCAAAACTCGTGAAAGCCTTCCTAATTACGTCCATATATTTAAGCAGGGCCACGCAACGCTCCGGGAATTTTTCACAGTACACACTGGCATAAATGCTAAACGCCGACGTCCAATTTTCAATAGTCACCGGGACCCTTGGGCGTGAAGCCAGTTCCCTCTCTTCCTCCTTAGACCCCTCCTTTGCTCTCACTTCCCTATGGAGCAATTTAAAGACCTCCACAAATTCCCCCGCCTGAATCTTCTCCCTGGTCGCTGCCATCAAGTGCGCCCCCAATGGTTTTGTTATCCCCATGTATGGCAATTTTTTCTCCTTTCTTTTCACTTCACACTCCTTATCTTTTCCGGCTTGCACTTCGAGCACCAATGGCTCCACCACCTTGTCCGTTTGGACCTCCACTGAGCAAATGCTCTTCTCAACCCCCGCGGCTCCAATGGCCTGCACCACCAATTCCTTCCTTACACTTTGCAGTCCGGACCCTTCATTCCCTGTCCCCCTTCTTGCGACCCCTCTCTGCCATGCAGATGACCATTCCCTTTCCCGCTCACCTCTTTCCACACCTGCCGCCTGTGGTCTGGCGTCCACACCGATGCTCCTCTTCTCCTTTCTTAGGGGGCTCCTACTGCGGGGACAAAACATGTCAGCACACTCACCCAGCCAATCGTTTCCCTGACCCCTTCCTCCCCGTCCACCCTGCACTTCCCCTTCCATATCCCACCTCAAGCTTCTTCTCTCCTCCCCCCTTTCCCTTTCCGCCCCATAATCTTCCACTTCCCATTGCCCCACATATTCCTCCCAACCAACTTCATCACCCCTTAAATACCATTGTGGATGCAAGCTCATGCCCGAGATGATTTGATGATCTTCTTGCGAGCCCGGGGCGTCCGCCCCGCCACTCCTTTGACGTCTTCTCGGCGGGGTTGTGGGAATCCCTGCCTGGTCCTCTTCTCTCGGGCGAGGTGTTCCGACCTCCACCCTGTAATCCTCATTGCTAGGGGCTGTGCCGCGCCCTCTAGGCTCTCCTTGCGTTGACCGAGGAGGGGCCGTACTTAAACCCTCAACCTCCACCTGAACAGCGGGGGCTGCGCAGCGCCCTCCGCCCGCACTCCTCCTACCCGGGGGGGCCGTTCCGCGCCCCACCCTACCCTCATCAATTGAAGGGGACCTCTCCCTCCTTCTCCCCCCTGCACTCTTCTGCAGGTATTTACCCCCTCTTCCTCTCTGCCCTGACACCCCCTTTTGTGCCCCATCCCTGCCCACCCTGTCGTTCCCTTGAACCCCTCCCTCTTGAGCATTCCCCTCTTCCCTCGGGCTATTATTCCCTTCCTCCCTCCCTGGCTGCCCACCCGACATCCCTGCTCCCCCGTCCGCCCTTCTGTCTATCTCCCTCCTCATTTTCCTGCCCCTGGATTCCCAAACCTACCCCCTCCCCGCCGTAGGGGTGCAAGCCAACACTGCCGCAAGCGCCCCATCAGCTGCCGCTCTACGCTGCGGTCTACCGCCCCTTATCTCCCCCTCACCCGTGACCTCCCCCACCGCCCCTTCCAACTGGGCCTTCGATGCCCTGCTGATGATTTCCAGGGCCTCCCTAAGAGCCCTATCATCAACCAGCCCCTTCTTGCTAACCTCTTGGCCCACCATCGTGCACTACTCCTCAGAGAGCGCACTAACTTCACCCTGACGCTCACTAGCTCAATATGCCCCCGAGCCGTTACCTACCCGTGGAAAATTACTACTATCTGAGGGAAAAAACCAGCAGAAAATGCCCGATAACCCTAATAACACGAAGGGGTTAAATAACCTCAAAATAGAAATTTCTCTTCTTTTTTTTTTTTTTTAAAACAATTTTTTTTTTATATATATTTGCCCCCCCACCTAAAAAATACCCCTCTCCCAAAGAAACCCCCCCCTCTCCTACCTCTCCTTCTTCCCCTGCTAAATGCACACCACCCAGGAGCCCCCTGCTACTGCTGCTGATAATCACCTAATCCCTTAAACTTATACCCTTTTTTTTTTTAAAACAAAAACCCTCCAAAGCAGGTAACAGCCCACTATAGCACCGCCCGCCCTGCCCCCGGTGGCCCACCAGCTGCACCGCACTACTGGCAGCCCAGCAAAAACAGCACGGCCCCTTTAAGGCGCCTGCCCTGCCCCCTCTGGCAGGAGGCTGTCACCGCGCCGTATATTCCCCACAAGACAGGGCCGCCTGGGCTCTGCTAAACCCGGCGCCGTGGGGAGAGAGAAATGGAGAGTGTCCGCGACTCCCCAGCAGAAACACCTGCTGTGCAGCCCTACGCCAAGCCTGCACTCCTCCCCCACCCGCGCGACGGAGGAAGAAGCCCTAAATGGGAATGCCGAGCCGAAAATCCCCTCTCCCTCAACGCTACCCCGTTCCCCCGAAGACCGAAGGCTGCGCCACTGGAAACAAACCCGCCCCCACGATCCCGCCACCCCACCGTGCACGGACTCCCACGGTAGCTCAGGTAAGGAGGGGGGGTAGCTTATTTACGCTACTCCCCACTGGGCGAAATTCGCCAAAACCAAGTTTTTTTTTTTTTTTTTTTAAACTTCTAAATAACTCCTAACTGCCTGCGCCACCCCCAAAATACTAACTAACCCTCCTCACCTACACTATTCCGCACCAAAGGCCAAGCTAGCTTCAGGGAAGGCTCGGGAGCGGGCGACAGGACTCATACAATCATCAAGTCCTAACTGTCGCCTGCCTCCCGAACCTTCCCTGAGCCCTTAAATACCCCCCCAGGAGGCGCTCTGCCCCACGGCCACTCGGTGGCCATGTGCAGTGCCAAAAACTCCCCGGGGGGAAACGCTTCGCGTTCCCCCCGGGACCCTCCTTCTTGATTCGCCCGCCCCCCATTTGCTATGCTAGTATACATTTTGACTGCATACTATGACAGTATACAGTGAAAATGCATAGTCTTGCCAGCATCAACAATGAGTACTTCGCCTTAAAAATAGCCATACTGTAGGCAAAGGTCTTTAATCTGTGAGCCACACCCCTCCCCTTGCAACCCCCTCCCCCCCAGGGGTTGGGGTGCGTGATTCGGGACGGCAAGGAAAGAGAAACAATACTTTTGGTTTGCCTCACTTAACTGTGCATGGCGAGCCACTGGCCCCCCCATGCACATGCTCAGTCAGTGTAACGTGATGGGGTGTGGCCACAAAAAGGGAAATAAACGCAGCCTGGACGTATGCTTTCCTGCCTTTGGATCGGCGGTCCAGGCTGCGTTGTTGCTTCCTGCAGGTGCCGCCAGCGTCTTCTTGCCCTGTAAGGGATGCTGCTTCTCTGCTCACCCCCCACACCCGGGTTGGAGGGGGTGCTGAGAAGGGAGCTTTTCAGGCCTTTCCCGGTCCTCTGCTCCCCTCTCCACCTGTGGACCCATCAAGGCGGACGCGTGGGGAGAGGTGGTAAGCAGGGTGGCCGGATCACTGCAATGCTGGTCCCCCTGCACCCCTCTCTGCCCCCACCTTGGGGGACATGGGGGAGAGGAGGCGAGTAGGGATGGAAGCACGCATTGTGTGGTATCCTGAGTGCTCTGATGGTTTTGCTGAGAGCTCTCCCTGGAATTTGTGAGGTAATGTGGAATGCAAGCGGTCTGGTAGTTCTGGGTTTGACCGTTGGGAAGGGACTTGATGATGGGAGCTGGGACATGGAAGTATGTTGAAGCCTGCTCTCTTGTTCAACTTCTACCTTTGACCTGTAACAAAGGGTATAGGATGAATTGACTGAATTTAAAAGTCCGACCCCACCAAAATACCTAAAACAAACACCACGAAATGTTCAGACTGCCAAAAGTCTGAACTTTTCGTGGTGTGAGTTTAGTTGTTTTCGATGGGGTCGGACTTGGGGCTAGGGGATTGTCCCCCACCAAATGAAAAAAAAAAACCTGGGAGCTGCGGGGGTGTACCCTGCAATACCCCGCTCACTATACTTTACAGTATATACCCCGCTCACTATAATTTACAGTATAGTGAGCAGGGTGTTGTAGGGGACACCCCTGCAGCACACCCGAGGAAAAAAACAAAAAAAAATAGGGGCTGCTGGGGTTTCCCCTGGAACACCCCACTCATTATAGTGAGCGGGGTGTTGCGGGGACACCTGCGCAGCTGCGGGGGACCCCTGTGCAGCATCCGAAAAAAGCTGCGCAGCTTCTGAAAAAAAAAGAGAAAGAAAAAAGAAAAGGACCCTGCAGCGCCGGTTCCCGATCACTGAAGTGAAAGGGAACTGGCGCTGCAGGGACACTGCGCGTCTTCGAAGTTAAGTAGGGTGGGGGTGTGTTGTGGGGGTGCTGTGGCTGTGGGTAGGGGTGTGGGTGTGTAGGGGTTTTAAATGTGTGTCCGCATTGGGAAATGTACAAACCTTTTGTGGTTCGTACATTTCACATGCAAACTTTTCCATTGCTGACTTTTCCGAGATGGAAAAATCACGTAGAACCTAACAAGGTACATTCATTTTGTACTTACATTGTCCCTGCCTGGTATTGTGATGAACATTGCAGTGGGTTTTCGTAGTAAAAAGATATTTTAATGCATTTGATCTTAATGAGAAGGTGTGAAGGTTTGAAATTGAAATTATGTTTTATCATTAACGGCTATTTGAAAATGTTGCACAGTGTATCTGACATTTTGAAATTGGAGTGAACTGGTGAATAATGGTATGATTGTGTTTGCAGCAGTGCCGGTTATCTTTGAGGGCGTGTTGATGATGGCGTTTGTATGTTGCATCGGTGCCGTAAGTAAGAGTGAATGATGTGTCATGCTGCTCTTACCAAGTTTGCGTGTATGTGTACACTGAAAGCAGTAGTTATGTGCACCATATAGTAGAAATGTTGTAATGCCAATTACATGTGCTAGTTGGTTGGGGCATATACTGTAGGCCATCCATTTAGATGAAATGTTGTAAATGTACACTGATGGCAGGTTGGTGCACCATTTAATAGAAATGTTTAAAAAGTGGTTTTCTTGACAAATGTGCATTATGTGTATACTGTATGCTATGTAGAGAAATGGGATACAAGGTATAATATGTAGAGAATTGTCATCCGTGTTTGCAACCGTGGGGCCTGATCACCACCACTGTTGCACGTATGTGGACATGTTTTCATCTTATGTACATGTGTGGGAGTGTTTAGTGATGTGAGTGTGGTGCAGAGGAGTGTTGCTTGGTGTAACGTGGATGTTTGGTATTTTCTGTTGTGATGTACGGTGGGCATTGTTCGTGGAGAGCTTATGCCTTTTGGGTTGTTGAGGTGGAGTATAGGTGCAGAGTTTTCTGGTAGTGGTTGTAGTAGTGCACTAGCAGTGCACTGGTTTTGGTAGGTGTAGTGGTGGAGTTGTGTATGTGTAGCATCATTAGTAGTTGGTGTAGTAGCGCACCAGTAGTTTTGGTGTATTATTGTCATTTTTGGAGGGAATTGTTATGTCTTTCATGTGTAGGCATAGTAACGACACCAGTAATGGGTAGGTGTCTTGTAGGATGTTCTTACATGAGGTATGCGTAGGTGTATTGTAGTTGCTGTGGGAGACTCCGACCCAGTTGGGTGTTTGGAGTTAGGGAGGATGTTCTCATACATGCTAACATTCTGTGACCAAAAAGCTGTAGGAATCTTAAAGTTTCAAAAATAGTAATTGGCATAATGATGACACCACAGGAAATGATGTCACATCAATTTAACCCAATTAAAAAATGACAGGGCATGATATCACAGGAAATTATGTAATGTGAACGTTGACCTTATGATGTCACAAGAACTGACCTCAAATAGCATATGGCCTTGAAGAGATCACAGGAAAGTTCAACATAATGGTTGGGTACTGCCCTTGCGTAGAGTGGGAAACAGGGGCATCTGTGAGGTGCATACATTACAAGGGAGACAAAGAAATAGAGGTGGGGGTTAATAGCTGCTGATTTATTATGAGACGGGAAGCCAGCGGGAAGCTGAAACAGGAAATACCCACTCAAAAGCTATAAATCCTTCTATGTTAGCAAGTGCCTGCTGTGAAGGAACCAGTGTGATAACACTTCTGTATATCCCAAGGGACGTTTCGGCCGCAAGGGCTCCCACAAGTGCAGCTTGTAAGGCAAGCCCCAGAAAAAAAGTAATGTAGAGAGAAATATATTTCTGTGTTATGACTGCTGACTGAAATCATGGGGCAGTTGCTGGAGGTCTCCCTGAGGTTCATGACCCCTTTCAAATGACAAGGTTGAAAGGTCCTGATGCCATCCCTGTCCGTGACTCATCAAATATTTAAAGTAGTAACAAGTGTACCTGCCTCAGAGAACATAAGTTTGCAGCTGTGTGTATTCAGCACAGACGCTGGGAAGTTCACTAGTCTGCAGTGAGAGACAGAGCACTGGGGAACTCTGAACAAACACAGTAAATTATCCCACATCCAAAGAGAAAAAAGAAACAAAAAGAGAAAAGAAAAAAAAAACAGTTATTAGTCTAAGTGATAAATGTCCTCATCCTTTGGCTCATGTATAAGGAAATGAATAATATCTACCACATTAAACGTTAATTGATTCACAGAGATTGAATTGATGGTGATGAGTCAAACATCCATCTTGAAAAACAGTAAACACCTGTTACCTATGACGTAACATGGGTATTTGACATCATAACCTCTTAAAGATAAGTGTGAACGAAAACATAATGGATGCTATAGTGAGTCTCTTAATATCATCAGCTGTACTAGTAACCTAATTGGATATGCTGTGATCAAAAATACCCATGTAGCATGCGTCAACACCTTTACTCCACCACTGGTGATCCCAACACTCCCAGTGTCAAAATGCTATATTTATAAGATGCATGCCCAAACATACCTCTTAAAACGAGGTGGCAAAAAAAATTGGAAAAAAATGTTATATCTGATATGCGGCAAGAACCTATGTGTGGAAAAACAGTGTTGTATCTCACATAACTAAAAGGTGGGCCTAATTCACAGAAGCGTTTTATAATGGCAAAACCCCATTGGAAAACGTTCTGTGAATTAGGCCTAGTGGAGCCCTCATTAATCTGTAGGTTTTGACATGTAAATCGGTAGGGGGTAGGACTGCTTAAAAAGCGGTATCCTACCGCCTGGATCGTTAGGGTTGGCAAGTATGTGTTCTGACACTGTTGTGGTTGGTGTCTTGTTGTTATTTGTGGTGGGATGTCCTTACACCAGTTATGCGTAGGTGTAGTGTAGTTGTTTTTGTAGGTTCCAGAGAGCAACTGGCAGGTTCTGGAGCAGGTGCACCAGAGTTGGTTAGTAGGAGTTGTTGTTGTCGTAGGCCCAGAGACCTGTTGGTAGGTTCTGGAGCAGATGGTTGTGAGTGTAGGTTAGGTATCTGCTTGGTGTTAGCAGGCGTTGCCCTCGTGTGGGCAGGTAGTTCTTGGGTGTGGTGTGGCAGGCCAGGGCAGGAGGTGCCATGTATTCCTTGCATGTAAGTTTCCCTTTTGCGTTTAGTTGGCATGTTTAGTGTTAGTTCTGAGTGGTTGTTTGGCATGGTTGCCTGCTTTGCTGGTTAGGTGGTTCTTCGATTTTTAAGAGGGGAAGGTGTGTGGTATCCTGCATGCTCTGATGGTTGTGCTTTGAGCTATCCCTGGAATGTGTGAGGGAATGCAGAATGCAAGGGGTCTGGGAGTTCTGGGTTTGGTGGTTGGGAAAGAATTTGAAGATGGGAGCTAGGGCATGGAAGTATGTTGAAGCCTGCTCTCCTGTTTACTTTGTACCTATGACCTGTAACAAATGAAGTACATTCCTTTTGTACTTACCATGTCCCTGCCTGGTTACTGCATCCTGGCTGTCCTTCGTGTGGTCCCACTTACTACACATTGCCGATGTTGTATGATACCCGGCTCCGCCACAGCAGATTGCTGGGCTGCAGCAATCGGCCGTGGGGGAGCTGGATATCAAACTACTTCGGTCCCCCTGCTTTGGCTGCCCCTCTGCCTCGTCACCCCTCTGGTCCATGGGCTGACTCTCGCCGGGTCTGAGATCCAGCATCAGATGTCTGGCTGGATCTCGGGACCCGGCCTGCCTCAGACCTGACCAGGCTTCACCAAGCCCCCAGCTTCGCCGAGGGAAGCTGAGGGTTCGGTGACCTAATCTTCACTGTGCTCTGTTCCCCAGCCTCAACTCGCGCATTTCTTAGCTCTGTTTGCTCATCCCATTTGTTTTCTTCTGTCCTGAAAGGGACACCACGTGAATCAATGGGTAATGAACACCACTTGGGCGGGGAGGGCGGTGGCAACACAGTTCAAAGTAGGCATTCTATATGCTGGACACATTATTGTTGTTCAAATGTGCATTTTACACGTTCGTAGGAAAAAAGTCATTTCAAAACTCAAAAACGCTGCTGAAACTTGCTTTCACTAGTTTTCTTTGAAATGTTTTAAAAAAAAAATAATAATAATTGGTCGGACCACCACACCAATAATCTGTAATTTCTGTGCCCCTTGCTTTGTGTTTTATCACAGGTTATATTTATAAAGATGTTATGTTTGTCAAACTGGTTAATCACAAATAAATGCTTCCATTGTACTGACATCAGTTATTAGGAAATAAAGCTGGGTTCATGGGTGGCAACCTTTGATTTTCACTACAGAGGCAGAAACAGCCCAACCCATCCCCTGGCCAAACACATTTTAAAGCACTTCCTTTCTTATTCTTATAAGTAATTGCAAAAAGCCATTTGATTAACACGTTTTGCATATATAACATCTTATCAACGGTCTGTCAACCTGCTGAGCTACCCAGGTAGCCATCTACTATAGAGCAAGTCTATGCATCCCTTAATGTACTAAAAATCACTGCATTACCAACAGTACTTTGGGTGCACCACTGCCATAGAAGTGATTTAAAGTAGAATTCATGTATATCTTCCTGCTGTGGGTGCCAGGCCTTCGCCTGCATGGGGTACCATATGTTGCAGAGAAGCCAGGGAACCTTGTGTCTGGCAAGGAAGCATCTCCTGCTACTTCAGCACTGTCACCAAACTGCAGTAAAAGCTAAATGGCTATTACTCGATGTTTCTGAAAGTGAGCTCGGTGGGTTAGGCTCTACCGTGTCGGATTCTATGAAAGATATGTAGATGAATGATTGGAATGCAAGCAGGCTGGACTTCTCAATTATTCTAGGCAGGGAATAGACAGGGTAAAATATAACAAGCGGATGCTCTGTCAAGGGTTTTGACCCATGTTGAATTATTAGGCGACAACACAAACTGAATCAATAGACTGGGTAGATGTGGGGATGAGCTGTCGCCGCCCATCATTCTATCCCAGAACAAAACTAAATCAATAGGCTGGGTAGATGTGGGGATTGAGCTGTCGCCGCCCATCATTCTATCCCAGAACCAGGAGAACCGCGCAGTTTTGCGCACACCAAAATGGTCGCCTAACCTGCCACCCACCAGTGCAAGCGTGATGGACCGGAAGCGCCAAAGGTGAAAGGTGGTGCCAAAGGAAAAATAGCAGTGCCTGTTAGACCAAAAGCACCTTGAAATCACTGCTGTTTCTCTGAAGTGCAAGCTCAAAATGTCCATTTCAATCTGTTCAAAATCCGTTTTTAATTGATGTCAACAAGTTGCTAAAATCAGGGGCACAAGACCACTCTAAAGATTCAAACTTCTTGAGGGGGGTTCCAAATCACCCCTCTACTGTAAGGATGCACATCAAAACAATGGCAGCAAGGATTAGAGCTGTCAAGCAAAATCCTCCTGTCAAATTCAAGACAACTCCTAAAAAAATGGGGGCAGTACCAGCTTTGGACACAAGCTGGCGCTAGCGGTCTAAACTCTGACAGTAGAACTTTACTTCAGGAGTTGCCAGCCTCCTGAGACAGCTGGAAACTTCAAAGCCGTTTTGGTTAATTAAGAATTTAAACACCTGCTGTTCCCTGAAGACAGGCTGATTCAATTAACATTGCAAGAGGCTGAGAAACCTTCTCACCTCAGAACTACACACAAGAAGCCAGGAGATCACATGGACATGCTAACAAAATGCAGAGTGGCCTCCTGGCCTGCTGACCTCACCCGACACATTAGACTCTTTCAATTGAATGGGGTATGTTAATTTGGGTGTGGACTGTAAACAGAGCTCTGCCTGGCAGAAGAGACATGTGATCCCTGATTCCCAATTTTCTGGGGGTGGACCCAAACACTGAAGTGAATTGAATTGAAGGCAAATATATGTTTTATAAAAACACTGATAACTAATTGTAACCAGATGACAGAAATGTACAATTTGGAGATCCTTAAAAATGAAATTGTACCTACAATTTGAGTCCTAACTCAATTCCGTATGATGTTCTGAGGCAAAAACACATGAATTATGGAGATTGCAGACACGGGGTTCATGCTAGAAAAATGAAAATGTACTGGAAAATTGGTAGAAAGGCGGTGTACATGTGTGCCATTATTGGTAAACGTCCGATATTGGTAAATCAACTAAAAACGAAAATAAGTTGTCATTTTTTAATGCAAGCCCCCAGGAAGATTTGAGTTGGGTCAGAATGTACCTTAAGTAATCTGTAATATGTACATGTAATGTCATACAACTGCGTATCCGGGAAATATGTGTAGTTATGAAAAATGATTTCTAAGGTAAAAGCAAAGGGGAGTTTCTTCAATAGATCGTAAATGGCTGACGTCACTCTGACACACTATCCTTTCTCAAATCTGGGACCAAAGAATCCTTTGGCCTATCAAATCTTGAGAGGGTTGGGCATGCAGAATTAGCTGACCCACCTATTTTCAAAACACATAAAAAGAGCCACTGGAAGCCAGACAGGGACATTCAATTCCCATTTCCTTGCAGAGCACGCTGACAGACGACTTCACATCCGGAGATCCAGACTTCAAATCCATCAATCTCCAGAGACCGGTGCCTGACAGACCCAGAGAGCAGAGCTGGCCCAGATCGCTGTGACTTCAGAACCACCCGCCAGAACCACAGTCCAAACCTGACCAGATCCGTGACGGAGGCCCATTCCTTCCAAAATTAGGAGTGAGTATCCTTAGGACTGTGAAAAAAAACCCAATCTCTTAGTTTAAAAAATTCTAATTCAAACTATTTTAACCTATTAGAACTTCATCATCAGAAATCGTGTCCATCCTGTTGATTCAAAACCTTCCAAAGCGCACCTGTCATTCTGAAACTGTAATTTCAATTCTGAAAATCTACCTCCAATAAATCGTCCGTATCTCTTGAACTGTTGTTGCTAGGAGTTTTAACTGTCATGTTAAAGCTAAGATTCTAAGCTTTCCAATGAACCTAAAACCGACTTGCTACTCCTTACAGTTTTTCCATAATCGCGCTCAACGCACTCGGAAAAATTGCCGCGATTTGCGACTTGGCTCAAATTTCTTCACGTGTCAAAATAGCAGCTCCTTGCTTTCCTTTACTGAAATTCGTTTGCAACCTGACAATCATTCATAGAGCATTGCTAAAGTGATACTGAACTAATTTAAAGTAGCTATCACTCACCCTGAACCTCCTACAGGGAATTAAAAGCAATTTGAGTATATTTTTCACTTCATTGCCACCACCTTTAAAAGGATTTTGCCTGTGTTTAAAATCATACCTGTTTTCCTCTAAGCTCACTGGGGGAACTGGAACTTTGTATTGCATTTGTGTGTATTCCTGAGAATTGTGCGTGTTACTTCCGTCTCCTTACATTGCATAGGGGGGAGTGAATTGTCAAAGAAAAAGTGATCACATTATCTTTTGCTGAAATCATATCAAGTTTATTTCTGTACTGCCTTTTATTCATCTTTGCATCTCCTTGAAACCATAAAGCATTCTTTGCTACTTTATTCCCCTGTGCCTAGTCATAAGTCACCCGAACTGTGCTATTGTAGGATTACCTATTGCTGATTACTGCTCATATTCACAAGTGTGATATCAATTATTAATTTATTATAATATATATATATTGTTTAATTCTCAAATAAACCTTTTTAAATTTGCAATACAAACTTACTTCTTGGCTCAGTGGGGTCAGGGGGGTTCTCAGAGAGGGGTGTTATATAAGGGTTGTCATCCAGAGTACACAAACTGGACATAAAAATATATAAATAAGGGCTTCCCTTGAGCAATCCCAGACAAGGCACTGACTTAGTGGGACTGCTTGGTTGGAGTCTTTAACAAAGTGGGGGCTCGTAGCCGGGGATTCTGGATTAGATCTATCACTTGTGCAGATTAATACAGTGTGCCAGCTGACAGGATACATATTCTGTCGGATCACCACGCTGTGTTACGCTGTAAAGCACTCCTCAAAGGAACGCTCCAAGGAAACGGTCTGTTTTGCAAAATAAAATACAAACGTCTGTAAGTCAGGAAGGAAATCAATCTCCAGAATGACGACCTTGGTAGATATGAAGATAGCTAGGGAGCACTTCTTACATAAACTGTTTGTGAGAGGTGAATGGTCTGAACAGGACCAAAATGTATGGTTGCAAGCGATCACACAACAGGTCACTACAACTGGGTCAGATATGTGGAGAGATCAGGGTCCCTTACATGTGGCCCTGAGTGAACTATATATGGCTCCGAAGGCCGAAGATGAACACAATAAGATTGCCAGGATAGCGGCATATTTGTATCTATATATGGGAGCCATGCAGGACAAATGTGCTGAAGGCCAAGATCTGGCAAATACGCAACTGATGGCATTAGAGAAGGCCCAATCTGACCTGGACTCTTCTGAGCAGAGGCTGCACAGGAGCCAGGAGTCAGAAAATGATAGTAGACAGTACATCATTAAAATAAAGGAGGATATGGATATCCTGCAACAGGAAAAGGCTGACCAGGATACCAGAATTCTGGCTTTGCAGAAGGAGCACCAAGACAGTTTGGACTCCTTACTGCAGTGCCAGAATAAGCTGGAGCAACAGATCAATTTCAACAGGGTATGCACAGAGCAGGTAGCCACCCTGCAAATCCAACTAGACAGAGAGACAGAGGAAAAAAATAAAATGATTTTGAAAGACCTGGATACCCAGGCAGAGTTTGATGAAGAGCGCCAGCAAGCTGGTGCTTTAACGGCAGAGGAACGACCTGGCAGCACAGATTCAGGCTCTTACTCAGGAAAGGGATACCTTAGGCCAGGAAGTCTGCCACTTGAAAAGGAAAATGGAAGAAAATCACCTGGCCCTCCAGGGGCTGGGTGATCTCCAAAAAGAGCATCAGAACTTGTTAGAGCACACCAGGAGGGTGGAAGATGCTCTGGCAAGAAAGGAGCAGGCCAGTAGGGATGGGACTCAGGAGGTAACCCTCGTGCAGCAAAGACTGGCCCAGTACTCCAGGACCAATCAGGAGACACAGAGAGAGAATGAGGCTCTCTGTCAGCACAATGATGGGCTCCAGCAACAGGTAGCCATGCAGGAGAGACTGATAGAGTCTAGTAAGGCATTGGTTGAGGAACTGAAAGCCCAGGCTCTTGCATTGCAACCAGGAGCAGGGGCTGATAGAGATGAAGTTCGCTGGGAAATGGAAACACCTGAGCATAACCTCAGGAGCCCTAGTACCAGAGGCCTTCATCTCTCCCAGTCCCTGGACTCTGCCACCCTCATGTCCCCTGGCGCACATAAGCACAGGGCCACAGGGATGGCAGATTACTATCCAGCCAAAAGGATGGGGCTCTTAGGCCAGTACCACCCAGGAATGGATGGGCGGGCATCCGGGCATGGGCACCTAAGCACAGTGCAATTTAGTGGGGAACCCCAGGAGAGTAGGCCCACTAAGGGCATCCTGAAAACCTCTGCCCAGTTAGGTCAGTGGGGGGGTGGGGTACCCAGCAAATCCTGGTAGCAAGGAGGGATCTGAAGACTCCTCTGAGCGTCACAGGACACAGGAGACCAGGTCCCCACATTCTGCCAGCCATTCCCAGGTTTGCAGAATCCGGGAAAACCTGGAAGATCAGACGGGCACCTCTGGGAGCAGTGCTTCTGAGTCGGAGGATGAATGGACCAGGGTTACCCGAACCAAAAAGGCCAATAAGGCAAAAAGGGCCTTGCTTAAGGACCCCTTAAAACAGATTAAGGCAATCAGGAGTGTCATCACGCCTTATCACAAGAACTCCAAGTATTCTGTGTGGGAACACTTGGAGCTCTTTGAGCAAATGATGGAGACCTTCCATTTGAAGGGCAGTAGTAGCTGCATCCAGTACGTCAAATGGACATTCTCCCCAGAATACTCCAGTTTCTTTGCGGGGCTGGAGGACCAAAATCATTCAAGATGGTCCAGCTATAGGGCGGCCATCTTGAAACACTTTTCTGTGCATAGAAATCCCCAAGAGGCTCGCAAGGCAGCCTACAATTTGCAATGTGGGGAGGATCAGGCCCCACAAGAATTCGTGCAAGAATTGAAGCGTGCCTTTGCGCAGACCACCAGAAGGGTGCGCACGGACAGCAGAGAATTCATCAACACATTTTTCCATGCTCTCCCCAAATACATAATGACCCAGCTCGCGAGAGATTTTCACGAGAAAAGATCTTTAGACTGGGTCATTGAGCAAGCCACCCGCATCTACGAGGTGCAGAAACCGGTGGAAAACAAGAATCAGCCAAAAAAAAAACAAAACCAACAGCACCCCTGCTGCTGCCAAGGTGGCAGAGGTAAAGGTTGCACCCGTTTTAGATTTGGAGATGGGGGGACCTAAAAACCTGCCTGCACCAAATAATTCACAGCCCAGAAGGCCCTCGGGCCAGTCACAGACAGGGAGTAGAGGAGGTAGTCCCACAAATAAGGTCCCTCGCTCCCCTGACTATGTAAGTCCCCACTATAAGGGAAACAGTCCAATCCTGGGTTATGTGTAGACTCCTCCGGCCCAAGAGGGGGGATCCAACCAAGCGCCCAACCCAGGGAACTTCCCTCCGCACTTCCCCCAGGAGGGCAGAAAATCACCAAATCCTGGGCAGAACTTTTTCCCCAGGTATCCACCCAATTTCCAACCCCAAAACCATCCATCCTTCTTTCCCCAATTCCCTGAGCCCAGACAACCTAATCCGGGAGAGGGGATGCCAAGGGTGGAGGGGTACCCATATCTTCCCAACCCAGGGTATTACCAGAGAAGGGATAGCTACCCTTCCCGGGATCAGCCCAGGGGAGAAAATAGAACCCCTTATCAGCCTGAGCGGGTTTCACAACTTGAGCGCCAGGTCCAAAACATGGCACGGGATCTGGGTCACATATTGAGGGCTCAACAGAACCCTCAGATGAGCATGCCACCACAGAATGCCCCAAACTCTGGGCCTGGCGCTCCAGAACAATGACGGGCGCAGCACCCCGATAACCCACCGGTTCCCAGGGAGGAGGCACAAGGGGAAGGGGGGGTGTAAAGCCTTGGAGGAAGCTTCCTTCACAACTTCTAAACAGCCCCTGGAAAACCAGGAAACAAAATCTCCTACCCCTGGAAGTCTGCCGCCCAAGGAGCAGAGAGGAGGTAGGAGAAACAAAGTACCCAAACAGACCCATTTTGTGGAGGAGGTACAGGTTTTGCAATTTGAGGGAGAGGGATCCTCAGAGGATCCTGGGAAAAGGATTGTCTCCTTCAGAGATGGGGGAACTCCTCCCAAGGAAAAATGGGTCTCAAGAGATTCCAATTCAGACTGGGTTGATGTGGGGATTGAGCTGTCGCCACCCATCATCCTATCCCAGAACCAACAAAACCAAACTTCCCTGGTTCAAACCCATCCGGGTGACTGCCTCCAAAGAGCGGGGGACGGCCCAGAACCGGAACCAGGGGAACCTAAAACCGAATCAATAGACTGGGTAGATGTGGGGATCGAGCTGTCGCCGCCCATCATTCTATCCCAGAACCAACAATACCAAAATCCCATGGGTCAAACCCATCCTGATGACTGCCTCCAAAAAGGAGGGGGCGGCCCAGATCCCGAAACCATTTCCAGTTGCCAACTTTTTCTTTCAGATTCCCCAGGCTCTCCACAGAATTCTGCCCAAATCTCTTCTCTCGCCATGTCCAAAACCAGAAAATTAGCCCACCAGTTGTCCAAAAATGTGCATTATCTGTGCCCCCTTGAGGAGAAGGAGGGAAGATATTATGCCCCGGTACAAGTACAGGAGCAGGGTACAATTTTGGCACTGGTGGTCACTGGATCCCAAGCTACTCTTCTGTCCAAAAGGGCCTTTGATGAACTTAATGCAGGAAGGCGGGAGAATTACCGCATTCCTCTCACCTCTCTTCCTGGACAACTGCAGAACTTTGACGGGAAGGAAATTCCCGTCGAGGGGACTGCAATTTTGGACATCAAAATTGGGCGACACAAGGTGAAACACCCGGTCATAGTAGTGACTCCAGAGGGCACCCCTTGTTTACTAGGGAATGACCTCCTGAGAAGGTTGTCACCCCTAATAGATTGCATAAACAAGGTCCTCTGGACCCAGACTAGCCGACCAATAAAATTAAAACAGAGTGTCAACCATGTTAGTTTAAACAGCACCTGCCACATGGTTCAACAAAAATCTGACCAAGTCGAATTGCACTTCCAGAACAACCAAATTCCAGATGTGACAGTAATAGCAGTAGGACAACAGACTGGTGATGGGGGGTCCTCTCTATTTCTGAAAATCAACCTTCCTTCCAGTTTAAGGTGGTATTCCACACTGGAAGGAAACACCCTGAAATTCTTTACCAATCCACAATCAGACACTCCCACTCCTATAGTCCAGAAAGATGTGAAATCAGCTCAGAGCCTGGCTGATATTCAGCAAATTGGAGAGCAGTTGTTCATCCCTGTTCAATTAAATGATGGGAAGGACTCTGTTCTCGCTCGAGTGTGTGTGAACAACGGTAAGAGCTTCATCAGCGAAGCCATGTTCTGCCAACTCCCAAAAGATCCAGCCATTCCCACATTCAAACTGATAGACAAATGGGAAATGGACCTGGAAGCACCCAATTCCAAACATCTCCTGCCAAGCAGGTGTATGCTCAAAATCTCCATTGGCAACAAGAGCATAGTTCATAATTGTTGGGTCGTGCGAGATGTCACTGCCGCCTTTTACTTAGGCAGTGACATTCTCAATCGCTTTGACATTAGTTTGGACCTAATAAACTTCAAAGCTTGGTCCCGATTAGCAGATAATCCCCTAGGCTTTGATGATCCAGAAAAAGCATTCAGGTCAGCTCAATTGCTACCTTATACAGTTGAAATTCAGGTTAAAGAGGAAGTCACCATCCCAGAAAGGACCCGACAATTCTCCCTGGAAGTGAAAGTTAAAAGAAGACAAAAATTGAAAAAACCTGATGCTTATATTGATCTAAATGCTTTCCTTCAACAGCAAGGGTTAGGGGTAAACCCAACACCATTAGTCAACATAGAACATGACACCATTCCAATAGAGGTGGATAACAGCGACTTAAAGAGCATTACTGTCATGCCTGTGCCATGGGCGCATACATTTACGATCAATATGGACCTTATTTCCCATTTGCGAGACTTTGGTGCTTTTCTATTTTTCCCAACAAACTACACTTACCACAATGCACTTGGCTATAACCATCTTTTCCTGGCCATTCCTATTCACCATCTTCGGAACTACAGTCCCCAGAAGCCCTAGGGATCTCCTCTGCTTCCACCAGCTCAGGAACAGAGAGGGAGGTGGCCGATTGTCTGCAGGTGTGCTTAGCCAGGTGCGACCAATTAACCTGCCTCTGTGCTGGCTGGGCGGGATAAAAGCTGCTGCCTGCAGGGGCTCAGTCTCTTGCATTAGGAGTCTTTCCGGCACCTTGTTGCTTTGAGCTACGGATCTTGTATTAGGTTCCTCCTTACTCTGGCTTTGGATCCAGTGCCCTGCCGGGCTCCCTACATTGCAGCTGATCACGCTTTGCTGCTTTCCAGCCTCCGCCCTTGCCCTGCCGGGCTCTCTACATTGCAGCCGATCACGCTCTGCTGCCTTCCAGCCTCCGCCCTTGCCCTGACGGGCTCTCTACATTGCAGCTGATCTCGCTCTGCTGTTTTCCAGCCTCCGCCTGTGCCCTTCCGGGTTTCTGCCTTGCAGCCGATCACGCTCAGCTGCTACCTTCCGCTCTGGTCTTCCAGGCTCCTGCCCTGCAGCCTACCTCACTCCGGCTGCCTACAGCCCTTGTTCTCTGGGCTCCCTGCTCTGCAGCCTGCCTCACTCTGGCTGTCTACAGCCCTTGTCCTCTGGGCTCCCTGCTCTGCAGCCTGCCTCACTCCGGCTGCCTACAGCCCTTGTCCTCTGGGCTCCCTGCTCTGCAGCCTGCCTCACTCCGGCTGCCTACAGCCCTTCTCTTCTGGGCTCCCTGCTCTGCAGCCTGCCTCACTCCGGCTGCCTACAGCCCTTGTCCTCTGGGCTTCCTACCTTGCAGCTTACAGTCCTCTGCAGCCTTCTACAGTCAGCGGCCCTGCTCCTCTGGGCTTACTCCTTGCTGCCGGTCCTTCTGGCTCTTTGCCGCGCAGCCCGCTTCTCTCTGCTGCCAACAGCCCTTGTCCTCGGGGCTTCCTACCTTGCAGCCGATCACGCTCCGCTGCTGGTTACCTACAGCCTTTGTCCGCTGGGTTCTCAGCCTAGCAGCCCTCTACAGTCCTCCGCAACCTTCTACGGTCAGTGGTCCTGCCCCTCAGGGCTCACTCCTTGCTGCCCGGCCCTTCTGGGCTCCTTGCCGTGCAGCCTGCTTTACTCCGCTGCCCTAAGCCCTTTCCCTCTAGGATTTCTACCTTACAGCCCTGCTCCTGTGGGCTTGCTCATTGCTTTCCTGCTCCTCTGAGCTCTCAACCTTGTTCCTTACTGTCCTCTGCTATCAAATCCTGTTACACGACTTTCCCTTAATTTCCTTCTGCTAGTTTGCTATCAACTTCCTTTTCCTGGATTTGTCTGTAAGTATCTTCTCTTGTACTGTTTGTAGACCCTTTTGTACAGAGCTTGTCTGTTGGTTTCCATCAGGCAACCTCTGCCCCTTCCCTTTTCTCGTTTCTACGTTACAGACACCCATAGCTGTTGTTCCAAGCCATGAGCAAACAGCGTGGGCCTCTGTTATAGCAAACTGTGCAGAAGGCTAGAGTTTTTCCTAAGGTTCGTGGAATACTGTTTTCCTATATCTGCATGCACCCCTAGAGGGAATCCATTCTGTTGTACCTTATTCCTTGCTACACTTGCCTACTCTTCGTTCTCATTACTTTCAGCTGTGTGTGTACTTATCTTTCCACCTTACTTCGGCACATCCACCCAAAACCCTTCCTGGGTGTCCTGTGCCTCTCTTTGCAGGGTGTCATTCCTTGACAATTACTCTAGCCGCAGGCACCATTATCGGAATGGCGGTTGATGACCGACATTTCTCCATTGATTTAGGAAATGAACTGTTAGGACCAATCCCCAAGGACTGTTTGGACAGTGACAGTGATGACAATACAACACCAGACAGGATCTTTACCCGGCATGGGGGGAACTTCCTGGTGTACACTTCTTGCCCTTATGGTAAGGAAGACGTGACTTGTGACTTCAGAAGGGATGAGGTGATTTTCCAGGTCCATGAGGGCTGCCTTTCCCACCTGAAGCCTCCAGTCCAAATCAGCACTCTGACCAGGGACTTCTCCACCCAGCTGGAGGAGGCCGCTGAGATAGCAAAACCAGACGTCTTTCCAGGCTTCAGGCAGATGGTGGAAGAGAGAGTCAACCTAGCTGATGCCTGTGTGACTCTGGAACAGAAGCAAAAGTTGAAACAAGTTTTCTTGGATTTCCAAGATCTCTTTGCGGTAGACTCATATGACTGTTGTCGCACTAACATCCACACAACAACAATTCCCACGGACCCTGGAATGACTCCAGTGTTTGTGAAGCAATATTGTTTGCCTCTCGCATCAATGGAGTCCCTTACTGAAATAATTAAGAACCTTGAGTCCTTGGGAATAATCCGTCCAGTACACAGCACCTTCAATAATCCGGTGCTGGGAATATTTAGGCCAAATGGCCAGTGGAGACTCTGTGCCGACCTTAGGGAGCTCAACAAACGGGTCCATACTTCCCGATGGCCTCTGCCCTACATTGACCAAGGGCTGGCCCAGATTCAGGGGTCACAAGTATTCACTGCAATAGACCTGACCAATGGATACTGGACCGTGCCTGTCAGTAAGGAGGACCAATACAAACTGGCTTTTACCTTTGGGGGCCAGCAGTACACATCGACCCGGACTCCCTTCGGATACCTCAACTCCGGCAATTAATTCAACATTTTCCTACATAAGGCCATGCCCGACCTGGGTGCGAGGGGTAACCTGGCTTATGTAGATGATGTCCTCATCAAATGTTCATCTGTGGAAGAACACATAGCGGAGATCCGTTATGTTCTGACACAGTTGAGGGTCGCCGGAGCAAAACTTTCCTTTCAGAAAGCACAGTGTTGTAGAACCCGTGTTAATTTCTTGGGGCATGAGATTACTCCTCAGGGTCTCTGTCCCCAAGAAAAGAAAGTGGAAGCACTTCAGAAACTGAAGGATCCCACAACTCTGTGGGAACTAAGGAGCCTCCTTGGACTGACTAATTACAGCAGAAAGTTCATTGAGGGCTACGCAGAGATCAATAGACCCCTGATTCATCTTTTGAAAGGGGGAGTCAAGTGGGAATGGGGTCCAGAACAATCCGAGGCAGTAAGACAACTCAAAAGAAGCCTCTCACAAGCGCTGTGCTTAGCTTACCCTGTCACAAACAAGGAGTTCTTCCTGGAGACAGGGTTCTCTAATACGTGCTTGACGGCAGTATTATACCAAAAGCATGACAAGGTCAATAAAGTAATCTCCTATGCGAGCAAAACTTTATCCTCTGTGGAGGAAAAATTCAACGATTGTGAGAAGGCACTCCTGGCAACGGTGTGGGCATTGAAGAATTACTGCCCGTTCATCCAGGGGGAACACATCATAGTAGAGACTCCACACCAGCCTCTGCAATACCTCCAAAGTGACAGAATCCGGGCCAGAAATGTGACTAATTCCCGAATTACTTCCTGTATTCTGTCAATGCAAGGCTTTCCTGTGGAGGTCAGATATGGCCAAAACAAGAAGAGTCCGCTCGCGCAAGGTCTGGCTGACTTGCATGATTGTGCCAGAGAAAACTGTCTCGAGGACGAAAGTCTAAAAATCAAGGACAACATGGAGGCATACCTTAATTCCCCACACAAAGTCTTTGAAGAAGACAAGTGTGAGGGAATGCCCACTGTCTATGTGGATGGATGCTCTTACCATGTTGACAACAACGGGGAAAAAGAACTGGTGGCCGGCGCAGGGAATGCATGGGTGAATGAGTCTCCAGAACCCTCCGCTGGGTACAAAATTGGTCCCTGAAGTAGTCAGGTAGCAGAGTTGATGGCTGTGCATCAAGCCATCCTCACTGCTCTCCAACATCAACTCCACAAACTGGTCATAATCACAGATTCAGATTATTTATGGAACGGGTTCGTGGAGCACCTGGTCAATTCGAAAACCAGAGGCATGTTATGTGCTAATAACAAACCCTGAAACAATGGAAGTTAATCCAAAATATTGATGATCTGGTCACATCGAATGGGATGACCATCTACTGGAAAAATATTAAGGGTCATTCCAAAGTAGAGGGACCAGACAAAACTGGAAATGACTTAGCTGATCAGCTGGCCAAAACCGGGGCCATCCAAGGGGATCTAAAAGAAATAGAGCCCCTGTGGGGGGAAATCCAGGTCACTGCTATCACTAGGTCCGAGACCAATGCTCACAACGATCTTTCAACTGCACAATGGAGTAAGGAGACCCCTGATGCTGATTTAATTACGGCTCAAAAGGGGGATCCAATAATTGGTAAGTTTTACCAACACATTGAGGACCCTGAGAACTTTCCCCTGACGGATACCGATTACATTGGGAAGGAGGACTTTAGAGTGTTGATGAAATGTCCGAAGATGTTCCGAATGCAAGACGGTTTGTTGGTAAGGAAATCCCAAGCTGGCCATGATCAGTGGGTGGTCCCTACCTCATTCCGAAGCCTGATGTTAAGTCAAGCCCATGATGCGGCCACAGGCGGTCATAAGGGGTTTCACACAACACTTGAGATCTTAAGAGAGGTTGCTTACTGGCCACACATGGGGCAGGACCTAGACCAATACTTGAAGGGGTGTCTTGTGTTTGCACAATTCCAGCCATCATCCCTCACACACCGTGCACCTCTCCAAAAGAGGGGGATGACACTGCCATGGTCGGATTTGCAAATCGACTTTGTAGGCCCTGTGACTCGCTCGTTTAGAGGAAACAAGTACATGTTGACGGTTACATGCTTGTTTACCAAGTGGGTGGAATGTCTCCCAGCCCCAAACTGCAAGGCAGAAACAGCAGCTGCTGCCCTGATGATTAACCACATCTTTTCCCGTTTTGGTCTACCTCAAAGGATTGAATCAGACAGGGGTAGCCACTTCACCAGTGAAGTAATGACAAAGATGTGGGAGATACTGGGGGTCAAAAGGAAGCTACATATTGCTTACCGGCCAGCTTCTTCTGGGGCAGTAGAACACTACAACCGGACCATTGTGAGCATATTAAAAAAGTTTGTGGCAGATTCAGGGCCAAGTTGGGATATCCGATTACCTCTGGTCCTAATGGCCATCAGATCTACCCGTTCATCTGCAACTAAAATGTCACCGTTTGAGCTGATGACTGGACGCAAGATGGTGCTTCCCCAGCATTTGCTCTACAGGACCCAAGAGCAGACGTTGATAAATGCCTCCACAATTCATGAGTATGTGGAGAATTTAAGGAAACACCTTCAACATGCTTTTGCCTATGCTCAGCGGAATCTAGAAAGATCAGCTGATAGCATGAAGACCCACTACGACCTGAAGACCACCAGGAAGGAATATAATGTGGGAGACCGGGATTATCTATACAATTTCCAAAGAAACCAGGCCAAACAGCGAACATTTTTGCCTACATGGAAGGGACTGTTTGAAATTATAGACAAGATCTCCCCAACAGTGTATAAGATCTGCATCCCCAAAGGTAGTCTGGTGGAAGGGGAAGACAAGTGGGTACATATAAATCAGCTAAAGTGTTGCCATCCCAGGCACACTCTGCAGCAACTGGAGGAGTCCTCTGCAATCCCAGAGGGGACCGCTCCAGATTAATTCAGTCCCACCCTAAAATATTCCACATATAGCCTACAACATTCTGGATTCTTGAATATGTTCTTGCCTCCGGATTTAAAAAATGTATATGTTCATGTTTTTGACTATAAAATGTATATGCCGCCCCACTATATCAATAGTGGGGGAGAAATGTCTAGGAATGTGGATTGCCGCTTTGCTTTGTCATCCTAGGAGAGATGAAACCTGGAGACTGGCCAAGAACAACCCAGGCACCGGGAGCAAAGATCCGAGGGGCCCAGGGTACCGCCCAATATTCCCATCAGGACAGGCGAGGAGAACCGATCGATCCAACCGGATGGAGGAGAAGATGCTGAACTGTGCCATCTACTGAATTGGAAGAAGATGATGCGGCCATACCAGCGCGTGGATCAAAACATCCTTTGCACCCGACTCCCCCTCGACTCGAAATCAAAGTGCAGTCGGGCGAGGGGGCTTGTCAAGGGTTGAATTATTAGGTGACAACAAAAACTGAATCAATAGACTGGGTAGATGTGGGGATGAGCTGTCTCCGCCCATCATTCTATCCTAGAACAAAACTAAATCAATAGACTCAGTAGATGTGGGGATTGAGCTGTCGCCGCCCATCATTCTATCCCAGAACCAGGAGAACCGCGCAGTTTTGCGCACACCAAAATGGTCGCCTAACCTGCCACCCACCAGTGCAAGCGTGATGGACCGGAAGCGCCAGGGGTGAAAGGTGGTGCCAAAGGAAAAATAGCAGTGCCTGTTAGACCAAAAGCACTGCTGTTTCTCTGAAGTGCAAGCTCAAAATGTCCATTTCAATTTGATCAAAATCCATTTTTAATTGATGTCAACAAGTTGCTAAAATCAGGGGCACAAGACCACTCTAAAGATTCAACCTTCTTGAGGGGGGTTCCAGATCACCACTCTACTGTAAGGATGCCCATCAAAACAATGGCAGCAAGGATTAGAGCTGTCAAGCAAAATCCTCCTGTCAAATTCAAGACAACTCCTAAAAAAATGGGGGCAGTACCAGCTTTGGACACAAGCCAGCGCTAGCGGTTTAAACTCTGACAGTAGAACTTTACTTCAGGAGTTGCCAGCTTCCTGAGACACCTGGAAACTTCAAAGCCTTTTCGGTTAATTAAGAATTTAAACACCTGCTGTTCCCTGAAGACAGGCTGATTCAATTAACATTGCAAAAGGCTGAGAAACCTTCTCACCTCAGAACTACACACAAGAAGCCAGGAGATCACATGGACATGCTAACCAAATGCAGAGTGGCCCCCTGGCCTGCTGACCCCAGCCGACCCAATAGACTCTTCCAATTGAATGAGGTATGTTAATTTGGGTGTGGACTGTAAACAAAGCTGTGCCTGGCAGAAGAGACATGTGATCCCTGAATCCCAAGTTTCTGGGGGTGGACCCAAACACTGAAGTGAATTGAATTGAAGGCAAATATATGTTTTATAAAAACACTGATAACTAATTGTAACCAGATGACAGGAATGTACAATTTGGAGATCCTTCAAATGGTAATTGTACCTACAATTTGAGTCCAAACTCAATTCCGTATGATGTTCTGAGGCAAAACCCCATGAATTATGGAGATTGCAGACACGGGGTTCATGCTAGAAAAATGAAAATTTACTGGAAAATTGGTAGAAAGGCGGTGTACATGTGTGCCATTTTTGGTAAATGTCCGATATTGGTAAATCAACTAAAAACGAAATTAAGTTGTCATTTTTTAATGCAAGCCCCCAGGAAGATCAGAGTTGGGCCAGAATGTACCTTAAGTAATCTATAATATGTACATGTAATGTCATACAACTCTGTATCTGGGAAATATGTGTAGTTATGAAGAATGATTTCTAAGGTAAAAGCAAAGGGGCGTTTCTCTAATAGATCGTAAATGGCTGAATCACTCTGACACACTATCCTTTCTCAAATCTGGGACCAAAGAATCCTTTGGCCTATCAAATCTTGAGAGGGTTGGGCATGCAGAATTAGCTGACCCACCTTTTTCAAAACACATAAAAAGAGCCACTGGAAGCCAGACAGGGACATTCAATTCCCATTTCCTTGCGGAGCACGCTGACAGACGACTTCCCATTCAGAGATCCAGACTTCAAATCCATCAACCTCCAGAGACCGGTGCCTGACAGACCCAGAGAGCAGAGCTGACCAGATCACTGTGACTTCAGAACCACCCGCCAGAACCGCAGTCCAAACCTGACCAGATCCGTGACGGAGGCCGATTCCTTACAAAATTAGGAGTGAGTATCCTTAAGACCGTGAAAAAAAACCCAATCTCTTTTTAAAATAATCTAATTCAAACTATTTTAACCTATTAGAACTGCATCATCAGAAATCGTGTCCATCCTGTTGATTCAAAACCTTCCAAAGCGCATCTGTCATTCTGAAACTGTAATTTCAATTCTGAACTTCTACCTCCACTAAATCTTCCGTATCTCTTGAACTGTTGGTGCTAGGAGTTTTAACTCTCATTTTAAAGCTAAGATTCTAAGCTTTCCAACGAACCTTAAACCGACTTGATACTCCTTATAGTTTTTCCGTAATCGCGCTCGACGCACTCGGAAAAATTGCCGCGATTTGAGATTTGGCTCAAATTTCTTCACTTGTCAAAATAGCAGCTCCTTGCTTTCCTTTGCTGAAATTCGTTTGCAACCTGACAATCATTCATAGAGCATTGCTAAAGTGATCCTGAACTAATTTAAAGTAGCTATCACTCACCCTGAACCTCCTACAGGGAATTAAAAGCAATTTGAGTATATTTTTCACTTCATTGCCACCACCTTTAAAAGGATTTTGCCTGTGTTTAAAATCATACCTGTTTTCCTCTAAGCTCGCTGGGGGAACTGGAACTTTGTATTGCATTTGTGTGTATTCCTGAGAATTGTGCGTGTTACTTCCATCTCCTTACATTGCATAGGGGGGGGACTGAATTGTCAAAGAAAATGTGATCACATTATCTTTTGCTGAAATCATATCAAGTTTATTTCTGTACTGCATTTTATTCATCTTTGCATCTCCTTGAAACCATAAAGCATTCTTTGCTACTTTATTCCCCTGTGCCTAGTCATAAGTCACCAGAACTGTGCTATTGTAGGATTACCTATTGCTGATTACTGCTCATATTCACAAGTGTGATATCAATTATTAATTTATTATAAAAGTGTGATATATATATATATATATATATATTGTTTACTTCTCAAATAAACCTTTTAAATTTGCAAAACAAACTTACTTCTTGGCTCAGTGGGGTCAGGGGGATTCTAAGAGAGGGGTGTTATATAAGGGTTGTCATCCAGAGTACACCAACTGGACATAAAAATATATAAATAAGGGCTTCCCTTGAGCAATCTCAGACAAGGCACTGACTTAGTGGGACTGCTTGGTTGGAGTCTTTAACAGCTCTATTTTTTTGTCTCTCTGAGTATGAGTCACGTTTTCTGGTATATGTTCTGAATGCTCTCTGTTCTCTTTGCCAGCTGGGGTGGTAGTGGTCTATAGGGAACTTTGGAGAACTCACAGAAGGACTCTGCACCCTAGGTCCCTTTTGTGTGCGGGGGAGGATGAGCGCTGACTGGCAGAGTGTAGTGTGCAAATATTGGTAAGGTCAATCTGGAACTTCTATAATATTTCTTTATTGTCCTTTTTCAATTGCAGTGGCTCTATCATCCCATCTAGGACAGCAAAGTCCCCAGCAGCAGTGACACCATCAAAAATCCTGACATATGTAGTAGGACTTGCCGAAGGTAAGGATGCCTTTTTAAAAAAAAAAACAATTGTATTTTGCTGTGGGGCAATTTTAAAAATATAGTTGTGAGTCACAATTGGGGATTTCAAAACCTGTTTTTAAGGCTGTTCGTTTCTCATGTCGAGTTTGGGGCAGTAGTGGAAGTTCACTTTTCATGAGGGAGTCGCATTTACAATGCACTGTGTACTCTCTCCTGGTTTCCCAGCTTTGGTTCCTACTTACTAGCTGATGTCTAACACCCAAGAGCTGGTTTTAGCCCCTTCTCATCTAATCTTAATTTTGAAGTCTCAGGTAGACCCATGTATCCTTGACGAACTGTTAATTTTAATTGCAGCAGCATCGCTGCAAGTGTCAGTGTATCAACCTAACCACCTGTGTCCCAGCAAGAAAAATCCAGTGAAGGACTTGACCCAGTCACGCAGGCAGGTAAGGATTCCTTTCCCTATGTACCATTAGTTGAGTAGAAGTGCTGAAGTTTTATATCGGCCCTGTGCAATGTGCATCCAGGTGTGGTTTTCGCCACCAATCTGTGGCGTAGTCCAGGACCCCACATCCAGAAAATTAGAGCTAGGAGTTCACGATCTGACATGGGCGTCTTCTGAGACTTGTACTAATGTGGTGTTTTTTTTTTTTTAACCGAACCAGTATTTCTCACCCGTTTTTGCGAGGGCCTTTTTTCCCCCAATCTTTTCACATGGTTCCTTTTGAATCTTTGCATGTGATGTTTGCCATTGTTTAAATCTTTTGGGGACTTTTTTTTACTTTAATTTTTCCCACCCAGTATTTTTGAGCTATTTTTCCATGGAAGTTTTTTTCTCCAACCTTTTCACATGGTTTGTTGTAAATCTGTGCATGTGGTGCTTGCCATTTTAAATCTTTGTTGTTTTTTGTGGAGGCATTTTTAATTTTTGAAAACTTGAAATGGTTTCTAAAAACTAACGTGACATAAACTAAAGTGGGTGTTTGCAATGTTTTCACAGATTCGGGCTCCTTTTTTAGATGGATCGTTGGTACTAAGTGAAAAGATCTTTTTCACTGTATCGATGGGGCAAAAAGCTCAGTGACTGCACAGAGCGGTCTTTCTAAATCGAACTGTCATACTTGTCAAACCCCTGCCGCACACGAGTGCGCGCAGGGGGTGACGGGCTCTGTGAGCCCCAGCAGAGCCGTCACAGGAGGCAGAGGTGAGTTATGGGCTTTGCGAGTGTATGTGTCTATGTGAGTATGTGTGTAGAGGATGGGTGTGTTGGTGCGGGAAGGGGCTTTTGGTTTGGAAAATGGGGTGGTTCGTGGGGGTTATACCCGCAGATTAACGAGTGAATGAGCGGGAGAGGATGGTGGTGGGGAAGGAGGTGGAAGTATCTTATTTCCGCATTATAAAGCCAACACAAAAAGGCTGAAAAAATCGTTCTTTTTTGTGTTCAGGCTTTAAAATGCAGGAATATCACAAAGAACTGGATTGTTTCCTAGTGCCCAAAGATTGTAGGAATCTCAAACAAAAACAGGAGAGGTGGAAACAGACAAAAGGAATGCAAAAACATGGAAATATGATATCTCTTATTTGGACCTTGGGTTCACATGGATCGCAGTTGCTGGAGAAGTTAAGTAGCAGTTTGTGGTTTGTGGTGCTACAATAGCAAATGACAGCCTAAAGCCAACAAAATTAAGGCAGCATTTGGAAACAAAACATGTCGATTTTGCAAACAAAACCAGGGATTTCCCTGTACGGCAGCTCCAAGGCATAAAAAAGCAACAAACCACTGTTAAAATTGTGGCCTTTGTACCTGCAAATGCTTTGGAAGCTTCTTACCACATTGCGTACTATCTGGGCAAAAACAAAAAGCCTTTTACAGTTGCTGAGAAAGTGATTCTGCCAACAAATCTCACTGTCAACCGGGAAATGCTTGGTGACGGTGCAGCAGAGAACTCCAAAAGTGTCCCTATGTTCGACATCACAATTTTCTGCCTCATCACTGACGTGTCCTTTGGTATCAGTACATAATTGATATTGTGCTGGAAACAGTCAGTTTGCCCTACTGTTGGATGAGGCCACTGCCATTTCAAAAGAAGCTCCTTTGATTGCTTATGTGAGGTACTGCCATGGAAAAGAAATATTGGAGGATTTCTTATTTTGTAAATCAATTCGGGGCAGAGCCACTGCATCTGAAGTCTTTGACATTGTTAACTACTTCCTATGTTCCCACTGCCTAAAGTAGGAGGCATGTGTTGGTATTTGCACGGATGGTGCTCCTTCAATGTATGGTGCGAGATGGGTTGAAATCAAAAGTGTTGGCAGTAGCTCCACATATTTGGTGGACACACTGCATGATACACCCTGGGAAGCTTTGCCTGTGCAAAATATGGGGAATGGAGTCACAGATATTCTGACTTCTGTTGTAAATTTTATGAAGATGCACCGTACAAGAGCCCGTCTGTTTGCCACATTATGTGCAGGAATGGGAGCTGAACATGATGCTTTGTTGTTTCACACGGAGGTCAGGTGGCTCTCCGGGGGAAAGGTTTTAAATCATATTTGTGAACTCAGGAACGAAGTTAGACTCTTTCTCCTGGGTTTAGACCAGACGAAATAAGAGACTCTGGCCCTCATTACAACCTTGGCGGAGGACCATGGTGCTATTAGCACCATGGTCCATGCCGCTAAGGTTACGATTCCGCCATGGTGGATGGCAGAATTACCGCCCCATTCCAAGTTGAGTGGGGCGGTAACTCCCCATTCACCATTTGCCCTTCCCCATTCCCATTTTTGCCCCCATAGGGCATAATGGGAATGGGGAAGGTGCTAATTACGGCACCGTAAATTACGGTGCCGTGATTAGCTCCAAAGTCCCTTTGCGGGTTGGATTTTTAACGCCTGCAAAAAGCAGGCGTTAAACACCAAACCGCAAAGGGACACTTGTAATCAGGCGTTAAGGGTTAACGGCGCCGACTGTGCCGTTAAAACCTTAACGCCTGAGTTGTAATGAGGGCCTCTGTGTGATTCACGCTGGCTTGTACTGTTAGCTTACCTTGGTGATATCTTTGAAAAGCACATTTTTCAAAGCCTCTCCCTGGAAGGCACAAAAACCACATCATTTGCTATGAACGCAAACATATCAGCATTCAAGAAGAAGCTGGAGCTTTGGAGGATGAGGGGTGATTAGGAGGAGGAGGTATCACTGATGCATTTCCATTATTAGCAGATGCTCTTGTGCCTGGCGGAAAAGTCCACACAGCCGTATCTACTTTCCATCAGTGTCAGGGACGATGAGGAGCGCAAAGCATTCAACACACAGGCATGTCAGCTGTCGGTGACACCACTGCATACTAGTGCACAGATGCACACTGGCATAGATTTCCCTTGTGTGAGGATTGTTGTGTGGCACCTGGGAAGCATGTGTGACTTTCGCAGCTTCTTCAATATTGCGTAATTCTGAAGCTGGGTGCCCAGGGTCAAAGTTTTATTTGGCTGGCATGAAGGCTGGTTAAGTTTTGACGTGTGTGGCAGACTGAGCCGCTGTGTGGTACTGCGTGTGCTGCACACACCACCAGGTGTAGTCTCAGGCTGGGGGTGGCTGAAATGCCCTGGTGAATGCGCTCTTTGATTCCTGCCTTCTTGCATCTGGTGGCACAGGGCGCTTTGGGCTTTACTTTGCAAAAGCTCCAATTTAGATTTGCTGTTGTGTTTCTACGCACACACAGAATGGTTGCAGATATTGTCCATCCAAGCTCTCATTAAGAAGGGAGAAAGAAAGGCTTCTCTAACCAACAGTGGACAGATGACCCCCATCTTTTTATTTCTCTTAACATTGCTCACGGCCATTGAGCACTCTCTAAGTGGCATCCATTAATTGTCCAGCAACTGAAAGAGATTTGCATTAAAGGAGAGCCTCGACCCCCAAACCCCTTTGCACCTCGTTCAAGATGGGTTGAAGATTGTTTACAGTATATGCATCACTTTGAGGTTTGTGTAATGTGAAAAGTGTACAGGACAGGTACTCTGTTCTCCAGTTCAGTTCAAAGTCAAAGCACCCCTAAAGAGGTTCTGTAAAGCTGCCCTCCATAAAAAGCAAACTGGCATTCAAAGACTGTCATTTTGAATAGTAATGCTTTTTGAAAATTATTTTTTCACTGCTGAAGTTTTGGATGCTATACCCGTGTGGCAGAGCTGTTGTATTGCTTTTACGACATTTATTTCAAAGAACATCTAGAGAGCTTGTCTACCCCAGTTCACAGTAGGGCGGAGTTGTGGCAGCCTTTGGGCACAGAGACGATGTTCTAATTCCCTCCATGACTCTTGCTTTCCTCCATCTACGTGTTGTTAATGTTCAACACTTTGGGGCAATTGCTACATGGTTTAATGAATACAAATGTAAGTTTCAGGGACTCAGACAGATTACTGCATATTTTAGTTATACTTATGTCCCATCTCTCTTTGGGTTGATGAGGTTCCCAGAGGGTTCATATTGCCCCTTCAATGCGTTTTTTTTCCTCCAACCATTGCACCTCAGCAGTTTGCTTGTAAAATGTAAAACTTATTTATTGAATGCTTGCCAGGGCTAGTTGTGATCACTATGTCATTAATTTGAAAACATCTTTTTTGATCATTGTTTATGATCTGGGGTGATTGCTTTTTTATTATGATGGTTGTGTATTTGTCTCATGCTGGGACCAGTTCATTCTCGTTCGATGTTGTGGAGCTTGGAGCTATTTTCTAGCTTTTCCAGATTTTCCAGCAGCCTTGTGTATCAGAGGACTGGCGCGGTACCAGGAGTTTTCTGACCTGGGGGTGAAGGAGTGCTGATAATTGCTTTGCTATTTGAAAGTGGGAGGTCACTTTATTCCCTTAAGGCAGTGGTCTTCAAACCTTTTTATGCTGAGCCCCCCCATCCCTGAGTAAAATATTGTTTTCCACCCCCCAGAAGCCACAAATGGTTATATTTTCTATTAAATCCTTATATTTTCTATTAAAAACAGTCAACATAATCTTTTTATAAAGAGCTTCGCGTCCCCAAACCCCAAGCCTCCTTCAGCCCCCCAGTTTGAAGAACACTGTCCTAAGTCACCCTAGCTGTTCAGCATACAGAAGCCCCCTTTTCGTGGGTGGGGCGATTCCTTCTCTTCCCCTTTCTAGTTCCACACAATGACTGTTCTACTGATCAGTCTGATCGCTTTCAAACCATCGCCAAGTAGGGGGCAAATGCTCCTACTGGCTGCCTCTCTGGCTTTAACGCTATTGCTGCGTCAATGCCCCCACAATGTTCCACATGAATAGGTCCATGCCTTCCTCAGATAGGTGCACCGACCCTCTAAGTAATAAGGTATCTACGTGTATCAGGTCGTGGCGCATGTGTGAGAAAGCATGCCTCTGCAAAATTTACGATGACTTGGTTTACTTTTTTGCAGGATTTTTCCACTCATCATGAGCGTTGCACTAGTTCAGATGTAGTGCATAATTTATGGCCCAGTAGCTTCTGACCGTTCTGTAGGATAGTGCCTGGCTCATATTAGCAAAGGTCTGCCTGCTAAGGTGTAATATTTATTTTTTGTTTCCCTCAGTAAAGATCAGTTTGGTCATGGGTTCTGTCCCTGCATGCCCTCCTATTTCCGGTCCCAATCATTTCCTGTACATGTTGCTGTCTGCAAGCTGGGACTCTCTAAGGTTGATATTTACATTTAAGAAACTGAAACAGTTGCTTGACTTCTAAAAGACACACAAAATGACTCGCCAGCATTTTAGGTAAAAGAGCTCTGCTGTTAAGAAAGTATTGCCTCTCCAGAACACCCACCACTAATGATTATTAATGAGCAGGTGCAACTAATTGAACCCACAATGGGTGAAAGTCTTGAGGAAGTTAGCAAGAACCAAGAGACGCTTCACTCACAAATAGGGACACATCAGGCACGAACATCCGTAGCAAGCTCACTATAAATGTATGGTTTTGGGTACAGACAAGTTTCACAAATACTTAGAGCATACTAAATTTACTTTATTTTCTCTTTCAGGCAATAATTCAAATCATGGCACTCTTTAATGTGTTTTTCTTTGATTCTGACAATTCTCTGTGTATTTGAAAGGAAGTGGAATTTGAGCCCCTGGCGATTCCTGGTGAAGTTCATTGTAAATGACTGATAGAGGGTCTTGATGAAAGTAGAAGAGAAATATGTGAAGAAAAAGATTTCAAAGCAGTAGTGTTTCCAGTCAGCAGGTAAACAATATCTTATTTTTTTCTCCATGTATTTCATGTTTGGGGGAGGACGGTACATATGATGACCCTCCGCTGAGACATTCCCCTTTTTCACACATACAGATGAGTGATGCACACTTACCACCACTCTTTTACAGCATCTCTTTCCTCTAGAGTATCTCTCTTAAGTATAGATGGTCTACAAGATGTCTCATATGGTATTGGGCATTTGTAGAGCACCTTTTTACATTGGTATGATCTCAAAGCGCTATGGGTTGAATGCCCCCATGGACCGTAGTCCAGGTCAGAATATGTGTGCAGCTACACTGAGTTGTGGGTAGCTGTAAGGGGAGGGAGGGAAAGCGCCAAGGAGTGCAAGAATGAGCAAAAATGAAACGATGTGTGTTAATAAGATCCAGCTTAAGGGTAGTCACTTCCGGTGTACAGCTCAAGCAAAAAGTCTGTTGTATTGATAGCCACATTTTGAAGTTTTAACTTGCCTTCTTTTTCATTCCCGCAGCCAAGAAACAGTGTAATAAGGCACAGAAATTATTTGACAAAATAATCAAAACCTATTGTTATGCAGAGGGTCTAATGCAGGTTTTAAAAAGGAAGGCAGAGGAGAAAAACTGGTGGAATCTGGGAAGCGCTGGAAAACATAAGAGTGTTGCGTGAACTACAAGATGAAAATGCAGTGAAAAAAACAAAAGAAAACAAAGAGAATTATATTGTAAAATCTGATGGGTGGAAACCGACTATTCCCAAACTTAGTAATGGCTGTTCACAGTTATAGTCACAAAAACTGGAAAACCTAAGTCTTTTGGCAGGGATGGCTAGTGTTCTTCATTCCTCCTACGTGCCTGCCTCAGAACCCGACTCTTACTTCACCTGGACAATTGAAAGACACAGCAGTAAATTGGCAGATGTCTCCGTGTAATGTTGCAGTTCCCAAAGATGTAGCTGTGCAACAACTACAAAATATTGGACTATCAAGTAACAGTCAATTGTCTGCTACAAAAGTCTATCACCACATCTTCTCAACAGTGTGTCCTTGTTACAGTATGACGGCCATGCCTGTTTAGAAAGGGAAGTGACACCTACACTTTCCCACACACTTGCTCAATCATTCATATTATGGTCTTTTAAAAACAATGGAATTGGAGCATCCCCACAACCGAGTTTGGTTGCTACGTCAGCCTCTGCTAATAATCGACAACGTAATTGTAGCGCACATGCTGCTGTGTTAAACTGAAGATGCAAGTGCTCTTGTGTGTAGAACGGTATAGTTGATCTGGTGAATTTGCAGGTTGGTGCCAACTTGTTTTTTTATTTTTTTTTATTATTGCATCAATTAGTTACCAAAGGAAACTTTAAATGCATTGTGGAGATAAAAGGAAGAAAGAATTGAAAAAAAAGAAGAAGAGAAAAAAAACACAGTTACATCAATTATATATATATATATATATGGGGGGAAACAGTATAACTCAAGAAAAATAACTAAATGTCCAGAATTGTAAAAGTTTCTCTCATAAAATTCAACAGAGCCAGGGTCGTAGATACTTTTTCCCCCCTTCTCAGAATTAGCCACCTGTCCTGCAAGGTTAAAGTACTTAAATTTGAAAGGTGCGTCCCCAACCATTTCTCTCTGAACTTAGTTAAAGTAACACAGTTCATCACTAGATGCTGTAAGGTTTCAGCCTCTTGCCCACAGCAAACTGGGTTGTTCCTCTTTTTTGGTTCTTCTCCCTAAGACCTCTCTTGTGTGGAAAAGGTTTAGTCTGAATTTTAGGAACCGCTGTCTTCCCGTATTTGAGGGAAATTTGTCCAAGTAAGGGTGGACGGTGCCTCTGCAATAGTGCTTGTCCATGCCTTGGGTGATTGATGGCAAAGCACTGAGCCTGTCAAGGGTGGCTATCCAGTCCCAGTCCAAGAGCTTTCTCTTTACCATGAGCGGATTTAACATGAGATTGTCTGGTTTTAGTGCTATGGTATTCAAGATTTCTAAACAAATTAATTGCCACTTGGTTAGGACCGGAATCAATTGTCTTTTGATTGCTTCATTGATTGCCACAAAGCCACTTCTTTCCTGGGGGTGCAGACATTTGCAGAGGAGTGTCAGTGATTTCCAGACCGTAGATATGTAAAGGGACGATAGGCCTAGTTCCTTACGCACACTTTCCATTGGAGTAGATGTCGGTAAGCCCAATACTCTTTTCCAGAATAGGCCCTCCAACAGTTTCCAAACATCTGAGTTGATGTAGAAATTCGCCTCTGCTGCGTAAGTGAGAATTGGCACAACTTTCAGTTTGTAGAAATCTATCAGAGGACGAACGGAAAAAGAACAGTATCGTCGCTTGATTAACAAAGCTTGCGAAGCTAAGTTCGTAACTTTACTTCTAAGCCTGCAGATACCTGGACCCTCTTGGATGGTGTTGTTTAAGGTTACTCCAAGGTATATCATGGACGAAACCACTGGTACTTCTTCCCCAGAAAGGTACCACCTTAGATTTTTCATGCCGATGATAGGACCTACCCTCAAGATCTTTGATTTTTTTGAATTTATACGGAGGCCGTTTCCTTGTGTGTATGACTCGAGTGCCTTTAGTTGCCGCTGAAGTCCGATGGCAGTTTGATCTAGCAACAGAAGATCATCCGCGAATAACAGCCTTCCCACGACGATCTCTGCGATTTTTGGGGGGAAAAACCTCACTGCTTCGAAAGCTTCCTGCATGTCGGATATAAAAAGGCAAAAAACAGCGGGAGCCAACCGACAGCCCTGTTTCAGACCGTGCATGGCCACCACATTATTTGAGAGGTTGCCCTGTCTGTCCAACCTTACTTTGAGGGTTGTCCCGGTGTGTAGTGCTTCGAGAGGTTCTCTTAAGTTGGTCGGACATCCCCATTTCCTTAGTTTATGCCATAGCATTCCGCGATCAACAGAATCGAATGCCTGTTCCAAGTCTATTGACGCGATATAGATGTTCTTGTATTTCTTGGCCTTAACCATGCATTTGATTATATTGATAAGTAGCACATTTAAGGATGTTCCAATGCCCTTTCGAAAACCTGATTGCCAAGGGTCCAGATGGTCTGCCAGCCAACTCCAATCATTTAGATGTTTCAAGATTAGTGCTGCAAATATTTTGCCGACGACATCCAGAAGGGCAATCGGTCTGTAGTTAGTGGGCACGAACCTATCTCCCTTCTTAAAGATCGGCACAATTATGGACGTCGTCCAAGATTTAGGTAACTTTTTTAGTCTTGTTATGTTGTTATACAAATCCAGCATGAACGAAGCCCATTTTTCCGGGTCCCTTTTGAGGATGTTGTTGGTGAGACCATCAGGTCCTGCAGCCCTTGAAGAATTGGACTGTTTAATAAGGTCTAGAATATCTTGCTTTCCAAATTTAAAGTCCCAGGGCTCATTCGATGGTAAGAATGGGGCGGGACCACAGATTTTCCCCATAGAGTAAAGGTTCCGAAAGTGAGTTTCCCAAACTTCTGAGGCTATTGGATTTACCATTTTTGAGTCGGAAGGGATGTTTATTTCATTGATCAACTTCCAAATACCAGTGATGTTTTTAGTGGATAGTAGGTGAAGCATCTTCTCACTGTCTTGTTGCATTATTTGATGTTTGTGTTGCTTAAGCCAGTTCCTGTAGGTGTTTCTAGCTTTGGTATACAGGACTAAGTCAGCTGGTGCACTGGTTTTAACATATAGTCTCCTGGCTTTTTTTACCAGTTTTTTTTTTGTCACTACTAGGTGATTATAGTGGTGCCGCTTGCATTGGTGAATATCCTTGGCGACTACTTTTGGGCGAAAGATCTTCAGTATTTCAGCATATTCTATCAGGTTGGGACCTTGGTCCTTGATTAAGGAATCCAGCACCAGGGCCATCTCTTTTCTTCCCATGCGTAGTCTATTGCCACCAGGAGTTGACTCAAGAAACTGGTTTGGTAGATGTTTACCTGGTACAGACGAGAGCTTGTTCCAGGCCTCGGATTTGAGTTCCAGGATGTTGTGATCACTCTGGATCGTGGGGATCACTTCCAACGATATTAATTTGCCAAAAAGGTTTTCCGAAACAAAGATATAGTCCAATGTACTTGTTTGGGCACCCCGTTTCCATGTACGGGCGGCTGGTTTGTCGCCCGCCAAGTTACCGTTTACCAAGTGTATATTTCTGGCTAGTAGTTCCTTCTCCATGACCACGCCTCTTGTTATTTTTTTTGAGGCGTTCAAAGGCAGGAACTCTATTTTCCTCTGCTTCTTGTCGTAACATTCCATGTTCAAGTCACCACAAAGCAGAATTTCAAGTAGTGGGCATTCAATCCTGGCGTCATCTATGGCTTCCAGTAGGACTTCCATGAGTTTGTTCTCATCTCGGGCTGTCGGGCCACAGTATACGTTGCATATAAGCAACTGCCAGTCTGGAGTAAGTGAAGCTGGTTCTGACGTGGATGAAATCCTAGTAAGTTGGATCCAAGGGTTTCTGTTTAGAGAAGAGGGCACTTTTATGCCACTAGTGCGCTTTACCCCCAACAGTAAACCCGATTTCGGTCTGCCTTTTGTGCCCTTTGTTGCGGGGTTTAGATATAGCTCAAACCTGTCCAGAAGAGGTAGATCACACAACCAGGTTTCTTGCAAGCAAAATAGGTCGTAAGAGGACATGTGTGTTGCTGAATTGCCAAGTAAATGCACATAACCCCTTGTGTTCCAACTCATGATCTTTATCCCTTTTGGTTTGGAGTTGGAGTGGGCACTCGTAGATGGATGTTGGCGTTATGACTTAGCAGATAGGACCCCAGCCAGCCAACTCCAGTCGTCTTGACTGTTCAGCAAGTTTAGTCCTGCTTTTTCTGATTGAATATGCACTTGGTCTCCTCCACTATCAACCTCTCGGGTCCCTCTACCACTATTTCCTGCTTTCATCGGATGATCCTTATAAGGTGTGGTAGCGGTACTTCGGTGGTTGTGTAGTGGATGTTTCCAAGTAGCTACACGGTCGGATCTGTTTTCCTCCTCCAACTCCCTAAGCACGAATCCACATAAGTTAAGTTTTGGGCCCAATTCTAAGAGTACGTTTTTAGTGTTTTGATCACTTGTGTGAAGAATCACACTGTCGTGTCGCTGTTCATTATGAAATTCGATCCAGTCTAAATCCCTCGATTTTAATTTCTCCAGAAGGTCCAGGGATTGTAAGAGCCTCATAACGTTAGCCCGATTCATAATTAAGTTGTCTTCGTAGCCTAGAGGTCTTTCCAATAGTATTCTGTAGTGTTCCTTGGCATTTTTTGCCCCCGGTCCATTGTGGGCATTGTGATTGTTGGGCCCACATGCCGGTTTTCTCTCAATCGTTTCTGCCCATGACACTGTTCTTTTTGTTTCCTTTGACGCATCAGGACTGACTCCTTTATTACTGGGAGTTTCAAGGGATCTCTGGACAAGAAAGTTCCGTCTGTCTTCCAGTGTTGTGTAAACCAAGGCATTAGATGGATGTATGTCTGCCCTCTCTTTTTCTGTGGGGCTGGCCGATATATCTCTACCGGAGTGCACTCTAGTTTTCCACTTGGATTTTTTGTCGAAGACCGAGTTCGGAATCGATAACGTGGGCATTGAGGGCTTTTTGAAGGACACTAGCCGCACCGCCCTGTCTTTATTCGTCTGAGCCTTCGTCTCCCCTTTGAAGTCGACTTCTATTATCTTGCTGTGTATTTCTGGATCTTCTTCCTCGATACCACTTTCTGTTCTGGAGGTATTCGATCCTGACTCCTCCTCCCATGAGGTGTTTATGTCTGAATAAACAGATAAGTCCATGAGAGAGATGTCCATGTTGTCATTTGTCAACGTGATGTCCAGTGGGCGAGGGGACTCATCAAGATTTACTCTTGGGCGGGCAGCAGGAGCAATTTCTGTTTTTTTTATTACTGGTCTCTCATGAGTTGGCAGTTTGCAGGGAAGTGCCAAGTTCCTTGGAAGGGATAGACCAGTTGCAATTTTAGATCTCAATGTCGGTTTTCTTGTAGGCAAAGGTCTCTGTCCTATAGGATTGTCCGTTGGTATGACTATTTTCCCATAGTTTTTGTCGCCTTTCTTGTTTACTTTGAGTAGACCTTCCTTCATTGGGGATAAACCTGATTTTGGTTTCTTAAATAAGTCAAATAATTTGATGTTGCTAGTTGGCACTGGAGCCTCGAGCTGATCCCGTGTAACCAGGGGCAGAGTATTAGTTGCAATGGAAGATGCTAAACGTCCTTCCTTCAGTGCTAGCCTACCCTCCTTCGTTGCTGGGCTAATTGCCCGCACAGAAGGGTCCGTGTTGGTAGAACTGTCCTTGTATTTAGTAGTGGAAAGTTCCTCAAAAGTACTCTTTGAAGACAGAAGCACCTGCTGGTTATGAGTCTGTTCCAGGGAAGTCGGACCACTCTTCGGGCCACCTGCACTCCCTAACCTGAGACTTGTCCTTTCCGATCTTCTTATTTCTTTTTCTTTTATGATTGGCTCGATGATACTTTTCAAAATGTTTGTCGTATGTTCGTAATTTTTTTCGAGTTTCGACTGAATTGCCGAAACAAAGCCTTCTATAAAGATCATTTTAGAAAACATCATTGCGATAGTTGTCGTATGGTCCCGAAGCTGATCATTTTGCGACTCAATAAGTTTCATAAAAGGGGCCATTACAAGAGCAAAAGCTGTGATCATTCCAGGATCGATTTGGGGATCCTTTTTAGACGGAGCATCTCCTTGAGTTGATTCCAAGACGGACAAGAGATCCTCGTCTGTAGGAGAGGGTTGTCTTCTTTGCCGTTTACTTGGAAACGGCGCTTGCTGGGGGAATACTCCTTTATGGAATCTTTGTGGGGGTCCCTGAGGTAAAGTTTTGTTGACTGAGGCAAGAGACCACCCCCATTTATTTGGTGATGACCCCTTACGCTCAGGGATAAATGTATACGACCCTGGGGTGGTCATTTGTTGGGAACTAGACTGTGTCGTAGAGGGGTCCAGAAGACACTCTCGAATAGTCACCCTGTTTTGCTGGTTCGTACTTGAGTAGTTTGTGTGGAAATCAGTTTTTTTTTTTTTTTTTTATTGTGTTTGGTTTATACAAACCTTTACAATCATTGGAGTAAAAAATAAAGATTAAAACATCCAGCACAATAACAATTTCACAATGAGTTAAAAACATACATAACATTTGTAAGGATAATATTTCCATACCACAGTTTATGCTTATTATATCAAATTCGAATTCTCATATTGAAAGTGTAGAAAATTCATTTAGTTTAACTTCAATAATCGACAATAATTCTATCAATTTCAAATTGAATGACAAGCTATTACTACACATACAACGGTTCCAAAGTGCTTCCATACTAATGTCTGTTTGGAATTGAGCGTTTAAATTGAAGTTTTTTTTACGGAATGGTGTGAAAAAGGGACAAGCAGTGACCACATGTTTAAGTGTCTCATCTGTTTCCGGAGCTTCACAAAATCGACATACAGTAGAAAAGCCGGCCTGAAATGATGTGTTCCAATTTTTTGTTTTGGATAGAGTTCGAAATTGATTCAAACGAAAGCGGATTAGAAGATTTCTACCCACCGCAGAGGGAAATTGTGTCAAATAAAATGCACGATCTCCCCACTTTCTGCGAAATTGGTTGTATTCAGAATACGATGGGTAAGTTCCCATTTTATCTGTAAGCTTACACCAAAAGTAGAGTTCATATTTTTTTTTTGAGCAGGAAGCAGCAAGGTCATACTTTCAGGGGTTTCATTAATAGCATTTAAAATTGCATTTAATTTGTTTGTGAATACTTTGAGTGAGTAAATACTTGAATTCTCAAGTAATTTATTCAAATTAACATATAAGGAGTTTGCCGGAGGGTCCAGCATTTTAATATAGTTTTCTATATTTCGCCAATTTCTTTTTACAGACAGAGGCAGCAGATTGATTTCGTGGCATATAAAAACATTTGGTATGGACTGGGCTAAACCCAGGGCAGACTTCCACATTTTTCCCTGTATTGTATCAAGAAAAGAATCGATTTCATATAAACATATGTCCAAAGGGTATAATAAGCAGGGTTCAACTTTGAGTAAGTAAAAATGAATAAGAGGTAATAAAGAGAATAAACAATATTTATGGAATATGATTTTCATCTGAGCGGCTAAAATTTTGGCTTTATTGTTAAGAAATGTTTGCCACATACTTAAAGAATAAGAGTCCATCAGTGGGTAGCCCAAATAGCGGATGGATGAAGTGTAGCAAAGTTCGACTCCTTGCAAGAGCCATGAAAATTTATTTACCTTGCATCGCCCATCATAGAAGGTAAGAATTGAAGATTTAGTTGGATTAACTATAAGATTCAGATTGTGAGCAAATTTTGCAAATAGATCAAGTTTATTCTGAAGGCCAAACGGGGTGCGATCAAAAAAGAGAAGATCGTCTGCAAAACCGATCCAATCAAGCCTAAGTGCACCCAACTTGGCTGGAAATACATGCTGATCTTTCCAAAGAGAGTCAATCCCATAAAGATATAAATTGAATAGGACTGCCGCCATATTGCATCCTTGCTTAACACCAATTTCGGTGCTGATTGGATTAGTTAAGGCACCATTACGATTTAAACGAATTCGATAAGAGGTCTTGCTGTGCAACATGGCGATCAGTGCCACCAATGAATAAGGGATACCGATTTCGATCAGTTTGGCCCAGAGGATTTCTCGAATTACACTGTCAAATGCAGCTGTCAGATCCAGACTGGCCATATACACGGGCCCCATGTGTGCATTTTTCGTCTGTGCATAGAGATGTGCCAGAATTGTTGCATTCAAGGGACAGCCAATGAGCTTTCTAAAACCTACCTGAAATATTGAGAGCAAGTTATTACGTGTGATATACGTTTGAAGCTCCTGCAAGAGTAAAAGAGAGAACATTTTGGATGAAGCATCAGTAAGTGCAATGGGGCGATAGTTACATGGCAATTCAGGGGGGCCTTTTTTATAAATAGGTATTATATGTGCTGAGTGCCATGTTGCGGGAATTTCTCCGGTTTGTAAAATCAAATCAAATCGGATCTTTAAGATGTATGCCCAAAAAAGGGGATCCGATTTATACACACACGGGGGGGATCCCATCTGGACCTGGAGCTTTTGAGTTATTGAGTTTGTTGATTACACCAATGATATCATTAACCGTCCATCCAGATCTTGTATTACGAATGAACGTTGGATAATAGTTTTTGACAAAAGAAAAACGATCGGGCAGTTTAAATTTTTGTGTTATAAAGTTAGTCCATGCCTCAGCAGAAATTACACATTGCGGATCAGATTGTTGGCCCGATTTTAAGGAGCGTAGTAATGACCAAGATTGCCTTGTATTATATTTTAATAGGTGATACATCATGTTTTGATTATCAGTAATGTACATTGAAATTTTCAAAAATTTAATTCTGTTTTTGTAGACTTGTTTTATTCGATTTAGCGCAATTGACCTGCAAAGAGAGGGAGACATAGATCTCATGATCTCCCTGATTTTTTTGTACTTCTCTTTTTTTGAGTCAGCAACCAATTTATTGAATTTGTGTATGTGGTTTGGATTAGATTCGGTTGTGAAGCCTTTAATCAAGGCAATTTTTGATAAGTGGAATTGAATACGTTTCGTATTAAGCTCTTCAACTTTGCATAAGGAGAAATTACAATCACGGAGGTCAGTAGAGATGAGCGGATCCGCCGCAATCATTTGCAACAGTTTACAACACACTTTTGTATTCCATCGTATAGATAATAGATGTCGATCAGATTCAAGTAAAGTTAAACTAGGCATAGCGTCAAAACGAGCAGTAAATAATCGAATAGATAGGGAAATTAACATATGATCCCCAAGTTCAGGGTCAGAAATAATAACCGGATTGATAGAGGAATATAAACCTGTTGATACAAAGAAAAAATCAATCAAAGATTTAGAGTTACCCCTGTGCCAAGAAAAATTAAATGGATTTAGTAATACAGGAGCTGGTTGAATGTCCCATTCCAAAAAAAAAATCAAGCCAAATTTGTCCATTTCGTACAGAATTAAGAGAATGGCTGGGAACCAGATTCCTTTTACTTAATGATAAATCATAACATAATGCATTAAAATCACCACCAACAATTATTTTGAGATCTGAGTTTCGTGCAAAAGCTGCTACTAATAGTGAATTCAATTCATCAATGATAATATCAAGAGGAGAAGACAATTTATTCCAATAAATGCAAACCAACAGTAGGGCATCTTTAGACAAATTTATGGCTGTTAATTCAACAGCCATGATGCTTTGAGTGCAACATATATATTTCGCGACACATTTGGTTAAAGTATTAATTAGAATAGCAATTCCTCCTGATGGCCGGCCCATAGGACCCTGCGAGGCCGCATGTGAGAAAACATAAAAACCCTCAATTAGGAATGGATAGCAGCACATTGTTTCCTGTAAAAAGACAACATCTGGCTGAGGACGATTCTTTTTATTAATCCATGACCGGAAGTTGTTAAGACCGCAGGAGTTCCAGGACACAATCAAGAGACCCCCCAAGCTAGGATCGTCCTAGTGCTCCAGAGTTGGAGTTGGGTGCGACTACGGTAGTACCTGCAGATTGTATTCCCTTGAGAGCAGATACAATTGCCATCAATTGTGTAAGGGTACTCGCATCAAGGTCTAAAGCTACCCCTTGATCTTTTAATACAGCCGGAGTTTGAATTGCAGGAATCGGAGTGTTGACGAAGCTTTCTGCGTCGTCGATGTTGGAAAATAATTTAGGTACTAGACCTATGGAAAGTAGATCCGCCTTTTGGTCCCAGATCAGTTTTAAGATTAGTGGAGAATTGTATCTACAAATCATTCTATTATTGTTTACAGTTGCAAGTGTGATCCAGTCAATATCGTTGGATCTGATCAATCTCAAGGCCGGAACAGCTTGCAAGGTTGAGATAAAGTAGGAGCGGTTAAGCCTTGCCTTACCATGAAATTCAACATTACTCTCCCATCCCATAACGACAGTCCCTTTTAGTTCATCAGCTGTGTTTATCATGGCTGTTACCTTTTTGTTCTCAGGTGATGGGGAACCGTTCGCAATTGGGGGGATGGGTGTTAATTTCTCACCTTGCCTTTCCCGACTTGAGTTTACAATCAGTGAATCAATCTCTTTTTTATTCCCCAAGCTTTCAATATTGCTGCTCCGATTTTCAACCGGGTTAGACACAGCCACTTTTGGCATTTGTGTCAGGGAGTTTTGCTGGTTTTTCAACATTGCATCATTGCATGCACCTTGAATAACTCTATCAGTTTTTTTATGGCTAGCAGAGGATAAAAGTTAGAGAGCGTGGCTTGTTTTGCAGTCAAATGCGGCTCTTCGAGTGTAAACATCGAGGAAGGCATTTCTATTTCCTCACATGAGTTGCTTTTCAATTGCAATTTTTTTTTTTTCTGCGATTGTTTGCACATTTGTTTGTTGCATTTTAGGCGAGCCTCTTTTACACATGCATCAGGTAAATTAGGAGTAAGTGGCTGTGGTATAGAAAGGTTGAGCACCGCTTTAGATTCCGCATTTAGCTGATTCAAGTCAATAGTACCCTCCCCGCCTGACAGATTGCATATTTCTTTTATGTTTGTATTATGACGATCTAGTTTAGGAGCACTCTGATTCTTGGTTTTTTTTTTTTCATCCTTTTGTTTGAGTCTTTTATCAACCCCTTTTCTTTTTTCAGCTCTCTGTTGTGCTCTTTTTTGTTTTCTAGTAAGAACCATTGGGGGAACTTCATCGGACGATACTGATACAATTGATTTGTCACATGCCAAATCTAAATCGATCACATTTTCCGATAGCGCAAGTAGATCAGTAAGTGCAGAAGGACTATCAGGAAAAGAGAGCTTAGGACATTCAATTGAATTTTGGCCCACGTCGTTGTTTGATTTGGTAACTAGTAGTAAAGTTGACTGAATTTCCCCGAGGGCCAACAATAATTTCTCAATGTTAGCCGCATTTGTTTCCACTAATTGTTCCATCTTACATTTCTGAGACCCTGAAGGGGATTGCAAAGGCCTTGGGGGATCAGCTACTATTTCCGCATATGTTTTTGTCTGAGTGCCTTTGTCACTGCAGGTGTTAGGAGTAGTGTGATTAGAACTCAGAAGAGAGATTGTATTGCATGCGAATAGCAGACCTTCTATCTTATTTATTTTGGAAGATATTTCCGTATTTTGCAATTGCAAGAACCTGACTTCTTCATGCGTGCGTTCATGACCTTTATCAAGTAAATTCAAAATGCGCGTAATTATAGGAAACGCTTCTGGATTGAATGGTAATTCCATTTGAGGTTGAGAATTCAGTGTATGAATGGAGTCATGGATAAGATTAGTATCTTCTATTGGATGTGGATGAAAACAGTCACGATGAGATGTAACATTGGGAATTACAGTTTGCTGTTTTGTAGCCACAGGCGAATTGGTCCGTTGTTCTGGACAATATAGCTTGGAAGGGCCATCATTTGTAGCTTTTCCATGTGATGTAGATACTTGGGTTGTAGCAGAGTAAGGGAAGGATGGTTCATAAGTAGGCAAAGTAGGTATGTCTGCTTTACATTTTCTCTGTGCGATTGGGGAGGAGGGTTCGTAAGATAGCCTAATACGTCTACCCAAATCAGTTTCAATCATTGGGGGAAGAGTAGAGAAGTCAGCCAGATGATGGTTAAAACTCTCATTTCCCATTTCCCTTTTAATGGCTGCTCTCACAATGCTATCCTCCAGGTTAGGACTATCGTCCATCCACCCTTTGGGTGAGCTGGAATTTATCTCAGTGGGGCTAGAAGGCACGATCATCAGAGGAGTCAAGGACTCCGAACTCGTGATTACCCCAGATTCTGATGGGGCCAGCGAAAGCGCAATCTCCCGATTTTTATTAAAGAGTATAGTTTCCCCATGTTCTAACTGGGGATTAGTATCATGATTTTCTATTTGGTTACTCAATTTAGGATAAATAACACCTGAACAATTTAATTCAGCAGTAGACATTGAATTAGGAAGTGTTATGCATAAATCAGAAGACAGCATGCTAGCCGAGACATTGGGTGCATTATTACATATCTCTGAAGTTACCAAATCAGTACTGGAGCCTAATTCCATCTCATTCAGTGGGGTGACCCCAGTAACGGGTTTAATTTGAATCATAGTATCAGGCTCTTCCATATCCGTAGTCACTATAGGAATGCCCCTTTTGGCGTTAGTTATTAATGAGCGATTTCTCTTGGAGCGTTTAGCTGGAGCGGGAGAGTGTAGCGTAGCTCCACTACGAAGACCACTAACCATTACCCTGCTGTAAATATACTTATAGGCTTAGAGAGACATAGATTGACATAAGCGCAAGCCAGGGAAGTAAAAAAGCTGTTTAAACTTACCCACCGAGCGCGCACCGCGAACAGCTAACAGCAAACAGTACTTTTTCGGTACTTCTGCGGTGCGCGCGCGGTGCGCGTTCAGCGGGATAGTTATAGGCCAGAGGGAGCACGTCAGTTAGGAAGGGAGGAGCTCCAGCCAGAGGAAGTGACGTATGATAGAAAAGCAGAAAAAATAAGATCGAGTAATTCGTGTGATAGTAGATTCAATCTTTACAATTCACGTGGAATCTACAACTTTGTGTTTTTTTTTTTTTTTATTATATTTGAGGTGATTTACAACTCCCACGGGCACACTATATGATGGTGGGCACACAGCATTGGGCACACCAAGCCAAAGTCCGGAAAGAACTCCAGCACAACAGGTGTGACTGGGCGATGCGATTGATTAGAGAGAAAAAGGCGGGCCAGAAATAGCAGTCACCTCAGTGGAAAGGAAGTCAGGCAAGTTCAGTGCAGCAGATCCAGACGTCCTCCACGAGTCCAAAGGCAGTCGAGAGCACACACGGCTCTCAAAACCTGAAAGCGCTGCCGCCGCGTAGCGTAGCGTGAGCAGAATGGCAGCAAGTCAGCAAACAGTACTTTTTCGGTACTTCTGCGGTGCGCGTTCAGCGGGATAGTTATAGGCCAGAGGGAGCACGTCAGTTAGGAAGGGAGGAGCTTCAGCCAGAGGAAGTGACCTCAGTGGAAAGGAAGTCAGGCAAGTTCAGTGCAGCAGATCCAGACGTCCTCCACGAGTCCAAAGGCAGTCGAGAGCACACACGGCTCTCAAAACCTGAAAGCGCTGCCGCCGCGTAGCGTAGCGTGAGCAGAATGGCAGCAAGTCAGCAAACAGTACTTTTTCGGTACTTCTGCGGTGCAGAAGTTTTCAGTAAGGAAATCCCGAAGGGTTTCCAACCGTTGTCCGATTTTTTTGCTGGAAGCTGATCTCTTTTGTTCCCATTTAAGGAACCGAAGCAAAGGGGTTCACAACAGGTGGTGCGGTTGGCCTTAGAGAACCCGTCTCATCATCATAAGTTGCGCCCCAGTCCTTTGGGGAGGAGAGAGTAGAATTTAAGGGAATCGAGTTGGGCGAAGCCTCCCGCACTGTGTCCTTAGGGGACCGTCCTATTTGTGATTTTGCGTTCTCGCCCCTATCGTCAATGACCACCGTGCTATTTTTTTTTTTTAAACTTTCTTTATTGATTTTCAACAGGTTAACAGACCACAAACTTATCATGTACTGCATATGTATTACACGTCCACTACCTCCCCTATACCCCCCTTGACCCCTCCCCCACCCTCAAGACCCCGGTCAACTCCGCCGTCCAATATGAAGCCAGTTTAGAGGCCAGGGCTGGCCGATCCATCTGAGGGGTCGTCCACCGCTCTGAGGTGGAGTAATGGCACGGTCAGCGACACCCAGCGGTGTAATTCCTCACTGGAGTCCAGCCTCTGTTCATGGACAGCGGTTTCCCATGCTCCGGTCTCGGCAGCTATCCACTTTGTGAGGTCGTTCCACCATTGCGCTTCGATCGGGCCTCTGGGGCTCTTCCAACCCATGGCTATGCGTCTTTTCGCCGTGATATAAATTAAGTCTCTGAGTCTGTTTAGGGGCTTGTTTTTGTGGTCATGGCTGCATCTACCCAGGATGCAGGCCGCGGGGTCGTGCACCTCCAGATCAATATCTGCTTTTGCCACCCTTTCCCGTACCTGTGTCCAAAAGGAGCGTATCACTGGGCAACCCCAGAACATGTGAGTCATTCCCGCCCTCGGCTCATTGCATTTAGGACATAGCTGGATTGCGGCGCCCCTGAAACTCAATATAGTTTCCGGAGTTAGGTAAGCCCTGTTGGTGATGTATAGTTGGATAAGTTGTAAGCGGGCGTTTCTGGAGATTTTCTTGTGGTAGAGTGTTACTCTTTCCCATTCTTTGTCGTCGAATTCCAGGCCTAGTTCGTATTCCCACTTTCCTCTGCTCCTGAGCTCATTCCTGGTCGTGCCTAACATTAAGGCTTCATAGAGCCGCGAGGTTTCGTGGCCACCCTCGGCGGTGTTTAACATTGTTTCTATAATCTCGTCGTCCGTTGCAAGAATGGCCGCCACAGGCCATCTGTCTTTCATAGCCTGGATCACTGATCTGTGGAGCAGGAATTGTCCTGCTGGTAGCTCCGTGGTCTCGCTGAGGTCGGAGAATGTTAGGATTTCATGATCCTGAACCAGGTCTCCAAGGGTGGCCACCCCGCAGGGTTCCCATTGTGACCGCGTTTCCAGTAGGCCCCATGGGTGATGGGCCATGAGTGCTGCTATGGGGATCTGTGGGGAGTATGGATCCGGGGACCCCAATGTTCTACAAGCCCTTCTCCAGAGCCAGGTTCCGAGCTTCGCTAGGTATGGGTACTGCCTTAGGGTCTCCTCCTTGACCCAGAGTAGGTCTCTGAGTAAGAGCAGGTTGGAGTAGTCTGGTATCTGTAGTGATCTCATCGGCCATCCATCGCATCACGTGTCTTAGCTGGCTTGCAAGGTAGTACAGTTCGAAGTTGGGGACTTTCAGACCTCCCCTTTCGTAGGGTCTTTGGAGTGTCTCCAGCGCTACCCTGTGCCTGCCCCCTGCCAGAGGAACTGCCTGCATAATTTATTAATGTCTCTAAAGAAGGAGGGGGGGATGTTGAAGGGAACATTAGTGAAATTGTGTAATAGGCGGGGAAGCGCTACCATCTTGAGGAGACCCGCTCTCCCGGCCATAGAGAGCGGAAGCTTCTCCCAGAATTCCATGGATTTTGCTAGGGCATCTTTAGCTCTAATCGTGTTGAGGATGTGTTCCGTGTGAGGGTTACGGTGTATAGTGACTCCCAGGTATCTAAAGGAGGTCACCTGCCATGGAAGATCTAAAGGGGGCAGGGATCTGAAGTCTTCCCTGTATAGTGCAGCTAGCGGGTAGAGGCAGGACTTGTGTGATTTTGGAAGCATTCTAGCGTTTCGAGAATGAAGGGCAAGAGGTGTTCGGGGTTGTGTAAGTATAACAAGGTATCGTCGGCGTACATGGAGACCAGGTGGGTTATCCCGTCAATCTCAATGCCCCCATCTCCGTATTCCTGTCTGAGGTATGCGGCCACAGGTTCGTTGGCGATGATATATAGCATCGGGGATAGTGGGCATCCCTGGCGGGTGCCCCTGTGGAGGGACCACGAGTCAGAGTAAGTCTTGTTGGTATGCACCCTGGCAGATGGATTGGTGTAAACCAATTTGGTACATTTCAAGAAAACTGGTCCTATTCCCATTTTTACCATGGTGGCATATAGCCATTTCCATCACACTGAATTGAAGGCTTTGGTGGCGTCTAATGACGCAACCGCGTATTTCTGAGGCCTCAGTTCCGTACTGTATATAACGTGGTGCAATCTCCGCAGGTCCTCGGTTATGGAGCGCCCGGGCACATAGCCCGTTTGATCCTGATGGATTAAGTGCGGTATTACCCTACGCAATCTGTTCGCTAGGAGGGAGGTTAGGATCTTGCTGTCAACGTTTAACATGGAAAGGGGCCTGTAGGAGCCGCAGTCCGTACCCTCCTTGCCAGGCTTGAGGAGGGGGATGATAACGGCTTCCCTCATGGTGTCAGGGAGGGTGCCGCGCTCATAAGCTTCATTAAACACCTGGGCCAGCAGAGGGGCCAGAGTCTCCTCGTAAGTTTTGTAAAACTCTCCAGGGAGGCCATCGGTACCAGGGGCTTTTCCAGATGGGAGGGATCTAATGATTACCTTTACTTCGTCGGCAGTGATGGGCTTGTCTAGTGTTTCAGCCATCTGTGAGTCCAATTTAGGTAGCTCAATGATGTCCAAGACATCCTCAATACTGGCATCAACCACGGGCGGGGTCTCGGAGTACAGGTTGTGATAGAAATCTGAAAAGACTGAGTTGATTTCTTTTTGGGTATGTGCCGTGGTGCCATCCGGCTTAAGGATTTGGCAAATGGGTGCTCGGGGGGGTTCTCTTTTATACAGCCAGGCTAGGAGTTTCCCGGGTTTGTCCCCCAGGGCGTGGGTTCTTTCAATGTGTTTAGCGTAACTCAATTTACCCAGGGATTCCCAGTGTGTTAAACAGGTTTGCTTTAGGTCGGTTATTTTTTGTAGGAGTTCTGGGGTTGAGTCAACCCTGTTTTCCAATTCGCCCAGCTCCCCCTCCGAGCGTTCCAGAGAGGATATGATAGATCTACGGGCTCCACCTATGGACGCAATCATTTCTCCTCTCATGACCACCTTGTATGCCTCCCATGCAGTGCCTATGTATCTGACGCTATTCAAATTTCGTTCCCAGTAACCCTCGGTACAGTCACTTATGTGTTCCTGGAAAGTCGCATCGTGAAGGGCTTTGGCTCTAAGCCTCCAAGTAGGGACCGGGGGTCTAGGCGGGAATACTTCCCAGGTGGCCAGCAGCGGGGAATGGTCAGACAGCACCCTGGGCAGGTAAAGGGCGTCGCTAAACATAGCTTGTTGTTCTTGGCTTACAAACAAGTAATCCAGCCTAGTATGGACAGCATGGGAAAGGGAGTAAAAGGAAAATACTCGCTGGTCCGGGTGCAGTTATCTCCACAAGTCTCGGAGTAACAGCTGGTTAGTCAGTTTGGACAGAATTTTGGCCGGGGCGGACGGGCGTCTATGTTTATTATCCGATCTGTCTTTTAGAGGGTCAAGAGTGCAATTGTGATCACCTCCCCAGATCATGACGCTGTCCCTGTAAGGGCTGAGCCTTGGGTACAGGGAATGGAAGAAAGCTGTAGCGTCATGGTTGGGTGCGTAGGTGCAAATTAGGCATACCTCTCTGCCTTCGATGGTGCCGCACGCCAGTACCATCCTACCCTCATCATCCGTTTTTGTGCTTGTTAGTCTGAAGGGGATGGTCGGGTCAACCCATATCAAGACTCCCCTTGCATAAGAGGAGTAGGAGGATCCGATCAAGGTCCCACGCCAAGTTTTGGCCAAAGCCTTTAGTTTATCAGCAGATAGGTGTGTTTCTTGAAGAATGGCAATCCCGGCCTTGCATCTTTTCAAGTATGCGTGGATACGACGTTGTTTCACATAGCTATTCATGCCTCTGACGTTCCACGTAATGATTTTTTTCGTATCAGCCATGGGTAATTGGAGATATAGCGTCTATTTGGGGATACAGGTAGGGGCTGTGTTAGTGGCAAGAGGCGTGTAGAGGATTTCAGTGGTCTTGGTGCTTTTATATAGAGGTACTTAACTATAAAGCCACCACCCCCTATCCCCCTACTCGGTAGCTTGGGAGTCACCAGGCCTAGGGGCTGTGTGGTCTTCGTGCTGTGTATGGTGGACGTCAGTGGTCTAGGTGTTTCCCTTTTCCGGCACCTAACATTCGTGCCAACTCCCGTTTCCCCTCCCCCCCGTAACTTTAAACACCCCAAACTAAAAACAGGTCGAGCGAGGTCTCCCTCGTTGTGACTATCCTGTTTCCGCTCCGTTAGACAGTGCATTGGTCGCCTGGTGCCCTACGGGCGGGTATGTGTATACCCAAAAAAAAAGGGAAAAATTCCGGGGGTGGAAGAGTGTTCGACTCTGGTGCCTCGCTGCAAAGAATCTATTCAGCTGTGTCAAGCTGGCACTTGCATGGAGGGGCCCTTGGGGGTCCTCGGACCCGAACGCCACCATCGTGGTGTGGCTCAGCGTGGTCGTCGTCCCTTTACCTCTATGTCAGGGATCTGTTCCCTATCCATCCAGTCCCGGGCCTCAGATGGAGTGTCGAATAGGTGGGCTTTGTTGTTGCATATTACTTTCAATCTGGAGGGATAAAGGAGCATGTAGCGCAGTCCGGCGGCCTTCAATCTGGCTTTGGTATGTATGAATTGAGCCCTCTTCAATTGGACCTGGAAGGTGTAGTCGGGGTAGATGGATATTTTGGCCGAGTCTCTGAGGATCTGGCCGCCTGACCGTGAGTAGGCCAGGATGGTCTCCCGGTCTCTGTAATTAAGAACCTTCGCTATTATCGGTCTGGGTGGGGTGCCAGGGTGGGGTCTTTTAGTGAGGGATCGATGGGCCCTTTCAATCGTGAAGCCTTGGGACAGTTTCTCAGCGCCAATCGCCTGTAGTATTAGGTTCTCCACGTAGTTCGTGGGGTCGGATCCCTCAATGCCCTCTGGCAGGCCCAGGAGGCGAATGTTGTTCCGGCGTGCCCGCCCTTCTGCCTCCTCGGCCCTTTCCTCCAAGTTCTTCACTCTTTGCTGCAGTTCATCAACATCTTTGAGGAGCACCACTTTGGTTTCAGTGTTTTCGCGCACCTGAGCCTCAAGTGTATCAGTCCTGTTGGCTAAGGAGCGGACGTCCTGGCGTAGGAGGCCCAGGTCTATGGCCACCGCGTCAATTTTGTGCTCCATAGTGGTCTGGAACAATTTAATGGCTTCAAGGATATGGGCGTTGCTAGGTTCAGTGGCCGTACCTGGGAGGTCAGGCTGAGCGTCTATGATTGTGCCGTTAGAAGTTTCGGAAGCTATGGGTCCCCCAGCCATGAAGGTGTCAATGGTGGTTTGGCGCTGTTTGGACCTGGCCCCTTTGATGGATATGGCGGAAGGCCAGCCGGATCTTTGTCTTATCTAGCGTGGGCCCGGGGAGGTCGGAGCGCGGCAGGGCCGAGCGGTCGTGTGAACTCCACTGAAGGCGTTGATGGTAGGGTTCCCTAGGGCAGTGGTCGTGTAGGGAGCTCGGGGGAGATCCGTGGTGATGGCACCCGGGCCCTCAGTGCCTCCGGTACAGTCTGAGGCACGCTCAGCAGGCCCCACGCGCCACGAGGCGGGACGCCCCACCTAGCCGACACCGGGGCCGGGGCGCATATGCGCAGGGGCCCGGCAGAGACGTCCAAGTCTGCCCCTCAGGGTTCCGGGTGTGCTGTTCGGGGTGTTGCGCCCCTCCTGGGGGTCCCAGTGGGAGTGGTGGGCTAAAAAGGGGGGGGAAATGCAGGCACGGCACTCTCTGGTGATCCTGCTAATGATGGGCTTTCCCCCCCGCTCACCTTGTGGGCCCAGCGACGCCCGGGCCCTCCGCTCTTCTTTCCGGCCGCCACTCCAGGGGCTCCGCTCTCAGCAGGCTGCGCGCAGCGCCCAGGCCGCACCGCCCCCCGCCTGTGCGCCGAGTCGCGTGTGTCCTCCGTCGGCCTCCTCCACCGATCGGTCAGGTATTGCAGGGTCCCCTGCTCGGCGGAGGGACCCAGGAGCAGTCCCAGAGCTCCGGTCCCACGCGCAGGTTGGTGAGGAGGAGCAGGGTGGGGGGGCGCCCGAGACACTGGAGCCGTTGTCGGCCCCGTCCACCCCGCTCACCGCTAGCGCAGCTCCACCCGTCAGCAGCTCTGGAGGCAATGTTCGTGGTCGAAGGGCATCTCCTCCCGGCCGGGCACCCAGTCGCGTGTGTCCCCCGTTGGCTCCCAGCGCAGGTCGGGCAGGATCGTAGGCACCGTGTCTGATCGGCTCAGCTGGTGCGGCGCCGCGGCCCGGGCGCTGCACTGGTGTAAGGGCTGCCGCGTATCAAAGCGCGAGGGAGCCGCCATTTTGGCTCGGGTCAGCAGCGACTTTCCGTGCAGCCGCTCGGTCTCCGTAGGGCGCCCACGAGCTCGGAAAAGCAGCCAGCAGGTGCTGGAAGGTAGCAGCGTTCGATGAGGAGGACCGCAGGCTTCAGGGGTTCACATATTAAGTAAGGAAACAGTTTATGTTGGTCGCATCGAACGGAGCGCACCCAGAGCACGTCCTCTTCACATGGCAGTTAGCCACGCCCCCCACGTGCCACCACCGTGCTATTTAATAGTCCCCGATTTTCAATTTCTATGGGGGGTACTGATGTATCCGGGGTCTTGAAAGACTGTTGGGGCTGTATATGAAGCTGTGTGTTGGAGCCTTCCCCTTCTCCTAAACTTTGTCCGTTCACCACCTCCTCAGCCGTTTCCACATTTGTTTGTAAAATATTTTCGAATGAGGCAGTGCTGCATGCAATGGCTACCTCGGGGTAGCAACCCACCCCTGACCTATATGGCGAGAGCTTTGTGACCGGGGAGTCCGCCATTGTAAACAGTTAGTCAGTAAGACCAGGCCGAATTACTAAGATTTCAGAAGTACCAGGTTGATATACATGTCTTTTCAGAATAAATAGATCTTGCAGTTACCTTGCTGCCTTCTTGTCTCCCTGCCACAGTCTGCACATAGGCGCACTTCCCGAATGAATCAGGCACCGCCAGCGCCTAACAGCCGCACAACAGCTGATGGGCTTTTCCCCGCCGGGCTTAACGCCGCGAGGGTGACTCAGGGCTGAATAAAAGGTCCGGATAAGTCACGTGATCCGTCACTTGTTGCAGCGTGGCTCCGCCTCCTCCAGGAAGCAGAAAGGGCCACAGCAAGAGCTAGCTGCAGCTCGTAATGCTGTGATTAGCAGGGTAGAGTTCAAACTGCAAACAAAGCTCAAAGGTGCCAACTTGTAAATAGTACATGTGTGCAATTGTCTATGATTTCTGGTTGGGTCAGCAAGTGATTTCTTGGGTGTGGTGAATGGTTGAACACATTTTTAGCTGCTCATTGTGATATTGGGTGAAGTGACTGTCAGCAGTCTGTCATGCAGGTAGACCTTTAATGGATTCTGTGTAGGTTACTAAAAGTGTGCATTTTAGTGCAGGGATTTGTAATTGTGGGAGTTTATTGAGTGTGAGGCCATGTTAGCAAGAGGAGAGAACGAGGGAGTTTACAGGTTAGTTTGTGACATAGTGGGGGTGGATTTGTAGTTTTGTATACTATATCGGCAAACTTAGTTAACAACATTTGAGTGCTCTAGCATAAAAGGCTAAGATGGATGACGGCTGCAAATTCCCTTGAAGATTTCCAGTATACTATACATAAGCCTAACTAGACTCTCTCTATAGTAATACCACCCATCTTACTCACAAGGGATACATCCTGGGGGAATTAAATCATTTGGGAGCATCATGAAATGACTCCTCCTGAACTTGTCTGCAATAATCATTCACAATTCCAAACTCATCCTGAAGTTGTCATGGGGTCATTCTGGAGTAATCCCCCAACCATCATGTAGTTGTCATGTGATCATCCTGGAGTAATCTCCCTCCAATCCTGAAGTTGGCATGGGGGTCATTCTGGAGTAATCCCCACCCATCCTGAAGTTGTCATGGGGTCATCCTGGAATAATCCCGACCCATCCTGAAGTTGTCTTGTGCGTCATCCTAGAGTAATACCCACCCATCCTGAAGTTGTCATGGTGGTAATCCTAGAGCAAATCCCACCCTATTCTGAAGTTGCCATGGGGGTCATCCTGGAGTAATCCCCACCCATTCTGAAGTTGTCATGGGGTCATCCTGGTGTAATCCCTACCCATCCTGAAGTTGTCATGGGGTCATACTGGAGTAATACAAGATTATCACTGGATGTAATCAGAACTCATCCTGAAGTAGTTTCTGTGATCACTCTAGAGTCATCTCATTTAAATATTTTCGGCCTATACACATACTTCAGGATGGTTTCGGATGTTCTCCCTGAACTAGCCATGTATGCCTCTAGAATAGAGTCAGTGGATGACTCCAGAATGACTCCAGGAAGATCTTCCTTTTTGACTTGGGTCTGCACCATGGTCCTCTTTTGTGTGGTAACCTATTTTATTTCCACATTTTCTCATAGGAAATGGCTGGGCTTGTCGAAAATGTGATATTGGGCCGCTTTGAACATTATTTCCAGGGCCTCTTTTGGTTCCCAGTCCACCCCTGCTTAGGTGCACTAATCTGCAATGCCCAATCCAAAACTTTAGGGAACATGTCGAAATATGTACATGAGAGGGCGCAGCCTTTGGGCATGCATTTAACGTAATACCAGCTGCCCTGTAACCTAAAGCCCAGGAGGTAGAAGCAGTTCAGGTGGAATGGCAGAAACGCAAAAGCCGATTCAATCAACTTCATCCTTATAAGGTGCATAGATGACCGAAAATGTCCTTCAGTGAGCCAATCATTCTCAGAGTTGCTCCGTGGGAAGGAGAGGTGAGGAATGAGCCAGCATTGCTCAGGCTCCTCCTGAGGCACAACCCCCAGTGCTGAGACAGTGAAATCGGGCAGTGGGGGTTGGTAAAAAATGGCCCGCCACCCTGCCAAGTTTCAACTTTTTTTCGATCTTCTGATGAACCGCCCGCCCGCCCCAGGCATTGCTGTCTTTGTCCAAGTATTGGACTCCATGTTAACCCCAGACACTCACAAGGGTTGTGCAAAACCTGCAATAAAAGTGTGTGCTACCTTTTTATCATGGTCACTGTCAGCTGGCAGTGCCAATTTCAGAGCCTGTATGTGGGATTGTGCCAGGTGACTGGGCAGGGGGGTTTGCACTAAGATTGCTTTGCTGTGTCGCCCCCTTTTACCCCAGCACTGCTACCTGTACACGGTAGTCAGACCAGGCGATTGTTCCCCACAAACCGTTGTTGAACCCTTCTCTATTATGCACACTTGATTAAACACATGAATGACCAATATTGAGCATCGGCACATCATCAAGCCTACTCCCGCCGCCTCAAGCTTGCTAAACATTGCAACGCAATACCTTTTATCAGCTCATCGTTCATCAGTTGCTGCCCAGTACCTGCTGTCAAGGCATCAGACACTTGGACGTGACCCGCGGTGGGGCTCCTTACCCCCTTTCACAACATCCTTTCTTAATCACTCCTTCGCAGGAATGTGAGGAAGCCCTCTGGCCGCCACTGCCCTTGATGATGGTGTGCTTTTTCCTGACAGTTTCTTCTTTGTTTGGGTGCTGGCTCCACAGACAACTTTTCAACCATACCCGGCTCCTTCAATTCTTAAATCACCTTCTCGTCAGATCGATGCAAGGAACAGCTGTGGGAAATCGTACAACTGAGGGGACGAACATGATATCCACTTCTCCATCCTTGGTAATGTCAGCAGGCAATTGTGGAACCACCTAAGACAGCCAGTAGGTGCCGTACAATGAGACTGCAGCCCTGGACAGCTCATTGAGTTGCTGGAAATCTATTGCGTTATTGCCCACCATTATAATAACTGTAGAGCTGTCACACTCTGCAGGCACTTCACTGATGGGTTCAGGTCGCATTGCTCACTGCGCCTCATGGATGCAGTCTATTACAGTTCCTCCTACTGTGTGCACTCTGTGGCCCCAAATCCCATTCTCATGAGGCTGGACTTCTGCCAAATGGACTTCCATGCTGCCCTACCGTGGAAACCATCCATGCTGCCCTTTTGCCTTGTGGGTCGTTGTTACAGCCAGGGACCAGCACCGCGTGTGTTAGTGTAACTACTGCAGGCTTCTGGAGTGGGGTGGGGTGCTTGCTGTGTCTCCCCAGCCTCAGAAGTTGGCTCCACCGTCGGGATCTGCGCCGTGCAGGTTAGGATGCTGCTGCCTGCTTCTTCGCACCAGGAGGCGGAGGGTAACCAGCTGGTTCGGGCTGAGCCTCGCACCACTCTGCACTCTCCTGACCGGAGACGCAGAGACTCTTTTAAACTGAGCCTCTCTCTAGCAATGCATGCTCACAGAGCTCACTCATGGTCCTGCCGTGCTGCAGATACACGACTCCCTCCTTTGAAGAGAGCCTCACACTGGGATGGTGCATTAATACACTGCTGCCTGTTTCTCGGTTGAACTGCGTGTCTGCGGAGCCATGCTACGGTCCAGCAATGCTGCTAGTTTCCGGGTCTGGAGTGTTAACCCTGATTTTCACCACAAGCATAGGTGGCAACTTCAGCAGTCTGGCAGCAGGCGATCCATAGACCTCTGGGTGGGAGACGTTGCAGGGGAGACAGAGAAAACACTGCTTGTCAGAAGTCTCCATTCGGTGACCAGAACTTGGGTGTGGAGAGCCTTAGACCACTCAGCCATCCTGACAGCGGCAATTTCAGCAGTCCTGCAGGAGGCGATCCATAAATCCTAGAGGGAGCCATAGCAGAGGAGACTGTCTTCTTCCAGTGACTGCTTTTTTTATGCCACCACTGACCCTTCCTTATTGGCGACCCCTCAAAGTAAAGAATTGCCCACCAATCATATGCCCCTTTGTATGGTGCTGCAATCTTGGCTGTTTAAATGTTTTAGTAGGCTCTGCCAACCCCTCTGGGGCCACCCCCCAACCCATCTCCGGCCCGGGTCGCCAACTTTACAAAATGGTTTTGCAGGACACTTTGGACGTGGTAGCGCATCAGAAGCGGCATTCAGTGTGTGTGCTTCCACCTGGTATAATTCATGCCCCCTCCCAATCACCTTATTTGATAACATTAGTGACAGGTGGCATTTTAATACATAGACATAACAAACAATAATACAACTGTAGGACCATTAAAGACAGGTACAGCGTCAGGACCTTTCAACTTTTTCAAATGAAAGGGGCCTCGGGTGGGGGGGGCCTAGTAACTGCTCACATGTTGCCAATCAGCATTCTTATACTATGGCAAAAGATTCCTCCGTTTGCTGAAGCCCTTCAGGTCATCACTTGGAAGTGGTGATCTGAAAAGCTCCAGCAAATGAAACTTTTAATGAGAGCGCTGCAAAGCAAATATTTAAAACAAAGAAATACACCTGTGGGTTAATATCCGCCGATTACACTAGATGGGCAGCTGCAGGAAGCTAAAACACTAAATGCCCAATAAAAAGCTATAAATCTTTCTTTGACGGCAAGAGGCTGATGAGGAGGGACCGGAGTTAAAAGAAAACAAGGTGATATTCAGAGGGCATTTAGTGTTTCAGCTCCCTGCTGGCTGGCATTCTTGTGATATCCAGTGGCTATTAACCACAGGGTGGATTTCTTTGCCTATGCTATAATGTATGCACCCCATGGGTGCCACAGACTGTTCTCAGATCCAAAGGGGGGGCCCCAACCATCATGTTGAATGGGCCCCTGAATATCTTCAGCCGGGACTGATTACAGATCGCTCCCATTTGGTCCCCAGATTTCTGACCTTCCACTTTGGGTGCTTTCTCTGGCCCAGTTGATTCGGTAAAAAATCGGGGAGTAAAAATTAGTACCTCGTAACCTGTGAATTAGTGCTTTTTGTAGTGCAGGTTATTTCACATTAAAATGTTTTAAAAAGTGGTAACTTTCATACTATTCAACCAAGTAGTGTGACCAAAGCGCTACGTGTTGTGTAAATTTACTGCCTTAAAGCAGAAAACATTGCCAATTATCAAGAGTTATTTTTCTTGAACAACAGTGTTAAAAAATTCATCAAAAGCTTAGTATAAAATGAATGCTTCTTTCTTTTTAATGGTTTGCCAACGAGAGTTTTGACCTGAAACCACACGTCTTCTTCAGGGCTTATCAAAAATTCACCTTAGTAGTTACTCATATTAACACTTTATCAAAGGCCGCTTAATTTCTTAAAATTGAGCACCTTCCCTCCATCAATGATAATTACGAGCAGTGCGGCGTTCCGCACACGAGAAATTAAACAGCATTGAATATGGGCAGATAGACTGATGTTGTCTGACACTTTTTGGTAACTCACCCACTAACTACTAAGGTCACATATTGGTAAGTAATGAATTAGCCAGTTAGGCTATTGATGGTTTGGGAAGATGCGTTGTTCCTCTTTGATTGTTTAATATGTTAAAGACCGCCTTTGAGCAAGTGTGAATACGAGTAACTACTAAGGTGAATTTATGTTAAGCCCTGAAGAAGACCTGTAGTTGGGATCGAAACACATGTTGGCAAACCTTTAAGAAGAAAGAAGCATCAACTATATACTCATCTTTTGATTATTTTTTTAACACAGTTATTTATGACAAATAACTCTTGATTATTGGTGATGTTTTCTGCTTTAAGGCAGCAAATCTACACAACAAGAGAGTAGCACCTTGGTAACACTACCTGGTTAAGTGCTTTTGTTGTTTTAGGTGACGTTTGGGCTAGTGTAACTTGGTGGGATCTTTGCTGGCTCAAACACCCTGTTTAGCTGAGCACAACACTTATATAATAAGAATATCTAACTTTATTATTTGTTCTTAGCTTGTTGAAGTCCTTAGAGAATACCCTTAGAGTTTCATTCTATTTGCACTAATATGACCTGTGGGGGCCTCATAAGTGCTAGGATTTTAGACTACTGCAAAGCGACGTGCTAGCCCAGCCTAAATATCATTTCCAAAGGCTTCAAATTCTTCAAAATTCAGCGGCTCGGTTAGTTGCTGGCCTACCAAAGTTTGCAGCTACTTCCCCCATACTACACCAACTTCACTGGCTCCCAGTTGAAAGGAGGATCCAGTTCAAAGCTCTTTTCTTAAAGCACAGTGTGCTTCATGGGCAAGGTGCTCTATACCTTCAGGAAAAGATAATTCCTTATAAGTCAGCTAGAGCTCTACGATCGGCCAATCTTGATCTTGTGGTTCCACGCATTAAGAAGGTTTCAGCAGGTGGTAGAGCTTTCTCAGTGGCAGCTCCTGCCCTCTGGAACACCCTTCCACCAGCTTTACGGCTGATGGACGATAGCACTGAATTTCAAAAAGCTCTGAAGTCCTTTCTCCACCCGCCGCATTCTGACTGAATCCTGCTTTTTTACAGCCCATTTCTGAAAGCTTATACTTTTTCTAGTGCCAAGATACCCCCAGTTGATCGTGCGCTCTACAAGAAACTAATAACATAGTATACAGATGCAGAAAACTCATCCATTAGAACTCTGACCAGGCCATGTGAGGCAAAATGCAGGCAAACCTCCTTAATTACAAATGTGTTGACACCAACAGAAGGCACTTCACAGAAATGGCATTGAAAGGAGTATCATCAGCGTTTGATACTTCAAGGCAATGTAAGAAATTACATTATGAGAAGTTGCCATAAGTAAGCCGAGAGGTGAATAACTTTGTGGTGTGAAACACATGAATGGCACAATTATTATATATGAAGCAAGTCTAAAGTCATTAGGCTTTTTATAATAATAGCATGATTTATTAACATAAAATGTGAACTGAATCACTTACAGAGGCTCCAGATAAGACACAGCAAGATTAAATGACTTGCCTAGGATCACACACTTGAGTAAAATGGGGAAACCGAGATGTGGACAATTTAAGCAACTGAATACATCTCTTCCCAGGTTTAGCTGGTTTGCATACAGCATTTCTTTGGGCTTCATGTACTTAAATAATACGTTCTTTATAGCAATTCCTTGAAAAGAACCCACATTATATAATAAACTAGCCTTTCATAATAAACTAACCTTACACTTTATAATTTGTCATTGAAATATGTCAAGCTATAGTAGTAGGCGTTAGTTTTATTCTCCCCATCCTGCATGGAAGGTCACAATAGCACTTTACAAATGAATGTGAGCCTAAACAATCAAAAACCCCTTGGGTTTTAAAACCATAATCATTATTTCATAAAGCGTGCAGCATTATGCACCTTTCTCACTTCGTATCACCCTCTCCCCATTCCAACGTCTTAAGGGACAAAAGTCCCTGCTAAAATTCCCCCTCCTTCCCTCCCATCATTGCCTAATTGCTCTCCTTATATGCTCTGTTGACACAAACCAACGTGTCAGGTCCCTGGGAGAGCCTCTCTGCTGCCCACAGTGCAAAGTATGAGCGCTGGAAAGGCTGAATTAAAAGTGTGTGTCCCGCATCCTGTAGGCCCCTTCTCAAGCTGCTAGAAGAAAAAGCGGGAGTTTTGCCACCCCGCAGTGTGTGTCTGCAGAACGCGGTATCTGAGCTGTCACTGCGGGACACTCCTGCATAAAACAGGACGGTTGGCCACCCAACCATTGGACAGTTTATTCTTGGGACCTCCTGAAATGGGGCTGCCTGACCAGCCCTTCATTCACCACCATAAATCACAAATGTATCTTGCTGCTGCCAAAAGACCAGGGCTACAACCTATGAATAGATTATTGACATGCACCAAGTCCTTTGAAAGTTTCTCTGACTCTGTGAATCCTCACACAATGGTTCTAGTGCTATATTTATTTATTCCACTTGCTATGAAGGGTACATCCACAGGACCAGGCAATCTCAGGGTTTTAAGTTGGCCAGGACTAAACCCCGCCAGTCTCCAGAAAGGGCTACCGAGCGGGGGCCCACCCGACTAGCCCCTGCCATGCCGACACCTCGGGCTGCTGTGTAGCCGAAGCACTGCACAGTTACACGGACTGTATGCAGGTGTCAGCAATTCAGAAGTACTGACATCTGCAGACAGGCCACTGTAACTGTGGCTTCTGCTACATGACTGCCAGATGACTCTGAATCCCAACACATCAGGAGTGCTCAGTCTCTCCTTTTGTTTCCAAGTAAAGAGTCATCATGCTGAACCCATGTACCTAAGGGCCCTTTAAGACGAGGTAGCAATACTTTGCGATAGATGGGGATGCAGAATGTACTCAAACATCAATAATCAGACCGACTCAGGAAGTTGGCAAAGTTAGTCTGTTTTATTTGCAATTTTCTAAAACAGGGAGTACAACGAACATCAATGGACGTATGCTCGATTTCCCTCGGCGAGTTTAATAAAAAACACAGTTCTTTAGTAAAAACACGTAATCACTGACGTCAATCTACGTGGCAAACTACAAAAACGTACTTGAAAAAGTGATTGGCCTAAGTATATGTTCCATACTGACAGGGATAGTGATTGGATCTCTAACATCAAATGGGCAAATAAGACCTCTAGTGCAAGTCGCTATGAAAGTCATCAAATACACAACGTCCCATTGGTTATACAAACAATAGGGCTCTCTATTACATGGCCCTCTGTAATATTCCACACATGCTAGCAGCAAGCAGGCTGGTACCTCAGGTGCCCGTGGGCTGGTCTTGACCATAGCTTCCCAACCAATTAGTCTAGCATCCATCATCACTCTTGCAGTCTGCCAGTCAATTAAGCTTTGAACTTGGCCTTGTAAATGTTCTCTCTGCCTGAGAATGAATGGGAGTATAGGCATAGTTTGTGACCTGGTTTCAGTGTAGCTCGACCCAGTGTCTATTTTCATCTTACCATGTGACTGGAGACCACGTTTTAGGACTTTTTGCTGTATTAAATACTATTAAATGGTGAACCTCTGACATCTTCAGTGTTCTTCCACCCCACCTCAGACAGGGTTTGTTCTTTTCTCACGTTTATAACCACTGAATGAACACCCAGGGCCACAGTGGCCTAGACTTCTTGGTACTGGGCCAGCCAAGCCTTTCTTGAATCCTCCTCCCCATTAGCTGTTTTCCAACTGCGCCACACTGAAAAAGCCTTTCTATTCACAGGGTCCAGACTCTATTAAAGTGCATTGTGGAACATCCATAGTCCATACATTCCTATGTGTATACGTTGGCGCATCGCCACAATCTATTAATTACGTAGCCAACCTTGAGAATACTTTGTCTGCTTGCGTTACTGCGTCTGTACAATGTTAACATGAATTTGCATTTTCTTCATCGTTTCTGTAGCATGAGCATCTTCATTTTGAGCCCGAAATGTTGCTCATCTTTACCACCTCCTCCTTAGATCCTATAGAATGTCTATATTCTTCAGCCTCTTGTCTGTTTTCCGGGTGTGTCAGCTCAGGTTTTCATGACGTCACCAGTCTTCTTTTCTCACTCATTTTCCGGGATTTCGTTCAAATGGCCATCATAGTTACGTGAATGCATATAAGATTTCCTCGGTGTATACCTTATTTCCATGGTTTTCTGCGGTACAGGCATTCTCGCTGGTACTGCACGCATCTCATATTCTGGTTCCCAGCATATAGGCAACATGGGGGCAGAGCTTTTGGTGGGGGTACTTGGCTCCTTCTCTACACTCCCCCCTCTGGCCGATTCATTGACCACTCTCATCAATCTTCACATCTAGACATCCTCGTCTGAAGAAGTGCTGCTTTGGGACCCATATCTTTATGACTCCTTTCAAACATCCTGCTGATTTCACATGCTCATCCATATTCCAGGCACAAGTAAATCCATTTCCCCACGTACTTCTTGTGGTTCTTTGGTTAAGGAATTTCGTTCAATCTAGTGCATGAATGCTGGCTTTCACGTAGTCTATGAGCTCTTCGTCTGTCAGCTCTTTAGGTTCACATCCTGGTTCGACATCAATCACAATCTTCATTCCTACTGCCTTCTATGCAGTCTTCTTGCATTGTGTGATTATTATCCTGATCACACAGAATCAAAACATGATCATTACCAACAAGGCTTCCAGGAATTTGAAAAATGTTCGCCATCCATTGTGGAACCCATGAAACGATTGATCCAAACCAACTGTCATCAGCAATGTCTTCTACTTCGTCTTCCATCTTTGTATGCAAGTTTGTCAGCAACGCTATGGCCTCTGTCAAGGTGCCATTCATGTCGTTGTGAGAAGGTATGAACGTGCAACATGATTCTCCAATTTTGGCACAAACACCTCAATCCATAACTGTGATCATGTCCAGGACATATCTATTCTGTAGAGTCATCAGTTGAATGGCTCTCAGCTCCTCCTTGATAGCATTGAATCCTTTTATGGTGGTGTTGATCGTCTGCAAGAGCTCCCATCTGGATCCTGGGTATGAAGATTATCGTGAATATTGATGAAGTCTGACTGAACAATCTGTGTTAATATGGAATGGCATCAAAGGCTTCTATCGACTTAGCTGAGAAATAGTTCTCCCTCTTCATTCGGCTCAGGAGCTCAACAGATCTCTTCTTCCTCAGGTGAAAATCTGCTTTTGGAAACTCCCCAATGTTCAAATCACTTTTAGGAATAACCAACGCTGGGACATGGATGATCACTATAGAACACAGTCCTCCCCAATCTCTGGGCAGCTTCATATAAACTCTGGATCCACAGGCCCACTAGTGATCCATTATCGCTGCTGTCCTGTCCTTCATTCCTGGCACGTCAAAGATTTGTCCACATTGCTGATTCTCTCTGACTTTTCTCGTGCCATTATTTCTGAAACATTGCTGTGCACTAGCCAAAGGCACTATCTGCAACCGGCCTCCTTTGTCTTCGAACCACGTGAAAAGCTTTGTAAGCTTTGGCCCTAAAGGTTTGTATCCATTTTCAACTTGTTCAATAACTGGTTTGTGATGCCCAGTCACTGCCACAGCTATGCATATGACTACACCTTCTTCCCATTCGTCTGGAGACAGCACTGTTCCCCAGATCTGCATTTGTCCAAAGGCTGGTGGGCAGTCTCCACTATGATGTGTTTCCCCCTGGATGAACGGGCAGTCATTTTTCAATGCCCACACCATTGCCAGGAGTGTCTTCTCACAATCGTTGAATTTTTCCTCCACTGAGGATAAAGTCTTCCTTGCATAGGAGATGACTTTATTGACCATGTCATGCTTTTGATATAATACTGCTGTCAAGAATGTATTCGAGAACCCTTTCTCCAAGAAGAACTCCTTGTTTTTGACAGGGTAAGGTAGACAAGGTGCTTGTGAGAGCCTTCTTTTGAGTTGCTTTACTGCCTCGGCTTGTTCTGGACCCCACTCCCACTTGACCCCCCCCTTAGACAGATGGATCAGGGGTCTTGTGATCTCTGTATAATCCTCAATGAACTTCCTACTGTAATTAGTCAGTCCAAGGAGGCTTCTTAGCTCCCGCAGAATTGTGGGGTCTCTTAGTTTTAGGAGTGCTTCCACTTTCTTTTCCTGGGGACAGAGACCCTCAGGAGTTATCTCAAACTCCAAGAAGTTGACACGGGTTCTGCACCACTGTACCTTTTGGAAGGATAGTTTTGCTCCAGCAACACTCAACTGTGTCAGAATATAACGGATTTCCGCTATGTGCTCCTCCACAGTTGAGCTTTTTATCAAGACATCATCCACATAGGCCAGGATACCCCTTTCACCCAAGTCGGGCATGGCCTTATGTGGAAAGATGTTGAATTTGTTGCCGGAGTTGATGTATCCGAAGGGAGTCCGAGTCCAGGTGTATTGCTGCCCCCGAAGGTAGAGGCCAGCTTGTATTGGTCCTCCCTACTGACAGGCACGGTCCAGTACCCTTTGGTCAGGTCAATGGCAGTGTATTCCTTTGACCCCTTGATAATCTAAGAAACCTGTTTCAACTTTTGCTTTTGCTCTGGAGTCTCACAGGCATCACCTAGGTTGACCCACTCTTCAACCATCTGCCTGAAGCCTGGAAAGACTTCCGGTTTTGCTATCTCAGAGGCCTCCAGCTGGGTGGAGAGGTCCTTGGTTAGAGTATTGACCTGGACAGAGGGTTTCAGGCAGTCGAGGCTGTCATTGTGGACCTGAAAGATCACCTCATCCTGCCCGATGTCTCTGGTCACCTCTTCCTCACCGTAAGGGCAGGAAGAGTACACCAGGAAATTCCCCCCTTGCTGGGTGAAGATCCTGTCTAGTGGTAAGTCATTGTCACTTTCACTGTCAAAACAATGTTTGGGGATTGGTTCTATCAGTTGATTACCTAGATCCATGGAAAAATTTCGGTCATCAACCGCCATTCCAATAATGGTGCCTGAGCCAAGAGTAATACTCCTAAGGTCGCTGTTATCCATCAATATTGGAATGGTGTTGTATTCTACATTGGCTAATGGTGTTGGGTTTAACCTCAACCCCTGCTGTCGGAGGTGGGCATTGAGGTATAGATATGCGTCAGGATTTTGCAGTTCTGTCCTCTTTTAATTTTGTATTCAAGTGGGAACAGTCGTGTCTGTCCTGGGATGGTGACCTCCTCTCCAAGTGGAACTTCAACTGCATACAGCAGCAACTGGGCTGACAGAAATGCTTTTTCTGAATCATCAATGTCCATGGGATTACCCCTTAGTCGGGACCAGGCCTTTTTATTTATCAGGTCCAAATTAATGGCAAAACGATTGAGAATGTCACTGCCTAAATAGAATGCAGCAGGGGCATCCCGCACGACCCAACAGTTATGTACTATGCTTTTGTTTCCTCTAGAAATTTTGAGCATACACCTGCTAGGCAGGAGATGTTTGGAATTGGGAGTTTCCAGCACCATTTCCCAGTTATTGATCAATTTAAACATGGGAATGGCTGGATCCACTCTATCGGAACATGGCTTCGCTGATGAAGCTCTTACCGTAGTTCACGCACACTCGGGTGAGACAGATTCCTTCCCCTCATTTAACTGAATAGGGATGAATAACTGTTCTCTCATTTTCTGAATGTCAGCTAAACTCTGAGCTGGTTTCTCATCATTTCTGACTATGGAATTGGGATTTTTAGATTGTGAATTGGTATAGAATTTCAAAGTATTTCCTTCCAGTGTGGAATGCAACTTGAAACTGGAAGCAAGGTTGATTTTCAGCAATGGAGAGGAGTTCCCATCAACAGTTTGTTGTCCTACAGCAATTACTGTCACGTCAGGGATTTGATTTTTCTGGAAATGAAACTCAATCAGGTTTTAGTTCAACCATGTGGCATGTGCCATTTAAACTAACATGGTTGGAACTCTGTTTCGATTTTATTGGCCTTTTAGTCTGAGTCCAGAGGACCTTGTTCACACAGTCCATTAGGGGAGACAACCTACGCAGGATGTCCCTCCCCAGTAGACAGGGTGTGCCCTCTGGAGTCACGACTATGACAGGGTGTTTCACCTTATGTCGCCCAATTTTTATTTCCAAATCCGCTGTCCCCTCAACAGGAATTTCATTCCCATCGAAATTCTGGAGTTGTCCCGGAAGAGGGGTGGGAGAGATCTGGTATCTCTCCCCATATTCCTGAATTCAGCTGATCAAAGGTCCTTTTTGACAGAAGAGTGGCTTGGGATCCAGTGTCCACCAGTGCCAAAAATGTACACTGCCCTTGCACTTGGACCAGGACACAAAATCTACCCCCCTTCTCCTCAAGGGGGCAAAGATAATGTGCATTTTGGGCAAGCTGGGTGGTCAATTTCCTTATTTTTGACTCCGACACAGGGGTAGTTTGGGCATAATTCTGTATGGGAGTTTGGGGATCTGAAAGAAAAATTTGATGTTTGGATATTTGGGGAGTTTCGGGCTCCCTTTTTCTGATTCTGGACTGCCCCCCCCTTTTTGGAGGCAGTCAATAGAATTGGTTATGAGGTTCGGGATCCCTTTGTTACTATTGGGTTTCCTGGATGATCATTCTGGGGTTCAATGATGGGTGATTCTGACTCAGCCCCCACATCCACCCAGTCTTCATTTCAATCCCTTGGGACCCATTTTTCTTTGGGAGGAGTACCCCCGTCCCTGAAGGAGAAGATCTTTTTCCCAGAATCCTCTGAGGATCCTTCCCCTTCAAATTGGAGGACATTAACTTCCTCCACAAAATGGGTCTTTTGGAGTTATTAATTTCTCCTACCCACCCTCTGTTCCTTGGGTTGCAGATGTTCGGGGGCAGGAGATTTTTGTTCTGGTTCCTGGGTGTTCAGGGGCTTTTCACGAGTGAGGAAGGAAGCTTCCTCTAGGGCCTTACACCTTCTTCCCCCGTGCGTCCTCCTCTGGAACCGGTGAGTTGTCAGGGTTCTCACCCCGTAATTGTTCTGGGGTACCAGACCCTTGGTTTGTGGTGTTCTGAGCCGCCATGTTCATCTGAGGGTTCTGTTGAGCCCTCAACATGCCACCCAGATCCTGAGTTAGGTTCTGGACCTGGCGCTCCAGTTGGGACAGCCATTCCGGCTGGTACGGGGGTCTCTGGTCAACCCTAGGAGGATCACGGGAAGGGTAACTATCCCTTCTCCAGTAGTACCCTGGATATTGCGAATTTTGGTAACTCTCCACTCTCGGCCTCCCCTTTCCCGGATTGGGTTATCTGGGTTCCAGAAATCATGGAATGAAAGGAGGGTTGTCCTGCAGGCTGGGCTTTTGTGAGTATCGGGGGAAGAAACTTAACCCAGCATTTTGGGAATTACTGCCCTTCTGGGGGAAGTTAGGAGGGAAGTTTCCCGGGGCAGTACTTACCTGATTGGATCCCCCACTTGGGCTGGGGGTGCCCATAAATACCCCAGGATTGGTCAATTGCTCTTGTATCGGGGCTGATATAATCAGGGGATTTGGGGTCCCATTTGTGGGATTACCTCCCTGACTGCCACCTGTTTGTTACTGGCCTGAAGGCATTCTGGGTCTTGGATTTTGCTGATTTTGTGCAGGGATATTTTTAGTCCCCCAATCTTTAGGTCTAAAATGGGGGCAACCTTCACCTCTGCCACCTTAGCAGCAGCAGGGGTGTTGGCTGGTTTGGGTTTTCTGTTCAGATTTTTATTTTCTGCAGGTTTTTGGACCTCATAAATGCGGGTCACTTGCTCTATAACCCAGTCCAGATATCTTTTCTCGTGGAAGTCCCTCACCAGCTGGGTCATAATATACTTGGGGAGTGCATGAAAGAAGGTGGTTACAAACTCCCTGCTATCCGTGCGCACCCTCCTAGTGGTTTGAGCAAAAGCGCCTTTGAGCTCCTGCACAAACTCTCGTGGGGCCTGTTCTTCCCCGCACTGCAGATTGTAGGCCGCTTTGCGAGCCTCCTGGGGGTTTCTGTGGGCAGAGAAGTGTTTCAAGATGGCAGCCCTATAGGTGTACCATCTTGAATGGTTCTGGTCCTCCAGTCCAGCAAAGAAACTGGAGTACTCAGGGGAAAATGCCCATTTTACATACTCTATGCAGTTCGGGTTGTCTTTCAGATGAAAAGTGTCCTTCCTCTGCTCATAGAGTTCCAAGTGCTCCCAAACAGAATATTTTGCATTTTTATGGTAGGGGTTTATGACACTCCTAAGGGCCTTACTCTGCCTAATGGGGTCTTTGGTCATAACTCGCTTGAGTTTGTTTGCTTTCTTTGGCTTAGTCACCCGAGTCCACTCATCCTCAGTCTCAGAGGCGCTACTACTTGAGGTCCCCTCATGATCATCTAGGCTCTCCCGGATTCTGTGAGCTTGAGAGGGGCTCGCAGAATGGTGGGGCCTAGTTTCTCCACTCCTGTGGAGCACAGGAGAGTAGTCTTCTGACTCCTCCCTACTCCCAGGGTTGGCAGAGTATTCCCCCCACTGCCCTAATGGGGTAGAGGTCTTCAGGATGCTCTTTTTGGGCCTCATTTCATTGGGTTTTTCATCAAATTGGACCAACTGGTCCCTTGGAAAGTAATATTTCTGTGGATCTAATTCCCTAACCCTCCCCTCATAGGAGACTTCCTTGTCAGAGACATCAGCCTTACTGTTTGGGTATCTATACAGGGACACCCGTCCATCACTTTCTGTGGGGCGCTGACCTGTCAGTTCTATCATGCTAAACCTATTGAATTCTGCCGGCCTCATGGTTTCTGGCTCAGGTGAACCGGTAGACATGAAGTCGGCAGTGTTCACAGTATTAAATGGGTTTGAGTCCCTTATTACAGAGGTCCTTATGCTATGCTCAGTGGTTGCCCTGTCCCTCTCTACCTGTTCAGGGTCCCTCCAGTTAGGATTAAATCTAGCACCCTCTTTCTCCAACCTTGCTAGTTTCTCCTTCTCAGCCCCTACTTCTTGATTATAAGCAAAGATCTTAGCCTTTTGCTCAGCTATCAAGGCTTTACTGGCCTCTATAACCCACTCCTGCGCTGCCACTTGTTTGTGGAGCCCATCATTCTTTTTACAGAGGGCCTCATTGTCTCTCTGCGCTTCCTGCATGGTTTGGGAATAATGAGACAATTTCTGTTGCAGGAAACTCACCTCCTGAGTTTTTGCATCTTTGGTCTGGGTGCTCTCTTCCAGAGCACCTTCTACCCATTAGGAATGAGAAATAGGAAACAGAATCTAAATCTGATCTTCCCTCCCCAAATAAGAGAGAAAAATGGATATTAAACCCCTTGTAATGCTATAAAATGACACTCGAAAATGGACAAAAAAATAATGAATGTGTTTTGAAAACCTTGAAGCAAATACAATTCCTCACTAAAGCAACAATGCAAAGAAACTAACAATCACAAAGAATGGATTAACAGAAGCATACAGGTCGAAAATGAGTGGAAAGTTTAAAACAGATTGCAGCCAAAGGACATGTGTGAAAGTTGCATTTTTTCTATTCCCACCTAAAATTAACCAAACGGTTTTTAATAAAAACAGGTGAGATGCACTGATTTGGAGTGCGGTTGGGGCGGAGAGGTATATCCCAGGTAAAATATGGAAGTGAAAGTAAGTCTCTAGCTGGTAAATTGAGAGAGATATGGAAGGTAGAGTGAGGTTCGTTTTTAGGAAAATAGAGCAGTGAAAAGAGGAATCGGCTTTAAAATTGAAAGGCAAATCTCACTTAAACTAGGTTTAATGGCTAAGAAAAGAGGAACGCCACCCGTGAATATCAAAAGTTAAGCTGCAGTTGTAACCCTTCACACAGTGTACCGCTTTTCTTCAAGAAAATTTAATTTATTTAAACACAATATCGCTAATGATTTAGGATCTATGCAAGACGGAAATGAAGAGAAACGTGGCGCTAACACTACAAATCAAGGGCAAAGTTGCGAGAATGATTCTGACAGTTTTAACAAGTTATCAGGATAAGGATATGATGACTTAGAGAGTGGGATAAGGACCAATGCAAGACAAGATATACTATGGGTTCAGATTGGGTAGCAATATTTACAGTCCACTTTTAGTTTGCAATTTTGGACCGTCAAGGGTTCTGGTCACTGCACAGCAAGGCGCCTGGCAAACAGCTGGGCAGTTCTGGTCACCGGATGGCACTTCTGGACTGGCAATTCTGATCACTGGATACTAAAGTCAAGTGGATGGCAGGATACATGCAGTTAGTGGTATCAGGATGCTTCCCAAAAACACCACAGCTTTCTCCTTTGGTTATTTGGGAATTTTAGTGAGATCTCAGATTTGAGGCCTTGCTGGAGCAGGATCAGCAATGCTTGGGTTTTGCAGTGGGCCCTGGAGTAGGGTCAGTAATGTTTTGGCCTTGTAGTTGGGATCTGGATGGATGGAACAGGACACCGGCGCAGGAAAATCATGAAAAGTCTGTGTCTAGAGTCTTGTCAGGGACTCTTATTTATAATGTCTAGTGACATCATCAAAGTATATGACTGGGGCAGGCTTAACTAAACACGCCTCTAACAACGGAATTGCACAAGGGTGATAGTCTCTGCCTCGCTCTCAGCTGGTTGGATTTCAAGAAAATGATGTCAGATTCATGGTGTGAGTTTTACAATGTCCAAAACCCTCCCACAATTACTTTAACTAAAATCCGATTTTTGCCACAAACATGCATTTATACAATTGAAATCTCTTAGCAAATTATATACACATGTTACATATTTGGTGCAGCACATTGCAGTCCAATCCCCCAGTCAGTGAGACCTTGTTTCGCCCTTCAACCAGTTTTTTGCGCTTTTCCATGGAATTTATACCACTCAAAATTCTATAAATATATACATGGGTGTGGATTATCATAAGGGATGTATGTACACAAATTCGCATTTGCAACATAGATGCTTTTCTTATAATCTGTCATACTTTGCCATTTCTGTCCCCAAGGTGTCAATGAATTCTACCAAGTCTTAAAAGAAAGCCCAAAAATTCACTTTTACACTGCGAAAATCTTACATTTTTACAAAGTCTTGCTGCAGAGATAAAAAGTGTTTAAAGTTTATTTATAAAATAGTCTTTGGAAGCAAATGGCAGTCCATGTCACTGGATCATTTTTTGTCCTTGAAGGTTTTATTGCCTCTTCACACTTTACAGGTTAGTGTCCCAGGACTTCTATTGTCCCATCCTGGAGCACAGACGAACGTCTGACAAGCGCGTGAACTTTCTTTGTCCTGGAGCATTCAACGTTTTTTAAACTGGCAATTATCACTTTCGTGTCCTGGAAGTTTATGGTGTGTCTCCCTTCCTAGGGGGAAGTTTCAGGGCTGGTAACTGGAATAAATGGTTTTTTGGGAGCTTGCAAATTCAGCCCATGTGTTTTCAATCTTTATTTTCTTATTTTGGGTCTGGACTTAAAGCAAACCTGTGGAATAAGATAGCCTATATGTGTATTATCACCAGCCACACACCCCTTCACATTGCTATGTAATGGCAGGCTTTCCTTCAACAGTTTACTTTTTAAATGGCATTTTTCTTCTTTTGTTTTGCAAAAGCCAATTTTTACACGTGTTGAAAACTGCTAGCATTTCCTTTCAAATTCGATTTTGCCATCTGCCTTCCCAATATTGCCTTGCAGCCATAGTTAGTTTCTTGTACACAACAGTCTGTACAAGGCAAAGGTCTCCTGGAATGGACATGTGCACAGAGCTATGATTTCTTTTGCAGGGTTCATTCCTTTGACACTTTATAGCATAAAATAAAGTGTTTCCTGTGCACAGCAGAAAGTGAAGTTTCTTGTTGATTTCTCTCAGAGTTGGTTTGACACGGCCTGTCATTCAGGGATGATGCTTGGTTTTGGTGAGGCACAATGAAATATCCTGGGCATGGAAGGGCCTTTTTAATCACAGTCGTTTTTAAGACAGAACAGATGGAATTAGCGTCAAAGCAGCATTTTTAAAGGGTGAAAACGTTTAATTTTGAAGGGGAATTTTCAGTTCTGTTCGCTTGCGGGTGATAAGCAGAAGAAAATGTATGTTTTATGCTGAGCAATAAGCTAATTTGCTCAAACACCTCGTTCACAAATTGGGGACCATTATCTGATCTCAGCACCTCACATATTCCCCATCTAGGAACTACTTCTCGGACTAAGAACTTCACAGCGCAAGTGGCATCAGGGTGTGTGCATGGACCCCTCTTGATCCACCTGGAGACGGGGCACAGCACCACTATCATATACCTATATCTATTACAGACCTGCAGAAAATCAAAATAGTCAATATGTTAACGCTGAAAGGGATCATTTGGTAGAGGAATAACTCCTCTACCTGTTCGCAGCATGTGCCCAGCAGTAAACATTTGACATACAATGCAATTTACTACATAAAAAGCAATGTTTTCTAACAGGTTTGGTACGAACCAGTCCTCCACAATTGTTGCTACAAGGCTCTCCCTAGTGACATGCGCACCGTAGTGTAGCTGTTCTAACACCACCCATAATAAGGCTACAGGCATCACCGGTTTACCAGTGCTGTCTTCTCGCCACAGTGCCTTCGTATCCATAGGTCCGGCTCCACCTTGAACTTCCATTAATTGTGTTTGTGATAAAGGATTAAAGCTTTCATTCACAATCATCATCACAACCATTCTCTCGTTCACATCAGGTGCATCAAAACTCATTATGTCAGGTGAATATGCAACTCTTTTTGCCTCGTCGTCTGCGGCTTGGTTTCCACGTGAAATAAAGTCTGTTCTCTTAGTCTGCGCTACACACTTAACTATCGCAATGGCTACTGAGAGTTGTAGTGCTTTAATAAGTCTGTCCAATAAGGTGGTGTGCGGCACAGGAGTGCTGTCTGCTCGGAGGTTGCCCCGCCTTTTCCAGCGTGCTAGCCCTGCGTGTTCGGTTGATGTCATGTAGGCAGAGTCACTATACACTGTTACTTCCTGGTCTGTGTGTTTTTCCAGTGCGACAATCAGCGCCACTAATTCTGCAGCCTGTGCTGAAATGTAAGATGGTAGTCGTGCACTTGTCATTACTTCGAATTCCCCATTAGCCCTGTATTTTACCACAGCAGCACCTGAATGCCTTTCTCCATCATTGTGATCGATCTTCGAAGAACCACCAATAAAGCGAATTCCCCCAGCTGCTAGAGCATTTTCCTTCACTCTTGGGATCTTGTAATAGAATTCCTCATAATTCGAGCAATCATGTGCTTGCTCGTCCTCTGCCAGTGGTTCGGATACAAACATGGCAGGGTTCACTGTCTTTCACCTGACTATTTTAATTGCTGGATTCGATATAACCACCTCATAAGCATAAGCAGAAGCTCTTTGAGATGTCGGTGTACCTTTTAGGTTTCTCCAAAACAGCAAACAACGCATGTTCAACAAATAACATCATGGAACACCCCATTACTATGCTGGCAGACTTCTCAATAGTGAACACGGCTGCAGCCAATGATTGTTCGCAAGGGAAGTTACCCCTCATTACTGGGTCCAAAATCCCACTGTAATATGCTAAGGGCTTGTACCCCAATGTAGTTCTATGTGAGCACTGCTGTCATAACTGTTCCATATGTGTGCGAAAATAAAAAGAACTCAGCATAATTGGGAATCCTTAAAACTGGAGCTGTGCAAATTGCCTTTTTAACTCACCAAACCCCTCCTCCATTTCCTCAGTCCATTTTTTCCTGATTCACTTGGGCCTTTTTCAGGGCCTGCAACAAGGGTCTTGTGTATGAACTTTAATCAAATACCCATGCTCTAACATAATTACATAGTCCCAAAAACTGTTGAATTTGCTTTATCGTGTGAGGTTTTTAGGTTTTCAAAATTGCCTCAGGTGTAACTTTCTTTCCTTAATGCGAGATTAACTGACCTATGTACAGCTCTTCTTCTTGGCAATACAGCAATTTCTCTTTGTCCACCTTATATCCCTTCTCTACTAAAATAATCATTAGCTGAACTGAATCACGTCTGCACTCTTCTTCTGATGTTCTGCAGACTAAAATATCATCTACGTATTGCAGCACAACACTTGGCAAATCAATATTGCTTAAGTCCATCTGCAGAACCCTATTGAAAATCGATGGGTTTGCTTAATACCCTTGAGGTAATCTTGTGCTTTTCAGCTTAGTCTGACGGAATGTAAATGACATCAGATCTTGAGAATCATTATGCAACTGGATTGAGAAAAACACATTTTTGAAGTCAATCACAGTAAAATATCGTGCCTCAACCGGGATACTACATAGGATTGTCACTGGATTAGGATCTAGAGAAAATTTGGACTCTACAATCTGGTTAATTGACCTCATATCTTGAATTAAACGCCACAACCCCCCTTCGATTTTTTGATAGGGTACACTACATTATTACATGGTGACCCTGACGTCACTAAAATGCCCATATCCATCATGGCTGATGTTGTCTTAAAAATACCTTTGTCTGCCTCTCCAGACATGGGATACTTCCTTGCTCAAGGTAAAATTGCTCCTGGCTTCAATTTAAACTTAACTTCTCCAACCCCCTTTAACAGGCCTATGTCATAGGGGCCTGTAGTCCAGAAACTGGCACTTTTGCCATATCTTCTTCAAAAAATGCAGGACGCTTCCGTACAATCAACATTTTCTGTGGAACCTCACGTCTTTCTGTCCTAATCCAATATGTAATGCTCATCTCGAATACTACTTCGTCAACTGACAGGTCATCTCTGAACATATCCTCGTCAGTGACGTCAGTCAATCTGTAACCTTCCTCAATAGCAATCACTGTTCTCCATGCCCTGCCCTCACCCATCCTTCAAGCTTGGCCAATTCTCCTGGCACTACAACTGCTTGTAACTCTAAGGGAAAAACCTGTCCCCACTCTTCGTCTATGGGAATCTCTGGCTTAAAGAGAAATTCATCAGGTATTCTCATAGTCTTACCCAATAAACCAGGCAGCCATGTTAACAAAATGCGTACGCCATAGCGAAACACTTCTTGGCCTAACGGCATCCCTCGTATGGCTATTTGTCCTGTAAATCCATGATAAATTCGCCCACGTGTATTACTAGCGTTGAACACACTATGCCTTCATCAGTGAAAGAAATCGTCATGTTTAGTTTTGTTATTAAATCTCAGCCCAGTATATTAAATGGTGTCTGCCTTGAATACAACAATGGGACAGACATATCACATTCTACTATAGAGACTGGCGATTTCTCAGTAAAAGGACCTCTACTTGTAGCTCCCGAGAACCCTTGAGCATTCAAGGCATTGCCCGATAATTAACATTTTCCCTCCCATATACATGAGCAAGTCTCACCCGTGTCTACTAAAAAAGAAAAGAATGTGCCTCCTATAGTGACGTAAACCTGCGGTTCTTCTTGAGGATTGGGCATCACAGATAGTACTGAACACATCAAGTCACCCAGTGAGCTGTCTTATTGTGGATACATACTTATCCCTGTGAAAGGATTCCCACCATCAACAATGACATCCCCTATCCTAGGAGTCAATAACTGTCCTGTGTTTGCATTCTGCTGTATCTGCATGGGTGCGTGCTGTGACTGCCCTTGTGGCAGATTCAATGGTGCTTCCTGTGGTTGCAAAGCCTGTTGCATTCTCGGCGCTTGTGCTTGATACACTGTCTGATCTTGGGCAAAAAACTGTCCCTACTTTGTGGGCTATATGCTGGCAGATAAGCAGTCCCCCCTCTTGAGAATTGCCCATTCTGTACATACCCTTGGCTCCCACATGTTTGCGCAATGTGCCCTGTCATTCCACATGTTCAACACACAGGAGAGAGGAGAGTCTTAAAATTTGCCCTCACTGCAACATGCTTGATTATCATTCTGCATACTCTGAAATCCACCTTGTTTACTCTGAAAATGTCCTTGATTATTCTGAAAGCCTCCTCTTCTGTGGATGCCTCACCTGCCACTTGGTATAAATCAGTTCCCTCCTTGATCAAACTGCCGTTGGTTATTCAACTGTGGCATGCTTGCTGCTTGTTGCAATCCTGGCCCTTCTCTACTAGTTTACATCGCCCCTTCTATAGCATATAGCACATCGCCATTCTATAGCAATTTGATAGCTTCTACCCTCTTCTGCACTAATTTAGCCTCCTCGATTTTCCTAGAATTGCCTCTCTTTTGATTTTTCTCCTGCAACAATCAGCAATGATGCACAATGGTCAGCTGTATTTCTGGCCACGGTTTTGCCTCCATACCCAACAGCTTCCTGAGCTGTCTCTGTACTTTTTCTGCTAGTCCCTGACACAATATATCATAAAAATACAGGTATACATTTTCCCCACGGCTCGTGCATTTCCAAACACCTCTGCTCTTGAAAATTCTGAATGTCAATAAGCCGATCCTGCCATTCCTGCATTTTACGTGCCATTATAGTGCCCATATCTGACATGTCAGGATATTGTACTCAAAGCACTTTCCAGACTGCCGATCTACAATTATTAAATGGCACTATGTCATGGGCTGTGTTCTGTGCAGTGACACTTGCGTATCCTTCTCTCGTCCAAATGTCATCAGCCCTCTCCCCAAGGATAGCTGCTAGACGACTCTTAATGTCCCCTATGGCTAGCGTGTTTACTCCTGTCATTTATTCTAACTCATAGATCAATTTTCCGGCACCCAGCGTCAGACTCAGTAATTTACACCTTAAATTAACCTTATCCATCTGGGGTCATGGGATATACTGTTGACTGGCCCCTCCCTTTTCTAAAAAGGGGAACTGCAAAGTCCCAAAATCGCAATCATCTCCCATTGTATGTCTGTCCATAGGAGGGACAATGGTTCTGCACCGCATTCTTCCTGGTAATGCCTCAGCGTGCTCACATAGGGTGGCTATGTTGGTTGTCTTTTAGTTCGATCTGGCTGCGCCATAGGCTCTGGTGTCCTCGTTTAGGTAGGTCCAGATCTGACCACCTCACTTCCTTGTCTGTCTGGGAACACCCCTCTGGACCACATGCACCAGCGCCCTCCTCCCCATGGAAGCTTTCCCTTTCTTCATCTGACATATCTTGTCCCCAACTAGTGTGGCTTCCCTCTTTCTCATTTCTGTTTAGAGTCAGCCTGTAAAAATACAAGACTCTGTGCTCAAGGCTGAACAGGCCCCCCTCTATGCCTCACGACTGAGCACCTTCAAATCGATCGTCTTTCCCTTTATTTCTCGATTCACTTTTTTGTCCTTGTCCCCTGATAAGCCTTCTCGATTCTGTCTCTGATAGCTCCAATATCAAAATGATCTTCTAGATCTACTCTAGAAGGTCCTAGCATTGGTTCTTGTGTCAGGAAGAACTCCTCTATGTCCTTCCATGCCACTACTGGACCAGGTTCCATTAGCTCTTTTTCCATGCGATCAATTTTCCATGCCCTTTGCCTTCTCTTTCGTTCTATTTCCTCATCAAATTCTGTTCATTTCTTTGCTTCCTCCCTAACCCTTTCCTCTTCCTGTATTTTCACCTCTCTTCTCTTGTTTGCCCTACGCACTTCTTTGTCCCTGCATCTTTCCATTCTTTTATCTCTTAATTTCTGTTCTTCCTCTTCTTCTCTTTTCTAGCCTGTCTCGTTCTTCGATTGCTCTCTGTTTATTGTCATATTTTCTATGCTCTTCTGCTCTCTCCTCCTTTCTTAACTGTTCATCCTAATACAGTTGTTCCTGCCTTCATCTACTCTTTCTTTTAACCTTTTCTTCTTTCAATCTTTTCTCTCGTTCCCTGTCTTTTTTTATCTTGCCCGTCCTCATCTTCCCTTTGCCGTACTTCCTCTATGCTCTTTACATCAAGTTTGAGCAATATCTGACCGCCCATCCATTTGTTCTGTTTAAGCGCTACCTCATCAGCTTTATCCTTTTTTCCCTCCCATCTCTTTATTTCCCTTTCTATTTCTAGAGACGTACCTGGCCATTCAGTGTTCTCCTTGTCCCGTGGGACTTTAGAGATCACGTCCCTTTCTGGAGCCTTTTCTGGACTCTCATTGGTGCTTTATGCAGGCAGCTCATGTATCTGATTACTGCACCCTGTTGCTGCCTTAAGATCTCTTAAGCATGTAATCCTTCATCTTTCATACTATCACCATTTACTTCAGGTGCGGTAGGGGGGGCAGAAGGCTCAACACCCCCTCTTTGTAGTGGTTAAGCATCCAGTCTTCAGGAGACTTCCATTTCCTCCTGGTACATCTTCCAAAGCTCTAGGCTAGCTAACCTCTTTTCTTGCTTTTTTCCTGTGTACCCTGCATGCAAGTATGTCGTCATGTGTTGCAAAACTGCTTTGTATAGTGATCTACCTTGTGGCCATGGCATGAACATTTTATCTGCTGTGCCCGTAACCCATTCTGCATTGTACTGCTTAAGCTTGGGTGCATGTTTTGGCAGCTGTTTGCACAGATCTATAAGCGGTGTCGCATCCTCCATCATGACTAGTCACAATCGACTGTCAATACTTACCGTTCTTTTACACAGATAATACTTTTCAGAAAAATAATACAATATGAGCGTGCACCAATCATCGCAGCTCCAAGCCTCTGTGTTTCACTTCAATCTATCTATTCAACCAACACCATCAGTTAATTCAATAAATAATCAAATTTCAGCCTTCTACCACAATCTATTACTTTTCGTTCTTCAATATTTCATCATTTCTTTACCACATACAACGCATAAAATATACAAATAGACAGACTGGTCGGACCCAACATAAATCTCTGCCAATGTTCCTCATGGCTATTCTCCGCCCCTAAAATGACTCCAATTGGGGTGTACGTTATTTTCGTTAGCGATCCTTGATCGCTCGTAGCTTATTTATGTCCTCTTGGACTTTAAAATAACTTCTTGCTAGACGTCCCTTGACGTAGGATAAAATGGCTTATCTTATGGATTGCTCCTCGTCCACAACCAAATACTTCTATTTGGCACTCTTCGTCATTAAACCAATACCCAACCAACCCTCTGTTACTCTGTCCCTGTTATCACTTTCCCCACTCAGTGCTCATTCATTGTTTGCCACCTCTCTCAATCTACTCACCATTCGCGATTTCAGCTTCTGACCCTCGGGATCGTCTCCTCCTCAACCAGCCAGTTCAGCCTTCGGTCCGCTCAGCTGCCTGTAGAAACCGGGAGGGGAATTCTGTGAAAGAGGGACCAGTCCTACCTATCTTTTAGTGATTTGCAAGTTTTTACTACTGGCCGCTATCTACAGGGAGCTTCACGTTCCTCCAGCTAAATGGTGGAGGGCATCTGATATTTCTGAGACCCTTAAAAGCCTACTTGGTCGATGGGTCTTGAACCATCATCTCTCTGCTACCACGTGAACCTGTGTACCTAAGGGCCCTTTAAGACAAGCTAGCAATACTTTGATATTGATGGGGATGCAGAATTTACTCAAACATCAAAAATCAGACCGACTCAGGATGTTGGCAAAGTTAGTCTGTTTTATTTGCAATTGTCTAAAACAGGGAGTATAATGAACATCAAATGATGTACGCTCAATTTCTCTCAGCAAGTTTCATGAAAAACACAGTTATATAGTAAAAATTCATCATCACTGACGTCAATCTACGTGGCAAACTACAAAAACCTACTTGGGAAAGTGATAGGCTTAGAGGGAACATCCAAGTATATATTCCATACTGACAGGGCTAGTGATTAGGTCTCTCATCAAGTGGGCAACTAAACCCTCCTCTAGTGCAAGTCACTATGAACATCATCAAATACAACGTCCTATTGGTTATAGAAACTAGGGCTCTCTATCACATGACCCTCTATAATTGGTTGGCACCCTTTTAACCCTCTGTAATATTCCACACACGTTAGCAGCATGCAGGCTGGTACCCGAGGTGCTCGTGGGCTGGTCTTGACAATAGCTTCCCGCCCAATTAGTCTAGCATCCATCATCACTCTTGCAGTCTGCCAGTCAATTAAGCTTTGAACTTGGCCTTGTAAATGTTCTCTGTGCCTGAGAATAAAAGGAGTATAGGCATAGTTTGTCTCCTGGTTTCAGTGTAGCTCGACCCAGTGTCTATTTTCATTGGGCCATGTGACTGGAGACCATGTTTCAGAGCTTTTTGCTGCATTAGATACTATTAAATGATGAACCTCTGACGTCTTCAGTGTTCTTCCACCCCACCTCAGACAGGGTTTGTTCTTTTTTCACGTTTGTAACTACTGAATGAACACCCAGGCCCACAGTGGCCTCAACTTCTTGATGCTGGGCCAGCCAAGCCTTTCTTGAATATTCCTCTGCCATTAGCTGTTTTCCAACTGTGCCACACTGAAAAAGTATTTCTATTCATGGGGTCCAGACTCTGTTAATGTGCGTTGTGGAACATCCATATTCCATACATTCCTATGTGTTTACGTTGGCGCATCACCTCAATCTATTCACTACGTAGCATCCTTAAGAATACTTTGTCTGCTTGCATTACTGCGTCTGTACAATTGTAAAATGACTTTGCATTTTCTTCATCGTTTCTGTAGCAGGAGCATCTTCATCTCGAGCCCGAAATGTTGCTCATCTTTACCACCTCCCCCTTAGATCCTATAGAATGTCTATATTCTTCAGCCTCTTGACTCTTTTCCGGGTGCGTCAGCTCTGCTTTTCATGACGTCACCAGGCTTCTTTTCTGACTCATTTTCACACTTCCTCTGGGATTTTGTTCAAATGGCCATCATATTTTCGTGAATGCATATAAGGTTTCTTCAGTGGATACCTTATTTCCATGTTTTTCTGCGGTACAGGCATTCTCACTGGTACTGCACGTGTCTCACATTCTGGTTCCCAGCATATAGGCAGCATGGGGGCAGAGCTTTTGGTGGGGGTACTTGCCTCCTTCTCTCCTTCTATACAATGTAGCCTGAAGCCTTTTATACAAGGCTTCATGATGTGTGATGACTCTTTACTTGGAAGCAAAAGGAGAGAAGGGCACTCCAGACCTCCTCCTATTTCTGAGTCATCACGCAGCAGGCAGCCCTTTCATTCAAGGAGAATGTGGTTTATAAGCACGCAGCGTCTTGAAGGAAAGGGCTGCCTGCTGCATGTGAGAGCTGGACACACTGGTGTCACACCTTTGGTGTGCCCAGGGCCTGGGTGCACCAAAGGTAACAATGTCAGTGTGCCCCAGCTTTCAGCAGCTTCCCTCACCCCCTTTTGGGTGGAGAGGTCTGGCGTTTTTATAGGGTGTTGCCTAAGTATGTACATACTTAGGCCACGCCCCCTAATGAAAGCCCCCATCCCCCCAAGATTTAGCATCCCACTTAATCCACTGGGCAACCTCACAGCATAGCCCGCTATCGCTAAAGTCTCAATGGAATCCAGACTCGCAGGTATAAATTACCCAGCTATTCCCGAGCCCATTCAATTCAATTTCATTATGCAAAAAAAATCATGTTTCCCAAGGACATGAAATGTTAAACTGTCAGCCTTGCACATCATTGAGCCACTCCATGCACTGCACTAGGGACAGATCTAAAATGTGCGTGCCTTGATTCCCTTCAAATGTTAGTGGCACGCTGGGACCAGGAGGCATTCCAACAAGGCTCAAAATATAGAGCAGTCAACCAAGAAACAATAACTGGTACGCATTAACTGCTGCCTGGCTCAGGGGGCTCCCTGTCTGGGTCAAGGGAGGCGCCGGAAGCCCCGAGCCTAAGCAGCAAGGCGTGCAAGCTAATGGCTGCCAGCGACAAGGACTCACTGAATGTCACTGCCTCACACACTGCGCCCTGCTCCCTTTCCCTTATCAGCGGGACCTCTCCTTCCAAATGACTGATGGAATAAGGCCTGCCCATTTGCATCGCCTTTGTAGGGCATGTGCCTGCACAGATGGAATGAGGTGATAGCGAGACAGTACAAAAGAAAGACTGACGCAGCACGGGAAAGGTTACCTTGCCTGCGCTACGGCGGCTCGCGGGCGCTCTCTACCATCAGCATACACATCATTATGAAAGTGTTCGCTGTGCTTTATTCACTGCTGCTCAGAGGCCAACTAACATTTTACAGTAGAAGCAAGAACGAGCTTAATGTGTTCTGCTTAGTGCTCCTGCTGCGGCTGCGCGGCGACCTATTTCACATAATCACCTGTTCTGCTCCAGATGCAAGCTGACAACCAGGTGCGGCTGAAGATGTGCGAGGGCCCCTTTCAACATGATGGGTGGGGGCCCCCTGCTTAGAGCGAAAACAGTTGGAGGCACCCCTGTGTTGTATACATTGCAATAGCGATAGGCAGTGGTCCAAGTGTATGAAAAGCAGGAGTGGAGCTATGTTCCCTGCTGACCTGCCTCCCTCCTGCTCCCCAGAAAGCCCATCAACATGGCCCCCCCCATGCACAATACAAACCCCCCAAAAACGCACCTGCTGTTTAAAGGACCATTCAGTGCAGTGCACTGAAGTGCAAGTTTTAACTGCTACCTACACTTTTCTTTTAAAATGTAAACATTCCGGAACGGTTTCTTTTTTAAAATAAAATTAAAGGAACAATGAAACGTAATTAAAAAAAAGTAGATGAGCACCACTACCAACTGCTCCCTCCCACTTCATCCATCGGCGACAGAGGTAAGGTTAACAGCCGGTGATCACGAGGCGGCAGCCAGCAGGGACCTTAAACACTAAATGCCCACAGAAGAGCTATACAACCTTCTTTGTCAGCAAGTGGCTGATGTGGAGTAACCAGTGTTAGAGGGCAATGAGTAATAGTGCTGCTGTATGTCCCTTGGGAAGTGACGACCGGAAGGGCTCCAGGAAGCGCAGCTTGTAGTGCGAGCACTGCACAGTGCGCATTTTAAGGCCCGGAACGAAAATAGAAAAAGTAATATACTGCTATGTTACAAGACTGCTGACTGGCAAAGTGGGGGCTGTTGATTCCGGCCCCTCAGAAGCTCGAGTCCCCATTAATTATATTATAATTATAAATGTGACAACCTTAAAACCTTCTACTATGGGACTCCAGCTTTGTTTCATCTGCACTTAGAGCATAGATAGTAGACAAGCACAAGTCTGCAATGTAGAATCCGAGTTCAACAAAGAGCACAACATGGCCGCTCCAATGCACGAATACTGAAAGCCATCTCACACTCCTGGCTATGCATAGCATTCTTTAAAAAAATATATATAACTTAAATAAATATGCTTTTAAACATCAGTTGCACTCACATAGTTCACAATTTCACAGTGCCTAACAATGTTCTGTTACGTTATGTTGCACTAGATTTATACATTGGGCTTATGCCTTTCATAGGAGGTGCTTGTTCAGATTGAGGACAATGACTGCCAAATACGTGTAAATTAAGATAGACAAAGAGGAAGTGTTAAGAGTTCCCTGAATTTCAGAAGATTCTGTTGCATTCATACTTTTGGCGGGAAGATTATTCGAAAGTCGAGCAGCTTGGGGAGAAAAGGGACCTCAGCACCAAGTTGAAAGTCAAAAGGTAGGGATGGACCCCAGCTTACTTGATGATGAATGTAATGTTCTGGTCGACAGATATGGAGGAAAGTGGCACCAAAGATTGTGAGGGTCAGTTACAAAAAAAACCCAGAGGAGTACTATACAATTCTTCAGAGGGAACTAGCATAGGTGGCATATTGGAGGTGCTTTGTTTTCCCTTGGGGAATATATGGAACCCAAATGTACTCAACTAGTGCATTAGATGCTGAAAAACCACACTGCTTCTTTCAAGTGTGGTTCATATGGTGAAATTGTATAGAGAAACATTGCACCAATAAAGCAAGCAGATAGGTGCCGCCTCATTTCAAGACAGCACCTAGGATAGGACATGTAGACTTCCTTGATGTTAAGAGAGGGATGCACCACAATAATGCATTGCATTATTCATTAACATGTCTCACCAGTTATTATTAAAAGGATCCAGGTGGGTAGGTAATTCCATTAGAGACAATGCACAATAAATATCAGTGTTTGCCACATGTGAACAATGTACAGAAAGCCAAAGAAAACTGGCGTCAGTGGGAAACCAGGAAAACATTATTAATGTTGAAACTAAAACCAGTCTATTTATTCTGCTGCAATACTATACATCAAAATGTTGGGCTGTGTTTAAAAATGAAGCACCATAGAGTATCACCTTTTCATTTTAGTGGCAGTGTTCAAAGTGATCCTCCCTTATTCATTTGCCAATACAATAGAAGCAAATACACCATTAATGCATATACTATAATAATGAGGCTTTGAGATGGCTTAGGCAGTGCGTGTTTTGTTGACTGTGTTTTGATGTCTTTTTGTTGAGCTGAAAAAAAGTTAAAACATCACTTCTGTCCACCTTACAGATTCCAGTTGGGTTGGTTTATGTTTCCATGAGAATGGCATGGGTTTTTTGGCATGGATAGAATTATGATCTGTTGTTATGGATACACATTCATCTCATACAAGGACAAAGGTCCATCTGCATCATAATCCTTCAGTTAATGGGAGCCCCCCTCTTGTAAAGTCATCTCAGGCCGAAGATATTGTCATACACACAACTTAAAATTCATACAAGCTAAAAGTGTGTGGTGTGCTCGCTGATAATCAGAGCAGCCCCCATAAAAACCCACTCTGTTTGCCTAATGTTGGATTTAAAAAAAAACTTGTTCCTCCTAATGTGTCACCTTTGACCTTCAGCTCTCATAAAACATGACCAGATGGTAGGCCTAATGGCTATTCAAGGAATAAAACCCTTGTCAGCAGATCCAGGTTCATCATTAGTTGAGGACGAGCAAGGGCATGTAAATGTAACATTGAATTTAAAATACATATTATTTTGAACTTTGACATGTTCAAACATAGAAAATAATGATTTTTACCTATACAAATGATTTAATGATACTATGGGAAATGTGTATTAAAGCTGAGAATCTCCTCTAAAAGATGACACTAAATCAGAAATGTCTTGTTTGTTTAATAATTAATACAATTATTCATATTCATAAGTGTATTATTAAAGGCATGGTCTAGTAAAAATTGTTATTGTCCCTACGGGTCGGCCATGTTTTTTTAAGCCTAAGTGGCTCGATTTTAGAAAACTTTCCTATGGACCTTACCCGAGTTTTCGTCCATTAAACGCACGCGAAAACAAGCACCAGGGAGCCGCCATTTTCTGATAATCCTATCTTTTCCCCGATCGCCCTGGCTGACCTGCTTTTGCGGCACTAAATCAATTCCCCCGCCCCTGAGCCTGTCATCAGCAGACTCGTACCGCCCATTTCCCAACGCCAAAGCACGTCTCGTGTCAACATTCGCTGCGCTTCAGCTAATGACGTGTTGCCATGGAAATGGCAGGACGCCTCTCTCCTCAATAAGTATAAACAGACCGTTTCACAACACACAGCAGCCGATTTTCGATTCCATTCCTCTCTCTGTGTTACTTTGAGTATTCTGTGACTCGTTTCAGTACTCTGGTCAGCTACCTTCGCCGCTTGTAGCCCGTGTGAACAGATACCAGTACCACAGCTATAAATTATTTTAGTTTGTTTAACACACAATGGCTACAATAATGCCCTACATGTACGAGCCCGAGTATACCGAGGAGGAACTACTGGAAAGGGAAGCACGCGAAAACGATGGGGATTCGGACGGCAGTTGGCAGGACGAATCAACAGATGAAGAGCCTGGGCCTAGTCGAATGGACGGTGTCTCCACCTGGTGCACATGCAATCGGTGCGAGCTAATGCCAACTGAGGACGAGAACTGCTGCTGCCGAGAAAACTCGGGATGCCTGGCCTACATTTCGGAAGGCGAGCCACGACCGCAATGCATCACCGAGCTGCCAGACTTCAGGGCAGCCTGCCTCACACGGGCCGTGTTGAGAATAATGATGGTGCTTATGCATGAACTTCGAGCAACTGTTCGCCCTCGTAATCCGAGTAACGAGTAAGTATACTCTGCTTGTCATGCCACTCCTATTTCATGGTCTTCTACTATATCCAAAATTACATCTACATATCATTGTACAACAAACGTTTATTAAACTTATCTTGGTAATTTAAAAACAGTTTGTTTCATTCCTTTTCCCAGGTGGTACAGGCTGGTGGCCTATCGTTCCTTTACATGGTGGCTTCACGGGAGGCTTGGACACCGCGTTCGAAGAGTGATACCCGCCTGTGCCGTTCGTGCCATTAGAGAAACGTTCCCGAGTGACAGCGGTCAGTACAGGGGATTTTCTCTCGCTGTGCTGCAACCTGACCTGTATAATCTTTAAAGTCTTGTATTATTGTGTCATGAAAATAAGATACAAAATAAAACTCCACATATATTTTAACAACGGTTGTCTCGATTTTTTAAATGAATCAAGTGTCTCTCCATTCAAGGATGGACGTCAGACATCTGTGCTCCGAATGGGTGAAGGTCTGGTTGCTGTGAAACAGGGTGGTCACTATCTATCTAAGCTAACAAAGCATATTCGCGATAATGCGTGCACTGAAACACACTTGTTCAAAGTCTTACAGTAGGTTATGTCTCTATAAAAGTCACACATATATCTATACTAACATTTACCATTGGATTATACAGTCTTGACCACTATAATACACCAGTTGAAGTGTGGGTCTGTGCTCACAAGAATCTCCGGTATGCGGCATTTGTTATTGATAAGCAACGATATACTATCATTGATATAAAGGCGATATACTGTATATTGATATAAAGGCGGTTCGCGCCGGTGGATGCGCGCTGGCATGGGGGGCTGTCAGGGGCGCGAAAGGCCAAGGTGCCAAACTACATGTACACTTCAAAAGGTGTCCCACGTCAAGGGGCCATCGGTCACATGGCCTCCTCAGACCCTGTGTCTCCAGCCAGGCCTCCCCTTGAAGCAGGCCGCCCCCCTGCTATCCACATAAGTGTGTCTCCATTCAGCAGTCTTCCTGTGCCTTATCTGCACGCCCCAGGGCCATCCATCCCACCCCCCTGTATCAAAGGCGGTTCGCGCCGGTGGATGCGCGCTGGCATGGGGGGCTGTGACGGGCGCAAACGGCCAAGGTGCTAAACTGCATGTACACTTCAAAAGGTGTCCCACGCCAAGGGGCCATCGGTCACATGGTCTCCTCAGACCCCGTGTCTCCAGGCAGGCCTCCGCTGAGGCAGGCCGCCCCCCTGCAATACATATAAGTGTGTCTCCATTCAGCAGTCTTCCTGTGCCTTATCTGCACGCCACAGGCCCATCCATCCCAACCCCCTCTATCAAAGGTGGTTCACACCCGGGGATGAGCGCTGGCATGGGAGGCTGTCAGGGGCGCGAAAGGCCAAGGTGCCAAACTGCATGTACACTTCAAAAGGTGTCCCACGCCAAGGGGCCATCGGTCACATGGTCTCCTCAGACCCCGTGTCTCCAGCCAGGCCTCCCCTTGAAGCGGGCCGCCCCCCTGCTATCCACATAAGTGTGTCTCCATTCAGCAGTCTTCCTGTGCCTTATCTGCACGCCCCAGGGCCATCCAACCCACCCCCATGTATCAAAGAAAGTTCGCGCCGGTGGATGCGCGCTGGCATGGGGGGCTGTGACGGGCGCAAACGGCCAAGGAGCCAAACTGCATGTACACTTCAAAAGGTGTCCCACGCCAAGGGGCCATTGGTCACATGGCCTCCTCAGACCCCGTGTCTCCAGGCAGGCCTCCCCTTCAAGCAGGCCGCCCCCCTAATACCACGACATACACACGTCATTCATTCACAAACACACCCCAGTTTCTAATACTTTAAAAACCACTCAATATGTCTCATGAGAACATCTTTGTGCTTTGCAAGTCAACTCCTGAACGTGCTACCTGGGAACCACTGAGATCTATGCTAATCTGCTCGTCGTCGTGCTATCCGTGAACTTCTGTGACCGCTTCGAGCATACCCATCAGTGTGCTACCTGTGGCCATCCACCTATTCTCCCGCAACATACTGTTCTGCTTGCTGAATCCAACTGTTTGTTGGTCAAGGTAAGGCCATGTATCCTGGTCATATTTCGCAGATTTTTACATTTCTATCTATTTTCGAGTAGAGTACACAATAGTGCTATGTTCATTGGTCTCATTGGTATTGACTTGAGTTTCCATTGCTATGCTATCAATAGATCTATTTATTTTCATCTGTGTCTATTGTCATTGAATTGCATCCTTCGGGGGTCCAGTCTATAATGTAAGCATGTTTCCTTCTCGTGCAAGACAGAACATCCAAGGGACGAGTCACATGTTCAGATTTCAGTCACATCAATTATACATTTCTGCAACTTATGCAAATACTGAGCAGCACATAATGAACTGGTATAGTTCCTGCGACCAAAACAAACCTTGCATTGATCATTTTATGATTCATTTACTTTTGTATCAAATCTTTACTCTTGAAGATTGTATAATAATGTCGATATTTACTTTTCAGATTTATCAACAATGCCTGCCTGTTCGATTAGCGGTTGCCCTTCGAAGACCCATGCGAAATCTGAAGGAACTACAATGCATGTATTCCCGAAAACTGTTGATCGAATAAGAGAATGGGTCAGACATTGCGGATATCCACTGGATGAGCTGGAAAGTAGAGTCCAACAAGTCTTAGAGGACAAGAGGGGTGATCGATACCGCATCTGCAGCCGGCACTTTTCCTTGGACATGTACAGAACTTCTTGGATAACAAAGAAGAATAAACGGCGAACGACACGGAAATTGCGCGAAAACGCTATTCCCACTCTATTCGTCCACATTCCGCCACCGGTGAGTCAAGTGTCCGGATTTCGCTATCGGCCTTGCGATAGTGTGTAGCCAAATGGATTAATTGGTATTGTAGGTGTTCTAGCCCTTGTAATAATTTTGATATTGATATGAGTGTATAGTTTTTTTAATAATGACATTTATCAATATATTCTTTTTCGATTTCATAACCCACAAACGCAATGTATATATATATGGGGACAGGGAACTGTGCTGTATTGAGCATTTTTCAAGTATTCTGTCGGCTTACATGGCTATTTTTAATATTGGCATTTCATTATCAATCATTAATTGACCTTTACAACTTCTTGACTATCCCTTGAATCTGAAGCAAGAACATTCTACATCCTTGACGTGGTCGCAGTTATCAACCACTTATAGCGCGTATCAGGTAATCTTACTAGGCTAATCCACTACATACTTGTTTTATGCATGTCAAGTAATAGTTTTATTCTATCGTGTAATTATTTTACCGAATGTTTGGTTACTGCTTTCCAATTGATATACACCTTAGTTATCGTCCACTGGTGTTTGTTTTCAGTTATAATTAGTGTTATCCATACTAATGCAAGTACTGTCTTTCAGGGAGATGCTGAAGCGTCCGCCACATCTACAACATTTCTAGATGTTTTTCAACATCAGGAGGTATGGATACTGACAGCTCCATCGAGCATCATCATCAGAGCTGGAATTCTTGTCGTTTGATTGTTCTACACAATGTTTCATTCGTGGTTAGCCGTTGATATGTACCTGTGCTGTCGACCCCAGGTGTGTGTTATGTTTTCACAATTGTAATCCTCACTAATGCAAGTACTATGTTTCAGGCAGTTGATGGAGCGTCAACCCCTGCACTTGATGCAGAGCCTGACATTCAAGTATACGAATCGGCGCAACAGCTTTCGGAAGTGCGCACTACATTTGCAACATCCATAGATATTCTTCAGCAGCACGAGGTATGGATAATGACAGCTCCATCATGCGTGATCATATAACGTGATTCCATTTGCTATACTTTCTTCCCTATTAACGCAAGTGCTATGTTTCAGGGAGACGACGAAGCTTCCACCACAATCACAACATCTCATTTAGATGATGCAGATGTAAAGGAATCGTTGAAATAAGTCGATGAAATGTGATCATATTTGGATTTTCCTTGATTCTTTTGGACAATGCATCATTTGCGGTTATCTCTTTATATGTACCTGTGCCGTCGACCCCAAGTGTGTGTTGTGTTTCCAATATTGAAAAGCATACTAATGCAAGTACTGTGTTTCAGGGAGATGCGGATGCCTCCTCTCCAATACAACCATTCATGGCAGTCCATGCAGAGCCAGAGGTATGGATACTGACAGTTCCATCGAAATAGATCATAACTGGTCGAATACTTGTCGTTTGATTGTTGCACACAATGTTTAAATCGTATTTGGCTATTGAGATGTACCTGTGTGTTCGTCCTCATGTGTTTTATGCTAACAATATTTTGATACATAGTAATGAAAGTACTATGTTTCAGGGAGACAATAGAGCCTCATTCCGTGCTGTCTATGCGGATACAGAAAATATAGTCGTTGCAGCGCAAGAGGAAGGGAGGACATGCGGAAACGAATCGTAACTACAGCGTGCAGATGTTGAAGGTCGAGTAAAAAAAGTTGCAAAGAAAAAAAACAAAAAAAGGTTAGTTACAAACAGTTCATAACTTTAAAAAAAATGTTTGTGCTGGGGACTATTTTATGTTTTTTTTCCAGTCAATTCTACTACACTCCATCTTGTGTTTAAACTGAACATCCCTTTTCCAATCTCTCCTCCAGTTACCCGTGGGTGTCAGAACTATACATACACAGACAGTGAAGCGAATGAGAGATGTGGCTTGCCAGACCGTGTACACTATGGAGGAACTATTAATTGAGGCGAGGCATGTTCAGGCTCGAGATGCTCATGTCCAATGGCCAGAACATGAATTAATTGTGTTTGGAGACTACAGCAAAGTTGCATTGGACCATAGCTACAGTGCGACCGCACCACCACAAGAAGATGTTATTGAATGTATTGAAGATAGCTCTGAAGTAGTTGCAGATCAATTTACACAATCTATACCCGCCAACAATTTGCCACCAAAAAACCTGTCGACATTGTTGTGTTCTCCCATCAATGTTGAAGTAATAGATGTTGAAATGACAGAGAATGAACCAGCCGCAGCATCCATAGACGCATCAGAACTTGATATCAGCGATATTACTTTCCAATGTGTTGAAATCTCCACAACGTCAAAGGCCGAAACAACGTTGACGCAGGATGACAGTCTAATGAAAGAGAGCAAATACATTGTATTCGACAGTTGTTTGATGGAAATTATAAGTATGCTGAAATGTGTGCATTCCATTAGAGGGAAAGTATGTGGGAAGCCATTGATTAATGTGACTCGTCAAATAAAAGGCAGTAACGTCAAAATAAATGCCGCCTGTAGATTAAATCATAGGTTCTCATGGTCTGCACAACCGATGCTGGGGAAACTGCCAGCAGGCAATCTACTGTGTGCAGCTGCATCACTTTTTAGTGGCTCCAGTTTTAGAAAGTTAGAGGCTTTCTTTCAGTTTGTGGGACTCCATTTCATTTCTAAAGCGCTGTACTACACATACCAACGTGATTATCTGTTTCCGGCCATTAGTGATGCTTGGAAAATTGAACAATTGTCTCTAGCAAGTACATTCGAAGGCAAAGGTTTCAGGCTAGCCGGCGATGGACAGTGCGACAGCCCTGGATTTTCTGCCAAGTACTGCACCTACCACTTTCAGGACATGGATAGTAAGAAAATTGTGAGTTCGGTGGTCGTGCAGGTAATACAATGTACATCCTCCGTGGCCATGGAGAAACTAGGTTTTATAAAATCAGTGGAATATCTACAATCGAGGGGAATGCACATCGACCTCATAGCCACGGATAGACACGTTTCAATTGCCAAGACAATGAGAGAGCAGTTCCCACATATTAAACATCAATTTGACGTATGGCATCTTGCTAAATCAATCAATAAGAAAATCTCGGCTGCAGGGAAAAAAAAAGGTTTTGAAAGTATTTTGCAGTGGTCACATTCTATCACCAACCATCTTTGGTGGCGCTCAAAAACCTGTGAGGGGTCAGTGGAAATACTACTTGAAAAATGGCGGTCACTGATGCACCACTGTACCAACGTTCACCGCTGGACAGCAAATGAACATTTCCACCAATGTGAACATGGCCCTTTGTCCCCAGAGGAGGCACGGAAGAAGAAGTGGTTGATTCCATCTTCACCGACACACAAAGCCATTGAGAAGATTGTTTTCGACAAAACTCTATCAAGAGATTTGAGAGGACTGACAGAATTCTGTCACACAGGAGATTTGGAGGTGTTCCACAATATGTGCCTAAAGTACAGGCCAAAGCGCTTGCATTTTAGCTTTCGGGGCATGAAACATCGCACTCTACTAGCGGTCTTGGCCCATAACAGCAATGTCGGACGTGAACAATCTAGGACTAGGGGTAAAGTAAGGATGCCTCGCTACACTTAGGTGTTTTCAAATCGAAGTAAGCAATGGGTGATCAAACCAGTCTATGATGAAATGCAGTTCGACTTTGTGAAAGGCCTTATTGTTGCTGTGTTAGAGAAGCACAGATATGGAATTTTGGACTTTTCTGTGCAGAGCAGTGATCCATTGCCACCGAACATTGCGACTGTGCCATGCCCACCCGAAGCACAGCTGATTGTGAAGTACAAATCCCGGTTTAAATAATTGCAATACGATTGTCTTTTTGTAAATAAATGTTATTGTACAGTGTACCTGTAAACCTAACCCCTACCTTCATCATCATGTGTGGCGAACAAGCTGGGTGTCGTCTTTGAATTCTCTCTATTCACCTCACATATGTGTATGTATATATTTTTCTCATGTCTCATCTCATGTAAATGTAAATGCTGCGCACTGTTAACGGAGGGGAGGCTTGCGTATTGCAAATAATAAAACAAACAAACAAACAATAAATCTCACTTTTAACTCAACTCCTGTGGTACTTTATACTTTCCCTGACCTTCTGCCAAAAATTAAATGTCTCAATTTGGGCTGCAAAGCTCGCAGACAACGGGGACAAAATTGGGGCACTTAGAACGCGCCATCCAAGCGGGCCGTGGCATTTGGGAGAGAAGCCAGTTCGCATTTGCACATTGAGGTGCACTACATAGACGGATTCTAAACTTCAAGTTCTCACAGATGCCTATACTACGTGATGTTGCAAATAAAGAATGCGAAGGACAGCGCCCAGATGAGGCCCACAAGTCGCACTGGAAGTATAAGGGTCTATTGTTTTTTGACCTTGAGACAGGGACCATGCCGAAAGAACTACATTTGAAGGGAGTGCACAATAACGTAAGAGACGATAAGGCAGAAAATTCAGAAACTAGACCGAGTTTCATTTTAGGTCAGTATACGAAAAGTCTTTGTCAAGAGCACGGTCCGTTTTACAGACTGCATTACGAAGAGACACAATGGAAATTTCAAATATAATGTAAGTAAATCTTTACACGCTTTTATACTGGAATGAAGATTTAATGAATGGATGCATGAATGAATGAAGAGCTAGGAAAAGCAAGTAAAACTGTTCGTAGTGGGCACATGGGCATGCAGGTCCACTGGTCTCACCGATCTCGGTCCTTGGCCCAGCCACTTTTCCCTGCACTGCCTACCTGCACTACGGGACTGTCCCTGTATCCTTCAGCCCCTTCTCCCGGCATTTACCTTGTACTTGCCACTAGCTGGCCCTATTATTTAATTTGTATTCAACTAACCATGTACAGCCCTTCCCCATGCACGATCAGAAAGACACCTGGCCTAGTAGGATCGTTGTCTGTCTGCCCTTGTTCCCCACCTGCCTCGTCACGCCTAGAAACACTTGAGTATAGGCGCGTTACACATGCCATATCATATATCATATCATTCCTCACGCACGTAGACTGTCGTTTATCATAGTGTGTTGGCCTCGATTTATCTCGTTACTTTTCGCATTGATTTTAGAGACGAACATACTCCATTGAACTATCCTTGCAAGCAAATAGTTTCTGATCGGCCGTAATAAATAAAATGAGTAATATTAATGAAGTTCGGCTAGCGAGACTAATTATAATTTTTTTGTTTTCATAACAGGTATTTGATCCCTTTCTGCCACTGCCATCTGTTTGAGACACCGGCGGATGGATTCTTCAGCAGACACCTGCAGCTTCGTGTCAACAACTGGAGCACGATCACCATATTATGGGACGATCGCCAAGGGTCCACATGCCCTTATGCTGTACTAGTGGCTAGAAGCAACATATCAACCTTTTGGCTGGACTAGTGCCTAGTTGATGGAACAGCCTTGCGGTTCACCGTGCTTCCAAAGTGATTCTTTTTACGAAAATGAACACCATGTGTACCATAAAGGAACAGCGCGTGACTCAAGATGAAACGGAACAGTTATTGCGGATACAGATAAAAGAAAATAAATGGCTTCCGGAGTTCATATGTCAATTGCTGAATATTCTCTAAACATTTAATGTCAAATAAATGTACTTTACCAAATGTACCGTGTTGCTGTTTCATTTCAAAGTACAGTTTCATATTCCGAATTGTGGCGCGCTGTGTTGTGAGTTGATCTGTGTTGGTTTCCGGGTTCTGTGTGGAGTCGCGTAGAAGACGACTGGGCGCGTTTGCCTACTCAGCACAGTAACGTCACGTGGAGAGGCGGGGAATATGAATGTTTTGATAATGTCAGGCTCAGGGGCGGGGGAATTGATTTAGTGCCGCAAAAGCAGGTCAGCCAGGGCGATCCGGGAAAAGATAGGATTATCAGAAAATGGCGGCTCCCTGGTGCTTGTTTTCACGTGCGTTTAATGGACGAAAACTCGGGTAAGGTCCATAGGAAAGTTTTCTAAAATCGAGCCACTTAGGCTTAAAAAAACATGGCCGACCCGTAGGGACAATAAACATTTTTACTAGACCATGCCTTTAAGTATCTGACAGCTATGCTGCTTGGGATCATAGTTGGAGATGTCCAGGCCTTACCTGTGAGGTAGTCTGAACCTACTTAAACCTGAGCCAGACCAGCGTTCCTGAAAAAAGAGGAAAGGGTCTGCTAGCTGAGAATTGCCTCTCCACAGCTGAGCGTCTCTGCTGGCTTTGTGCCATAAAGAATTATTCAAAGTAGGTATGAAAACTGCCTAAATGTAATTAAATAAACCTCCTAGATTCATTGGGTCTCATTACAACCCTGGCGGTAAGGCAACAACGGCGCCGTAGTGCTACCGACGCCGTTGTTGCCTCACCGCCTCATTACGAGTTCTGCTTGCAGGGCCGCCCTGTACGCCTGGTCAGACCAGTCGTGCAGAGTGGAACCCGCTAGCAGAACAGGATGCTTACAGCAGTCATTAATAGGACCGTTGTTAGCAACCTCGCCTTTCCCAGTGAGCCCTATCGGGGCTCAAATGGGAATGGGGATGTATTGGGTCCCAAATATGGGAATTACCGGGCACGCAAAGGTCAGAATGGCCTGGTAATTCCCATTTTTCAGGACCCAGACCCGAGTTTGGGGGTAGCCATGCCGCTAAAAATGGCATGCCTACCTCCAAAATCGTAATGAGGCCCAATTGACCTGCTAAGTCCTGGTGCAAGGGAAATGGGGAGGGCATTTACACAAGAGAGCACTCATTCCAAGTAGAATATCTTAGTATTGTTGTGTGAAATTCAACCCTCTTCCCATTATTTTTAAAGCTCAGTGCGATTTGACTGCTTGTAGAAAACAGATAGCATTTCCTGCAGACAGAGTGCAGGAGCTGGCACGTTATTCACAGAACGAGAAGATATTGTAGTTGGCTAGTGTGAGTTATATCCTGTTTTCAACGTATTAACGCAGAAGGAGATTACATTTAAATAAAAACAAAAATACCTTTTCTATATGTTGTGCACAGTGTAAAACTAATGACACATAGCTGCTACCTAAGCACAATTCTTTGGAAATAAAAATCGAACTCAAAAGTACCCATAGCGTTTTCACAGCTATAATCAACATTGGACTATGGTTTAAAGGTGGCCTGCACCATAGCATAGTGAAGAATTGCTTGATAATATGTTTCCCCTCTGAAAGCCATAGATACTTAAAAACAATTAGGGAATTAGAGAAGTTTAATTGTCACCTCCACTAACAAGCAAATTGACATTAACGTACATTTCATTCACCTCTCACTCTTCACTTGCAAAGTGTGACACAGTTTGTGATGTGAGGGGTGATGGGTACTTATCCCTGCATCAGAAAATCCCCAAAACATTCTCCTAGTTTGGGTGGGTGAACCAAAGTCTTGTGCGATCTAAATTGATAGCATTGTTTTTCTAACCCAAACCTGCAGAATTGGATGAAATTCATTATAGCCTGCATTTAAATGACATGCACATAGATCAGAAATTCACAACCGCACATTGAGACAGGGTGCAAAGTGAGGTAAATATGTGTATATAAATGTCACTTTACAATGCAACCCTTCTCTGGTACTGATACCTGTTTTTGATACTGCAGTAATTTAATATGTGCATGTTTCGCTATTTATTGGCTGGAGTTAATTTTGTGTACATTTACATTGAGGAGATCTTTAATAAACTGGCCGATAAAAGGTATTATGGTCATACAAATAAATACTGCTTAGGGGTGGCCTAGTTTGGCCTAGTTTCATTTAGAATTTAAATCATTAGAAATATTAATAGCTCTTTTGTGTTTTGGAATGTTTATTTTATATTAAGCAAGATTGTCACAGACAGGCCAAGTTTAATTTGGTAAACAAGCATGTGTAATGTACATCTGATGCCTTGTGCTGACTTCCCCTGCATAAAGCAAGGGCATCACCTTCAATTTCTTTTATTTGTACAAAGAGAGGTTTTAATCAAACAGTTTGTATTTTTTCCCAGTATGTGGGGTGGGACTATATACCAGGAGTGTTAGATCAGGCTTCGCCACTTAGTGAAAAGAATGACACATCAACTAGTAAATCTCTACAGCATACAGAGGTAACTTTAGTAGGAGTCTCGAGAAAGCCTAAGATATGCCAAGTTGCAACAATCAAGACTAGAGAACATAACTGCATTCAGTAATTATCCCTGGTGCTAGAAGTAGGAGATTAGCCTTTTCAATTTAGTTGAATTAAATAGGTCTGAGTGAACGTTTATTTGTGGAATTCAAGTCCTATACTGATCCATAATAAAGTCCAAGTTACAACTGATTGGTCAACCGAAATTTAGAAAACGTGTATTTTGTGGCTTTCCACAGAACGTAATCTTGGTTTTTCTCATGTTAAACTTGAATCTGTCTGAGTTAAACCAGCTGTTCACTGCAGACATGCAGGAGGCAAATCCATCACTAACTGAGGTGAGATCTCCATTAAATTCTAGCAGAATGTCAGTGTCTAGCTAAGATAACATTCCAAATTAATGTAAACCTTTCGCCAGTGGTTGAACACAATGATTGAATAGCAGTGTACAGAGAACAAGAGCCTTGAGGCACTCTAGAGGAAACATCATTCTGCCTGAAGTGATGGTCAACAGAGATGGATTGAGTTCAGTTTTCAAGAAAAGGTTGATCCAGTGTAGGCACGGGAGGCAGCCCTGGAGGATTGGGTGGTAACCAGTGTTTTATGGTGCTGATTGAGTAAAATGGGAGACTGACACAATCCATCAGCCTTCATATGTCATCTGACAAGACTAACCACAGTTTCTGCGCGCATTCCAGGTCTGAAACTGACTTGGTGATGGCCCAGAATTGTATATTGTTTATTAGCACCCTGGGCAGGGGAGCCAGCCAATCAGGTGGCTAGGAACGCTGGCTTGAACCACCAGTGTAAGCCCGTGTTCCAGGCTATCTGATGGCCGGCTCCCCCGTGGCCCTCTTCACCCCACCGTCCGTCCCCATTTTGTTTCCCTACTACCCCCCACTTACCTTATTTCGGCTGCGGCAGCCCTCGCAGCCGCACCTTCCTCTCAGCTTCCCACAGCGGCCATGGAACGGGAAGGAGGGGCTCCATACGGGGCCCCACTTCCCTTTAATTCGTGTCCCATTGTAGGAAGGAAAATCCTTTTTTTTAGCACCCCGGGTTACCAATTTGGTAACCCGGGGTGCTAATGGCCTTCATCCCCTGTTCCAGCCCCTGGAATGGGGGATAATGGCCTAAGGCCCTCATTATCTGCCCTCGCTTCCCTAGAGCCGATAACTTGGGCTGCCGGGCCGTTATCCCCCATTCAAGCCCCTGGAACGGGGGATGAACGCAACAACAAAACACTGTCGCTGCATCACTGTAGCTGATTCATGAAGTCTGCAAAGAAAGAGGGGGCGCAAGGTGGGACTTTAATAGTCTTGGTCTATGACAGACTTTTTCCAATAGATGAAGTACCTCCACAGTTTTCAAGTCTGTTGAAAAGTTATCTGTGATGAAATACAGATTAATCAGCAATTAGCTTCCAGAGCGATAGAGAGGCAGCACTTGGGTTGCTCGGATCACAGGCTGAATCCCACGATCTGAGCCTGCATTCCTTTCCCACCCCGCATATACCCCCGCCCACCTCTTCCTTCCCATCGGGTCTAGGGTCCCTTCCCACCCACCAACCCACTTACTTGATTCTTGCGGCTTCAGCACCGCAGCCACCGCTGCAACCACTCTGTCTCCCTGCTGGCTGCCATGAAAATGAAAGAGGGGCTCCACCTTCCAGGTTCATGGCGAACCTCTTAAGTATTTTGTTTCAATGAATGGGACATCACGAAGTATCCTCTTCATTGAAACATTGAAACAAAATACATTGCTGTTGGGTTTTTGGATTTAAAACCTGGGGTGCTAATAGCAGTATCACCCGATTCGGTGGGCCAGATCGGCTGGGAATGGCGGCGGGGCCCATTGTTAAGGCCCTCGCAAACTTTGACATCGGCCTGTTACCGCAGGTGTTATTGCTATACTGCTATCTGTCACTTATGAAGGGTGACATTTGATAAACATATGAGCTAGGCAAGGATCTTTAGGAAAGTTATTTGGTTTTCCATAGGCAATTTGCAAATTTTTCCGATAATTCAATAGTGGTAATAATTGTCATTAATTGTTCAGTGATAATAGGTTCTATGGCCTAATTTAATGGTCCTTAAAAAATCGACCTCAGATTGCTGAAAGGCTGAATTGTTATTCCCAATATTTGAACCTTTGACTTGAACAGCAATCTCAACATTGAGAACTGAACTCATGTTTTCAATCTGTAAATAAGAGATGTCCTATTCATAGCTTTCACTAAAGAGCCAATGGGGGATGACTATGTCCCATTCTTCTGCTGTGTGCACCGACCATCTAAGCCATACATATCTGTAGCAGTGATAATTTGCAACCAGAGAATAAATTAGAAGGACCTCTGTGAATCAATTTTTTTCTAATTTAGTTATTTGCTATTCAAATGCAAAAGGAAAGCCAATCTGGCATTTAACATCATTATGTTGAACACATACCTTTTTTGTATTGTGTGCTGGATTGCATAAATAGTTTTTTTTGTTTTTTTTTTATTTAAACAGATTGTGTGGTTTCCTTATTTGAAACCTTTAACCTGAGCATGTCCGTTCTTTCATCATGATTCTTCGTTTGGTATACAGTATCTTAGTAGCAGTGCTTGGTAGCATTTTATTAATCCTGGGTTATGTTGTTGATCTCCTCTGGTTTCTTAAGGATTAAAATCACTAGTTTTATGAGTGCTAATGTCGTTTTCATTTTTTCTCCTTCTACAAGAGTCCTCCACCACTCATCGACATTCCTTGTCGTGTAGCTTCTAAGGATGTCCCCCAAGCACTGCTCTCGCTCTTTCCTTAAACCGGTACACTGTAGTATGAGGTGTTTCAGAGATTCTATCTCTCCTTTTTTTTTGCACATTCTGCAGCTTTCCCTGATGTCCAGCCTTTTTCTTCTTTGTAATATTTCTCCTGTTGGTAAAATGGTCAATCTGAATCTCAGGAAAAGGTCTCGGAAGTACCAATTGGGGAATAAAGTCAGATAGCTCGGGATCTGATTCAGTTTTCGTGGCTGGGCCCAGAAGTCTTTGTAACCTTTATATTTACAGTTATCTTCTTGGGTTTCGATCCAATCTGCCATGTATAGTTTCTTTTTAGTTTTGTCTGGGTTAATCCATAAGTCATCCTCTGACTCGCTGAGGTTCACTAGGATCCCTCAACATGACTTTGGCCAGTCTGTTAGGATCACATCGGATTGATCTTTTAGGGCTTTTTTCAACACCCCAAATCCACCCGTAGTGTTTTCCTCAAGACATTTCCAATAGAAACTTAGTGTTTTCCATACCACTATTGTTTTGAGTGATGTCAAAGCCAGCTCTCTTCTTATCTGCTGTACTGGGGCTGATTTAGGCAGCTGTAAAGCTTTCCTCCAAAACAGACCCTCCAGGATTGACCATGTTTGAGCTTGTAAGGGGATTGGTGATTCTACCCCATATGTTAGTATTGGCACCACTTTCATCCTATAAAAGGCTATTAGAGGTGATAAGGTAAATCTGCAGTATCTTTTACGCAGAATTCTCCCTTGGGCAGCTAGATTGGTTGCTTTTCTTTTTAGCCCAGCTATTCTTGGCGTATTGTTCTTCGTGTTGTCTATACAGACTCCTAAGTACGTGAATGCTTCGACTTCCAGGATTTATTTGTTTCTCAGAGACCATCCTAGTTTTTTCCTTCTGGCTTTATTACCTCCTGGGCCTAACTTCAGAATTCTTGATTTTTCTGGGTTTATAACCAGGTCATTTGAGTCCACATACAACTGTAATGATGTAAACTGTTTTTGCAAGCCGATTTGGGTTTGGTCCATCAGGACGATATCGTCTGCGTAAAGCAGTCTCCCAATCGGCGTTCCTGCTATTTTTGGTGGAAAGCAGCGGGTGGACTCAAATGAATCTTCCAGATCTGACGTGAACAGGTTGTACAGTTCCGGTGCCAGTGGGCATCCTTGCTTTAAGCCCATTTTTATCTGAATTTCGTCTGTTAGTGTACCCGCTGTATCCAGTCTGACTCTAATGCTTGTATCCGTGTACAAGTCGTTGATGTTCTCCACCAGTGACTGAGGACATTCCCAGTTTCCCATTTTCTTCCATAGTTTGGCTCTTTTTATGGTGTCAAAAGCTTTCGACAAGTCTACAAACGCGATGTAGATTCCTTGGTTTTTGTTCCTTTGTGTTCTGGCTTTCAATAAGTTAATCAGGAAAATGTTGAGTGCTGTGCCTCTCCCCTTCACAAAACCCGATTGCCAAGGATCACGACGTCCACTTTGCTGTACCCGTGGTTTAATGCTTTCAATAGTATGGACGCAAAGACCTTCCCCACCACGTCCAGTAATGCAATCGGTCTGTAGTTGTCTGCTGATGTTCTGAGACCCTTTTTGAAAATGGGTAACACTACTGCCTTTCGCCAGGAATCCGGGATTTTTTCTGTTGTTAATATGTAGTTGAATAGAAGTTGAAGGAATTTGGCCCATTCACCTATGTTGCTTTTCAGTATTACATTCGTGAGCCCGTCGGGCCCTAGGGCTCTCGAGTCTTTCAATTTTTTCAGGATGTTTTCTATTTCCTCAATACTGATATCTATTACTGCCTCATTTTTGTTTGTCATTGATTTCCACTTTGGGTCGATGTAAATTTCCCCTTGCAGCTGTGTATAATACTTAACCCATGATGAAGCACTTATTGGGTTCATTTGACTTATTGCTTGAGGCTTCTCCACTTCGTTGATAATTGCCCAAATTTCAGCTGTGTTTTTAGATCTTATTTTCCCCAACATTCTTTCTGCCTCCTGGTTTAGCAATGTCTTCTTGTGTAAGTGTAACCAGTTTCTGTACTTTTGTTTTAACTTATGTATCTCTTTACTCCAGTTGTCGTGTTTGGTCTTTTTTAGTTGTCTAATATCTCTCCTTAATGCTTTTTTCCTTTTTGTGCCCTTATCATACTAAAGATTTAATAATACTAATTATTTTAAAATATCACTTTAAGTCCTTATTTTAGATAATGTCACATTGTTTGGAGTCTTTGCAAGTATCTCTATCGAACACATATTACTAGTTTGACTCTTGGGGCACATCTAGGCACAGATCATCACTCATTAGTATAAAACAACAAATAAAGCGCCAAGAGGCCTGAACACAAATCCCAGCTTCTCCACTTGACAAAATGCTGTGATCCTGAGCAAATCATATTTTACCTTGTGGGAACTTATTTTCCTTATATGTTTAAAATGTGATCAGGTGCAACAGCTGAAAGTATCATTTTTATATATTGCTCTTTTTTATTGCACATAAAGCCATGTAATTGAACCGTAGAAACACTATTATGACAAATACAGCTGTTTGATGTGCTGTTCATTGTTTCACCACTAGGGATCTAAAGCATCTGGGAACCTCTGGATAGCCAGCCAGCACGCAGGAATGACACTGAAAACAGGAAATGTACTTTATTTCTTAGCTCTCAGGTAGAAGGTTATAGAGGAGAGATGGGGTTAGGGAATCTTCCGCTTCAGGTTCCTATCTCCTAGTCCCCACCAATGGTCATCTCCAGAATCCCCAGCACTCATTACAATAAAAATCACTTTGCCTTTGGCACCCTCATGTAGTGTCTGTCACTCAGTCTCTGTGCCTAGTGTTGCTAGGGACTTTACCTCCAAGCACAAAAAGCCAGTGTTTCTCAATTTCATTTCGCTGTTCAATGTCATTAGGGACTTGGTGGCCAAGTCCAAGCAGTCAGCTGCCCTCCACTCAATCTCGCTCCTCAGTTTCACTAGGGTTTTGCAGCCAAGTTCCAGGCCTCAGTCTTTCTATGTTTGATCTTCCGGCTCCTCACCTTTGTAGTTGCTCCGGGTTTTACCACTGCCCACCGTTAGGCCTTCTTCTCATCTGCTCCATTTTCTAGTTGTTTCAGTAGCTTGCCCCCCTTTCTAGCATTTGGTTTCGAGTCTCCGCTCTTCACCCCCCGACCTTCTTATCAGTTACACACCTGTAGGGGGTATAGTCCTGGGTTTGCACACGTCATTGCCATGGCTGTCTCACATGGCTCCTCATTATCACGACATATCAGCTTTGGCGCACACCTCTCACTCCTGAATTGTATACATGTGTCCATGTATTTTCTGTGGTTATCCTCCAGTGCCTGCCGCTCCCCCTTTGGAGACATCCGGTGGCTCAGCATCTCGCGAGCATCCAGTGCAGGTGCCAATATCCTCGCAGCTGCATTTGTATCTGTCATACGTCAGCATTTAGTTCTTCTGCCTCCCCTCAGCATCCTACTCTCTCTGGCTTTGCCATGTCTCTCCAACAGCTTGTAGATATTTGGCTTGCTCAGGACCTCTCTGCTATACCTCCTTGCTCCTTTTTCCTCTCCCACAGTGCTGCATAGCATACATAAGTATGGCCATGCAAGAAGCACTCGACCTTTTTTTTTTTTTTTTGCTTGATGCTGTGGAGGTACTTCATCACAGGTCAACACACATGGATGGTCTCGCTGTGATTTCACATCCTGTAAAGATGTTGCACATTGCATCCCAACTATCTCTTTTGAGACTTGTACCGTCTTTCTCTCTGTATAATTACAATAATCAGTGAGTGAGTGTAGATACGCATAAAATGCTTCCTCAAAGCATATCACATCTATGCAATGGTCTAAACATGACCGTTTCCATACTACAAGTGACCAAATTAACACGGGGCCTGTTTCAAGAATATATTTGCCTGAGATGGCCCCATTCTTGCTGGCTGTGCAATAGACAAATCATGTGGTCTCTGTCTCAACAGTATATGCCCAGTGTTGCTTCCGCTGGTCCCCAAATCAAATCAAGAGTTCTAGTTCAACAACATATCCTTGCCATGCCCCCCTTCTTAATGCTAGTGCCCAAAGCAAATCAAGCAGTCTGTCTAAACAATATATGTCTGTGCGGCCCCAACTCTGCTTATCTCTCTCTGTGGAAACATACACAAAGTGTACCTCCACTCTGCACACAAACACAGACATGTGCAGTAGCATCTTTCAGCATTCTTATGCGCAGAATGGGATTACCATATTTAAATTATCTTGGACCCAAATAACCATATTGAGTCAAAGAATATGGAAAAATACTACTTTATTATCAGTTCAATAAAGTAGGGAAACCTGGTGAACATCAAATCGTAGTCCACACAGTCTCAATCATATTTCAATTACACAAAGGTTTTGTACCTCGATGTGCATCAGAAACCTATCGGGTGGAGGGCTTGGTTCGGGGAACATATATACCTATATATATTGTTTAGGTTTTAGTAACATAATTGCCTTGAGCCTCCCTCTAACGACGTACAATACAAATTAGTACCTGGCGAGAGTCAAGCAGAATACAACATGCATTCTGATTGGCTCTTGCCGGGTCCTTACCCGGCCGAGAATCCTTTGATTCTCGGCTGGGATTCCCCGCCATCCCCGCTCTGAGCCTCCCCGCGGCTGAGAGGCTGCCTTCGCCCCCAGCCGGGGACTAAGGCAAGGCTTTTTAAGAATGTTTTATACCCTTTCCTCCCTCCTCCCCGCACCCCCACTTACCTTCTTGTTCCTGCTTCCCCGGCGAGGGACGAGGGAAGCCTCCAGCCGTTTGGAGCCTGATCGGAATGCTAGGTGGCTGTAGAGGTTCTGGAGAATGCCTAGCGCTGCTGCCTGCTGAGGATGATGTGCCGCAGTACTACTGCTACTATGATACGTGCGGCATATCGACTAGTTGAAAGAATGTGTCAGCTGCTCCTTGTGAACAAAGCGGCGTGCTTGCCTGTGTTTAATTGTCCTTTGTTGCGTGCGTCCCAATGTGTGATTGTTGTTGCCTTCTGTTGCAGGTGCCAGCCCCAGAGCGAATGGAGCCGCGAGCTGACAGGAAGATGATGCCGGTGCTGGAGCGGGAACGAAGCTGGCACTGGAACGAGGGATGAAGCCGGTGGGGAGATGAGGGACGGAGCTGGTGCTGAAATGAGGGGTCAATCCGGAGCTGCTGGGAGAGTTGCGAGGAGCTGCGTGACAGTAAGGTAAGTCTTCTGAATGCTGATGTCTCTAATGCAAAGGTCTAATGCATGTCTTCTTTTGTTTCTGCAGGTCGGAGCTAGAGTACGGTGGTAAGCGTTCAGCTGCTGGTTGTAGAGTAACGCAAAGTGGGGCTTCACGCTTGGGGTGCGGTTTATATAGGGAAACACTCCTATCAACTAGATATGTAGCCTACAACAATATCCGTGGCCCGAAGGTCGGCCATGTAAGTGGAACCAGGAAGTTAGTTGCAATGCCCCTTGCTTGTATTGAAAGCCAGGTGCACCAAGAAAGCCTCCAACTGGCCCCTACACCCATTCACTTTGATTTAAACATGTTCTTTGTGTGTAAATTAGGGGGAGACCTGACTTCATGCGGTATCATGGGAGGATGTTAGTGTGATTGAATTGTGCTCGGGGAACTAAGCAAGTTTCACCGCGTGAGTATCTGTGGATACGGTGGAGTGTGCATAAGACCCCTCCCTATTCTCTGATCGGAAAAAGGTCTGTTAAGAATGTCACAGAACTTATATACTCAGGATCGCTCAGCGTGATTTCGATTACGCTCGAGGTTTATAGGTGCCTTACCATAGGACCAGGACTATGGAAGTAAAAAGTGATAAATGTTATATAGTTAATTGTGCATGGTATGTACAAAAGCTATGTGTTGGTCACAATTGAAAATAAAGCCAAAACAGACCACCGGGTAGAGCACCCTTGGGTCCTAGTTGTGTAGTGAGAATATCACAAGTAACAAATAGCCAAAAATTATGTTGTGCGACTTACACCCATTAAACATTACAATGTAACAAGCATTACAAAAAGCACATGAAATTCATTTCTTCGTTGAGCCCCCTTGGAGTCAAGGAGCTCAGGCGTTTGATCCAGAAGGCTTCTCTTTGGTCCATCCTTTTCTGAACATTTTCATGGATATCTCTTTTGGTTACCACTTCCAAAATCACAAATAGGATCTGAGCCAGGTTATGTTTTCCATCATCCCAATGTCTGGCCACAGCTGAATTGAGGCTATTGTTCCTTATGCAGGACCTGTGTTCATTCCATCTTGTTTTAGCTACCCATAGGGTCTGGCCCACATAGTATAACCCACACGGGCACTTTATAGCATAAATCACGTTGTAAGAGTCACATGTTGCAAAACTCTTAAGTCTGATTGTCTCCCCCGTATGCGGGTGCTTCACTGATTCGAGGGAGGGGTCTTATGCACACTCCACCGTATCCACAGATACTCAAGCGGTGAAACTGTCTTAGTTCCCCGAGCACAATTCAATCACACTAACATCCTCCCGTGATACCGCATATTTTCTGAAATATACATTTCACATCATACGTACGCTCTCTAACTTCTCTTGAATACGAGTACACTCATTCCGGGGGTGGGGCGCGAGGCGTACGTGCTCCAGCTGGACCACGACGCCTCGTACCGTCTCCATGGTTACATACAAAAGGAAAGTGAACCCGCCGCGAGCGCGCTTTCCAGCGACTCACTCGGCTCACACGACTCGCGAGCACAAGCTGATCGGTAAGAATGGCTCGCACAGTAGATCCAATGTGCTGACTTCTTTTACACTGGAAGCAGTGTGACACCTTATCTTTCTATTTTGTAGATACATCTGTGTACAGGCACGTACATAGACAAGAATTTAACATGACTCAGGTAGGACAAGTTAATTAATTACAAACCTCCAGACATAATACATCATACTGCTAGCTAACTAATCAGTGCATTTATTTTGTTTTTGTTTTTCTTTTCCTATGCGCATGGATGTTTTCTACATATGGTATGTGTTTCCGTATTGATTCAATTGAAATGTTATGGTTTGTCGTCTGAAGATTTACAAAATATGGATGTAATATGAGTTATGTGGTACTTATTTTGCCTTAATACAGCCCTGAAGAAGGTTTAATTCGAAATGCATTGGCACTAGTGTATTATAGGCAATCCAAGATGGAAACTCATTTATCGATGTGCAAGATTATGTCATTTTAAGGAAAACTCCAGGAATGTGAATTAAACATACCATGCTATAAAACATATACTTTTTGAATTAATTATTCAATTTTGATCAAGACTGTTAGGCGTACTTTATATTTTACAAATTAGCAGCAACCACATGGGGCTAACTGAGAAGCGCCATTCCTAACAAAGTAGAGTTACTTTGTTTTTGGATACTTCAAGTTTTGACTGGTCCTAGTGCTATGGGACCATTATGGACTAGCAGCTCCAGGCAAAAAATTTTGAGTATTTAATTTGACTCACCTAAAGAATCCTACTACTTAAAGATTGAATAAAAGTGGTGCCCTCCTCTCCCTCCATACATTTTTGATATTATTTGGGTGACCATATATGTGGTGACGGGGGCAAAAAAATTTTTTTTTTTAAAAAAATAATTTAAAAAAATGAAACAATTTTTCGCCGATATTTTTGCATGGCGATATTTTTGTGGCGACATTATTACATAGAACCCTTTTCTCTCCTCCTTTCCCTTCTCCCTTTTCCTATCTCCTCCCTTTACTTTCTTCTATGCACTTACTCTATCAGAATTGTCCCTGGACCTAATATGATAGCAACCTCGTCTGTTTCCTACACCCTCCCATTACTGTTTTTTTCCTCCCCACGACTCCTCCAGCACTATCTGAAATGTCATCAGGCCTAGTATGATAGTCGCTTGTTTTGTTCCTATCCTCCCTTTCTGCACTCCTCTCCCTCACCTTTTGTTTTTCTCCGGCTCTACCAGAAATGTCGTCAGGCCTAGTACGGTAGTCGCCTGTCTACACCTTCCCACTCTCCCCCTCCCTTCCTTATCTATGTCTTAGCTCTTGCACTATCTGAAATGTCGTCAGGCCGAGTACGATAGTTAATTTCCCATCCTTACCGTTCATGGCCTGTAAGAATGTGGTTGTATTTTCCCTTGTTCCCTCCCTTGCCTTGAAGCGCTTTGAAACACATTGTGTATAGGTGCTATATAAATAAACAATCATATCATATCATATCATATGAGTGTGGAGCGATTCTGGTGGTGGGCCTGACAATCGCTCTGCTCCCCACCCAGGGGTATGATCAGCCTTCTCCTGCCACCTCTCCCAGAGTGGTTGCATACCTTGTTCTCTGTGGCAGTCCTCCATGGGAAGACTGGGAGCTTCGGGTTGGCATCTTTGGCTTTTCAGCAGCTCCTCTCTTCATGGCTGGTATTGGCGTCAGGACCTTTCCCCTCCAGTTCCCGCCTTATTCAGTGGTTCTTCACTCTTGGACCACCATCGGTCTCTCAGTTTGAGAGACACTGGACATCCCCAGCTTCTACTTCTTCTGCCAGCATCTCACCATTCCGTGGGTCCCTCCATTCCCTTGAACGCCATGCCAGGCGCTGCTCTGCCTCCATGGGACACCACCTCTGCTGTTCTTCAGGCGACTCGTCTGCCTCTCCCATTGTTGAATGCACCTTTGCGCTTCAGCCCAAAAAGAGATGTGTTCATTCTCTGTTTTTTTCCCTTCAGATTCTGGTGGTATCTGAAAGGAATTCAGAAGATAAATCAGCCAGCCCTGTATGTATGTGTGAGTCAGTGTACCATTCAATTCCCATATAACCAGCAATGGTCTTAGTTTCTTGGGACAGAGGAGGATAACGAGTATCCCTGTCTGGGGACAGCCTGTCCTCCGATGGGGGAATCACCCCAGTGATATCCCACTTGCCCTGTACCCTACGGTGCCTGAAGCTTAGCAGGCTTACCTCCATAGTCCCAAAGGATGTGACTCCCCCCTGGGGAGAGGGGACAAATTCCCTAGATTCGTCAATAAATGTCCAGATCACATCTGTGGTTCAGTCATGTCATCTTCATCTTTATAATATCCTCGTCTAATGTTTTGCTGCCAACTATTGTCTTATCATGCCTCAATTATTGTCGTTCTCGATGGGTGGAACTTCCTAATTGTGCATTCCACCCACTTTGCTCTGTTTTGCATTTAGCTGTGAGGATTCTGTTCTGCTTAAATTCTTCATCCAGTAGTTTTCTGTATTTGCCCAATTGTGGTGGTTGCTGATCTCCTGTAGAATTGAGTTTCATTTTCTTTGTATTGTCTTTATAAGTATTCATGCCTTGGCTCCTGGGTATCTTTTGGAGTTGATGGCTTTATACCATGAAGCTAGGACTCTTTGATCTGTTTTCCAATTTCTTCTTTCTGCTTTTTGGCCTCCATGTAATCTTGTCGTTTTCTTTCTTTTCAAGTTCTGGCTCCCAAATGATGACATTTTCTTGCTTTGGATATGCATTCTTGCTCAAACTTAATTCAATTCAAAAACATCTCAAGCTTTATATTTTGCACATTGCTACGACTCATAATTTAGCCTTCTCAGATTTGGTCCTATTTTGTCATAACTGTAGTTATCTTATGGTTCATTTTATTTTTTGCCTAATTTTGTGCAGTACTTTGGATAAAGGTGCTATATAATTACCTTATAAATAATATACACATGTGAACAAGTGACAGGGACTTTGCGAAAGGCGTAATACTGCCACAATTTTGGCTCTACCTTTTTGGGACCATCAATGTGATGGCCTTTTTAAATTGATGGGCCTCATTACGAGTCCAGCAGCAACCTGCCGGTTTTTCCGGCTTGCTTACCGCCGGACTCGTATTACCATTCCACCTCCATGACTCCCGGAATTACCAGGCATTACGACCCTGGTGTCCCGGGAATTCCGGAGGCGGAATTCGGTAAATCCCCATTCCCATTGAGTCCTATAGGACTCAATGGGAATGGGGAAGTGGAAACACCGGCACCATCTCGTGATGGTGTTGGTGTTTCCACGTCCGCCTGCAGGCGGGCGGTGTTAAACCCACTAGGTCAGACCTGGCGGGAATGCCACCTCCCGCCTGCAGGACTCGAGATCAGGCCGTGCGGAAATATCAGTGGCGGCGGGTTTACCGCCACTTTTATTTCCGGACCGCCCGACTCGTAATGAGGCCCGATGTCTACAATAAAGAAGAACTCATTGTTTCAAGACAACACGCTTCAGGGAGTGCAGCTCAATGCCTGGTGTCTACATCAGTAAAGAAATAATGTATATTACACAGCCCATGGTAGTGGCCGTGTAGTTATGGTTAAGTTGCTAATCCCATAGGAAGAGCACTTTTTGGGCGGCTTATAACTTCGCTCTCCCTGGACGAATCCTCGCCAAACTTTGCAGAACAAGCATACGGCCCACTCAGAATCTTACTGCAAAGTTTGGTGAGGTTTGGTCCAATGGGGGGCAAAGTTATAGGGGGGGTCCCCACATTTCTTTTTTTCCCCATAGACTGAATGGGGAAAAACTTTGCTCATGCCTACAGCCCAAACCGCTGGACAGAATTTCACCAAATTTGCGGCAGGAGCAGCGGCTTGGTCCCGAAAGCGTGCTTTTGTAAATTTGGTGAAAATCCGTCCATTAGTTTTTTATACAATGACCAAAAAGTAGGTCACAAAAAATTAGTGATATCTATGTCCGCTCTGCGGACACACTTCCCTGTTCGCTCCACGGACAGGTCAGCCATTGGTTAATCGGCTTGTGTCATGTCTGCGGACATACGACGTGTTCGCTGATTGGAATGAAGCGTGAGGTGCGTCAGATTGTTTTGATGGGGATTTGTGGACAGCACAGTGATGAACGGGGGAGAAATACAACTTTGAGGAGTGTGGGAGTGTGTTGGTGTGTAAGAGTGCTTGGGGAGGGTGGGGGAGTTAGAGATGGCTCAAATGCTGTATTTGTTTAAGTGGCAGGCGTCCCTGATATGCTCGTCATGTCCGCGGTCACCGTGGCTGTCCGCGGACATACAAAACGCCCATATAGCATAGTTAAAATGTTTGATTCTATGGGTGTGATCTATGGGTGTGATATTCTGCGTTGGTTGTGGCCAGGGCCTAAAGTCGTGGGTTCATATCACACCCATAGATCACACCCATAGAATCAAATATCTATGAAATATCCGCAAATCTACAGTTTGGCGCCAGGCTCATAACCATCATGAAGACCAACATTAGAATGGGACTATTTACTTGGGACTATTTAACTTGGGGGGGTTCAGCCAACATGGAGGCACACACATAGCTCAGTTACAAGGAACTGAGCTATGCGGTCTAGTCTTTTGGGTGTGGCAGGCCTGGGACTACTTTACCTGGACTACTTTGGGTGTGGCAGGCCTGTACTATTTCACCTGGACTACTTTACCTGAGAATATTTAAACCGCACCCAAACAGCAGAACATGCTTTGCGTTATTCTGCTGTGGGCAGCGTAACACTCACCGTGTCCAGTTCTTTGATGCCAGCTTACCTGAAACCAAGGACCTGCAGAGAGAGAAAGAACACTACGAAACTTACCTGGAACAGTATCCTATCTTCACTCTATCGCCGACTTCAGTTCCACTCACCTGAAGGTGCGAACTCCATCATCCGGCACCACATGCATCCTGGAATACCATAACCTGGAAAGAGGAGAAAGAAAGACAGCATTAGTAAGTGTTTACTCACGTTTCCTCCCGAATGAAGAAAGCCACCCAATTCTTACCTGGGTAGTCATCTCCAGGTCAGTATCATTGCTGGAACATTATGGCGCTCTGTGAGGGACATGGCAACCTGCAAGGAGAGAAAAGACACAGGTTAGCAATATAAAAGGCGAAACAGCACCGCACATTGCGCATTACTCACTGGACAGCATCGCGCACACCGTGCTTTCGCCTACCGGCCCATGCTCATTTTCAAACTGCATGACAACACCAAAATACCTTTCCATACCTAAAAGGAAAGAAGCAAGACATAATTATTCAAACTAAGAGATACATAAGAGCTGCATATAAAGACTGTAAAGCAGCAAACCTACAGAGTCGCAGCAGGCCTGGATTCCCACAGGGGAGGCTTGCACCAGTGAAGTATCTTGGTCGCTGCTCGCTCCCCACATCTACATGCCCCTGCCACAAGGAGCAGGATGGAGAATCCACCTTTTACAATATTAAGACCCATCTTTAACCAGAGGCCTTACCAAGGGACCGGGAGAGGGTTTGAGAGTGCAAATCATCCAACCAGGGCTGGGTGGCATCCCTGTGGATACCAGGTGAGCGTAACACTTGGGTAACTGGAGCAGATATTCTTTTTCAATTTCTGTGGTAAAAGAAAAGATCATGTTAGTGTAGGTAGTTTATAAAGACTTATTGCATTGCATAATAGACATTTCTGCTTTTTTTTACCCTCATATTTAGTAGTTTACAAACCACTATACTGTGCAATTGGTCAGTTTCTGTGTTTGTTTCTTAAATCTTTGGGTCTGTGGAAAAAAAAAATTCATGTTGGATAAAAAAAACGTTTTTTTGTTATGGTACAGTACATTTCTTTCTTTGTTTTCAGTGTTTACTTCTTGTTTCTGGCTAATGTTCTATCTGTTGGCTTGATACAGATTGTTAGATACCTGTTGGAGAAATCTAACGGTTATAGTTTTTTATTTATATTCTCAAGTTGCTCATCCATCTGTTGGGTTGTTGCTGATTTTTGGGGCAGTTAGATACCTGTTGGCGTATTATAACTGTTTATAGTTTTCTAATTGAAGTTTTATTAATGTTTATGCACAGATCAGTTATTACATTTTGGTTTTAAGAATATTAAATAAGCATTTATAAGATTTGCTGGTAATCTCTGCTTTAGAGTAATGGTACTATCATTACATTTGAACCATCCACAATTATTTTTAGATATGCAGTGTAGTGACCTGCATTGGTTGTGGCTCCTGTGTGGTAGATTATGCCTATTGTTGTGAAGGTTTTCTTACCAAGTGATACTTGACCATGTGTGAATCCAATTAGCTTGCAGTTGTTTTTGGTACCATCTGCATTGTAACGCAGAAGCATTAGTATTATGTATTTACTATGTGTTTGTATTTGTAAGGTGGAGCGATTATCTGAATTGCAGGTAGTACATAATCTGCCATGGTTTTAATTTTGTACAAGTTGCTGAAATGGAACGGATTCACAGTTAAGTATGGATACATACACAAAGCGTTCATTAGGGATGTGTTCCTGTGCCACCTTGTTGCAGAGAGTGCATGTATGTTTCCTCATGTATGAAATCTGGAAGGTTTCATTTATAGGTATGCTTTTGTTTTCCAGTACTTGTAGTAAGTACATTAGAAATTCTTGTGGATCTTCTTGTGAGTTTATAGTGAATATCACCATTCCAGCACAGTAGTCAAATTCTTGTCTTATTCCATGAACACTGTATGTGTTGTCAGGATTGTTGCTTGAATTTCTATGAAGGACTAACATTTGCAAACATAATTGGTCTGTATTGTGTAGGTAAATGTTGTCAACAATTGGTGGCAATTGGAATTGAATATTTATTGCTACATTTGCATAGCAATTTACAACAGTTATATTTGAAAATTTGAATGGACCAGATAGTTCTGTGTCCAAGTCATTTTTTCATAGTGTTTGTTGCTTCTTTGAAGAAGTACCTGAGTTACTTTGAGTAGTAGATTCTTCTTTGGTTGTAGTAACTGATGAAGTATTAGCTTCTTTTACTCTCTTTGGAGGATTTGCAGTGAGATCTTGTTGCATTTCTGTTTGAAGTAATTTTCTTTTACAACGTTTTGTTTTTTGTGGAACAGGATAGGTTTTTAGATGGGGTGTACAGTGAACATAGTCTATTGTATTCTAAAATGCAAGGAATTTCAGTGTTTACTTTACTTGCATCAAAGTTGAGTAGAAATAGACTTTCAAGTGTATGTAAGCGTGATAGTGCTACGTAGCTCATGCCTTCTTTAAAGACTGTGTTCCCAATATCTATTAATGCTTTATCTAGGGTAAGACCTTGTGATTTGTGAATGGTGACTGTGTATGCTAGAGTTAGAGAAAATTGCTCTCTGTGTACATACATGTCTTTGAAAAGAAGGAATCGAGCTGCTGAGCGTCCTATCTTTTTTACTTCTGATAGTTTGTCAAAGAGAATATTGACAAACTGAATGTTGTTGTCACGTGGTACGTTTGAAAGCCAACAACTGTACCAAGTGCTCCATTAACTTGTCCTTGCTCCACGTCAAGGTTACGATTAAGCATTAATCTAAAGTTTAAAGATAATTTAATATTTTCTCCGAACCAGCTCTGTTACAGATAGAGTTTTCTAAGGTATTTAGTCTTGTTGTGGCTTGTTGACACATGGGTAGTGTCATACCATGTACTTCCAGTTTGTCTGTGGAACACATTTCAATTATTGGTTGCATTTCTTTTTTCAACATTGTTTCATTGAATTTTGAACAGCTTGCAAGAGTTGACATTAAGGACATACAAGTGACATTTTTCTGTGCTAGTTTTTCCTTGACATCAGAAGAACATGAACTATGGCCATACAGTGCATGGATGTGCCGTTTTTTAATATTGATTGTGCTTCTTGAGGTAGTACACCAACTCTCATACTTTTTAAAATGTTGCTGTATGTGAGGTCTGTTAATTCTCTGTATTGGAAATGTTGCCAAAGGTTGACATTTCCTATGCTGCCAACAGTTTTACGGCAGAGTTTGTGTCCTAAGGTTTTCAAAATAGGTTCACCTTTCACTGGTGTCAATTGGAGAAGATCTCCGAAAACAATAATTTGTTTTCCTCCAAAAGAGCTCTTTGTAGTTTTTTTCAGTACTTCTTGTAATCTGAGGTGAATCAAGGCCAACATTAGGTTGGAGACCATGCTTACTTCATCTATTAGTAGCATTTTCATTTGTTTTAACACTCTGCATAGTTCCATTGCAGCTTCTGTAGAAAGTTTGTAATATTCTAATTTGTTTTGGAAGGAGTAATAATCGGTGTAAAGTGACACTGCCTATGTTGTAGGCAGCTAAACCTGTGGGGGCAGTTACAACAGCTGACAGTTTGTTGTTTGCCAATTGTTGAAGGAACTTGCTGATGATTTTGATTAAGAATGTTTTGCCAGAACCAGCTTGACCACTGACGTATAGTAGTATAGGTTTGTAATTTTGGCAGGTACATTCTTTATTTTCATGTTGTACACAAAGTGCAATTTCTTTTGTTACTTCTTCAAAAATGGTATGTTGCTCATTGTTCAGTTTTGATTGCAGTACAGTTAAGTCTTATGTATCTTCTTCATAATGACACATGGTGTTTTCTACTTCTGTCATAGCTAATTCTGCCTCATTTACTGTTAGTGGCTGTCCCAGTGGTTCTTGGCTTCCTGTTACCGAAGGTTGACTACTGTCGGGAATGTCCTTCTCTAGTTGGGCTTGAGTTGTTCTTTGTGTTGCTGTTCATTGTGCAACATTGTTTTGTACTGTGTAAAGTTTACATCGGTTTAGTGCTTTCTTTTGCTTTGAAAGCGTCTTCCAAGGAGTCATAGGGCCTCATTACGACCCAGGCGGTAAGTTACCGCCTGGGCCGTGACTTTACCACCATGGCGTAAACTATGTTTACGCCATGGTGGTTGGCGGATTTACCGCCCCATTCCAACCTTGGCGGGGCGGTAAATCCCCATTTTCCCATTTTCCCTTCCCCATTCCCATTTTGCCCCATAGGGCATAATGGGAGTGGGGAAGGCGTTAATTACGCCACCGTAAATTACGGTGGCGTAATTAACATCAAGGTCCCTTAGCGCCATGGATTTTAACACCTGCTAACAGCAGGTGTTAAAACCACCATTACGCTAAGGGACCTCGGAATCAGGCGGTAAGGGTCGGCGCTGTTTACGCCGCCGTAAAACCCTTACCGCCTGAGTCGTAATGAGGCCCATAGACATCTAGTAACTCTTCTTCTTTTCACCATGGTTTAAAAAGTTGTAGCAGGGACATATAATATAGTTCTTTATGTTGAGGAGTTTTAAATGACAATTTCATATGATTAATTAATCTTCGTTTGGTAAGTTTCACTAAGCTGCCTTCACAATTTGAAACTCTGTATCTACCTTTATTTTCATCTGGTTTTATACTATTTGTGTATGTGAAGTTTTGGGCTATGTGGTATAGAGACATGGTTTCTAAAGTGGTACTCCTGTTTGGGTAATATGTGTCTAGTAAATTGTTTTTCAAAATGTCTTGGCTGTTGGGATCATTTTTGGCTATTGTTTCTATGTTGTTGTATGATTTGAGAACTCTTTTTCTAGATTAGGCAGGACCAAGATTTAGCCATACTATATTTTCAGATTGTCCATCCAAAGCAGTACCGGTTAAACGATCTGCAGCTTCATAACAGCCACATTCTGTATGAAATAGAATTTTTATGCCTAAAATGTACAATTTCTGAGACAGTGTTTTGTCCGATGATAGGTCATCACAGAGGTCTTGAAGCTCTGTTTTTTCTGCTTTGGTTAAGTAGGCTGTAACATATTGTGCAACTGCAGTGGAATTGTCTGCAATGTACTGCACATCTATGTTTACATTCCAACAGAGGGCAATGATTGCTTTGTAATCATTGATATATTTTGCTTCTTCTGTTCTTTTTATGTAATATGTGTTCTTAGGTGATTTACTTTTAACAATATGTCTAACTGAAGACATGAAGTTGTTTACTTGACCTGTTGCTGTAACTGGTGTAGGGAAACCAAAGCGCCATTTGGTGTAGTATTTCCCTTTGTTTTTGTATTTGCAACAACAATATTTCCCACATTTGTGTCTTTGAAATTGTACAATTTGTGCATGAAGATCACTATTTGTTGCTTCTGTTGGAATTTCACAAGTGACATATTTTTCGATAAACTGTAAAACAGTGGCATCACTGTCTTGACCAAATTTAGGAGCATCTTTAATCCATAAAAGCATGTGGATATGTGGTGCTCCTCTGGCTTGGTATTCTTTTATCCAAAAGAAGTATTGTACTTCTCCGAGTGGAGGAACAGTTTTATTACAAACAAAGTGTAGCATAGCAATGAAGCGATGATGGAAATATCTTGAAACATTAACAGGATCTAGAGAGCAAAGTTCTCCAGGTGTTTATATATCTATATTTGTTTTGTTTTTGTTTGATATGCGTAGCAAATCATGTAAATCTTCCCATGCATATTCTGCACAACTTAATGTAACAAACCAAGTGGGTGGCCCAAGGTTTCTTATCATACAATGTGCATCTCCGTCACGTCGGAACCAGTACTCTTTAGTACTGCGCCTGTTTGCTAACAGATTTGTAATGCTTGATTTTAAAACCACATCTTTTTCTTGCACTTTTTGTATTGCATAGCTGATCAATTTTGAAAGTGGGTACCTGACATCAATGTGTGTGCAACTCCGTAGCATAGAGTTGCTAGTTCACTTTCAAAGAGTAGGTGGTATTCTGATGCTGTTATCTAAATGGGTCCATCATCATACCTTCCTCCTTTCCCAGTAGGAAAGAGTAGAGTGCAAAGCATGTGCTTCTATACCTTTTTCCCATATGCTGATTGGTGATCCTTTGGCTTGTCGCATTTGTTACGTTTCCAGTGCATCATCCATGGTGTCTTTAGAGTGTAATGGATGAATTGTATAATGGTCTAAAATATTGGATACTGTAGCAGGATCTAGAAGTTCAAATTGACTATTTTCTGGTGACTTTTGAATTATTTCAGTTGTTTCCCTCAGGTTTTCTTCAATATTAATTTCTTTGTGGTATTCATTGTTGTCTTTTAGATATTGCAAGGCTTGTCTAACTTTATGTAAGCCTATGAGTTGTTGCCAAATTCTTTTGTCTTTTATAGGTACACCATTTACTAAGACAATTAAAGATTGCTCTATTGGACGTTGCACTTTGGAGGGTGTACATTTTCTTTCAGTTCTAATGGTAAATAAACTACTTTGCTACGGATGCCTTTCACTAATTCTGAGGGAGGTAATTTTGCTGTTTTTGGTTGAAGGCGTATTGTTGCTTGAAATTGATGCACTGTTTGAATTAGGATGCTCTCATATAAATTGAATTGTTGCAAGGGTTTTGGTAGTGGGAATAATTCTAAGTTATTTGTGATAGCACGAGAAGGAGTTTTTTGGTTGTTGTCAAGTTTTGCAGTGCAGTAACTGCAAAGTATTAAGGGGTCATTTATTTTGTATTTGTTTTCTGCTATAAGGTAGAGAGCTAATTCAAACCATTTGTAATCTTCATTGTCTTATATTTTGTAAGTTATGTCTACAGTTTTTGTGCTACTTTTATAAAAAAATTCTGCGGCACCACAACACACATAGTTTTGTACTTCAGCGGATGTACTTTTACATTTTATAATTTCTTTTTTGTATGTGTGTAGTAGAAGGTTTGCTTTCTGTAGAATTGTTCCTAGTCTGTTGTAAAGCTACTGCATTTTGTAAGTGGCTTTGACTTACATTCATTTGTATATTGGACGTTTTGGTTCAGTCTGATGGAGAGGTGATACTGAGTTTTCTGGGGATATTTTTGTGAGCAGTGTTTCTTGTCCCATAATGGTATTACGTTTTTCATACCCATGTCCACTGCTATGTATGGCAATTGTGTTGGTTTGCTTTTGTTTGTATGCTTCTTTATCGAAATATGGTTCTGTGCTCGTGGTGTGACTCCATTCACCTCCACAGATATTTAAGAAGTTTTTTTGTTGACATTCCATTTATTGAGAAGTTTTCTTTGTAATTTAGTAGTTCGTTTTTTTAGTGGTTTCATTCTGTTTAACACTAAAATAAATAACTTCCTTTTGTGAAGGATTGCACTATGAGAGCTTCAAAGATGAATTTTCTACAGTAGGTTTTAAGGGTTGTGCATGATTTCTCTCCTGTTTTTTATAAGATTCTGAAGGACTCTGTGGCGGAACATTTTTAGTAAAAAAAATGTTTGTATGGTTACTTGCCACTACATCAAGATTTATAGGAGCAGTGTTAGCAGTAGTGGTAGTTGAATTCTTGTTAATCACTTTTTGTTTCATTTTACATTTTGAAAGAGGAGGCAAAGTCTTTGTACTGGAAGCTTGTTTTTTTTCGCTTAATGACTATTAGATCTTTTTTTTTAACTTTTTGTACAAATTCTGCTAGAGATGGATGCTTGTTTTGGACACTTATTTTCATTTGCTCTACTTCTGTGTTGCTTTCTACGGACTTGCTTTTTGGTAGGTATTCTTTGGGGTCTGTTGAAAAAAAAGAAGGTATTAGTTGGGCTGTTCTGCAATGTATGTGTGCTGTGTGCATGGGTGTCTGAGTATGATGGTAAGGATATATGTGGTGGTGTGTGATTGTGCATTGGGCAACTGCAACTAGTTGGGAAGGCTATTCTTGTATCTGTGTGTTACTATACTGGGGTTCAAATGACAGTATAAAGCAAGATAGTGGTGAGGAGAAGCACTAATACTAAATCTAATTGTATAGAATTAAAACAGGTCTTTGTTCTGCAATACTAACATTCTAGTGGCTGATTTATGGAATTTGTACACCGAAAAATGGGGATTTGTGTGCCATTCTGCCTGCAAATCCCTGTTTAACAAATGGGGATTTGTGGGCAGAATGGTGCACAAATCCCAATTTTTCAGCACACAAAGTCCATTAATCAACCCCACAGTGTGTATGAGTCCCAATTAGAATATTATGGTAGTATTGTACCTACTCTTTCTGTTTGGAATGAGCAGGTTTCTTCTGAGTTGTTGTTTGTACTTCAGATGCTGCTGGTTTTCAGGAAATTGGTCTTCATTGCAATTGTAAAAGAAACAAGTTAATAATTTTGTTTGTTTATAGAAATGATGTTAATTTAGACATTGATTTTTATGTTTTTGTAGTAGTATTCTCGTTTGATAACTGAGCATAGTATGCACATGCACTTCCCTTTGCCTATGTGCATCCTGTATATTTTACTTAGAATTTGTTAGTTGAACTTGCTTTACAAATACATATAATAGTAAGCGTATAAAGCTCATTTGGCTTTTTAAGACTGTGCTATTGGGTGTTAGGAGATAGAAGAAATAATGATATAATCATTTTACAATTTTTATAAGGTAAATGGCAGAAACTGTGTAGAAAAGCATAGAATGTATGCATTTGTGAAGGTGTGGGTAATAAATTAGTAGGATGTGATGTACAGGCAGTGGTGTTATTTCAGCTGGGATCTTTTCAATGATAGTGTCTATCTGTGTGAGTGTATAGAGATGCATGAAGTTATCCTGGCTGTGTGTAATTTTATAATACACTACTAAGTGTTTTTCTAAAATTATACTGTTATTTCTCCCATCTTTTATTATTATAATTTTTTAGATAGTTGTGTGTGTGACAAAAAAAAGAATTTAGATAGCAGGCAGGTTAGGAAGTGATAGTTCGTTATAGCAGATGGGATAAATAATAGTAAGTTCATTTTATAGGTTATACAGGTTAAGTGTCAGTTACTCTGTTTATATGCATTTGTAAGAGTTGTACATGTACTGTGCATAAAATATGCATACCTTTAGTTTGTATTCATGCATGTGGATATGCATGCTGCTGCAAGTAGAAATCTTGGAGACTTGTACAGTAGTTTTTGTAGCAGGTGTTTTCCAATGATATGAGACTTGTACTCAGAGTGATCAACAGTACATTTGAAGAGCTGAACTATGATGATGGAGTTAGATGTAGAGGTCTTGGATGTGATTGGTGGATGGTTGTGTGACTGCTTAGCTGTATCCAATGAGGGAATGGCACAGAGAGTGAAGTGGAAAGGGTAGAAGGGCTGTCTAAGAGTTGCACGCTCCGCGGACACCGTGGCTGTCCGTGGACAGGGTGTGCCACATTTGGGATTTTCCAGCAAATCCAGCATGGAAAGGGGACTTTAGGGATTAGCCAATCAGGTGTTGAGGTTGTGGATTTGTGGTGAAAGAGGCTGTGTGTAGTGACGATGGCAGAGGTGGAGAAAGTGAGGGTGTTGGTGGTTGGAGATATGTTTTTGCCTGGTTTACAGCAGTATGCTCAATGCAGACATTTGGCAAACAATGTTGATGTTAAAGGAGTGGAGGCGGTGTGGAGCACTGTGCCTGATTGCAATGCACAGGGAATTGTACACGTTTATGAAGATATGGGCAGGATGAACAGTCCCCATGTGGTAGTTTTGCACTATGGTGGTTTGCATTTGGGCTATGTCAGTGCCCCTACTTTGTTGGCTGATATGGAACACTTGGTTCAAGCAGTAATGAACATCCTTCCAAATGCCAAAGTTATTTTTTCCGGATTAGTACATAGGGTAATATGGGACAATGGGTCTGTTTTTTGTCCTCAGCAAAACATTGCTAAGTGTGCATCAACCAAGGCATGTGTGCTTTCATGCTTAGAGCTGGTATGTTCTTCTGTAGTAATGAGAATAATGATTCCAGTAATGCTGTTTATTTTAACGAAGATGACATTTCTTTATCTTTTACGGGAAATGCCATTCTGTTTTGGAATGTAAGGGTTGCTTTGAAGAAGGTTTTAGGAGTAAAGTAAAAAAAAAAAAAAGAAAATAAAATACAAAATAACAGGTGTCTGTCAAGCATCTGCAAAAACCCCAAAAACAACAGCTCTTTTCAGAGCCAACCTCAAAGGGGAAATGGGGAACACTATTTAAATTTAAATTCACCATGCTCAGATTTTCGATATGTCTGCAGACATGGCAGAAGTCCACGGACACTGCGTATTACATACAGGGATTTTGGGGAGGAGAGGTATGCAAATGAGAAAGAGTAGAGCAAGGGATTGGCCAATAAAGTTTACTGTGTGTGTTGTGTAAGGACAGAGTTTGTTAGGAAGTATTTTTCTTGAGAGAAGAACAGATAGCTATGGCTGTGTGTTTTAGAAAACACATTATCTGGATTTTGGGAGACTCATGGATACATTTGTTGGAGGTGCATGCAGAACACTGTGGAGTAGCTGCAGATCTTGGATTCCCTCATGTGGAAGTGCACTGGCATGGAGTGCATGGAATGAAGTGGCTGGACTTGGTACCTCTCTGTGCTACTTTGGAGACACAGCATCATCCAGACATAATTATAATACATTGTGGAGGGAACAGTTTAGGACATGTGTCTGGAATTGCTTTGCAATTTGCAATGAAAGAAGGACTTGGGAAGGTCATGGACATGTTTCCAAATTCTCAAGTATTTTTTTCTCGTATTGAGCAGAGACAAATGTGGCTGTGTTCTTCTTCATTTGATCCACAAATGGAGAAAGCGAGGCACAATATCAATAAGGCTGTTGTGCCTTTCTGAGAGATGTTGGCATGTCCTCTTTTCACAATGAAAATATTATGTATCGTAGCACATACATTTTTCACAGAGATGGAGTCCATTTTATGCTGGCAATCAGATTTTTCTGAGAAATGTACAAAATGCATTGCGACCTTTTTTGGAATTACAGCCATCCATTTTGTAGTAGGTGTTGACCATTTGAAGTTTTTCAAACGCAAACAAACACCACCAAAAGGCTCTTTTAAGAGCCACCACTTCCTCCCAGAGAAAAGTGCAATGGTTATGATATAGCAGCACCCCTAAAAAAATGAATGTCCGCGGACTGTCCGCGGACTCCTAAAAAAATGCTCAGGGCCCTGCTCCATTTATTTGCCACTTCTATTTTTAAACTGTGAAAGGCGGCTCTGAAAAGAGGCTTTTATTGTTTTTTTTTTGTTGTTTTATTTTTTTGTTTTTTTACACACAACACACTAGGAAAGGAGGGGAAAGGAGGGTAAGGAAGGGGCACCAACCATGGGGATAAGAAAGGGCAGGTGGAGAGAGGAAGATGCAGGGTGGTCCTTATTCAGGTAGTGGGCAGTTCTTCTTGTGCTCCTTGACCGCAGTCTCGAAAGCACTTTGAAGATTCTCCCCCCTGCAGAGTACTGCGTTGCAGTACATACACAATATTATGCCCCTTAAAAGGTAAGGTTCAACAGAATCGTGGATGGCCTGTGAGGCAGCTGGAGTGATGCGCTCTCCCACAGGAGTGTCTCTTGTGGTGACAGGAGCAGAAGCGGAGGATCTTGTAGAGGAACTCAACCTACTACATTTATCACAAGGTACAACCTTGCGAACGGCCCCACAGTGGAACGACCTTAGGTGTCGCTTCATGGATGTGGTACCAGAGCTGTACGAACGAGGCCTCCCACGACACAATACCATTTTACACTGGTTGCAGGTGACCTTGTTCGCACGTGCTTTTGGAATGTCACCATGAATGGTAAACAACCGCCACACCCAAGACTCACGGTGAGTGCTGGTAGTAGGGACTTCCACTACCTCATCCTCTTCATCCTCCTCATCTACATCCTCATCCTGTTCCCCTCTGCAGGCCTTTGGGGAGGTGGTGGTGGTGGAGGGGGTGGGGCTGGTGCTGAGGCAGAAGCAGCACCAGCTGGAACAACAGCAGCCATGGATGCCATCAGGTTTGATGATGGAACAGCAAAGGCAGCAAAAGCGGGTCACCTTCAATAGTAGGAAGACAGAATAAATTTTATAGGGGTGTTGGTGTGCACTCTGAGGAAAGCGAGGCGCAATGTCAATAAGGCTGTTTGTGCCTTTCTAAGAGATGTTGGCATGTCCTCTTTTCACAATGAAAATATTATGTATCGTAGCACATACATTTTTCGCAGAGATGGAGTCCATTTTATGCTGGCAATCAGATTTTTCGGAGAAATGTACAAAATGCATTGTGACCTTTTTTGGAATTACAGCCATCCATTTTGTAGTAGGTGTTGACCATTTGAAGTTTTTCAAACACAAACAAATACCACCAAAAGGCTCTTTTAAGAGCCACCACTTCCTCCCAGAGAAAAGTGCAATGGTTATGATATAGCAGCACTCCTAAATAAATAAATGTCCGCGGACTGTCCGCGGACTCCTAAAAAAATGCACAGGGCCCTGCTCCATTTATTTGCCACTTTGATGTCCTGGGTGTTAGTCTTAGCAATGCACGGTGGTGGCGCAAGTTATGGTTGCTTAGCTTACCATAACTGGCGAATTTCAGGGGTTTTCGATTTTACTTTGAACCATAACGTTCCTTTAACAAAGTTTTTTACTGGATTTCAAAGGTTTTTAGTAGCACAGCGTAACCATAACGTCCCTTTTATATATATATATATATATTCACAGAAAAAATATTTTTAAAGAGACGTTATGGTTACAAGTAAAACTGAAAAACTTCAGAAATTCACCAGTTATGGTAAGCTAAGCAACCATAACTCATGCCACCACCGTGCACTGCTAGGTCTAACACCCAGGACATGAAAGATGACATCACAAATGTCAACTCTGACGTCCACGAATAGTCCAGATGTCCGGTGAAGTCCTATAATGTTCGAGAACATATGGGAAGTTCGGGGCATCTCTGCTCATTTCTGCATTACAGGGTTTTTGAAAAGCAGTTTTTGAGTGGCTTATAACTTTGGCGGCACTCAATGAAACTGCATGAAATATTGCAATTCCAGGGAACAAAATTAGAGGGAGGGTCCCAAAATATTTTAAAGGCTTATAGATGTGGTGCCATTTGACGAATCTGGACAAAGGTTGCAAAAAGATGTTAGACCTAGAGATGAATGTTTTTGCAAAGTTTGTTGGGATTTTGTCAAGAGAAGGCAAACTTAGACGGGGGTCTCAACATTTTTAGATGGCTTATAACTTTGTTGCCATTTGACGAATGTGGAGAAAAGTTTTCAGAAAGATTATAGACCCAACCTTGAATGTTTGTGTAAAGTCTGAATCAGTTTTGTCAAGTGGGGTCTAAGTTATATGACTATTTTATGTATGTATATTTTGACACTTTTCAAAAAATAAAACATGGGTGGATTTGCAGCAAACTCATGCAAGGAACATGGGCAAGGACCTGAAAGCATGGTTTTACAAATGTGTCTGTTTTTTATTTTTGAAAAGTGTCATAATGTAAGTACAAAAAGAAAGTGATATACCTTTGGTGACTGAGGAATAGCCTGTCGCCATGAGTAGTGGCCAGACTGTCTAGCCCGGACAATCTGGCTACTGACCATGACCACAAGGGACTAGCAATGGGGATAAAGTGGGCATGGCCGCCAGGTACCGGCTATGTGGTACAGGTTTTCGAAATTGGGATAGATTTGAATGGGATAAAAAATCTGCTTGTGGGTACAGGTTGACATGCTGGATCGGATTGCAGCAAATATGCACAAGAACGATCAGCATGAACCTCAAAGCAGGGTTTTGCAAATAATGATATGATATATGATATGATGGTTTATTTATATAGCGCCTATACACAATCTTCATAATACGTAGATTTCAGCGCAGAGGCAGCGCACATGAGCAGCGCATAGATGGAGCGTGCGCCAGCATGCGGCAGCCATGTGCGCTAAACAGCATTTTGGCGCACCGCGTCTTCATGGAATTTCCAAGCCATTATGAGCACTGGCACAGTGAACATACCGCAGCGCCAGTTACGCCCCCAAGAATGTTCCTTGCGCAAGGAAAAGCCATTGAAATCCCCAATGCGGCACAAAGGGCCGCGCTAACCCTGAACCAGTTTACAGGGCCGCTACACTGTAATCGTGTGAAAATACTACGCGTAGCCCGCTCACGGCAGCCAAAACGCATGAAAATTTACCTGCGCACCCCTCGGAATACACGTACCCCGCTCGCGCTATCAAAAATGTGTGTAAAAGTCCACGCGCACCCCTCAGAATACACATACCCCACTCGCGCTATCGAAAACGCATGGAAAACTCCCTGCGCTCCCCTTGGAATACACGTACCCCGCCCACACTATCGAAAACGCGTGTAAAAGTCCACACGCACACCTCGGAATACACGTACCCCACTTGCGCCAGCGAAAATGCATGTAAAAGTCCATGCGCACCCCTCAGAATACACGTATCCCGCTTGCGCCAGCAAAAACACGTGTAAAACTCACTGTGCACCCCTCGGAATGAACATACCTTGCTCGCGCCAGCCAAAACACGTGCAAAAGTCCACGCACACCCTCGGAATTCACGTACTGCATCCCACGAAGAGCACGTACAGAGTGATGGAAACCCACGTGGGACCTTCAACCCGTGATGGGTGAAACGCCCGCGCATGTTACGTCACAGATGCGCTTACGCGCTAAGAGCCTTTCCTCGAATTACACACTGACGTGCTGTTTTTTCATGTGCCAAATCATTCCGTATCAAGCTGGCCACGCAACAACACACGGAAGGCCACGCTCCTGCCCAGAAGGCCGAATTACTGCCCCCAGCGCCCCAAGCAGCCTCCCACGAGCCATCTGCTGCTGCCTGCCTGCCTGCTGCCACCGTGCCCTGCCATTTGGGGCCTGCACATCTGTCATCTGCAGGGGTCCAGTTGCAGTGACCACCCCTGCTGGAACAGAAGACTCCCGACTGAAGTACCATCACTCCACAGCTCAGCCCCAGGACTCAGTTGCCCACCCACACCTGCCTTGGGGGTTGCCATGTCCAACACAACACCTTCCGGCACCAGTGGCAACCCCCAGCCAGAGAGGCAGAGGGCTACCAGCTTCACTGAAAATGAAGTTGGTATCCTGGTGGAGCAAGCTCTGTGGCATTATGATGCCCTCTTCACACGATCACGCGCCGACAAGGAAGGATGGAAGAGGATCTGGAAGGACATAGTGGGTGCCATCAACGCGGAGGGGGTGGCACCCCGTGACATTAAACACGTCCAGAAGCGCTGGGAGGACTACAAGTCCAAGACCCTCAAGAAGGCCCGGCGCCTCTTGAAAGCAGAGGATGCAGTGGGGCGCCAGGGCCAGTTTACCACTCAGCAGCTGGAGCGCATTCGCCCAGTGCTTCACCACCAGAGCCTCAGGATGCAGGCCCGTCTGGAGTCGAGCGGTAAGTGGCCATGCACTTATGTTTAAAAAAGGGCATGTTGCAGTGTGCTGGTAGATAGCTACTTGGTTGCATGTGTGAAATGGGTCCTGTTTGGATGTGTGTGTGCAGGGAAATGATGGTGCCACATGTGAGTCCAGTCAGGCGTGACCTACATGGATGGTGCATGTGTAACAATGCATAATGGGGAGCAGCATGCGGAATGCACACATGTATGCATGCCTGTGTCTGTAATTTGACATGTTTGGGGTGTGAGAGATGTGTGCTGTTGTCATGGACATGCATGATGTACATGTCCATGTGTTTGAGTAGTGTGTGTGCCATGGATGTATGACACATGTTGGTGACGATGTGTTCATTCACTGATACAGCCTAGTCATCCTTGTATCCACTGTGTTCGTGGGTATACCGTGCCAAATGCATGACCCTCCGTTGACGCTTGTGCATGTGACCAGCATGTCCCATGGTGCATGTGAAAATCAACCCACCATTGGATGCAACTACGGTGCTTTGGACATGGATGCCAATGTATGTTGCATGTGCCATGCCTGTTCCTGCATGTGTGTTGCCTGCACTGACCCATGTATTGTGGAGGGACATGATGGAAGTGACATTTGACAGTGCCACTCATGTGCCATTGTTTTGTGTCTAGGGGACTATAGTTCAGTACCCTGATGCTTGTGTTCAATGTCTCCCTTTACACAGTGGCGAGTGAAGAAGAGGGCGGAGTTGGCGCTGTGGAGGAAAGCAGCAGGGATGCCTCCACCAGCCGGCGACACAAAGCCCAGTCACCCTCCCAGGAAATACCATCATCCAGGAGCGAGGGGACTGGTACCGCGTCTGCCACTACGGCTGCAGCGGAAGGGGTGGATGAGCCCCCACAGGGGCCTGCAACAGCGGAAGACGGTGCAGAACCATCCAGGTTGGTGGTGTGCATAGAGGAGGAGGAGGAGGCTGCTACAGAGCCGCACATGGGGCCTGGTGGGGGTGGTACCACTGGTGCAAGTGGTGCAGGCCAGGGGCAGGGGCAGGAGACAGCACAGGTGGCCGCGGAGGTGCCTGTGCATGTCTCTGTCCCTGACACTGTGACTGCATCACCATGCACCAGCAGGGATGCCCCGTCCCAGGCATGTCCGCAGGTAGGGGGGAGGTCCATGTCATCTGGCACTCCTCTACCTGCGGACGAGGGGACCCGTGACCGGATGGAGTCCGTCCTGATTGGTGTTGCATTGCGCACACGTGACATTCGTGATGACGTGCGTGGTTCCCGGGGGAGGGTCCATGGTCGGTGGTTTCCTCCATGTGTCGGCCACACTTGCAGCCCTCTCCTCCACTGTGCACACCATACGCCAGTCGTTCTCCATACCGTCTTCCGGCTCAGATGCCACCAGGGCCCCCTGTGGATCTGCCCAGACCAATGCAGCCAGCCTGATGGAGATCCCATCCCTGCCACAGTCGGGAGTCGGAGGTCCAGCAGGGATGGACACCCCACCAACTGGACCCCAGCGGATGGAGGATGTGCCGGCATCATCAGGCAGGGCACGTGCACGATGGCGCCGGTGGATTCCATCATCCCGGATGCCGTCGTGCTGGCAGAGGCAGTTGCGTCGGTGGCAGCGGCAGGCACAGCGTGGGAGGCATCATGGCTCGGGGCCATCAACATCAGAGGGACAGGCATCGGCCGGAGGGCAGGAGGACCCTGGATTGGGAGTGTCTTCCGTGTGGCAGCAGTTGGGCCAGCGGATAGATGTGGAGCGGCGGCGGGCGGAGGAGGCACTGCTCACTATGGTCAGGGCAGAGAACTCCATGCGCAGGGCATTAAGGCGGGCTGAGTGTCTCCAGGCAACTTGCAGGGAGTTGGACCAGGCCATGACTGCATCCCTGCGAGACCTCGAGGCCAGGGAAGAGGCCCGCCTCCGGGACATCGACATGGAGTTCGATGATGCCCTGGCCCCAAACATCAACGAGTGAGCCATTGGACTTGCCCATCGCCATTGTACATAGTTCATTGTGTTAGGTTTTCTTTTTTTTTTTTTTATTTTGGAGTTCATGGACATTGTTCCACTTCGTGTATGTATATATATATATAGTTTATTCTTTATAGGACTTTTTTGTAGGTTTGCTTTTGTTTGTGGATCATGGACCATTTGGACTTCCATTGTGTATAGTTGCAGACTTGTACATACTTTCTTTTTAAATTTTCCCATGGATCAATGCTTTTCTTTCATTTGGATTATGTTTTTCTAATAGACAGTGGCAATGGACCACTTTTTGATCCAACATGACGTATTTTTTCGTTTCTTCATTGGATCAACAATTTCTTTTTTTAATTTCTCTCATTGGACATTGATTTTCAAGTTTCATTTCTTCCATGCCAGTTCATAATGTTGTAATACATTTTTGCTAACTTCAAGATTGGTGTTGTGTTCTATCATTGGTTTTGTGCATGTCTCAATGAACATTGCCTCAGTCATGTGTTGCCACTGTGTGACTCCGTTGTGCATTCCTGCATGGGCATGGTGGTCCATTTAAGACTTTCATGGCATGGGTAATTTGGGAGTGGGTTCTGTGAATGGTTGCATGCTTGTACTGGGGGTAAGGGGGAATAGGGCTGGCATTAGGGACATGGGTCTGTTTTGTCAGGACATGTTGTTTGGTGGGCCATATGTCGGGGCCTGCTGGCAGGTGTCCATCACTGCTGGGTGGGCGGGTGGGTGGTTGGGTGGCTGGGGGACATGAGTCAGAGCCTTCTGGCAGGTGCCCATCACTGCTGGGTGGATGGGTGGTTGGGTGGCTGGGGGACTTGAGTTGGGGCCTGCTGGCAGGTGCCCGTCAATGGTGGGTGGGTGGGGGTGCAGGGGGACATGAATTGGGGCATCCTGGGAGGTGCCCGTCACTGCTGGGTGGGTGGGTAGTTGGGTGGCTGGGGGATATGAGTTGGGGCCTGCTGGCAGGTGCCCGTCACTGCTGGGTGGGTGGGTAGTCTGGTAGCTGGGGGACATGAGTTGGGGCCTGCTGGCAGGTGCCCGTCAATGGTGGGTGGGTGGGGTTGCAGGGGGACATGAGTCGGGGCCTGCTGGCAGGTGCCCGTCACTGCTGGGTGGGTGGGTGGTTGGGGGACATGAGTCAGGGCCTGCTGGTAGGTGCCCGTCAATGGTGGGTGGGTGGGGGTGCATGTCCCCCAACCACCCACCCACCAGTGACGGGCACCTGACAGCAGGCCCCGACTCATGTCCCACTGTACCCCCATCCACCCACCATTGATGGGCACCTGCCAGCAGGCCCCGACCCATGTCCCCCAGCCACCCAACCAACCCAGCAATGACGGGCACCTGCCAGCAGGCCCCGACTCATGTACCCCTGCACCCCCACCCACCCACCATTGACAGGCACCTGCCAGCAGGCCCCGACACATGTCCCACCAAAGAACATGTCCTAACAAAACTGACCCATGTCCCTAATGCCAACCCTATTCTCCCTTGCCCCCAGTACAAGCACGCAACTGGGGGCAACCATCTACTGCACCCATGCCATGAGAGTCTCAAAAGAACCACCATGGCCATGCATAAATGTACAACAGAGCCTCACAGTGGCAACACATGACTGAGTCAATGCTCATAGAGACATGCACAAAACCAATGGGAGTAGACCACACCAATAATGAAGATAAATGAAATGTATAAAAAATCATATTGAAATAACATATCATAAAATCAAACTTGTAAATTAAGAGACAATGAAATCATAAAAAAAGAAAAATCCAATTTAAAACAAAAATCCACAAGAGGAAAAAAGGGAAGTGGTCCATTTCCAATGTCCAAATAAAGTACATGAAAAAATCCAGGAAAAAACATTGATCCATGGGATGTTAAAATAACCAAAGTATGTACAAGTTGGGAACTATATACACTGCAAGTCCAAAGGGTCCATGATGCCCAAACCAAAGGAAACCTACCAGAACTCCTACAAAAGAAATATGTACATAAGGTAGAGCAAAATCCATTAACTCCAAAATAAAAAAAACAAAGGAAACCTAACACTAAAGAACTATGTATAAAGGCGGCGGGCATGTCCTACGGCTCCCTCTTTGATGTTCCGGGCCAGGGCATCATCGAACTCCACGTCGATGTCCCAGAGGCGTGCCTCTTCCCTGGCCTCGAGGTCTCACAGGAATGCAGTCATGACAGCCTCCAACTCCTTGCGAGTTGCCTAGAGGCACTCAGCCCGCCTCAATGCCCTACGCATGGAGTTCTCCGCCCTGACCATAGTGAGCCGTGCCTCCTCCAACCGCCGCCACTCGGCATCTATTTGCCGGCCCAACTGCTGCCACATGGAAGACACTCCCAATCCAGGGTCCTCCTGCCCTAAGGCCAATGCCTATAATAATCAAAAATAATCAGGATGTGAGATCCTACAAAAAGCAAGCTACTGTTCTGAACAAAAGAGTTTATTTCAGAAAACCACAAGTGTTATTGTTCAATTAGTTTACATAGCTTTCGATAAGCACAAAAGGCTCCAAAAGAACAGACAAGAGTGATTGAGTTTGGTGGAAATACAGAATGAGTATTAACCTCTTTAATGTTGAGGTACAGAGTTCCACCTAAGGGCACAGTGGTATATAACAGTTAGAAGAACATATATTTATACAGTAGTGCTCCCGGGACATAGGGTGGTCCAGGACATCGTAAACACGGGGTGTACACAACATAATCTACAAGACATACACGAAAAAGGGTATTTGCAGATGTGTCACTGGGGATCGACACAGGTGTGTTTCGGCCAGGAAGGCAGAATTGTTGCCTGGATGGTGTTGGCCTTCTTCAGGATGAGCACCAAATGTGGTGTAGTCCGTTTTGTCTGCTGCTGAGGTAGCAGTGGTGATGCTGTACAGAACCATCCAAGGATTAGTGCTGGATGGTTGGTGCGAAACTGCACTTGGGGGAGCCGTGGGTTCCTGAGGTATCGATTTGGTCAGGATCCTATTGGCTAGAAGAGGGCCTAAAAAGGTTCCTCATCGCGAGCCGTGAGAGCAACGTGCGTCGTCCGGGGATCTGCTGCTTTAATGGTAGCTGCCCCTCTGATGTAGATGTCCCTGATCCATGATGCCTCCCACCCTGAGCCTGCTGCTGCCGTGCATGTGCCCTGCTGGTCGATGCCTGCACGTCCTCCTCTTGCTGGGGTCCAGTTGTGGGGGTGGCCACCCCTGCTGGACCTCCGACTCCCGACTGTGGCAGGGATGTTTCCTCCACCAGCCTGGCCGCCGGTTCAGGATCAGCTCCACAGGGTGCCCAGGTGATACATGGGCAGGAAGATGCCATGGAGGACGACTGGCGCATAGGGTGTTCAGTTGAGGAGGAGGTCGCTAGAAGATCCAGCACACGGTGGAACCCAGCCTGGGTGACCTGTCCTAGTAGGCTGACACGATCAATGAGGTATTCGGAATGACGTGCATTGTCCTCACGAGAACCCTGCACATCATGCCGAATACCACGTTGATGCAATGCCACCACAGCCAGGATAGGCTCAACCGGGTCCGGGATAGCCACGTCCGCAGGGAGAGGAAGGCCAGTTGTTGTTCGCGCATCCCCTCCCTGGAAACGGGTCTGGATGAAGGCATCCCTTGCTGGTACAGGATGATGCAGTCAGAGGATGGGGGACAGGATTACACACAGGCACCTCCGCAGTGGCCTGTGTTGCCTCCTGTCCCTGCCCCTGGACTGCACCACTAGCACCAGTGGAATGCCCCCCTCCAGGCCCCATGCGTGGGCCTTCCACGGCCTCCTCCTCAACCGAACCCACCACTATCTGGATGAATCTGTGCCATCTCCATCCATAGGCCCCTGTGGGGGCTCAACTGCCCCTTCTGCTGCCGAGGAGTCCACCTCTGACCTCTGCCTCTTGGACCTACCCTTGGCAGCTGCGGACATGGCACCAGACTCCTCACTCCCTGAAGAGATGACAAACTGGGAGGGGAGCTGGGCCTTGCGTCTCTGGCTGGCGGTGGGATCCCTGCCGCTGTGCTCCACAGCACCGTCTGCGCCCTCTTCAGTTGACACTGTAGACAGGAAGACAGAACACAGGCATCAGGGCACTGTCCAATGGTCTTATACACACATGACAGTTGCACATGAGTGGCAGTGTCAAACTTCACAGATGTCATCACACTCCCCAACACACACATATCATTTGAACCCACACACATGCGCAAATTAACAGGAATGTTGCAGCAGGCAGCAACATCCATACACATTCAACAGCATGAGCATCCGAAGGGTAGCCTGACATCAAATGCAACACGGGGAATGCTGGTGACTGCAGGGTGCAAGACTACGACTGCTCAACGTAGGACCCACCGGCAGTGCATCGCATACCAGATTAGTTCCCTTGGATTCGTGAGGCGCACAGCTGATGATTGCTCTAAGCGGTGAATGACCTCAAATGCAGAGCAAAAAACAAGCTAGCTTCCAATCATGCCTCTACTCTTGTGACTGGCAGTGGGTCTCCACCAGAGGAGGAAGTACTAACAGAACATGAGTCAATCGCTGGAGGCTTCATCACAGAGGATCAGATCCAAGGCGTGGGAGACCTACCAGATCTTGAGGCAATGTCCGGTGAGTGGGCATGCATGTGTGTGCAAACCATGTGTAAGTTGCTTGGGTGATGTGTTCTGATTGAGGGCCAGGTGAGGCTGTGTAGTCATGACTGCTGTGGGTCACCCATGTGGTGCCTCCAAACCATCCCCCGGCCTTGGGTTTGGGTTTTACAGTATCCCTTCTGACTGCAGTTAACAATTTGCACCTGATTACTGCACTTGCCCTTCAACTGCCATCATGCCACAACATTGTTCATACTTGTCGCATCTCCTAGGTTTCCCATCCCAAAGGTCTCTCCCGCTCACTCACCTGCAGAGGTAACTAAGTCAGTGAAGCAGCGTCGGCGGATGAGAATGCTGCCTGGCAGTCCGGGTGTCTTTCGCCCCTCCGCTTGTTGGCAGTTGCCATGGAGACTTTTTCGCGGCCGACATCATCCCCGGCTTTCATCCTGGCACCGTACAGTGAGAGCCCCACAACAACCCTGATGAACTGCATCACGTGACCCAAATCACGTGACATTACTCACGCCGCACGTTCCAGTGTTTTTCCTCACGTGACAGCCCTGAATGAGTCATAAGCACTCGAAAACACGGAAGCAGTGCCTTACAGCTGTTTCACATGAGGTTTTGGCATTTCTTGTTGCTCTTGTTGACTTCATCCTTGTTTCGACTTCAGACTGTCTCACGGACATGCCTTTTGCTCTCTCCTCGGATTCTGGTGCAGCTCTTCAAGACCTCGGATAACTTGACCTCGGACTGCTCAACGGATTTGGTTTTTGGCTTTCTTGGAATTCCAAGTACTACTTAGGCATGGCCTCGGACTGCTCTCTTGCTCTCGTTTGAAGCTTTCCCTTAACTGGGTATCCGTGGAATTTTGGACCTGTTGCTCCTGTATTTTGCACCTTGTACTTTTGGATCTTCACCATCCTGATCCCGGGTGTTGCCTTTGTGCAAGTCAGATTGAACCCTATTCACCTGGCCCCCCGATTCACTACTCTTCATCATTCTGAGGGGTTTCCCTGTCATCTATCGGGGTAAGCCTTATTCCAACTGTATTTAGTTTACATTTCCACTACCCTCTGTTTGCTTATACATTGCTTTTGCCTTACAGTGGTCTGGGGTTCTTCCGGTGTTCCCGGTTCCTGACTGACGGCTACAATACCTGTGGCCTCAAAGACTGCACAGGCAGTAGTTTGTTCTTGCCTGTGCGGTACTTGGGGACGGAGGTGCAATAAATCTGCACGACCATCAAGATCAGGACAATACTGTTTTTGTGTTCATTCTGCCTGATTGATGGAATCCTTTGCATGATTACCACACATTTTTGTGCCGTTCTGCCCCAAATTCAACATACTTCGGACATAGTTTTCACCCCACAATGCCCCACATTTGTTTACTTGTTATGGTACTGATTTCATCAATCAGGCTGATTGAGTATTGTGCACCTACACATGCCCTGCACACAATCACTTCGGGGCCCTGTTTGAATGTTCAACATGACAATTGTCTTCTGTCATGTCCAAGTGACCAACCATTGATGTATCCATGTACCTGCCATCACTGTATTAGTAAAGAATGGCTTTTTCCTATTGTGCAGCACATGTGTTGCTTTTCCATCTTGGAGTCCTCAGTGTCTGCTTTTCGGCTCCCCTTCCACTTCATTGCCAGTGCATGCATGCCAGAGTTATTGTCATGTGTGACATGTGTAATTTATGTATTAGATGTGTACCTCGTGATGCCTATGTGTGTGGGCTATGCTGCTCATGCCTGTCTTCATTACTTCTCTCTTATGTTTTTGCAGGTGATGCGGCACTAGATGCTGTTGAGAAGGAGGAGATGGCACAGAGGCAGGAGTGCTCGCAGCCCCAACCAGGCACCAGTGGAGGATGTGGGGTGGTGTTGGGTGAAAATCCATTACTCCTACAGACCATCCTGTCCACGGGTGTCTCTGGGTATACCTCCGAAGACCTCTATGTCTCAGGTGCTGAATCTGACATTGAGACAAATGTCCCGTCGCAGGTGTTTCTGGCAGGGATGCTGTTCTGGCCAACCCACCTGCACTGGGGGTAGACCCCTCTATGGGGCATTCAGTGTTGGAAAGTCCGCCTGTGGCGGTTACAGATGCAGGGTCACACTCCACTTATATTTGCTCCTGTTCCTGGGCAAGCAGATCAAAGGAGGAATGCAGTCCTGCAGCCTCAGGCAGTGCCAGCACAGAAAGGTGCACATCACCTTGCCCCAAACAGGTGCGGTGCCCGCCAACGCGGTGGCTGTGTGCCACCAGGCAATACTGTGTGGGAGAACTCCATGTATACTATTGCAGCACAACAGGGGGCATTGTGTGAGATGATGGCTCAGGCCGTGAATAGGGTGGCCACTTACATTCTTCCAACTGAAAGGCAGGTGGAGCGCCAGCAGCAGGCAACAGAGTCCATGTGCCGCTCACACAGGGAGGACATGTTGGCGTCCAACAGGGACCGACGGGTTGGACTGGAGACTCTGCACACAGCCATATCTGCAGAGTCACAGGCCCACAGGGATACCCTGAGGTTAGAACACAGGTCCCTCAGAGACACTCTGGGTGCACTTGAGGTGTCCCAGAGTACAAGATCAGAACAGCAACTGGAGCAGCTGACACGCACACTCTCAGCTGAGCTTCAGGCAACCCGTGAGGCGATCCGGGCATCACGCGGGGCCTTGCAGGCAGAAATGCATGCTACCCATGAGGTGCTGCATGGGGATCTCCGTACCATCATCCTACAGAACCAAACCTTTCAGACCTGCATGCTTGCTGCCATGGAGGAGTATTCCAGGGCTTTGCGTGGTCTGCCTCCCATATCATGTGCACCTTCTAATGTACCACCAGAGGGTGATACATTAGCCATGCAGGCCATGAGCCCATGGAGGTTTTTGCATGTGGGTGTTGGGGTGCACCCTGTACCTCCTCCCTCCTGGGTGCCCCGCCCCACTGGTCGACACATGGCCATTTTTGATTTTTCTATTTTTTTTTGTTTTTGTTTTTTGAGATTTCATGCCAAATTGCAAATTAGATTTTAGTTTTTTTATTGTCTTTTTTTCTTCTTCTTTTTTCTATTTATTATTTTCATTTTCATTTCATATTTCATTTCTTTTTTTAATTTTAATTTAATTCATTTATTTAAATTGTATTCTGATTTTTAATTTATTGTTTTATTTATTTGGTTTACTTTTTATTTACCTTTTCTTTTTATTTATTTAATTTGCATTTACTTTTTTGTTCATAACCATTTTCTTTCAGATTGTAAATTCATGTTACAGTATGTTGCTTTGTGTGGCTCCTGTAGGCATCCACTGTGTATTACAGCTGGACACATGCAGGCTTGTCCTGTCTTTGGGTTAGAAACTTGGGTTCCTGATACACACGACCCTCCTGTTTCCCCTTTCCATCGGCTCGCAAAGGGTGTGACCAAGTGACAGTAACTTACACAGAGGCATTGGTTTCCCATAAGTTGTGTGGGCAGTCTGTAGTCCAAACTGTGTATGCATCCCTACTGGGGATTGGTGTTGATTTCTCCACTGCATGGTTGATTTGTATGTAGTATTACATACGGGACTTTTTGCATATATACATGTAGCTTCTTCATGTCTTAACGAGCCCGTCTCCATTGTAGATGCAGTTCATGTTGTATGCAGTACACTGCCACATTTGCCTATCCACCAACACACTGCAGTTGGAAGGGGTCAATGTGCTGCCTTTGTCAGGTTGTGACACTTGCACTACTTTCATGTTTTACTGTCAAAAGTTGCCACTGTTGGATCCTGTACTAATGTTTTGTCTTTCTGGTAAGTATTTGTTCATGTGTGCTGTTTCTTTTTCATTAGTGAGAGGAAATTGTCTCTGGCCTGTTTCCATTTGGGACAGTGTACTTTGTGACACTTGTGTCATGTATTGTGCATTCATTTGGTTGCTTTCACATAGCATGCCATACCATGGTGTGTTGGGTAGCTGAGATGGGGTTAGGGAGGGGTTGGGTGGCATGCCACTATTTGGTTGTAGTATTTTACATGGGGGTAGTCCTTCATGCTGCATGAATGTGTGCCCTTTACTGACACAGCATTGGGTGTGTTTAAGTAGCTAGGGATACACACAATGTAGCACTTCCAGGTAAACAATCTCAGGGTGGTATGGTTGTGAAAGTTGACTGTCCCTTTTGTCATCATCATAAATTGTCAGCTGGTATGTGCCAGGTCTGTGTGCACTCCGCAGGGGTGGGATTTTAGGTGAAGAAATTTGCAAAGAGCTGGGTACGGGCTACCTCACCACGTGCCCTTCCACCTCCCATGCGCAGCGGGCGTGCATGTGGTTGGGGATGTGGGGGCACCACCATGTCCACCGGCATGCCCCGCCGGGTTGCAACGTTTTGCAGGACACATGCTGCCAATATGATCCTGCACACTACTGGGGGCGCATATAGCAGCTGCCCACCAGAGCGGTCAAGGGAGTGAAAGCGTGTCTTGAGCACTCCGAATGTGCACTCCACTATGCCCCGGGTTGCAATATGGGCTGTGTTGTATCTTACCTCGGGTGGTGTGGTGGGGTTCCGTATTGGCAACCTTGTGTAGGTGCTCAGAGGGTAGGCACTGTCCCCTGGGGAGGTGATAATGGTTGTCATTAGTTGGGTTTTCCCATTTCTCAGTGTCTGACATGCATGCATGTGCAGAGGCATTTGTACTCACCAATTAGCCATGTGTCACCATGCCTCCCAGCTTCCAGGTCCCGGTTTAGGGGTGACATTCGGAATATGAAACTATCATGGCTGGACCCTGGATAGTTGCTATATACTGAGGTGATGATTCCCTTGGCATCACATACAACCTACACGTTGATGGAATGCCAGTGCTTGCGGTTTCAATAGATGTGCTCAGTGACCCTGGCAGGACATAGAACCACATGGGTGCAATCAATGGCACTTAGCACTTTGGGGAAGTGTGCCACCCCGTAAACGTCCTGGACGACGGCCTGCCTTTCTGCAGGTGTTCTGGGCATGTATATGTGCCTGTGGACTGAGGGGCGTGCAGTCATGATCGCCAACACCTGGTATAGACAGCGTAAATGCGTGGCCTGTGAGACACCCCCAACTATGGCACTTGTCCTCTGAAATGACCCAGTAGCCAAGAAATGCAGTACATTGAGCACCTTTTCCAAGGGGCTCAGTGCTTGGGAGCACAGGGTGGGTGATGTGAGGTCATTCTCCCACTCCCTGGCGAGTTCTAGGATTATTAGTGGTGGAAATCTGTTCCTCCCACAGACCTGGTCATCAGGCATCCCAAAAAGGCTGGTCCTGGGTAAAAAAATGCGGGGCCTGGCTATCTTCTTCCTCCTGCGGTGTCTCACGACCACTGCTGTGAGGAACGGTATATTCATCGTAGCGTATGAGCTTGTTTGTTGTTTGTGGGCACTTTTATGCTGCACAGGGCTTCCTGCTGGTGCACGTGTTTCCTGGATTAGCACGTCTTTTTTGGCGCACGTGTTTCCCCTGTTCGATTCCATGAATATGTGGTGTTAGCTCGCGTGTGGGCGTTGCCAGCATTTACCTGTGGTACTTCCCCCGTAACGCCCACATTTTCATGCATTGTTCCCCATTCCGCTTGTTACGCCCCGTGTTCCGCCCCCTTTTCTTGTGTGTGCTACACGTTGCGCGCTTTCACTGTGCGCATAGCGCACAGCGTTTAGTGACGTGTGCGTCGGTGTGCGCCACCCACGGATTTGGCGCACATCCCAGGGTTTACACATGCAACTCATTCCATGAATCGACGAACGGCTGCATGCGCGGCTTCAACACGCGTGCGCTGCATTTTTTATGCTTGCACTCCCCTTTTCGGCGCACATTCATTCCATGAATTACCCTGAATGTGTTTCAAAGCGCTTGAATATGTCCGTATTTAATTTTTTTGAAAGTGTCAAAATGTTAGTACACAAAACAGTCATATAACATTGGTGTCTGGGCAATGGGCCTGGCCATCAGCAACGAGAAATATTTACTGTAATTTTCTCATTGGGGCAGGGGCAAAGCAGTAGGTTTCAATGGGAAAAAATATTCTGCTTGCGGTTACAGCCGTGGTGGACTAAATTACAACAAACTTGCGCAACGAGCATTAGCAAGGACCTAAAAGCAAGTTTTTGGAAATAGGTCTTGTGTTTTTTTTTTCCGAAAGTGTAAGACTGTAAGTAGAAAAACTAATGATATAAATTTGGTGTCTGGGTAGTGGGCCTGGCTCTGCAAATGCAAATGTGTACTTTGATTTGCTTATTGGGGAATGCAGCTTGGCGGAAGCCCATGTCCCATGGAATTGGAGACTGGCCAAGTCTGCAAGCCATGACCACTGGCCATTGGTTACATTATTAGGGTATAGTGGACACTGAACTAGGTTGCAGGGTAGGTGCAGTGAATAAACGGGGTGGTTTGTTTGGACTGGGGTTATGGTTGAGCCTTATGCCGTAGGCAAGCAATCGATGATTTGCATCCCCAGCCTGCGCTGCTGATAACAACAGACCTAAGTATGTATTGCAAAAAATATGTTTCTTAAAGGAGAATATAGTTCTTTAAAATATATCAAAAGAGGAATTATGAATAATTTATATACAGTGTTGTAACACCATGAAAAATGTTCACTTATAAAAACCGATTAAATTGACAGAAAAAACATTGCTAAAGGAATGTTACTGTTAAGATGCATCCCATCCTTGAGACCCCTCTTCTCCAGTAGTTAGCCAGTGGCGTCCCACCTTGGCATCCCTTGGCAAGCCTAATATGGTCATAGGGTTATATGTACAGTTTTTGGAAGTGATTGGTGAATGGATGTGTGACTGTTTGAAAGCAGGCATTGAGGGAGTGTTACAAATATAAAATGTAAAAGGGTAGAAAGACTGCCCTGTGCGATGGTGTGCGTATGCCATCCGGGTCTTTTAATGATCCATGGCCTGGAAAGTGGACTGTGAAGACCACGGATAGTTATATAGGTCCATCGATTATGGTCCCTATTGTATGCTAGAGAAAAGTATTTGGGACAGAATATTGTTTCTGTTCTTTTATATTTTTCTCTAGTATGCAATTGTCCATTATTTCCGTTATCATAACACAAAATGCTAATGGAAATGTTGGAGAATCTTATTGAGTCTAACTACTTTACAGAGAAATGTAAAGTAGATGGAGTCTATGAGATTCTTTATTTAGGTCTACTTTTTTAACTGTAAAGGGTGTTTCCTAAAGGAACTTTTTTTGGTGTTTTTCTGATTATTTTTTTGTATTTTTTTACAGGAGGGGTCAGAAAGTAAGGTGGGGAGGGAAATGAGGGAAGAGGAACCAACCACAAATATGGAGGGGCAGGTGGACAGGGAAGATGTTGCATGTGTGTTACATCTAAGGTAGGGGCAGTGTTTCTCATGCTCCTTGATTAGAGATTCAAAAGTACTTCGAAACTGCTCCCCCCACAGAGTGGTGTTGCAGTATATACAAAGTACTGTTGTCTTGGAAAGATAGTGATGAACAGCCTCTTTTATCGCTTGCAAGGTAGCTCGTGGGATTTTGTGTCCCACAAAAGTAGGCTGTGTGGTTGCAGTTTTGGTTGAGGAAGATGAGGTGGAGGAAGAGAGCCTTCTACTTCCTACAAAAGGAACAACCTTCCTGAGAGCATTGCAATGGTTAGATTTGGTGTGGAGGCACATGGCGGTGGTCCCGTAGGAGTACTGTCCAGGTAGTCTGCGACTGAGTAAAACATTGCACACACTGCATTTCATTATGGTAGCTTTAGTCTTTAATACATTCCCAACAGTGGTAAAGAAATGCCACACCCATGATTCTCTCTTAGTTATAGAGGTAGGCAGTTCCTCTACCTCATCTTCTTGTTCCTCTTCATTGTTTTTTGAAGTACTGTGCTTCTTTTGTTGTGTAGGTCCTCCAGCTGGTGGTTGTGGCTCTTGGGGAGGAGGGATGGCAATAGCTCATGCCATTTTAAAGATAAATAGCAGTTTAGCTTATATTCTTCCAAGTATGTACTGTGTGCTAGATTGGTAATGGATAATGAGTAAGAATAGGTGTAGGGGCTGTGCAAGGGTCAATTTTGAGCTTCAAAGTTCCTAGATGAGCTAAAAATGCGGTTCCGAACTGTTCGCGAAGCACAGACCCGTTCGCAAAGTGCGGACGTGTTTGCGGACAAATCATCATGCTGCGCGTGGACAAGTAACCCTGTTCAGATAGTCCGCTATTACGTCAGACATTTGCGGATGTCGACGGAACACAAACACAGTGGAAAAAGTGTATAGAAGTGTTAGAAATTATTCTACAATTTGGGGAATGGCAGAGTTTTAAGGTTAAACTTTGTTAATTGGACAGAACTGTTCCTATATTGGGGTAAGCATGATATTAGTTATTGTAGGAAATTAGCTTGACTGGTAAAAAGCCATGAAATTCACTGAAAAAACTTTGTTAAAGGAACGTTATGGTTAAATTGCACTAATAAAAATCTATGAAATTCACTGAAAAAATGTTGCTAAAGGGACGTTATGGTTACAAGTAAAACCGAAAACCCCCAGAAATTCACCAGTTATGGTAAGTTAAGCAACCATAACTCTCACCACCACAGTGCAATACTAACATCCAGGACATGAAAGATGAGATTACAAATGTCATTGATGACATCACTGATGAATCAGCTATTAAATTGATTTTGATAAACAGTTCCTAGAAGGGGTTGAGTTTATAATGTTGGAAACAAGATGTTAGGGGTGATTGGGGGACTAATCATGAACTACTTAATGTATTAAAGAATGTAGTTTTGAAAACAAATCATTATATTCTAGTGTTGTTGTTAGTAGAGGAACCTAATCATACATACATATAGGGAATGGTTGCAGCGTGCACCATAAAAGTACAACATTTTTAATCTGGTAATTTTCCATAGTGAAATAATAAATGCTACTTTATGAGGGTTTTGAGTAATGTTAAACATGGAATAAATAGGTCATAATTGAAAACGTACCACACACTTGTGTTATTAGAAATAATACATATAAAAACACGCAATGCATACAAATTAGAGACACATACAGGGAAACTAAAGTAAGGAAGAAAGAAACAGCTGCAAAAAATGACAATAACATTAGACTTAGTCATCATGTACACAAATTAATTATGTTTGAGGCGTGCTTATTGCCCCATGTATGTGCACTATGAGCTCAGATTAAACTCTAAGGAAAGTACTTTCAGAACATATAAAAAGGTTAATGTGTAGATTTATAGCACCTTTTACATTTTGGGAATTCTCACTGTCAGTAAAAACAAAAAAAAAATCTAGCCTTATCATGTCAGTAAACAGAAACAAGTGGCCCAGATATGTGATGTCATCAGTGAATGTCATCAATGACATGTCCGATGTCATCTTTCATGTCCTGGGTGTTAGTCTTAGCAGTGCACGGTGGTGGCGCGAGTTATGGTTGCTTAGCTTGGCACACATTTCTGGGGCTTTTCGGTTTTACTTGTAACCATAACGTCCCCTTAACAAAGTTTTTTCTTTGAATTTCATAGGTTTTTAGTAGTGCAACTTAACCATGAAGTCCCTTTTAACAAAGTTTTTTCATTGAATATATATATATATATATATATATATATATATATATATATATATATATATATATATATATATATATATATATACTTGGCTCGAATGGATTTTCACATTTCAGGTGAAAGGTTTTTTTTTTCAAACCTTTGTAAACCCACCATAACTTTCATGGTGTTGCTGATATATATTTTATGGTGGGTTTAAAAAGGTTTGAAAAAAAAACTTTCACCTGAAATGTGAAAATAGGGGGGCCACCCCTACACTGTTCATGGTCACTAATGAAGACATTCCTAATAGCACCTACAATGGGGTGGAGGGGGGAATTTGCAGCCCAGAAGGCCTGCAAGAGGGTGACGAGGACGCGTTCTATGTAACCTGCAGGTCCGGTTGGCTCTTGAAAGGGAAGCAGCTTGGCCTTAAAGTCCCAGAAACTGTCACAAAATGTTCAATTTCCCTGCACTGGGAAACCTGGGCTGGGGAAAGCTGCACCGCTACACCCCTCTGCCCACGTGGGCAATTCGCGACTGAGTCCAGTCAGACATTTCACGCCTTTGAGTAGCAACCTTGAATCCCCAAGGGCAGTAACCCATATGCCCATCATTCTTGTGAAAGGGAAGCAAGATCACAAAGCTTTGATCTCCTATCTAGGTTACCTTGTGTGTACGTGCACAAGGTCATGATTACCTTATGTTTTTGGCCCGACACATCCACAAGCGTCCGCAAAAGGGACTGACTCTAATGCCTGGATTCGAACCTCGGAGCCTGGTCTCTGTGTGAAACGCGCCCAGCGCCTGACCTAATGAGCGCGGTGACAGGATTGTGAATGGCTGCAGTAGAAAGTCACGCACAACAGGAGTGTGATCATTATCTACAGCGTTGCGCCCACCGCCTGTCACCTCCAGCAGGCTTTCCTTCCAGCCGTGTAGGTCACGCGGCAAACCTCCGAGGCGTGCAGCCGGAAAGGTAGCGCAGTGGCAGCGCTCAAGGGAAAGCGCCACAATTGATGGGCCGTCCGGGCGGCGCCGCCACCATGTGGGAAACTTTTCAGACAGTTGAAGGAAAAGGTCAGCGAGATGATCCGATCAGTTTCAGGGAACATTAGGCACAGGCAGTTTCGCCCTGAAGGTGAATAATGTGCAGGAGGAGAGAGGCAGGTTTTAGCCATTTTTCAAAGCTCTGTTCATACTACAGTTCCATCATTAAATACGAAGCCCTGGCATCCGTGATGGACAAAGCTTGTTCGTGGAGGCACTGCTCCCTGACCGACTCTGGTTTAACAAATGTCCCCGCGTATTTCAAGTACACTTGAGCCACGACGTGCTTGAACAACAGTAATGCGGGTATCAGTGAGCACTCCTACGCTCACACCTGTGTTCATACTGTGCAAATATTCTGATTAGAGATCCATGATTACTTATGTTCAACTCAAAGACAAACACGAGTATTGGGCGCCGAGGGTTTTCCTAAGCAGGCTTCGTTTTCTCATAGGCAACGAAGGATGGAATAATTCCCCCTGGGGGAATGGATCCTGCCTGCTACATGTCCTACCAGGTCCCAGGTTACTGCTGGAATATTCCCTTTCCCGTGAAATGTAACTTAAGTGAGCAATGGGGTTTTAATACAGAAGTGGCGTTCTATGTACCCTTCAATTATTCGAGTTAATTTTTTAAAAATTATTTATTTGTACATTTTACAAAACAGCAAGGAACAGTTAACAGTAAAAAGTAAAACAATATAATTGCATGCAGATAAGAGAATACATATTTACAAACTCAGAACTAGTACATTTTTAGAAGTTCATCCCAAATTTTTGTATACAAGTTAAGATTCCCTTTTTTCCTATAAATCACTCTCTCCATGTTGGCAAGACAGGTCATCTTCTCAATCCAATCCACATTATTCAAGTTAGTTGACCTTCTCAATCGACATAGCCGCATTAACTCAGTTTCTGACCTTGCACAGGTAATCACAGCTCACAACTAACTTTCAATTATTGCCGGGGTGAGGGCTGCTGTTTGTTGGGGCGGGTCTTGCGCTGTAGATCAGGCGGTAATTCAGACAGTTTGAGTGTAGCGAAAAATCTCATGGCAATCGGGCCTATTAATACAGATGATTGACCCTTCTTCATAAGGGTCAGTCGTGGGTGCACATGTGGAAAGTACAACAAACAAGCATTGGCAAAGCCAATTGTTTTGGCTGCTGTATGGTGAACACACAAGTGCACAATTAGGCACATTCAAATAAGGTGAAAATGCCGACAGACTGAAGAAAGGTTTTGGGAGACGTTAATAAATGAATACGAGTCTGAGGTTAGATGAATCAGAGGGAGGGACGGTTTGTGAATTAATGTTTGAGAGTAGGTGAAAGGTAAGGGTACGTTACTAGAGAGGTGAATGGAAGTTTGAAGATGCATGTCACCTTCAACTGACGAGCCGGCAGGTGTAGCCGGCATCCTCCAGGGAAGGCCGACAAAAAAGGCCTTGTCGGACTCCGCCTCTACGTTCCTGCCCCCGCCGTATTCCACTACGTTGCATCCAAAATGCTCGTAACACCATGCAAGAAGCACAATTTGGTCCCACACCACCTCACAATCCCTCCACCCTCAGCTCACGTGCATATCCTTAACCCAAAGAAGCCCCAGCTTCCCCCGAACAAAAAACAACCACTCTCCGCCAAAGCACCCCCGCTCTGGCTATGAAAGGCACACTTCCAAGCCTGCACAAGAACTGCAACTACCCAAAACTCCAGACACTCGTTCTATCGCTTAAAGGTGGACTCCAAATAGACTAAACCTTGCATGAAACACCGAAACAGAACTCAGCTAGCCTCTATGACATTACAAACTCCTGCCAAAGGCACTGCTGCACTAACCCCATCAGGAATATGTGCTGCCCCAATGATAACAATGCTTAAACCCCCACGTGCCAATACAATAGTAAAAATGCCGGATTTGCAAAGCGATGCCTCATTGGTAAAAATGCCTGATACGCAAAGTGATGCCCTTTCTGCAGTGATGCCAGATACGCAATGTGATGCCCCATTGGTAAAAATGCCAGATTTGCAATGTGATTACCTTCTGCGGTGATGCCTGATACGCAATGTGGTGCCCATTGGTAAAAATGCCTCGTACGCAAAGTGATGCCCTTTCTGCAATGATGCCAGATACGCAATGTGGTGCCCCATTGGTAAAAATGCCTGATACGCAAAGTGATGCCCTTTCTGCGGTGATGCCAGATATGCAATGTGGTGCCCCATTGGTAAAAATGCCCGATACGCAATGTGTTGCCCTTTCTGCAATGGTGCCTGTTACGCAGTATGATGCCCCACTGGTACAAATTCCTGGTACACTATGTGATGCCCCATTGCTAAAAATGCTTGACACGCTACGTGATGCTCCGTCTGCAATGATGACTGAAACCTTGTGTGATGCCTCTCATGCAATGATGCCTGAAATCCCGAGCAATGCCCTTCTCACAATGATGCCTGAAACCCATGTGCTGCCTCAATACTGCCTGACACACTATGCAATGCCCCCATAGCAACACACAGCACCCACACACAAAGACCAACAACCAAACAGAACACCCCTATGCCCTTTAAAGGGAGCACTAGTCAATGCCAGATCCCTGACTGCACATGCACTGGATTTCGCAGACCTCATCACCACACAAGATCTTGACTCACTCGCGATATCAGAAACCTGGCTACATCCAGCCGCAGGCCCCGCCTTATCACTAGCCATCCCACCCAACTACACTATTTTCAGGAACGACAAAGCGGAGGGGTAGTCCTGATTGCCCACAACTCACTAGTCACCAGAGGGATCAACAGTGACACACCCACCTCCAGTGAAGTACTGCCCCTTAAAATGACCCTCTCTCACACCTCAATACTACCCACATAATATACAGAGAACCCATCCCAATCCCCACCTTTGAAGAAGACATTTTTGCAAGTCATAGCCTTAAACACCAAGCCCTCCTCACAAATTCTGCTCCTAGGCAACTTGAATCTGGGATTCAATGACACCAATAACAGCAGCGCCCTCTTCCTGACTAACGCTCTAGCTGCCCAATGCATCCACAGTCCCACCCATGCCAAGGTTCGGATACTGGACTGGATTGTCCTGTTAAGGATTTTAATTGGGCATCACACACCGGATCAGGGCCCTTGCCCTTAGCCTAGGATGTAACGCTCAATTAGAATATGTTTTCATAATTTCCTAGAATTCAGATGGAGCTTGCCCCCAACCTGTCCCACACCCCCTTTTACAAATACCTCTGGGCCACACTGGACCATGAACCAGGCCGGTTGGTGGGTATACAATATTTATTTATTTTAAATTCAAAGAAAATCACACAATTTTAATATTGGGCAGCAATCACCAATGGGGTGATAATTACAATGTAAACCAATGAAATACACTTGGTTGACCTTCTACTAGAACATATCCAAAGCACAGATGAATAGGAGCAATTGTATTGTTCGGGTAGATAGCCCCCGAGTTAATATTTCCACTTAACCCCAACTAATCGAATTTTGAGTGGATAGAAAGGAGCAGCCAGGGATACTAGGCAGCAAACAGAATTAAAATCTGACCTTCCCTCACGAAATGGGAGGCAAACCTTTGCAATTGCATAAATGACAATCGGAATTGCTAAATAATTAATTAATATGTGCGGTTAAATAAATGGGTAAATATGATTTCTAACAGTATCGGTGATGTAAGAACACTAGCAACTATAAGACAAAGTATGAACAAAGGGCATACAGTTCAAAAACCAACTTGAAAGTAAAAACACAGCGCAGCCAGAATCACACATACAGAATTTGCATTTGCTAAATTACACAGGTTTAAATGGCAAAAACGGTTTGAAAAATGGGTGAAATAGACAGAATCGGAATGCAGTATTTGGGCTGAGTGATAGATGCACATCACAGGGATCATATGAAAATGAAAGAGTGGCTCTAGCTAAATGACTGGATGAGATTTTCAAGGTGAAAGGAAATTCAGTTTTAAGAATAAGAGCAGTTAAAAAAAAAATCAGTGCGACTACATTTTAATGACTAGATTGTTAAAGAAAGACACAGTACGCTCCAAGGTTAATTTTTAAGGTTAACCTTTTCACCCCACGTTCAGCTCTGTGTGGGAATTCATTAGATTATTCAAAGTCCGACTTATGCAAGACAGAAATTAATGGAAGAATTGTGCTAACACTAGAAAATCAAGGAACAGAATACACAGAGGATTCAGACTATCTTCAACAAGTTATTAGGGTATCGATGGGATTACTTAGAAGATGGAACAAAGACAAGGTATCAAGTTGGGCTATAGTATGTATTGCTATGGGATGGGGTAATACTCACAATCAGTGCTTGAGTTTGGGATTTTGGGACAGCCAACCGAGTTTCTGGACAGCGAGGCAATATCTTGTCACTGGTCACAGCGGCAGGTGCTCCTAAGAGAAAACAGCTGGGTAAAGGTCTGGTCAGGGCACAGCGGCATGCAGGTAGTGGGGCAGAAAGCCGGTCTCGTCACAGGATACTCTCCGAAAAGGGTACCACAACTTTGCCCCCTTAGTTAGTGGGATTTTGTTATGGGGTTTAGTTCTGAAGGGTGGTTCTGCCTGGATAGGAAGGCCTGGATCAACTATCCATTTCCTGGCAGTTGAGTCTGGAACCTGCAGGGTGAATCTGGAATGTCTGGATACGCAGGATGCACAGGAGCTGGAAAATTCAGAAGAGTGTGTCCTTTGTCTCTGTGAGCTCCCCCTTTTTATAAGGCGGATGACATCACATGATTGGAGCAGGCTTAGGCTGGGCATGCATCTAACAACTGGATTGGTCAGGGGTGATTGTTACTGCCTTGCTGTCAGCCGGTTGCGTTTCAGGGGCATGGCATCAGATTTATGATGTGTGCTTTACAATGTATAGGATCATCCCACAGTTACTTTTGCTAAAACCAGTTATGGCACAAACATGCACCTTTTTACAGTTGTGGAACTTTTGAAACATACATAGGCAGATTACATTTTTCACACAGCAGTCCAACTCCCAGGTCTGTACGACATTGTTTCATCCTTCTAATAATTGGGAAATATTTCACTTACAATTCTATAACTTTATACATGTTTACATATTATCATAAGGCATGTTAGTATTGAATTTCAAAGTGGCACCATATACACTTTCCTCAGAATATTCACTTTTCTGCCATTTTCATCCCCAATATGTTAGTGAAGGCTACCACATCTTAATTTAAAACCACAAAAATTGCATTTAAACCGTGAAACCCCCGAATTACTGTGTTGTCCAATAGCAGAAATAACAGTCTTAAAGTTTATTAATTAAAATAGTCTTTTGAGCCAGATGGCCAAAATTGTCTCCCAAATAAGGCCATAACTTCCAAGGCTGCTCTGGAGTTGGCTTTGAAGCCCTCCAGTTGAGGTGTTATTTGAAATTTCACACCTAAGTGTCCTGAAATCTATTGTAGCAGGCCCAAGCCCAGACACAAAGTCTGACGAGCGTGTGATATGCTTCCTCTTGGTCCATTCAGAGTTTCCAAGGGGGTGGCCCTTTTTGGGGAAAGGCAACTCCTGTTCTCAGCAAACAAATGTCCTTTGAAGCCAAGCAGGAAAACCTGTTTTGCTGGTCCCCAAGTAGAGCAAATGCATTTTTTTTCTTTTCTGAGCCCAAAGCACGGCTGTTGGAATAAAACATTATATTCGATTTCAAACAAAACCCCCCTTACATTTCTAGGCAAGGACAGGGCCTTATTCAACATTACACTTTTAAACAGACATTTTTCTTGTTTGCAAAAAGGAATCATTTTTAAACATGGTTAATTCTGCTGGGATGTCACATTAAAATGCAGCCTTCTTAAATCCATTTTCTGAATCTTTCCAAAACTCCAGACATGTTTCCAATGCACAAGCATCTGTCAAAATAAAGATCCCTTGAAACTGACATATGCACAGAGAGAAAGGATTTCTTTTTAAGAGTTTATCTGGGATATATTGTAGCAAAAATGCAAGCCTTTTTCAGTGCGGCTGGGAGTAAAGTTATTTGTGATTTCACAGATTTTTCCTGACACAGCCTGTCATCCATTGAGAAATGCTTTCTTTAGCTGGGGCACAACCCGAATATGGCTGGGCATAGCTGTGTCTCACTGGATCAGGACTGTGTATTGTTGAACAGATGAAAAAGGGCATCAGGGCGTCATCATTTTAAATGTAAAATATTTCCTTTTTCAATGGAAAATTCTGAGCTAGCAGCAAAGCAGCACTGATGTTCATTCCTTTCTTTGGTGCACATCAGGAAACACACTGGCAGCCTTTCTTTGTGTGTTCCCGGTTCCATCTTTCCCCATATGTGCTTGGCAAAGACAGCGCAGCCATTATTTTGGTGACTGCAAAACGCAGTTTTTAAGGCAAGGCGATAGTGCTCAACAGTGCCAATGCAGCCATTTTGCTGATAACTGCTGAAGTGCAAATTGGTGATGGAGGGGAATTCTAATGGGAGGGTAAATGTACCCCACAAATTCCTCCCGACTCTCCTGAGACCTCTTGTTGAGGGAGAGTAGGGCAAAGTGGGATTCATCAGGTGGAGTACTTCTTCCACCAGGGAGCGGTACGCCACAATCCTCCCATTGTCTTTCGTTGGAGTGTGGAGCGACACCCACAGATTTTCCTTCAGTCTTTCCTTGGAATGTGGAGTGAAACCCCCAGAGTTTCCTTTGGTCTTTCTTTTCTGGGTTCCCGGGGAAGTCCTCCTTGGTAATCAGGAGCGTAATCAGTACTAATAGAATGGATGAATAAAGACAGGTTACAACATTTTCCCACCGACTGTCTTCCCGGAAGGTTGACAGCAGTGGGACACACATACCTTACTGTCATTCACGCACTCGGACAATAACAACAAATCATTTCTTACAAGACAAAGATAACAATTGATTTTTTAAAACATTTTTTTTACTTGGGCTTTTGCTGATATCCTTTTGCACTGACAATGAAGAAAAGTACTCCCTGTTAGATAAATATACCTATAAATCTACCAGTTCCCTTCTGGTTCTTCTTTTTTTTCTTCGTTCTCATTCTCCAGATGGACTAATAGGTTCCAAGCCTCTAGGCATGTAATCGTGCGGACATAGTGTGTAATGCAAATCAATAAATTACCTTGCAGTTTTGAGTCCGTACATGCACGGTTGAAAAGTTAGGGAGGGAAAGTCTCATGTCAATCTGGAAACCTGCTCCTGCTGCATGTCTGACAGCAAGCAGCCATGCAGAACTCCTTCAATTTCCCATTTTCTACTACCCCCTCCCTCCATTTCAGGAATTAACATCTCCCCTCTCCCTTTTCTTGCTGTAGGAGATAAACCAACATCTACTCTTCAACAACTTGTTAAGACAGCCATGGATATAATTCTACCTGGTCCACAGATATGATTTTGGGCTTGTGAGATGACAAAAGATGGTGCTGTCCAGCTACAGTCTTCCTACTGTACTTGGGATGTTAGATGGTTCCCGTAATAAGAGGCCAACCACCATTTCCAGATTGATAACGTAACAGCAAATGCATTACAATCCCCCTTCTTGCTCCCTCTCCCTGCCCTTCTTTCACTACCAATAAACAATGGCTTATTTAACGCATATGGTTGGTGGTATTGTTAGTCAATGCATTTCCATACTCCTTTGAATCTTGTTCAAGTTTGGGCACATAGGTCAAATAATGCATTGTTGGAATGTTTAACTTCCACTCCTTAATTTGCCCATTTACCTCTTCCCATCCCAGGGAATGTGGTACCTCAATAAGTGAAGTGAATACCATTAAGCTTTCATCCCACATTTCTTTTATTTTTATTTATTTATAAAACTCACAGGGGAAGAAAGAAAGAAATGTTTGGCACAAAAACACACACAAAATGTACAATTGATAACAAAGCGTAGAGGACATGGTTCCTTTAGAATGGGGTGAGAGAATGAATGTGACTTGAAGACCAGATATTGCAGTGGAAGCTGAAAACATAAATTAGGGACGAGGACAGGATAGAATGACATAGGAACTGGATAGTGGAGGAAGTGCTAAATGAAGGATGGAGGGGTGATGGAAAAGTACTGTAGGGTTGTCTGTGAATGGTAGGGAGAAAGGAACACATGGTGATCCAAGAGCATAGAGTGATAGGAAACCTGTACTTCAGAAAGAATGGGGGCTTTGAGGTTGGATTTAAATAGTGGTAGAGCTGGAGTAGTATGGAGAGGGAGAGGACCAGCATTCCACAGTAGGGGGGCGAGGAGAAAGAGCAGAAACAGAATGGAGCACAGGGGGCTTGAGTGGTGGCAGGGAGGTGTGCAGAGGATGATCACAATGAGCGAGATGAGAAGAAAGATAGGGTGGGAGCAAGTCCATGGATAGTTTTGAAAATGATGAGAAGATGTTTACAATTAGCCCTTTGTTTCATAGATAGCCTGTCAAGCTGGCGATGGATAGAGGAGGTAGAGGTAAAGCAAGAAAGGTTCAAAAGTGTGTGGAACGTGAAGTTAAGCACTTTGTCCAGAAGTGAAAAAGCATATTTGGTAAGGCCATAGAGGAATCTGGCACAGTAGTCAGATCTAGAAAAGACTAAGGAGGAGATTCATTTTTTAGGAGTATTGAAAGGAAGAAGATGCTGGATTTTTCTTATATTGAGACAGTTGACTTTGGCAGGAGTGGCAGATTTGGAGATGAAGAGCGAGAAGTTGTGTGATGAGTCGAAGATGACACCAAGGTCATGGAAGCAGAGTAAGAAAGGTATTCTGGAGAGAAGAGAAGAAGAGGGGGAGAGGAAGAGATAACCTGTTTGGCTGGGAAATAGAGACCTTCAGTCTTAGTGGAGATGATCATGAGTGAGTGACACCATTCAATATTTGATGGTGGAGAAACAGTTTGACATTTTTGACAACAGCTCATCCAATAAGGAGTGAAAGGAGAAGAAGATCTGAGTGTCATCAGCAAAGAGTTGAAAGGAGAAGCCGTAAGAGGAGATTAGGACTCCAAGAGCTGAAGTATAGAGAGTGAAGTGAAGTGGACCAAGTGTGGACCCTTGGGAAACCCCAACAGTAAAGGGGTGAGTGGAGAGGTGAGGCTTTTCCAGGACACCTGAAAGTCCCTGGGGGCAAGATATGGAGTAAACCAAGTGAGGTCCTTTTCTCTGATACCAAGAAGAGATAATGTAGTGAGAAGTTCAGAATGGTCGAAAGTATCGAAGGCAGCAGACAGGTTGAGAAGAATAAGAATAGATGAATGGTTTGCATGATGAGCGGATTGAATACTATTCGCCCTAGGATTTTGGAATAGTGTGGTAGAAGAAAGACAGGGCAAAAGTTGACGGGACAGTTAGGATCTAGACTAGGTTTCTTATGGAAATGAATGACAGTAGCTGTTTTATAGGATGATGGAAAAGTGGCATTGTCAAGAGAGGAGCTGAAGAGGGAAGCAAGATGTGGAGCAACCGTGGGAGCTATGTGCTCCACGATGTGTGAGGACAGTGGGTCAGTGGAGGCACAGGAAAGGTTAGCCTTGAGGAATAGGGCAAGAATATCGTCAGGGTTGGTGATGGTGAAGGAAAACATAGCTTATGGAGAGGAGGGTAGGAGTGGTAGAGAAAAATAAGCAGGAGGAGGGGATTGAAGGCAATTAGTGAGGGTATTGTGAATTGTGGACATTTTAGGAGCAACGTAGGGAGCATGATCATTTGTAGAAAGTGTAGAGGAGATGCAGGTGAGAGAATTGAGTTCAGAGCTTTTGGATGTGCCTAGGTTGGGAGGATTGAGATGGAATTAAACAGATTTAGAAGTCACATTTGGCATAATCAAGAGTAGAGGAGTAGTCTGGAAGAGCAGTGAGATAGCATTGGAGATCAGAGGAGTGTCTTGACCTTTGCCAATTGTGATACCTTTTCTGCATTGATGTTTTCAAGGTGCAAATGAGAGGTGAAGTCCAGGGCCGTGGAGGGGAGGATTTAGGAGTGAGTGTAGTAAGAGGGTAGTGTGAGGAGAAGGGAGCATAAAGAGCAATGTTAAAGTTAGTGAAGGCTTCTTTAGTTGATGGAAAGGGGAGTTCAGCATAGAAGCAGAGAGAGTGGTGTAGGTCAGAGAGATAGGGAGTTTGGAGGAGGGAAATGTGTGCTTAGTAATAGTTGTAGTCGATGGAGAGAGTGGGGAAGAAGCAGGAATGGAGATTGAGGCAAATGTGATATAGTGATCGGAGGGAGAAGGAGTAGTGGAGATTTTAAAGGCAGAGAGTTGAGAGGAAATGAGAATACGGTCAAGAGCCTTCATGGGTACCATCTGCAAAATATGATATGGTTTTATTTTACCTCACATTCCTTCTGCACCACTTTCCCATATCTTTTCATCCTCTTTTTTTCCATTCCTCTTTCCAGCAGACATTGTGAATAGGGTCTCATCTTTCCAATTTCTATGTGTCTGGTGTTCATGGATTTTCAATGTCATGTGCACAAGCATGTTTGCACTGCATAAACCCTTATACCAAATTCCTCCCTATGTAACAACTACACAAAATCAGTGACTGTTCTCCAGGTAGTCCACTGTTGTGCACATAGTCTCCAACTACCCAGACATCTCCTTTCCTCTACAGCTACAAGCAAACCATTCACATTTGGGGGTCAATTGAAAAGAGCGCAAGCTCATATCCACAGACAAGGGTATTGCTGCAGGATGGGATATGTATGGCCCATTTAGGGTCCAAATCAGCTTTCATACATTTGGAAAATGTTATATTTCCTGGAAAGTTCGTTAAAGGCCGTACTTTAGTATTCTAAAGCCCGTCCTTATTCCCCAAGAGCAAAGGCTGAGGTTTAAATTCATTTAGGCAAATTAGTTTTATGGTTTGGTCCCCACAGCAGCACTTGATACGGTTTGCTCTCCTCACCCCTCGAAGCCTGGAATGAAATGGGTTCCTTTGAAACATTTATTTTGATCAAGAACATAAAGATACATTGAAGAGAGAAGTAAGGAATTAAGGTGCTTAGGTATATTATTGTTTCCCAAGGTCCACTAGTCAATAATGGTCAACCACCCGAGTATCAAGTATGCACTCTGTTTTTGTTGTTTTAACAATGTAAAAAGGAAGCAAGTCATCTTAAAAGGATGACTCTTGTATTGGGCTAATGCTCAGTGGCAACGCGCTCGTCTTGGAAGCAAGCCGACGGGTTCGAATCCTGGGTCCACACTTAGAAACCTCTTCAGTATTAAGCGCGTTATAAATAACCACTTCTAATTATAATGGTTCCGAATACAGTCTGAAAGATGGTATTCAGTTACATGGTGTTTGTAAACCAGTAAATTGAAAGATATGCTGTTATCTTTTCTTCCTTTCCTCATTAAGTCACAGCATAATATTTGAGACTATGAGTCCCCTGATGCTTCTGGTGAGCAAAGTTTAATTTCTACATAGGATCTATGCCCAACCTCCAATCATCATGCTCTTCACCCCTTCCACTCCTCAGACCATTGGAAGCCAATATACTGTGATATCCTGCCCAAGGTTCTCCGCCCTTCTGGCAAGATAAAACGGTGTGCTCTTTTCTTTAGCTGGCATGGGCCAACCACCAGCTTAGTCCCTGCTCCACTAGGCCCAGATGAAGACAGAGAGGGTGGCGTGCAAGGTTCTAGGCCATACCGGTCTCTCGGTTACCCTCCGAGATTGTAGAGACACTGCCAGGCATTTTCCCAGCAGGTATGCCCTTCCTTTCTGCTCAGCCTTGGGTACATCCCTCCTTGTTCAAAGAGGCACCTGCACATCCTTATGCTTTCTGCTGCTAGCCCTAAGGGGCGGGGGCATAGGGGGTCCAGACCTCTCTGGTCGCCTCCTCATATCTTCCTGATACTGCTGTTCGACACTACGCATTACCAGCCGCCGCATTCTTCCCTTTTTTTTAAAAGCTGCATGCATCAATCTGCAGAATCGCCCCTATCCCATATCTGCCACCACATACTTTGGGTTTGGGGAAGACTTCGCTGCACCCCAGTAAATTTACGAACATCAGTGTTTTGCTCTCCTGCCGCAGGAATACACTGCTCTCCTTTCTGCACTCGACAACATGGAAAACTGAGAGCCTTATTGATCTTAGCTGCTGCTTAAATGCATGTTTCCGAAGATAAAGAGCGCTTAAAGGTCATGGCATTTCTTGAGAGACAGCTGACACACAGGCTTAGGCCCCTTGGATGATGACATTTCATATGGGCTCTAAAGTTGCTGTTGTTGTTCCACCTACTGGTGATGACAATCATTTTTTTTTCATTTCTAAAGTGCATGCTCTCTCCTGTAGTGTAAAATGCTTCATTTAGTATTCATACACGAGCACAAGACTTGAATGTAAACAGAATTGGTTTAAATGTAAACTCGGCACCAGTACACTAATTACATACCATTCGACCTTTTATTATGAATAGGCACTTGCAAATAACCAATGGCATGATATATTTGTGATTAAAATGTCTAGAATTGCAAAGATGAGCGTAAATATGATTGTCCTGAGAAAGAAAAGTAAAATATGAAGGATATTAGCAGATAAAAAGCAGATAGTAACATCTGCAGGTCAAAGTCCAGTATGCAATCTTGGGAAAGGACTCTCAGGAATGCAACAATACCCCAAAAAAGTTCTGCAAAAAGTTTAATTGCAAAGTTGTTTCACAGGGAGGCAGGATTTAGTCGATGAATACAGAGTGAAGAGCAGACATGTAATGTCTCCATCTTGATTAAGGGCACTCTGATGCTCCCCAAAACTATTAATTTAATAGAAAAATTGAAGGTGAATGACTTCAGACCAGTCACATTGGCACTTATGGAGGGAAGGCAGGCACTTTCTAATACAAAACAAAGTTGTGGTCATAGTTCAAAAAGCAATGTCAGTAAACTGTTATTGGGGTGGACAACGTTGGTTGCAGGATGATGTGCTATTCTTGCCAATATGATTGGCTGCATTTTTGCAACATATCCATCTCTCACTTATGTACTGTTATTAACATCGATCTGCCATCATTCTGATGCAATAAATAACCAGCTATCAGTGGTGTGCTTCGGACAAGCACAACACTAAAATTAAAACCATGCCAGCTCACTAGAACAATCTAGGATCGTATAACTCTATCCCTCATCCAGCTCCAATATGGCAAAGCAGCGTACATTCCAACAGGTGTTGAGGAGATAGTACTCATAGCTTTTCTTTTTGAAGGAGTACACTTTCACCCCCGAGTCCCAGCATGCGTCGGCTGCTGCACAATTGGAGGCATACCCACTCGCATCAGGACCTGACACTCTCCATCTTTGCCCTGAACGCTATCAAGTGCTCTCTTGATAGAGCAAAAATGGATTTCTACTGCACCCTCATTGAGTCAAACTCCAACCATCCTCGCTGGTAACAGGGCACCCTAAACTCACTCCTCAATCCTTCTAAACCGATAACTAGAATACTTTGCTGCAAAACATAAAAAAAGTTGAGACGGGAGACCACCAGGGGGCGCAGACGGAATGGCAGCTTAAGCCAACGTCTCCCTCTCCAGGCCAGAAGATATGGCAAAACAGTAACGTAAACAGAACTTTATCGATGCCTTGACCAAGCGTTTTGGATCCTGAACACTCTGAGCAACTCGGGGTACAATCTGGAGAAGAATCGGAGCCTGCTTCGAAGTGAACTGACACTTGCCAATACAGCTGCTGCCACCGAAACAATGGCTTCAAAATGACGGACAGCAGGCACACTCGAAGTGGAGGAACAGTAGAATCCATGTACGAGCTATGAACCCTGTGGGCCAAACGGAAAATCCGGATCATTGCCCTGCTGAACACACCACAGTGGCAACGCACAAGCGGCAGGTAAGGAGTGGGGGGACGCGAGTCACCAGCACACGCACTGTTGAAGAAGTACTGAGCACAACCTCCCTCCCCCAGTCGCTGTGCATTGAAGGTGCCAACCCCCTTACTCGTGGGACATGCGGCCCGCTCGTAGAGAGCAAAGCTCATCCAGCACTCTCTGTCAACTCCCGAACTTGAAGCTCGTGGTGCATAACGAGGGCTCACGCATCCAGCGGCTACCCTCCACAGACCGCCGCAAGCCACCAGGGACACAAAAAAAAGGCAAAGTTACTTAGCCAAGCACAACGGTGCACCGCACTCTCGGCCTGTTGCACCCACTGAGCAGCACTAGCACACAGAGCAGTGCTTGTGCATAGGGAAAGGCACGCTGGACTACCACGCCACAGTTAACACACCTACAGGCTAAAAGCAAACAAGAAGGAGGGAAGAAGAGAGGGGGGCCTACACACCTACACAACACGGGCTCATTCCTGTGCCACACAATCTGTGCCCTCACCTAAAACAGCTCTAGCCAGTCTGTGCTAATCTACAAGCTCGCAACCAAGGCAGTAACACGACTGAAACCCCCATTGGAAGTCCCATTACCAACACATTCCAGGCTGCAAACCCCTGGATAATATTACTGCGACGAGCCACACAGGGTTCAGTGACCCAGCGCCAGCTAGTGCAATCTTGCTCCATAAGATGGCAATTGAACGCGTGGACTCCCGCAAAGGTGAAAAAGATCCACCAAATGTCTCAACACAGTACAAGGTGCATTCGCCTCCCTCTCTACAGAGGAGACTTAGGGGACTCTGTACGCTGCAACCCCTCTCATCACACAGTATTGGCCTCCCCCTGAAGTATCAGAGGACTATCGAGCCAACGAAGGAGCACTCTGGATCCACGCACCCTAGCGACACTACAGAGATTTTTTTGAGCAGGCACTAGAATGGAACCAGATGAAGTACAGAGCTCCTCGGAGGTTCCGGGTAACGACCTTGATAGTGCCACTAAATCGGACATTCAGCTCCTCTTAGGTGAAATTAGATCCATCAAAACTAGCCTTACAGAAACTGTGACCGATTTACAGGCAAAGATGGCAAAGGAGAGGATCGACTGGACGCTGTCGAGATCAACCAGCATTCGGGAGATGTTGCTACAATGCAGTACAAGGCTCGACTCTTAGACTTACTACAAAAGGAACGGGACATTGAGTTGAAGGTCGATGACTTGGAAAACCGTGAGCGACGATCTAACATTCGAATCACAGGCCTGGAAGAAGAGCTGGGAGAGTCCTGGACTAAAAAGCAAGGTTAAAGCTCTAATCACGTCCCTGTACAACGAAATGAACCCTCCAAAGCTCGAATTTGACAGAGTGCACAGAGCCGGGGGCCCCCAAGGGGACCACGATCAGTCCTCATAAAATGCCACTACTATGCTCAAAAACAGGATATCTTACTAAAAGCCAGAGAAAAGGGCACAATTGAATTTAAAGGCTCAAAGGTAAAACTGTACCAAGACCTCTCAGCAATGACCCTAGCGAAAAGAAGAGGATGCTGTCCCCTTACGGTTTGGTTGCAGGAGAAAGGAGTGCGATACCGCTGGGGCCACCCCACCTTGCCCTCCTTCTGCTTCATCTTGCTTCACTTGCATGGAATTCTCTTCCCCCGGACATCCAAGAAACAGTCTACAATGATTTGTTCAAAAACCCAACTAAAAGCCTACCTCCTTGCATCTTAGTTACCCTCTTAACCTACCGCTCATCTGCCTTCTAGCTAACATTTTTCCCTCGTTATAGCCTGCCTCTGGCCCTCACTTTCTACTGCCTCCACTCTAGCACTTCATCCATTATGGTCACATCCCTAGCAGAGCTGGCGGTACCACCTACCTGCACTTAAACATGTCTAACGTTGGTTATCCTTAATCTACATATGTCCACCCATGTATTGATCATGCACTTCCTCCTGACATAGATTGGCAAACCAGGTTTTATCACAGCAGCCTTCACCAGAAGAGGGAACATTTTACCAATCAGAGGCAAGGAAAGTGAATATTGACAGCTGAGAAATTTATGGGAGCAATTGGAAACAAGTAAGGGAGCCCACAGGTAACCGGAACAGGGAAATCAAGAGCCATACAGGGGACAAGGCAGTAACGGCACCAATACGAATCCTTAGGGTATATTCAGGGGAATTATAAAAAGGCCCATCAAAACACACGCAGTATCAAAGATGGAACTACTGACCTGGAGACAGAAGGAGTTGATTAGTAGCCACAGGACGAAAACCGGAAACTGCGAAGAAACCCCTGTAAGTCTAATGGTGGTAATATCTCAGATATTGGCCGTGACCAGGTCATGGCAAGAGGAAGATCTCAGATATTGGCTAAGATCAGGCCATGAGAATGGGGAGAAGTTACTGAGCCATGACATAGAGAAGGGGAGGACTTTACAAGCCTCCAGTGGTCTATATCTCAGACTCTGGTGAAGAGTAAAATTAAAGATAGGAAGAATGTTGCAGGCCTGCTGATGATTGTAGCTTAAAGTCTGGCAGAAGCCAGAGACAAAGAGAAAAACCTATAACCTATTGAGAACTGGAAACATTGGCCCAGGCGGTTGATCCATGGTTGGTAGGTGAAAATATACCAATGGGACAAAAACTCTAAGTAATACCTTAATCAAGCTGTGAAAAACCTTTCAGGTAGAAGTAAAAAAAGAAGTGAGCCAAGCGCTAAAGCCCTAGTATTGTCCAGAATTAAACAGGACACTATACACCTAGTTTGCCAGGAAGCAAGCAGGGTTCAATATTCGTACCATTCTTAAGTGAGCAAGACACTATTTTATTTTTAAATGTTTTTATTGACATTTAAGGTCATACATAAAGCAGTTAGGCATAGGTTATGGCTCGTAATATTGATTGCGTGACACATTCGCCAATTGAACAACAAATGACAACAAAACAACAATAACAACAACTTAGACTGTCCTCTCTCCTGCTGTTATAGTGTGGTCCACTCGGCACGTGTAGACTCAGTATCAGGGCGGTCGTTCTCCGTGCCAGTCTTCGGGGGGTGGCGCCAGGGCGTGCGCAGGTTTGGTGGTCTCATCAGGATGGCTAAATTGCAGTTCATGCCCATAAGTTTGACTAGATGCCTGATCTTACTGAGTCTCGGGTAGGTGCCCAAGAGGCATTCCTTGGGGGTCCATTCGTACCTTTCCAGTCCAGCTTCCCTGCAGGTCTGTTCGGCAGCTAGCCAGAGCTTCTGTGATCTGGGACAGGTCCAGAACATGTGAATCATGTCGGCGTGTTCAGAGGAGCACCATGGGCACGTCGAGGGAATGCTGCCGTTGAAGGTGGATATTCTGTGCGGTGTCATATAGGTCCTGTGGAGGACGTTCAGCTGAATCATCCTGAACCTGGCGTTCGGTGAAACCTCCTTCGGTTGCAGCAGGGCCCGTGCCCATTCGCCCTCCGTAATTTCGATTCCAATGTCAGCTTCCCACTTCTCTTTCAGGTGCGCACTTCTGGGGTTAGATCGGGCGTTTATTTGGGCATATAGTCTCGATGTCGGCTTCCAGCCGTCGCTCAGGTTGTACATTTCCTGTACAAGAGGGTGTGTCTCCGGCTCCTCCGGCCATGTGTTCCATTTTGCCTTGGCTACATGTCTCACCCTCTGGTACCATAGGAACTGGCCTGGTGAGAGCCTGTCTTTTAATTGAAGCGAGTCAAAGTCTCTGAATGATCCCTCGTCGAACAGGTCTCCCCATGTGTAGAGACCGCAGGTCTCCCAGCTCCTCATCATTAGCAGTTCAGGGGGGTCTTGTAAACATCAGCCAGAATGGGGATTTCAGGCATGTAGGGGTGCTGAAGGCCAAGCAGTGATTTAACCTTGTTCCAGACCTGTCTCCCCAGTGTCACTATCATGGGTGGGTCGGGGGGTCCCACCAGTGAACTCCATATTACCTCCTTGGGGTGCATTGGCGTGATCAGCCGGTGCAGGAGGCCAGTCTCAGCCAAGGGTTCATCCGAAAGCCACTTGGTGACATGTGTTAGTTGTGCCGACAGATCGTATCTCTGGAATTCGGGCAGTTGGATGCCACCCTCAGCATGGGGAAGCGTGAGGATGTGCAGGGCGAGTTTGTGTCTCTTCTGGCCCCATAGGAAGTCTCGAAGCAGGGATTCCAGTTTCCTGAACAAGGGAGGGGGGATATAGTACGGAATGTTGGTGAAGTAATAGAGGAACCTTGGCAATATTATCATAGCTCTCAACTCACACGCTTTTGGCAGGTGTCACCCACCTTGTAAACAGCTGACTCACCCGCCAAGCCTCCAGCACGCCCATTCATTTCAATGGGCGTCTCACCCGCCAAAAACAAAATCGGGTGTTTTCACCCACCTTTGTGATACAAATGGTTGAGAGCTATGTATTATCATTTTGGATATTGCGGCTCTGCCCATCAACGAAAGGGGAAGTTTCGACCAAAATCTGATGGACCTGCGTACCCCGCACAATGCAGTTTCAGTATTGCGCTCGTGAGTGGAAAGTGGGGAGTGCGCGATGGTGAGGCCCAGGTATCAAAAGGCCTCCACCTGCCATTGAATCCCAATCTCGGGCAAATCTTCGATGTCTTTCCCTCTGAGTCTTGCAAGGGGAAAGGAACTTGATTTCTGTCTACTAAACTTTATCCCAGAGTATTTGGTGAAGTTGTCGAGGATGTCCAGTGCGGTGGGTGCGTTCTCTCTGGGGTTCCGTAGATATAGAAGGACATCGTCAGCGTACAAGGAGATGATGTTATCTATTCCACCGATGTTGATGCCAGAGTCGAATAGCTGCCTCCTGAAATAAATTGCCACTGGTTCCAGGCCCAGGATGTACAGCATCGGCGATAGTGGGCACCCTTGCCTGGTTCCCCTTTGGATGGGCCAAGCCTCAGACACCATACTTCCAGTCTTCACCCTCGCCACTGGGTCGTTATAGAGGACCTCTACCCACCGGATGAATTGTTCTCCGAGTCCAAACTCCCTCAGGGTAGCAACGAGCCATTCCCAAAATATTGAATCAAAAGCCTTTATGGCATCTAGTGAGAGCACAGCTAGATCTTCCTGGCGCTCCGCTGTTTGTGCCATAACGTGTTGTAGCCTTCTTAGGTTGGCAGTGGTGTTGCGTCCTGGGACGAAGCCATTCTGGTCCTTGTGTATCAGGGATCCTATTACCTTCGAGAGACTGTTGGCTAGTATAGTTGTGAGGATCTTGCCGTCATAGTTCAGCATCGCCAGGGGGCGATACGAGTCGCATTCATCGGCAGGTTTACCTGGTTTAAGCATTGGTATTATGAGGGTCTCTCTCATGCTGCTCGGCAGGGTCCCGGTCTCGTATGCCTCCTTGTACACTCCATGCAGTACCAGGGTTAGGATCCCCTCATAGGCCTTGTAGAATTCCGGGATAAGGCCGTCAGTCCCAGGGGTCTTGTTTGTGGAGAGGGACCGGATCGCCTCCGATATGTCCTCCAGTGTGATGGCTTCTCCCAGCACATCTCGTTGTTCTTGGCTTAATCTGGGTAGCTCGATCTCATCCAGGGTATCTCTGATATCCGCTTCAGGGATTCGCTCGTTGTGAGCATAGAGTTTGGCGTAGAAGTTTGAGAAGACATCGTTAATTGCTTGTTGTGATCTTTGCGTTATACCATCCTCATCTTTGATCTCTCTGAGGGGCTGTCGCGGGTTCTCCTTCCTGCATAACCAGGCGAGTATCCTGCCTGGCTTATCTGCTTCCTTGTGTGCCATGTGAGTCCGTGCAGAGAAGTCGAACTTGGATAGTCTTTCCCATGCAGTACTGGAGTCCTCTCTAATCTCCTTCAGCCTGGCCTCACTCGCAATGGTCGGGCGTAGAGTTCCCTCTAGGTGCCTAATCTCTTCTTCCTTGTGCTCCAACTCCCTTCTCAGTTGCCTCCTGATCCCGCCAGCTTCAGCTATTATCACGCCCCTTGTTACCACCTTCATAGCTTCCCACAGCGTGCTCCATTTCTCGACTGATCCTTTGTTGATTTCTATGTATTCTTCCAGTTTTTCTCCTAGGGTCTCCTTAAATGCGGAGTCCGTCAGGGTCTCCGTCGGCATGCGCCACATCGGGATGGGGGGCCTAGGGCCCTTCAGGCAGAGCTGCATTAACAGGGGGAATGATCTGAAATCGACCTGCCCTGATAGGACGCCGACTCAACTTGGGGGATTAGTTCGCTGGCTATGAAGAAGTGGTCAATCCTGGTGTGCAGGCCATGAGGTGCGGAGTAGAAAGAGTAAGCCCTGTCGGTGGGTGTAGGTCTCGCCAAATATTGACCAAATGCAGATCTCCCACCGCGTTGCGTAGGGCACAGGAGGCAGGGTTATTGAGGGTGCGTGGGGATGCAGTCCTGTCTAGCTCCTCATTCATCACGCAATTAAAGTCTCCCCCCCACAGGAAAGCGGCCTCCCTGTGGTGTGTGATTCTGGCATACAGCTGCTTGAGATGAGCAGGTATGCCATGTTGGGGGAAATATGAATTCACGATACATAATCGAAAGTTCTCCAGCATGCCCCAGACTATGACATACCTGCCCTCTTTGTCGGCCTCCATCCCCATCTGGCGAAATGGTGTGTCCGGGCTAACCCATGTGTATACGCCTCTTGCGTACTTCGAGTAGGAGGCACCATTGCCTTGGCCACCCCAGTAGCCCACTAGTTTGTCGGTGACATCAGTTGTGAGGTGTGTTTCCTGCAGGAGGGCAATGGATACCCGCTTCCTTCTCAAGTATGAATGTATACGGTTCCTACGCAGATAGGATCCCATCCCTCTAACATTCCACGTGATTATCTTGAGTCGTGTCACCATCGTTCAGCTTTGATTATTGGTGTGGAAGGCTTCTCGCCCGTCTTGTAACTTGATTGTGTGTTACCGGGTGTTTTGTCCCGATGCAACTGTATGGAGTGGTAGGCTCCAGCCTCTGGCCAGTGGTCCTCTATAGTCTGATTAGTGGTCTTCATGAGGAGGGCAGTCTTGACATTAACAACAACAACTACTAAACTGGAACTGGTGCGCCCAGCTACTGCATCATTCTTGCAGTGCTCGGGTGCTCTCGGGCCGTCGGAACCCGTCCGGGTGTCAGACTCGAGCATGGTCGGTCAGGCAACTGGCCTGACCTGATCTATACGTGGGGGTCGGGTCCTGTGCCTGGTGTGAGGGCCAAGCTAGTGCCGCATCAAAGTTGGCTATCAGTAGTGTATGTTACTTTCTTGGTTGCTTGAGATTGCAGGGAAGCTACGTTCATGTTACTTATGTGCTGCAGGTTGGTTTCATTTTCAGCTGTCCTTGGGGTGGACCTCAGTTCCTTCAGAGAGGTTGTTATCCTCCATCCACATGTTAGCGGCCGCAGGGGACTCCAGGAAGATTGCACGGTCCTTGTAGATGACTTTAAGCCTCGATGGATAGAGCAGCATATATTTTCAGTTTAGTTGCCTGAGCCTAGCCTTAGCGGGCACAAACGAGTTCCTTTCCCTCTGTACCTTCGGGGTGTAATCTGGGTAAATGTTTATTTTGGCATTGCCGCGTTCAATGGCGCCCATCTCCCTGGAGTACCGTAGGATGGTTTCCCGATCTTGGAAATTGAGCACTTTCGCAATTATCGGGCGAGGATGCGAGCCCGGAGGGGGCCTTTTCTGGAGGGACCTATGTGCTCTCTCCACGGCGAATCCTTGTGTGAGTTTTCCCGCTCCTATCTCCTGTTGCAGCAGGGATTCAATGTACGCTGTTGGGTTAGGACCCTTGTCGCCCTCCGGGATGCCCAATATTCTGATGTTGCCCCGTCTGGCCCGTCCCTCTGCCTCCTCGGCCCTCGCTTCAAGAATGGTGACTTTTCTCTCAAGGTCCACAACTTTAGCTTTCAGTTCGACATTGCCTTCTGCCGTTTCCTTTATGGTTGTTTCATTGTTGGTCACTCTCTCCGTTAGTTTCCTGGCATCGTGGCGCACCAGCTGGATGTCAGATCGGAATTCGTCTATTTTTGAGTCTATATGTGTGCGGAGTGACGCTATGGCTTCTAGCACTTGAGATTGGTTCGCTGTGGAGTCCGGTTCTTTTGCTTGTGGGGGATCTGGGACGGCGGAGGACGGAACGGCGGAGTCCTTAGCCTTAGTCGTGACATAAGTGTCCATTGTTGCAGGCCTAGTCTTGTTTCTGGAGCCCATGCTGAAGTCGCCACCCCAACCCTGACCATTGGTCTTGGTAGGGGGTTCCCACAATGGTTCTGGTGTTGCCCCAGCGCTGCGGCCCAGTTCTGGGGATAACCAAGCTAGGGAAGCTGGGGTTTATAGTGCTCAGCGTGAGCCGGGGAGGAGGCACTCCTGGCACTCGTCCGTGGCAGGTCAGGGCGCAGTGCGGGGTTGTGGCTGCCAGGGACTGCACACCCCCTAGCCCCTCTGGCTGTAATGTCCGCGGTGCGTCTCCCCACGGGGTCCCGGGGTGTGGTATTTGGGCGATGCGGGTCGAGGGGGGAAGGGTCTCAGTGTCCGGGGTAGCCCGCTGGGGTGTGCTGGTGTTGCGCTGGGCACCCCCTCAATGCCACATCCCGGCCCAGATATCGTTCATGCTAGCGGGTGCCTTGTTGGGTGCTGGTGGGGCTGGGGACCAGGGTGCACTTCCTCTGGTTACACTCCCCCCGAGTCTCCTCACCTCAGGCTTGCTGGGTCGCCACTCGGGGCCTGCCGCTGCGATGCGCTCTCGTCTCGTGGGTCCTCCCCGAGGCCCCACGGCTCCTCCGCCGATGCAGACTCCTTCGGGGTCGGGCTGGGACAGCCGGATCGTGGCTGCTATCTGGCGTGTTGTCGGCGGCTCATCCGGCTCACGTGTCGGTGGGGTGTCGTCGCGCAGGCACCCGCCGTTGGGGGTATGGGAGCAGAGGCAGCCTCCTCTCGGGTCGCCGCGGCCTCACGTGGCGGTTGCCATCTTGGGCCCAGGCAGTTGCGGGAGGCAGGGGAAGTGCGGGCGGGCGTATGAGCGGTTCACCGCTCCGATTCCGCCAGCGATTCGACACACCTTGTGGCAGGTCGATTCCCACACCTACAAAGCGACTTATAGTGTCAGAAGGTGTCTGCTTCGCACCAATACAGGATCATGATGCGGCATCTCGGCCGGAGCTCAGCACATCAGCGTCCGTCCGCCATCAGCTCCAGGCCACGCCCCGTGAGCAAGACACTATAATGCTAGGATTGTCAAGAAGCTATCAGGGCATTATATTGCTATGGTTACCAAATATTGAGCAGGGTGATATATCTCTAGCACTGACAAGAAGCAAGCAAGTTGCTATATGCCTTTTTTGATGCTAACAGGGTGGGGGTCCAGTTCTTGGTAATAATGTTGTGCACTTTAGAGTGCTTACATAGTGTTGGTCCATTTTTTTTGGAGATTCCTTTACTGTTCCTGAGTCTCGTCCCCTGCTTTCTGCCTTTTTGTCCTCTCTTCATCTCCTCCTCTTAACCTTCCCACTTCTGCTATCTTACATGTTTCTCTGCTTGTATGCTACTGTTGTATGCAGGAATTATGTAGCATCACAAAATAAATAATCCAATTGCACCAAATCCAAAACAACGAATTCCAAAATAACAAATATGTAAAAAAATAAAAAAGGGGTTGGGAGTTGGAATAGTGGTTTTGGGGGTGGGTGTCAATCTGGAAAAATGAATACCCTTCATTTGGATGATAGACGTATCTTGATGGCCGAATGCCAACCATTTTATGCACAGAATTATAGAAATACAGACTGCTATGCTTGACCAACAAGCGGCCATTTTAAACGTAGCAAGAATCGCCATTTTGCTTGTTAACCATTGCTCATTGCTTTCTGTCTAAACTGCTTTGCAGCTTGCAATTCTTGCGAATTCTGCTTACTCTGCTCAACTTTTAATATGAAAGGGCAAGGCCGCGGGACTGAGGAGTTCGTTGAAACTCCTCATGAGCAGCCCAGAAAGGAATGCCCACGCTCCCTCTCTGTAGCCTTGAGGGAGAGCTGCAGGCCATTTAATCATTTCACAGCTGCCAGCCAGTCTCGTACTGTGGTAGAATATGTTAGAATAAAGCAGCTAAAAGCTTGAATTATGCTCTTCTTATGGCCCCCCTTCACAAAACCCTTTAGAGCGTGTCAGCTCCCAGGACACGAATAGCACCTCATAGATAGCAAAGCTTGGAATGTGACTCTTCCCCCGTGTGCAGCTTGCTTCCAAGAACAGAAGCACCGTGTTCTGTTCAACAACTAGAAGATGCCTCCGCACTTTCTAAATTGCACATTGTTACTAGAATAGACATCGAAAGTGTCATAATTGTCATACTCGTCGGAAATGTCCATCATCATCCCGAGTTCAAAGAAACTCAATAAAAGGGGGGTGTTAAACATGACATAGCTGATTGTATGATATGCATTTTGTATATATGTAACTGATGTACGTAATTCGCTCTCTTGCGTCCCTCGAGGTCTAGAGAATACACGTCGCGGGGCGTGAGACCACAGTTGGCCAATTGGGACTATTTTGCTTGCAATAAACCCTAGCATTGGGAATTTGAACCTCGTGTCTGGCGCATCCTTTCGTGTATGGTTATTGCATTGTTTCCATATTTCGAGGGACCCCTAAGGGCCCCTTTCAAGATGGCGCCCAAATAGGGACCCTCCCCCACTTGCCCCACCGTATACGTTGTAACGGAGTAAAGGCGGAGAACGGCGAGGACGGGACGATCGAGCCGGGATCAAGAGGTGTACGGGGCGCCCTGTAGAAGTGAGGAGAGATTCCTTCCGCAGATCTGCACACATCTGATCCCTGATCGACGTACCGGGCCAGAGGGCAAAGGAGGCGAGGGTCCCAAAACAAGGCAGAAGCCAGAGAAGCGCAGACACGACGTTGGGAGAGGTTGCGTTAGGACACAGGCGACTTGTTTTATCAGGTGAGTCATTCCCTGATTCAAACAAAACCCTGATTATTGGTAGAGTGTTGATTTTGCAAATTCAAACATCCAGAGTAAGGTTGATTAACCAAGGGGGAGGTTAAAAACATGCCTGGAGTACTGTCCACTTAAGCGGGGCTTTTCCGCTGCGGTAGACAGTCCTTGGAAAATGGCCAAAGTGCACCGCCTGGGGGAACGCTGGCTTATGCAAAATATGGTGTGGGTGCGATAATATTTTGTGAAATTTGGCATAGGCAAACTAGAAAGCAACAGGACCATCAGTGGCCAATTAATGGTAGCTTTGAGATTGCGAGGATAGATAACTTAGAAAGGGTGTTGATAAGGGAAAAAGCACGACCCGCAGCTTTTGAGACTATCAAAGATCGGAGGAGGGAAGCAATGCTCTGACTTAACAAAACACGCCAGTAGTAACGGTGCAGGCCCAACCATTGGCTCTCATACCCCCTCCCGCAGCCCAAGCACTTCCCCTCACGCAAGCATTAACCCACGCCCCACCCATAGCTCGAGCCATCCCACAATCGCAGACCGCAGACGCGCAATTTCCCAGCACCCACCAAGGCCCTTCACAGATGCCACTTGTGTCACTTGTCCCATCCGCACCTCCCGCTCCAGAGACAGATTCAGCACCATCCGCCCCTCCCGAAGTCGAAATTGAGACCGGGGAGGCGAGAGGCGGGGCTGAAGGAACAGGATTTGGACGGTTAACTCGCAGCGCGATCAGCAAAGAAAGAAAGATTGAATTACAGCAAGAGGCAGAAATGTACATAGAAGGAAATGATGGGACGGCAGCATTGGCCTTATTATATGGGTACCGAAGAAGCAACGAGAGACAGGTAGTGTTGGAATCCATGGGGGAATTTTTGGTGGGAGAATGGAAAAAGATACTTGGGAATTTACCGCCACAACGATTGTTAGATTTGAATAAGTTAGCACGCAGTGAGCAAAGAGATGAGGATGTAAGAAAACATGTGTACAAACTCATTGAACTGAAAAATGAAATGGAGGATAGATATGCTGAAATGTTTGCTACACCTGAATATAGTCAGGAGTGTATTAAGAAAGGTAGGAAGGAGGCGTTGAGGTTGTATATGCAAAAATCATGGCCGACAGTTTTTCCAGGTGGTGCAAAGCATTCGCCGGCACCGGGACAAATAGGTGATTAACAAAGATTGCAGGCATGGGTGGGGGAAACAATGAGATGGATGTCAAATAAGAAAACGTCAGTAAAGGAAGTAAGTGAGATGTGTAATGGGTACCCATTGGAGATGAGAAAAGAAGCGATGCGAACGATAGTAGGAGTGTTACTGCAGCAGGTAATTGGATACAATAGAGGTAGAGGAAATGCACAAGGCAGGGGAAATTTGAATAATATGCACGGGGTGTCACTGGGATTAAATCAATGTGCGTACTGTAAAGAGGAAGGACACTGGCGAGCGCAATGCCCGCACCTACAGATTAGAGGTGGGTTTGGCCAGAGAAGGCCTCATAGAGGACATCAGGGGTCAAATGGCCCAAGCAGAAATAGCATGCAGCAGCAGCAGGGATATACCAATGGAGGTACTCAAAACCAATCCTATGGTCAAAACCAAGCTCAACAGAACCAGGCATTGAACCAAAGTGTTCCGAACCAAAATCAGGGCGGGCAGGGCCAACAGAGAAATGATCAGAGTGGAGGACACCGAGGGGGAAATGGGAATATTTTTGATACACAGCCAAACAAGTATTATAGTAGCAGCGGTGACTACACATCGGACGATGTGTTATTTTCGCAATAGGACAGCCCACGGCAGGGGTCGGAACCAGTGTCTATTCCCGTGAATCAGAGAGGACCCTATGTAGAAAGGAGAGACGGGAATAAGGAGCACCGTTTCCTTGTAGATACAGGGGCACAGAAGTGTTCGATAGACCACCACTTGGTTACGGAGATCCCACTGTCGGGGCAAAAGAATGTTTCTGTAGGGTTCGCAGGTACACCAGTAGTTAACCCCATGTCCGAAGCTGTCCCAATTACAATAGGACCATTTACTGAACAGTGTCCATTTCTTCTGGCAGAAAATTGTGGGGAGAACTTGCTAGGATTAAACTTGTTGAGAAAATTGGGGGCAGTTATACATTGTACGGCAGATGGGGTGTTCCTCACGATTTGGCCTCACGATGCACCGGTGACGGAATTTATGTCAAAAGCGTTACCAGAAGAGCTAAGTAGAGTACCAACCTGTCTATGGGCAATGCATGATAACGATGTAGGATGCTTGAAAACAGAGCCAGCAAAAATAACTTTGAAAGAAGGTGTTACATTACCACAAATTCGCCAGTATAAAATTTCTGTTGAAGGTGAGAAGGGATTAAAGAGTATTGTTACTGACCTGGTGAGATTGGGGGTGGTTGAAGAAATTGCAGGTAGCACGTGCAACAGCCCGATTCTTCCAGTTTACAAGAAAGGAGGCAATGAAGTACCATATCGTTTCATAATTGATCTGCGCGTATTGAACAAAGTGGTAGACCCACAATTCCCTTTGGTCCCAGATGTCACAACAATACTGACAATGATACCGGCCACTGCAGAATACTTTAGTGTAGTTGATTTGAAGAACGCGTTCTTTAGCATTCCAGTGGATAAAAGCAGTAGATATCTGTTCGCGTTCACTCTAGGAGGTCGATCATTCACATTCACATGCAGTCCACAAGGATACACAGAAAGCCCGAGCATTTACAGCAGGGCACTAAAAGGAACAGCTAGACATGCTAGAATAACCCGAAGGTTGCATACTCTTGCAGTACATAGGTGACTTGTTACTAGCTGCTGACACAAAAGAGATCTGCAAAGAAAGTACTATATTACTATTGACACACCTAGCGACCCATGGTCACAAGTCAAGTTTGAAGAAATTCCAGTATAATCAAAAGGAGGTGTCTTATTTGGGTTACCTACTTTTGAAAGAAGGGAGAAGATTAACACCAGAAAGCATAGAAAGTATTTCTAGTATGCCTATTCCAAAAACTCAAAAAGGAGTGAGAGCTGTAATAGGCATGGCCTCTTATTGTCGGCAGTGGATCAGTAATTTTGCGTTGATTGTGAAGCCGATGATAAAATTAACTAAAAAGGATGCAGTGATGCCTTTACAGTGGGATGAGGAATGTCAGAAAGCGTTTGAGCAATTGAAAGCTGCATTGTGTGCTGTGCCAGTTTTAGGCACTCCTAACTATAAAAAGATCTTTAGACTATTTGTGAGCGAGAGTGAAGGATGTGCATTGGCGGTTTTGACACAGGAACAAGGTGGAAGAAATAGGCCGTGCGGCTATTATTCTTCCGCGCTGGACCCTGTAGCGTGCGCACTACCACGATGTTAGCGATCTGTTGCAGCGGCTGCTCCGTCAGTGAAACAAACGGAAGGAATGGTATTGGGGCATACTTTAATTCTGATGGTGCCACATGCCATAGAGGTTCTATTAAACAGAACACAGACGCAACACCTCACCTCTGCTAGACTAACAAGATATGAGCTCATCTTGTTTGCACCCCACATCCAAATTATGAGGTGTAGCGCATTGAATCCTGCAGAATTAATGCCACTGCCCATATCAGAAATTGGTGACAACGAATCACCACCCCATGATTGTTTAATGGTCACTGAAGAAGAAACAAAGGGAAGAGTTGACTTGAACGACATCCCACAGAAAGAGCCAGATGGGGAGTTGTTTTGTGACAGCTCTTGTTTTAAATTACCTGATGGCACATCAACGGCCGCATATGCAATTACTACCCTAGAGAGTGTTGTAGAAAGCAGAAGATTCCCCTACAATTCGGCACAAGCCGCAGAAATAATAGCACTGACCCGAGCCTGTGAACTCTGAGAATTTGAACGTGAATATTTATACTGACAGCCAGTAGGCCTTTGGCGTGGTTCATAACTTTGGCCGACTCTGGGCTGAGGGCGGCTTCTTGACATCACATGGGGCCAGGATTCAGCATGGCCCTTTGATTGTACGATTGTTGTCTGCACTCACGTTTCCAAAGCGCTTAGCTATAGTAAAATGCGAGGCGCATAAAAAAGTAACATGCAAAGTGGGAGAGGGAAACGCATTTGCAGACAGGATTGCGAAACAAACAGCCACTGATTTGAGTACTAGAATGATGACAGTACAAACAGAGGAAGTACCTTGTATGATAGAGAATGGAGTTGCCACAGTCAAAGAAATGCAGGCTGAGGCCACGACCGAAGAGATTCAGGGGTGGGCTGAGGGCTCTGCTGAGTTAGATTTGGAAGGATGTTGGGTGGACAAAGAGACCAAGAACTGGATGTTGCCAAATTGTTACGTAACCACAATGGTTACAATGGCGCAAAGCCCTACCCACATTTGCGCGAAGAAAATGGTACAGCATTTATCCACAGTAAGGAAAAATGAGCACATAAAAAAGAATGCAGAAAGGCTAGTGCAGAATTGTATTACGTGCCTGCAACACAATGTAGGGAAGGGAACCGTGACTCCAGTAGGTAGTTTTGGCCCACCCTCTATGCCATTCGAGGTGATCCATTTTGATTTCATAGAAATGGAAAGGTGCCAGAACTACAAATATGTGTTAGTGGTGATTTGTGCATTTACAAGTGGGTGGAGGCATATCCTTTAAAAGACTGTACTGCCATGTCAACGGCAAAAGTAATGTTGAAGGAGTATTTCTCCCGGTTCGGGCTGCCCCGTGTCCTGTGGTCAAATAATGGCCCACATTTTGTGGGCGCAGTAGTACTACAGATCTGTGCAGGTCTACAGATAGAGAAACGATTCCACAGTTCCAGGCATCCGAGTTCCGCCGGGCTTGTTGAGAGACATAGCGGTATCTTAAAGTCAAAGATAGCTAAAATCTGTGCTGGGAGCAAGTTGAGTTGCGTGGATGCATTACCCCTAGCGCTATTGTGCATACGCATATCTGTGCAGGCTAAAACTGGGCTCTCCCCCTATGAAATTATCATGGGGAGACCGGCAAATGTATGGTGCGCACCGCAGGCCAAAATATTATGTGAGGTCGAGCATCCTGTGTTAAGCACGTACTGTGGCCTTTTAATGCAGAAGTTGCATTTGATTCATCAGCAGGTGCAGGAGGCATTACCAGTGCGATACACAAGACCGGGGCACGCGCTGCAGCCTGGAAGCTGGGTCCTGATTAAGAACTTTGAGCGGAAGACAGCATTAGCTCCCAGGTGGCGCGGCCCCTATCAAGTGTTGCTGGCGACGCAGACGGCCATACGGGTGGACGGCCGCAAGGCCTGGATTCATGCTACCCATGCCAAAAGGTTCCCAGTTTCACTGAAAACTTTGCCTGATCCAGATGACCAGAAACAGACAACGGTCCTGAAAAAGAAAGAAACTGTTGCCAGTCCACTGCCACAGCATCAGCCTGAGCGAGAAGTGAAAGTTGAAACAAAGCCTAAGCGAGAAGTGAAACTCGAAACAGAGCCTGAGGAGGCTGCCAGGAAGGGGAAAGGGCGAAAAGTGCCCCAACATTGCTCAGCAGAAACAACATCACTGCCGAGCGACACAAACTCTGCATTGCAAACACGAGCAGAAACAACGCATCTACCCCTTTGGCGCCCACCAGCTTCTGCAAACGCACCAAAGCCAGAGAAAGAAACTACATCATTGCCACGGCGCTCATTGCTACCCATCATTGTGCCGCAGGCTGACACTGAGCCTGATACTGGAAGTGCAACTGCACTATTCACGGATCATACAATACCAGGAGTGAAACGGTATAATTTGCGGCCTCGACAGGCAAAGTGATCCACAGATCTTTAGTGCTTTTCTTTTGCCTTTGGTTCTACTCACGGACGGAGTAGGAACCAGGGGCGTAGAGGAGAGAAGTGTGAGAATTGTGCAAGTCGGACAATTCAAGACTCACGGCACCTCAGTGCGCTTATAATAAAGTACATGTGTCAGGAGCCAGAGCAGGATGAGCTGGACGTATATAAGTACTAAGGCTGATAGAGTACATGTGTCCTAAACCAGAGCGGGACAAGCTGGATGCACATAGTACTCTGTCAATAAAGAACTGTTCAGAAATCGTCTGAGCAGTGGGAGAAAGAACAACTAATCTTGCTCGGAGGGGATAAGTGATCCAGGCTGTGAAAGGGTTGGCAGAATTGAACTGTGACATTTTCATTGAACTTTTTGCATCAAGAACGAGAGACATTTGCGACGAACTTTGCCAGCAAGAAGAAGGACGATGAAGAACAAATCAAGACCGGTTTCAGCCTCCTCCTTCACCCCTGCTGAAAAGATGATAGTTTTAGAGACTGTAAATTTAGGGAAAAAGCATGGTAAAAGGAATAAGGTACTGATTTGGACATTGGTCCTGTGTTCTCTAAGTATGGTAGTACCAACAATAATAGCTATTACACTATGGTTCCTGGAGTCCGCGCACCCATTAGAAACACTTTTGCCAAAAGCAGCTACTGAAAGCCCGGTTCATGTAATCAATGGTACTTTGTCCCCAATGGAAGAAAGACATAGAGAAGGTTATGGCAATAATACATTGTTGCTCATCATGAACATGACCCATGCGGTTTTAAAGAAAAAAGATTGCTGGGTTTGTGCCCATTTACCACAGCACGGTGGGAAAGGGATAGGCTGATATGTACAACCGTTATCATTGGTTTATTCATGTGAAGTATCGTTGAGTGCAATGTTCTTTGGGAAATGGAACAAGAGTAATACGGGTCAGCTAGATGAGACCAATATGAATGAATTTCAGGAAGTGATTCACTTTTCACCAGATCCCATGAGGAAAAGTACACGAAAAACAACAAGACTAGATAGATTACATAGGCAGAATAGACCGACCCTGCCAGCAGAAGAAACATCAGTAATGACATTTCAAATGAGGGATGAATGGAATAAAGATGCTGTGCCCACTGCCTACACAGTGGATTACAGCCCCAAAACTGCTCCCCAATGTTTAAAGAAAAAAGGTTCCTATAAAGTAGGAACGTTTAGCAGCTGCCTGAACACAGTGGTTTTAAAGCACGAAATAGAACCCGTGTACGTAGGGGACCCTGTTTACTTTATATGTGGGGAAAAAGCATATCCATGGTTACCTAGAAACTGGGGAGGTACGTGTTACTTGGGTCTACTATTCCCAGGAGTGTTCCTCTTAGAAACTGCAGAAGTAGTGAGGCGATTAAAAGGTAGAACCCAAAGGAGTAGTGAAGATGGAATGATAGCAATGGATGTAGCCAAATAGTTTATACCATTCTTGGCCCAAATAGAAAATTCCTATAACATAAGGAAACTGTCCAGAATACTAAAAAATATAATAGATACAACAACGGATATCTTATACAACATGACGTTGGAAGAAAAAGGAATTAGGCTAATGGCACTACAAAACAGAATGGCTCTTGATATAATATTAGTTGATCGTGGGGGAGTTTGCAAACTCGTAAAAACTGCATGCTGTGTGTTTATAGATGATTACTCCCCTACGATATTTAAAGCAATCCGGAAATTACATGTCCTAAGTTCCACACTCTCTACTGAAGAAGGCGGTTGGAGGATAGGATCCTGGTTTTGGGGACTATTGCGGTCCTGGGGATGGAAGCTAATTTCGATACTAGTGGTGGTACTTGGTATATTCATAACATGTTGCTGTTGCATAAAATGCCTACCAATAGTTTGCACTGAGATAACTGAGGGATGTACTAAGGGATGTTTGCACATGGTGTCGAGAGGAAAACAAACGCATGGCCGAAATAGCAGAGACACTGATGAAACTAAAACAATAAAACAATTCATGGCTATAGACATTAATGATGAAGATGATGCTTGTGATAGCATGAAAGGTTCAGACATAGATACCCCAGACTTATCCTCATCAGAGGAGGATACAATGAATGAATAAGACGTTTGGCATACGGCCAAAAGGAGGGTTTGTCGATCTGGAAAAATGAATACCCTTCCTTTGGATGATAGACGTATCTTGATGGCCGAAGCCCAACCGTCTTATGCACAGAATTATAGAAATACAGACTGCTATGCTTGACCAACAAGCGGCCATTTTAAACGTAGCAAGAATCGCCATTTTGCTTGTTAACCATTGCTCATTGCTTTCTGACTAAACTGCTTTGCAGCTTGCAATTCTTGCAAATTCTGCTTACTCTGCTCAACTGTAAACATTGTTGTCTGAATATGAAAGGGCAAGGCCGCGGGACTGAGGAGTTCGTTGAAACTCCTCATGAGCAGCCCAGAAAGGAATGCCCACGCTCCCTCTCTGTAGCCTTGAGGGAGAGCTGCAGGCCATTTAATCATTTCACAGCTGCCAGTCAGTCTCGTACTGTGGTAGAATATGTTAGAATAAAGCAGCTAAAGGCTTGAATTATGCTCTTCTTATGGCCCCCCTTCACAAAACCCTTTAGAGCGTGTCAGCTCCCAGGACACGAATAGCACCTCATAGATAGCAAAGCTTGGAATGTGACTCTTCCCCCGTGTGCAGCTTGCTTCCAAGAACAGAAGCACCGTGTTCTGTTCAACAACTAGAAGATGCCTCCGCACTTTCTAAATTGCACATTGTTACTAGAATAGACATCAAAAGTGTCATAATTGTCATGCTCGTCGGAAATGTCCATCATCATCCTGAGTTCAAAGAAACTCAATAAAAGGGGGGTGTTAAACATGACATAGCTGATTGTATGATATGCATTTTGTATATATGTAACTGATGTACGTAATTCGCTCTCTTGCATCCCTCGAGGTCTAGAGAATACACGTCGCGGGGCGTGAGACCACAGTGGCCAATTGGGACTATTTTGCTTGCAATAAACCCTAGCATTGGGAATTTGAACCTCGTGTCTGGCGCATCCTTTCGTGCATGGTTATTGCCTTGTTTCCATATCGCGAGGGACCCCTAAGGGCCCCTTTCATGGGGGATAATTATTATGAACAAAAAAACAACAAAAAAGGGAATACATTGAAGAGGATGAGCCGAGTACCCCCACCTAAATTGACCCGCCCCTTTTACCTGTATGCTGGAAGCCAGAGTATGTTACGTACACGGAGCAGCTGAATCGACAAAGAGCAGAGTTTGGACTCAGTCCAGTACCAGTGAAAGGGCCAGTACCTAAGAGAATCTGGAAGCCAAGGCACCCATTGAGGAAACCATGTTTGCATACAAAGAAATATGATGGCCATTTGAATGAAATCCCTGAAGAAGCAGAGCCAATAAGTGGCAAGGATGAATGGTAACGTCATTTACAATTGCTAGTATATTTTACATGAAGCTGAGATGACATACATAGAAGAGATGCAGTGATCAGAGAATGCAGATATTCTATAAGGCATCAAGAAAGTATCAAGGATAAGCTAAATCTTGGGATGAAGGTGAAGAAGCTTATGCCATAGAAACAGATGAAGATATCAAGTTATTTTACACATGTAGAGTTGCAGAAGAAACGCAGCAGCAAAGTAATCATGAAGCTAGCTCTAAGCTTATAGTAAATAGACTGCGGCAAGTGCCAACGTATACATATATAAGAATAAGAGAACTATGGATGTTTCCACTAACGTGTTATAGCAGGTTGGACAGTAGCAAAAGGCCTTATTTCAGTGTATCGCAGTAAAAAGCTAATTGAATTACAAGTGAGTTTCAGCAAAAGGCAAGACTGAGTGAGCCAAGAAGCCAAGGTCTTATCAAAACTGGAGTGAACTGACTTTGGATACAAAATCATGTGAAAGAACAAAACTCCTGTTCAGAAGGCATGAACATAACAAGGAAGACGTCAGAGGCCTAGTCGAAAATAATACTAAATGCACAGAAAGGCTCGATTTCATGGTCTCTAGTCACATGGAAGCATGACGTTGGATTTACGAGACTGTCACACCTACGCATGGAGGCAGATTGTGCTTCTCACTCTAAAATTTTCTCAGAGCTAAGAACACTCAAAAGGACGAAATTGAAAGGCCTAATGGAGGGTAGACCACTGAGGTGATGATGGATTGATATGCTAATTGGTGGGAAGCTAAAGTTAAGGCAACCTCACCAGCACCTGCGTGGCCAGCCTGTTGGCTGCTAACATAGGTGGAAAAGTACTGAAGGAGGATAGAGTGCCAACCAATTGTAGAGGACCTGCGTTTGTAGGGGTCCTATAGTGTGTAAACCAATGAGACATTGTGTATTTAGTGACGTTCATAGTGGTCCTTTTGAGGGGAGAGCTTAGTTGCCCCATCTGATGTTGAGTAACCAATCACATAATTACACTTTTTTAGACTAGTATGGATCATATAATTAGATGCTCACTCAGAACCAATAGCCCATGCTTATAGGTTTTTATAGTTTTCCATGTAGGATGACGTTAGTACAAATGTGGTTTAGAAGTCATTGATGACACATTTTGCTTATTAAAGTTCTGTTTTTTCTTAAAGTACTTTGAGTTTGAAGATCAAGCTATTGCGTTGATGTTCATTATGCTCCCTGTTTTAGATAATTGAGATTAAAACAGTCTTCCTTTTGTCAACTTCCGGAGTCGGCTCCATTATTGATGTATGAGTAAGGTCTGCATCCCCATCCATCTCAAGGGTAATTGCTACTCATCAAAGGGGCTGGGCTATCCAGTTCAACGTTATTTTGGAATTCGTTGTTTTGCATTCAATAAAATCACATGGAACCACTAGTTCTGTGCTCATCAGTCCCTTTCCTGTTCCCATTGGAGTGCTCGGCTCCTGCACATGTCATATTGGCTAGATCCTCTTCTCTAAGGCCCGTGGACTGCATCCCTCACAGAAGCCCTTCGGTGCTGCACTTCTCTCCCATTCCTAATAGCGCTGGCCTGCTGTTTGTACTGCCTAATACCAGCATTTATCTCTTGTTCATAAGCCTATCCTTCCCTTACCTTTGTTTGGCTGATTGACTCATCAGTGGTGCAGTTTAATACCCAATCCAAAAGAGCATTTCTCCTGTTTAAGCCTGGTTAGTCCTCCCACATCTACACTCTGACATCAGTCCTGAGGGACCCAGTGAATCCAGGCCTCTGTCGTCTCATACTGGGTAAGTCCAGTCTAGTAATACCCTACAAGATAAGGACCGAGGGGGAAAAGGTGGTGCATATTTGAATCTGTTGGACCAATATCTGATCTATGTAATGTTGTATCTTAGGTGAACCTGCTTGCAACAAGGAATAGGCTTGTCTTTGTTTGCTGTTTCTTTCACATAAAACATTGAGGGAGGGGTTAGTAGATCCATCACTCATCAAGGCCTGGGTGGGGGAAAGGGGCATTGTCATCAAAGCTCCCCAGATTACTACAGTCCTGACAATAGTGTGCATTGGCGAGTATAGAGCTTTAGTTAGAAAACATAACTTTGATCAAATTAAGTGTGAAACTTACATTTCAACATTACTCTTTGCAGTTAGTGACCAGGTACAAGTGTATCTACATCACCCAGTCTAAGCCCCACCCACCCGTCTATCACCTTAAACTGTTGGCACCTTCCCGTTTTCCCGCCATTTTTCCCTACTTAAGCAGCCCTCCAGCCTCTTTCCTTTACAGTTGGTGAGCAGGTGCAAGTGGATCTAGGTAACCTATACTAAGCCCCGCCCGCCTGTCAATCACCATCAACTGTTTACACCTTCCTGTTTTCCCACCCCTTTTGCCTACTTAAGCAGCCCTCCATTCTCTTTCCTTTGCAGTTGGTGAGCAGGTGCAAGTGGATCTAGGTCATCTGGCATAAGCCCCACCTACCTTCTTAGCTCTGCCTCTTCCTTTCTGCTCTTAACCCTTAGATCAAGGGCGTCTCTCACGTAGGCATGCAAAGTGAAGGGCAGACGAAGAAAAGGGAAATTCCTGTTTGGGCCTGTTCGGACTGAGAGGACGCAGGGCCCGAAACCCCTGCTCAGACAACAGGTAAGCACGTATTGACATGTGTTTTCTCCCTCTGTCCCCACAGGCCATCCCTGCCATCAACAGGCAACGCTAACATCAACAACATCACCCATCTTCTAAGGCATGTACTCTGCAAAGCAGGAACATCACTCACATCATCCTCAAGCCCATCCACACCCCTCACCATCCACAACACAGAGGTTGATGCTCGCCAACATCCGCTCAGCTATTACCCATGCAGCAGACATCACCAACCTCATCACAACACACGACCTTGACGCCATCTTCATCACCGAGACCTGGCTGATGGCCACTTCCACCCACATCCCAGTTGTCCTTGTCCCAGATGGCTACAGCATCCAAACCACAGACCGGCCGAACAAGACAGGCAGAGGCCTGCAGTCAGATACAAGACCTTGTGGCCCCGCACCAGACTTGTCGTTGACCACATTGTCTTCATCGAAGTCCTCTGCTGCCACTTTGCGCTCTCCCCGACGAGCACAGTCCCCTTCCATCTCATCTACAGACCACTCAAATCCAACACCACCTTCATCAGAGACATCACTGACCTGGTCCCCACCATGTCCCTCTCACACGCCAACAACATCTTCCTAGGCGACTTCAACTTCCCAGGCAACAAGGCAACCAAACCTATGAAGGAATCTCTCATCAGCCTTCTCGAGACCCTCAGCCTCACATACCACATGAAAGGTAACATCCTCGACCTAATCATCACCTCAATGTCTTCCCTCCACTACAGCTATCCTCTCCCACTTGACTGGTCTGACCACCTAACCATGCCTTTCAACATCCTGCCCACCACCTCAGTTAAGCACACCCAGCAGACACACCATCAGGTCCTTCAAGAACTTCCCAGTGGAAGCCCTCACAGAAGATCTCGGCAACATACACCTTACATGGACGGAACACCATCAAAGGAACTGAGACTCTCTACTGGAAGCACTCACACCAACCGCTCAGCCTCCATCGACCAACAAGCATCTCTGAAACAACGCACCTGCAAACCGAAACCGTCAGCACTGTGGTACATGAGAGAACTCAACCTCAGCAAAAGAGTCATCAGGACAAAACAGAAACCTGGCGCCACTCCAGGACTGCATCCAAACTGGCACTCATCAAGGAACTATGAGCAACCTGCCGACAACCAATCAACACAGCCAAGGTCTCCTACTATCAGAATACCATAGCAGAAGCTGACAAAAATAGCACAGCCCTCTTCAAAGTGGTCAAGCACTGTGTCAACTTGCTACCCAACCCTGCCATACCACACTCCATCAAAAAATCTACAGCCAAAACACCTTCATCAATAAAATCAGCAGGATTCGCCAACACATAGATGCCAGCTCTGCATCCACAGATCTACCTCACGTCCCTCGTCGCAATATCTTCTCACCCTGGACAACATTCAGGACACTCTTGACAGAGGACCTGGTAGAAACCCTGGTCACCCTCAAAGCCACATCGTATACAGATGACATCCTCCCAGCATCCATCCTCAAGACCCTTCTCACAGAAGCTCTTCTTCCCTACCTGGATATCATCAACAGCTCCTAACTTAAGGCACTTTCCTATCGACCCTAAACATGGCACAAATCCTCCCTCTACTTAAGAAACCCACTCTGGATCCCTACAACCTAGGTAACTATCGCCCCATCCCCCATCTTCCCTTCCTAGGGAAGATCATCAAGAAAGCGTTAGCCGCACAACTGCAGCAGCACATAGACACCAACAATCTCCTCCAAACCTACCACTCCAGATTGAGAACCAGATGTAGCAAGGAGACAGTAACCACACAGGCGGTCAACGCCCTCAACATCCTTGATTATGGCCACCCCTGCCTCCTGGTTCTTCTCGACCTCTTGGTCGCTTTTGACACAGTAGACCACTAGGCTCTTACAGACACCCTACATCAGTGCATGGAGATCAGCAACCTTGTCCTACGCTGGTTCAAGTCCTACCTCGTCAACCGCAGTTTGTTCAGATGGACTCCTCTAAGTTGCCAATTCTACCCATCACCTGTGGAGTCACACAGGGTTCCATCCTCTGCCCAGTGATCTTCAATCTGTACATGGAGCCGCTGGGAGCCCTCCTAGCCACACACAACATCCACATACACCAATACGCTGATGACAAAAAGCTATACCTCAAGATCGACTCCATCAAGGACATCCATAGGCTCAAAACCTGACTCTTGCTGATCCAGTCTTGGATGTCCAGTACATATTTGAAGCTTAACCCCTTTAAGACCGAATTCCTACTCCTCACCATAACACCCAATACCCAGGCATACAGACCTGCCTATCAGTCATGAACTCTGAGGGCTTCACAGCCGAGCTCACTTCCTGCACCAAGTCCCTCGGCTTCCACATCGAGAAACACCTATCCTTCAAGACACACATAGTTAAGAAAACTCTGACAGTTTGGTATCAGCTCTCCCTCTTGCGAAAAGTCAAGCCCTTCCTCCCTCCAGACAATTTTAGACCCACCATTCAAGCACTGGTCCTATTCCACCTGGATGGGCAATGCACTCCTCGAAGGCCTCCTGTCATCCTCCCTTGTGCCCCTGAGAAGTGTCCTACACATGGCTGCAAGCCTTATCAAAGGTCTATGCATATACGACAACATAACCCCGGCCCTCATCAACCTTCACTGGCTCCCACTGCATGCATGAATAACCTTCAAGACTTGCTGCATCATCTATAAGGCAGTCACCCTCAAGTCACCAAGCCACCTCGCAGAGAAACTCTGCATTTCCGGCGGACCAGCGCACGACCAGAAGCCAGGACATATGCAGACTTGAACTCCGCTGCTGCAAAAGGGAAAGGACCACAAAACAAGCCTTCTCTGCCTACGCCCCAAGACTATGGAACCTCCTCCCCGTCGGTATCAGACTTTAAATCTTACTGCGTGCAAACACCTGTTTCCCCCTTTTTGCCCCAATAAGTATTCCTCTTAATTTTCCTGAAACTTTCAGAAATCGGATCAGGCGAACACAGACTATATACTTTTTTTTTAAATGTGACAAATGTTCTTAAAATGTGGTCATGGACAGAACAACTGAATATACAAAAACACATATGCCTATGGTTAACTCAGGCACAAATGTGCAGCGCCAGCGTTGCCAGTTGCCATGCCAACCAAATGTACTGATTCAGAACACCCTTTCCCTGCCCTCTCTTCTCTGTAGCATTGTTTTCGCCATATTGTGGAACACAATTAAAGAGCAACTTTGTTTCACTACTGAACATGCTAGGCACACGGCTGCATCTGAACTAGTCTGAGCAATCCCAGTGGCCACAGATGTGCCGCAAGTAACAGGCATGATACAGTAAAGACCGTGGTTTAAACCACATTTCACGTAAGATGAGGTCGAATTCTAAAATTGTATATAAAGAAGAAGTGGAGAATTTCGCAGATGTAATCTAGAGATTCTCATTCTTGAACAGAACAACGACTGCACAAGGTTCAATCATTTTGCTAACACAGAGCCTAGTAGACGATGCTCCTAAGTAACAGAAAACAAGTAACAGAAAGATTATCTTAGAGAAGCTGTAATGCATGCACAGTGCCAGCAGAAGTTCTGAAGCAAAAACAGTAAATTGGGCAATCCAATAATACCTGTTAGTGGCAATGCTACGTAAGGCCAGAAAATGCCAATCAAGTGCCCTATTAAAACAATGCGTTATGTTTGCTTCTCATTGGTAAGGCGGGAGCGCTAACATACAAGGCACTTTTTTCAACTGCTATTTTCGCATCATTTGGGGATGTTGCACACTTAAGCAATACGCCCTGAGCCGAGTGGGGGGAGGGGCCATTACTGCATCAGGTAACACCCAGTGCCCATAGTTACAGGCCCGAGCGAAGCAAACATTTCCATGCCGGCCATTGGAAAAAGAAGAAAAAAGTTAACAAGAAAAAATGGCCAACAGGGAGAAGGGACTACGTAACAGGGAGAAGGGACTACGTGTACTCCCTTCTCCCTTTACACGGCGACCATGATGCAGATGTGAGCGGTGCTGCGACAGTGGCTTTGTCTGGCTGGTAACGACCCGGCGAGGGCCAATGAGCTTGCTTGTTACAAGCTCATTGTCCCTCACTGGGTACTACCCTAAACTATTAACCTTAAACATGATATTAAAGGTTAAAATGGAACAGATTTATGATTTGTGAGCTGCAATGCCAGCAGCACAAGACTGAATCATGAATTGGTACAAATTCAACCTTTATTATAGCAAGGGATGTCATTTGGGGGTCACCAGGTCTCCCTTGCTACCCATGTGGTCACGCTTGCTACCCCTAAAAAAATATTTAAAAAAATATATATTTCCTTTTTTAAATTGAAGCTCTTGGGCTGTGGCCAGCACCATGTGGCTCTTTGTTTTTGGAGTGGCTGGCTTTCTTGTTCAGACCTCTTAAAAAAAAGGGTGTTGGTGTTCCACAAGTGTTACACTTTGAGAAGTGACCCTAAATAAGAAAGAATAGGAATAACAAATGATTTGTCTTTCTGGAATTCTATACAATAATTGCTAAACTCATTAAAGGTTTATTTCAGGCAAACTTCCGGTCAGGGGGTGAGTCACTGATTTAGTCTTTTCTTAAATTCACAGTGCAGACAAAAACTTCCAAAAAGCATTTAGAGTAGAATAAGCATCAATTTCGGACCATGCATTTTGCTTTTCGCAAGTCGCATTTATAGCATTTTTTTCCAGCCGTTATCGCTGTTACGATCATCACAAGACATTCCATCTTGGTGTCCTCGGTCACTTGACAAAATCCTTGTGCCTAAAAGCTTGTGTACAGTGTAGAAATGTTTGACCATATCACTTAAAGTGGCCCTTGGTGTGATTGTGCCACAATTAATGCTTTGTTGTAAAGTGTCTATCTATCCTATCTCCATGACATGTAGTTCAGGATGTTGTTTGCATGTATGAGGTAATGAGAGACCAGAGTATGGGATGGCGTGTGAGTGCGCTGCTTTCCCTGTGCTACTCCAAATTCTTTAATGCACAGTTATGAACCCTCCCAATGGTATGTATTTTGCCAACCTCTGAAGCCTGAAAAATAGATCCAGCATGGGTCTGACTTCACTCTCACCCCCCCTCTGGCCACCTCTCCCCCTCTGCTGATCTATGAAAGTGTCGTCCAAACTCTCTCCAGAGCTCTGGTTCTCTCTGGGCTGGACTACTGCAACAGCCTCTATCCCAATCTGCCTTCCTCTACTCTGCGACCCTCTGCAACTAATCAAGAACAGTAGTGCAATACTTATCCTTGGCCTCAAGCCCAGACACTGTATCTCTCTAGCCCTGAAATCTCTCCACTGGCTCCCGGTGGCTGCCAGGCTCAATTGCAAGACCCTCTGCATAGTCCACAAGGCTTTCTGGGGCCAGGGCCTGCACCTCATCCAACTCTCTCTTTCAAAATACCTTCCTTCTCAAGCCCTTCACTCAGCTACCTGCAACTCTCTGAGGGTCAGACGCTTCTCCAGGCAGAGAGTGGGGGGGTGGATCTCTCTCCTCTGCAGGTGCCACCCTCTGGAATGGCCTCCCTGCCCATCTCAAACTTGAACCGGCCCACCTGAAGTTCTGGAAGCAGCTCAAGGTGTTCCTTTTCTCTTCTCCCTTGCTGACATACCTGTCTGCTGCGCCAACTGGTTGCTTGGTGCCCTCAGAGTCTCACTGGGTACCATGCTTCTCCATGATCAGTCTCCCCTTGACCGCCTCTGGGCATACCTCACACACAAAGACTGTAACTGTTACCTCTACAGTCCCCTGGCTCCTTGCACTTACCCAGAGCCGCGATGCCTTGGTTGCACTTACTCAGAGAACTGCTGTCCTGATTGCACTTCCCCCTCCCCCTCCCAGCCACTTCCCCCTGGCACTTGCCCCTCTTCCTTCCCCCTGCACTGTGTGTTGTTGCACTTGCACAATCTGAATGACACAAGGCCTAGTATGATCGTTTGTCCTTGTCCTTCCTCTGTCTTCCCTCCCTTGTCGTGCCTAGAAACACTTGTGAAAAGGTGGTTATAAATGACTCATCATATCATGCAGGCTTGCCATATGGCCAATTTTGTACCAGATCTGCAGGTGAACTGGCCTGCTGCTAAATCTCAGTTACCGGTTTAATGGTACCCACTACAGAGTGTAATTTGCTTTCTGACTTTGAGAGCATTCAGACATGCAATAGCTCATTTTATTAAAGCCAGTAAGATAGCTATAGCTGGTAAAATTGCTCAGTGTGCAGTTTGCAGGTTCGAATGAATTCTGGCAAGGCCAATTCAGCCTTTCATCCTTCTGAGGTTGATAAATGAGTACCAACACAGGTTGGGTGATATTGTATGTATATTTGTTCTATGTAAAGCGCTCAAGCGTAAGTGCTATATAATAACATCATCATCATTTGGCCTCCGACGTCTTTTGGCATTCACAGTAATTTGCTAATATGGGCCCATACCCACTGATATTAAAGATACATATGGTGATCCCTTCTTGTATGAAATGTATATCACATTACAGTGATATCGTAACCATATTTTTCATAGTATACTTAGGAACAATGCTATGTGATGCCACTTCCTATTTTGTCAATGGGTGAAAGGTCGTGTTCCACCGCTTCCCGGGATATCACTTCGGGGTGGGGTCAAATTACATTACTTCCTGTGATGTCATCAGAGGTCAAGGGTCGTGTGATATAACTTCCACTATCCCTGGCATTTTGGTGAAATTGCGTCCCTGATTATAGCCTGTGTAATTCCCAGCAAAAGCACTACAGATTTGTAACCCTAAAATGGTGAAGCACTGATCACACCACAAATGTTCACAAATGTTACGTGATTGTGGTCAATAACTATGCAATGAGCAAAAGCGTTTTTTTGTGGTTTAATCTAGAATTTAAGAACTAAGTGCAGCAGTTGTCCTTAGCGCCTGCAAGTCATTAACCGCAAAGCGTTGTGTATGGAGGAGGTTGCAGAGATAACTGCATTTGATTAAGTATCTGTGACTTGCAGGAGCCTCTGGGAACGGAGCATATGTTACTGATTCCGGAGCCTTCACTGCGCACCATGAGGTCTGATGAGCATCCAGAGCAATAAAACAGCTGCACGCAGAACAGCACCTCGGAGCGCAGATAACAAAGCCGAGCAACAGCAGAAGGGCGGAAAGGAAATCGTGTCCTCAAACTAAGATTCATTCGCTACGCTGGGTACCGCGGGGGCCCCGTGTCTGAAAGGCAAGTGGTACGAGTCAAAAAGGCCAGTAACTGTCACCTTCAGTGCAACCAATGCCCTACAAGGCCACAACGCGGACAGACCGTTATGTTTTTAGAGGGAGCCATTCTTGTTGTGAAAGGCTGAAGATTCACAGCACTTCAGAATTAAATCCTATATGTATGTACAGGATAAAGTAGCACTTACCGTACATTATACGGATATTACAAGGCACCATGGAGTTTTGGGACAAGCTCAGTTCCTTTATAAAGTCCCGAATTGCACATGCAGAAAACCTCTAGCACCGCTATCCCCAGATCATGGCCGGTAGCTGTGCCTTGCTGGTTCTGCACCCAGGCATGGCCTGGGGCCATTCTGTGGCTGCACTGTGATTTCTGAGCACTTCATATTTGGCGAGCACCCCTTCAGGGTATATTCTGGGTCCATGCTCTGTGGGTAATGCAACTGGGGCAGTGCTTGTGGTCAGGCCTAACAGCCAGGGCCGGCCTTAGGGCAGGGCGGGCCGGGAGACCGCCCAGGGTGCCATGCCCCCTAGGGCGCCATTAGCTCCCCGCTACACCAGCTCAGGGGAGTCTTTCAAGGGCTCCCCTGAGCTGGCATAGTGGGAGAAGATGTGGCAGGCGCCCCTTTGTTATTAAATGTGCCCACTGTGGCAGGCGCATTTAATAACAATAGGGTGCTGATACATAACTACCTCCTCGCTCCAACACAGGAGGGAGGCGGTTTTCATAGGAATAGGGCGCTCATGCATTAGCATGAGCGTCCTAGTCCAGTGATTAACCCCCTGCGAGGCGCCGGAGTGAGGACGTATTTAAAAATATGTGGCGCATCCTGCCTCCTCCCCCATCCCACCCACTGTTGACCAGTGGTGGGGGGAGGGAGTGGCGCCAATTTGCACAGGGCTCTGCAGCCACTAAGGCCGGCCCTGCTAATAGCATGTACTACTGGCATGGGGAGTTGGAACTATCCATGCAACACGGCATGCTGTCATTCCCCTACCGCTGCCTGTGTATGCCCAGCGAGCTCATGCCATTTCCTGTGTCCATGTCCGTGGTGCGCAACATACAAGAGTGCTACTCACAGATTATGGCATTCACCATACGGGCCCAGGACAGATCACAGGGACTGCCATTAGCTATGCTTTGGGAGCCCTCCATCCACCAACCCTACCCACATGGCGCGCACCCATTCCTTTCAGGTAGTGTGCCCAGAGCAACGCCCGTGACCATGTGCACTCTACCTCTGCCAGAAGTACCCACAGTTCATGGCCTGTAGGTCTGGTCCCCGGGCGTAGCCTCAGCCAGGGCACACTCTTGTTGCCAACGGTAGTCACAGGGCATTTGGACCGACCATAATACATATTGGTTTTCAAGAACAATAACGCTGTTCGCAATCAGATGTACTGTTCCCGAATATTGGTAAGTACCCACAAAATGAACGTATGCTTTCTTCCTCACTCTATGATCGTCACAGTCATTTGTGCTTTTTACATTGTAAACATGTAACACTCTTCGAAAAACACAAACGCTGCATATACTGTAGAAGGGTCGTTTTTTTTAAAGAAAAACTGGAGAACCAAAATTGAAGAACATGGAAAAAGTGTACACAATGCTAGAGCGCGAGGTGGCTTTCAAACGTGGTGGTATGTAGTTCAGCAGTGTTCTTCCTGTTTTAAAAGTGCAGTTTTGGAACTCACTTAGTATTTTTTCCCCTCTATCTATCATTCAACTTCAAACTTTCTATACAAATTGCAAGTGTACGAAAACGTTTTTTGGAGGGACCACGGGACGTTTGATGCAGGTTCGTAAAAGTGATTTCCTATTAAATGAAAATGAACATTAACAATGTTGTCACGAATGGCATCGCCATGCTACATCTATGCTACAACTCCTACACAGTCGCAATTGCGCCACCACAGCCAGGCAGGGATACGTGACCCTTTACACCGGAAGACGTACACAATGTTTGCGTCTGTAACTTCTGACTTCCGTTGTAAAGGTTCGCCATATTTAGCAAGAACAGTGATTGATAATATCCAGAAACACACACGACACTTTTTGTGACAGTGATGAAGGTTTTCCTGTTGAAAAAGAAGATGTTTAACGGGCTGTTTTTCCCACTAGGTTTTCATGACAAATATAATTATTTTCTAATTTGGTTTTCGTGAGTTTCAGATCTTGGGTTGAATTTTTGCACACAACAGTAATCGGATCAGATAAACGCAAGGTATACCTTTTTAAATTTGAGAAATGGGCCTATTTTAGTTTAGTTTAGTTTATTACTTGTATAGCGCACCTAACCCAAGGGTAACTAGGCGCTTGTACTTGCATACATAGTAGGTTACATAGTAGGTAACATAACAGAGTACAGTTGATACACAGATTTACAGATTCACACAGAATAGAGAATAAAGTATTTACATATTGATTAAGTCAGGATGATTCTGATTTATAGCCAACGAGATTACAGTCGACCCAAGTGATTGTGATTCAGCGGTAGCTAGGGTACATAATCATTAAAGATGTTCCGTTTGTTTGTGCAGCATATCCAACATAGCTCTCAACCGACCCGCTTTTGGCGGGTGTCACCCGCCTTGCAATGGGCTGTCTCACCCGCCAAGCCTCCTGCACGCCCATTCATTCCAATGGGCGTCTAACCCGTCAAAAACAAAATCGGGTGATTTCACCCGCCTTTGCGAGACAAATAGTTGAGAGCTATGTATCCAATATATACAAAATATACAGTGTAGAGTGAGGGACCCAGTCTTTCTGTGTTAGGTAGTGGTTTGGGAGAGAAGCCAAGATTTGGTTTTGGCTCTGAAGGCCCAAAATGAATTTTCAGCTCTAATGGCTGGCGGGAGTGAGTTCCAGCACTTGGCAGCAAGCACTGGGAAGCTGGATCCTCCAGCCGTTTTAAGGTTGTAGTTGGGAATGGTGAGTTGGTTAAGATAGCTGGATCTGGTAGGTCTGTCAGACTTAGTTCTAGAGAATTTGTGAGGAATTTGGGTGCTGTGTTTGATAGACATTTTTGTGTGATGACTAGGGATCATAGTGTGATTCTGTTGCGTACTGGTAACCAGAGTGCATCCCTCCTGAAGGCAGAGATGTGGCTGGAGCGTGGAATGTTTAAGGCTGATCTTAAGACGTTGTTCTGCAGGACTTGGAGTTTGTTTATGTGCCGTGAGGAGGAACCGAGAAATAAGGTGTTACAATAGTCTAGCTTTGAGAGGATCAGTGCTCTGGCTAGAGTTAAGAGGCAGTTGGTAGAAAGGTAAGGTTTACAGGCATTTATAAGTTTATTGGTGTAGGCCGTGGTGGATGCTGTGATGTTTACTTGTTTTTTAAGGGATAAAGTGGAGTCCAGTTAGACACCAAGTGTTTTTACTTCACTGGAAACTTTTATGGTGTTTCCGTCGATGATGAAGGCAGAATAACGTTTGTCTAATTGGTTAAGGAGTGCTTGGGAGCCGATGATAAGGAGTTCAGTCTTGTCATCGTTTAGACAGAGACTGTGGGTGTCCATCCATGCTTGGATCTCTAGGTAGATGTTGTTGATCATTTTTGTGTCATTTATATAGCAACCAGTGAGCGTGATGAGGATCTGGGTGTCGTCTGCGTAATTCGTATAGTGACATCCAGATTGTCAAGGCAGTCAAAAAGAGGCTTAGTAAATATATTATAGAGTGTGGGGGAGATGCAAGATCCTTGTGGAACTCCACAATTGATGGGCTCTGGCGGCGCAGATGCTGATGGTGAGAAGACCCTAGTGGTTCTGTTTGAGAGGAAGGATTGTATCCAGCTAGTGGCATTCAGTGAGAAGGCTGCTGCTGAGGTTAGGTGCTTAGTCAGGATTTTATGGTCGAAAAGGTCAAAAGCTGCTGAGAGATCCAAGAGTAGGAGAATGGCTAGTTTGCCCTTGTTCTTTGATGTATCCATCTGTATCTTTAGATCTAAGAGAGCTGTCGCAGTGCTTGTCTGGGTGTGAAGCCTGACTGATGTAGACCTGGTAAGTCATTGGGCCTCATTACAAGTTTGCCGGTCCGGGAACTACGGTACCAGTAAGCTTGCCGGTATCGTAGTTCCTGGACTGGCAAACTATGAGTTGTGCTCGCGGGTGCCTTTCTGCCTGCCAGGTCAGAGCTGGCGGGCAGAAAGGCACCTGCGAGCACAGCATGTCAGATGCACCGGCATCCTTATAAACGGTGCTGGTGCATCCGACCTCCCCACTCCCATTGAGTCCTATGGGGCTCAAATGGGAATGGGGAGTAATGGATTCCGGCCACTGGCAATGGGGACATACAGGGTCTGGCAAGGTCAGAATGGCCGTGTATGTCCCCATTGCCAGGGGCCGGAAAAAATGCAACTCCGGCGGCAGCCGTGCCTGTGTGACAGACACGGCTACTGCCAGGGTTGTAATGAGGCCCATTATCTTCCAAGTGTTTCTGAATTTGGAGATAGGATGCACGGTCTAGAATTTTTAGAAGGAAGGGGACCATTGTTATAGGCCTACATTAGTGGGGATGCTAGGATCTAGGTTAGTTTTTTTTAGAAGTGGTCTGGTCCATGATTCTTTGAGATTTTTGGGTACTGAACAGTTTTTGAAGGAAGAGTTTATCAGAGCTGTACTGAATGGTGCTAATTCTCTAGCGCGATCCTTGATGATCGAAGCTGGGCAGAGATCGCCTTGGCAGTTGTAAGGTTTTATCCTTAGAATGATGTTTTCTACTTCCTTGATAGAAACTGGTGAGAATTGGAAGGGGGTACACGATGGGCTTTGGTGTACGTGGGATCCGGTGACAGTGTTTGCGTTAGTGGGTAGGTTTTTTTTCCATTTCGATTTTGGTTTGAAGTAGTGCTATTTTATCTGATCGGGCCTTCTGTATATTTGCACACCAGGCGGTGTCTTTCAGGCACGTGTCAGCCGGTGGAGCTGGTGACTCTAGTTCCCTAAGAATGATAAAACGCTCCTTAGTATTTGATTTGGCGTTCTGGATTCTTTCATTGTAGATTTCCCTTTTAGTGTTCTGAATGGCAGTTTTATAGGTTGTGGCCACAGCGACAAAGTTCTCTTTGTTGGTAGTGGAAGGGGATTTTCTCCAAATAGTTTCGGCTGTTCTTTTTACATTACGGAGTGATTTTAGTTCTGCCGTAAATCAGTTATTTAGGTGGGTTGCAGGTTTGGCTTTTCGAGATTTTAGGGGGGCAATGTTATTTATTGCTTGTTCTAGGGTGTTGTTGTACCTTTCCACTAGAAGGGCGGGGTCCTTGTCAGCGTTAGGTGAGTTGGTGATGGGCTGTAGCAGAGACAGTAGGTGTTCTATAGTTAAGTTGTGCTTGTTCCTGGAGAGGGTTGATGGGGAGAGGGTTACCCCTGTGCTGATGGATGGTTTCTCCTGTATAGAGAATGTGATGCCATGGTGGTCTGATCAGGCAAGTGGTTAATTTTTTAGGATAGTGGTAAGGCAGTGGAAGTCTGCTAGCCATTCTAGAGTCCTACCTTTATTGTGAGTTGGTTCTGTAATGTTAAGTTTGAGTCCGAGTTGGGAGATGGTATTCTCAAGAGTGGAAGCGTTTGTATCTTTTGGGTCATGAAGTCCAAGGTTAAAGTCACCTAGTAGGATGATCTGTGAGCTCGGTTTAGTGTTTTGTGTCAGGAGAGTAGATATGTCATCCTGAAAGGTAGATAGGGGGCCGAGCGGCTGGTAAATGAGGTGTAGGAGTAAGGTCTGGTTAGGTGTAAGAGGTAGTTTAACTGAGAGAGGTTAGCACATGGTAGAGGTGTGCTGGCACACTCTCTCAGGCCGAGGTGGGTTTTGGCAATGAAGGCAATGCCGCCCCTTTTGGCAGTGGCTCTATCGGCTTTGAAGATAGTGTAGTTGTCAGGGAGTACTAGCATTAGGGCAGGTCCAGAGGCTGAGTTAAGCCAAGTTTCAGATATGGCCACAAAATCCAGTTGGTTGGATGTGATGTAGTCAGCAATGTCAAGAGCATGGGCTGCTAGCGATCGAGCATTGATAAGAGCTCCTTTGATGCCTGGGCAGACAGGTGAATGTTGGTGAGGTGGTACTGTAGGGGTACTGTCTGGTGCTATGTTGCTGGGTGGTTGGGCAGTGGAGGGTTCAATGGAGACCTTGGGTGTGGATGCCTGTTTTCCGGTTCCTTGGGGAGGAAGCAAGATCCTAGTCCAGTATTTCTGCTAGTAAGTGGACATGGGATCAGTGGCGTAGGTGGAGTGGCAAAGCGGCGGATCCATTCCTCTGGAGTCAGCTAGGTCAGTACGGGTGGAGATAGTTTCGGGCTCGCCGGTTGAAGAAAGAGCTGGGTGGATGGTGGGAGATTAGTAGGAAAGATGGCCTGGGGAGAGGTTAGCAGAGTGGCCATTATAAGAATGGTTCTGAAAAAAAGGGCCATTCGGGTGAGTGCTGCGTGCAGTGTGGTGGGATTGATGAGTGTTAGGGTAGTTCAGGTAGAGCTCTAGGTGCAATACAGTAAGTCAGTGCAATGCTGGGAGCAACACAGTGGATTATAACCACAATAGGACAGTAGCGCTCTAAGAGCACCACAGTGGGTCAGTACAACGCTAAGGGTATCACAGTGGATTATAACCTCAATAGGACAGTAAGGCTCTAGGAATACAGTGAAACCGTGCTGTGCAGTGCAGTGCTAGGATGAACACAGTAGGTCAATACAATGCTAGGAGCAGCATAGTGGAATATAAGCACAATGGGACAGTATAGTTCTGGGTGCAATACAATGGGTAGTGCAACGCTCGGAGCAACACAATGGCTTATGACCACAATAGGACAATAGCGTCCTAAGAGCAACACAGTGGGTCAGTACAAAGCTAAGGGTATCACAGTGGATTATAACCTCAATAGGACAGTAGGGCTCTCGGAATACAAGGAAATCGTGCAGTACTAGGCACAACAAAGTAGGTCAATACAATGCTAGGAGTAAGACAGTAGGTCAATGTACTTCTAGGTGCAACATAGTGGATTATAAGCACAATAGGATAGTTTAGCTCTATGATAAACACAGTAGGTCAATACACTGAATCTGTATGATAAGGACTTGGTATGCAGCAAGGCGGCGGCAGTGCTACAAGACCCAGATAGACAATACAAGACGGTACAATATAATACGAGTCAGGACTGGCATCTGATACTTGTGACGTTCTTAGATGGTTTAAGTCTGAATAGGGAGATTTCACACGAGATGGTTGTGTTTCACATAGTTCTGATGTGGCGGTAATGACCTTACATATAATGATTAGTTGGATGCGTAGTGACATCAAGTGACAGGAATGTTGGACAGGGGTTATGGCCCACAGGCCTTTAGTCACCGAACGGGAACAGATAGGCCTCTGCCTTAGTAGGGTGCCTTGTTAGGGGACCGGCTTGCGCCCCCGGCAACGCGCCCCACATGAAGTAGGTGCTTAAGGCCAATGCCAGCGAGGCTCATCATGGAGGGTTGCTAGGCAACTGTGTAAACAGCTGTAACGGCGGCCATTTTACGCCACTCCTCGTGTGCCTCAGTGTAATGGGGCCGAAGTTGTGCTTTTAGAAGCGCACAGATGAGTTGAGTCCACTTATTTCGGGCTGCTGAAGCGGGATGAGCACCCTCTGGAAGGACTTACTGTGCACCGGCTGCAGGATGCAGGATGGATACTGGTGGGTGTGGAGCAGTGGACGGAGCTCCAAGCGACGACATTGCAGGCAGGGCTCCTGCCCTCCTGATGATGACGGCTGCAATGCTTGTTGGGGGCACAGACAGGCCTGGGCCTTAGTAGGGTGCCTTGTTAGGGGGCCGGTTTGTGCCTCCTGGCAACGTGCCCTACATGAAGTAAGTGCTTAAACCTCAATGCCGGCGAGGCTCGTCACTGAGGGTTGCTAGGCAACCGTGTAAACAACTGTAACGGCAGCCATTTTGCGCCGCTCCTCGTGTCCCTCATAGTGTAATGGGGCCGAAATTGTGCTTTTAGAAGCACACAGATGAGTTGCGCTCACTTATTTGTGGCTGCTGAAGCGGGATGAGCACCCTCTGGTAGGACTTACCCTGCACGGGCCGCAGGATGCTGGATGGATGCTGGTGGGTGTGGAGCAGTGGATGGAGCTCCAAGCGACGACGTTGCAGGCAGGGCTCCTGCCCTCATGATGATCACGTGTGCAATGCTTGTTGGGGGCACAGACAGGCCTATTATTGGGGCATGCATAGTAGAACTCAATACACACACACACACAAACCTCTGGATAATACAGGCATAATTACACCAAAAATATGACCTCCAACCAGATTACTCTGATATGCACACGCATAAGGATAGCACATGCACGAAAAATACACATGTAAGAGCAACATATTTGTTCGGCCTTCAACAAAAATGCTAATTACGTGTGTAAAAACGCACACTTATAGCCACAACTGGTTTCCTTCAGACATAAGTAGACATAAGTATAAAGCTCCAAAATACACTAAAAAGGTACGGATAGGGAATATTGAAACATTTGAACACAGATAAGAAACACAAATACGCAGACACAAATTTCAAGTAGTCTGACAACACTGGCGAAATATGCAATTCACCCATGTGGAAAACAAACTACCAGATATGAATAGGGGATATGACCGTTTTACTCCATATTCCGGCAACATTTAAACAAAGGAAAAAATCAGACATACAGAAAGTACCAGATACATTACACACTAAAAAAATCAAATACAAATAAGGAATACAGAGTAAACAAATAATTTAGCAGTGACTTAAGGCCACTACCTACAAAGTAAATTACATAAACGTTGCAAAGGCTAGCATTAAGATGGCTACAACGACTCACTTTTTAAGCAATAATACCTGATCCGTGGTGGTAACGGCCCAGGGCACAATGTACAGCGCGAGGACCTTAGTGATGGGCCTCAGTGCCATTACCACCCGATCAGGCCCGCCAGAGGGACCCCCCAACACCCGTGACCATGCCCCGCAGGCAGCCCACACCCCAGGGGACCCCCCAACACCCCTGACCATACCCTGCAGGCCATCCCCAACTCATGTCCCCCCACCATTGATGGCAACCTGCAGACAGGCCCCGACTCATGTCCCCCCACCAGTGACGGCAACCAGCAGACAGGCCCTGACTCATGTCCCCCCCCAAACACATTGTCCCAACATGCAATCATTTATGAAATGACCACCAAAACTCCACCACAAATTGCCCACCCACAGTGCAACTCAACACCCATCCATTGGTCATACTCCCCAGACCCTCAGGCCCGACAAGCATTTCCATCAGCTGTCACAAGCAGGCAGGGAGTGGAAGCTGCAGGGGCAGCTGCAGCTGACACCAACCCCACTCAGGGTTTGCTAGTCTGGCCCGGATTGGTCACGGAACAGGCAGGGGATGACTCACAGGCTGACTTCCATGTCAGGAAGTCCAAGGCACATGTGGTGAAGGTTGCAAACACCAGGTCACGTGGTTCTGTGGCAGCACTGTCATCTGCTGCTCTGGCCAGCCAGAGTGTGGAAGATGCAGGTGCAGCTGCACCTGACACCACCCTGGCTCTGAGTCACCTGGCCAGGACTGTGTTGGTCCCAGACCTTGCCACCAAGGCAGTTGTGTCGCTGGGTCCTGGCGACAGCACCCAGCAGCCAATGCCTACAGTCAGCCCTTCGGTCATCATGCCTTTGTCTGCTTCCAGTGCCCAGTCAACCTGCGCTTCAACCTCTACTGACCGGAGCGGCAGAAGCCACGCAGGGTCAGCACCACCTCCCAAGAGGAAGAAGCGTGTTCCAGCAGTACAGGCTGGGACCCCAGACACGGCTAAGGCCTCCGGCATGCCAAGGAAGAAGAGTTCCAATGAAATGGAACTGGACACACTTGTGGGCTACATGTCGGCACACGGCAGCGAAATTCTGTTGAGGGCGGGGTCCCAAACTACGCCTGCTCAGCGCAGGGCCCACTGGCAGTGCATTGCAGACCGTATTAGTGCCTTGGTATGTGAGAAGCACACAGCTGATGATTGCTCGAAGCTTTGGAATGACCTCCCACGCTGAGCAAAAAACAAGCGTGCTGCTAATTATGCCTCTACTCTGGTGAGTGGCATTGGGTCACCACCAGAGGACAATGAACTCACTCTACATCAGGAGATCGCTGGAGGATTCATCGATGAGGGTCAGATCCAAGGCGTGGGAGGCTTGCCGGATTATAAGACAATGTCCGGTGAGTGTTCATGCGTATGTGTCCAGGCCATGTGTATTTTGCTTTGGTGATGTGTTGTGATTGAATGCCAGTTCAGGCTATGTATTCATGACTGCCATGTGTGACCCATGTGATGCTTGACTGATACATGCTTGTTGTGATGCAGACTGCATACAGACTATGTGCTGCACACTGAGGCAATTCTCATCACAACACCTGCACCCTCCTTCCATGTCAATCACTGGCAAGCCTCTCTTGTCCATGTTCTTGCTCCTATATATGTTTGCAAAAAGCCTGTGATGAGCTTCCATTCAAATCTTGACCTCTGTCGTTACCTGACTGACGTCTCTGTGAGGTCCCCCTGCAAGCTGATCCTCCTCAGGGGTATCCTTCCTCGCCTCTCTATCTCCCAGCAGCTCACTGTCTCCATGGGACTGGTGATTCCCATGGCAGGCTACTGCAACGGCCTGTTCACGATATTCTGTGAATATACGCTCTTCCCTCTGCAACTCTGCCAGACATGGACTGTGTGGGACGTCCTTTGGCCTTGATGCAGGGTCTCTCACTCAGACTGTGCTTATGGCACAGGCTCACAGTGGCCATAAGTGCTCATTTCACATTTACGTATTGTTATCGCGCGTGTGGGCGTTGCAGGGATTTCGCTGAGAAACTTTCCCTGCTACACCCACATTTTCGTGTCTTGTTCCTCATTCCATGTGTTCCGCTCCCTTTTTAGGTGTGTGCACTGGACGGTGTGCGCCTTCTCTGGCCGTCTCGCGCAGAGCGTTCCTGATGGGGCAATGATGTGTAGGACCCGTGCGGATTCAGCGCAGGTCACGGGTAAGCCACGCGCAATGTGTTCCATGAATCTGTAAACGTACACTTGCGCACGTTTTGCACGCGTGTGCTGCGGTTTTCACGCTTGTGCCCTGTTTTCAGTGCACATTAATTCCATGCATTACACTGTTAATATAAAACATAATTTAAAGTCTAAATATTTATAATCAATGGTTATAAATTGTATAAATGTTAAATGTATTCTCTATTAAATAATTCGACATAAAAACTATTCAAAATATGTGTTATTTGTGGGAAACAGAATTCGATATAAAATGAGTCGTTCGTTATTAACACCGCATACAATATTCTAAATCACATTCTGATAAAAAAAATCTGAACAATCAAAGATAAAATAGGTTGCATTATGTCCTACGGTTAAACAAAGAAAATATTGCTAGTCTCTAACTATTGCACAAGTAATATGTTTGGGTGGGAATGCTGGTACTAAATTGGTTCAAAATGGCTTTAAAAATATATGTTTGTGAAACTGTTTTAGGAGGAGATTTGCAAATTGTGAGCAGTAGGAGACATGGGTTCATATCCTTGCTTTCTTGCCTCACCAAAATCATGTGATCCTGGGCAAGTCATCTCTTTTTTGTGACTCAATATGGTTATGTGCCAAAATAGGGAGAGATTCGAACATTCACCATTACGAAGTACTATATAAAAGAATAAAGCAACTGGGCCCGTTTGTTGTGCCCATTGTTAACTGCTGAATTGAAAAGAGAGACATCAGGAACCTTGGCCTAAATCTCAGTTTTTCTACTTGACTACATTATGTGATCCTGGGTAAATCACTATATCGCAGTGTCCCTCCTTTTCGTTGGAGGCTAATTGAAGGGTCAACTTTTAGAAGCTTGCTCTGTTGAGCTGTGCTGAAGTCACCAGATTCACGTTAAGGACCCTCTTTTGCCCAGTCCTCTGCAAATACCATTAAAATCAATAATTGTGTACTGTGTCGTAGGATACTATCACAGGCAGGGGTGTTGCTAGGCCTGGAAAAGATCTGGGGCTACACTAATGTCGGGATTGTTGGGACTCTGGCTAGCTAGTCTTTTGGTTGTAAACCCAGCGATTCTGTCCGGGGCTACAACCAAAAGACCCGGGGCTATAGCCCCTAAACCACCCCCTAGCAACATGGAAAGAGGCAACATAGTGAGAAGTAGCCCTTACGCTTTTCAGCTTACATATGGGCCGTTGTACCCTAAAGTACATGTTGGAGATACAGAAAATGATGTTTCAAAATTATTCCAGCTGTTTTTCCATTTCAACATTCCTGCGTCCATTTGTTGGGCTTTAATGAGTGTTTAAGACAGATATGATCAGTAAGATACTTCCTGTTTAATGCACATATTCATGTTAAAATCAAACAATCCCGGGCATTTCCTAATTTACTGTCCCCCAGCACCAGTCAGTGACGTAATGCACACTAACGTGAACAGTGGATAGAACAGGGGCAACGTGCGTTATATAAAAAAAAATAACGTTATCTTTTCTTCACAGTTCCAGGAATTGCTGAGACTTTTAATAATAACACCTAATATTAGAGCTAGTGAACAAGCTGGTCTGGAAAGATAGATGGAAAAGCATGTTGCTGTCCGACAGACTAGAGACTAAAACAAAAATAAGAAGCAGTGTCAATGCACTCTTGATTCCGAATTCAGAAAAAACAATATATAGGCATTTATTCAATAGCTATTTATTTTTATCAACAGATTTCATACATTTGTTATGCCTTGCCAGTCACAATCCCACTGCTGATTTCCTGTAGTATGGAGCGGATGAGTGTATGGAGCGGAAGAGTGTATGGAGCAGATGGATGTATAGAGCGGATGGGTGTACGGAGTGGATGGGTGTACGGAGCGGATGGGTGTATGGAACGGATGAATGTATAGAGCAGAGGAGTATATGAAGAGGATGAATATGCAGAGCAGAGGAAGGTATAGAACAGATTAGTGTAGAGATGAATATAAAGAACAGGATATTATTGTTGGATGCGTGAAAAGCATGAGTGCCTAAACGGATGAGTGCGGAGAGGGGATGAGTGCGTGGAGCAGATAAGTGCGTGGAGTGGATGAATGCGTAGAGGGGATGAGTGCTTAGAAGGGGTGAGTGCCTAGAGGGGGTGAGTGAGTAGAGGGGGTGAGTGCGTAGAGGGGGTGAATGCGTAGAGGGGATGAGCGCGAAAAACAGGTGAATGCATAGTACGCGTGAGAGCATAAAGCGGATGAGTACCTGGAGCGAACGAGTGCCCAGACTGAATTGACGTGTTGCATAGAGCAGACGAGTACGTAGAACGAATGAGCACAGATGCATCCAGTACTGATGAGTGCATAGAATGGATGAATACGTAAAGCTACTGTATGCGTAGAGCATGAGGCAGACAGGAGTGCATACGTGGGGCAGGCAAGAGTGCATGCGTGGGGCAGACAAGAGTGCATGCGTGGGGCAGACAAGAGTGCATGCGTGGGGCAGACAAGAGGGCATGTGTGGGGCAGACAAGAGGGCATGTGTGGGGCGGACAAGAGCGCATGCGCGGGGCAGACTGGAGCGTGCGGGCGGACCAGAGTGTATTGGACCAGACTGGGGTGCATGGAGTGGATAGGAGTGCACGCTACGGACTGGAGCGCATAGAATTGCGTGACGTATATAGTATGGTTGGAATGCAGCGAACGTTGAAAGAGCATTCCATATAACCCATCATATCACACCACCACGCTCACTCTCTCCTTTACATCACCACTCAACTAGAACACAGAGATACTATGACACCATTCGGTATAACTGTTCTCATACCAACATCTGCTGCTCACTCCACATCATTCTAAGTGAACACGGTTGGTTTCACACACCCCAGCCAGGCGTTCTCCTCAGGCCTAACGCAGCCGCAGCCGTTCTGGATAAAACCTGCCAGAACGAACACATTCTCCTGATCTCTCAACCACCACACCTACCGCTAAGAAGCAGCTATTACACAAATACAGCACGAGCTGCCCACATACCCGGTGCTCACATGCATCTTTGACTCTCTCTACTCTCTCTACTGATCTGAACTTCAGTTCCCAAGGGCGTTCAACCTACCAGCGCCTTCAGACCATACCAATGTTATATAAGGCGCTATATAAGTGCAAAATAACAACATAACAAATAACATAGTCGGTTTCACCAGCTTATTACACTGATTGGAGCATAGCAATATGAAGTCAGAACATGGGTAAACATTTCACGCTGCATGCTGCTGATCTTTATTAGTTGAATAAAACCATTGAATTTTATAGTATACACGATCAGTGATAAGAGTCTTTAATATGACACCAAATATTTTGCAGCACTACATCCAGTGGTTCTAGGCATTCATTATGCTACTGGTCCCAACTCTACCGATTTGTGTTTTTCTTTACAAGAGGTTGTTACCCTTTCAAAGCTGAAGAGAACGCTTAAGGTGCCAGCATCAAAGCATGGCGGGGGCTGCAGGATATATATTTTGTATCTTTTCAAGGATTCTTTTCTCACTGACAGAGGGGGAAGAAGGAAAATAGTGTGTAAAGGTAAGAAAACACAAAGGGAGACTGGAGCGTGAGGATGCATGTCGAGGTCAGCTCTCCACATGCAAATGATTACCTGCCCCCTGAATTATACACCTGCTTCTCAAACGTGAGTGGTGTGTTCCAATTCTGTTGCCAGCCCTTTATATATGTACTGTTCCGGCCACAGGGACCCAGGATGGAGCATGTGTGTGCCTGAGAACTCGTTTGGGCTGGAAATCTAGAAATCCTAATCCACATCCAAACCAGAGTGATGTCTCAGGTAACCTGCAGCCCAGGTTTCAGTAGATCAGGATGGGATCTGGAGCCGATCAGGATGTTGATCACTGGATTTTAGAATATGAAGCATGAGAGGCCACAGGGGGATGTGAGGAAACTTCTGCTGCAAAATATGCTGTCAACGCCAAACTGGCAAACACGTTTAAACTACAAGCTTTGAAATGCCTGACGATGAAAGAACGTCGTACCATCCTGGAGAGCAAATCTCTACTTTCTGTCTCCTTGCCTTGAACTACCGTGAACAACCTTTTGATAGTTCTGCACCTCCTTGCATGTCATTGCCAAGTTTGTGGTAGCCATGGGTTCAAGGTTGGTCTACACAATCTGAAGAAGGAACTCCTCTGTGCTGGGACTTCATGCAGCCTATAGTCCTGTGCAACCTGTTGGGTGACATTGTTTAGGGACACAAACTCTGAAGCTCTGCTGCTGCTTGTCATCTTGTCATCTGGTAGAGAGGATTTGATGGAGATCAAGTACTACTTTCTTACATCCAAAGACCCTTGCTTGGTCACCAAGACTGCTTAGTTGCTTGCTGCATTGCCAATGTCCTTCTTCTTCATGGGTACTGAAGCAGAGGATCTTTACCAACAAAAGCCCGAGGACCCTCCTGCTGGTAACCCAAATCCTGAGGTTGCGATTGGAGACCTGAACTATAAACGTAATGAATCCAGCTGTCAAACAAAGCCACCTCTGTACCTGTATCACGCAGACCCCCAACTCAGCATCCAACAGTGAGAGCAATCCTGCCCAACAGCCTAGGCATACCTGTGGTTTTCTTGTACGGGTCTGGAGGAAGTTGGCTGCATACTTCTTTTGTTGTCTCTTGGGCCCCATTGAATCCAATAGGGAATACAGTCCTACACTGCAGCTGCCCTTGCCTTGCCTACAATGGTGGAACTTGGGTGTAGGAATCCTGTCTGGGGTTCTCCTAGACATTTGGGGTTGGCAAATTCCTTGTTATTCACAGGAAACGTGTAAACTCTGTCATATGATTTGTCAGTATCTAACCACACTTGACTGATCCCAAATTAATTCTAAGGGAGAACTTTCATAACTCGAAACTTCCCCTAAGTACCCGGATTTGGTTATTTACTTGAAACACCTGATGAACAATGTTTCATGCTATGGGGTTGGACTCCTTCAGGTAGTTTTCCCAAGTGTTGGTGTGCCTTTTAATTTCATAAGACTGATGATCTTTACTACCATCCTTCCCCCCACTGTAGCCTATGTAACAGTATATTGCTTGAAAACAGTTTTTGATCTAAATGTGGCTGGCTTCCCAATTGGACACTAATGTTGAGATATGTATACGTATATGCAGGTTACTTACCTTGTAGGATCCATCAGCTTATTTCGCCTGTGTTGTTAAATAAATACATATATTTCTGATACATTTCATGAGATTTATTTGTACACATGCACCCATTACCTAAAGTACAGGGCAGAATAAATTGCATCTGGTCTCAGATGGTAAATAAATACAACTCAAAGTCAGCAATACTGAAAAATGAGATTTTTCAAACTCTTCCGGAAATCAGGTTGCGATTTGGTCTTGAGATCGCAGAGTCCTGGTTGATTGGTATAGTTTGATCTGCTCACTTGGGCTTGTACAAACCAGGCCATGCATACATGAAGATTAAGCAAAGTACTTTGAACAAAAAGATCTTGCCACACAGGTAACCATTGTAATTACTGTCTAAAGGATAATACAGAGTTAAATTTAGGGAGCTAAAGAAATCAACCAACTTTTTGGAAGATGATAAGGATATATTCATAAATGCCTGCATATAATGCATTGACATAATGAAGGCATTCATTAGTAAGTATGCCCACCACCGTCGCATGATCAACCTGAGTTAGAAATGGAAGGATGCGTGCAAAGACAATAAAAGGTAGATTTTGTAACTTGAGAAGCTAAGATCAAATCTGAATTCTAAAAACCCTTCAAGTTACTTACTTTATTTGAACAAGTTGTAGGAAGGACAAATACTTTTTAGGGGGAATGGGAACTGATGCAAATGCATCGCTACAAGCTAAATGAGCTCTATCCATGTGTGATTTAATTGGAGGCCACTGCAAATCATCCATTGTCTTACCTGATTCAGATAAGCCACAAGTTGTGAAAAAGTTGTGTGCCTGATATCAAAGGGAAAAGAGCAACAAAATATGGGAACCAAATCATCATTGGTTCATCCTTATCACTAAAATATACGGGCATGAACATTATTAAACAAAAAAACGCTTTTTGCAAATTTAATTCTCTAAATATACAGTGCAAAAATATGGTTACACGGTTAAACCTGCTATGTCTAACCCGTAGAGTGTCAATCCTACAATTTCTGGGCGTAATACAGATGTGTATAAGTAAACAATTCTGTATCTAAGTCCATACATCTCTAAATCTGTCCCTCAATCTGCTTAACAGTGCTGGACATTCCTCTGGGTTACAACATTTCATAGCGTGCACTATAATCCCACATGTCTCCTCGTCATCAATTAGACAAAGTGTCCCTACATCTTTGATTTCAACACATTCTGAATTTCAATCCTTTACTCCATCCAACACCAAAATGTGAGGCAAACTACTAAAAAGGATGAACAAAGAAGTTGAAATCCATAATTATTTCCATTAAGTGTACTAAATGTGAAACATCACTTATTCCACAGTTAATCCGACCACTGTAAGGAGGCATGGTATCGAAGTAAGACAGACACAAGTGAGCACAGTTCAAGGGTGTTTATTGCACTTTAACAAAGGTGTGATAAACGCCCACCTAATCCTAAATCTACAGATAGGAGCAAACTATGACTATCAAATAATAATAATGCAGTCCTAGTGGAGTCTCGTCAAAATAAAAGGGCCTATACTAAAAAAAAACTATTGCCAATCCTTACTGCTAATTTTCAAATAGTGTGAGGTAATGTTCATGAAAAAGAAAGAAGTGTTCACAAAATGATAAGTCAGGATGTTCAGGCCGTTTGCCTCCCTTCCTCACGTTTTCAGCACGGGACAAGGTGGTTCACTAAAGCATAGTACACTCTCGGGCTTCTTCGGCACGAGGATACAGTTCCATTTACCAACATCAGGGCCTTCTATGCCCAAGTCTCTTAAGTTCTCAAAAGTCTCTTGATTCAGAGGGGCTGATGTACCAAACAAGCGAAAAGTTCCTTTCCATGTATTCAAGTAGGGTGAGTTACTCTTCAACATGGATCCCCTCAGCAGGGCTCAGATCCCTTTTCTCCATAGAATATATTTTCTCAGGTGACTAACAGTTCACCCCGGATTCCCCTCAGCCGGGCTCAGATCCCTCTTCACAATTAGTCTCCCTCAGCCGGGGTCAGATCCATTTCAGTTAGTTCTCGGGTGACTTACGGTTCATCCCAGATCCCCCTCAGCCAGGCTTAGGTCCCTCTTTGCTATTAGTCTCCCTCAGCCGGGCTCGAACCAATTTCAGTTAGTTCTCGAGTGACTCACGGTTCACCCCAGATCCCACTCAGTCGGGCTCAGATTCCTTTTCACAGTTAGACTCCCTCGTCTGGGCTCAGACTAATTGCACTCTCGTACTAGCTATCGAAGACCTTCAAATGTGCACAGAGTTTTGCTTGACCGATTGCAGGACCACTTCGATTTCACAGTTCACCATTTTACACTCTCAGTTGGATACCTAACAGAGACCTTCGAGTGAGCACCCACGTGGTGCCGGACCACTCTGTGTATGGTATCTATGTTGGTTTCAAAAGTTCAGTCACTCCTTGGATATTCAATTATCCTCGTGTCGCTCATCACATATGCCTTACACACCGTTCTTCATACAATGTGGCTACTTGCAACCTTGGTCCTAACACAGACCCATCTGCTATCAGTCTCTCCGACTCACCTGCTGTGCTGACATTACTGACGCTGCTTTGTTGTAGGAGCCAAGGACAGTACCACAGCGGTAATCGCTCCTTCTCGCCTCGGCTATCGATGCGGAGGAGCCCTGGGTACCTTCGACACACAATGCACTTTTCTTCAGCTTTAATTCCCGGTCTTCTGTTTCTTATTCCTGAGGGCTCGTCAAAGTAGCAATTTTCCTCCGAAAAGGCCAAGGGCAATTCCCTCCTTGCAGCCCTTTCTGGTCTTGCTGTATTTCTCCTCGTATTAAACTGCCATCTCCGACCTGCTGCTTCCTTGTGTGTTTTGCCTTTCTCAGAGTGTGCTTTTGTGCTCTGCCTTTTATCTTTGTGGGGAATTGTGATGGAAGTCAGGTGTGCGTAATTTTCAGTAATTTCCTGACTCTGCATGACCCTTGTGTTGGGACATGTCAGGTATACGGCTCGGGTGTTAGTCCGTTTTCTCTCACAGTGAGCTGTCCATGAGAAAGTGTTCATGTCGGGAAAGGGGCGGGAGTTGAGTTCCTAGGTATCCTACCTGGTAGGATGTGGAAAAGGTCTTACAAGGAAGGGGATACCACATCTCACCCTCCAGTGGCCCACTTCCACTCCCTGCATACCCCTCATCCATGCGGTCCTCCCACACTGGTCCACCCCCAGGAACTGGATCCAAAAGCGATGGCCATGTCCTGGCCACCTGGATGACAGATCCCCGGGAACTGGCAGGTGAGACACCTTCAAGTTTCTCACACCACCTACAAACAACATGTCTAATAGAAAATACCTGGATTTCTCTTCCTGGTTACTTTTCTTAGTAATCACTTCCTTCATGTAATATGTCGATAGTAATGCATTCCATTGATAATTAATGACTCTTTACCAAATATGCAAACCAATCAAAAAACCTGGGTATGAATGCATGTACTAAATTGTACCAAAGTTTGGCATAGCAAATTTTAAAAATGTCAACTTGTAATCAAAGTCCTCTCAGACAGCACAGTTAGCATTAGTCTACACCCATTACCTTCAAGGCTCACGATGAGCCATTCATTCCAAAATTGCAATACCACCATTTTAGCATGCTGACCATCTGTATGAATCGTTTTTGGTCAATAGATTCTACAAGGAAGCAAAGGTACATTTTTGGTGTAAGTTGTTCTTGCAACCCAAATGGCATCTTGCATAATCATATTTTGTTAGAAGTCTCTAATTCTTACCCCTTGGCAGGTAGGAAGTACATACCTAATTATCTCTCTCCTCTGGCTTATTTCGCAGAGGGTCCTTTGATCAGTGTAACGATTTAGTACGTTCAAGAAGGCCAACTTTAAGTTCTTCACGTAGCGTGCCATATACGTCATGGCGACATCACGTGACGTGCCACGTGATTGAAAAGCATTAGATCTATATTCTCTTCCCCTTAGTTCATTTAGCCATCAGTCGTCCGATCGGCAAGATGGCTGACTTCAAACCCATCACATAATATGCCTTGTACGTCATGACCGCATGAAATCGCAGGACGTGCTACATGATAAAATAACATTTGTGCTATATACACACAGAGGATCAGAGATCTTAGCATACAACTGAGTGCCATCAGCATATGAATGAAAGCGTGAAGCTACCTTACAAAGAATGGTCATTAATGATTGTAAATCAATATTACAGAACAAAGGTGACAGTGGTGATCCCTGCGGGTTGCCACAAGCCACTTGAGTGAACTTTAAAGGAAAAAGACCCATTTTAACTACTTGCGATCTTCCAGTGAGAAAACAGTGAAACCTGTTAAGAGCATGATCTGAAAGCGCAGCCGCAGTTTTAAGGTGAGAGAGAACAGTTTTGTAATCCAGAGTATCAAAAGCGGTGGGCAGATCAAAAATTATCAGAAGAGATGGGAGACTGTCATCAGCGTATGCCAAGATACCATCCCATACGTTTACAAGGGCAGATTTGGCTCCAGGTTTGGGATGGAAACCTGACTCCAATGGGTCCAGGATTTGACAACTTTCAAAGTAATTCTGCTGCTGTATCGCAACTGATTTTCCATGACTTTAACTATCTAGAGTAGCTCTACTATGGGGTGATAATTACTAAGCACGCTAGCATCCAGGGAGCCCTTTTTTTAAACATAGGATGATTAAAGCTGTTTTGAAATTTGATTTATTTTATTTATAATTATATAGCATTGAGGCGCTGTTACTTGTAAGAGCTTAATTACAAGGGCACATGAATAGTAGCATTCAATGGCACATTATGAATACTACAAGGCATAATACTGATATTAGGACTGGTACAATTGGTCATTACATTACAGCATATGCAGAGGATCAAATGAAAGGTATTCAACTGATGCGACACACCTTATGTAAAGAGGGTGGTTTCCATAGCTTTGTGGAAGGCGCTGAGGGAGGCCTCACCTCAGATTGTGGGAGGTAGGGTGTTCCAGTGAGTGGGTGCGAGGTATGGGAAGCTGGATCCGCCTGCTCTGGCTCTTTTTACTAGTGGCAAAACTGGCGGAACCAACCCCTGATCTGACGAAAGGATGACGGGAGAAACCAAGCAAGTGGCAAGGCATTGAGCAATACACACCGGAAGTGCATGAGCATCTGCCTGGGTGGGGTACAAACATTTCAGCAGCGAAAGAACAGAATGCTCATGGACTCAGTTGATCAAGCCTAGCTCAAGACAATTTAAGAAAGATCCATGTAGGAGCTTCTCATGGATATTTATCTGTTATAAAGAACTCATTAAGATCATTTGGTAATTGAATCAATGGTTTGGGGCTTTGGGACATCCTTTTAGGATTCACAAGGGCTTGAAAATCAGGAAGAGTTCTTTAGGATCACTCATAACTAAGAAGATACGGTCATGAAAATAGGCAGCTTTAGTTTCAAAGATTGCTTTTGTTAATTACCAGAGGGGCCTCATGTGCATTCTGTTGAGCACTACGGTCTCTTGAACGATGCCAACATCCTTCTTTTTTCAGTAGTTCTATTTAAAGCTTGGCAGTTCTGTAGACTACCAAGGTTTCAGATTTTGGACAAGATATCAGTCCTTGTAGAAGCTCTGGCGTCCACAGCTTTCTGGAAGGCAAACTGGCACTGATCAAAGAACCATTCGCATGCGATAACAGTTCTGCAAAGGGGGTACAGAGGAAATAAAACCCTGAAAATAAATATTGCAATCTCTTTTAAAACAGTAGTCCGTGGCAGTTAACTTGCCACTAGGCAAATTGACAGTAGACATGATTAATCTAGGATCACATGTCTTTAAAAAATCATCACTGCAAGAAGCTTGAAAAGTTTTAATAAGCAGAATGTTTACACCTCTGCCACAGACCTGTCTAAATAACCAGTTGTGATGTTGTTAGCAACTCTCCCCAGTCATTGTACTGCAGTGAAATAACAATATGCCTGCATTTTCCTGCTTCAGAGTGCCATAAAGGTAGTGCTATACACAATGGTGGCTGGTGAATTTATGTATTGGAGGGGTGTAAATACTTCCTACAAACATGCATGAGTGACTGAGCTTTGGGAGGGACACTGAACAAATCAAGGGGAGAGTCATGAGGGTACTTCCCTCGAAAAAGCTTTTTCATTGTTGGGTGAAAATGGTTCATTTTACAGCTCACTTTAAGTGAAAAATTGGTTAAAAGGCAGTTTGCAATTGGTTTTGTAGGGTAAATCATGAAAAATGCAAATAGAGGCGAGTCACCAGCAGTGCTATCTTTGGGAGGGACCATGAACCAATCAAGGAGAGGGTCGGAGGGGTCCTTCTCTGTTAGTGCCCATACATTTATATATGTCAGTATCAACATATTCATATTTGCTTTGCGCATAATATCAATAATGATACTATAAGAAAACATGTAGATGCTGATTCTGGAAATATAGGGCATCATTTGCATGTAAGAACATACTCCTGTTGGCTTTGCCATTATAAATACCATGCCACAATATGAAACATGTCGAAACTGCCTGCACCATGCCAGTCTAGCCATGTAATAACACATCATGCTTGCTTCATCATAATGTCCAGTAGAAATGTCATGTCACAGTAATAAATATCCAGACTGGATGCACCAAAATGCCAATCTCTCTCCATGGAATAACACATCATGCTTGCTCTACCACAGATGCCCAGTAGAATAAGCATTGACACACCCAATAGTTCTGAAATTTATAGTGGTTTATAGCATTTGACATTGAGCATGGAGGAAAGGAATGAGAAATGATGGCCCGAGAGGTTGACAGCATGGAACGGGTATGAAGGGCACTGTGTAAGGGTGAGAGAAGCACCCTGTGGAGAGGAATAAGAAATAAATGGCATCACAAGAAAACATACAAATATCCAGTAGCTGAAAGGTAGGCCATCCACAGTACACAGGAGCATTGTACAACATTTGAATGAAGGAATGACTGCGCAAATGGGGGGAAGGAGTTCCAGGGAAAATGGGGGCAGAGCAACAGGACAAGGGGGGCTGATCGGCATTGCAAAGGTGGGCGGAGTGATAACGCGACTGGGGGTGGAGCGACAGCACTAGAGGGGGAAGAAGTGACAATGCAAGGGTTTGGAGAAACAGCACATTGGAAGAGGAGCGAAAGCGAATATGGGGAGGAGTGACAGCACAAGGGTAGGGTCAACCGTACAAGGGAGGAAGGGTGGCCTGTGCAAGGGGGAAGGAGGGACAGTGCAAGGGGGAAAGGGCAGCACATGGGGAGAGGAGGGACAGTGCAAAGGGGAAGGAGGGACAGAGTAAGGGGGTGAGGAAGAGTGCAAGCGAGAGCAGGAAAAGCACAAGAGGGACATCTCAATGGGGGTGAGGGCCATGGAAAAGTGGTGAGTAGGGACAGTGCAATGGAGGGAGGAGGGACAGTGCAAGGGTGGGAGGAAAGACAGTGCAAGTGATGGATGAGGGATAGCTCAAGGGGAAAGAAGCAATAGCAAAAGGGGGAAGAAGGCTCAGCGCAAGGGGTAGGAGTGACAGCGCAAGGGATATGGAGGAGGGACAGTGCAAGGGGGTGGAGAGACTGCAAGGGGAAATGAGGGATAGCACACGGCGGAGGGACAGTGAATGGAGGAGAAGAAACAGCACAAGGGGTGTGGGACAGCATGGGGGGAGAAGGGACAGTGCAAGGGGAGGAAAAGCAAACGGGGAGGCAAGGCAAGCACAAGCAGAGACATTGCAGGAGGGCGTGTGGCAAGTACAAGGGGTGAGCAGGGTCTGCACAAGAGGGTGAGGAGCGACAATGCAAAGGAGGGACGAGGAACAGCACAAGGGAGTAAGGAGGCACGGTGCAAAGGACGGAGTAGGGACTGTCCGAGGGGATATAGCAATAGCACATGGGGGAAAGAGTGACAGTGCATGGGGGAAGGAGCAACAGTACAACGGGGAAGGAGCAACAGCACAACAGATGGGGAGGAGGAACAGTGCAAGAGGGGTAGGAGGGATAGCAAAAGAGAAGGAGAAGGGACATTACAGGGTGGGAGGAAGAACAGCATAAGGGGTAAAGAATGTATTCTGCAGGACCGTCATAAATTCATCAAAGGATTCACCTTTCTTCTGATCTCACACTGCAAAGTGATACCTGACGAGAAACATATTCTCTTTCTTCGCAAAACGTTTGTTTAACTTTCTCAATGATATTTCAAAACTATTTAAGCCATCTGCCTCAGCAACAGGCAGGTCCATCAGTTTTCTGAAAACAGCTTGCCCCTCCTGACACAAACAATGGTAGAACAGCAAATCTTTTCTGTCTGCCAGGAATATAGCCCCATACACCGCATGCAGATACTTCCAAAAATATTCCCTCCATTCACACCACTTGATCTTTGACTCACCAGCAGCTGAAAATGAAATATGCAGGTCCTGGAATATTCATCCTTGTATCAGTAAACTGGAATAGTGATCTGTATATCGGTTTATAGTCATAATATCGAAAACATAATTTCGAATTACAAAAATGTCGAATTCAAAAATGTCGAATTCAAAAATGTCGAAAACACATACATATAATAGAAAAAGTCATTAATTAGAAAATAAAATGTCGAAAAAAAAATCGAAAAACCAATGTTAAAATAACTATGTAAAATGTCACTAATACTAACTTTTTTTTTATGGGGGTCCCCCCCAAACCCCCATCCCAAACGCATCTGATCCAATAATGCTAGGCTACGTGCTGGACATGATCACCTGCCTGACCCCAAAATGGCCACCATTCAGGGAACACCTGGATGTTCTGGGGCACCTAAACCTCAAAATGGTGTCTGCAACCAACAGGCGAATGATGTCAGAACTGCGACCTGCCCCGGTGAACACGGGATACATCCACCTCAGGCCCGCAACACAGCGACCGATCCACCAGCAAACAACCTCTTAGGAGTTGAGCACATGCCTGGCTGCGGCTGCTGTAGGGGTCCCTGCACTAGCACACTCATCACCATTATTGTGCGGTATGAATCAAGGTATCAAAAATGAAGATGCGACATGAACAATTTCTTCTTTTATTCCGGATGCGTTGGGTGCCACCAGATACAGTGTTAGCAGCCCCAGCATCTCTGGCCTACAACTGCAGCTCTGTTGAAACTAAATATTCTTTGGCACCAGGATTCCAAGTTGTTCTAGGAACGTAGCACACAATCCAGAACCTGGTGTTGGCAGATTCTGTTACATAACTAATAACTCCCCCGGCCATTCAGCTGTTTGTCAAACAGGTTCTGTCTGCCCTCTATGGCTATAGGGTAACTCAAGCACACTCAGTCTTGCCAGAGTGCAAAACAAATTTATGAAACAACTGTTACAGCTCTGCAGTTCAACCCCTATGCCATTTGGAACTCGATGTACGTCCAATCGCTGATCTGGCTTCTCTCTCTCCAATATTGTACTGGGTGAGGCTTTGGAGTTCCAAAGAACTGGGGAAGTATTTAGATGCCTTGTAATATCTACTGGGTCTTGAGGGTGGCAAAACCATTCCTTTCCTTGGGTGGCCTATGTGAAAAAAAGCTTGCATGATCTCAGCGTGTCCAGACTGTGGGAAGAGCCACAAAATATAGACAAGAATACCTATAGAAGAATTAAGAAGGCTGCCATTCTCAAGTCAAGGAAAAATATGATTAAAAATGCAAGGAAAGTGCACTGTGGGTTGGGGTATCTATGCTCTAAATTTGAATTTGGTCTAGAAAGCTATCTCAACTATCTATCCCCGCCCTGTACACAAGATCGCTTTTTGTAAGACTGCGGCTAGGGACCTTACCGATTGCCACTCTGACCAACCGCTCGGCTGGAGGTGGCTCAAATATTTGTCCTGCATGTGGCCTGGGAGACAAGACCGAGTCCCACTTTCTGTTCTTATGTGCGGCCACAAAATCACTGAGGTTGAGACATTTGCACCCTCTACTCAGGGAAGCTGGAGTTTGCTCAACCATTGAGGCACTGGAACTATGTAAAGGGACTATAAACATTTGTGTACAGGGACGTTATAAATGCCATATCATATCATAAATCTATTTTATAGTAAGTTGTGTTACCAAATATGTCCATAGGGCCTGGCTTTTAAGACAAAAACAGGAGGGTCCATTGATAGAGGAAATGTGACTCTGAAATTATTTTAACATGAAAAAATACCATTATTTCTTTACGTGATAATTTGACAAAGATTCCAATTTCTGTCATTATTAAGAACCAGTGGGGCTGTGATTATAATCTCCCCACTGGACTCTAAAAGATACTTGTTTAACTTCCTCTTTTCATTTTAGTGGGCTTTTTGCACTTTCACTACATGTATTCTTTTTTACTTGTAATGCATTTTGATTGATTGTATTTTAATTCTATTTATTCATTTATGTGTCTATCTTTGTGTTATGCTCACCTGGTATCTGCAGAGGCGTTGGGGCACGGTTGTAGCCCTCCCGGTGGTGAGGTTGTTCGGGTCCGACTTCGCTCCCTCTGCGCTTATGTGGTGATTGGTAATAATAGGTGATGCTGCTCAGAACTGCTTCTGTTGATTAGTTTTGGCGAGCACTCCATCCTGCTGCTTCTGGTAGGGGCGCTTGTATGATCTGGACCGAGTTCCTTCACTGGTCGCTTGCACGTGGTAGTCCAGTCCTGCTGCGACTAAGCCACTATACTTCTGGTAAGTGTTCCTGTTTGCCTTCGTCTTTCCTCGTCTGTTTTTGTTGTATTGTAAAGTTTGTTGTCTTGTATTGCTGTCCGTTCCGCTTTTGATGTTTGCTCTTTTGCTTTCTTCCCTTGCAGGTGATGTTGCCAGACCAGCAGAAGCTGCGGAGTTCGAGGCGGCAGCCGGAGGGAACAAGGAACGAAGCTGCAGCGGTACAGTAGCTGGTAAATTGTTAGCTAGGGGGCTCACGGGGTTCAAATGCGGCGCGGCCCTAGGACGTATGCTCTAACCTTGTCTTTCTTTTTCTTCACAGGGTCCGAGTTCATGGATGCGGAGCGCTGTGCTGCGGCGTAGGGATCAAGATCACTGGATGTCAGCAGATGAGTCTGCAGATGAAGCGATGAAGCACCATTTTCCTGGAGGAGAGTATGCAGTTTCAAAGGTAAGTAAACTGGTCCTAGCGGCGGTGAGCATCATGTTGCATGCAAATGCACAGTAACGCGAAGCACTGGCCTTAAGGATGGAGCAGCTTATAGAGCTGATGAGTCAGCACATGAAGACCAGGCCTAGGGAGCCACACCTGATGAGTCAGCACATGAGGATGTTCTCTGGAATAAAGGCTTTCAGCTCCTGGAAAGTTCTTGTAAAATAAAAGCACTCCTGCACTGAAATAAAGTAAAAGCACTCCTGCACTGAAATAAAGTAAAAGCACTCCTGCACTGAAATAAAGTCTTCCTGCTCACATCTGTATATGAGCCTGGCACCAAAGGCGCCAGGACTGAGTCCAGCCAGGGCCCCTGCGTTTATGGGTCCCAAAGGGATTTAAGTGAGTCAAGTGACCCATTGCCCCCATCACTAGATTGTGTGGTTTTTGTGTTCTGAGGCCAGTGGCCATGACACTTTGTGACTTTTGGAACACTTTCCCTTGTAAATTGGCACTATATCAAAAAAACAAATATTCGCCATAGGATTTGGCCACAGCGGTAGGAAACAGGTCCGAGGTCTGGGACCTATGAAGAGTACACAAACGGCACGTTCCAGGCGGTGGGGGAGGTTTTCCGTGGACACTTTGCTCCGGTTTTTGAGACTCATCTAAGGTCTGAGATTACTGTTTTTGACAAAACTTAGTTTTAACTGAGTAAAGCTCCCAAAAAAAATGATGTATATTCTCCTTTCCCAGTGTTTCTCTTCATTTGTATGTAGTGTCTATAGATTGAAAAGGCCATATTGCGACCTACACAAACAATGTATCTGATGCAGGACCAATCTAAAACTAACATCTTTTTGAATGCCACACTTGTGTTACTGTTGGCATGCACCTTACTCACCTCTTTTGCTGGAGGACAATTAACTATGAATTTAAAGGTCTCTACCTGAATTGGGAGGACATACCGCCTCATTACGAGGCTGGAGCTCCTGTAATGAAGGGTGCCGGTTCGTTCATTACGGGATGCCTGATTACGAGGTCCGACCAGACGTCCTTAGCGGGTCCCGCAAGGGGACCAAGGAACTAATAACGGGCCCGTTATTAACAGGCCCGTTATTAGCTCCATCCCCATTCCCATTGGGCCCTATGGGGGCCCAAATGGGAATGGGGATTGGGTTTGTGAATGAGGAATTACTGGGTCCTCCAAGGTTGGAATGACCCGGTAATTCCTCATTTACAGAACCCGTAGCTGGAACCCGGTATTATTAAGGGCATAGCTACCTCCATACTCGTAATGAGGCCCATAATCTGTAGCTTAAAGGTGTTTCATTGACAAGTTAATCTGGAAGATGTTGTTTTGTCTAATACACACACATAATTTAGTACTTGACATCATGCCCCAAATCAGCAAATGTATTGAAAATATGAATATTATAAAGGCTTTTTGGGTTCAATGCATTACATATATTGTAAACCAATCTATTTGATATCAGGATCTCCCTAAAATCCTATTGGCAATTAGGAAGAGGTGCTATTCAACCTCTGAGAGAAAAGCAAAGTTAAGGTCTGTGACTTAATTTCTTTCTGTGGAAAACACACATGAGCCTTGATCTAGGGTGTTGTTAGTTTGTCAAATCTTTAATAGCAGCGCTTCAGGTGAACACATACAAGAAGAATATCCAGGTTCCTATGGAAACCAAATAATTGTGCTTCTATAGCAGTTTTCAAATGTGAGAATAAATACATTGTTAAATTGAAAATCTCTTTGTTTTCTTTTTGCCTGCATTCACATTATTCAAAATAGATTCTCTTTCTTGGCTAAATGAAGGCCTACTTTTCCCAAAATAAACACATGTCCCATTATAACCTTACATCAGCGTACACTTCCTTTTCTCATCAACTTTCTGAATATATATGCATACAAATGGAATATGTCTCATTCAGTGGACACTCTCTCTAGGCCAAACCCGCTCCACCTCCAACACAATGAAAAACATTGGATGCATTATGGACTCAGCACTGACCCTATCACATCACATCAATTGTGTGACAAAGAGCTGTTACCTACATGTACGCATTGTCCACTGCATCTTTGCCTACCTGACCTTCCCAAATAGAGTTTCTGTGATCGTTGCTATCATCCTTTTACACTCAGACTATCCTAACGCTCTATACCTGGGGGCCACCGCATCACAACTAAGGAAACTTCAAAGGGTTCAAAATCTTGCTATGAAGCTCTTTCTAGTCCTAGGCCATAGAGAACACATCTCACCCACCCTCCGTGCCCTTTATTTACCTCTGATAGGGTGATAATCCACCATCAAGGCAATGTGAATCACCCCACAACATAGGTTAAGAATATCTGCAGCATAAACCTACACACTATAGGCCTGGCAGAATACTCAGATCAGGCGCAGTACTTCCCCTCGTCAGCCCAGTGTCAAAATCATCCACAATAGGGGCCTCCTGCTTCACCAATGAACTTGTCAGTTTAAAAAAACTGAAAAGAAGTGCTGCACAGGGATGGGTAAAACATCCATCAGCCTCTAAAAGGGAAAGATGGAAGATGTTAGAAGCAGAGTATTAAGCCAAGATCAGTTCATCCAAAAAAGATGTCTACGAGAAGGAAATCGGTGGGGCTAAGAATAACACCCACATTTTTTTTCGAGATCTTAAAATTGCTGGAGAAAACAAAAGCTCTATCTCAACCATTTGATCCTACAGAGAAGGATTGTAATGATGCCCAAATGGCTTCTGCAAACAAAATCAAAGTTGCTTGGGATAAAATAGAAAAGGATCTAGGTAATAGAGCACACAAACATCCCCAGGCAGCAGACACCCTGGATAGGCTAGGTGATTAATCAAATTTTGTATTCAAACATGTGACCATCCTTGAAATGGAGTCTACCCTGTCAACAATGCACCCTACCTCATGCAGTGAAAATATTATGCTAGTGAAGCTTATCCTAGAGCATAGTAAGGAATTTAACCCTTTCCTCTCTAGACTGGTCCTTCTTTGACTATGCCTCAGTTCCGAACATAATAAAGATAGTTACCGTCTCGCTATTAGTGAAGAAAGTAGGCATGGACCTCAAGGAGGCAAAGAATTTAAAACCTTTCACCAATACTAATTTCCTGCTGAAGATTCTTGATAAAATGGCTACAGAACAATTTCAGGGATACCTGGAGACAGCATGAATACTCCACAATAAAGAATTAGGTTTCAGGGCACACCATAGTATGGAGACTGCCCTGTTGGATCTGCAGACAAACATGTTAGAACTAGCTGATCCGGAAACAAATGGACCATTGGTCCTTCTCAACCTATCAGCGTCGTTTGATCTGTTAGATCACAATCATCTTATAGATACACTCGTTAAGATAGGGAAGTGCGAGTCCCATGCTGCAAACTGGTTTAAATCCTTTCTATCTAACAGGCAATAAACAATCTCCTGGGATGGTGTCTCCTCTCAGTCACCCCCCATTTGGTGTGCAGTCCCACAGGGAGCTTGTGTCTCACCAACTAAGGCCTCTTTGCGAACAGTTTGAGTCATATGAGGTCATGTTTACCAGCTACTCTGACAATACCCACTGATCCTAGAAATAAAAGGACACCAAGAATTTGACCACAATTTTTGAAGTTATAAAGCATTAGATGACAGAGAATTGGCTCTGCCTCAATGAATCTAAGACTGAATTGCTATTATTTGGCAGCCCAGCAGCCAGAGCAAAACTGGGTCATGAATTCTGACATTTCCGTATCAAAGACTCCGCCATCACAGTGGCAGACAAAGTCAAGACCCTTGGGGTATTCTTTAAGACAGACATCAATACGGAGGCACAGACCACTCACACAGTCAAAAATAGCAATTGCTACCTGAAACTGATGAAGAATATCAAACCATTTATCTAAGAAGAGAACTGTGTCCCGATTGGTAGAGCCATTATCTTATCACAAATTGACTACTGCAACTCCCTGTTTATTGGGGCAAAGAAAAATTGCATCCAAAGGCTGCACACACTCCAAAACGATGCAGTCAGAATCATTAAGCGCTTCCCCAGACAGAAACACATCTCAGCAGGGAGAGGATCCCTACATTGCTTACCCATTGTGGCAGAGCCTCCCCTACGAAGGCTGCACAGATGTGGAATGTGCTCCCAAGACAACTTCGACTGGAAAAAAACATCAACACCTTTCGTGCTCAATTAAAAACATTAATGTTTAAAATGTGTAAATTAGCACCATTCAAGAAAACATTGAAATCTGCACATTATATGTCCTGTCCCATCTATCAAATGTCCTTCTGTGTTGTTGTGTGCCCTAATGCCCGAGGGTTCCCTGTGCTATATAAGCAAATAAATACATCTGGAACTCGATCCCATTTACCATTCACCGTATAAAAGATCACCTGGCCTTCAGGAAGGCACTCAAAACCTGGTTCTTCTATTAAGCATCCTCACAGACTTAGTTCATCTCCGGAATGAACAATTACCCAACCCTGATAGAAATGCTTGGGCACCTGAGGAGTCGACAAGGTTGCTCCCCCCACAGATTACATCTCAGTCAGGCCTTATGATAACCTCTAAGTCTACATCTACTGTGTGGAGCCAGGAATGAGAATCAGACACAAGGAACTCATGGTTTTGGTCAAAGACTTTTATTAAAATAAAATGGGGTGGGGAAATGCATCTGTGTGCCTGCTCTAAGAGGTGTTTCCCTACCTAAAACCAAAAGTAAAAGTCTGTCAATGTCAGAATGTCCAAAGCAAGACCGCCCCATGTCCAAAGTACTATTCTGGCCCTCACATTCTGAGAAAATATATTCTAAAGGGAAAATGGTAATGCCTTTGGCAGTAAGTGGTTCACAAAGGTTAAAAAAGGAAAATGTGTAACTCCAGCACAAAGGTTTCAACAGGATAGAGTTCCTTATTCCAGAGGGTGATTCCCTTCCCCTGGATTTCTCCTCCACTCGGTTGCTTATTCAACAATGTCAGTTTCTTGAGTTTGCTCTTGAGAAAAAACTAAATTAGTGAACAAAACAAGATGGCTTTTTGTTGTTGTCTTGTTAGGATACCTGGTGTACTCTCCTGACAGGTTTTCACTTCTCTTCTCATGATCAGCACCGACCTTTTGCTAATCCTTATTTGCTTTTCTCAGGACCACTTTAATGCATGTATTCCCTATACAATGTTCAACATGTCTTTGCCTGGTTTACTTCCTTACCAGGGCTTCTTCCTATACATACACTTGCAACGGGCAGGTATACTCTCCTGCCGGGGCTTTCTTGGGTGTACACACTTGCAACTGCCTGGTATACTCTCCCACCAGGTTTTATTTAGGTGAACACACTTGCAACTGCCTGGTATACTCCCCTGTAAGGACTTACTCTTACACGCTTTTAAGACTTTTAATTTGCCTGGTATACTTCCCTTCCATGGCTTTTCTCAGGGATTTTCTAAGGTGAGCTCTGCGCACCTCTCCAAAATTGATAGCCTCTGGTTTCTGCTTTTTCTGATGTTATGTTTACCTGTTATGTTATCCTGACAGGGCTTCTTTTACATGTGTATCGCATACACTCACAAACTTGAAAACCTTGTGTTTTCCTTCTGTTCCCACTTTCAAAGAAATACTCTCTCATATGCTTCATTAATGTTTACTTGGTTTTGGCATGGCTGCTAATACACCCTGGTGTCCCTACTTCCCCTGAGCGGACTCACCGGCTTTGGCTGGCATATTGTCCTTCTCCTGCGGTAAGCCAGCAGTGGTTGTTCGGCTTCTCCTCTTCAGTTGACAAATCTGCTTCTTGGCTTCTATACGTCCCACAGTACCTGCTGGGCTCTTCTGCTTTGTGTCTTCATGCACCGGTAATGCGAAGGCTGCTTCCAAACACCTGCGAACGCGGCGAGCCCTCTGTTGGATTCTGGCATTCCCACAGCTTGTTTCTTCTCGTGTTCAGCTTCCCTGCTTTCAGTTCTTGAGCGGTCAGTTCTACAGCTCCCTCTCCAGCCTCTCCAACCTCACGGTGTCTCGACTCATTGCGAGAGAAACAGTTTTCTCTCTCTAGTAGCTCACTCCAGTCAGCTGCTCCACTGGTTTAAATCTCCCGGACACAGGTTTATGCTTGCAACAACTAGAACGCAGTCTGTGTTCCTGGCCTTCCTTGATCTGCATTCCTCTGTTCATCTTCCTCCTTGCAGTTCTCTGGTAGTTATGGGAAAGGAAGTCCATTGGTGAATTCCTATTGGTAAAGTTTGGAAAGTCTGGGTAATTGCTCTATAAGGGTAAGCCAGTTGTAGTTCACTTGTAGGTAGAAGTTTAGAAGGTGTTTTAATTAATTTTGGAGGGTAATTCAGATCATGAGGACTTACATACAGCTCTCATTAGAAGGTCTTCAGCATCTTCCCTAGGTGGATGAGGGGAGGTGTTACAGTTTGCCATTAAAGCATTAGGCAGGGAGAGGGTATGCTCAAGAAAATAAGTGGGATACCATGTCTCATCAGGCAAGTCACCTTTACCTCCATGAGGGTAGTCTCCCCCTCCATGATCCTTCCTCAAATAACAGCCTCACCCTGGCCACATTAGAGGAGGTTCCCCCCATGGAAGCAGTGATGACATCGCCAGATTTATCACACTACCCAGGTGTCAGCCTTCTTTGCTAGAACGTCAAGCACTTGATCAGAATGGAACATAGCCATATCGCGTGTGGGGCACGGCCCACACACCTCCATATACCTGCAATAGACGCTGTTCAACTTCACCCACCTTAACACACACAACCACCTTCAATACAATACAGCTGAGTCCCATGGAAAAATGGGGTCCAGCCATTCACATAATTAGTCAAATTACTAACCTACTCCCCTAACAATCTGTCATGGCACCCATCCTCTCATCCGATATCTATGGGCGGTTATTATGGACCTAGCCACTCCCTACCTTCCTAATGCGCACAAACATTTTAGAAATCTTTCCTTCACATCTCATAGCTCTGACTACGGTCTTCCAAAGGCTGTCCATCCCCACAGCGCTTTGAGGCCATACCAATGTCAGTAGGAACTATACAAATTGCATATAACATAACACATAGTACATTTTAATAAGCCAACAATTGTTTTGCATACATGGTGCTAATATTTTGAGTAAGAACAAGCATATAAGCTGGGGATTGTAACTAGATAGCTTGCTATCGCATTAATCATTTGCAAAGTAGCCTTGAACAAGTGTAGCACCACAACCACACCCCTGCAGCATAGGGAACTTAGCCAATGGAAATCAGGCCCTAAAGGAATGTTAATTAAATGAGATGGTGTCAGGCATGATGAGGGCAGCCCAGAAGAGTAAAATACGTTTAAGAATGTGCATGTGTAGGAAGTAGGGTAAGTATGGTATGGGTAGGGTAAAAGAACAATTATAATTATAAGTGTTTCCTTTAAATAAGTTTTGTACTGCTGAATTGGATCAGGTGGTGTAACAGACACCGTTGCACTCAGTATCGAATGGATGGAAAAGTTAAATGTAATGTAATTAATTTGTCATTTGTATAGTGCCTTTTCCCATTAGTATGGTCTCAAGGTGCTGTAAGGTGAACATCCTTGGGGATCTAAGCCCAAGATATGTGAGCATTTGGTTAGGGGTGGCCAAGTCCCTACTAGCTAACCATATCGAGTTGGCATGTGGACGGGTGCTGTGAGATAGTCTGGAGAGTATGGGAGTGCAGGAGACTCATTATATGTCCAGCTAGACCAAAATTGTGTCTAGGGGGATAGCTGCATCCTTATGGAAGAGTTGTGTGTTGTGCCTTAAAGGTGGTGTGCGATAGAAGTTCTGTGTGATTGAGAGGACTTGCCTTCGGCTATCTTCCATAAGCATGGAGTGTGATATGTAACCATGTGTTCTGGATGGTTTCTTGCTTTTGTAGATATGGCATGGATTCTGACCTGTGTTGTGCTAGAGTTTATTCTCTCTGTCACTCTGTACATTTCATGGCAGGTTCATTGATGCCCTGGCCTACCTGAGAGGTGGTTAAATGACCCAAGGTGTGGCATAGGTTTGCCAGGAGGCAGGGGGGAAAATCCGGGTCCTAAGTACATTCGGCAAAGGAAGGTGATCCTCTATGTGTCAGACGCTAATTGAGTTGCAGATTAATGGGGCTTGGACGCAGAAAGAGGATCCCCCTATTCTTGTTGATTTGAAAGGCGGGATCACAAGGAGGAGTGCAGTGCTTGATTGCAGGGTTCTGTTGGGTTGGTAGCGTATGAGTTTCTGTTGAAGGCATTCTGGGCCTGTCTTGTGGAGGGCACGGTGGGTGATTCACATTTTTGAAAATGGTTTGTCACCCAACAGGGAACCAATGTAGTACACAGAGGACGGGTGTGATGTATTCTCTGCGACCACAGGCCAGGAGGAGTTTAGGTGGTTTTGAAACCACTGGAGCTTTCTGAGTTGTTATATGTGAGGTGCCCATGTAAAGGGAATTGATGTAGTCGAGGCGGGAGAGGACGATGGCCATGATTGAAGTAACTGTGAAGGTAGGAGAGGTAAGGGAAGATGCGTCTTAGAATGCGGGGGTGTAGATAGCAAGAGTTTGCCACAGAATTAATGTGGTGTGAGGGTGTCAGATCAGCATCGATGGTGCATCCCAGGTTCTTTACTGCATTGGATGAGGCGGGGCGTGGGGCCTAGAGAGGATGGCAAAGGGGTGAGTTGGGGGAAGAGAGCAGTTTTTGGGCAAATCTTGATTTCAGTTTTTTCGGGGTTGAGGAGGAGGTCGTTAACCGTCATCCAGTGGTCGATGTCTATATGGCAGGATGCAAGGTGGGAGCTTGAAGATGATCTGGGTGTCATCTGCAGAGAAGTAGCAGGTGAGCAAATAAGGGAAGAAAGGGGGCTCATCTAGAGGTTGAAGATTACCCCCTACTGACAGGGTGGGGGTTGAGGTGAAGGGAGGAAGGATGGTGATTAGTGACATATTAGCAAAGAATGAGGAAATCCACCCTAGCACTGAATCCATTATGCCGGGCAAGTGGAGTCTGTCTGTGAGGATGCTGTGGTGGATGGTGTCAAAGAATGCAGTGAGGTCGAGGAGGATAAATGCAGGACAGGCTTCTGTGTCTGTGATGCTTTTGAGGTCATCCCAGATTGAGACTAGGGATGATTCAGTTCTATAGCGGGGTATGAAGCCGGAATGGGCAGGGTCAAGGAGGAGGTTGGATTCGGTGAAGAGGAAAAGCTAGGGGTAAGTTGTTCGATAAGTATGTTTTTCTAAGAAGCAGTTGTTAGAAATAGGTCTGTAGTTGGCTGGAATGAGAGAGTCAAGGGAGGGTTTTTTAGGGAGGGGTTTGATATGTGACATCTTGAACACTACTGGGAAGAAGCCTTATCTGAGGTAGGAGTTGATGATGGTTCTCGTCATACCACCTGTAAAGATTGAAGAAAATATTTTTCTGAGGAGGTTGGGTGGGCATGGATTTATCAGGGATCCAGACAGAGACTGCTAGCAAGTAGCTTCAGGAATTTGGGTCGAGAGATGGGAGAGAAAGAGGAAAAGGTATGGCGGGAGGAGGGAGGGTTCGAGAGGGCGGTCGCATGTGCAGGAGATCGGGGCTGGATTGCTGCTAGTTTCGCATCGATTGTGCAGTTTCTTTCTACTGAAATGTTGTAGAAATGGCCCCAGAGAGCATCACAGAGTGCTTTGGAATTGGGAGGGGGAGGAGAGAGTGCACAGAGGGGCCTTGTATCTCGAGATGATATTGTGGAGTTCCTTGCTGCTGTTATGGGCATTGTCTGCACTTACTCCTGCACTTGCCACTAGCTGGCTGCACTTTTACCTACTGTTTTTATTTATTTATGTCTATTTATTTATTACTGCTGATTCTATATATTGCACTGTCCTTCCCCTCACCCCACACTTTCCCTTTCCCCCCTGCCTTGCACTTGCGCAATCTCAATGTCACCTGGCCTAGTAAAATCATTGTCTGTCTTCCCTTTGTTCCCCCTCCCTTGCCTCGTCGCGCTTTGATACACTTGCGTATAGGCACGTTATAAATGCCATATCATATCATATCATATCATTGGAGATTCTGTTCCAGTAGAAGAATTCTTTGGCCTTCTGGATTTCTGCCTTGTTGAGATGGATCTGGCGGGCATAGGCACCTCTATTATGGGGAGATGATGGGTCAGCCAACCTTTGCTTATTGAAAAAGCAAATCTATCAAGGATCACTTAGTCCAAACTGACTAGTTTGTTCAAACCAAACAAGATAAAGTGATTCAACCTTTGGTACAATCTACAAAAACATACTTTAATGACACTACAGATTTTCTTCTAAAGATCAAAGATCGAGAATTTGACGATACAGTGGACATACTGTTTAAAATGGACATGTGTAATGTATACACCAATATTATGCACGGAGCAGGGCTAGAAGCAATGGAGTGGCTTCTTTTGTCATCACAAGAATGTACAGCTAACAAAATATGTGTATTAAGTCCTTTGTAATAACATTTTCCGATTTGAAGACCGATACTTCATTCAAACATCTAGAACATTCATGGGGGCACCATTGGCGCCAGGATATGCGAATACATATATGTCATATTTGGAACAGACACTAGTTTTGAATAAGACGGAATACCAGAAACATCTGAGGTGCTTTTACTGGTTTATTGAGGACGTTTCTGGTGTGTGGCAGGGCACTCAAGGAGAATTGTTGTACTTTTTCCAACATTTGAATCATCTAGCAGAAAGGATTAAGTTCACGACTCACAGCAGAACTACTCTAATTCAATTTCTAGATGTGGAAGTGTATGTCAAAATGAACAAATTACAGACCACAATCTACAATAAACCAACGGACAAAAACAGTATTTTATTAGCGTCTTGCTTTCACCCGAATTAAACAATAGAAAACATACCTTACAGTCAATTCCTTCAGTATAAAAGAATCATCTCAGAAGAGACGGAGTTTGGTGAACAATCATTGAAATTGAAAGACAAATTCCTCAAGCGGGGGTGTTCTAAAGAAACAGTGAAAGCGACACAAACAAAAGCAACAGTGGTCCCAAGATCACAAACTTTGGATTCCTCCCCAAAAATGAAGTCAGAAACATTAGTATACGTCACTACTTACTCTGAGCAAAGTTACAGAATCAAAGGAATCATAAAAATGAATTGGGAAATGCTAAAAATTGACCCAATCCTTTCTCAACTGTTTGAGAATATGCCAACCTTTGCTTATAGAAAGAGAAAATCTATCCATGATCACTTGGTCCGAGCGGACTATTTTCAAACCAAGCAAGATAATATTGCCTACAAAGGAACCTTGCAGTGTAATAACTGTCAGCACTGTAATAACATAATCAAAGGGAGCAATATTAATCACACCCAAACAGGAAAAAAACCAATTAAGACATACCAGTAGTTGTGACTCTACTAATGTAATTTATGCAATTAGATGCCCATGTGGATTATTCTACGTGAGACGGACAACCAGGAAAGCTAAAACAAGATGGACGGAGCACAAGTAAAATATCCGTACAGGTTCAGTACATTCACTGGTAGCTCAGCATTTAAAGCTACATAAACATATAATAGCACACATGAAATTGATTGTACTAGAACAGGTGAAATGCCCAAAAAGAGGGGGCGACATTAACGTCTTACTAAGACAAAAGGAAATTGAATGGATTGATAGGTTGGATTCTCTGGATCCCAAGGGGACGAATATTGAATCTGATTTGAGTTGATTTATTTGAAAATGCTTTTGTGATATACATATATATATATATATATATATATATATATATATATATATATATATATATATATATATATGAATTGTGAATTGCAAATCACACTAGCACATTAGTGAAGATTGTTGTATTGAATAGAATGTGCTAATAATGAGTGCTTTCCTGAAACTGAGCATTTTATGTCAGCAAATTGTTCATGACTTTGAATATCTTTTTATTATTGTAGCTGTCATCACACCATTAAACATAATCTAGCTGAACAGCACACAGCACCAATAAGATTATAGGTTTAATTTATTCATACACATAATAATATTGAGGATATTGATGAGAATCTATTGGTGTGTAATCAGCATATGAAAGCTAATTTATACACACATTAGCAGATATCATAATATGGTTAACAGCATGTTTATCCGAAATATATTACAAAGTGAGAAGATTTCTTCTGATATTCAATACAGTAACAAGGATGGCTTATAGCATTAACAGCATAGTCACTACTTGCCAAGTATTCAGGTAGTCATATAGTAACATTCAGTATTGCTACGCCGCTGTGGCAGTTACATGATTGGAAGACAAGCACAACATTAAAATCTGAGAATTTTTCTCTACTATTGAAAAAAGTACATGAACAAGAAATTGCTTCTAGTAGTAACAACGCAGTTGTTGTGTTTATCATCTTTAAACAAGCATGAATCCAGTTACCATAGTAACAATAAGCAACGTGTCGCTGCAACAGACAGTCACGTGATCGGTAGAAACTTATATGGCAAATTAATGAATGCAAGTGAATTTATGGTGCAATTAGCATCAAAGTGTTTTTCCTTTTCTTTTCTTTTTTTTTTAGTAACAATATATCAAAAAATAAGTAACAATTACCATTTTGGAATATATATATTTTACTGCAGTATTGGTCAAGTGATCGGGTAGCGATCATGTGACCACAATCAGAATATATTTATACACGCTGTGTGGGACGGGAGGCTATTTCAGCAGCCGTGCCTTTGTTCCCACATCACGTGTGAAGGAAGACAACCTAAAGGTAAGATTCAGAAAGGTGGGATTTAGCAATCAGCTTAACATAAGCGCTATAGAACGTTTTTAACATGAGGTCAGACATTCCTTGAAACATAGGCTCTCTATTACTTGCAGACAGCAAAGGGGAAAAGTGAATGAAGTACATTTTGATACAGAGCATGTTCTCTTGTTTCTACTACCATCAATGAACAAGTAGGCATTTTTTGACTTTCAGTTGTATGATTTTTTTACGTTTGGCTTTTAATTAATTGTAAATAGTTTATCATTGAAACACTGACAGAAAATGCTCATATTCTTCATAGACTTCACCACGAGGGACAATAGAAGTAGAGACAATCTGACCACATAGGTTGGTACAAATAATTACATTGATTTCGGTACTGATTCAGTTTTATACAAATTGCAGCCTATTAAATCAGTAGCAGTTTCACCTGAAGTAGGGGCCTTCGACCCCGAAATGCGTAGTTAGGTGTTCAGTGTGGCCACAACACTTGAACAAGATTTTGTTTTACTGGTGTGGTGTTAACAGCACGTCGAAAACAAAGCTGTAATTGGAGTATGTATAATATGCACAATAAAGTGTATAACTCTATTTTGGAATCTAACTCTTCTGAGAAGCATAACAAAAGAGAGTGATAAGAACCCTGTTTTTGTGGGTCATGTGAACAAATGTTCTTCTTTGATTTGAAATGTTGTCTTTGAATTATCATAAAACAACCAGTATTGAATCACATCAAGTATTGTGTTTTGATTTGAACAATTGTGATTAATGAGTATAAAACATATCTATATATTTATCTAATATCAAACGAAGAGGTGAGATACCTCGAGAGGAGTGACCGGGTGTTTTCATCTGTAGTTTTGTTGAGTTTAATAGATACAGAGATGGGTCGGCCTGCCATCTGCGTTCCAGTATGTGGTTAAATGTCTTGAGAGTTTTCAGAAAAGGGCTGAACCATCTAGGGGAAGGCCTTGTGTGTGGGAGGCCAATATGGAGGGGGTGAGATGCTTGAGGGCATTGGAGAGCCATTGGTCAGAGACGCTGATAGAGGGCATACCTCGATGCACTGGCAGATTTGGGAGGGTGAAAAGCAGGGAGTCTGCCAAGTCCGAAGCTACTATGACCTTATTCCACAGTGGGAAGCGGGTGGACGGCCCGGTGTTATTCGAGCAACTAGGAGGGATGGGAATCAAAACAAAAGAGAAGATGGCTTCATGGTCCTTCCATATGAGTGTTTGGGGGAGCACGGACATAAGGTTGGAGGAATGGAATATTGCCTCTGGGATATGTCCTGCAGTGTGTGTGGTGCCTGATACCAGATGAGTCCTGCTGAAGGCATCTAGGTTGTCCAGGAGTGGTCACCTCATGGGGTTGTGAGGGGCAATGAACCATATGTTGAGCATTCCTAGCGTGGTGAATGAGGTGTGGGCAACCAGAATGGCCGCTACGGAGTCACTTAGGGAAGTATCTGTTAGCCGGGAGGTCTGTCGAAGAGTAAGAAGCTGTGCATAAGAGATGGGTTGATGAGAAATTTCACTAGGAGGGATTTGCAGTCTGCATAGCAGGCTTGTTCATCTGAGTGTGATCTGCACTCTCTTCCTAGCTACTGTTTAGCCTCCTGCACCTGGCAGTACTGCTTTGCCAGTGCTGTTACGAATCTAGCCATTCCGCAACTGCACGGCCCCACCTTTCGTCAACCTGACTCTTACGGTGCCGATAGTGACTGTGTTGCGCCTAACGATGAGAACTGTTCGAGGCCATACTAGAGAAGGAGACATACCTTCATTGGTACACCTCACTATTTCCTGTTAAAATTGCGCTGGCTAATCTACTGTTACCCTCTGAATAAGTGATTCTATTTGCGCCGCACGCTTAATGTTGTTTATAGCATCGTCTTAAAGAAATTGGATAAGTCACCAACCAGAACTGCAATCTAATTGCTGTAGTGCATGCCCTAACTGTATCCTCTGCACTGTTTTGGTACAATGTGCAAGCTGCCCCACTAAGTGCCACTCTGGTTTATAGTACCCCAAACATGCTTATTTCCATATCTAGAGAGCCACATGGCACCACCTGCTGGCGTTATTAATTGATGTCCACTGATTTACTAGCTTGATACTTACCCTAAATATGCCTGTATTGTCTAAGCAAGGATAATGTGTATCGTATTAACATAGATTCTGACTGCTGACTTCCATACAGTAAAATAGAGAGTATTGACCGGACTAGCCTATATTGATTTACATCTGCATTGCCTATATTGGACTAGCCTGTTTTGACGTATACATGCCCTGCCTATGTTAGACCAGCCTGTTTTGTTTTACACATGCCCATGTTGGACTAGCCTGTTTTGATTTATACATGCCCTGCCTATGTTGGACTAGCCTATCTCTGATTTGCATATACCTTTGTCTACAGCAGACCAGTTTACGCCGATCTATATATGACTTGCCTTTAAGGGACTAACCCACCGGACAGCACTTGTCCAGGCTGCAATACTAATCCACCCCCTCCCTGTATTTATATACAACTATGTGCTCCAGAAAGACCCAGGCGACCTTTCTGCTGTGCTTTACCTTACATCTAATCTATTTAATCATGTCTCTCTCTAAACATGTACCATGCCCCACTTTGGACAGAAATACTAGACTCTGATCTAGATTAACGCGCCTCTACGAGCCCAGAGCCCTCAGCAATAAGGACCTTAACGCCCAGCATAAAATAACTACCCTGCAACCTGAGCCAGTCTCTAGACTAACTATATCCCATGATAACATTAACCAATCTAAACTAATTCCCATAAAACTCCAGAAATACCTAACTCAACCACTGTATCTGGAGCCCTGATCAATCCCAGATCTATAGTGGCCCATGCCACAGATACAGCTGACATCTTATCTTCCGATGACCTTGACTTCCTAGCTGTCACGGAATCCTGACTGCACGAAGCAGCAGGCCCTGCGCTCTCCCTAGCTATACCAGAAAACTACCAACTAATCAGAATTGGCAGACCTAATGGCAGAGGAGGTGGTTTAGCCATTAGAGCGAAAGCCAACCTTGCTCTAAAACATCTAACTCTACCCCCTCTTAAATCATATGAACTACTCACCGCCAAACTGCCCATCTACGTCTGCCGCACCGAACAATCTATCTAATATATAGGCCACCAGGCCCAATTGGCACCTTCGAGGAGGATCTATCTAGTCTCTTAGCCAACAACACCAAAGACTCCTCACAACTACTAATACTAGGTGAATTCAACCTAAGCTTTAACGACTCTGAGGACAAACAAGCCCAAACTATAGCGACCTTGCTTGCTGAACATGGCCAAATCCAAAAAGTCCTTACTCCAACACATGGCAAAGGAAGGACCCTTGATTGGATTGCCACTTTGAATTGCAATATCACTATCACCAAAATCACCCCTCTACAATGGACAGACCACTACCTAATCGATTTCTCATTAACCCTAGATAAACAGATCACCAAAGACAAAGCTATGGCACCTCCCCTTCCTACTAGATCTAAAAAAAAATCACACCCGACAATCTCCTACCACTCCTCCTTCCCACTATTAATGCTCTCCCAAATAATTTGGAGCCCGATCTCCTCGTTGAGACTTACAATAATACTATGACCAATGCCCTGGACATCACTGCACCCCTTAAACTACGCAAGACTAAACAAAAGGCACACCTTAACGCCTGGTTTATCCCTCACCTTAAAGAATTAAGATTACAAAAAAGGAAATTAGAATCACGATGGCGACACCCCCCTCTGACGAAAACAAATCGCAGCTAAAACACTTTGCTAACAACTACAAAAAAGAAATCTTATGCACCAAAAAAGGCATCTTCAACAAAAGAATTTCCAACGCCAGTTCCAATACCAAGGAACTGTTTGCTATCCTTAGGGAATTGGAATCACCTATACCTCCTTCTGACAACATACCTAAAGACAAACAATGGTGCACCAGCATCCAGAATGCCCTAGCCAATAAAATAACAACACTTCAAATTACAATTGCCAAAAAAAGCCTCCTTTTCCCCTAGCAAGACATTTCCCACTACCCCTACTAAAGGTATGCCAGGCCCAGCCCCATTCAAATTCATCAAAGTATCCATCCAGGAAACTGCAAAAATTATTGCATCCCTGAAGCCCTCCAACTGCAAGGGTGATAACTGCCCAATTTATCAAGGATGCTGCAAAGGACCTAGCCACCTTTATCACTAAACTAATCAATGCTTCCTTTTCTACCAACACCATCCCAAGTAACTTAAAAGAGTCATGGGTTTTACCTCTCCTTAAGAAACAAACTCTAGACCACTATCCCCACTAACTACAGGCCCATTACCATGGTACCCTTCCTTCTCAAGATAATTGATAGAGTACCCTACCTACAAATCCAGTATTATCTTGAAACTAACCAGCTTCTAGGCTCCCGCCAATCAGAGTTTCGACCACAACATGGCACAGAGACGGCCCTAATTGATCTAAAGACACAAATTGATGAGCTCAATGACAAGGAAAACACTGCCATGCTGCTCCTCCTTGACCTGTCGGCGGCCTTTGACCTGGTAGATCACGCAGTCTTTTGTGAACACCTGGCATCGGCTGCCCACTTCTCAAGCAAAGCTATAGCCTGGGTCAAGTCATTTATGGACAATAGAACAATGAGAATTTTCGTCACATCGGCATCAGCGGACCCTATCAAAACAGCATGCTGTGTTCCCCAAGGTTCTTGCGTCTCGCCAACTATGTATAACATATTTACCAAGCCCTTATTTGACAAATTGGACAGAATGGGTGGCACCTACACTAATTATGCAGACGACACCCAGATCCTCATTCCCCTTTCGGGCAACTTTGTCACTGATACGGCCTTGGTAAATAAAATATACCTCCTCATTCAGGCATGGATGGAAACCCATGGCCTCTGCCTGAATGATGACAATACAGAGATCCTGCTCCTCGGCTCTGTTGCCAACCTAAAAAAACATAACCCCAACTACTCGGCGTTTAACATTGATGGAAATATAATTACAGTAGCTAAAGAAGTGAAAACGCTAGGCTTTTACCTTGACCTCACCTTGACACTGAAGGAACAGGTAAACTCTCCAGCATCCTCCACCGCCTATACTTGCAAACTTATTAGGGCATGCCGAGCTTTCCTAACACAAGCCAGTTGTATAATCCTCGCCAACGCCCTAATACTCTCTAAAATAGACTACTGTAATGCCTTGTACCTGGGAGCTAACAAAAACATTACCAACAAAATTCAGTTATTGCAATATAACGCCCTTAGAACGGCCCTGAACTTACCCAGTAGAGAACACATATCCAATATGAGAAGAGAACACCACTGGATAAAAATCAGTGACAGGATTTCACTTAAAACAGCCTCGCTAACTTTTAAGTGCCTTGATAATGCAGCCACCCACTACCTTGCGGAGAGAATAGTCCAAAGAATATCGACCCGCCCCTCCAGAGCTACCAACTCCCACTGCCTACAGATACCTAGATTCAGGCTAAAAAAACCAGGCAGAAGCAGCTTCCCGGTCAAAGTGGCCCAGCATTGGAACGCACTCCCACTCGACCTCAGAATTGATCAATCCTATTACAGCTTTGGGCAAAACATTCTGAAATGGCTACGTTCCAACTACCTCCATGACTAACCGATGTACTACACACTAGTTAGCCTTTGAACCCCTCCTGGCTATTTGCCCGCTACCTTACCGTTTATCTTCACCTGCTTGTATCCTGCCCTATGTATGTATATATGTACAGTCCGTACCAGATTTGTCTAAATGTATATCTAATGTTTGTATGTATACCTCCTTACTATGTAACTAAGATTGAAGTATCCTTGTAACCTGCACTCTGTTGTGCCCAGGTACCTAAGGGTCCAGTGCGACCTACAAATTAATAAACAAACAAACAAACATGAAGAGGTGTGATTTGTGGGGGATGGGGATCACGTCTATTCTGCTATTTCTGTTATGGGTGATGATTGTGTAGCCTGGGGAGGAATGCCTCATGTGCGATGGGTCAAAAGTCATCAGAGAACTAGGTTTCTGTCATAAATGTCTGAGCTTTCCTAGGAAATAAGGTCATATACGTTTTGTCGGTTTTTGGCAACAGATCTGGCGTTGATGAGGATGCATGAGAGTAGGATGGAGGGGCGGGGGGTTGTTGGCCCCCGGAGAAGTGAGCATTGGCGGTCCAATAAGGGTGGTGAGGGAGGGGTTGGGAGGCGATCTCCCAGTCGAGGCCCTCACGAGTGGGGCATTGTGAATAAGGGGGAGGGATGGGAGTGGGAAAGAGAGCAGGGAGGTAGAGTGGAGTGTTTGTGGAAGACGTAGTGTCTCTGATGTTATGGTGGATTGGGGAGGCACTGGTATTCTTTGAGGGTGTGAAAGGAGTGTTTGTGATGTATGGTTCATGGGGAGAGGTCTGAAGTGGTGGGGGAGTGGAGTGAGAGTGAGAGAGGGAATTGCAGGTGTGGAAAGAGGGCCGGAGAAGGTGCAGGATGGTGGCTGGGGTTGCCAAGATGGGTTGTTTATGAATGGAGGTGGAAAGAAGGTAAGGGTGTAAGGTTGGAGATAATGCATGGTTGCTGATTTCCATCGGAGTGTCAAGAGTACTGGCCGAGGCAGTTAGTACCAGGGGCATTGTAGGTAGTGTTGAAGAGAGATTTCACTGGGTTGGGATGGTTGAGGGATGTAATAGTGTAAGTGAAGGGGGCATGCAGAGATCTGGGGGGAGATAGGGTGAGGTGTGCAGAGATGAGAGGATACGGATGTTGTGGATTCCGTATTTGTGGGGAATCTTGGATGCCTGTTGAATGTGTGTGAGGGTTGGCAAGGATGTAAAGACAGGCAGGATGGGGTTGGGGGAAAAGGTGGCACAGGGGTCGGAGAGGATGGTATGGGAAACTTAGGGGCAAAGTCGGTGGGTGGCAGAGGGAGGTGTCTTTGGAAAAAGTGCTTCTACCGAAGGCTGGATGAGTGGAGGGTGCCAGGTAAGGATGGGGTAAGCAGGGGTGTTGGCAGTGTTTTTGGTGTGCCAAAGTGCCCCTCTGATCTGGGAGTTGGTTGGCATGATGGACAGTCTGTTTTGTCTGCTGCGGTGGCTAGATTGGTTAATGGGGGCCTACCACAATACCAGTGCATTCAAAGGAAGCTAGATTAGAGAAGGAGGCAGAGTTCAAGGGGCCCCTGGAATCACACCTGTGACTACAGTGACATTCAATGCAATGGCTACACTCAGAATGCAACTAGATGTAACACAGTGGCACTTTACAAAGTGCTACTTGCTGGAGTTGCTGCATAAAGAATACAAGCAATAAATATCCTTCTGAATCAATTGAAGATGTAAAGGCGTCAAAAGAAGGATAACTGCTTTTTAACAATTGTGCATGCTCAAGGAAAGGATGTATCTAGACTCCGGGGTAGAAGATTACTATGACTGCCTTTCACCTTATTTAGGGGGACACGCATATGCTCAGGTTAGTGGTTCAGAAAGTTAGGCAGCACTTTAGCAGCAGATATCATTCAGTCACACCTCTCTAGAAAACACATGTCAGTAGTGCCTTTCACTCCCCCCTACAGGGAAAGGTTTGTGCAGCATTAATCAGGAAAATAGTATCATTTTTCTCCTAAAAGAAGATTAGTTGCTCCTTGTTCCTTTGTTTTCATACAGTTTTAGGTTTTAGTTTTAGTAAGGGAACAGTGAACAGGTGTTTAAAGAGTGTGTACAGACTTTAGAAAGACTCAGCACTCTTCTAAGTGTATTTTACTTGAAGGAGTCATATTCATGAAACAGATGATTGCTGGTCCATAATAGATAATGTGACACATTTTTCTTTCCCTATTAACTAGACCTCACAAGTTATGATGGGATGAAGATGATTATTCTTTCTGTCTAGTCCCCAGTCAAGTACAGAAGTCAGTCAAATTCTTCCCACAAAGTCCAATACTGTAGCAGATCCACAGTAGAACAGGGTCTGGGGGTACAGTTAGGAAATCTTGTTCACTACTTTATAGCTTGGCTATAGAGGAGATGTCAGATATACATTAGAAATATATTGATTGGCTAACAATTGAAGTAGCAAGATGTCAGAGACCTTGGAAGGAGTGTGAACTGCTGCTTAAAAGTCTCCCATGTCTGCAGGCATACACTGGAGTTCCATGGCAGTGCTCCGCAAATAGAAACCATAAAGTCTCATCCAAGGTTGCAGACAGAACTATTATAGACTTGGTCAATGCACCATGCACAGCAGGAGCTGACAAAAGGACATTCTGGAAAGTCATGAGCAACTAGGCCAGGACCTGTCCCTGCAGTAACCTAATGATAAGAATCAGCTGAGTGCGATCATCAGCCTATGGCCCCAGAGGAAAGCCAATTGCACAATAAAGACTTCTGGAATTCAGGGCTGGGTATGAGTTTCAGGAGGTGTCAGAAAGATAGTAGAGATAGCCAGTGGCAGAGAGAGGAGGAAGGTGGGCAAATAGCAGGTGCAGGATATGGAAGGAGCTTGGAAGGAGAATAAGGAGAAGGTTTGTAATAGTGTGGAAGGTGGGTTGAAGGAGTGCAAGGAGGAAAGCCGGGAGGACATTAAAATGCACTTGTGTCGTTGGGAAAGCTTGTCAGAAGCGGCTGAGGTCAGAGTGTTGGTAACGTTGGAAGCGTTAGAGCGTCCTCGGTGCAGCTTGACAAGCGTTTGAAGTCCTTTCCTCAAATCTAAGCGAGAGCTGAGAATCGCGGCACAGACGAACTGTAGACCTGTGACTTGTGGCCTGCGACTGGTGGAGCCCTGCGCGTCTGTACAACGCCCCTGTACCCTGCCTGTACCCCGTTTTTCGGGGGCCACGAGAGTGAGTGGAGTGGCAAGTGGTGTGCCACAAGTAAGAACTCTAAGGCTTCAAAGCCTTTTTTATTTTACTTTTTAAATCTCTAAAAATCTACTTGATCTACTAGTTATCAGTTACCCCACTCTCTCTGTGCTAGCCTTGCCAGCTAGCTAGAATGTAAATGAGCCCACCAATACTCCCAATATCCCCAACATCCCCAACATCCCCCACGCTACCTTCTGCGCTACCCCCGTGCATGTTCATCGGCTGCCTGCAGCTACTTACTCCTTGCCAGAGGGGCTGGGGGGAGAGGGAGACTGCCAACTTGAGCAATTTAAGCACCTTAATCTCCAGGAACTGATTGTGGGGGATAAGTTAAGTAGCTCACTTGGGGCCAGGGGTGAGCAGGGGGGTGCCCATTTCATATATCAGTTGAAGTGAGTGCAACCATCATGAACTGTATAAACACTCAAGCGCCAACAGTAACAACAGAGCTTCCTGAGGATTTGACCTCCAGTGCCCCAACTTTAACACAGACACCCGAAGCTAACGCCTACAATTTGATACAAGGCGATGGCGTCCAAAGTGACGGAGTCCACAATGTATTTGACAAAGAAACGGAGAGAAACAAATCACAGATATCAGTAGATGAGGGAAGAAGTGGGTTATTCAAAAATCCAGCCCCCCGACAAGTCAGAGCGGGGGCATTGGCCTCAAGGAGCTTTGTTCCAATTAATAGAGGCCCGCCCGCAAAAATGACAGAAATAAGACTCACAGTGAAAAGAAAACCTCAGACGGACATTGAATAACTCTTCAAAAATGTCTATGTTTGGAAGAGACAATCAAAGATCAGTCCACCCTGTTGGCTGTGGTACACACTAAACTGATCTTCATTGAAGGCTGTATCACTGAATATGGACAGTTGTGCAGGTGTAGCCCAACTTCTCCTTAATATATTAGACCCAATTATCAAAAAAAAAACTGAAAGAAGGTTGTCACGCCTTTCTGTGAGCATGAGCCACATAATCCCGGTGGGAGACCGAGACTTGAACCCTTTTGATCTTGCTACTGAGACGTCAAATGTGGGGGCCCAAATTTCTGATGTAACGACGGCTGACAAGAGTACACCCGATTTTGACTTGGGGCCTTTAACTAACGAGATTGAAGGACCAAACAAAATTCTACCCATAGAAAAAGATCTCAGTCCTGATCCAAAGGCCCAAGCCACAGAAAATCATCCACAGGTAACAACGGAAACCCCAGACCAAAAAATCTGCCAAATCTTACAAATAAAAAGGTCGAGGGACGTTGATAAGGGATTAGAAGAAGGAGATGAAACTCCATCAACAAAATGATTATCACACAAGAAAAATGAAGATAAAATAATCTTTACCAAAAAAACTAAAAATCAATATATGCCTCCAAAAACTAAATCAAACCGAAGTCGTTTGTTAAAAATCTGTCCCTACCTCAAATAAACCAAAGAGAAATTGCCAAACCTATGACCCTACCATTGGCAATGGCCCAAACAAACCAGGGAGCAACAGATAAATTGAAGAACTCAGTACCAGTGACAGCCAATGATAAAATTGAGGATTCTGTGGGAAGTAAGACCGGAGCAAAAGAGAGAGAAGAGTCCAGTGACATAGATCTCAATGACCTCTCTACGTATAGCATTTCTGACGAAGACAATGACGTGCAGGAGAAGAAAGACCTTGTAAACGACTCAACCACTTCTGAGGCTTTGGGAGATGAACACGTATATATCAATGAAGGAACCTCATCAAAATATTTAAAAATTAGCGGGTCCCACGGAGGACTTCAAAAGGAAGGCCATGGATTGCAGGGGAACGAATCCTCTGTCCCGACCATAAGTCATTTGTCAGTAGAAGAGGAAATAATTCAGGCACAGATCCAAGAACCTATTAAATCCCTTAATAAAAGGACAGTACAACAACTCCCTAATAAGCCTGCTAGTGAAGCTGACCATAATGAAGAACCAGCAAGAAGAACAGTTAGTTTAGTTCTCCTGACGGCACTCAAACCACAACAAACCAGAGGAAAGAAAGAGGAACAACCCATCAATAAGGATGATAAATCAGCGAACTGGCAGGAGTGAGACGCTTGGCTTAGAGTGAAGCTCAATCCCTCACCAACATTTAAAAGAATCAATCGTTAGGGACAGTTCCTCTCACAAAGGACTGCAACCAGCAAGGCGGAGAAACAGGAGCAGAGGTTAATTTAAAGCTCTCTTTAGAGAGAATGTTCTTCCTAGACGATGGCCTAGTCCTGAACAGAGCAAATGTAGTTTGTCTGTTACACCATGTTCCGAGCCTTGAACTGTTTACCTCGAAGGATCTTGCAGTCATCGAATTTCCAGAGGAGAGATGCACGGATAAGGTGATAATTCACCTATCTTCAAAATTATCTAGACACATCCTGCTCAGAGAAGCCCTCCTATTAAGACCACTAGGCTTTGACATGAAGGAATACAAGCCTGAAAGAACAACAAAAACAAAATATCAAACTGATAGGACAGACGGGGCATGGAGAGGGAATCAGCAGCTGTTGACTACGAACGACGACTCTCCCAGAGAGAGAAACCAAAGATATCAATGCAATCTCAAAGTGGAACGTGAGGGAGATGAAGCCAATTGAGGTGGCTAGCACACCTATTGACAGACAAACTTCCTAACCAATAATGTTGAAAGCCTACAAAAAAACTAGAATGGTGACTCATAAACTGGAAAACAAGAGGCTTTCTACATTTGTTCTGTGCTAAATCATGTAAATTACCAGAGGTCGACATATTATGCCTCCAAGAAGTCTGGTTGGTTGATCCTCCTCAGAAAGAGGGCTATTGGGTATTGTTAAATCCAGCCATTAAGAACACCAAAGGAGGTGCAAGTGGCCGCCTATTGGTAGTCTTAAGAAACAAAAAGGAGTGGTCGTTGATTGCTTCCGGTAACCTGACACCCTTTATCCAGGTGGCTGAAATAGAAGTTCCAGCCTCTAATAAAGCCAGACGAAGAATTTTGATACTGTTTAACCTGTACTGGAATCCATCAAACGCAAGGAATAAAACTATGGGCGACGACATTGCAACACTAATTAACGAAGCAAGATTAAAATGGAATGACCCGCTAATTTTAATTATGGGAGATCTAAATTGCACCTGTCTGGACTATTCTAACAATCCTATCTTGGAGGAATCACCCACTATCAACAATAAAGAAAAGAGTGGAATAATGTGGAGAACAATTATGCAGTCAAGGGACAGGATCATATTGAACGGTTTAACAAAAGGCGATATCCCAGGTAAACCCACTTGGAGGGGAGCAGTAAGCGAACAAATACTCGACTACATATGCGTCTCCTCAACTATGAGTGGAATCCCAAAAAACCTGGAAATTGTTACCACAGATAAGAGCAACCACAACCAACTAAAACTGGGTTGTCATAATAGGAACACCCTCAAACTGTCCTTCTATGAACATAAATTGACCATAAATCCGAGTCGCACAAGCTTGAAAATCCGAGCAAAAAACATGATGGGCCTGAATTAGAAGCTGGTGAGAGAAATTGAGTCAACACAGGAAGATGGGGGCTACAGAGCGAATAAATTACGTCCCTTTATTACAACAGTTTATGGTGACCGAAAGTGGGACCAATGGCAGAGCTAAAATTAGCCATCGGCACGTTTCTGACCAGCATATTGTATTAAAAAAAAGAGCCATTAGTAAAGCAATTGGCAGATTGAAACAACAGAAGTCTGTGCAAGCATCAACTGAAATTCATAAACTAAAACAGAAATTTCATAATTGGTTGAAGTGCCATAAGAAGACTATCCTGAACCAAGATGCCCAAAGAATGTTACATCACATTGAAACAAAGAACACAGCCGAAATCTGGTCGATAACAAATGTTATCATAAGGAAATTAAAACATTCGAGAGTGCCTGGGCCTGACGAACGTCACCCTGAAACAAAATCTTGAGTTATGGGCACATTTTCTACACCATATATTTAAGGGCATTGTACAGTCCTCGAAGATCCCGCCTCATAGAAATTGGCAGTAGTTGTCCCAATCTTTAAATAAGGTTTAAGATCAGATCTGGACAACTACCGCCCAATCACGCTACTGGACAGAGCGGGCAAAATCTTTGGTTTCATCATCTTGAAAGAACTTTGCTGATGGAGCCCGAGAACTGCCACCCCGACCTTTGGCAATCAGGCTTCGTGAAAGGCATCGGAACAGGATACAACATCTTTATAATTAATCTACTAAAAGCAAAAGCCGAAATGAAGACTGGTGGCAAGATCTACATGGTATTCATCGATCTGTCGAAAGCTTTCGACTCCATGCGAAGAAGAAAACTATGGGCAAAACTGCAGCAATGGGAGTGCCCGCGGCAGTTACTAGAGAACATCAAAGATTTACACCAAGGAACATCTATCAGAGTGAAATTAGATCAAGAGGGCCAGCTCTCTAATGCAATAATTACGAATGTGGGTTTAAAACAAGCATGCCCACTAGCACCAGAGTTATTTAACTTGTTCTTATCTGATATTGATGAAGCATTTGAAGACATACACTCATTTCCTCCGAAGCTCGCAAATGTCAACATTAGCAGGCTCCTTTACGCCGACGATATCGTGATCATCGACCAGATGCCTATTGGCCTGCAGCGTCAGATCACTGCGTTGGAAATCTACCTTGAAGCAAATGATCTAATAATCAACTCAGCAAAATCTAGGGTAATGGTTTTCGGTGACCACGATTGAAGTAGAGGTAGTAAAAGACCTGAGTGGTCTTCTAAAGGTCAACCAATTAGAGTGGTAACAGAATTTACCTACCTAGGGGTTAATATCAATACTAGTAGATGCAAAGTACCCCGCATAGTTGCGCTGCGCAACAAAGCTAAAAACTTGGCAGCACAAGGGAAAATCCTGTTAAAAGATTTTGCTGATTTTTGCTGATTCCTCTAAGATCATTTTACAGAGCTAAAGTGGTGCCAATCTTGACTTATGGTGCTGAAACATCGTTTACGCTGCCTGAAGATTTGTGGTCCTTATTGGCGGGGATATTCTGGAAGTCAGTATTCGGACTACCAAGAAGTATGCCGATACAGATTATCAGAAGGGAATTATCGCTAACGTCTCTAAAGGCCATCACTAGGTGGAATTCGATATCCTTTTATCGGAAATGTTTGGAAATAACTTCAAGAGGAGGTTTCAAAACTTTAAAACAACCAATGATGGATCCTAAAGAAATCATCCTCAAAGAATGGAGAGAAATAAGCCAGAGGCTAATAGAAGACCTGAATGAAACCGAGGAATCACTGATCCAAAACCCGGGCGGATTAAAAAAGAAGCTGTACTGTAAAGACTGGATCACCACCCGTGAGGAAATTTATAAGTATAAAAATCGAGAGGACTTTTGGTTCACCGAGAGAAAGTTTAATAAACTACCTAGGTACATACAAATCTTTCCCAACTGGTTCCTGAGACATCAATATATGAGATTCTGTCTCAACATCTTTCTGCCCAAAATGGCCAAGACAAATCTAAGCAGACAAGCGACAATTCCTGTATGCAGTCTTTGTCAGGAAAAAAGTTCCTTGGCTCAAATCAAACACTTAGTAATGAACTGCCCGGCGCTAATGACAGAAAGACTCAGTGAGATGGGAAGTATCATCAAAAAATATGGGACATCTACAGAGAACGAGTGGTTGACTATTGTAATAGAGGGAGAGAAGCCTAACATCATAGTTGCATTAACAAAATTCATGTTAAAAATTTCAGCAAAACTGGATCTTCACAACTTGAGTTTGCCTGCACATTAGAGACAATGAAGACGTCATTTTTCTTTTCACAATGTTTAAGATCATGAGTTTTCTTTCTTCTTCGTTTTTATTGTTTCTTTTTCCTTGTTCTTGTTCCTTGTTTTTTTCTGTTCTCTTCATTTTGAAAAGCTTATTTTATTGTTTGTATGTATTTCTGCAATTGCGTTGTATTAATAATAATGGCTTAAGGTTTTCTAAATGGAAACCATATAAGCCACAAAGAAAATGTGCTTCGAAGGAGATTCATTTGGAAGGTTTGAAAAACTGGGTAGGAGGTTGGAAGCAAAGTAAGGAAGATGGGTGGAGAAGTCTAAAGGGAGGACAGAAGGACACTAAAGGTGAGGGTTGGAGGAGACCAGAACAAAGGGGACGTGAGGATGGCTAGCAATTAACAGGTAGTAGGAGAGGGTTAAAAAGAAAGAGGTAGAGGGAGGAATAAGGTGGTTGGAGGAATAAGAAGGAGGAAAGAGGAGAATGAATTACACATCATGAACAAGCAATATAGGGTTGAAGGAGGCGAGGGATGGTAGAGTGAGACGGAAGGAGAAAATAAAAACTGCAGGGAGAGTCAAAGTAATTAGACCGTAGTGGAACATTGAGTGGGATGCAGAGGAAGAAATGGAGGAAGAAGAGACAGAGGCATCAGAAGAATGGAAGGGAGAGATGGGAAAGTAAGAGGTAGTCCTAACAAACCTTTAGAATAGAGAGATTTGTGGAATTTCAAGGAGAATGTAGAGGAAGGAAAGAGGCAGTAGATGACATGAGAAAGGAAGCAGAACAAAAGAGGTAGAGTAAATTGATGAAACATCTCATAGGAATAAAAAGATTGTGATCCTTGTAGGAAGCAGACAGAGAGGTAAAGCTGAGAGAAAGTGCCAGCACTCTAAGAGAGCAAAGTGGTGAGAGAGCTCAGCAGGCAAGGCTTTGCTATTTGAGATCCCTGTTAATTCGGTGAGAAGTCTTACTAATACCAACATCCTGTCCCAGACCAGGCAAATTGCTGGGGCGGTGAAGCCCATATCCAGGTGCTGAATTCAATTGCTTGATATCATGACATGGCAATAGCTGACTCTGAAAGGAGAGTATCCAACAACTGAAGGACGAGAAGCAGACATGAGGAGTTTGATAATCAGATGTCACGAACGACACGTGGCAATACTTAAAAACCTAAGCCTGAAAGTAACTCTTTGTGCATACCAGCAGGTGGGAAGATTCACATGACACTACGGATAGATTAATGACTACATGCCCTTTGAGGAGAAGCTATCCTAAAATTGATGTTGTGTTTTGCATTTTCTTTATCTTAAACATTTCCCCAACCTTGCAAATACCCCAAATAAATCCTTTTTTAGTTGTGCAATGCAATATAGCTTCAGTAGTCTTCATGGCAGTACTTAGTCCGAATTTCTTTGGTGACATTTGCAGGTAACAAATTCCATTTTTTGTATTGTTGCTTACATTGATATCCGAAAAGGGAAAGAAATCTAGAAGATTCCACCATGTAAAGGCCCAAATAATAGTTGACTGAAAAGAATCCATTGGTAACACAAGGGCTACCAAACAAAAGTTGAACAAGGTTTCCAAGGACAACTTGAAAGATTGTGAAATCTGACCAATAGCCCAGCTAAATGGAACTAAGGGCCAACAAAACAACCACAATTGTGATAAGATTCACGTGACCAACTAGTATTGCCTCCATGTCGATCTTGCAAACCTAGTCATTACATGTCACTGCCCTTGTTTTAAATGACATTCAAGATGTTCTTTGTCAGATCAGTGGCCCCAGAGAAAGTATAATCATCCCAAAGCCATCATATCCAGCTGTTTACATCAGAATAGATAACTCTCTGTATGGACAGCACCATATTATAATGAGTAAACAGGACAATAATTTAGCTCAACATATGCTCCCAAAGTACAAAAAAAAATAAACCATACACAGTATCAGTCAGTACACTATAATATACTGCATGGCTCAAATTACATAGTACCAAATGGTGAACTAAAAACCTCTACACCACTGCTGAAGTAGTGAGAACATCATAGCAGATAGCTCGGGGGCAATGTGCTCACCTCGGAAACAAGGCAAAGCCTTGCACTGTGTGTTTTAATAAATGGGAGAGTTTATTCTGCTACAGAGTCTCCCCTTCAAAGGAGAGACAACATTCTGATGTGGCTTCTCCCATTCAAAGGGGATAGTTTATTCTGCTATGGAGTCTTCCATTTGAAGGGAAGAGTTTATTCTGCTACAGAGCTTCACCTTCAAGGGGGAGAGTGTATTCGGATACAGAGTTCTGGTTTCAAGGGGGAGAGATTATTCTGCTAAAGACTCTACCTCATCAAGGGGGAGAGTGTATTCTGGTACAGAGTCTCCCCTTCAAGGGAGAGTGTTTATTCAGCTACAGAGGTTTGCCTTCAAGGGGGAGAGTATATTCTGATACAGAGGCTACCCTTCAAGGGGAAGAGTATATTCTGATACAGTGTCTTCTCTTCAAAGGTGAGCGCTTATTCTGATATAGTGTCTCCCCCATCAAGGGAGAGGAGTTTACCTTCCAAGGGGGAGAGTTTATTTAGATACAGAGTATCCCCCTTTTTATTCCGCTATCGTGTCTCCCCTACAAGGCGGAGCGTTTATTCTGACACACTGACTCCCCTGTAAAGCTGACAGCTTTAGATCCACTGTTCAAGTGCTGCTCCTATCCTACCAGGATGGGGGTAATGCACTCCTCAAAGGACTCCCGTCATCCTTCCCTGTGCCCCTGAGAAGTTACCTACATGTGACCGCACACCTCATCAAGGGTCTACGCAGATATGACCACATCACCCTGGCCCTCATCGACCTTCACTGGCTTCCACTACATGCACAAACCACCTTCAAGTCTTGCTACATCATCTATAAGGCAGTCGTCCCCAAGTCACCCAGCTACCATACAGAGAAACTCAGAATCTATGGCAGACAGCACACCACCAAAAGCCAGGACACGTGCAGACTTAAAATCCACTGCTACAAAAAAGAAAGGACCAGAAAACAAGCCTACTCTGCCTATGCCCCAAGACTATGGAACCTCCTCCCTGTCCGCATCAGACTCACCCCCATGCTCTTACAATTCAGAAAAGAACTGAAGACCCACCTCTTCAAGGAGTCTCTCCTCATCACCACCTAGGCCATCACGACACTGCTTGTGCCACCTGATTCACTAGATGCCGCCCACATCTATCCTCCCTGCCACCCGGTACAGCTGTACCCCTTCTCTGTCCCCTCTGTATCCTACCCACCGATGTATATCTTTTCTGTTGTTACCACTGGCAAGCACTCCGTTATGCATCTGTAATATTGTACATCTCTGTAAAGCGCTCTGTTATGTATCTGTATTAGTGTATACCTCTGTAAAGAGCTCTGTTCCTTCTCAAAGCTTGGTCCATGCTCAATAAATCCCATAATAATAATAAAAAAACCATAAATAATAATAATCAAGGGTGAGACGTTATTCTGCGACAGAGTCTCCCATTCAAGGGGGAGAGTTTATTCTGCTACAGTGTCTCTTCCATGAAGTGGAGAGTTTATTCTGATACAGAGTCTCCTCGTTCAAGAGGCAGAGTTTATTCTGCTACAGAGCCTCCCATTCCAGGGGGAGGCTTTATTCTGGTACAGAATCTCCCCCATCAAGTTTATTCTGATACAGAGTCTCCCATTGAAGGTTTATAGTTCATTCTGAGACAGAGACTCCTCTTCAAGAGTGAGAGCTTATTCTGACACAGTGACTCCCTCTTCAAGGGAGATGTTTTATTCTGCGACAGAGTTTCCACCTTCAAGGGGGAGAGTTTTTCAGCTATAGAATCTCCCCTACAAGGGGGAGTGTGTATTCTGATAAAGGTTCTCTCCTTCAAAGGGGAGCGTTTATTCTTCTACAGAGTCTCCCCACCAAGGAAGAGGTTTTATTCTGCTACTGAGTTTACCTTTCAAGGGGGAGAGTTTATTCTGATGCAGGGTCTCCCCTTCAAGGAGAGTGTATTCTGCTACAGTCTCTCCGCATCAAGGTGAAGGCTCAACGATATTTCAAAACAGAGACTTCCCTCGTCTGACTGGATATTTTTCCAAAACTCTCCATAGAACAGTAGAGACACAATTTAAAAAATAATTCATATGGTGAAGTTTTCAGAATGAGAGGAAATGTATTTCTTGTCATGGGACAGAATTTATTTCACAGGGGGAGATTCCATTTCAGAATAAATTCTCCCAGGGAGACTTTGTTACGAGGGAGGGTTTATTTCGTGACACTGGATCAAGATTGTACCATGGAGTGCCTTTAATATTTCTTTTTATGCAGTTATATTGCTACTGAGACCTTCTGCTTACTCTGCGTTCACCTTTGCCACCACTCAAGTTATTAGCATAATGGGAAGCCAGTGACTGCGTGGGCATCAGCATCTTACGATTTGTGAAGCTTTGCAGAAACTAAGAGCTGCCCACTTTTCTCCATTTGCATTGTATTTATGTCACGCCGTTCATACTTGTTAGTGTTTTTTCATATTTACTGTTGTTTTCATACTTTGATCTGCTTTTTCTCTGCAGGGAGTAATGATGGGCTTGTGCTGCCCTTCAATATAACATAACAAGCTGAGCTGAACCTTCCAAATTACTGCATGAGTTGCTTCTTGTGTCTGCTTTCATCTCTCTGTGTATTGATTGCTATTTAGCAGGGCATGCTTAGCAGGCACAAACAGGACTACAGTAGGAACTGAAAGATGGAAGGCTTGCCTTGTCTTTGTTTCATTCTTCTGGCACAGGGTGACAGCTTTGCCTTTTTAAAATGGCCTTTTGAGAAGAATCTGTTGTTTAAAAGAAGGTGAACAGTGTCCCTTTTTGTATTCATTCATGCGCATGTAATAAAACTGCAAAGTCAATATGAATGGATTTGTGTTATCTCCTCTTCCCTGCATGCATGAATGCATGAGGTCACTGATAGAATGTGGAGTGAAGGGTTGGAATGTGTACTATCCGGCTGTTGGGGAATCTCATCCTGGGTGGTGGCTACTAGTGTGTCCCCTCTGAGGCTGTGCCCCTTACTGGGCTCCTACCATGTTACATCTTAATAAATGGAACTTGTACCAATCTACACAAAGGGCCTCATTACAAATTTGGAGGTAGCCTGTACAGGCAGGCTACCTCCAAACTTGCAATAAATAAATCTGGCACACGCAAAGGGGCATGCCGAGGTTGGCGGACCCGGTAATTGCCCATTGGCGGGTGCCGGCAATAAGGGACTCCCCAACCCCATTTGGTCCCATACGGCTGAATGGGAATAAGGAGCCCGAAGGCACCACGAGTTGTGCTCGCGGGTGCCGCACTGCCCGCCAGGTCCGACCTGGCGGGCAGAGCGAGACCCACAAGCACAACTCGTAGTATGGCGGTACGGAAGCAACGGTGCCGGTAGCACTACCGGCGCCGTTGTTACTGTACTGCCATACTTATATTGAGGCCCAATGTCTGGAAGATCCATCATTGGAACAATTAGTTAACGAATACCAAACCACTGTTAACCTAAAACAAAAGACAAGGCTAAAACGGTATACCACTGAGGTTAGCCCACCAAGCTCTTTAAAAACGATGCCTAAGTGTCTGTAATTGTGGCTGATGGGAGTAAATATTGGCTGTAGCACCAACAAAAAGTGTCCTTTACTCACAGTTTTCTACTGTAGATATAGCACCTGAGGGTAACATTTTGGGGAACTGCATGTTAATGGTGGATTTCTACAGCAAATTGGGGTCAGTGATATTGGTGAAATCTGCAATCATGTTGCATTGTGTGATTAAACCGGCCTTCGCTGGCCCATAACACCAGCTCACACTTGCCGGGTCCATCGGACCCCTGCAATTGCCCTATGGGCCAGTCCAAAGCTAGTTTCATGTCAGGTGTTTTACGACTGCTAGGCCTTCACTGTAGCGCATTCAGCAGCATGCCTGACCTACAACCTATGAACTCGCTGATCATGTTGTTAAATGTTCTCTTATTAGTTGTTTGGTAGATCTCACTGAGAGTTACAATTCTATACTTGGTGTCTGCAGAGCCCAATATAGGCCCAAAGCATGTAGTGCTGTACATCTGGCATGTGCTGTACACTAGTGCAGTACTACAGAAAGTCCTTTAGGCCGCTTGTTAACACTGATTGTGCATTGCTGTTGCTGCAGGGGTACATTTGAATATGGCAGTCCATACAAATGAGGGAATTCCCTTTGCTTAGATGCCTGCACACGTCAACTAAGCCCTTTGAGGCCATGCGGAATGTCAGCTATCTGCGATGTCGCAGATTTATAGCGGGTACTCACTAGGGTGAGGGACAGTTGGGCCGGGGGTGGTCGGCCAACTTGGCGTGTCTGTCTGAAGGGAAAAACATGCTGTCCTTAACTGGAGTGCCTGTCCCTAGGTGACGTGTGTGGTGGCGCCTATCTAGCAGAGAATAGAAAGGAGGGCTGCCCCTGGACTATTCTACTGGTGACCAACGTATTAAATTTGAAGGACCACTCAATCCAGAAATCTGTTTTTTCATCTACAGTTCATTTGAATCACTTTTGTCCTACAAAACCGTTGTTTTTGTGATACCATGTTCATCCTGTTAACGGTTAAAAGGATTTCAACGGCTTGCCCGTGATTTTTTTTTTTATTTGTACCTACACTAGCTTACCCTGTTTGTTGTTACGGGTCCCATGCACCCATTTGTATCCTTCCATGGGTGATGTGTTAATGGACTGCCCTTTAGTCCCATTGGTGGGGGTTTTGTCCCTTTTCAAAGATGAGGACGGGGATGCACATGCTCACAGTGTTTGCGGCGTGGACAGCGCTGGTGGTAAGCAGCCCACCTCACTCTACACCCTGACCACTGAGCAAGAGCCTGAAAACTCCATGAGTCCAAGCACCCACCCCCGCGTGGACTTTCCACCACCACTCACAAGGGTCAGATGTGTACACCTGCACCCATTCACACGTACCTGCCTCCCTCTGGGGGTCTTCTCCACATGTCCATGCACCATTATGTAATGCTGTGCGGGTTCCTGGTGTGATAATGGCACTGCTGGTGCATATGCACACAGTTGTGTCCGGTCTCATACTGCCTAATGGGTGTGGGGTTTGGGGGAGAGCAGAGCAAAACTTTACATTCACACTGCCACAGACAGAGATGTGACTCCTCAATTTTGAACAATGTGCTCCACACTCAGTAATTTCAGCAGGATATCTGCTACGTCACCTACCTGCCTATTGATCATTTTTCATGCAGCAGGGTACATGCTTAAAGTGCAGTAAATTAGAATTTAACATTCTGAAACATCAATCGATACAGAAAACATTTACAGCTGGCCTAGCGATCACGTCTAGATTGTTAGATGCTGGTGGTGCAGCTGAAGACCTTATTAGTAGCGACCCTCTTCTTCGTGGCTTACAACTTGCTGCATCAATGTGTTCAATCTGCAAGCTGGGAGCCACAAATGAAAGGCAGGTGGGTGATTAGGAGAGGCAACGAATGTGTGCAAAGTGGTCCACCAGAATTCCCACAAATGTAGGTCTCTCAGTCTAGACTTAAAGAAGTCTTCTTTGAAAAGTGAAAACAAGTGATAAGGGACCTACCAGAGCCAACCAGAATAGTCAATGTACAGAGGCTTTCATCAGAGCGCTAAAAGGCACAGGGCCTGATCAGAAACAACACATTAAACAATCACATCAAAGCCAATAGGTCTGTCCTCTTTTTAGGTGAACGTTTTGTTTTTATATAGAGATAAAGGTTTAAAGGATGAATGGGTGCCATTGTGTGGATGGAAGATGGACGGGTGTTATTGAGTGTGCCTGTAGGTGTATTTGTGGGGAATGGGAGGGCAGATAGCTGTGCCCCACTGTTTGGATGGGTACGATTGTGTGGATTGCTGCATGAGCGAAATTGTGCTGACATTTGTGCTGACATACTGTAGATTTAAGGAGATTGGCTGGGCGGAAGGATGAATGTATGAGTGTGATTGGATGAATAAATTAATGGGTGGATGCATAAGTCTGAATGAATGCATGGATATTGTGTGGATCGAGGAACTACCATGGGTGGATGGGCTTTATCGGGTGAGTCATGTCTCTTCATGAAGACCGACCTGCTTCCTAGGACTCATAGTATTAGGTGCCTTATAAACAGGTATGTTATATGTAAAGGTGCAATGGGCGTTTTACAGAAGATGTGCTTAGTGTCTGTAATACTTTGAAATTCGACCAATGGCTGACATTTGGACTCCTTCCATGAGAGCAACATGCACTTCTTTTGCAGGTCTTTTAAATTCCACAAAATAAGCAGCAACCACTAGTGGTCCTTTTCCAAACTCCCGCGAGTACTGAGTGAAGCCCCCAGAGGAGGCAGGAAGATATGTGGTCTTAGCTGCCTAGTCTAGAAACAGGCGCAATGTGAAGCACTCCAGGTGTCCTTCCCCCTTCACCACATCGCATGTCCCCACGTCCTCAGTACATACATCTGACAGAAGAGGAGGCCCTTCGAAATTGTTGGACACTGTTGTTGAGTTAAACAGACGTTTACCTAAGGGTTGTGCAATGCCAGCCTCGAGGGCCCACATCCTAATGGGTTTTCAGGATATCCCTCACTAATATTCATGAGGAATAATGTGCATACATTTAGAATCATTGTATGCAAATTCATCCCAGGAATATTAATCCTGAAAATCTGACATGTTTCCGGCCCTTGAGGCCTGATTGGTTGAGCTGATTTCTATAGTGGTATGGATGAGATTGATCTTTGCCTTTCCAACATGACAGCTGCAACGAGAAAACCTGAAAAAAGGAAGAGCGCCCTGTCGGACGGCATCAGCCGCTTTCGGAATGCTACATATGCAGAATTAGTGGGCTAAGGATATCTCAAACTTTATAAAAGTCGACAGATGCCATCCCTGCGCGCTAAACAATCTGACCAAAGGCAAATTTAAAAAATAAATTAAAAGACAACTTATAATAACAATATGAAAAACAATATAACGAAGAACAGAGGTAGAAAAACTATTGATCTACAAAGTGGTATACAAAAAAAAAGCTTTTTAAAGGCAACATTTGAAAACTCTTTCTCCAACTGCACTCGCTTCAACACAATTACTACAACTATAACGGCTCTCTGCATGATGCACATTTTCTGCATGATTGACACCAGGGTTTCTCTACATGCTACTACAGGAGCTCTGGCAGAGATGTGAAGCTCTCTGTAGCTAGACCTAAAAAATGACATTATGCACGAAATATCAGAAAGGACCAGAAAGAGCAGGGCCTTCGTCTTCAGTTACTATTGAAAACCTGGTCTCTAGAAAGATAAGAACAACGCTCATTGGTTCAATCATCTGCAGTCACATGTACGATTCCCAGCATGGATGAAGTCAAAGAAATCAGTACAGATGGAGGGATTGCTGCAATAAATCGAAAATAAAGCCGAATGTGCATTTACTGTGCATTCGACATTGACCAAAAGCACCAATGCAGGGGTGTCCCCCGATTCCATGACATTGGAAGTGGGGGACAATAAAGAAAAGAAAAACAAAGTTAAAAATAGAAAAAAGCATCCTGTGGTGCCAGCTCTGACCTACGTTAGTGGGAGGGAACTGACACCATAGGCCTACAGGAGAATCGGCGGGAAACTTTTGTGTGTCCCACTGAAAAAGGAAAGTGGGGGAAAGCGGACGTGGGATGGCAGAAAGTGATCTATGTGATCACCACGTAACAGGATTTTGCGATTTGATATTTTCAGATTCACAATTTCCCGATGCGCTGTAATCAGGTGGATCCCAGATTGAAAGCATTAGAATCTGCTCAGCTGTAAAATATTAGTTGATTGGTAAATTGATCACTAGGTTAAGCCTTAAAAAGTATATGAGAACAGACAGAGTTGACAAGGACAGCAATAAGGATTTTTTAACTAGGTCAATGTACATCATTCTTGGCAGTGCTCTGCATACAGAATCTGAATTCGCAAGTAAGTGCACAGAAATTGGAAGTGAAAAATGGCACAATGATTAGAGTAGAAATAAATACATTCATATTTTGGGGTTTGGGCACGTCAGTAATCAACTGGTTCAACTTCAGGTCTTCCTGGAAAAGATGGCCATTTTTCAATCGGAATGAGAAGGGGACCATGTGATTTGGACTCAAACTAGATTATCAGGTGATGCCTGGGATGGAAACCAAATGATTGTCCTGCTCATGCATATCTGCAGACTGTGCTAAAAGCTATCATAGCACAGGCCAAATTCAAGATCCCTTAGAGGGAACCGTGCTTTAGCCCTCTCTGCGGATGTCAAAGTGGGAGCTTGCTGGCATATGAATAATCTCCCTACGCATCAGGTTTACTGACATTTCTGTCCTGGCATCTAGGCCACTGACTGGTAGACTGACAGGAGATTGAACAACAGTGATGATGCTTGTTTTATCCTGAATCAAACTTACATGATGACACTAGAGACAGGTTCCAAAAAGGCTGTACTTTATTCTCTACAGAGGGATGGTAAGCAGCAGTAACTGCAGATAGTGTTGTTACATAAAGTGCATAGGTACATCCATTGGCCAATGTTTTCTCTCCATCTGTCAGGTCTAACTTGCCTTTATCGTACTTTACCTCATGTAATTAGCTAGGGGTTCCATCTGTAAGATAATTGCCCTGCTGCTCACAGTTCTACACTGGCTTAATATTCATTCATCTTTATTGACCTAGCCTGAGTGTCGTACTAGGAGTTATGGGCCCTGAAGATTGAGTTAAAGGCATGAGCTCAGCAAGGGCATTTATTAAGGTTTATGGGCCCATAATTCTGGTATAGAAAGAGGGTGTGGGCTATAAAGTTAAAATGTCCCTTTGAAGTGATGGGTTGGTTTAGAAAAACACATCTGCCTGGAGTGGTTGCTGGGAACTGGCTACTTCTCAGCAACCACGTACAGCATGATGAAGAGGTTGGGGATGGGGATAACACTGCAGCTGGGCCAGGTCTGCTTGGTGTTGTCCAGAAAGGGGAATGAGTGGCAGTGGGGGAGAAACAGGACCACCTCTGCCAGGTGCAGGCCAGTGAAGATTTGTTAAGGCGCTGAACCATCTGCCCCCACCTGATGAAGGAAAGGAGGAGTGGGCAGGGGATTCACTGTGTCCTGGGCCACGTTTGTCCGGTGCGGTCCGGGTGAGACTTAATGGTGTGGGCGAGAGGCAGAGCTCTCAGCACTACGCTCGCCTAATGACAGAAAGCTCTGTGCTTATAGCCCTGCCAGCAGCAGTGACTGGCGGAGTCACGTGACTCCCTCTCTCATTGGCCGATTTCTGGGCCTTTTATTGTATTTGCAAATCATACGAGTTTGTATGACCTGAAAATTGGCCAATGGGGGAGTGCCACTTCACTGCCCTGGTTTATAATAATGGATATACAACACTGCCTTTCTTACTGGATCAAAGGAGAAAGAAGGCAGAGGCTTAAGGTGTAGGCTGAAGAGGGGTTGGAAAACACCGAAAGTTAACATATCGACAAGCTAACCCCTCTTTCCCTTGCAATTCTCATAAAATACTCTTAAAGGTAGTGCTGCATTAAACAAATTATTAATAATACACATCTGCGTGGTTTGTATCATTTTGCATATTTTATTGAACATTAGCACCCTGGGAGGTGCCGTCCACCAATGAGAAACATCGGAACGCAGGCTGTAATCACTAAGGAAAGCCAGCGTTCCGAGCATTTTAATTTCTGTCGGGCGCTTCCCTTCCCCCTTCACTTTAGTACCCGTGTAGCTAGCTGCACGCGTGCTAATGATGTCCTTTTTGTTTTTTAAACGAAAAAAAAAATGAACTTACCTTTGTTGTGGGGCCTGACATCACACAGCTGTCAGCCAGGCAGTCCCTCTTCGATGTTGATGATGTTATCAACATTGTAAACGGACTTCCTGGCTGACAGCTATGCAGCGCTGGCCCGCGGAACACCCGTGTAGGAATCTACACGGGTGCTAATGGCGATATGCTCCTAAGTGGCGGTCTGACTCTGTAGCAAACAGCCGGCCACCCAACTTAGGGGTCGGCCCGCCACCTTGGGCATATTGCCTCATTAACCATCCCAAATAGCACTGAGCGAGCCTATCCACCTAAACCTTTGTGACTAAAATTACTCCCAATTCTATGACAAGACAGGAGGCTCATATTATGCATTACAATCTTTACTCTGAAACCACAGCAGCAAAGAAAAAACTTTTACAAACAAAAAAGTTGTAAAGAACAGAACTAAATAGAGTTCAATGGCAATGTATGGGAGCTCCCCAATCCATCATGGAGGACAGGTCATGCCCTGCAGGCGACCAATGAGCAGGGACCCTTCCCCATATAAGTCCATTACTCCAATCCCAACCCCTCTTTCTTTGCTGCTGACACCACAGAGCTAAGTCACCCCTTTCAGTTGTGTCTTACATTGTTTGTCAGTAGTAGGCTTTATTAGTTTGAATATGGCATATATGGTAAATATGTGTTAATTACCTTTTATTATAAAGGAATTTGTGTATTTGATACATTGTATCTGGATAGCCGCGTGCGGCCGTTGGTTTCATTTTGGTGTCTTTCAAAAAGAAAATATGTATTATGCTTATACATCATGTTTCAGCTGAAGCAGTGGTGCAGTGGTTGAATTTCGGACTACAGTCCATGAGGTTGTGAGTTCGAGGGAGCTCTCTAATTCATTTCTTCTTTAAAAATTTCTCGCGCTTGTAAACTCAGGTGTTTTTAGTGTATTAATCAACTCGCTCCCAGCGTGCGCGAGAGCAGTGTTGTTTACACTGTTCCCTCTTCATTTCGCCTGTGAATTCCAGGTGTAATGGTTTATTGGGCGTGACACCCTTTAGGCTCCTGTTGCGCGCCAGTGTACGGGGCTCTTGTTTGAATTCGTGCCCCTTGACAGATTTATGGTCACCTGGGGATTCCAGTTGCTGCAGGCTTTGGGTTCGGCCTGCCCCTGTGGCTTATGTTTGTAACAAAAGCCTCTGTTTCAGTATTGAGCCAAGTTCAAATATAGAGCTGCAGGTCTCCCATGCAGGAAGACCCGGGTTCGCGGCCGACCAGCGCATGTTTATTTGTATATTTTAAGATTAGATATTTTAATTATTATATTTTAAATAATTGTATTTTACAGTGGAGGTATTTGATTGTCACCTTTTTTGCTCAGTTGAGCAGGGATTTCCTAATGGGCATTTGGTTGGTTCATGACTTCTTCAGAAAGATTATAGCACAAACATTTTAATATTTAAAATGTGGTTTTGTTAAATGTTTGTAATTTCGTATCCCTGGTGACACAATACATTTCCTTACCTTTAGTGCTGGAAAGAAAGAATGTATACTGATAGACTGTGGGTTTGTTAGGTCAAAGTCTGACCATCCGGCGCAAGAGCCCGTTGCACTGCCAGTCTGCAGTTTTATTTTATTTTATTTGTTTATTTATTCATTTACTTATTTCTTAAGTTATGTGCTTTGCCTTCACTGTAGGTGCCATAACCTGTTCGGTTTCAGGTTCAGCCTGATTCTATTGCGAGGTTACCCCCTCGTGTACTGCTGATTATCACACCCTGCTCGGGCGAGCAGTTGGAGGTGCACTTGCTCAGTGTATCCTACCTTCAACTTGACAGTTTTCTTTTGTTTGGGTTATCTTCCCTGGAAAGGTGCAGTCACCTGCTCGGTGGCAAGGTTGCCTGGGGTTTCTGCGAGGGGTCCCCTCGTATACAGCTGTGTCCACACCCTGCTAGGGTGAGCAGTTGAGGTACACTTGCTCAGTGTTTCCTCCCTTAAAGTCGGCAACTTGGGTAATTACCTTAACTGGCATGCACCATAACCTGCTCGGTTTCAGGCTCTGCCTGAGTACTACTGCGAGGTTACCCCCTCGTGTACTGCTGATTATCACGCCCTGCTCGGGCGAGCAGTTGGAGGTGCACTTGCTCAGTGTATTCCTTCCTTAAGGTCGGCAGCTTTGTTTAGGTGCTGCATATGGCTGACGCCATTGTTTGGTCTTGTAGGCGTGCAGTAACCTGCTTGGTTTCAGGTTTCACCTTGTTCCTACTGCGAGGTGCTCCCTCGTGTACTATTGGTTGCCTCACCCTGCTGGGGTGAGCAGTTGAGGTGCACTTGCTCAGTGTACGCTTTGATAAACAATATGTTTAAGTGTTGACTGGAACACATTTGCGTTTTTCAGAATTGTCAGTGGCCCAGATAGCTCAGTGAGTATCAGCTTATATAAGGGCCGGGGATTCGGTCCCCTGTGAGGGCGTAACCCCTCTTCTTTGGATATTTTATATATATTTCATATATTATATATTCTTTATTTATTAAGTACTTTAAATAAAAGAGTGTGGAAGTGGTTGTAAACAGACCCATATGGGGTTGTACCTTCCTCTCTAACCATCTCTCTGGTGTTATCATTCGTCTTTTAGTTAAAAATTCTGTCACCCTTTACCTTAGTTAGTTTCAGGACAACTCAGTCCTTTCCTTAGGTTTTGATTCCCGACCTCAATTGCTCCACCCAATACCCGTGCTGATTAAGCTACAGTATTTTCTCTCAACATGAGGAAGAATAAAGATGATGCGTTATGCCTCTATTGAGGTCTGAAGGGCTTAAGGCTCTCTTTAGTGGGGACGTTTGTTCTCCCCTACTTTTGTCCCATTGGACATTCCTTATTCTATTGATTTCTGGTGGAGACAGGGTCAGCTCGAGGGTAACCGTTCAGTTTTTTACATGACAAGTTGAGCAACCATGTTTTACTTGGATGGAGTGTTTGGAAACACTTGATGGTATCAGTTAGACGAGTTGCCAAATAATAACTTTCTGGCGCCTGCCCCATGTTTTTCCTCCCAAAGCTTGGCCTATGGTTCAGCTAACCGTCTAACAGTGTGTTGCAACTTCTCCTCTGCTCGAGGACTACACGCAGGCTTCTGTACCCTCATGAGCGTTGCTTAACCTCTTTAGAGTGCTGTTTTCATATCTGTGCTGACCCTTCTGATACAGGTTCCTAATTTTGGAAAGGTCTACATCAGTCCTTTATCCTGCTGAGATCGATAAGTGAACACCTCACACCACACAACGTTCGTAGTAGTGATAAGCATCACTCATATACCTGAGGGTTCGTAGTACTGTATAAGTACTGTTTTGCTATGGACAATGTGCTTAGTTTTTCCTTCCCCTGATTCCCTTAGTGGCCAGTCAGCCTCACATGAAAACAGTGACTCAGACCTCAGGGTTTGAGGGGACAGTGGTCCCAGATTTCTTCTCAATCTTGCATTTACGGGGCATTGATAATTATCCAGAGTCCTTTGCCCCTCATTCCCCTTCCTGCCATCCTTGGGGGAGATTGCATCATAATATTACACCTCTGGGAGTATCCAATGGTTTCCGTTTTTTCCTTTTTACAGGAGTTCTGGCGGGTGATCAGTGCAGACTCGCACAGAGCATTTCCCTCCCCTCTGTTACTTTCCTTTGTGCTAATCTCTGTTATTTCAATATGTTAACCGGAGCCTGTTCACAGTCAGGGGATTGGTTAGAGGCGCTAGTGGGTATTTATTTCTCTTAACGGTGTAAAGCGGGGCTTTAATGTGGTCCTCAGGGTAGTTTTCTTCTGGATTGCAAGGTTTTTCCTTTGGATAAGTGGGGGAGGTTTCTCCTCTTTTGGGAAGGCTCAATATCCCTTGGTGGGATACAGGGGTCTGGGAGTGATACTATCCCCCATCCACGTTATTATGACCCTCTATCACGATGCGTTCCAGAGTCTATACATTAACTTTCAGACGGTGTCTGCCGCTACGATTACCAGAGTGCTGGGATATATATTTGGTTGATGTCTTGATTATCATAGTCACCTGCATGGCAGGTGGACCTTTGGGGTTTTCACAAGAGTTTGTTTGCAGTAAGGTGCCAGCTCAGGGTGCTGTGAGCTTCAAAGATCTGCAAATTGGCTGAAATATAGGTTGGACCTCTTCTGTGTACACCTTCAGTTTAACTGTTTAGTGATCAGTTCTTTGCAGTTTAGAGTCTTGCTAAGATTTTGGAAATTTGGTATCCTCCTTCGGTTACTTTTGATCCTCTAGGGGATTTATCACCAGGGAGGAGGGAACAAGGTTCAAGCACCGGGCATACCTACAAGGGGGTTTAGATATTACTATAATGGTAGTGATTGGATGTCGGATACATTTTTTCTTCTTGCCAAGTTTGGCCTCTTAAGGATCAGGTTTGTAATATCTGCCTTTTGTCATGGTAGCAGAGTCCTTCTTCAAGAGTTCGGGAGGTCTGAGGGTCTCCGTGTTGGCGGTTTGACGGGTTTAGCTTCTCAGTGGGGCCCTCTCTTCCATTCTGCTTCTGCCTCCAGAAGACTTCCCTCCTTAGTATACACATATGTCTGAAGACAATTGTAGATTAATTCTATTGCTTTTCAGCTCCGCTCAGGATGGATTGTCCTATTACAAAATTTATAAAAATGATTTTTTACTCCCATTTTACCCTTTTGAAGATTTGTCTTTCCCTCTTGGTTCCTCAGTGTAGTTCTGTGACATGCGCTGTTTCTAATGCGATATCTTCCTTTAACGCATGGGATGGAACCTATAAGACTTTCACCCCTATGGGGTACTATTCTTTATCTCCAGGAGAGCTAGGTGTTTGTTTTCATTGGTTTGCTTTCTAGGTCCCCAACAAATGGTACGAATTTAAGTGTTTTGAATATTTGATTGAACAACATAGGTGTTTATTTCAGATGGTTTTGTCCTAACCTATTAGTATAGGAAAACTTTGTTCAATGTTTTCCCCTCTTTTAACCAGTTGGTTTTGGTAGCCTGTAAGGAACGCTGGAATTGGCACATTTCCTGTTTTCTTGCAGTGGATTTGACTTTGCCTTATAAGACAGCTTTTCGGGCAACCTAGTCTTGGGCAATTCTCTGATTAGTCAACAGATTGATTTAATGAAAGCATTTAAAAAAATGTTTCCTTTCCTATTATTTTATTATATTATCTATTATATTGGATCATTTTGTACGTACTAATGAGATGCAAGGGCTTTGAACTTGCATAATATGAGCCTCCTGTCTTGTCATAGAATGACTAATCCCCCACACTAACGTGAGATGGGGGTTTAGATTCTATTAAAGACAAGGAGGCGATTATTATCCCTCCCACCCACCCTGGATATGATATGACATGACAATTGTGATACGCATGTACACAGGTGGTTCAAGTGAGAACATTCTTTGGTTTGTTGTTCTTCCCAACCACCCACCCTTCTTGCTTGTTGTTCTTACAGGTACGAGTTGAGGTTCTGCTCAGGAGTGTGGATCGCAGTTACAAGTTCTGGAGTGCGTGATTTCGGCTATGGTTTAAGGTCCTGATCAGGAGCGTGGCTCGCAGTTACAAGTTATGGAGTGCGTGGTACGAGAGCTTCACTGGATTGGCCTTCATCGTTTATCGTCTGATCTGTCCAGTGGACGTCTGGTTCAAGACAGCTACAGAAAGAGGGGTTGGGATTGGAGTAATGGACTTATATGGGGAAGGGTCCCTGCTCATTGGTCGCCTGCAGGGCATGACCTGTCCTCCATGATGGATTGGGGAGCTCCCATACATTGCCATTGAACTCTATTTAGTTCTGTTCTTTACAACTTTTTTGTTTGTAAAAAATTTTTCTTTGCTGCTGTGGTTTCAGAGTAAAGATTGTAATGCATAATAATCGCCTCCTTGTCTTTAATAGAATCTAAACCCCCATCTCACCTTAGTGTGGGGGATTAGTCATTGCTCCTTTGTTCCTAATTGCACCTTTGTGCTTTTGCACACTTGTGTTAATAAATACTTGTGTCATTTGTACCTACTGATTGCACGCTTATGCCAAATACTTGATTGCACCTTTGTGCTTTTCCTATAATTAGGCTTGTGCTCCTAAGTATGTCATGCACAAATGAGTCTTAAATTACTTGAATTGAGAATATGTGAACCCCTTCAAACATTTATGCATTGGTTAAATTGTGTCTATGTGATTTGTCCTTCTACAGGACCAAATGTCCATTTATGCGCAATCAATAATTGCTCTCTTCATCAGTATTTGGTGTGATTTGTACAATATTTAATGCACATTCGTGCCTTAAAAGGGGTGTAATGTACCTATATTCATCATAAACTCACTCTACTGCACTACTATCAAAAGATTCCAGCTGGCTACCCACATTCTGTACAGCACTCTGCTGCACTCGAGCTAGGACCGCGCTTTAAACAATACAATTCAATTTAAATAAAAGAAAGTTTGCACATTCATTGCTCATTTGTCTTAACATTAATCAAGTGTATTGTTGATAGGAAATTAATATGTGCACATGTGTGCCTTCATAAGGAGTGGCAAAATACCTCCTTGTAATTATTGAGTCTTCAAGAGCGCATGGTCACAGTGATTATTACTCCCCTCTTTCATCAGATATACACGGAGCGCTAAAGTACCTGGTCAATAGCCCCCTGCATAGTTCATGCAGACATACTCGTGCCTTTAAACTTGTTTTTCAAGGCCTTCTTTTTTTCCTCCAGTGTCAGTACAGGGTGACCTTCACGCCCTCTAACATCACATTTTTACCCCATGGTACGCCGGTGACTCTCAAGATGGAGTCCAATGTATCCTAAATTAGATATTCCACTATTGTGCACTCCTAATGGCTTCCTTTGTTGTGCTGTCCGTAGGAGAGGAGTCCTTTGGTGTTTTTCTCCAATGGCTCACCTCCAGGCGTACTTTTGTCCTCATCAGCCTAAGGTTGCACCCGACTCATGCTCCTTTGCTCTTCTGCAAATGGCAGCAAATGGAAAGCAGTCTCAAAGCTGATGTAAGGCGTAAGAGGGGGACGGCACAGAGTTTTGAAAGATGCTCTGGCCGCAAGAAGGGTTGCCCCCATAATTGATGTTCCTTTGTGCAACTCGCAGATACATGCAATGCTATCTAGCTCAAGTGTTCCATTCAAGTTTCAATCTTCTGTGATAGGCTTTTTTAGCAGCTCCTCATATTCAAACACGCATGAGCTGATCGCGCTCAACATATCCGCTCTAGTCCTGTTTCTGCACTTTGCTCACTGTCTTAATGGTATGGGCAATGACTTCAAAGTCCTAGCAGCGCTTTGCTCATGCTAATAAATGGTATCTTTTTGGTCGTGTCAGCGATTTACTCACCATTTCGATTTGGACTTTCATATACCTCGCACAAGTGCCACGGCAGCGAGGCACTTCCTTAAGCATGAGCTTTATAGTTAAGGGAAGAGCTGTGCTTTGCTCACTGTTGTCAGATGTAACGTTTGGCTTGTTGAGAGGCAATGTTCATGTTCTGCTCACTGGTACACTTGTTCTGTTGCTTGCTAGCTATTTCGTTTCATTTGTTATTGTGCATTCAGCTTTAAAACAAGTTTAAACCTTACACAAATTCATCATACAGCTTCATAAACATTTAAAATACATTTCCTTAAAATCATACAATCAGATTTGTATCATTCATCTAATATGATCTTAACAATATGGTCCAAAATGCTCTTAATCCTCCCTCTCTATTCCACCAATTTGATCATAGATAAAAAATTGGAACACTGTCTTACTCAATTGACAAAGGCATCTTGGACCAACACAAATTCCATATTACCGTTCCTGTATTACACCCATACAAATTTGTATATTTTCTAAAACATGTTTGACGACGCACCACTAGGGCTTCACAGTAAAATAGTAAATATTGTATAGTCTCACTATCCATTAAACAATATCTACATCTGTCAGACAGACAGTCTAGCTTCTTCTATCTAACACAGTTTGTACTGGTAGGCAAAATGACAAACCTCAAACTCAATAGTGTGTACAGGAAATTGTGGTAAGTGGTGCACACATAGTTATTTCAGGGAAAACTATTTAAATGTTGGTGATTCAGCAAGTGCTGATTTCAAGAACTTTGAGGTGTGGGGGATGAAAAAAAGGCCTTGGCACAAAGCCCTACTATATGTAAGAAAAACGAAAAGGACCCAAATTTGGGATCCTCCTGTACCCTGCACACTTTCTACATATGCCCAGAGGGCGGTCAATCATTCAAATATCTACAAGTCATGTGTACTTTAAATCACAATTTGGTTCAACAAAAGGTTCTGTAATAGACAATTTCATTAAAAGCTGTGATGTAATACATCAAACATGATCACTTTGAGGAGAAGCACATTACACATAGGGGGGTACAATGTATTTGGCCGACGCGTTTTGAGGTACCCCTCTTCTTCATAAAGGGCCTAATTGGACTGTTGGTTGAAATTGCAAAAAGGAGAAAGCAAAAAGAAAAATAGATGTTTGTTACAACCCAATTCAAAAAAGATAATCGATATAACAGATGGATATAGAGATGTTGAGCCATGATCAAGGAACACTTACATTAAAGATCTACAGAAATATTAGTCTGAATCCTATAATGACCCTTGTCACAGACACTAGCTGGATTAAGGTGGAAGATATAAAGGTAATCTCCTGACTATACCAAGTGGTGTGGAGTGTCAAAGAGATAAGCAATCATGCAGGAGAGAGGATTATAAAGTTGAGAGCGTGGAACAACAGTTCCTCAATCTGGAACAAAGAAGATCAATCCCAATCCTAGAGGACAGAAAGATAATGTTGCGGTAACGTGAATCAAGTGACTATTTCAAATGTCAAATGTGAAGCGGGAATAGAGGGCCCCAAGAAGACTCACCGTATTGTACCAACGAGATATGGCTCGGTTCGTTCCTCTTGTCCCTCTATTATGAGCTTACACTCGCCCATCCAATCTTTTTGGATTTACCCAATAATGCCTGCACTTTCTACAGAATAGACTGAACAGATTCCGGCAACTGCCTGCCGCTTTCACCAATCGCGTGATCTGGTTTCCTTGGCAACCGAGACAGGATCATCTCTCCCACTCTAGGAACGTACTACTATGAGGTACACCCACCTTTTTATTTCATAGATTATATTCATACCCACGGCTAGCCCACCGTATAGTGATCACCACGTACTGAGCCTATCACGCTTCATCTTTATTTACCAGATACGAGTCTGCATATCGAATATGTGTACCCAGCTAAGGTTTGACTTGTTGACTCGGCACTGCTATAGTGGACACCGGACAAGTTAACGCTACTCAATATACTAGTCTAACGAGGTAATTCAACATAAACCTAATTTACTTGTAGCTTTCTCTGAAGACGTATGTTCACCATATTATTGCATGTTGTTTTCTCTGTTATAGATACCAATCTGTAAATCCAGCACTTGCATGCTGATATATCTACACGGTGGGTTACTATTTGAACCCGTAGAATATGGAATTAGCAGTCCCCTTGGAAACTCAATAGTAGTGCAAGGTACTCTTGTTTGGGTTCCTCTGATGATTGATTATCCTCCAAATGTTTGAGAATTATACTAAGAATATCGTGTATATTTTCATTTCTCTATAGATTTTGGCACATTTGCGGCGCGTCTGTACATAGTGACACTGTCCATTTGAGAACTCCCACCCTTTACGTGAACATCGGTTATTGTGAATACGCTGACTCTTCTTGGGGCCCTCTATTCCCGCTTGACATTCGACATTTGAAATAGTCACTTGATTCACGCTACTTCAACATTATCTTACTGTCCTCTAGGATTGGGATTGAACTTCTCGGTTCCAGATTGAGGAACTCTTGTTACACGCTCTGATATATCACAATATCACTACCTGGATGACATATGAAGCATTCACGCATTAGCAGTGAATTTTATATTTCACGCGTGACATTGAACTGAATGGATCTCTCTTTGGAATTCTAGACGACATCAGGAATTCTAATACTGATATCTCTTAGCACAAAGAGGCACCGGTATCACATCCTCTATAACCATTTGTCTCTCAACTTTATAATCCTCTCTCCTGCATGATTTCTTATCTCTTAGACACTCCACATCACTTGGTATAGTCAGGAGGTTACCTTTAAGTCTTCCACCTTAATCCAGCTAATGTCTGTGACAAGGGTCATTATAAGATTCAGCCTAATATTTCTGTAGATCTTTAATGTAAGTGTTCCTTGATCATGGCTCAACTTCTCTATATCCATCTGCTATTTCGGTGATCTTTTTTTAATTGGGTTGTAACAAAAATCTATTTGTTTTTGCTTTCTCCTTTTTGCAATTTCAACCAACAGTCCAATTAGGCCCTTTATGAAGAAGACGGATACCTCGAAACGCATCAGCCAAATACGTTGGACCCCCCCTTATGTGTAATGTGCTTCTCCTCGAAGTGATCATGGTTGATGTATTAAATTACAGCTTTTAATGAAATTGTCTATTACAGAACCTTTTGGTGAACCAAATTGTGATTTAAAGTATATATGACTTGTAGATATTTGAATGATTGACCGCCCTATTGGCGTATGTAGAAAGTGTGAAGGGGATGGGAGGATCCCAAATTTGGGTCTTTTTCTTTTTCGTCAATAGTGTGTATCCAATTTTCCTATTGGGGTATTTACATAGATATTGTGCACATTCTCCCAATTTTCTGTGCCCAAGTTTTATGTTCTGGTATCGCTTAAAATGCACACACAGAATCACATGTTGTAAACCAGTCTGTGAGCCACAATCTTTGCTTGTATACTCCCGGAATCTCATTCAGATGCTCTCTCTCCAAACCCCACTTTTCCAGTTTTTCAGCTGTTTTATTAACAAGAATATTATCCAATTGGACATCCCTTTCCTTAAAGTCCACAAACAGCGTATTTGCTGGAGAAGTTCTGAATTTGTGACACAGGAGGATTTTCCTCCAGACAGTATGTGCTTCCAATGATAACAAGCTGAGTTGAAATCTAAAAACACTAATGGGTATAGCCTGATGTAATCTTAACACTTTTTTCCATATCAAATCTTCTAGGTGTTGAAAATCCTCGTTCAACAAGCTGTGGTGGATGTTACTGGCTGTTACCTTCAGAAGCCTACAGACACTCCTCCTACCTCTGCCCCATTGTGTGGTAGGGTAGGAGTGAAGATGTTGGAGATGAGTTGAATGTCGACCAGGTGAGATGGGCTTAATGGCTTCTTTGGGTGCCTACTTCCTGGGACTCAGCAGCTCTAAAGGGTACTTTTACTCCTTACTGATGTTGACTTGCAGTAGTTGGGCTGAACTTTGCTTTGTTACTCCCACAGCTGGGTCACCTGCTTCACTGCACCTTCTTGGTGGTGATAGGGTGCTCAAAGGCTCTCCCTTCTTAACAAGTATCTTCAGAGGTCTGCAGGGTGCCTTGACAAGATGCTCAACACCTCTCCTCTATCTTGCAGGCTCCCGCTCTTCTCAGGGTGCAGATTGTTTGAAAGGACGGATTGGTTAAATACATTGTGGGGATGTTGGATGCTTTTCTCTGGCTGCCTCCCAAAGCAGCAGGTTCACCTCATCACCAACATGGAGTATCCTGGGTCAAGATAACATTGGTGACTCTGAATGCATGTTCCAAGTAAGACTGTATGTTATTCTTTACAATAAGATGGTTATAAGTAGTAACTCCAGAAAGTCATGTGTTAAATCAAGTATATCAGTACATCCCTGGACTATCCTTTCTCTCCCTCTGTCAGGACTATCTTCTGCCTATGGAACTTTCCTTCAGCACCCTGGATAGGGGTTGAAACTATGACATGATTGCCCTATTGCTCACAGTTTCGCACTGGCTCAATATTAATACATTTCTCTATTCCTCTAACCTTGCCACCAAAATGCAGAGCATGGGCAAGTGAGAAGGATCTCCTGTAGAGAGGGCCTAGATAGAGTCAGACTATCCCTCTGTTGGTCCCAAGCCATTGACGACCATGGAGTCTTAAACTCTCCACCTCAGATGAGATGCCACCATTGCATTGCAGTCCCTTGATACGACAAGTGGAGCTGCTGAGGCACATGATCTGAGCTCTTCCTTACGCACTAGTCTATACTTGATTGGCATGAACTAAAAAGGGACTCCCTGGCCACGAGAGAGAAGTGACTAGTCATCACACAGCAGAGGCAAGGAAGTAGTCGGGGCAGATCAACTAACTTAGAGAGGCAATCCAGACCTACCTCTATAATCTGGCAGTATTTTCCTAATCACAGCATTATCCTCATGTCGGTACTTGCCGAGGTATTCTTCAAAGAGCCACGGAATTATTGGGCATGCATGATATTATAGGGGCTTGATGAGTCATGCTGAAGTCGTGTGAGGTATTATCCATGTGGCCGTGTCTTCTGGAGTTACCACTGCCCCGCTACAATATTCTCAAGCATCATTCTTCTAGTGCAGCATTCCAACAACATATTTCAATCAGCACAGCAAGCCTGTAATTAAAAAAGATAGAAGTAATGACTTGTTGATCAATGAAGCTAGTCAATCAGAAAATATTGGTGTACTTGTTTGTTAAGTAAAGTGGAAAATCTACAGATTTTAAATAACCAGTGAAAGACAATTTGTATGAACCGTCAATTCCCATATACATGTATATAGTTTGGGGTGAAACAGTTAAGGGATCCCCAGACAAATCTATTTTTATAACTCTGTGACCCTGGCCCTCTGGACCGCGGGGTGCCAGCACTTAAAAGGTTACATTCAAAAAGTATATCTGTTGCTATGTTAGTCCATACAGTTGCAGTTGATATTAATTGAATCTATTAAGTGCGAGAATGTCTTTTTTCAACTTCTCTCAAAATTTCCACTTGTGAATGTTTATCAATGCATAAGTATTTATGTCTGTCTGCTGTGTTGAGCAACTAGTTTTCAGTTAAAGAAATTGGTTTTCCATGTATATGTCTACATTTGTCAACTTATTTGCACCAAGCATTTTTTCTAAAAGTTGTTGAGAAAATTATTTCTTTTGAATTGCATTGAAGTGATTGTTTCCAACCGAGTGTACAGCTACCCGCTTTCTCACGGTGTCTCTGGTTCTGATCCCACTTCTAAGGGGCTGTCTTTCAAGTTATTAATGTGGGTAACCTCTCCTTCTCCTGTTATTGGTATCTGGAACAGCCTATTGTACTCCTTCAATTAATCATGCAGCATATATGGTCCAAGGCCACTCAAAAGTTTAGTTATGCATTTTCATCTATATATTTGCTCTAGATACGTTTATATACGGAAAGTTAGGATTATTAAAGAACTACAAAACTGTGCCTAAATTGTGCCAATGCAAATTTACTTCTCAGGTGTACTTCCAGATTCATCGCTTTTCATGCTCTTTCCATAATATCAAATGGTCAAATTGTACATGAACTGCTTACAAGCTATGTCAATGCAATAGTACAAAAAAAGTTCAGATGTGATTTACCGCACTATAGTCAATGGGCTCATTACGAGGTAGAAGGTAGCCATGGAGCTATTAGCACCATGGCTACCCCTTTACCGCATTCCGGGTCCGGGTTCCTGAAATAGGGACTTACCGGGTCATTCCAACCTTGGAGGACCCGGTAAGTCTCCATTCCGGGAACCATTCCCCATTCCCATTTGAGCCCCCATAGGGCTCAATGGGAATGGAGCTAATAACGGTACCGCACTTTGCGGTACCGTTATTAGCTCTGAAGTCCCCTAACGGGTCCCTTCCATAACGCCTGGTAAATAAGGAAGGGACCCGCTAAGAGACCTCGGAATAGGGTGGTAAGGGATTACCGGCACCGGAGTCCTTACTGGTGCCGGTAATCCCTTACCACCTACCTCGTAATGAGGCTCAATATGTTTTTCAAATGGTATAATACCACAATCAAAATTAGATACGTTACTCCTATAAGAGCTATATTTATCAAAGGAACTTAAAAAGGCTTTAATACAACAATGTTGAAAGGTAAATCACATCTGAACCTTTTTTGTACTGTTTGATTCACGAACACTGGGGGTGTAGGTGTTTTCATTTGTGGCAGCCAGCGGCAGATAAGTCACCAAGAAGTAAAAAACAGCGCCAAGTTGAATTCTTTATTATATCTCCCCATTCTATTATCTATGTCAATGCTATGTTATTGCTTAGTCCACCGGTGTAACACATTTTGGTTTTTCAAATACAAACACTTGTGACTCACTGATTAGGGTTGCTTTGAGACCAGCTCTGTGGCATCCAAGTGTAGTTACATTTTCACAACAGAACATTCAGTGAATCAAAAAGCTTTAGACTGTGCTAATGTGTTGCACTAATGCTGTGTGCTGATTCTGCATTGTTTTGAACAAGGCAAACGAACCATTATTCATATTGCAGTTTAAATTGCACACGTTTACCAGCAATATTCACTTAGAAATCAAAAGTGTTTAACACAGTGAACCTGCTCCATGGCTGTGACCAGCAATGACTCTTATATCACAAAATTAAATCAAAAAACCAATTCTGTCATGTAGCATATAAGTATTTACCCTTCCAAAAGACAATCCTGGGATAAAATATAAACTTTACATTTTATGCATACTCTATTTTTAACATTGCGCCATTGAAACAGATGGTGTGACATACATGTTTGCTGTATGTTTAAACACCACACTATTGTAATTATTACACCTAACCAGAAATGCTGCAGGTTAGCACATATATACATTGGTATGCAACGTGAGGTATGGTTGATGGTTTACACTTTATGCAAAGAGAACAGTTTTCATGGCCTTGCAGAAAGAAGTGAGGGAAGCCTCGCCCCGGAGGGTAGGAGTTACGGCATTCCAATGTGAGGGTGCAAGGTAGGGGAAGCTCGAGCCACCTGCTCTGGTTCTTTTTACTTAGGGCACACAAAGCATGTTGGCATAGGGTGATCTGGTTGGTCTTGTGGAGGTGGCTGGGTGGATTCTTTGTGAGAGGTAGTAAGTTGCAGTGAGCTGGATGCACTTGTGTGTCAGTGTTAGAGTTTTGAATAAGATCCTTTCCTTCATTGGGAACCAGTGAGCTGATTTCCTGGCCTCCGAGATGTGTTCTCTCTTGGAGATTCCTTGGGCTGCACATAGTGCATTGTTCTGGATTACTTGGAGTCTTTCCAGGTTTTTTGTGGAAGTACCTAGGAAGAGAACATTACAATAGTCTAGCCTAGAGCCAGCTATGGGTCTAGCTATGTTGGTGCAGTTCTCTTTGGAGAGAAAGGCTCTAGCTGCGTTAATTAGTTTGGCATGATAGGCTGCGGAGGAGGCAATTGCATTGATTTGTTTGTCCATGGATAGGTTGGAATCCAGGTAGACTCCAAGGGTTTTTACTGAGTCTGAGACTGGAATTTTGATGGAGTCGATGGTGAAGTGGCTGAAATGAGAGTCAAAGTTTTTTAGCATGTCGGGGGATCCTACAAGGAGGAGTTCGGTCTTGTCAAAGTTGAGGCATAGGCTCATTACACGGTAGGCGGTAGGGATTTAACGTTACCGGTAATGAAATACCAGTAACGTTAAATCCCCATGCGAATCACAACCCGACACACCGCTATTAGCGGCACCGCTAAGTACGGTGCCACTAATAGAGGGCAGTCCGCGTGCGCGCGACCCACCATCCCGTGAATTACGCCATGCCGCTATTAGCACAGCATCATAAGTTGAGCGGACACGCCAATAGCGGCATGGTAAAGCCCCCCAAACCTCTTACCGCCATGGCGCAAATACCGGCATCGCGAACCACACGTTAAGAGAACTGAGCAGTGTTCCCACCTGCCACAGGTGGACACAATCAGCACAGGTGGAGGCAATGGAGACTGTGGCAGCTCAAAAGGAGCACACCACACCCCTTCACACACCCCTTCCAACACCAAGATGGTTCCAATACTAGCAGCATTACATGGGCTGGAGGACATGATTGCAGCGCAGCTGCAACAACAACAGGCAGCACAAAGAAGACGCATGGGGAGGAGGAGGAGGGCAAGACAGGCACAGCATGCACCATCACGGCACATAATCATACCACAGAGGCACCCACCAATCCCCAGGATCAGAGCCAGTCCATTTAACATAACCCCTGAGCAGATACACACCCTGTACCGTCTGGACCGGGATACCATCACCAGCATCGTGGACATGATACACAACGACATTGTGAGCCTCATAGACATCAGAACTGCCATCCCCCCTCTACTCAAGGTGGTGACTGTGCTCCACTTCCTGGCCACAGGCACCTACCAGCATACAGTGGCCCAGATGCATGGCATCTCCCAACCAGTATTCTCAGGCACGCTGAATCAGGTACTTGATGCCCTCCTGAAGCATGCACCTGAACACATATCCATGCCACAGACTGCCCAGGAGATTGCAAACACCAAAGTTGGATTCTATTCACTGGCAGGCATCCCAAGTTGCATCAGGGTCATCGACTGTACACATGTGGAATTGGTGGTCCCACATCGCAATGAAGTGGTCTACCGAAACAGGAAGCAATTCCACTCCATCAATGTCCAAATGGTATGTGACGCCAACAAGATAATCACACATTGCTGTGCCCGATTTCCCGGATCAACCCATGACTCCATGGTCCTGCGGAACTCAACTATCCCACGCTACATGGAGCGACAAGCCGCACAACGTTCGTGGCTACTTGGTGAGTAGCAGGGCAAGCACATGGCAGTGTGATTGGGGGGGGACAGAAATATACTCCAACTGGGTGTGATTGGGGAGGGGGGAGAGATACATACTCCAACTGAGTGTGATTGGGGGGGGGAGAGATACATACTCCAACTGGGTTTACTTGTCATCTGTCTGGGAAATGCACATAAAGATGTACGCCAATGTCCATCTGGGAAGGCTGCAACGTACTAGAGATGAACCGAAATGCAAGTATGAGCTACACTACACAACAGAAATTCCAGGTCTAGTAGCATCAAACATCCATTCACATACACATTGCACAACATTGTACGCCACAAAATGGCCAGATTCCATACATGCCATGAAGATAGTCATCCGGAATCAGTCCAGCACAACATCAATAATGCAATGTGCCGTATGATGCATGCAAAAGGATCAGCCCTAGCCATACACATTGCATTTCACCACGCACCTTTACCACCACTGAAGTGATGCCTCACTGCATGGCAACATCTATGTTGGAATGGCAGTAAAACAACAGTGAGGAACAAAATCTGCCTGGGGCCAGGGACACCTAAGACCTCGCCTCACCCAGGACATGTCAATTACTGTTGTAGACAGTAATGGGGCATGTCTACTTGCAGGGTCAAGCTCACCCTTGCACATTGCTGTCACACGGACCATCTGCATGTATGCCATTGACTGTGTACTAGAATCACTATGCAATGTCAATTTGTGTGATATGAACAGGCTGCTCTGCAGGTGAACAGTAACAGGACCCCATTCGTCCCCCCATACAGGTGATGCGGGCTATCCCCTGAAGAGCTGGCTCCTCACACCTGTGCAGAACCCACAGAACAGGAACGAAGAGGAATACAATCGTGCACATACCCATACCCGCGATGGCCTTTTGAAACCACGGTTTAGGTGCATTAGCAGGTCTGGTGGCGCTCTCCTGTATGGCCATGAGAAAGTGGCCAAGATTACCATGGCATGTGTCATGCTGCACAATATGTGTATCAGACGGAATGTGCAACTGCCCCCTGACGTTGAAATAGAAGCACCTGATGAGGGTGATGAAGCTGATGAGGACGGAGACGAAGGGGATGCAGGACATGCAAGAGGGGATGGCCAGGAGGGACGTGCTGTGAGACAGCATCTGATCAACCAAATATTCTGAGGGACATGTTTTGGTACTGTCATATGGACATGGGTAGTGATGCACTGGTGTATGTTTAGAAGTACGCAATGAACACTGTCTCCAATAAAGTACACAAACACAATGAAAATGTCCAAGCCTGTGTTTTGATTAGACACCAGTGTATTAAGTAACAGAAAGATAAAAAAGTGCATGTCCCCAAACATCCCACCACCCTTCCCTCCACCCCCCACAACAGACCCATAACACCCTTCCCCCCACCCCCCACAACAGACCCATAACACCCTTCCCTCCACCCCCCACAACAGACCCATAACACCCTTTCCCCCACCCCCCCAACAGACCCATAACACCCTTCCCCCCACCCCCCACAACAGACCCATAACACCCTTCCCCCCACCCCCCACAACAGTTGCTCATGTGTCTGCCATGTTTGCGTTGGCCCATGCACGCAGAGGAATCGCCATTAACCCCCTATTGGCCATTGTCTGTAGCAGCATTTGGAGGATGGCCAGACGTGCGCCTGGTGGTGCGTGTTGAGCGGCGGAGGGGGCTTGTCTGTGTTGAGCCGGCAGATGACGATGGGGCAGACTGTCCTGGTTGTGAGAAGTGGCGGTCCATTGTGTCGGCTATGCGAGTAAGGACCTCCCTGAGCCTGGATATCTCGTCACACAGCCTGTCAGTACAGGCGTCCATCCTCTCAGTGGAGTGCCTTGCCATCTCCACAATATCCTCCCTGAGATGGGCAGCCTCCTCAACATGCTGGCCAACCAGCACAGTCAGTTCCTGTTGACGCTGCAGGATGGTGGGCAGATGGAGGGCAGTGCTGGGTGATGGTGTACTGGATGCTGTGCCCTCAGGTGCATCCATTTCAGCAGGTGAAGCCACCATTGGGGACATTATGGCTGGAATGTTGTCCTCAACAGTAACATCAGACCCAGGTGTCTGGAATGGTGCTGGCTCTGGGGTTCTAGGGGGGCTTGGGGTGTGCATCTCCATTGGGACAACTATAGTGTCCTCACGATCAGAAAGGGGGGCAGTGGCGGCTGCCTCTCCAGCGGAGCTTGCCGCAGCTGATGGTGGGCCCTCAGTGGCTGGTATTGGTGGCTGTGGGTTCACCTCTGGTGGTGGGGCTGCAGTTTGTGGTGCAGCTACTTCTGCCCTGGCAGTGGCACTCCTACGATGTTTCACACTCATCAGGTGTGACCTTCCCCCCTTGCCCCTTGATGTTGTGGGGGTGTCCTCCGAGTCCTGTGCCCTTGGCCTCTTACTCGTAGCTGGTGCCTGGGATGCAGTTGCGGCATCCTCACCATCTGTATGGGAGCCTGTCAGGGACAAGAAGGGGGATGGCATTGGTTGTGTTTCAACATACTCAATGCAGAATACATCAATGATGCAGTTGTGGCCATTGGGACTTAGTAGTTGTGGATGCAGGTGATGTGCCAGTTCAGTGCCTCATCCATGCATGGTTGTGTTTGGAACTTGTCTCTGGTGATGTGTGCATGTGTTTGTGTTTGGGTCTGACACTGACATGGTGAGGGATGGATGCATGTGTGGATGCGTGTCCATGCATGAGAGGATTCTGTGCTCACATATGGGGGGAACAGTACATTCACATAGCATCCTGTCATGTGTACACTCACCTCCATCCGAAGTGGTACCCACGCCTAGCTCCATATTGCCTACTCCCTCAATGGATTCCACAGCGATTAGGTTTCCACAGGTCTCCTCCCATTCTTTTAGTCTGATGGGTGAACCAGCTCCACCTGCACTGGCTATTCGGTGGTTTTCGGCAAGGATGCCTCTCTCCCGCAGTCTGAGGTCGTCCCACCTTTTCCTGCACTCACGCACAGTGCGGGTGCTGGTGCCCACTGCACTGACTTTCACCACAACTTCTTCCCAGATGGCTTTTTTTTTAAGTAGTATCGACCGCCACATGTCATTGGCAAAAACAACCTCAGCATTGTCAGCCAGGATCTGGGTCAGCATGTTCAACTCCTCTGCTGTAAATTTTTCTTTGCGCTGCCTGTCAGTGCTTTTTTTGAATGCCTTGGGCATGTTGAAGGTGTCCTGGATGATTTTGAACTGCTAACGACTCCAAACAGGTCCAGGGGGCAGAGGATGGCAATGGATTGTGTTTTTGAAGATGGCCGCTGTGCTCTTTCCCGTTCCTGTGCGATGACGCTATTTCCGGTTCCGCAATTTAACGGTCACCGCTAATTGTGGTGACCGCTATTTGCATGCAGCAGGAGGGCGGAGGTGCAATCTGCACTTTCGTCGAGGGCGGTAAGTGACTTTTTTGGGTCTTTACCGCCATGGCGGAAGGGGGTTTACCGGCATGGCACTATGCTCGTGTCCACGTACTCGTAATGGTACGCTATTAGTGCCCTCTTACGAGGGCGGACACGTTGATAGCGCCATGCCGGTATTTTGAGGTTTTTACCACACAACGTGTAATGAGGCCCTATATAGTCTGTTGTATGCCATCCATGCTTAGATGGTGTTGTAAATGTTTTTTTTGTAAACAGTTTTTTATTGGTTCTAATACAAGCAACACATACCATATACATCATAGTCATATACACAAACCATCTTTTATATTAGCCCCCCCCCAACTTCCCATTGCCTGCACCCCCCTGTGTTCCGCATAAGCCGCTTTTACAGGCACTTCCACTGTGTCATTTAGTGAGGAGTCTCCGTCTTCCTAAGTACTCATCCTGCTTTCAAATAGGGATGCTACCAGGTGTCTCCAGCTTATCAATGCATGTGCCTCATTGTCCCCTCCCCTATTTGTGGCTTCTTGCCATACAACCGTTTCAGCATTAGCCCATTTACAGAGATCCTGCCACCATGCATCCGCACTAGGTCTCTTCTTTGCCTTCCAACTCATAGCTATCTTATGCTTTGCCAATATGTATGCCAGGTCCTTGAGCTTGCTTACATGTTTAAGGTTACGTGGCCTGGGGAACCCTCCCAGCATCCCTGCCCACAGGGAGACCATGTCCAGTGTTATCTCCTTCTCAGCTACGAGATGCGCCACTTCTATCCAAAATCTCCTAACCTCAGGACAGTCCCAGAACATATGTGCCACCCCGGCATTCAACTCCCCACATTTCGGGCATGACTGAGGTCCCCCATCTTTGAACCCAGCTATCTTTTCAGGGGTCACATATGCCCAATGAGTTATAAACAACTGGATTTGTTGAAGCCTAACATTTCTGGAGACTTTTTTATGATACTCCTGCACTCTGTTCCACAACCCATCGCTCATCGGCTCCCCACTATCTGTTTCCCATTCCTTTGTTACTCGAACCACTTCTTTCCCCACTCGGGTCATCATCAGCTCGTATATTCGGGAGACTTCCTGTCCACCTTCTGATATATCGCATAACGTTTCCACCTCAGTATCAGGTTGCTGAGCCAAAACCGTTTCTGTCAACTTATCCTTAATCATTCTGATCAATCTGGCATGCATAATATATTGGCCTTGTAATCCGTTATCCCTTATCAACTCCTCAAATTGTACCATCGCTCCTTCTTGCCATATATCCCCTAGTGTTGCTATACCAACTGTTTCCCAATGCCTTCTGAGTATCCTTCACATCTGGCAATCGATCCCACTTAACGCTACAAGTGGCATTTGTGGGGAGCACGGTTCTGGGTTGCCTAGCATCCTACAGGGTCTCCACCATACACTCCTACTCACATCTAACAACTTCGATCACCCCTTCATCAGCCCAGTCAGCAACCACATCCATTCCTTCAAGAAGTAAGGGTCGCAATCCTCTCCAAGCAACCTCGATTCCGATGTGGAATCATCTGCCAACCACTGTGCTACATATTGGAGCTGGCTGGCCAGGAAATACACCTCAAAATTAGGTAGTCTGACCCCATCACGTTCATATGGGTTTTGTAGCTTCCATAGCGCAATCCTATTTCTACTGTTGCGCCAAATAAACCCTCTGCACATGCTCTGTATATTAACAAAGAGGCGTTTTTGTATCAGGTTTGGGATAGTAGCAAGAAAATGCAACAGTCTAGGCAACACAACCATTTCAGCAGCGTTACTCTCCCCATCATGGTCAATGGGAGCCTAGCCCAAAATATCATGCTATTTTTAATGTTAGCCACTGCCCGGACCATATTCCGTTTATATTCAACCTCTATTTTATGGTAAATATCAATCTCCAGATATCTGAACGTAAAGGGTGCCCACCTAATTTGCAGCACAGGGAGTCTGTGCACCTGTACTCTCAAATACCTGCCGAAGGGAATATGCTGGACTTTCTGGGGTTGACGATAATTCCGGACAACTTAGCATACTGTTCCAATACTTCTAGAATGTACTGGAGGTTTTCCTCAGGATATTGTAAATATAACAACATGTCGTCTTCATACATCGAAATTAGGTGACTACCCCCTTCGGTATTAATCCCAACCTCACCGTATTGCTGTCTAAGGTATGCCGCTAGGGGCTCAAGCGCTAGGATAAAGAACATAGGGGACCAAGGGCATCCTTGTCGGGTGCCTCTGCCCAGCTGCCACTGTTCGGAAATTGTTGCGCCTGTTTTGACTCGAGCCAGCGTGTCACTATACAATAGTCTAGCCCATTTTAGGTATCCAGGCCCCACCCCATACCTTCTCAGCACCGCCAACAACCAGGTCCATCTGACCGAGTCAAATGCCTTTACCGCGTCTAAAGAGACAATCGCTATTTCTTGTGTGCTCCCTTCTGTCTGGTCTATGACATCGTGTAGCCGCCTCAGATTGTCCGATATGCACCTCCCTGGAACATAACCCAACTGATCCGGGTGAATGAGCCGATGTATTTAGGGGCTTCAATCTGTTAGCCATCACTGCCGTCAATATTTTGCTATCCTGGTTAAGCATCGAGAGCGGTCTGTAAGAACCACACTCTGCCTCTGGTTTGCCAGGTTTAAGCAGGGGAATAATCATTTCTTCCCTGAGGGATGCAGGTAATCTACTGACCTCTAAGGCCTCCGTTAGCATGGCCAGCAGGGGTGGAAGCAGCTCCTTCAAAAATACCTTGTAGAACTCAATTGGGAGGCCATCTGTTCCTGAGGCTTTACTAGTGGGCAGTGACTTAATACCATATTCTAATTCCTCTATCGTCACCGGCGCCCCCAGACTTTCTCTGTCTAACTATTCCAAATGCGGCAGGGTCATTTCCGTCAGTGTTTCCTCTATATTCGTCTCTCCATCGTCCTCACCCTCTGCATATAGCTCTTTATAATACTCATAAAATCTCCCCTTCACTCCTTCTTGGGTATCCCTCAGCTCCCTCAACCACCCTAATGACATGTCTGGGGGTTTTGTTTTTTGTAAAACCATGCTAGTAACCTGCCTGGTTTATCCCCTTCGGCATGGTGTCTCTCTATGTACTTCTTATAATTCAAGTTACATAACCTATCCCAGTGCCCTCTACATACTTGTAATCCATGAATGGTCTTGTGGAGTCTATGTTGTAGTTATCAGTGAGGGTGAGGAGGATCTGCGTATCGTCAGCGTAGTTGGTGTAGGAGATACTTATTGCATCAAGGATGAGAAAGAGTGGGCGAGTAAAGATGTTATAGAGCATGTAATGAAGAAGCTGCCAGACTAGTTGTCTAAAGAGGCTGGTTTTACTGCCTAATCAACATGAAAAATATACACCTCTAGCTATGGACCATCTGGGTAAGTGGCCAGAAGGCAGGGCTAGAAAAGAGCCAATAGAGAATAAGCAGTATAAAATGGTAACATCCTGTGGGAAATATGACAGAGGCAGAGAACATACATTTTGGATCATTTGAAACATTTAAAAACAGCTCTTGCTGAACTTGAAAGAGAAAATATCAGTCAGTCGTACAATCATCAGTAACAAATCACATAATAAATAGAACAAGATAATAAATAACAGAATTATAAAACATGGTAATAACATCACAAAGCAAGAATTCAGTTAATAAATATCTTTCTGAGCCTCAAGGTATTTCGAAAATACTGAAGCAAACTCGAGGTTATTAAAGGGGAATTAGCAGACAAAATAAAAATCATGGCTCGTCTACACTGTCTAAAATGTAAATTGCGCAATACCAACTTTATTGTACTTCCCCTAATAGAGGTATAAACTGGACACAAAAATGAAAAATACATAATAACTTCTAATTTTGCATTGCATAGTAGGCAGCCTGAATCATTTATAACTACCAGTTGTTCCTTGGACCACCTGCCAGTAACAGCTCTAAGAGGCAGGAGATTAAATCTTGCCCTTGTTAACAATGTGCGCTCATTTTTTAAATTAGTTCACAACATATAGTAAGAAACATTGACCACAGACAGAATGGCATGTGAATTATAAGTTCTGAGCTCAGTTGCAGATTGAGATTCCATAGGACCATTTCACCATGAGGCACAGTAATGTTAGATTGATTTACAAAGGAAACCACTGCATTTACAGAATCCAAACGTCTCTTGACATAAATGCCGATTTCGTGGCATTGATGGATAAATCAAGGTTAGATATACATTCAACATAAGCCGTTATTAAACTATGCAATGAGCATGGTGTTCTTGGGAGCAGCATTGTATCATCCGTGGTGATCCTCTATTGATTTAACCTTATAGAGTGAATGACCTAAAGAGGAAAACTGAACACCTGGCGCGTTAACTTTCAGCTTTTGACTTGGAAGAGAAATAGGAATGGGAGCTTCATGCCTCTTTGGCAGCCCCGAGAACCATGGAGTTGCTTGTAACCCATTTTGCATGCCCCAATGCTCGCTCTCAGTGAGGACACTCCTGGGTTGTCTTGTATTTATGTCAAGGTCGCAATTTGGTAGAATCCATCGGATTTTGAAAAAGGGGTTGACAAGTGGATCCACATTTCTTATAAAGGATATCAGGGTGGAATGTTCACACCCAATCAGGATTGCGTTGCAGATGATATCGTCTTCATTTATTCTCCAACATTTCACAAATCTAATGTCAGATCACAGGATTGTAGCTTTGCCAAACTTACTGCTGAGCCATCTTTACACCTTGCTTAATAAGCCAGCCCGATGTTCTGGTTCGGTGGGTTCAGGGACATTAAACAATAACATATTTCTTATGCCACCCAATAACTCAATTGAAATTCATTCGTGGGACTTAGGCCCCCACGTACCTGCAATTCTACAGAACTTAAGTTTCCTCTATTGCCTCCATAGCAGACGAAGGTTGCCATTCCCTCTCTCCCTCTGAGTCGATGAATGGGTGTTCACTCATCCTGATCACATTGGAGTCTAAAGCCGAGGTAATGGCTGGGACTATGACAAATCTATCACAAAGATTTGATTGTGTCAAGGTATGAAGATCCGCTGACGTGCACAATGGAATTTTACTGTATGGAGAAGGGCTTCTTCCAACATCTGATCTCAAAATGTTGGAAGATTTTAATGTGGTCATTTGAATGTGTTTAGATACTGCATCTCTCCTTAACAGCTCCACTGAAGCCGATAATATGCCACTTCAGATTAATCCTTGGCCATCCTGGGGTGGACCTCGGGCAGCCCTACTCATACCCGTGGGAATTTGAATGATCTTATGAACAGTGGTGACCCCGGCAGACACATTAGCTTTGTAAGCCCATCCTCTCCTCATGACGTGAACTGTTCCACTCAGGAATTCCCTTAGGTCTCTAGCCCATTTTGGCTCATCCTCGGCCTCCTGTTGTTTGTATCACCCAAGAAAGGTATAAATCCATGATTTAATAGCTACTTTAAGGGTCAGTAAAGACGTGTTCATGTCATCCAGAGACATTTGCCACTCATGAGCAGATTGGACATGAGGAAAAGCATGAAAATAGCCTGGGAACCTGAGCTGTTAAGATTTGGGGAGGCATATTCGACTCCTTTGCACCTCTTGCACAAGGCCTGCTTAGATTTTGCTGCACGTGCCTGTGTGCCCCCCGAGAGCACGGGTTCCACTGATAACTGAGTGGGATAGAGCCACCATAGACTCAGTCCTTGAAGGGTTTGTTAAACTCAGTTCACACCCCCAGCATCAGCAAAGGGGAGTCAGATGAGCCTGATCTAGATTTGACTTGATGGATGCACTTGCACACGTTTTTCATTCTTGCTTTGCTTTTGGCCAGTGCCTCTTCAAAGGAGTCAGTAATGGTGATGAATGGCGGGGTCAGATCAACTATATATATTTACTTCTGTTACAATGCCATTTCTAAACCATACATTCAGCCCATGGCTATTCTCTGGATTATGGGATTTACTTAAAGCCAATTTTCTTGTTGGGCTAAGGATTAGATTGAAAGGGAATGACAGCTTGTGATCCATTCCATGGGTGCTTGGTATCCCAAGCTGAAACGGTAATTTACAGGTCGGTGACTAAAACAAGGAGGAGGTCCAGAGATTATATAGGACATGGATCCAGTTTCTTTGTGATCCTGCATCTGACTGCAAGGGACCCCATCGCCATCGTCTCACCCTCATGTTCCACGGTTCCATGTGTTAATATCCCTGCAAAAATATCGCCATACAAGAATGCTGCAATTTTTTTGCTGCAATATTAACCCATGGAACCTGCAGGGGACACCCCTGCAACCTCCATATTTTTTTAGAGGGAGCAGGGGACACCCCCTCAACCCTGCTCCCATTTACCCCATACATTATCCCCACAAATAATGTCGCCTATGGCCTTTCCCGACAACCATATATATGACAACATTATTTGTGGGGATAATGTTACCTGATACCTGTTCCACACCTGTCACTACGGAAAGCTTTCCTTGTGTGCTGCCTGTGACGTTTAGATCTACTTTTGCTGGCCCACGGGCATTCATGAGCATTGGCCCTGATGATGATGATGATAATTCCTCCACCATCATTTTAGAAGGTGAAGGAAGCGTACCTGCACCAGAGGCCACCACTTGTGTAGCTGCACCAGCGCCTAGTTCGTATATTTTGTAAACAACTTTGTAATGGAGCTTTGCTCCACCTTTGATGGTGGGTCTCCTTCCACCATCGGTATCAGGTAATAATATCCCCATATATTTGGTCGCCGTAAATAATATCGCCGGGAAAATGTTGTGTCGATATTATGTGGGTGACCATATATAAGGGGACAGGGGCAAAAAAAAAATGTTTAAAAAAAATAATAATAGAAAAAAAAAAGTTTGGGGGTTGCAGTGGTGTCCCCCGCATGTTCCATGCAATAATGTCGCCACAAAAAACGGCAATTTTTCAGCGATATTTTTGCATGGCGAGATTTTTGTGTCGACATTATTACATGGAACCCTTCCATCATACATGAACAGTAGCCACACTGACCATTGCAGAAAATGTGAAGATTTAAATGTAATTTCTAAAGGTTTAAAAGAAAGATGGGCTTGTAATAAAGTGTTTAAGTAAGAAACAATTAGCAGAACTTCTCTTGCATAAAATTACTAAAGTGCTGACTGCAAAAACAGTATTATACAACTATATGGCTCAAATATATTACTGAGGAAGGGAAGGGATGGTGTGAGAAATGGGTGTGGGTGTCTAATAGAGAGCAGTTGGCAAGACAGTTCAGCCATTCAGGCGGCATGCCACGCTATCGCACCAACATGCTGAGATTGGAAACATATTAGGTACAGCCTGCAGCCCCTCGCTTTCTCACTCCACACACTCCCACTAGCCAACCAATGAAAGTGCCTCTCTCACCTCTCTCACCGCTCCTCTTTCGGAGGTTTGGAGATTTCGGCTATTCTCTGAATGGGAGGTTGAGGCTGCCAAATTTTGACAGCCCCATCCTGCTGCATATATATGTGGGGGGTGGGTAAAGTTAATAGAAAATGTGGAGGGGTATGGAGGAGAATAGGGGCTGCGGAAGGTCCCCATACATAGGCAGCAATTTCCGTATGCGCAGTAAAAAATGTGCAGTGATCACACAGATCTGTGGCGCTACACGGGCTCCAGGAACTCCACTCGCAGTTTGACCGAAAGCTGGGGCCAAACCTCGGGTCACAGCCAGGGCCCAGGACCCCCTGACCCCTGGAGAGTGCATGGAGAGTGCAGGGAGCCATACTCTGTGCTGCACCACCTCAGAAGCACAGCTGAGCTGAGATTTGAGGAAAGGACCTTGAGCAATTACAGGAGCGTCGAGTCGCACTATTCTAGCAGGTAGCTCTGACACATCTGATCAGACCAGCAATGCAATTCATTGTCCTGGTCAAGAAAATAGCGCACTTCAAAACCCTCTGCATGCCAAACTAAGCTTACCATGGAAATGGTCCGGTTTCGTTCATAGGGAAGTTCCAGAACTACACACTTTTGTGGTAGAGTAACAATGTTTGGTACTAGTTCTTAGCTTCAACAGGAAAAGGAAGGGAGGATCCTCTTTCTCGCTACTAGCCACCAAACTTTGGAACTCGATTTTCAAGCAACCTCACATTGAGCAGGACCACTGGACGTTCAATAAACAGCTCAAAATGTGTCTTTTGCATTAATTGCTATAACTGCCTATTGAAACCTCAACAAAGTGTTGGTTTACTATCCATCCCATTGTTAGACCACAACTTGCATACCTTTGTATGAAAGCCTATCCACTATCCAGAATCATCATACCGGACTGCAACCACTACAACAAAGAAAAGACTCCACCTTGCATCTCAGGATGTTTTTTTTTCCTGGGCCCTGTCTACCTTTCCTCCTTTTCCCGATGTTTCCTGTATCACTGACAACACACTTCTATAATCTCCCACATTTTACACCACACTCACTCCCCATCAAATGGCCCACAAAGCCTAGTGGACAAATCACGGACTACTTCCTTCCCTGCTCATATCAACACTCACATTGTATCTATCAAAGTTATCCCAATCATAAGGCCTCACCTATGGATAATGCGCTCAGCATCTTTTCTCTCCTTGAACACAGAAAAGCCCTACCTCGACACAGGTAATGAGTGCTTCGATCTTGCACTCCAAAATACAACAGTTTTCTCCATCTGCCTCTCCCTCTATACGATTAACACACACACCTGTTAGGAATGTGCCCCTCACTAACACAGACAAAACCGCAGTGTTCCTGACATCCCTCTGCCTGACGCCTGTACCCAAGATGGCCCCTGTTGGGATAGGCAAAGCAAGCGGATCGCTGATGCATATCCGGAAGTAAAATCACATTGCACTCAGATAAGAACAGATGCCTTGACAAACACAGCGTCTGAGCAACAGATGAAGTTTTATGCTTCAGCAACTTAGACCTCACTTCATTCCCCTTTATTCACCACCGTGATTGCCATCTTCATGTCTCGAACAGTGAGCATACATTTTAGCTCCCTATCCTTATAGTCATAGTGTGATTTTGTGTGTGTTCTGTCTCCTCATCCTGGGAAATTCTGATCCTGTTACCTTGTGTGAATTAAGTCCAGCAATTTCCACACCTACGTTAGGTTCAAAACCCGGTGTTAGGCATTTGCATAGATTCATGGCGACATGGAAACTCTCTCTGGCCGCTTCGCTATGGAAGAGTTGGCGTTCCCATAGTTACGTCCAATACCAAGATGGCAACGGTTGCGTAACATCGGTCATGTTACCGATGATGTTATGCAACCAAGATGGCTGACGCCTGCACAACAGACATGGAGAACGCCACAGACGTAAAAATAGCTATGTGCAGGTCGCTGCGTCGCAACTTTACTCTTTTATGTTGCAAGCCCTCCTGTCTATCTCGCTCCTCCCTGTTTTCTGCACTGCAAGGTATCTTCTTTTCAACTTCCCTTTTTCTCCTTGTCCTGGCTCTGTGCTTCACTCTTGAATGTTTTTCTCTGCTTGCCTTTCTGCTTGCCTTCCTGTTATTTGGATACTATTTGCTAAATGAATACGGCATTGCTTACTGGGCATTCTGTTGAGCTCTGCTCATAATTCAGAGCCTCTATTGACCATCACAGCTACCTGCCTAATACCTATCACCACTTTGACTACTCGGATTGGAAGATGAGTGTTTTCTTCCAGATCGGGTTTCCTCCCTAATTTGGGGTTGCACTTCCAGGGAGGCTGCATCTGCTCTCTCTTCTTAATCAGGGAGATGAGGTGGCTTCTTGGGAATACAGGCCTTATCTCTTCACTACCTAAACAAAGCATACCACCGAGCTAAGGCCTGTGGCTTATACCCGCTTCCACAATAATACCTGTAAGTATTAAGAGGGGATATCTAGCCTGGGGAAATATATATATATATATCCCAAGATACTAAAACATTTCTGCCTCTATTACAGGAAGTGAGAGAAGGACTGTTCCAAGTTCAACACAATTCCTCCCTCCTTTTGCTGTGGACCAGGGAGGCGGTGTAGCCTTGAGTATTCCCTTTCATTGGCGACCACTGGGTGTTAATTCTTTTCTGGTTCACCGCATATTACCCATGGCAATGACCCATAACGTCCAACCCTAAGAACCCGCACGAGATTCCAGGTACTCACAGATTGCTCAGAACAGTGTCTCATTCCCGTGTGTAATGGAAAAGGCACTAGTAGATATCGCTGCTGCCCTCCAAGCTATGCAGACTGAAATGGATGTGTACTGTCAGGATAACTTAGCTTTGGTGGGACAGCTCTTTTCCAGGCAACCAATAGTGCTAACTATTCAAGAAGGCGGTCCGATTGTTGGACCACTTGGAGGGGAGGGAAGCAGCTAAATAGACCATTAAACCCGCCTCTTTTCATTGTTTTATGGTGCCAAGAGAGTAAATTCGCATACTACTGAATCAGAACCCTTTTCGTCTGAATACAGAGGAGGGGCACAAGTCCATTGCCCTCCCATGCCAGGGAAATATGCTGGGACTCTGGATAAATTCCATAGGTTCATGACCCAATGTCTTCTATCTTTCATGGATCGCCCCAGGCTCTATCCTTATACTCATGAATTTAGAAGGTCCTGCTTTAACATGAGGATCTCCCTGGATCTACCACCAGGACCCCATACTAGACAATTCAGAAGAATTCTTAGCTATGTTCCAAACAATGTTCTAACAAAACATATATTATTATTATTATTATTATTATTATTGTCATTATTGTATTTATTGAGCGCAGACCTAGCTTTGAGAAGCAATCAAGCTCTTTACAGAGGTTTACAACAATACAGATACATAACAGAGCACTTTACAGAGGTAACAGAACAGATATACAGCAGGGGTAAGATACAAAGGGGCTCGGAGAAGGGGTACAGCTGTATTGGGTGTCGGGGAGGAGAGAGGCAGGCGGCATCTGTCGAGTCAGTTGGCACGAGGGGTGACGTGATGGCCTAGGTGTTGAGTAGGAGAAAGTGCTTGAAAAGGTGGGTCTTGAGTTGTTTCTGAATTGTAGGATCATGGGGCAAGTCTCGAGCTGTCAGGGAGGAGGTTCTATAGTCTTGGGGCTTAGGCAGGGAAGCCTTGTTTTCTAGTCCTTTACTTTTTGCAGTGGCCGGAACTCCTTGACATCAAACAAGGGAACAAAGAACTTGCCTATATAGCTAGATTGAAATATCTGGTATCAGGTAATAATATCCCTATATATATGGTCACCGTATATAATGTTGCCAGGAAAAGGTTGTGGCGACATCATATAGGTGACCATATATATAGGGACAGGGGCAGCAGGGGTTGCAGGGGTGTCATCCGCCCCCCATGAAAAATAAAAAAGGGTTTGAGGGTTGCAGGGCTGTCCCTCGAATCTTCCATGTAATAATGTCTCCACAAAAAACGGCCATTTTTCGGCGATTATTTTGCATGGCAATATTTTTGAGGGGACATTATTACATGGAACCAAATATCTAGTTTTATTCAAAATTATTCCTAAAGCTCAGTTCCCTATAGATAGCTAAATGTCCCTGTAAAGAGCTCTCTCTGTCCCTCAAAGAAGTGTTCTTGCCCTAATGGTGCGCTGCTGCATCGCCTACAAAGGTTACTTTCCTCGGATGCTAAAAACGAAGTGCACACTGATCATGGAAATCAATGAAAATAAATTTTAATATTGTTGTTTCCATATAGTGTGTCTTATCACAGTGAATTAAAGCAAAATGCTCATTAAACTCATATGGAAAATAATTTTTCCATAGATCTTTCTGTGTCCAATTCTTAATGCTTTAGGCACTGAAAGAATGATAAAATGACTTAGTCGTACTACAGGCCCATTTTATGTTCTATATGGGTTCTGGGGATTGGTGCGTCAGGACAAGCCTCTTCTTGTCGTCTACCGGTTTCAGCGGATACGGACACGCTCTCCGCTTTCTTCAGGACTTCCCTACAGCTTTTAATAATACAGGGAATGGTTTTTAGAAAAAAGACAATCTTGTCAATAGTTGTCTTATGCTCCTTCAATCACTGTGTGGAGGGCATCTTAATTCTGACTCTGGGACTGCAAGCTCTTCAGTCTTCTCTTCCCTACAAGGCAATACATATAAAAGGGGATCTATCAATATACAGTTTGTCTACAAGTTTCATTTCCTCATGGTGTATGTCAATGAAAGAGTGTCGCTTACCTCTTCATATGTCAGGGTATGTGGGTGACCTATTGCAATATGTTGGTTCTGGTTGCATTCCACCGGTGGGGTCATATCTATACATAAAAACACATAAATGCTTAGTATCCCATGAGAGATTACTCAACCAATGCTGTATGATGTCTTAGAAAAGGGGTGATTTTTATCTGCTACTCACCCCAGTTGGTGTTCCGGCTGCGTGTTGGCTACCGTGGGTGAACCCTGTTGGATATAGCTCCTGACCACTGCTAGCTCTACAGGTCACTTTTCAACACCTATTTGGGAGAATATATCAGTGAGTGCTCTGGATAAAATGCCATTTATAAAAAGACACCTGTATCGAGCAGCATTAAAGTAATGTGTACATTCACACGTTTTAAAAGTGATCCATTATTCTGCACTTATAGTGCCCAGTTTCATTCTTCATACTAGGATGAGTAATTCCGCCCTCATAGTGCATATCGTTGCTGTGCCGCTCTTTAGCAAAATGAAAGTCAACATTGCATTAGTCGGATGGCGTTCGTGATATTAGACGGGGCTCGGCTGTTCATCTGTGCAGCCAGGTTCTAAAGATTAAAGGCTGTTTCTATATAGCTACTTGGTAAAGTGCAGGTAGTCATTAAATCCGCAAGCGGGCAGCCTCTCCAAATTGCAAAGCGGCCGTGATGTTAGACCGTGCTCGGCTGTTCATCTGTGCAAACACGCGCTGAATGTTACCAGGAACGCATAGTATATCTGTGACTACATCCACGTGTTGGAGATACTCTATCCTAGCATGCCGTAGTATATAAATCCTATCCAACTCACCTCCATGCAATTGGAGCGCATCTTGGTAGCGAGTGTAACCTCCCAACAGCGTATAGGTCGCCATTTTGGTTGTTCTATGTTTTTTTAGGGAAGTGCTTGGCGCGTGTGAGCGTCACTTGGTTAGTCCCTTTTTGGTGTTTGTGATTCTTAAAGGTATAGTAATTGTCGGCGTCTTATGTATGTGTGTTGGCTCGATACTTTTAATCCAAGCAATCAGCTGCTAATTTACTGTGCAGTCGCGCATACCTGCCGAATTCTTTGTGATCGTGTCTACCATGGTTATTAATGCTATAAGCATTCAGATTTGGTTCAACATAGATAATAAGTCACATTGGTACACCGCATGCGCTATATTATTACTAATGTCGAAAAAACAGAGGTTGTGTGCTGTACTTTTACTAATGTGACAAAAATAGAAGTAATGCATACATGCTATTTCGTGCAAAAACTAAATAGTCTCATTAAAGTTACAAGGATCATTATGTCAGAGATGTATGTCTTTTGCGTTCTCTATCGGATCTAGCCAGATAATCAAGACTTTATTGGACTGCTAAGGTCTGCCAATATATTTCTTCGTTTAATCCATTTTGGTGACTGTTAAGTCTGAAAATTCATTGTTGTTCACGTCTGAGTAGTATCGCTCCAATATTACCTCCCCGTTTTGGTACTGTTACTTTTTCAAGGATGGTCCAGCTTATGTCATCCTCTCAATGGTTTTTGAATACATAGTGTTCAACCAGTGGGGCTGTGAGTCTTTTACGTCTAATATTGGATCTGTGTTCACAGATTCTTATTCTTACTGGTCGTGTAGTCATACCTACATATTTTTTGTCACACGGGCATTGGATCAGATTTACTACGTGTGTGGTGTTACAATTAGTAAAGGTTCTTTGCTCCCGCGGCATATTCCATCCTATGTCGATGGATGTGGAACGTTTTGTAAAGAGGCATACTGAGCAAACCCCACAGGGTGCACGTCCTGTTGTTTTTGCATGTTGCCAGAGACATAGTTGATTGTCATTTGCGGGTAGTTCCTTGTAAGTATGTACAAGGCTATCTCTTATGTTCCTTCTTCTTTTTATTGCAAATAGGGGGGCAGATAGCTTTGTTTCTCCAACATTAAGGAGATACCTGTGTCTCATAATTTCGTTTTTGATTTTGTTCACCATAGGTGAATGACTAAAGACAGCTGTTATCTGGTTCTCATCTCTAGTTGGGCAAGTGTAACCTCTCTAGGTATATTTCGTGCCCTTTTCCTCGCATGACGTATTGCCCTGGCGGGATAGTGCCTTTCTCTTAGGCATTGGCTCAGTCTGTCTGCTTGTATATCAAACTCCTGCCTTGTTGTGCAATTTCATCTGAATCTGAGGAACTGGCCGAACAGAACATTTTCACGTAAGGTCCTTTGATGGAAGCTAGTGAAATCAAGTAGCGAATTCCTATACGTGGTTTTCTGAAAAACTGTAGTCTCCACCCTGTTTCCTTGTCTGGTCAGTTTCAAGTCCAAGAACGTTGCAGTATCTCTACTATATTCTGAAGTAAATTTTAAGTATGGATTGAGTCCATTCAACCAATTCAAGAATTCTTGCAGGGTTATTTCAGTACCTGCAAAGAACATCAGAATGTCATCTATATATCGTCGCCAGCTCACGATGTTTTGTGCATATAGGTTCGATGGGTTGTATATATGTCGCTCTTCAAAATAGTTGACATATAAAATGGCAAGTATGGAGCAATTGTTGCACCCATTGCTGTTCCTGCAATTTGTTCAAAATAATGTTGATCAACCATAAAATAGTTTTTGGTTAAGGCTAATTCCGCCAGTTGCATAATTATGTTAACAGGTGTTTCAATGAATGGTTGAATAGCTCCTAGAGTCTTTTCGACAACTTTGAGTGTTTCACGTTGTGGAATTTTAGAGTATAGGTACCAATATCCATAGTCACTATGAAAATATTGTTTTCATTGTTTTCATTGTTTGGTAGAGTCAGGGATTCAAGATGAAGGAGAACTGCTGTTGTGTCTTTAGTGTAGGATTTCATAGCTACTACCTCATCTTTAAAAACAAAATCTACAAATTGGAGGAATGGATGCAGATATACTATGGCGTTCCTGGTAACATTCAGCGAGTGTTTGCACAGACGAACAGCCGAGCACGGTCTAACATCACGGCCGCTTTGCAATTTGGAGAGGCCGCCCGCTCGCGCATTTAATGATTACCTGCACTTTACCAAGTAGCTATGTAGAAACAGCCTTTAATCTTTAGAACCTGGCTGCACAGATGAACAGCCGAGCCCCGTCTAATATTACGACCGCCGTCCGACTAATGCAATGTTTACTTTCATTTTGCTAAAGAGCGGCACAGCAACGATATGCACTATGAGGGCGGAATTACTCATCCTAGTATGAATAATGAAACTAGGCACTATAAGTGCAGAATAATGGATCACTTTTAAAACGTGTGAATGTACACATTACTTTAACGCTGCTCGATACAGGGTCTTTTATAAATGGCATCTTATCCAGAGCACTCACTGATATATTCTCCCAAATAGGTGTTGAAAAGTGACCTGTAGAGCTAGCAGTGGTCAGGAGCTATATCCAACTGGGTTCACCCACGGTAGCCAACACGCAGCCGAAACACCAACTTGGGTGAGTAGCCGATAAAAATCGCCCCTTTTCTAAAACATCATACAGCATTGCTTGTGTAATCTCTCATGGGATACTAAGCATTCATGTGTTTTTATGCATAGATATGACCCCACTGGTGGAATGCAACCCAAACCAACATACTGCAATAGGCCACCCACATACCCTGACATAGGAAGAGGTAAGCTACTCTCTTTCATTGACATGCATCATGAGGAAATGAAACTTGTAGACAAACTGTATATTGATAGATCCCCTTTTATATATATTCCCTTCTAGGGAAGAGAAGACTCAAGAGCTTGCAGCCCCAGAGTCAGAATTAAGACGCCCTCCACACAATGATTGAAGGAGCACAAGACAACTATTGACAAGATTGTCTTTTTTATAAAAAAAAAATTCCCTGTATTATTAAAAGCTATAGGGAAGTCCTGAAGAAAGCGGAGCGCGTGTCCGTATCCGCTGAAACCGGTAGACGACAAGAAGAGGCTTGGCCTGACGCACCAATCCCCAGAACCCATATAGAACATAAAATGGGCCTGTAGTACGACTAAGTCATTTTATCATTCTTTCAGTGCCTAAAGCATTAAGAATTGGACACTGAGAGATGTATGGAAAAATGATTTTCCATGAGTTTAATGAGCATTTTGTTTTAATTCACTGTGATAAGACACGCTATATGGAAACAACAATATTAAAATGTATTTTCATTGATTTCCATGATCAGTGTGCACTTCGTTTTTAGCATTCGAGGAAAGTAATGAGAGAGGATAGGGCGAGCTCTTCTCTATCCCCTAACCTTTGTAGGCAATGCAGCAGCGCACCACTAGGGCAAGAACACTTCTTTGAGGGACAGATAGAGCTCTTTACAGGGACATTTAGCTATCTATAGGGAACTGAGCTTTAGGAATAATTTTGAATAAAGATATTCTGTCTTTTTTGTGTTACAAGAGTATGGGAGGAGACAGGATTGCCAACCCAGTGACTTTAGTTGTGGATAATCAAATATCTAGTGTCAGAAGTGGCTTAGGAGGAGGACGTTCAAATCATGTTTTTTTATAGAGGAGTACAAGAAGACATTAAAGACACTATAGTACAGGTGATTCCATCTACCTCTACTCTGTAGGAATTAATAGACCTGTTCCTGCAGATCAAAAAAAGACAGGGTCAGAGGCGAGTAGAGAAGAGAAAAATTGAATTTAAATGCTTAATTGCTAGGGTAACTGTTGAAAGCCCAGTGGATAAATCCAAACTCATGCGTTATGGGTGGAGTTAGAGGTCCTGTCACCACTGAAGAACGAGAGAGAAGGAGAAAATTCAATCTCTGTTTTTACTGTGGGCCAACAGGACATTCCTTCAGAACCTGCTCTAAAAAGCCAGGAAAGGAACAAGGGCCCCAGTAAATCTGGGAAGACAAGTAGGCCCTGTTCAACCCAAGTTAGAAACACTCCTGTCATCAGCACCCATGGCCAGCCAAATATACCTGGGTGTTACCTTGGAATAAAGAGGCCATCCATCTATAGAAAGAAAGGCTTTGCTAGACTATGAAGCAACATGGAATTGTATGGATAAACGCTTTGCTTCCCACCAAGGAGGTGAACTTTTGATTCAAGGAGAATGGTGAGACCATACATTCTATAGATGATTCAGTTGTGACCTCAGGTCCCATTACACATCAATCAGGGTCCTTTCATAAGACCTGTGGAATTTACCATCATGATTATCTCCCTTTTGATCTCATTGATGCCCCTTACGTTCAGACTGTCTTGGGCATGCCTTGGTTGGCTGCCCAAAACCACCACTTTGATTGGAGTCGGGTTGTTGTTAAGCTCCGATACTCCTACTGTGCAGAATCGTGTCATTTAGACTCACTTTGTGAGAACCCTCACCAAGAAAACTTGAAACCCCTCATGGAACCAAGACTACATAAAGTAGCACTGTGGAATAGCATCCTGACAGAATATCAAGAATTCTGGGATGTGTTTGATCCTAAAAAGGTGGAAGAGCTGCCCCCACATTGGCCCTATGACTGCCGAATCAAACTAATCCAGGTGCTGTGATACTACGGGAAGACCTATGCGTTGATCACGAAAGAGACAAAAGTCCTTGAAGAATACGTCGAAGAAAATCTTAAAAAAGGGTTTAACAGGCTCTCAATGCCAGCAGCAGGAGCCCCGATATTCTTAACAGCAGATGAATGATATCAGTGTGAAAAATCGGTACTCTTTGCCCCTTATTCCCGTAATCATTCACCTGGTTGAAGGTGCTACAATGTATACAAAACTTGATTTACGAAGATCCAGGAAGGCCCACCACACGAGGAAGCAGCTCTTCTGGACCAGCAGTTCAAATGGAGGAGAAAGGTGGAGGGAATTGCCCTTGCCCTTTTCTAACCAGATCCGCAAAGCCTCAGAATTGGAAATCATAAGACCGGGAAGTCCAGCTGGCGTTTGGTGTGATAGTTGTCAATGGCACAAGGGGCCCTCCTGCGCTGATAGCCAAAGCGGGGAGAAGCGCTTGAGGCCGTGGTGCCATCCTTGTCTCCCAAGACAAGAAACTCCAACAGTTAAGCACAGCTGGTGAGTCGGCGAAAACAGATAGAAAAAACACACTGTGCTGGGCCCAAGGTTGCAGGCAGCAATCTTGTTGAACAATGAACTTATGTAATTGACCATTAAAGAAACCCTAGGAAAAGCAGAGTGGTCAGGCATCATGGGCAAAAAGTTTGGTTATCTACCAAAAACATCTCTATACCTGGTACATCTCGCAAATTCAAACCTAGGCATATAGGTTGTTATCCCATACAAAAAATGTTGAACTCTGTTGCTCTTAAACTTCAGGTATCACGTCTTTTCAAGATTCATCCTGTATTTCATGTGTCATTGTTACAACCATATTGTGTTTCGACGAAAAACATGAGGACATATCCCGACTGCCAGCTTTAAAAATAGAGGGAGAAGAGGAATATGTGGTCTCGCAAATAGTGGATTCCAAATGGCAAGGTCCTAAAATGTACTTTGTTAGACTGAGATGGTTACTGCCCTGAGGACAGAACATGGGAGCCTGGAAATAACATAAATACCCCTGGCTTGGTGCTAAACTATCACGCTCACTACCCCCGCAAGCCAGGACCCCTGAAAGGGCATAAGGAGGGACTGGTAGGACTGAGCGCCGATGGGACTCACTAACACAGGCAAAACTGCTAGGTTCCCAAAGTTGCTTTCCCTGGTGCCTCTACCCAAGACCAAGATGGCGCCAGTTGGGACAGCCCCGGCAAGGGGATCACCAATGCACAACCAGAAGTAAATTAACATTGCTTCCGGTGCGCTCGGACAAGAACGAACTGTCACAAACATGGTATCTGAGCAACAGATGAGGTTTTATGCTCCAGCACCTTAGACCTCACTTTATTCCCCACAGTGACTGTCACGTACATGCCTCAAACCATAAGTATATATGTTAGTGAGGGACAGCAGGAGATTTCAATCTCATAGAGAGAATCCTATTAGGTTTCCTATGCTTATAGTTCTAGTGTGATTTAGTGTGTGTTCTGTCTCTTTATCCTGAGAAATGCTCATCCTGTTACCTTGTGTGAATTAAATCCAGTCATTTCCACAACTATGTTAAGTTCAAAACCCGGTTCCACAATAATACCAATAATAATACAACAGGAAGTGAGAGAAGGACGATTCCAATTCCGAACACAGCGTCTTCCTCCTTTTGCTGTGGACCGGGCAGGGGTCTAACCCTGAGTATTCTTTTATTGAAGACCACGGGTGTTACATCTTTTCCGGTTCACGGCATATTACACCTGGCAGTGACCTGCAAGATCCAACCCTAAGAACCCCCACGAGATCCCAGGTACTTTTTTTAGCCTTGTGCAAGGAGGCCATGTTTTAGTGGTCAGGCATTGTGGGGTGTTCATTCGCAGGACTCTGACTGAAGCCCTTTTGGGTTGGGGTGTTTTGTAGAGACTACAAAAGCCAAGAGATCGTAGGAGAAGCTAGTGTGAAGTTTTAAAGTGATAAAGTGATCCTATGAGGGTCCAGCAAAACCCCTTGTACACGCGAAAGTCTTTGACACATTAGAGAAGACTGATTGAACTGTGGAACTGTCAATTATGAACCTGACAGAGGGATGCCTGCGAGTTGAGGGTAAATAGTGATATACCCGTGAACATTATGACAAGTGTGAACCCCACTGATGGGTGTCCGCAAGGATGAGGAATGTCCACAATGGATAGTTGGTGAAAAGGACATTAAGACTGTTAAATGATATGATTCTAGAGTGAAAGGCTGTAGTGAATCCGATTGAGGGAGGATATCATTTCAAGAAGAATCAGAGCCCGGCAGAAGGGGATCCAAGGGGTGAAGAGCAATTGCCCAACGTGAGAGGATCACAAAAGGAACTTTTGTTTGTTTTTTGTTTATGGTACAGCATGCCTTCTAAGGCAAGAGACTTTTGCAGGAAAGAGACTTGACCCCGGAAGGTCCTGGCATCATTGAAAGGAACTATAACCTCATGCTGGCGAGGCCCATGAGTGTGCTCTGCTCAAAGGTCCTGCCTTGACCCGTGCTAAAAACATGGGGAAGGGGGACCCAAGGCATACGATCTTGAATTATCATTTGGTTAACATTTCTTTCTTTTCTTGAGAACATTGTAACACACTATTTTGTAACTTAGTTGTAAGGATTGGCAATAGTTTCTTTTAGTATAGGCCCTTTATATTTCACAAGACGCCACTAGGATTGCCTTATTATTATTTGATGTTCGTAGCTTGCTCCATCTTAGATTTAGGTTTAGATTAGGTGTTTTTCTCACCCATTATACAGTTTAATAAACACCCTTGAACTGTGATCACTTGTGCCTGTCTTTAATGTTGCCACCATGAGTTCCTTACAGAACATAAACCAGACTCTAATGAATTACATCCGGTAGCCTTTCATTCATGGAAACTTGCACCATCTGAAAAGTACTATACCTTATTTGACAAAGAGCTGTGAAAAATAAAAGATGCTTCATTGCATGGAGGCACTACCTAGAAGGAGCACAATTACCTATCACAGTACTAATTCATCATAACTTGGTTTTCTTGAAAATGGCTCGCAGTACTAATCAAAAGCCAGTCAAGATGGATTCATTTCTTTAGTCGTTTTGACTTTGTTGTTACTTACAAACTTGGGCCTCAAAATATAAAGACTGATGCCTTCTAAAAGGTAATAACATTGTTGAAGACCACGTAGATCGTAATCTCCCATTTGTATTTCCAGAATAATAAATCCTAGCCCTGTCCACTGCTACCTCCCCATTTTTGGATTCCTTGAGATCATAATACATGTCAGAAGAAGCCCTAATGTTTCTTCAAGAGAATAATCCTAAATAAATAAATAAATAAATGGACTTCTGTATCATGACAAACAATTATGGATACCTAGGAGCTCTGAACAAAATCGGATTATGGAATTGTGTTGTGACTGTCCAGTAGCAGGACATTACGGACAAAGAAAGACACTCAAATGCATCCAACGATATGCCTGGAGGGAAACTATGGCTCATGATATCAAACAATACGTGAACCAATGCGAGACTCGTACCTGTGCTAAATGTTTACACCGAATACCGGTAGTATTACTGTACTCACTCCACATACACCCTCGGTCATGGCATACCAGAAGCATAGATTTCATCACAGACCTTCCTTTTGGTCAGTGGTAGATTCATTCCCAAAAATAGCTTGCTATGAACCACTACAAGGTTTGCCTACAGCCGCAGAACTAATGCGCCTGTTTTTTTAATACTATCTTTAGATGCTACGGACACTCTCACATCGTAATATCGGACTAGGGAATTCAGTTCATGTCCAAATTCTGGAAAACCTTGAACCAACATTTGGAAGTGGAAGTGAACTGCTCCACCGCTTATCCTCAAACAGAATGAGTCCATCAAACAATTGAACAGTATTTCTGCTGTTACTGCAGCCATAAAGAACATGGGTGGTCCTCGTTTCTAGCCCTGGCAGAGTTTAAGTACAATAATACCCTGCATTAGTCCACAGGAGTTTCTAAATGTTTAGCCTATACCAAACAACACCCATGTATTCTACCCACAGACCCCTTGAAACTGCCAATCTCCCCTCTGCCGGGGAGCACCATACAAAAAGAAGAAACTCATATCAGTTTTCACCTCTGTCATAGGCAGGAAACCTTGAAATAAAACGCAGCTCGCCACAGACGACCAGAACCTAGTTACGCAGTAGGGCAATAAGTTTGGCTATCTACAAAAAACATCTCTATACCTGGTACATCTCGCAAATTCAAATCTAGGTATATAGGTCGTTGTCCCATACAAAATATCTTCAACTCTGTTGCGCTTAAACTTCGGTTATCACGTCATTTCAAGATTCATCTTGTATTTCATGTGCCATTGTTACAACGATATTGTGTTTTGATGAAAAACAAGAGGACATATCCCGACTGCCACCCTTAAAAATAGAGGCATAAGAGGAATATGTGGTTTTGCAAATAGTGGATTCCAAATGGCCAGGTAATAAACTGTACTTTGCAAGACAGAGAAGGTTACGGTCCTGAGGACAGAACAAGGGAGCCTGCAAATAACATAATTATCCCTTGCTTGGTGATAAACTTTCACACTCACTACCCCTGCAAGCCCAGACCCCTAAAGGGGCATCATCAGGAGGGACCTACTAGTAGGAATAACCACTAATGGGACTCACTAACAGAGGCAAAACTGCTATGTTCCCAACGTTCCTTTGCCTGTTGCCTGTACCCAAGATGTTGCCAGTTGGGACAGTGCCGGCAAGGGGATGGCCGATGTGTAACCGGAAGTAAACTAACATTGCTTCCGGTGCACTCAAACAAGAATGAACCGGGATAAACATGTTATCTGAGCAACAGATGAAGTTTTATGCTCCAGCACCTTAGACTTCCCTTTATTCCCCTCGGTGACTGCCACATTCATGACTCAAAACGTGAGTATTAGGGACAGCAGGAGACTTAGATCTCATAGAGAGAATCCTATTATGTTTCCTATACTTATAGTTGTAGTGTGATTTTGTGTGTGTTATGTCTCTTTATCCTGGAAAATGCTCATCCTGTTACCTTGTGTGAATTAAGCCCAGTCATTTCCACAACTATGTTAAGTTCAAAACCTGGTTTCACAATAATACCAGTAAGTAAAAAGTGGCGATATCTAGCCAGGTGAAATATATATCCCAAGATACTAAAACCTTTCTGTCACTATTACTGGAAGTGAGAGAAGGATGATTCCAATTACGAACACAGCGTCTTCCTCCTTTTGCTGTGGACTGGGCGGAATCAGCCAGAAAGATAGAGATTTAAAGCCCGAACGGAAGATTTGGCCGAATGTCAACTATTCGGAAATAGCCAATGAAAGGAGTCCCCCACACCCTTGATTACAATATTGTGAGTGGGGGTTGTGTTAAGGATTTTAATCAGGCGATACACCCTGGTCTCAGCCTAGTATGCAGCGCACAACTGAAATGTTTATTTTGTTATATATAGGATCAATATTTGAGAGATACACCACTCATATCACACCCCCTTTTCAAATATCCCGGATCACAATGGACCAGGAACCAGGCTGGTAGGTAAAGGCAATATTTATTATTTGTTTAGAAATTCAAGAAAATCGCATACTTTTTAATATATGGGGCAGCAATCACCAATGGGGTGATAAGAACTATATGAATGTAAGCAATGCACTTAGTTTAAATTTCTATTGACACAACTACAAAATACCAGGGAATAGGAGCACTTGTGATTTTAGGTAAGATAGCACTGGAGTTAGAATTTCCCCCTCAATGTTCCCTCAGCCCACAAATAATTCATTTTAAGTGGATAAACAGAATCAGCAGGTAATCAGGAATGACAAATAAGAAACAGACTAGCAATGCTAAAATGACACTCGGAAATGGATGGATAAACAATGAATGTGTCTAAAACTCTTGAAACACAAACAATTCTTTACTGGAGCAACACTGGAAAGATACTAGCAATCACAAGCAATGGATTGAGCAAAAGCATACAATTCGAAATTGAATGGAAGATTGAAAACTGTTTATAACCAAAATGACACGTTGTAAAATTACACACTTTTGCAAATCCCACCTGAATTTACCAAAACGGTTTTTAATAAAAACGGGTGAAATATTGTGAATCTGGATGGGGTTTTTGGGTTGGGGTTTGTTTGTTTGTTTGTTTATTTTATTTATATAGCGCGCCTGACCCAGGGGTATCTGGGCGCAAGGTTAAGGTAATGGTTACATGATGAAGTTATACAGTTTATACAATTTATACATACACATTACAGATGGAACATTGGAATGGCAGGGAAAGTCAGTTATGCAGTTTATGCAATTTGTACAATTTATGCATACAAATACAAATGGATCATAAGTATGGCTGGGAAAGTTAGGTAGGTGGGGTGTAGAGATATTTGAAGGTAGATATATACAGGAGAGATAAATATAAGGTTGAGGGATAGAATGCGGGTGAGTTTAAGTTACTTTTAGTTCAGTAACCAGGTGATGACGTGGCTTCTGAATAGGTGTAGCTATATACAATTAGTGAGTTATTCCAAATAGAATGAGGTGTGTTTTTGGAAAAATAAAGGCACGAAAAAGGAACAGAAATCAATTTTGACAAGGACAGTTTTACTTTATGCTAGGGCATTCAGGTTAGGCTACCAGCTTGAGACACAGTAAGGTCCGGGTTGATCCGCGGAGTCAACCCTAGCACCTCCGCGCCCTCCTTGGCGGACCCAGTCCGATCACTCGAGGGAGGACTAAGGGCTTAGGATTTCACAAGACACATTAAAGATATTGGTGTTAGCACAAGGAATCAAAGGCAGGGTTTCAAGAATGATTGTGACAATATTGCAGTTATCAAGATAAGGATTGGATGACTTAGAGATTGGGATGGAACAAAGCAAGGCAAGTTTTACTATGTTTCTATGGTTCCTATTGACACTCACAGTCCACTTTTAGTATGGATTTTGGATAGCCACGGCTCTGTTCGCCACACGGGTCTGGTCTAACACAGGGCAGCCAGACAAACTCAACGGGACAGAGTCAGTTGGGCAGGGACTGGATATCAAAGGATAGTTCTTCTGGACTGGCAGTTCTGGTTTCTGGATCCTGTAGGGCATCAGGATAGCAGGATAGCAGGATAGCAGTGAGTAGCAGCAAGCCAGGTAATTTCAGGATAATAATAAAATAATAATAATAATTTGGCATTTATATAGCGCTACGAACCCTTGGGTATCTGAGCACTGCTTATTATTACCCACGGTGTGTGGTGCTCATTTATCGACCTCGGAAGGATGAAACGCTGAGTTTGGCGCTGCCGGGATTCGAACCTGCGTTCGCAGGCTCTGCACTGATGTCAAAGCGAGCGCTCTACTCGCTGTGCCACTTGACCGGCTATAGGATGGGGAAGGATGCTTCCCCAAAACACCACACAGCTTCCCTTGGTTATGGGGATTATTTTAGAATTGAAGCCTAGCTGAAGCACGATCAGCAATTGCTTGGCCTTGTGGTTGGGATCTGGAGTTTAGATGGATAGATGCAAGATGAAGACAGGAACAGACACGAACAGAACGCCGGTGTAGGAAATCAGGAATCAGTGTGTCCTGAGTGCTAGTCAGGGGCCCTTATTTATAATGCCAGATGACATCATTACAATATATGTCAGGGGCAGGATTCACTACCCACACTCCTAACAATAGCATTGGGCAAGGGCATAGTCTCTGCCTTGCTCACAATTGGTTGGATATCAGAAAAGTGATGTGATGTTTATGAGGTGAATTTTACTGTATCTAGAAATTCTCACATTTCTTTTACTGAAAATCCGATTTTGACAAAAACAGATATTTATGCAGTTGCCACCTCTTAGTAAATCAGATACACAGGTTGCCTATTTTGTGCCGCACAGATTAGTCCAAATCTCCAGTCTGTGGGACCTTGTTTCGCCATTCTGACACATTTTGGTAATTTTACACCTTAAAGATTTGGCCCACCATTCCCCAAATTTATACATAGATGTGAATTGTCCCCAAGGATGTATGTAACAAATTTGACATTTGCAACATGGATGCTTTTCTGGTAATACAACATATATCACCATGTCTGACCAGAGTGTGTCACGACATTCTACCAAGTTTTCAAACACAGCCCACAATTCCACTATTACGCTGTGAAAATTCCACATTTTTACCAATTTTGATAGCTGAGATATAAGTCTTTTTAAAGTTCTTTATAAAATAGTCTTAAAATAAATGAGAGTCATTGTCATTTTTTTCTTCCCAGCTAACACCAACTGGCAGTTTCTTCCAAGCAGGATGGGGGGGGGGCTCTCTCAATTGAAGGTTTTATTGCCCTTCACACTTGACAGGTGAGTGTCCAGGACTGCTATTGTCCCCGCCTGGAGCAAAGACGAATGTCTGATGAGCAGTGTGAACTGTCATTGTCCTAACCCATTCAAAGTTTTTCAAGCTGGTACTTCACACCTAAGTGTCCTGGATATAGGGTGTAACTCCCTTCCTAGGAGGAGTTTCATAGCTGGGAACTGGAATTACAGGTTTCTGAGAGCTTTCAACTCCAGCCTATGTGTTTTAACTGTTTAATTTCTTACTTTGTCTTGAATTAAACCATCCTATGACAGAAGACATCCTATGTGTGTATTGTCATCACTAACATAATTCCTTTACATTGCTAGGTAAGCAGGCTTTTATTAACAATTGAGTTTTAAACAGGTCATTTTTTTCTCTTCCATCAGCACAGCCCATTTTTCCACATGTGTCAAAAACTGCTATCATTTCTTTCTTTAATTCTGTTTGCAGCTCCTCAGATTGCCACCGTCTTGGCAGCTGTAGTAATTTTCCTTGCAGGAGGACCCTTATCTAAGTATAGATACAATTCTCCTTAACTTGGCTCAGAGGGTAAAAAGTCTCTTTGAACTGCTGTGTCTGGATACATCTTGTCAAGAAATAAATGTGTGTTTCCCGTGCGAGTGAAAATGAAGTTGCTTTTGATTTCTCTGAGAGTTGGTTTTAACTGCGCCTTTTTCCTCACAGTGGTTTCAGAATGACAGATGAAATTGGCATCAAAGCAGCATTTTGAAAGGGTGAAAACGGTTTCATGTTGAAGGGGATTTTGGCTTTTGCAGCAATGGCAGGCTTTCCTTTTCACTTGATTCCATATATGTTTCAGAACACACTGGCCTATTTGTCAGTGTGTCCCCTTGTTCCATTTTGCCCAAAGTGTGTGAGGCAAAATGGTGCAGCCATTTTTCTGTTGTTGCTGCCAAAATCAGTTTCGAGGTCCTGGTGCGCACAGAAACCAGCGCACCCAGGTTACTGTTTCTTGCACACAGGCAGCTCAGTGATGTAAGGCAATGCCGTTGAGTGGGTCAATATATCCCAAACATCCCCCCGACTCCTGCTGGGCTTTCCAAGTCGAGGGGGAGTCGGGCAAGTGGGATTTCGTCATGGGTCCCAGCAGGGTCTGGCAGGGCTGAGTCCCTCTTCCATCAGAGAACGGTGCGTCCTGCTCCTCCTGTTGTCTCTGGACAGAATGTGGAATAACACTCCCCGCTTTCCCTGGGATCTTCCTTTCATGGCGTGGAGCAACACTCTGGATTTCCTTGGGTTTCTCCTTCCGGGTCCCCAAGGAGGTCTTCCTTGGTAAGGATGGTGCAACCCATACAAATCTATAAAAGACTAACACAAACCGGTTACAACAATTTCCCACTAACTGTCCTCCAATCGGGATGACAGCAGTGGGATATGCATGCATTCAGTGACAATTGAAATATTCTGCTGCTTCAGATGTATCCCCCACTGGGTTTTCTATGGACTCCTCTATTTGTTGCAAAGTGTGCCTGGGGTGGCAACTCTTTAGCTGATCAATATGGACCCATTTCTCTTCTGTCAAGTCACCTTTGGGAATGAAGATTCTGTAGGCGGCAGGCAATATTTTGTCTACAATTTCAAAAGGTCCCCGCCAGCTAGGCAAAAATGTGCGTTCTTTGGTCTGGTTCCTTTGGAAATTGTCCAAGGAGACCCTGTCTCCTACTTGGTATTCCTTTTTGGTGGTTTTTAGATCATACAAGTCTTTATGCCCTCTGCAGATCTTTCTAGATTCCGCTGAGCATACGCAAAATCATGTTGAAGGTGTTTTCTTAGAATCTCAACATACTCATTAGTTGTGGAGGCGTTAATCAGTGTCTGCTCCTGTGTTTTATAGAGTAGATGATGAGGTAGCACCATCCTACGTCAAGTCATCAGCTCAAATGGAGACATCTTAGTTGCAGAAGAAGGTGTAGATCTGATGGCCATCAGGACAAGCGGAAATCGGATGTCCCAACATGGCCCAGAATCTGCCACAAACTTTTTTTAAATGCTCACAATGGTTTTATTGTACCTCTCAACTCTACCACTAGAGGACCAGCGGTATGCAATGTGAAGTTTCCTGTTTACCCCAAGTATCTCCCACATCTGTGTCATCACTTCGTTGGTGAAGTGACTACCTCAGTCTGACTCAATCCTTTGGGGTAGGCCAAAACGTGAGCAGATGTGATTGATCATCAGGGCAGCTGCTGTTTCTGCCTTGCAATTTGGGCCGGGAGACATTCCACCCATTTGGTAAACAAGCATGTTACGGTTAACGTGTACTTGTTTCCCCTAGAGGAGGGAATGATGGCCCGATTAAATCTACTTGTAAATCTGACGAAGGCAGTGTCATCCCCCTCTTCTGGAGGGAAGCTCAGTGTGCGAGTGAAGTTGGCTGAAATTGTGCACACACAAGAGACCCCTTCAAGTATTGGTCGAGGTCCTGCCCCATGTGTGGCCAGTATGCAACCTCTCACAAGATTTCTAAAGTAGTGTGAAATCCCTGATGACCGGCTGTGGCCGCAACATTGGCATGACTTAGCATCAGGCTTCGGAATGAGGTAGGGACCTCCCACTGGTCACAGCCAGATATGGATCTCCTTACCAACAAACTGTCTTAGATTCAGAACATTTTTGGACATTTCATCAACACCATGACGTCCTCTTTCCCAATGTAATCGGTATCCGTCAGGGGAAAGTTCTCAGGGTCCTCAATGTGTTGATAAAACTTACCAATAATCGGATACCCTTTTTGTCCTGTGATTAAATCAGCATCTGGGTTCTACTTACTCCATTGGCAGTTGAGAGTTCATTGTGAGCATTTGTCTGGGACCTAGTGATAGCAGTGACCTGGATTTCCCCGAACAGGGACTCGATCTCAAGAAGATCTCCCTGGATGGCTCCGGTTTTGACAGCTGATCGGCTAGGTCATTTCCAGTTTTGTCTGGTCCCTCTACTCTGGAATGACCCTTGATCTTCTTCCAATAGATGGACATCCCACTAGAGGTAACCAGATCATCAATATTGTGTATTAGCTTGCTATGTTTGAGTGGTTTGTTGTTATCATATAGCATGCCTCTGGTTTTTCAATTTACCAGGTGCTCGACGGACCCGTTCTGGACATAATTGTAACGCTCACCTGATTTCCACGGAGGCGCTGGGCTGGACTGAGCTGTCGCCGTGTCTTCTAGTGTGACTCGTAGATCTCGGCCTTCTCCTAGGGCTGGTCCCCTTCTCACGATGTACCGGACGTGTAGAGTGAGGTGTCTGCAGACGGAAGAACAAGGATTTAGGAACTGGATTGACTGAACTTCTCCTTCCTCAGTCCTCTTATTCGAACCAAGGGCGTGGCTTGCTCACCTTAGATATATTAAGGCCGGGCTCTCCATCCTGCGTCTTTGCAGGGGCGCAAGTACCAGTTACTTCACTGGTTCACTGACAATCCTCTTGATTGCAGAGGTTGATGTTGGAAGATACCACCGTTTACCGCACGAGCGGTTTCTTGATAGTTATTGGAGCACCCTTAATTTAGTCCCTTGCTCAGTCTCAGGGTGTCAAGATTGAAATTGTAGAGGAATGATGCGGCGAGCAGGTGAGTAGGAAAGATGACCGGTTGCTGTCTCCCTTTCTAATGTCTCTCTTTGTCCTGTAGGTTTAGGTGCAATGGACGCTGTTGAATAAGTGCCCAGGATCGTGCAAGCGTGTATGTACGAAGAAGATGAAGCGCGGTGCACGTAAGTAAAATGACTGCTGTTTGTTTCAAAAGCACGCCTTAATGTCTCTTTTGTCCTTGCAGATCGTGGATGCAGAGAGCGTTGCTAGATGGATGCCGAGGAACGTGCGAGCGCGTAAGTAGAAAGTTTATGGTTTGTTTAGAATGCACCTTAAAATGTCTCCCTTTGTTTTTCAGATGCCGGCATGCAGCGCTTCTTGAAGTTCAGAACGTGCGGAGCGCAGGTAAGCAATTCAAGAATGCAATGCTTAATCAAGTCCTTTTCTTTGCAGATGTCGATGGGGAGCCGAAGAAAGCGGCGGAAGGCTTTGGAAGATGCCGCCGTATTTGGTAAGTAAGAGCGCTGCTCTCGAATTGAATTCTGCTAACCTGTTGTTTTGTCTTGGCAGGTGCAGCTGAGGATCTGATCTCTAGCAGGTAAGGAATTCGTTTTCCCAGGAACTGGAGCTGAAGAATCTCAGGAAGACTGGAGCTGACACGGTGAGCGTCCTGCTGCAGATGCAGAATAACGCGAAGCACGTTTCATCAATCGGGTGTGGTTTAAATAGCCTTCTGTAGTGCTTAGGCGTCTTCTTCCACAGCCTCGCCCAGGTAAGAAAAGAGTTCCTGTGTTCTGATTCCAGGGAGTGGCTCCTGCCCCACCCAGACAGGAAAAGTAGTTCCAGGCAGAGAAGGATCAGAAGACCATCGAGCTGGTAAGTAAGCAGCATGGTCTGCTGCAGGTAGGTCCACCCAAGCACTCTTAAGCATTATGAGCCCGGCGCTTCCAGCGCCGGGACCGGTGATCTTTATGAGCCTGGTGCCACTGGCGCCAGGACAAGGTCCAAAAGGTCCCGATAGGGACTGGCTGGTACCCAGGATCAAGGTTATGGGCCTGCTTCCAAGGATGTGAGGCAAGTCCTGACCCCTTGGAAGCAGGGATCATGACAATAATCTAAATCTGTGATTATGACCAGTTTGTGGAGTTGGTTTTGGACAACAGTGAGGATGGCTTGATGAGCTGCCATCAGCTCTGCCACCTGACTACTACGGGGACCGATTTTGTACCCAGTGGAGAGTGGCGGGGCATCATTTACCCAGGCATTCCCAATGCTGGCGACCAGTTCCTTTTCCCCGTTGTTGTCAACATAGTAGGAGCACCCGTCCACATAAACAATGGGCATTCCCCCGCACTTGTCTTCTTCAGAGACCTTGTGTGGGGAATTCAGGTATGCCTCCATGCTGTCCTGGGTTTTAAGACTTTCGTCCTTGAGTCAGTTTTCTCTTCTTGTTTTGGCCATATCTGACCTCCACAGGAAAGCCTTGAATTGACAGAATCCAGGAAGTAATTCTGGAATTACTCACATTTCCAGCCCGGATTCTGTCACTTTGGAGATATTGCAAAGGCTGGTGTGGAGTCTCCACTATAATGTGTTCCCCCTGGATGAACGGGTGGTACATTTTCAATGCCCACACCGTTGCCAGGAGTGCCTTCTCACAATCGTTGAATTTTTCCTCCACAGAGGATAAAGTCTTGCTTGCATACAAGATGAATTTATTGTCCTTGTTCTGCTTTTCATATAATACTGCGGTCAAGTATGTATTTGAGAACCCTGTCTCCAAGAAGAACTCCTTGTTTTTGACAGGGTAAGCTAGACAAGGCGCTTGTGCGAGGCTTCTTTTGAGTTGCTTTACTGCCTCAGCTTGTTCTGGACCCCACTCCCACATGACCCCCCCTTTCAACAGATGGATCAGGGGTCTTGTGATCTCTGCGTAATCCTCAATGAACTTCCTACTCTAATTAGTCAGTCCAAGGAGGCTCCTTAGCTCACGCAGAGTTATGGGGTCCTTAAGTTTTAGGAGTGCTTCCACTTTATTTTCCTGGTTACAGAGACACTCAGGGGTTATCTCATGCCCCAGGAAGTTGACACACGTTCTGCACTTTGTGCCTTTTGAAAGGAGAGTTTTGCTCTGGCAACCCTCAACTGTGTCAGAACATAACAGATTTCTGCTATATGTTCCTCCCCAGTTGAGCTTTTGATCAGGACATCATCTACATAGTCCAGGTTACCCCTTTCACCCACGTCGGGCATGGCCTTATGTTAGAAGATGTTAAATTTGTTGCCAGAGTTGATGTATCCGAAGGGAGTCCTGGTCCATGTGTACTGCTGCCCCCTGAAGGTAAAGGCCAGCTTGTATTGGTCCTCCCTACTGATGGGCACGGTCCAGTACCCATTGGTCAGGTCAATGACAGTGTATGCCCTTGACCCCTGGATCTGGGCCAGCCCATGGTCAATGTAGGGGAGAGGACATCGGGACATGTGGACCTGTTTGTTCAGCTCCCTCAGGTCAGCACAGAGTCGCCACTGGCCGTTGGGTTTAAAATCCCTAGCACCGGATTATTAAAGATGCTGTGGACTGGACGAATTATCGCACGGGGCTCACGGTTTTTATTAATTTCCGTCAGGGACTCCATGGATGCCAGAGGTAAGCGATATTGCTTCACAAACACTGGAGCCATTCCAGAGTCCGTGGGAATTGTTGTTGGATGGATTTCGGTGCGACCACAGTCATATGAGTCCACCGCGAAGAGATCTTGAAAATCTAAGAACACCTGCTTCAACTTTTGCTTTTGCTCCAGAGTCTCACAGGCATCAGCTAGGTTGACTCTCTCTTCAACCATCTGCCTGAAACCTGGAAAGACTTCCGCTGGTTTTGATATTTCAGCAGCCTCCTCCAGCTGGGTGGAGAGGTCCCTGGTTAAAATATTGACCTGGACAGAGGGTTTCAGGCAAGGGAGGCAGTCCTTGTGGACCTGGAAGATCACCTCATCCCGCCCGATGTCACATGTCACCTCTTCCTCACAGTAAGGGCAGGAAGAGTACACCAGGAAATTCCCCCCTTGCCGGGTGAAGATCCTGTCTGGTGTTATGTTGTTGTTGCTATCACTGTCAAAACAGTCATTGGGGATTCGTCCTACCAGTTCATTACCTAGATCCATGGAAGAATGTTGGTCATCAATCGCCATTCCAATAATGGTGCCTGCGCTCAGAGTGATACGCCAAAGGTCGCTGTTATCCATCAATATTGGAATGCTGTTGTGTTCTACATTGACTAGTGGTGTTGGGATTAACCCCAACCCTTGCTGTTGAAGATGGGCTTTGAGGTGCACATATGCATCAGGATTTTGCAGTTTCTGTCCTCTTTATTTTTTTATTCAAGTCGGAATAGTCGTGTCCGTCCTGGGATGGTGACTTCCTCTCCAATTTGAACTTCAACTGAATACTGCAGCAATTGGGCTGATCGAAATGCTTTCTCTGCATCATCAAATTCCATGGGATTGCACCCTAGTCGGGACCAGGCTTTGTAATTGATCAGGTCCAAATTAATGGCAAACCGATTGAGAATGTCACTGCCTAAATTGAATGCAGCAGGAACATCTCGCACGGTCCAACAATTATGCGCTATGCTTTTGTTTCCAATGGAGATTTTAAGCATACACCTGCTATGTAGGAGATGTTTGGAATGGGGAGTTTCCAGGCCCATTCCCCACTTATTGATCAATTTAAATGTGTGAATGGCTGGATCTTTTGGGAGCTGTCGAAACATGGCTTCGATGATGAAGCTCTTAACGTTGTTCACGCACACTCGGACAAGAACAAATTCCTTCCCCTCATTTAACTGAATAGGGATGAATAACTGTTATCTAATTTTCTGAATATCAGCTAAACTTTGAGCTGGTTTCTCATCACTTTTGAATATAGAATTGGGATTTTCAGATTGTGAATTGATATAGAATTTCTAAGTATTTCCTTCCAGTGTGGAATGCCACTTGAAACTGGAAGGGAGGTTGATTGTCAGAAATGGAGAGGAGTTCCCATCACCAGTTTGTTGTCCTACAGTAATTACTGTCACATCAGGTACTTGGTTGTTCTGAAAATGGAACTCGATATGATCTAGTTTTTGTCCATGTGGCATATGCCATTTAAACTAACATGGTGGACGCTATGTTTTAATTTTATCGGTCTGTTAATCTGGGTCCAGAGGTCCTTGTTCACACAGTCTATTAGGGTGGACAACCTACGCATGATGTCATTCCCCAGTAGACAGCGTGTGCCCTCTGGAGTCACAACTATGATCGGGTGTTTCACCTTGTGTCGCCCTATTTTTATTTCCAAATCCACAGTCCCCTCGACAGGAATTTCATTCCCATCAAAGTTTTGAAGTTTTCCAGGAAGAGGGGTGAGAGGGATCTGCTATCTCTCCCCCCTTCCTGAATTCAGCTGATCAAAGGCCCTCATTGACAGAAGAGTGGCTTGAGATCCTATGTCCACCAGTGCCGAAAATGTACATTGCCCTTGCACTTTGACTGGGGCATAAAATCTACCCTCCTTCTCCTCCAATGGGCAAAGGTTATGGGCATTCTGGGCAAGTTTGGTGGTCAATTTCCTTATTTTTGATTCTGACACAGAGGTAGTTTGGTCATGATTCAGTGTTGGAGTTTGGGGATCTGAAAGGAAAATTTGACATTGGGATATGTGGAGAGTTTTGGGCTCCCCTTTTTCTGATTCTGGGCTACCTACCCCCCACCCCCTTTTTGGAGGCCATCCCCAGACTTGGTTTTGACAGTGTGGTTTCCTTGATGCTCATTCTGGGGTTCAATGATGGGCTATTCGGACTTAGTCCCCACATTCACCCAGTCTTCGTTTGGATCTCTTGGGACCCATTTTCCTTTGGGAGGAGTTCCTCCGTCCCTGAAGGAGAAGATTCTTTTCCCAGAATCCTCTGAGGATTCATCTCCTTCAAATTGGAGGACACTAACCTCCTTCACAAAATGGGTCTTTTTGGGTTATTTATTTCTCCTACACTCCTTCTGTTCCTTGGGTGGCAGGTTTTTGGGGGCAGGAGAATTTGGTTCCTGTTCCTGGGTGTCCAGGGGCTTTTCACGGGTGAGGAAGGAAGCTTCCTCTAGGGCTTTACACCTCCCCTCCCCCTGTGCCTCCTCCTCTGGCAACAGTGAGTTTTCAGGGTGCTCACCCCGTCATTGTTCTGGAGTACCATACCCTTGGTTGGTGGGGTTCTGAGCCGTCAGGCTCATCTGTGGGTTCTGATGAGCCCTCAACATGCGACCAAGATCCTAGGACAGGTTCTGGACCTGGCGCTCCATTTGAGACACCCGTTCCGGCTGGTACGTTGGTCTCTGGTCAACCCTAGGCGAGTCACAGGAAGGGTAACTATCCCTTCTCCCATAGTCCCTGGGTATGGAGAATGTTGGTAACCCTCCACCCTTGGCCTCCCCTCTCCCGGATCGGGCTGTCGGGGTTCCTGAAAGTGGGGAAAGAAAGGAGGGTTGTCCTGCAGGCTGGGGTTTTGTGGGTACCGTGGAAAGAAACCCAGCCCGGCATTGGGGGGATTACTGCCCTCCTGGGGAAAGTTAGGAGGGAAGTTTCCTGAGGCGGTACTTACCTGGTTGGACCCCCCCCTTGGGCTGGGGAAGTCCATACATACCCCAGGATTGGTCTATTACCCTTGTATCGGGGGCTAATGTAATCAGGGGATTTAGGGGTCCCATTTGTAGGATTAACCTCCCTGACTACCACCTGTCTGGGATTGGCCCGAAGGCCTTCTGGGTCTTTGATTGGATTAATTCGGTACAGGTATATTTTTAGGCCCCCCGATCTCCAGATCTAGAATGGGGGCAACCTTCACCTCTGCCACCTTAGCAGCAGCAGGGGTGTTGGCTGGTTTGGGGTTTTTGTTTGGATTATTATCTGCAGGTTTCTGGACCTCATAAATGCAGGTCGCCTGTTCTCTGACCCAGTCCAGCGATCTGTTCTCATGAAAATCCCTCACTAGCTGGGTCATTATATATTTTGGGAGGGCATGGATGAAGGTGGTGATGAACTACCGACTATCTGTGCGCAACCCCCTGGTGTCCTGTGCAAAGGTGGGTTTGAGCTCGTGCACAAATTCTTGTGGGGCCTGATCTTCCCTGCACTGCAGATTCTAGGCTGCCTTGCGGGCTTCTTGGGGGTTTTTGTGAGCAGACATTATTTTTTAAGATGGCCGCCCTGTAGGTGGCCCATCTGGAGTGGTTCTGGTCCTCCAGTCCCGCAAAGAAACTGGAGTATTCAGGGGAAAAGGTCCATTTCACATACTCTATGCGATTCTGGCTGTCCTTCATATGAAAAGTATCCATCATTTGCTCATATAATTCTAGGTGTTCCCAGACAGAATACTTTGCATCTTTATGATATGGAGTTATAACACTCATAATGGCCTTGATCTGCCTAATGGGATCTTTGTTCATGGCTCTCTTAAGTTTGTTTACCTTGTTTGTTTTAAGAAGGTTTAAGAGCGCCTCTAAGTCTGAGTCCACTCGCCCTCAGATTTAGAGGCGCTGCTACTGGAGGTCCCTTCTTGATCCTCTAGACACTCCCGGATTCTGTGAGCTTGAGAAGGGCTCCCAGAATGTTGGGGCCTAGTTTCTCTACTCCTGTGGTGCTCAGAAGAGACTTCTGACTCTCCCCTGCTCCCAGTGTTGGTAGAGTAGCCCCCCCTACTGCCCTAACTGGGTAGCGGCCTTTAGTATGCTCTTTTTGGGCCTTATTTCATTTAGTTCCCCATCATATTTAACCAACTGGTCCCTTGGAAGGCAGTATTTCAGTGGATCTGATTCCCTGACCCTCCCTTCATAGGAGTCTTCCTTGTCAGAGAGATCAGCCCTAACTTTGGGGTATCTGTACAGGGACATCTGTCCATCAATTTCTGGGGGGCGCTGATCCGTCAGTCCCATTTTACCAAATCTATTGAATTCTGCCAGCCCCATGGCTCCCGGCTCACGTGAGCCATTAGACATGAAGTTGGCAGTGTTCATGGCATTGAAGGGGTTGGAGTCCCTGAGTACAGAGGTCCTTATGCTATGAGCAGGGGTTACCCTGTCCCTCTCTACCTGTTCAGGGTCTCTCCAGTTAGGGTTTAGTCTAGCACCTTCTTTCTCCAACCTTGCTGTCTTTTCTTTTTCGGGCCCCTATTTCTTGGTAATAAGCAAAGATCTGAGCCTTTTGTTGATCTATCAAGGCCTTAATAGTCTCAATGATCTGCTGTTGCACTGACACTTGCTGGTGGAGCCCATCATTCTTTTCATAGAGAGCCTCATTGTCTCTCTGCGCTTCCTGCATGGTCTGGGAATACTGGGACAATTTCTGCTGCAGGAGACTCACCTCCTGAGTTTTAGAATATTTGGTCTGGATGTTCTGTTCCAGCGCACCCTCCACCTGTCTAGCGTGCCCCAGTAGCTTCCCATACTCTGTCTTTAATTCATTGAGCTCCTGTAGGGCCAACTCTCTTCCCTCTAACTCGGTTTTTAACTGGCTTACTTCCTGGACTAAGGCGTCTCTCTCATGACTTAGCATGCCCCTCTGTTCAGCCAGGTCATCCCTTTGTTTTTTGATGGCATTGGATTTCTGGCACTCCTCATCAAATTCTGTGTGAGAGTGTAGGTCTCTCATGATTAATTGGTTATTTTCCTCTTCCAAGACCCTATTATATTTTATCTGTTGATTTAACTTCTGGTGACTCTCTTGTAGAGAGTCAACCTTTTCCATACACTCCCCTTTCAATGCCTCTACTTGGGTCTCCTGATCTGCATTATCCTGCTGTTGGCGAGCCAACTCCTCTTTTACTTTTGCGACATCATCTGTAGATTCTGTCTCCAATTCTTGGCTCTTATGTAGCCTTTGTTCTGCTGAGTCTAGATCATTTTGGATTTTCTCTAATAATTCAATTTGATTCTGTGCCAGAACTGTGTTTTCAGCATGCTTTTCCCGTATCACTCCTATGTGGAGGTACAAGTTGGCCATAATTCTGGAAATTTTGCTTTGCTCCTCTTTAACTTTTGGGGCCATGTATAATTCACTAAGAGCTTGGTGTAATAGGTCATTGTCCTTCCATGTATCCATGTTCATGGCAGTGACCTGTTGTGTGATTTCCTGTAGCCTGAAATGTTCATCCTGTTCTGGCCACTCACCTTGGACAAAAAGCTTGTGCAGAGGGTGCTCCCTAGCCATACTGATTTCTACTGGAACAGTCATTTTGGAGATGTTCTTTCTTTATTAATTATCTTGGGGTTGATTTAATTTTACTTTTACAGACCGGCCTGGTTTCGGAGTATTTGTTTTGGGAGGCGCTTGTACAGTGTAGCACAGTATTCCAAATACACAAAGTATTACTATCTTGCAGGTTAGTCTGCTGTGTTACACTGTCACGGGTGGTAACCAAACTCAATCCCCGGGCTTGAGCCCCCAAATTTGTTTAGGATTTCAATCAGGTGACACACCCTGGTCTCAGCCTAGTACGCAGCGCACAACTGAAATGCTTATTTTGTTATATATGGGTTCAATATTTGAGAGATACGCCACTCATATCACACCCTTTTTTCAAATAACCCGGGTCACAATGGACCAGGAACCAGGCTGGTAGGTAAAGGTAATATTTATTATTTATTTATTTAGAAATTCAAGAAAATCATACACGTTTTAATATATGGGGCAGCAATCACCAATGGGGTGATAAGAACAATATGAATGTAAGCAATGCATTAGTTTAACCTTCTATTGACACAACTACAAAACACCAGGGAATAGGAGCACTTTTGATTTTAGTTAAGATAGCACTGGAGTTAGAATATCCCCCTGCAACGTTCCCTCAACCCACAAATAATGAATTTTAAGTGGATAAACAGAATCAGCAGGTAAGCAGGAATGACAAATAAGAAAGAGAATAGAAATCCGACTGTCCCTCCCGAAACAAGAGAGCAAAACGGATTTAAACCCTGGCGATGCTAAAATGACACTCGGAAATGGATGGATAAACAATGAATGTGTCTAAAACTCTTCAAACAAAAACAATTCTTTACTGGAGCAACACTGGAAAGATACCGGCAATCACAAGCAATGGATTGAGCAAAAGCATACAATTCAAAATTGAATGGAAGATTGAAAACAGTTTATAACCAAAATGACATCTTGTAAAATTACACACTTTTGCAAATCCTGCCTGAATTTACCAAAACGGTGTTTAATAAAAACGGGTGTAGCTATGGATCCTTGGTACAATATGAAAGTGAAATGAGGTCTCTAGCTGTTAAATTGAGTGAGTTATGCCAAATAGAATGAGGTGCATTTATGGAAAAATAAAGGCAAGAAAAAGGAACAGAAATCAATTTGACAAGGACAGTTTTACTTTATGCTAGGGCATTCAGGCTAGGCTACCAGCTTGAGACACAGTAAGCTCCAGAGTTGATCCGCGGAATCAACCCTAGCACTTCTGCGCCTGCCTAGGATTTCACAAGACAAAATTATTAAAGATATTGGCACAAGCACAAAGGCAGGGTTTCAAGAAAGATTGTGACAATATTGCAGTTATCAGGATAAGGATTGGATGACTTAGAGATTGGGATGGAACAAAGCAAGGCAAGGTTTACTATGTTTCCATGGTTCCTATTGATACTCACAGTCCACTTTTAGTTTGGATTTTGGACAGTCAGCGGCTCTGGTCGCCACACGGGTCTAGTCTAACACAGGGCAGCCGGACAAACTCAGCGGGACAGAGTCAGTTGGGCAGGGACTGGATATCAACGGATAGTTCTTCTGGACTGGCTGTTCTGGTTATTGGATCCTATAGGGCATCAGGATAGCAGGATAGCAGTGAGTGGCAGCAAGCCAGGTAAATCCAGGATGGTTCCCCAAAACACCCCAGCGCTTCTCTTGGTTATGGGGATTACTTTAGAATTGAGGCCTAGCTGAAGCAGGATCAGCAATTGCTTGGCCTTGTGGTTGGGATCTGGAGTTTAGATGGATAGAGGCAAGATGAAGACAGCAACAGACAGGAACAGAACGCCGGCGTAGGAAATCAGGAATCAGTGTGTCCTGAGTGCTAGTCAGCGGGCCTTATTTATAATGCCAGATGACATCATTACAGTATATGGCAGGATTTACTACCCACGCCCCTAACAATAGGATAGGGCAAGGGTATAGTGTCCGCCTTGCTCACAATTGGTTGGATATCAGAAAAGTGATGTCATATTTATGAGGTGAATTTTACTGTATCTAGAGACTCCCACATTTCGTTTCCTGAAAATCCGATTTTGCCAAAAACAGATATTTACGCCGTTGCCACCTCTTAGTAAATCAGATACACAGGTTGCCTATTTTGTGCAGCACAGACTAGTCCAAACCTCCAGTCTGTGCGACCTTGTTTCGCCTTTCTGACACATTTTGGTAATTTTACACCTTAAGGATTTGGCCCACAATTCCCCAATTTTATACACAGATGCGAATTGTCCCCAAGGATGTATGTACAAAATGTGACATTTGCAACATGAATGCTTTTCTGGTAATACAACATATATCACCATTTCTGTCCAGAGTGTGTCACGACATTCTACCAAGTTTTCAAACACAGCCCACAATTCCACTTTTACACTGTGAAAATTCCACATTTATACCAATTTTGAAAGCTGAGATATAAGTCTTTTTTAAAGTTCTTTATAGAATAGTCTTAAGACAAATGGGAGTCATTGTCTGTCATTTTTTTCTTCCCAGCTAACACCAACTGGCAGTTTCTTCCAAGCAGGATGGGGGGGCCCTCTCTTAATTGAAGGTTTTATTGCCCTTCACACTTGACAGGTGAGTGTCCCAGGACTGCTTTTGTCCCAGCCTGGAGCAAAGACGAATGTCTGATGAGCATGTGAACTGTCATTGTCCTATCCCATTCAAAGTTTTTCAAGCTGGTACTTCACACCTAAGTGTCCTGGATTTAGGGTGTATCTCCCTTCATAGGAGGAGTTTCATAGCTGGCTCTGGAATTACAGGTTTCTGAGAGCTTGCAACTCCAGCCTATGTGTTTTAACTGGTTAATTTCTTACTTTGTCTTGAATTAAATCATCCTATGACAGAAGGCATCCTATTTGTGTATTGTCACCACTAACATAACTCCTTTACATTGCTAAGTAAGCAGGCTTTTATTAATAATTGAGTTTTAAACAGGTCATTTTTTTCTCTTCAGTCAGCACAGCCCATTTTTCCACATGTATCAAAAACTGCTATCATTTCTTTCTTTAATTCGGTTTGCAGCTCCTCAGATTGCCACCGTCTTGGCAGATGTAGTAATTTTACTTGCAGCAGGACTCTTATCTTAAGTATAGATACAATTCTCCTTGACCTGGCTCAGAGGGTAAAAAGTCTCTTTGAACTGCTGCACCTGGATCCATTTTGTCAAGAAATAAACACGTTTCCCGTGCGAGTGAAAATTAAGTTGCTTTTGATTTCTCCGAGAGTTGGTTTTAACTGGGCCTTTTTACTCACAGTGGTTTCAGAATGACAGATGAAATTGGCATCAAAGCAGCATTTTGAAAGGGTGAAAACGCTTTCATTTTGAAGGGGATTTTGGCTTTTGCAACAATGGCAGGCTTTCCTTTTCACTTGATTCCATATATGTTTCAGAACACACTGGCCTATTTTTCGGTGTGTACCCTTGTTAAATTTTGCCCGAAGTGTGTGAGGCAAAATGGTGCAGCCATTTTTCTGTTGTTGCTGCCAAAAGCAGTTTTGAGGTCCTGGTGCGCACAGGAGCCAGCGCAGCCAGGTTACTGTTTCTTGCACACAGGCAGCCCAGTGATGTAAGGCAATGCAGTTAAGTGGGTCAATATATCCCACAGTTGCAAGGGTGTCCCTGCAGCTGGGCCTGAAAAAGAAAATATAAGGAAAGGACCCTGCAGCGCCAGTTCCTGATCACAGAAGTAAACGGGAACAGGCTTTGCAGGGGCACATCAAGTCAGTAGCAAGGTAAGTAGGGAGCTGGGGATGTGGGTGGCGGTGTGGGTGGGGGCCATCTCAGAAATGTTCAGGGGAGAAAGGACCGAAAATTATTTCAGAAAAATTCTCTTCAGTCTTTTCTCCCTCGAACATTCCATCTCAGGCTTTCAACAACGGTAGGGACTCGGCAGTGGTCTATCCCTGAATATTCTCTTTTATTGAAGACCATGGGATGTCACCTCTTTTCTGGTTCACGGCATATCACACCTGGCAGTGACCCATAAGGTCCAAACCTAAGAACCCCCACGAGATTCCAGGCACTAAACATATTCTTTTATCCCTGTGCAAGGAGGCCAACTTTAGTGGCAGACGTGCACTTTACAAGATCACTTACCTTACTTAATTACACGTGCAGCAATACAACCATCCCATTCATATGTGGAACACACACATCTTTTTCACTAAAGCATCAACATTAATATTTCTTTGATAAGAGTAATGTGCTAAGAAACCATGGACGAAAATATGTATCATTTTGTAACCTTACTAAATTTCAAAAGTACAAGAAACTCTATTATTTGTCAGTGCTGGCGAAATGCAAAGGTAATAATTACCATGTCACATGTTTCTGTGATGGGGCTTGCTGATTGTAATGCATTTTCAGCAATGGTACAAAATCAACATAAAACCGGTAAAATTGAGTTTTTATTCTTGTAGTTTTGGCCCTTTTGAGATTGGGGTTACTGTACGACTAGCAGCATTTACCATTTACAAACAGTGGTATATTAACTCCCTTTCTGCAATGGCTCCTTATGCTGTCATGAAATATTGTTTTAATGAATTCCTTTTTTAATCTGTAATCATTTTTATAAAAATGCTGAGGATTCTATAAATATTTAGATTGAATCCAACACACTGCAGTGAGTATTGGGTACTGAAACAGAGGTGAGGCTATGCAGCAGTCGGGCGTGGGGGCAGAGGTAAAGAGTAACAAACACACTGCATTGGGTACTGAAACAGAGATGAGGCTATGCAGCAGTCGGGTGTGGAATAGAGATAAAGAGAAACCAACACACTGCAATGGGTACTGAAACAGAGATGAGGCTATGCAGCAGTCAGGCGTGGGGGCAGAGGTAAAGAGGAACCAACACACTGGAGTGGCTACTGAAACAGAAATGAAGCTATGCAGCAGTCGGGTGTAGGGGAAGAGATAAAGAGAAACCAACACACTGCAGTGGGTTCTGAAACACAGATGAGGCTATGCAGCAGTCGGGTGTGGGGGTAGAGGTAAAGAGAAACCAACAAACTGCAGTGGGTACTGAAACAGAGATGAGGTTATGCAGCAGTCGGGCACAGGGATAGAGGTAAAGAGAAACCAACAAACTGCATTGGGTACTGAAACAGAGATGAGGCTATGCAGCAGTCGGGCGTGGGGGTAGAGGTAATGAGAGAGGATGAAAACGTGAGAAAGTAGGGATCTGGAGCAGAGGATTCTAAGAGATTTTGAGGGAAGCAAAAGGGGAATATGGGTTGGTGTGTCCTCCGAAGATTTAAAATGAGACAACAATAATACTTTTACATTTCTAAACAGGCTTTGGCAGATTAAATATGTGCTTTCTTTTTCTTTCTTTCTTTCTTTCTTTCTTTCTTTCTTTCTTTCTTTCTTTCTTTCTTTCTTTCTTTCTTTCTTTCTTTCTTTCTTTCTTTCTTTCTTTCTTTCTTTCTTTCTTTCACAAATGGAGTCAGGATGCAAGAGCAAGGTAGTCAACGTAGCGAAGTGGCGGTGGGCCCCAGAGGGAGCATAAGACATCTAGTTCTGGAACAGCCATATTCCAAGGAGAGGTAGCAAAGAAGCTATTCTTATGATATCTGTATGGCACCTTCTACATCTCTTCAGATATCACAGTCTACTTGTACAGGAGGGCGCGGGGTCCTCTGATGGGCCCATAGGTCAGAGCACACCCTCCAGTAGATGTAAAACAAGATAGCTGCACCTTGAGGAGGTTGGGGTGCAGGATTCACATACTTCAACACAATTCAATAAGGACCACTCAATGGATCAGCACAGAGACTGTTAAGTTCATAAGGGTTTATTTCATGTCATAGCTGCCACAGAGCACACCTATCCATGGTAATTAAGTTCCCTCACTCAACTACCCCCCGAGCATTACACAGAGCTCATTTTATAGCAAAATGTGAGGGAGCAAATCTGCCCCCACCTTTTGCTGCACAGTCTTAGACAACGTCATCGTTAAACATTAGCTCATTGGGCAATTCATTTTAATTGGACTAACCCTTCAGAATGAAATACGCTCTAGCATGCTTTCCTGACTCTTCTTCGATGTACTGTTCAATTATAATTTGTGCAGCTGGATTCTTTAGATACAGGGTTGCGACCAGGCCCAATTTAATGTCTGGTTTCTGCCCATTAGTCAAGTTTCTGAAGGCATGGTGTCCTCGAACGTCTCAACTTTAAAATGATCTAATCATTACACACTTTGAGCACTACTCAGTTTCTTCTAGTTTTAGCCACATTTTCAGTACATACATTTTCATTAAAGGTATTTTTGCCAGAACGATTTTCTATCTGTGTACAGAATATCTTATTGTCCATTCTGTGCCTCGCCACCTTATTACATCAAGGTAATGCCATTTTCGACATTATAAACACAATACCTTTTGAATACTAATATATTGTAACCTTGTAAATAAAATTTTCACATAATTGCAACACCACATAAGTCCCTTTGGATTTCTCTGCCTAGGTTTAAGTGGGGGGGGGGCTCCACTTCATTCAGCTGTTGATTTAATATATATTTGACACATGTATACATTCAAGCATAGCTTGGAGATGTCATTGCTCACCCTTCTGTTGCTTCTTGAAACTCATATATTGATCCATACACAATTTGTACAAATGCCTTCAGCTGGGATTGAGAGATCATGTGATAACATATTTTGTAGAGTCACTATGGGCCTCATCACGACTTTGGCAGTAACCCTTAAATCCGGCGATAGCGCTATTACCGCCGGATTTAAGGGTTCGCCAAATCAGGGCTTCAGCGGATTTCGCCCCAGCTCTGAGCTGGGGGGAAATCCGCCAAAAATTCGCACTCATACCACCGGCGGGAAATCCGCCGGCAGTATGAGCGCAAAATTTCCCCATTGAACCCAATGGGGAATGGGGCATTCCCGAATGGGCTCAATGGGGAATCGGGAATACCATTACCGCCGAACTTGTGATCCGGCGCTATTAGCGCTGGGGGGTTCGGCGGTAGGGCAGATAGCGCCGGCGCTAACAGCGCCAGCGTTACCGCCCAAGTCATGATGAGGCCCTATGTCTAAAGGCATTGAATGCCTTTTTTGCAAACTCTATGACATTGGTAAAATCATGCCAGGGTTATTGTTGGCACCCATTACACCATGGTCCACACCAAATGTAAATGCTGTTTCAGTGGGGGAAATAGAACACTTGCATACACAGCAATTGGGGTCAGATCACTTCATTCTGAGGAAAGTAATGTAGGTAGGCTAGGAGTAAAAAAGGGATTTAACATGAACCAAACAGACCCTAATTTGTATTGTTGAGTAGCCTTATCAACAAAATGGAGGTTCCCCAAATCAAAAAGGCAAACTTTTAAGACTGTATTTAGGATAGGGGTAGTCAACCTCCTCTTTTGTAGGGACATCTCATCACTCTCTACCTGTCCCTTGTTTGTGGCGGGAAAGTTACTGCTCCTGAATTTCTCCACACTTTTGTTGTTGCAGAGATGGTGAAGCCAGTATGCCACTAGGTTGATGTTGGAGGACCAGAAAACAAGGTGAGGCTGAAAAAATAAGGCGAGGCAGAAAACCAGTCCAACGGTACAACAATGCACAGGGTTACGCTGGATCAGCACCCCGAGCCATGTATTGGACCTTTCCTGATGTTTGTGGCACAAGGACAATGAACCTCTAAACTAAAAAAGGACCTGGGGATTTTTTACCAAGAGGACAAGACTATGCCCCACTACCAACAACTATCTTAATAAAAAGGCCAGTCACCTCTTAGCTAACCCTTATCCGGTCAATGTCCCCTATCGAAAGGAACTGCCCTACCATGAGGAAAATTCAGTATTGTGTACCTCAACAATGTTTTTTAAAAAAAGTTTTTTATAGTTTGATTATCACTATGTAGCTCGAAATCTAAATGATCTCATACCATCAAACAAAAACAAATGTTAAAAATCAATGGCAAGTATATTATTAAAAAAATGTTTTTAGACAAACATGTGCTACTAAAGAATTACTCAAAAAACAATTACTCAACAAAACACACTTCTCCCAACCCTCATAGAAATGAAACTATTACAACATGTTCACAAATGAAAAACCAATATGAAATAACAAAAACATAAAAAGATGACATTTTTTTTAAAAGAAATATATTGGAAATAAGAAAGAAACATACTCATAAAAAATACTAGTAAGAAAATGAAAAATGACACAATCAATTAATACTAGCACTTGGTTCAAATCAAAAAATACCTGTGTCTAGTTAAAAACCAAGAAAAATCATGGCCAAATACCAATGTCAACACTACTGTTACTGGCTATTAGTGCCTTAATGTAACTGCATGATAAATCTAACAGTCAATACTCCCAACATGTTTCATTCCCAATATTGCATACACAATTATTAAAGGTAAATTCTTCAGGGGATACAATTTGGTTATGGTGTGTCATAACCTTTGATAGACAATCGGCTGTCTTCCACTGGGTACGTACTTCTGAATGATCCTCACTGGGGTAAACTGTCTGAAAATGGACAGTGACCTAAGTGAATAGGACAACACTTAATATAGGTTGTATTACAATAACTTCATGTCATGTAACTACTCAACCATAACAATTAAATAATTATGGCGCGGCTTACCACTCTAATGTGATTACCACTTGTACATCGTGGAGAATGGAATTTCTTGTAACTGGAAAACCAGACTTGAACAATGCAGAAGAACAGTGTCCCTTTAGTGCATAGCAATTACAGTGCCAAACAAAACTATGTCAACAGGATTTTAACCATCTTTAGTATTGGATCTCTTCAATACCCATTGAAATTAAAAACAAACAACTGAGCAATTACCTAGGAAATGGCTTTTAAAACCCATGTTAACCACGTGCAAAGCCATCCAAGAACATTCCTTCCTTGGCGCTCAACTGCGGTGTCTAAATGTATGTCATCTGATCTGAAACTCCACCTCATTACTTAACAAAAAAAGAACTGACTCAACTATTCATTGTGCTGAGTCAACTCAATAATTCATCTAGCGTGTTACTTTGAAACTATCAGTACACACTTAAAATGCATGAATGAAATTAACTCTGTGCAAAGACTCGCTTACCGAGTTCTGGGATCTTTTTGCGTTTGGAAACGTAACCATTTCGAAATCTAGCCGTAACTGCAGTTAATTATCTGCGCACCACAACGATGCTCAATTCCTCTTAAGTAACTCCTTCTAGTTGCCCTATGCATATCGATTTTGCTGTCCAACTGTAAGTATATTCGTCGCTTCTGCAGATCAAAAAACGACACATGCATTACTTTCACCTGGTAATGTCTTGGTTTGACAAAGCATGTTTGTTTTTTCAAGACATTTTTTTCAGCGTGATGCTATTTTAACTGGCGTTTCCCTCATGTAAATTACTGCAAGCATATAGTTTACAAAACATCATGTTACAAATCACTAGACAATCTCCATAAAACAGTTAAAAATTCTGAAAATTACTGCATTTTTCACAGAATTATGTACAGAATGAGAAGCAAACTTAACCCAGCCCCCACCAAGCAGTAACTTCTCTTAATTACCCACCCCGACCAATTTACAACACCAAGTTTAATATAACTGAAGAAATCTAGCCCAGATTTTCTCAAACAAACCCAATTTTCCACTTCTCCTATAAAGCACCCTCTCCTACATTTATACTTCGAGTTCCAAACCTCACCTTGTTTCATTTCCTTTGCGTTCCACTCTGTTCTGCGTTGCTACGACCTCGCGCTCCAGAATTCGAATGTCCTACACGGTTCAACTCTAAATTCCTCAACTAAGTCAAAGATCCCAGAAGAGGCGGGGTCACCATTGTTACGGTCCCAAGAACTCTAGTACAACGTCCACACTTGTTATTCTGGTCGAGTTCCACCATCCATGTTAATGGAAGTAAACGTTGTCATTTGCATGAGTGCAGTACCCTTATTAACAAGGGATTTATCAACGGAAACACTTTTCTAAACACTGTCATTAAATAGCGTTAATCCAGTACCTAGTATGACATTGCTTTTTCCTTTTACTTTTTTCTCTTTCTTAGTTCTTCTGTTTGTTTACCATGAAAATTACATAAATTCCACATTTTTTACTATTCTTTTATTACTTTTTTCTTATTTACCATGAATACTCAGTAAACTACACGTCACTATGTTAAAGCACTGCGCATTTATTAAAAGCCATATATAGTATTATTATAGCATCGTTCAGCTTCCTATCCTAACTTTACAACACTAAGGAGAGAGAATTAAGGAAAGTGAATATACCTGCTACTTCTCAACCGATCACATACTCAGTGTTCCACGTCGCCTATTGCACCCATTCTGCCTTTATACCTATTGTTTCAAATCCCGAACCAATACATCGTTTCATTAAGACCGACTTCAACACTGTTACACAGGTAAATTAACCTCTGTTACTTGTATCATTTTTTCTTGCTAATAGCAATATCTCCTGAAATTGGAACTTGTAGTAACACAGTCCATATAAATGACTCTGGAGTATGTCCCATTGTTAAGAAATGGCTGACCATTGGTGCAGTAAGTACAGCTCTTGTGTTCCGTAATCCGAATCTTAACTTTTCTTTCAGTCATGCCTATATACAATTTACGCATGGTTACCATATAGCGTAAACCACCATCTTTCAATTACAGTTGGTAAATTGTAACTGCTTCCAAGGCCTTTTAAGACCCAGATCGACTTCTTTAGATCTCGATGTAGAGCCGTAACAGGTGCATTTACCACAAGAGGAGTGTCCTGTAGGCTTTGATAAACCCCATGATTCAGTTAGGGTACATTTTTTGTTTTCATGCTGCTACATCATTTTGGGTGATGAGATCTTTTATATTTGCTCCTCGTTTGAACGCACAAAGTGGTTGCTCTAACGGACATTTGCCTCCTTTCAAAATATGCCAATTCTTTTTTACAATGGCATTCACTTTGTTAGAAAGGGTGTTGAATGTGCTCACAAACATGATCTGATCCCTTTTGTTTGGTATCAGTCTGTACTCTAAAAGGGCTTCCCTGTTGTTATTCTTTACCCTTTTATGGGCTTTTTTGACTATTGATCTTGGGTAACCCCTTGCAATCAGTTTAGAGCCCAACAATTGTGCTTCCTTTTCAAAGTGTATTTATCCAAACTGTTCCGTTTCAGATGCAGGAACTGTCCCACGGGGAGGTTCTCCCTTGTATGTTTCGGTTGACAACTACCAAATTGTAGCAGTGTATTCCTATCTGTGCTCTTATGGTACGGTTGCACTTTCAGTGCTTGTTCTTCTGGATCACTCCAAATGGTGATATCCAAGAAATTAATCTCTGAAGTGCTACATACAGCTGTAAAGTTCAAAAAGGTATTCTGATTATTAATCCACTCCACAAACTCTTTCGAACTGGATTCATCTCCATCCTATATCACTAAGATATCATTGATAAACCGCCTACACAAGTGGAGGTGAGAGAGGAAAAGATTTGATTCTTTGTAAATTGCTCTAACTTCAAAAGATTCAACATATAGGTTAGCTGCTGATGGGGCCACTGATCACCCCATGGCAGTCCCATGTACTTGATGGAAAAGTTTGTTATTAAAACAAAAAAAGTTTTCTGTTAGTGCCATCTCGACACACCATACAATGAAACTATTGGGAGTAACTCCACTTGTTCTTTTAGTTAGAAGTATCTCCTCTATTACCGCAAATGTGATATCTTGTGGGATGCAAGTGTACAGTGACACTATATCTAAACTTGCAAGCAACTGTTTCTTGCCATCATATGGCTATTGTTCAATCAAATTGATTACCTATGTGGTGTCCTGTAGATACAAATACATTTCCAGTACAAAGGGTTTCAAAAAGTGGTCTGCATATTTGCAAAGTGGTTCTAACACAGAACCTGTCCCCGAAACATCCTGGCGTCGGGCGTCCTGGCGGATTGGTCAATGATTTATGAATTTTAGGTAATATGTAAAACTTGGGATTACTAGGTCTCTCTGGTAGTAAGAACTCGCATTTTTGTTTACATATCCAACCGTGCTCAAGTGCTTTTTGGACTTTCGTATTAATCAAAACTTGTAGGCGTGGTGTGGGATCTTCCTCAATTTCCTCATAATAGTTGGTGTCTTCCAATTGACAATTGCACTCTGCAATGTGTGCGTCCCGATTCAGCAACACTATGGCACCACCTTTATCAGCTTTTTGTACCACTATTGATTCGTTAGACTTCAAATCTTTTAATGCCATTTGCTCCAATCTACTAAAGTTCTGAAATGGAGAAATATATTGGATTTTTCAAGTTGTGTGAGTTCAGATTTAACTCTTTTCTCGAATACAATAGCCTCTGGTGTGTAACTAGCCACCGGGGGGGGCAGAAAGAAGAAGGATTACGCAGTCCACAGCAATTATCCTGTTCATCATAGGATTTCTCATTAAAGAACTGCTTCAGATTAATTTTTCAAAAAAGTTGATGAATTTCGGTCCTCATTCTGAAGCCATCATAATTCGTTGTGGGAACAAACCCTAGATCTTTATCCAATAGATTCTGTTCAATTAATGTGGGCTTGTATGCTGAGAGATTGACTAATAAATCTGGTTGCTTCTGGTGTGTCGTGGAGCATAATCCCAATCCTGGTTCAACGGGTCCTGTCCTAAAAATCCTTGTTTCTGTAACTGATATGCGTTATGATTATCCTTGGTGGTTGCGTACCTGGGGGCTCTACAAATAAAGTAAATGAAAACTTCAAACTTTCTGCATTAACATTGAATATAACATTGACGACGAGGTATCTGTATCCGCAATGAGCCCCCGGAAGAAGAAGTCAAACAAACCCATGTGTTGGCAGTCCGCATCAGCGCGGACAATGTAAAGAGAAGGGAAAGGGTCTGCCTACCGGTCGGAAAGCTGTCTCTGCGGGATCCCACAAGAACGTACCGGCAAGTACCTGAAGAGAGTACAAGGGAACTTATTAGGGCAAGAGTGAAGTTCCCAAACGAAGGCTACAGCCGACAGAGGCGTGCATCATTTGAACGCTACTATCAACCAGCACATTAGAGAAAAGGATCTCTGTGCGTGCCTAAACGTGGCGGCCATCTTAGAAATTACTGTAAGGTTGGCATAGCAACCATTGCACAGAGCTTTTACCAATCTTCAAATATATATGGGAACTGTGTGAACTGTGATAATATCATACAAGGGATAATAAAGGAACAGTGAATCACATAAAAGGCTTTAAACAACAACAAACTACACAATCTGTCACACATAATTTTGTAAGCCATCAAGCAGCACTGTAGCACTGTTCATTGTGGAAGAAATGTTAAACTACGTAATCAGCTTCAAACGGCCGAAAATCACACACAACTGCCACAGATAAACATTTTTTGAACGTGATGAACAGTTTTGCTCAGATATTCACCTGGGAGCAACATAGGAGCCTGAATATTTTTTCTTCTTGTGGTTTGCTGTGACTGTTTGATACAAGGATCACAAGTACACTATGGCCTTGCAACATATGATTGCTCCAATCCAATTTCCGTTGCGGCCTGGGAATCCCATATGCCCGTGGGAACAGTGGGTAGATAGATTCCAGGTGTACTTGAGGGCCATAGGTGGTGCCAAGTATAGCGATGATTTAAAAGAGGCCACTTTGTTAAACTGCATAGGTGCAGAAGGATTGAGAATATTCAGAGCCCTCCCTGATCTAGATGGCACTGATAGTGGATCAGGAGACAACAATCGTCAATTTGAGAATGCTCTAGGAAAGTTGGCCAAGCATTTTGGGAACAAAGTGAATTTAGTTTTAGAAAGATATTGTTTTTTCTCGAGGCGCTAATTAAAGGATGAATCTGTAGATGCCTACATAGCTGTCCTGAGGAGCCTCATGTCTATGTGCAAATTCACTGGTATTGCCGACGAGTATCCCAGAGACCAACTGGTACTCAATGGGGCAGACTCCCGCATCCAACAAAGACTATGGCAAGCCAAAGACCCTTCGCTAGAACAGGCGCTTAAAATTGCCAGAACAATGGAAATGGCTGAACGATGCATGAAAGAAAGATTTGAGAGGGAGGACATAAAAGAAGTGAAGTCTATTGAAGAAGAAAAAGAGGAAAAGGGAGACGGCGAAGAAGCTCTAGTAGCTCTAATAAAGAGAATGACCACCAATAATGCCAGAATAAACCCCAGGAGGGAAAAAGAGACAAGTCATAGTGGCCAATTTCAAAATCGATGCCAAAAGTGTGAGTGGTACAAACACGTTAACATAGAGAAAGAATGCCCTGCATCAGCGATAGAATGTTATAAGTGTGGCCACATAAGACATTTTGCCAAAGTGTGTAGAAATGTACGTGGAAGAGGCAGATATACCCCATGAGGGATGAACAGGTTGCCACAACATAGAATCGGAATGGTTGAAGAAGACAAAGGTCACAGCGGCATCTCATCTGTCTTCGATGAAGCACAACATGTACAAATTCTCACTGTCAGAGCCAAAGAAGTCAAAAAAGGACCTTGGGTGCACATGCAGATCAACGTGGTTTCTATACCCATCATGGTCGACACAGGGGCGCATTACACCATGGTGGATGTTAATATCTTTGTTGAAGAACTATTGGGCAAACCAGAAGAACTTCAGTGCACAAGTGTAAGAGCTGCGGGTTACGATAAAGTCCCCATAGATATAATAGGCTACACTTGGGTGAAATTACGCTTCCAGGATAGGGAGACATTCTGCAAGTTGTATGTAGCAAGAAATGGGTCATCCTTGGTAGGATGGGAGGAACAGGCCACTCTTTGAGTTAGAATTCCCCCCTGCGAGGAAGTTCCTATTTTGAGTGTCCTCAAGGAGGGTTGTGACATTAAAGGAGCACTGGCCAAACAATTTCCCAGGGTATTCAATGACTCCATTGGACTTTTAGAGGGATTCCAGCATAAAATAATCTTAAAGAAAGAAGTGAAGCATGAAGCATACGAAGTGAAAGGAATTCCTATTGGGACAAAGGAGCCCCTGCAAAGGGAATTGACCAGACTGTGTGAACAAGATATAATAGAGTTTAGAGAGCTCTGAATGGCTGTCCCCCATTGTCTTGGTGAAAAAACTGGATGGGGCTTTAAGAATGTGTGTGGATCTAAGGAATCTCAACCAGAATATTTGGGTAGACAGACTTCCTCTACTAAATATAGGAGAGTTACTGGCAACAATGGCTCCAGCAAGATATTTCATCACATTGGACCTTTCCTCTACATACCATCAAATAGAGTTGGAAGAAGAGTCTAAACATCTAACATCGTTCGTAACTCCACTTGGAGCTTTCATGTTTAAGAGGATGCCCTTTGGCCTCGCCTCGGCCATAGCGGTCTTTCAGAGACTTATGTCAAGTGTGTTTGGGGGCCTCAAGGGAGTGTATTGCTTCCAAGATGACATTCTGGTTTCTGCTGAGTCTGAAGAGGAGCATGATGCTAAACTTGTGGGAGTGTTACAAGTGATTCAGCAGAAGGGACTAACATTAAAACTGGAGAAATGCAAAATCAAGAAAGAGGAATTATCATATTTGGGCATTCCATAAAAGCAAATGGTATCAGTCCAAAAAAGGAATTGGTCAACTCCATCATTAACATGCCAGAACCAGGCAACAAGGACCAGCTGAGGAGTTTTCTAGGCATGACTGAGTATTATTCCAAATTCTCACGGGGAAAACAAAATGCATGATGGAAATAATGAAGAAATGTGCAAAATGTATATGGTGAGATGGATGCAAATGGAGTTTGAGAATCTAAAGAAGGACATAATTAACGCCCCCACGTTAGGTATGTTTGATTGCTAAGAGAAAACAATAATTTCCGTGGATGCCAGCCAGAGTGGATTAGGTGGTGTTTTAGAACAAGTTCAAGCTAAAGGGTCAGTTCCCATTGCATTTGCATCAAGAACATAGGGGGGTGTAGAATTAAACTATTCAACTATCGAAAGGGAAGCATTAGGTGTAAAATGGATACTGGAACATTTTATGGATACTGGTCCAAATTGGCGATCGATGTCATGGGACCATATGGGAATTTAGATGCTTTTCAAATTTACATTGTGGTGCTATTAGACTATACCTCTAAATGGGTGGAGTTGGATGTTATTGAGGAAAGTATTACTGCTGGAAAGATAAACATTTTGAATGAGATATTCAACAGAGAAGGCAATCCTAAAGAGATAGTTTCAGACAATGGAGCCCAATTTATTTCAGCTGAATTTCAATCATTTTTAAGAGAGAGGGCAATACAGCACATAACTACGTTACTATACCACCCTATGGTGAATGGCCTCGTTGAGAGAACAAACAGTTTTGTAAAAAATATCATAAAACTGGCTGTGGCCAATACACTTCCATGGAGAGAGACTTTGAAACAAGCCCTATGTACATACAGGACCACTCCTCATTGCATGACTGAAGTCGAGCCATTTACCATGATGGTGGTAGATTATCTTCCAATCGTCTGAGACCAGCATGGATGTTTCTGAATAACCGGAAGGGTCATGTTGACATGGGTGAGATTGTCTGAAGAGTGAAAGACAAACAAGCCAAGTATAAACAGTATTATGACCACAAGTATAGAGTTGTGGAAAGTAAGATCAAGCTGGCAGATTTAGTTTGTGTAAAAGAACCAAAGAAAGTGTTAAAAGGAGAATCCAAGTTCAGGTCTTCACAGTGAGTGACAAGTTGTTCTGGTAAATTTGTGTTATTGGATGATGGTAAGAAGTGGTCCTGTGATGATGTGGCTAAGGTAGGAGAACACATGAGTCAGCCTAAGCTTCAGGGGCTGATTGATCTTGGACATGAGAATGCAATAGACTGCCAATTAAGCAAGAAAGTTCAAGAGCGTGGAGCAGAAGCTACTATTCCAAGAGAGATGTTATCGCAGAGGAATCGTAGAGTGATCCAGAACTTTGACAAAAACTATATTTATTATTGATCCTTCATTCGCTGGATTCTCACTGTCGAAACAGCATATCCTTCTGTTGGTGTTGAAATTGTGTTCTGAGTTGCTTCTTTCGCTTCTATATTCTTTCTTTGTCCTTTTAAAGATTATGGGGGGGAGATGTTATATCGGTATTCTTGTTATTGCGTAGTTGTCTGAACGGTTCAGGAATGCCTCCATTCCAGACCCATTCAGTGATATGCGTTATGATTATCCCTGGTGGTCGCGTACCTTGAGGCTCTACAAATAAAGTAAATGAAAACTTCACACTTGCTGCATTATCGTTGTGAATAACAAAGACCCAGGCAAGAGAAGACTGGGATAACAAGGGGGAGAACAGGACAGGAAGAGAGTCAAGAAGAAGAACTGGAATCAGGGTTGCTCAAGCTGACAAGAGGGCAAGCTAAGACAAATCCCAGGAGTGAGGACAGTAAATCTGCGTTGAGACACGTGGAGAAGCATCTTCCCTCTGCTTAAATAGACAGGCTAATGAGACGATGGCTGGGAGACACCGGCAACGGTTGTCTAGGGAAACTGAAGGGCATTGTGGAACGTGCATGCACCTAGAGCCAAACACGGTCAAGGCAGCTGTAATGGCAGCACCCATCACCGCCGGCAGCCACATCAAGAATGCCCGAGGCAATCTCCAGCATGGGTAGAGCCTCCAGGAAGGTACCCGGGATCCCACGACACGGCACCAGGTAAGAGGCGTGACAGTGTTCTAAGGTCAGAGTAGGATGAGACAGACTCTTGCAAGACTTAAGGGGCGAGCCCATTGAACATAAGGTCCTTAATCAGTATCATGCCATGCTCAGGATGTGATGCAGAATAACTCTTACATCGAATAATCAGACTGACTCAGGAAGTTGGCAAAGTCTCATCCGACTGTTTTATTATCAATTGTCTAAAACAGGGAGTTAAAACGAACATTTTGATCGTGCTCTCTGCACGAATCACATAAAAATACATTTATATAGCAAACATTCATCAGACATGACGTCATATTACATAGCAAATAACTAAAACCTACTAGGGATCGGGATTGGATTAAGGGGAACATCTAAGTATACTTTCTATACTGGGGCAGGTTGTGATGGGACATCTACTGTCAGGTGGACAACTTAAGCCTGCCTCTAGTGCAAGTCATCTTCAACACTTATGAAGTACACAGAATACTATTAGTTCTTAAACTATAAGGCCCTTAGTTATGTAACCCTCTACAATTGGTTGGCACACTCGTACCATGGCTGAAACATTCGGCTCACTAGCAGCATGTATGCTCATACCCAGGTGCCGGGAGGTGGACATGACTTTGCTTACACCCAATTAGCACCACATCTCTCATCGCCCATGCCTTCCGCCATGCAGACTGTCTTTGAACTTGACCTTGCAATAGAATCTCTTATCTTCGAAATAAAAGGAAGTATTGATACACGTTCATGACAGTTCTAGTCTGCATGCCCAACTCCTATTTCCATCCTTGGCTCACGAGACAGGAGACCACAATTTGACTCATTTTATAGAATTTAATTGTCTTGAATTAATAAACTTGGCACTCATGGTGTTCCTTCCTTGCACCTTAACGAGAGATAATTCGGCTTCTCACGTTCACTGTTCTTCATGGTCAGATAACCGGCCTTGGCTTGATTCAGTTTTGATACCAGACCAAACAGCTTCGCCCTTCAAGTCTGTGATCTCCAGCTAATTCTTTGCTGTGACACACACAGCTCTTGATCCTTCTTTCTCCGTGGGTTTGAACTTACTAAAATGGTGACACTGAGGTCCTGTTTCAACATATACAATGGCGGCTTCACCTGCAATCTATTCACTACGTATAGCCAGCTTATATGATCACTTGGTCTACTTGCGTTGCTGCATCTGTACAGTTATTAAATAACTTGATTTTTCTGCAGTGCGCCATACACACATGCAATCTTCTTTTCCGCATAGGGATGTTTACTCGATTCCTTATTTTGTCATCAGTTTCCATAAGGTCCATACATCCTCTTCTTGAGCCACTCTTCTTAATTCGTCACCAGCTTCTCTTTCTGCTTTTTTCATATTCCTTCGGGGACCATTTGCAAGAGACTATCATCTCTTTGTGCATACATCTGGTATGGCTTTCTTAATGGATACCTTTCCCCGAACATTCGTTACGGTATGGTCACAACTACTGGTGTCAAGCATGGTGCAGATTCAGTCTTCCAACATACAGGTAGTAGGGGGTGGGACTTCCTGCAGAGGCTGTCGGCTGCCCCTCTACACCATTCTCTTGGAATGATGTAGCCTTGAACCTGTTACTGGGGCAGCCCCTAAGGATTATCTGGATACTTTAGCGAAGGAAGATCTATAACCCTTACCCACTTGCTCGAGAGGTTCCCTTATGCATTGCTGAGGGAAGACTTGTTATAGCTTCCCCCTTTGCCCTAAGGGTTCTTCTGGGCAGGAGTTTCACCCCGTTGACCTATGTATTTATCAGGTTGCAAGTCAAGGGTTTCTCCAAGGATGCACACAACTTTAGTTGCAGTTGGTGGCATTGCAGCTAACACCAGCATCTGGGCTATAGACACTACCAGGCTACGATTCTGCTTCTCCTCTCAAGGCTTGGATATTTAGAGGCATTGGGCCTAGCCTATAAGAAGTCTCTCTCGTCCAGTCTTCCATCGAACCGACAGTTCTAAAGTGTGCAACACTTCACTTAGTCATCACCTGTTTTACAATGTGGCCTATTTGACTTGGCTACTGTAAGTCATTTTTGTCTATTGCTTCTCCTCTTCTTTTATCTCCAAAACAACTGACCCCCTAGAACACCATCCTAACACCCTCATAATTAGAAGGCCTTTGCCTCCTTTTATAATTTGGTTTGATAGTAAGTGTTCTAATGTGTGCTTTGGTTCATGGGTCCATTTCCCCATTAGTGTGGATGCTCGTGAAAGGTACATTTTTACTGTTTCCATTTGGAGTCAATGAGACTCATTTTTTGTGCCCTTTCCAATGAGTGAATTTGATCATCTTCCCTTGCCATCTGAGGTCTCAAAAAGCATGTCCTCCATCTTGATCTCTGTGCTGGAAACGGTGCAGGTAGGTTTGCTCTCTTGCAAACATCATTCGCGCTCTGTGCGCACGTATTCATTTTGTTTGTTTTTCTCAGTTGATGTATAGTTTTGTTGGTCTCTGCTCTGGGATCTACTCCAGGGCTGGCGCAGAAGAGGCTTGCTTCCTACTAAGTCCCGTTCCGGCAGCAGTTCTGCAGTTGTGACCCAATGCTCCCTGCCAGTTCATCGATGTTCACTCAATCATGGACATACAGTGTTTCGGGTCTAATTTCTCCATTCAGTCTCCTCCCCGTCATCTAATGGTAACACTAAGCACCCTTCACCACTTCTCATAAGGCATATCTCTTTCCGGGGCACACGATGTCTCTTAATGTGCATAGTTGCCCCATGGCAGACCTGTGGAGCTCTGAGGAACACCCCACATACCACCTCCAGGTGTGACATCACATGGCTGGCGCCTCGCCTTGGCCCTTGGAGTCTCCCAGTCCTCCACTAAAGGCAATGTAAAGTTGCCCGTGTCACACACCCCAAACACACTTACGATATGAGGCCATCTGATATTGGAGAGATAGCTGAAAGAAAAAAGTGCACCTCTCTCACCTGCCTTTCTGTTCTGCTCCAACCTTAAAGACTAACAGCGGCTGAGACTGATTAGCGCAGCACACAAGAAAGTGCCTGCATCGTTGGAACTTTGGAGTGACTTGCTTCGAATAGCATGTTCCTTGTTGTCTTGGATTGATTGCGACTGTAAATCCTCGGCAGCGCTGCAGCCCTTATTTATACCGCGGATGCAGGCCAGCCAGACAGCCGCAGCCATCTTGATTCATGCCACCCGCTACAGGAGTAGCCTGCGGTTCCAAAAGCCAACCGCAGCACTTGCTCGGCCATGGCGCTGCGTGGGCGTGTGTATCTCCAGCAAAGCATACGCAGGGGTGGAATGGGAACCAAGGAGGCCCTGGAAATAATTATCAAAGAGGCTCCGTATTACACATTTTCAGCACGCCCAACCCCTTTCCCATGGAGATATAAAATAGGTTACCACACAAAGGAAGCCCAAAGTGCAGAGGCCTACTGGGAAACCTCCAGAGTTCCCTCTAGGCCAGTCCACCCCCTGGGCATAAACTACCACTTAAACTGTCATAGCGGTTTCAGTGTTAACAAAAAACATGCAGGGTATGATAGAAGATGAGTGAGCTCAATTGAATAGGATAATGCTGTCGAAAACAAGCACTCATTCCACATGCCACTGCTAACAGCATTCTTGACATGTGTAAATGGTGCTGTGAGTGCCAACACACTCGCATCACACATGTGGTTATGCTTGACATTATGTGTTGCATCACTGATATAAACACTATGGGCCTCATTACGACCCTGGCGGAGGACCATGGTGCAATTTGCACCATGGTCCATGGCGCAAAGCTGCCAACTCCGCCATGGGGGTTGGCGGACTTACCGCCCCATTCCGAGGTTGGCGCGGCGGTAAGTCCCCAATCCCCATTTACCCTTCCCCATTCCCATTTTTGCCCCATAGGGTATAATGGGAGTGGGGAAGGCGTTAATTACGCCACCGTAAATTACGGTGGCGTAATTAACAACAAGTCCCGTAGCGCCATGGATTTTTCCGCCTGCGAAAAGCAGGCAAAAAAATCACCATGGCGCTACGGTAACTCGTAGTCTGGCGGAAAGGTACGCCATGCTTTACGCCGGCGTAAAACCCTTTCCGCCAGGGTCGTAATGAGGGCCTATGTCATATCATAAATGACCTGTGAAAAGCTGCCTCTGATTAATTGACAAGTTCATTGTAGAAGGGGCATCCGAGTTTTGGACTGGCAAAGTTGCAGACTAAAGGGAGTGAAAAATACCACTCGTGATTTGTGGATTAAGAGCACCACAGAAAAGGGAGTATGTTACTCAACCTTGTTTTGGACTGGTCTGGGCTCTGCCTATGTCATTAAACAAGAGATGGGCTGCAGGGTTAATTCCTGCCTGAGTTTTTGTGCATGCCTGATGTTCCTCAGTGTGCCTCACTTGATCTTCTGTGTGCTGAGAAGGCCCTCGAGGGCAAGCTCAATGGCTGGCGTCTCCTCCTCTATAAAACATCTGCTGAGCTCAGATCAATGTATTTGCACGTACTGAACTGAACACACACAGAATGCACCGCAGATACTGCGACTCTTGTGCAAAAGGGCGTATCGCGTATACCTTTTAGCAGCTCTGCACTCATGGTATCCACATTTCTACCACACATTATTATTCATACACTTTACAAGTTGCACTAGAGCTTGAATCTCTAATCTGCGGTGTGTGTTCGTGGGGGAGAGGGGTGAAGGTCGTATTTAATTCTATGCTTGCTTAGTGGGGAAAGACATACGGCACTGGCCCCCTCGACACTGTTCCCCGAAGTTAATTCTGAGGCTTGAAAAATGAGGTTCTAACGAGGTTTGCTCTTGCATCTACACAAGGACAGGGAATCGGAAAATGAGGTCACTCAGTAAGTGGCATTTGAAGAGGCAGGGGCAATACTAAGGAGCTCATGATAGTTGGGGAAGGAAAACTGTGTAAGATTGGTAACAGTGTAGGTTACTGTGGTATTAAACAGATAACCGAGCGTAGGAAGATTTAGGGAGCCAAGAGTACAATTTTGTTGGTTGATTGGGTCATATGATTTGTGGTTGGAGAGTGAGCACACCAAACCAGGAGAAGGCCATGCATTTTTTTGGAGTGGGAGAACGCCAACGCATTCTAAAAGACAAATGAATTGTGTAGGTGTGTGAGTATTGCAAGGTAGTCTTACGCACGTATGAATGTTCTAGATGGAGTAGAACACCAAAGCTGAAGCAGGAACTTTCAAAGGGGTGTTGCTAGGTCAGGAATAGGTCCGGGCTGTCGGGAGTCGGGGCTAGCTAGCCTTTTGGTTGTAGCTCCAGGGCTTCTATCTGTGGCTACAACCAAAAGACCTTGGGCTATAGCCCCCCCTAGAAACGCCTGTATCTAGGGGAGTTTGCCAAAGAAGTTTAGGAACACATGAATTTTGTAGGCCACCCATAATTGGTTGCATGACATGGTTACCTGCTATGAAGTAACTTTCCTCTTCGTCAAAGAGGAAAAAGGTTATAGAGTTAAAGAAACGTTTTCGCTAACTCCAAAAGAGTTTTTTTCCTGTTTGTAAACATTCTGACTCCACACGTCAAACATATTTACAAACACTTGTATTTACTTTGACAACCCACATCCAAAATTAAATCTTCAGATGTGACTGAAGTGTTTTCACAAAACTTTATAAAATGCTTGTGTAGTTTTGTGGCTACGTGTGCATTCCCACTTTTGAGGGCATGCTCTTGTTTCCGGTTCAGGCACTCCCTTGACAAACGTGCACCTCCCTAACAGGCCTTTGCAAACACCTACATTTTGTAGTCTTAGCCTAAACACATCTTTTGTGATTTAATCCGACATTCTTTTGTGAATTTGGAGTAACTTATTCATGAGTAAGACACTACCTTTCCAGTAATATACCAAACCTGCTCACCGGAAGAAGAAAAAAGTCGTGAATCAGCAGCACTTTTATGGTTCAGAAGAATGTTTGTTGATTTATTTAATAACGGAATGTAACAGGCAGCTTAGATCTCTGGGTTTGGTAGACATTCTGCTTGGGAAGGCTGTTCTTTCCTCTTTCTCCAAGCTCATTATGATTGGTTCCTTTAATCCTTCAAAGAGATCAGGCCTTACTGTTCACTGAAGGGTTAAAGGAATATTTACACATAAATCAGATCACATGTTCAGCTTTTGGTTGGCTGCAAAGGAAATGCTTCGTTTGCATTCTGATTTGCCTTCTCCTTCAAGACACCGTTGCTGAACAATGATGCCAAGGAGAGCGCTGTTGCCTGAGGCAATTAGATCTGTGTGTATGAATTTCCATTTCTTGAAATTGCAGTTATTTAATTGGCTGTTTATTCCAGCTGACAATTGTAAATGGTACTCTCCTTTGCTGTTTCTCATTTCCACATACAATTAGCCAAGGAAGACATTCAGGTGGTTGGCGGGTAGATTGTTTTGATTATGGGCCAGATAACCCCGGTTTTAGAGATGGAAATGCATGTTTGACAGCAGTGTGTCACACATAGGCCAACGAACACTCCAACGCGCAGAGAAGGTGTAAAGGTAGGTATTGATTTCTTTGGCATGGCGCTAAGGCAGTGCCTCACTCTCTCGTCTAAGTGCATCATTTTCCACCTTAGCCCAGGTATCCCTAGTCCCCGGTTTATTTTATAAACACTATTAACCCCTACTATTTAATTTCTTTTTGTAAACTTTATTCAAGTAACAAGAAGACAAGTAGTATATGACGTTATGCATTACATCAAACTGGTCAGGTGAAAGTACATCAATCCGTTCACATTACACATACTTATTCTACATCAAAGCTGCTCGTTTTCCTGCTGGCTATTGGTGAGACCCTACTGTCATGACATATCCCTCCTCCCTTTCATTAACATAAGTCCGTTCTCTGAGCCATTCCTGACATGACGGTGCCGTTCTGGATTTCCACTTTTTCAAATACATTTTTTGTGATAATACAGCCCATGTTAAATAGTCTATACACTTTTGTGGAGACTTTGGCCCTCATTACAACCTTGGCGGAGGACCATGGTGCTATTAGCGCCATGGTCCATGCCGCTAAGGTTACGATTCCGCCATGGTGGATGGCGGAATTACCGCCCCATTCCAAGGTGAGTGGGGCGGTAATTCCCCATTCACCATTTGCCCTTCCCCATTCCCATTTTTGCCCCCATAGGACATAATGGGAATGGGGAAGGCGCTAATTACGGCACCGTAAATTACCGTGCCGTAATTAGCTCCAAAGTCCCTTTGCGGGTTGGATTTTTAACGCCTGCTAAAAGCAGGCGTTAAACACCAACCCGCAAAGGGACACTTGTAATCAGGCGTTAAGGGTTAACGCCGCCGACGGCGCCGTTAAACCCTTAACGCCTGAGTTATAATGAGGGCCTTTGCCTATGTCACCCAGTACATATTTAGGGGGGGGGGTGCATCGGAGGAATTCCAATCATAGCATGCATCGCCTCAGCTACCTCTCGCCAGAATTGTGCTATCCTTGGGCAATTCCAAAACATATGCAGTGAGTCAGCCTCCTCTCCGCCGCATTTCACACATTTATCAATTATATCTGGAAACAATTTTGAGACATGCACCGGCCTATAATACAGTTGGTTCAATACTTTAAATTGTATGAGCGGGAGGTGTGCACTGACTGAGGGCCTCATTACGACCCTGGCGGTACGGGGTAAACGGTGCCGTAAAAGGTGCCGGCGCCGTTTACCCCGTACCGCCTCATTACGAGGTCCCCTCCCTGGACCCAGGAAGTAACGCCTGGTCAAACCAGGCATGCTTACCGGGTCCCGCGAGGGGAAGAGGGAGCAAACAATGGGCCATCTCGTAATGGCCTGTTGTTTGCTCCCTCTCCCATTCCCATTCAGCCCTATGGGGGCTGAAATGGGAATGGGGAAGGACCGGGTCCGGGTCCTTGGAGGGAGGAATTACCGGGCCTTCCGAACTCGGAATGGCCCGGTAATTCCTCATTCTGAGGACCCGGACCCGGTCGCGATTTCGGCGGCAGCCATGTCGCCAATAGCGGCATGGCTACCGCCGAGGTCGTAATGATGCCCTGAGACCTCTTTCCTTAAAAGGCAGTACCTATGCTACTTAGCCTCATCTATGCTCACAGCCAGGTCTCTCTCCCATTTTGCCCTAGCTGCATTCCGTTGCAGCTGGCCAGCCTGTACCATTTTGTATAGCTTTGATACCAGCCTCCTAGGTTCATCGCCTAACACTTTCGCATTGATACACTCATAGTATTCTGGTTCCCGAGGGAACAACAGCCATCTGCGGCATACAGCTGCCCTCACCTGGAAATATTGCAACAGTTTGATGGGACTGGCTCCCAATTTTGCCATAAATTGATCCAGTGTTACAAACCTCCCTCCCGGGTATAGCTCTCCCAGGACCATTACCTTTGCCAGATCCCAGGACGTTTGTACATCCAGGTCGTATTTTGGGGGACGCCTGGGACAATTCCACACGGGGACCTTAACACTATAAGGAGTATTTGTTTCCAAGCATTTAAATACTAAAGCCCATGCTTTTACAGTTGTGCGCACTGGGTCGAAGGTGCAGTAGTCAATAAAACAATCTTCCAGAATGACTGCTTTGAGATCCTTTGGGGCCTGCCACACACCTCTCTAATGCTTGATGTATTGGACCCAGGTCTGATGAATAACAGTGCCCTGCGTACTGCGCCTATACCACCAAAAAATATAACTCAAAATCTGGAACGGCAAGACCCCCTCGGTCATAAGACTCTGTAAAACACTCCCAACTCATACGGGGCACTCCCCCCCCCCCCATAAAAATTCCACTGCCATAGACCGAAGTCTTACGAAAAAAGTACGCCCAGACCATATCAGGATAGTGTTGAAATAATATAGCAGCTTGGGAACCACTATCATTTCCAACAGGGATAGCTCACCGTCTAGGGACATGGAGAATTGGCCCGTAGTTTCTATTTAACAGCCAGTGAATTGAGATATGCCTCGTGATTTTCTTCATATACTAATTTCTGTGTCCAGGACACCAGGACATCCAGGTATTTAAAACTGGTCGGGACCCATCTAAATCCCATAAGGTTATCTAGTTTCGAAGTGCCCTCCGTAAGTGGGAACATCTCAGATTTAGCAATATTAATTTTATAACCTGAATGACTCGTGAACCTAGCAACCTCCTCCGTCACTGGCCCAATATTCACCTCAGGGTTTTCCTATATATAACAAAGTGTCATCTGCATATAAAGAAATAATCTTGGGGGGTCCCGCTATATGAATTTCCCTGTTTCCATGCCATTTCCCGCATCCATCGAGCGAGTGGTTCTACTGTCAGCGCAAACACAAGGGTGGAAAGGGAACAGCCCTGCCGCACACCAAGTCCAAATATGAAAGCCTGGGATATCACCCCATTAGTTTGAACCCTGGCAATCGGATTGGTATATAATAACCTCAAATCGCTGATAAAATGGTCTACAAGTCCAAAGTGTTTAAGTACCACAAAGAAAAATGTCCATGGAATAGAATCAACGGCTTTTTCAGCATCTAGGGAGGCTGCTCCTGCCCTGGCCTGAGGATTAATTTGCAAGATAATACAAAAGAGAAGTCGCAAATTCAAAACCATGTATCGAGTGGGAATAAAGCCTGATTGATCCGGGTGCACTAGTTGTGACATATGTAGGAGGAGACGATTTGCTAATATCTTTGCGAAAACCTTAGCATCCGTATTGATCAATGATAACGGACGATAAGATGCCATCTCACACGGGGGTCCGCTGGGTTTCAGCAACACAGAAGTAACGGCTTCTGAAAGCGAAGGTGGAAGCTGTCCCGCCTCAAACGATTCCTCCCAAACCCTGAGCAATCGTGGGGCCAGGGTCCTACTCTACACCTTATAAAGCTCAATCCACAGACCATCATAACCCAGAGCCTTCCCAGAAGCTAGTGAGGGTATTGCCTTAATTGATTGATTGATATTTTATTTCTATCGTGCTCATACACAGGTGTTTCTGTCATAAAAGGTCTATCAGGCGCCTCACGAGCCTCGGCTTGAAGACTCGGGAAAGCGATCTCTCCCAGGTATCGGTCCACCACCTCCTGCATGGAGGTGTCATCATTGGCATAAAGCGCCATGTAATAATTCAGAAATGTACCATTAATTGCTTCAGCCGCAGTCAAAAGTTGTCCCGCTGCCCCATCAATTTCAGTAACAGGATGAGCCCCTCTCTCACTCCAAACTACTCCAGCCAGAAAGTGCTGAGGTATATCCTCCTCTCCATATCTACGTGCTTGGGTAGGCTTGGCCGTACAGCGTACCTCTTGGTCTGCCAACTCATGGAACTTAAGCAAGTTCCCTTTAATAACCCCCAATAAAGCCTTGTCTTTAGATGTACCATATTCATTCTCGGGCCTGCGCAGCTACTGCTCGACCTCCCACAGCTTGTGCCGTTTATCCTTCAGTACCCCAGTAGTCACTGAGATCAAAGCCCCTCATAGCCATACTTTAAACATTTCCCACACTGTGATGTATCGAGGTACTGTACCCACATTTGTAAAAAATATTTATATATTGTCTCCTGTAGGGATGAAAAAAGTGCAGTTTTCAGGAGCACCGCGAGTGCCATTCTCCACATGGGTCGGGGTCTCAGCGAGTCACCCAGCAGTAAAGACATTACCACCAGCGAGTGGTCTGACAGGATGTGTGGTAGGATGCTACAGCCCTGTAATCTCGGCGCCCATTCCACGGAAAGCAGCCATAAATCAATACAGGACATCGCTTCATGGACCAGCTAATAATAAGTGTACTGGGCCCCTCTCGGGTGTTCATCCCACCATACATCCATCAATCCCAGCTGGACCATAATCTGTCTGATCATTTGAGCCGCAGCGTGTGGTTCATTGTGTGGTTCTCGACCGGTCCCCATTGTGTGGTTCTCGACCGGTCCCTGTGTACATCAAGGATTGTGTTAAAGTCATCTCCCCATGTGATGGGGATGTCGGCTGCCTTCAATAAAATCTCAGATATATGGCTATAAAAGCTTGAGTTGTCCACATTTGAACCATAGTTATTTACCAATATAACTTCATTGCTCGATATTTTCCTGGTGCATCAGGATAAGCACTCCCCTAGCCTGTGATGAATAGGATGTATAGTATCTTTGCCGCCCCCATTTGGGTGCAAATGCGTAATGTAGTGGCCCAAGTGCGTGTGTCTTTTGTAAGATGACAATTTTGGGGGAATGGCGGTGAAGATACGCAAGGATATTCCTAGCCGTGATGGGATTATTAAGGGTCTCGAACATTCCACGATAAAAAGACTACCGATTCACCCATTTGCCATCATCAACAAATACATTGTACGTGCATATGTCCCTGAACCCAAAAGACCGTCACATGATGCTGCACTCGTCAAACAACCAGCCTGCCAACTTTCATAACCAAACTCCCCTCTGTTCCCCTTCCCCATCCCACCCCCCAACCCATCCTCTCATGGCCAATGCCCCTGGTCCCAAACATATTCTTAATAACGCCCCATACTGTCCCCACTCCCTCACCATCTACCCCAACCTGATGATGTAACCCCTGTAGAACCATGGAAACATCCTGGGGCACGCTTCCTTAAAACAGCCAGATGGCCATATGCCCCGGCTTCAAATGAACAGTTCCACGTGCCTTAACGATAAACATTGTTATTGAAGTTAATATAAGGATTTTCTGCTCAATCTCACATGTCGTTTCGTCCGCCCTCTGTTCCCGGGTTGGGACATTGATTATTCCTGCGTTCCCGTGGTGGATGTGGAATTCACATCTCCACGTAGGTGATGGTGTCAGCTGGATTGTCCAAAAAGTGTGCCCGGCCCCCATGTTGAATACATAGCTTAGCAGGAAACATAAGCGCATACGGGATGTGTCGGGCCTTTAACAGCCTCTTCACCGGGTCATTTGATCTCCACAGGACCTGGACCCCTGCCGCAAAATCCAGGTAAATATGGATATTTTTAGCTTCATAGCGGAGAGTCCCTTGATCTCTGGATAATTTCAGGATGAGGTCTCTGTCTCTATAATTGAACATTTTCGGGTCTATGCACCGGAGCAAGAGCAAGATGCGTGTGCTCTACCAAGCCATGTGCAGAGAACTTTGCAGCTTCAAACAGGGTTTTTAGAAGATCCTCAATATACGGTTCCATCCCTTGAAACTGACACCACACAGTCTCGACTAGGCCCAGCCCAATTCTTCAACCATGTATGCTTCAGGGGCTCTTCTGGGCAGTCAGCCCTACCGCAGTTATTTATGATAATGAACTATCATGCAACTCTCCGGGGCCCAGGCAGGATAGGATGCACAGGGACACAACACCAAAACATCATCTCACACTTACTAGCATCCCTGGCAACTCCGCTTAGTCCCACCAGCTGCAGCCGCATTCACCTGCTCCAGCAAATAGGTCCAATGGGCAGACCACAGGCTTTCCAGGAGTGCTGAGCAGCAAACAGGGCTCTAACCAATGGATCAATTGAGGTGGATCTCCAGGATCATCAGTCGCTGTCCACCTCCCTTCCTACACACTGAGTATCGACTCCACGAAGTTAGGTTGCAGGTATGATAATCCCAGTACACTGAGGACCGGCGTTGGGATCTAGCCATTCTTCTGGTACCTCTGGGACCCCCAAACTCAATCCTTGAGTGACGTGATGCCAGGCTTTCAAACACCTCTGGGTTCACCATCCACCACGTATCAAGTAGATCAGAGCCAACTGCCAGACCCGGGAGGACTCCACACAGTCTTATGCACTTCTTCCTATGGTAACAGTGCTAGTTTACCGGGCCTCCCCTGCTGGAGAATGACCGGCTCTTCAGCCTCCCCTCCTTAACCGGCTAGTATGTCGAATGGATGCCACTTCCTGTATCGCACACAAGCAAGGGGGTCACTTTCCTCTTTCCTGTGGTGGCAAATTCGAATCTAATGAGCCAGCACTGTCTTCTAGCATATCACAGCCAGCAGGGTTATGTGGCATGCAGTCTCACTGGTCTATCGGGTTCACATCGCTCCTTTTCATTAATGTGACATGGACCGCTATTGCACAACAGGTAACGGGCTGCATGAAGATGTCTAGGGACCGAGCAGAGGGTAATGTGTGGTCCCAGGGTCTCCTGTGTGGGTGTGTCCCGGCACCACCGCGGCTCTCCTGCAAAAGCGAGTGGTCTCCAGCTACCAGTCTCTGCACGCCAGGCTTCCGGTGCAGTTCCTAGTTGCAACCTGCCCACTCCGACGCGGCGCTCCACCAGTACTATGTTCCTTCTGTCGCCACCCAGGGATAGCACTGGGAGGAGAGTGGTCCGCCGCAGGCTGTGGGAACACGCAGCCCATCCCCCTCTCAGGCCGTCGAAACACCGGGCTCAGTTGATGGCTCCTCCCATGTTCGTGGAGGCGTCCATCAGGGCCAGCTCCCACAGAGCATTGCCAGCCTCCTCGGCGGTGCAATCATCCACTTCTGTATGACAGGGCAAAGCAATATTTGGTCACCTTGGTGCCCCTGGTCGACTGCTGCTTTTGTGCACAAAGGAAGTTCAGAAAGCAGGCACGCAGAAGAATATAACAGTGTTCAGAATTGTTGGGGGGCCGGAAATCGCACTCAGGCCTCTATTTCTCTCGCTGCTCAGCAGCACCCCCATACTACTACTATCTAATTTCTAATTAGGTCTCAGGAATAACATGAAGGCAAGTACCTTCTCTAACTAAAACTCCATTGGGTCTTCCTACACTATCCCTACACTATCCATGTTGTTAGTAACATAACAAATTATATGGTTGTCCCTTTCACACACTATGACTGAATCAGCCTCCTTCCTCTCATGCTCTGATGTTCCTCTCTATGTCTCTGACTGCTGTTATTCTTTTGCTACTCCCCTGCATCAAACTCACAAATGCACAAAGGGGATGAAAAAAGGAATCTAACTGTGCACATCCATGAAGCGCAGATTCAGGTGGCCTACCTTTTGTACCTTTTGTTGGCACAAGCAGATGATGATGTCACAGATGGCACAGAAACACTCACATTTTTGAGACGGTTCAGGGTTTTTTAATTTCTTTGTAGGGTCTATGGTTGCTCCTCTCTCTTTTGTCTTACTACAATTCTTCTCCCTAACCCAGACGCATGTAACCCCTGGTTACTACTACCAGGTGTAGATGCCTACTTTCCCTCAGGGACTTCCTAACTCTCAGTATTGTTTTGTTTATTTTAATGTTGGGTCATGGTGTCCCAAACAAAACCTTTCACAAAACATCACAAAACAATATCAAGAATACAATATACATACATACAAGTTAGAAGAAAAAAGAAAGATTGGCAAAACATTGTCAATCATTATAAAGTAGTCACATAGTTCATCTAATTCATCTTAAAATATTAGATATAAAGGAAAAGCAGCTTTGGTCAGTACGATGTGGTTACCCCTATATAGGATAGTGTTGAAGAGAAGCTTGCTTTTGAAGCAGATGTACATTGAGCCGGTTTAAAGAAGTACTCAATTTGTTTCTAAAGCCTAATTGATTAGTGTCATAGATTCCAGCTTCAACAGACCATTTTCCAAGACCTTCAGCATCAGTGCTACAAAGACCTAAATCACGGCGATAGTTAGCAGGTCTTTCATGTCATTCTTTTTGTAGATGGGAACAATGTCCGTAAACTTCCAGGTTGCCGGGTGGATTGTGTTAACAGACTATTTTAAAAAAATAGTTCAAAATGGAAGCCCAAACCTAGGATTTTCCTGGAGCGTGGCATTCAAGTAAATCCAGACCCAGGGTTCTAGAAGGATTCGCTTTTGTGATCAAATGGACAATATCTTCAATGTAGCAATCTAAGTACCATAAAGAGTTCTTCAAGAAGGACCGGCCACAATGTAACGGGCTGGGGTAAACAAAGTCCCTTGCCAAATGGTCCTTCCAAGCAGCCTGTGAAACAGGATTAGTTTGGTTAGATGCCTATTTTCGTTGTTCGCCAGAAACCAAAAGTCTCCGATTTTCCTTGAGTCTAGCGCTGAAGGCATACGTTCTGAATCCCGCTGCATCATCAAGGCTTTTTATGAGACTAGCCAGTTTTTATAGGCCTTTTTCAGTTTACGAGCTAGGAGGGCGGAAGCCTGATTGTAATTGTTTTTCAAGGGGCATAGACTACATTCAAGTTCATTTTTCTTAAACTGGACCATCATGTCAATATAATGAGGCCCAATAGATCTTTTTTGGAATTGAGGAACATAGACATTTCTATCAAACTCTGCATCAAATTGTTAAGGAAATCAGAATGATGCACCTGCTCTAGCGAATAAAAGGGTTTAGTCTTCAAGTCTACTTCCATTGTTTCTTGCAATTTGTTATTAAACTTTGGAGTAATATTCTGCCTCCAAACAAGTCCAGAGTCTTTCATATTACTTTTAAGCAGGGTAATAGAAGTCTTTGAAGTACTTTTCGGTACATCCAAGTAACAAACAGATGCAGAGCTGAATGATCACTGCTAAGATTGCCTATAATACAGGGATAAGTAGCATTCAAAGACCCTGTCGGTAGTGAAAATATAATCAATGATTGATGAGGACGTTCCCCTATGCCAAGTCGCACCTGCCAGGATATCATCATGAATATTACCATTTAGTCTCCTATATCCCCATGTGCTCAAGGTATCCATAATGTGTCTGGCTCTCTTCAACCGGTCGTATACATTACTGCCAGAGGGGATCTCTATACAAGATTTAGGGCCTGATTTATGGAATTTTCTGTGTGCTGAAAATTGACTTTGCACACTTTTCAGCACACGAAAGTCTGTTTACCGAATGATGGAACTCATTTTGCCTGCATTTCAGGGTCCTTGCGGGTACTTTGCGCAGTTACATCCCATCTCGGCATGAAGTCGAGCAACTTGCATGAGACCCCACGCAATGAGTGGGAGGGCCCTACGCAAAGAAGTAAATAGGGGCGGAGCATGCATATTCCCCATTCTCCGTGCAGAATGAGGAAGAACAAGTCATTACGTGGGCGTGTCGGGCATGGCCTGAATGACATTGCAAACCAAGCACTGTGCAAAACCAAGCATATTCCTGGAACTGACCATGCAACGTCACATTGGGGAAATCAGCATGCAGAGCTCGCAATCACTCCATCACATGAAGGCACGCGCAAAGTATTGCCGGGGTGCATGACTTCACAGACGAGGGTATATGTGGATGCTTCTGCTTTGTGTGGGGTCGTGTCGTGGGCATTCTGGCCGCTACTTGAGCCTAGGGTTAATTCTTGTGCTTGAAATTCCATGAATACGCGGTATGCACAAAACATGCTTTTGCGTGCCAGTACGTGCAAAGTGGTGTTATGCGCAGAGTGCTATGAGGGGTCTATGAGCATTTTCTATGAATCATCGGGCCCTTAATCTCCAAACAGTTTGAATGAAAGTCCCCTGCCATTATTATTTTACCACATTCTTCTGTACACACTTTCTATAGGATAGCAATTAAAGTTCTCGAAAAAATATTGCTGTGTCACTTTCAGGGGGTTACAATATACATTCAATAGAAGGTTTTCACATGATTTATGAATTAGGGAACTATTCCATGTCAACTTAACAGCAAGAAAAGTATCAGACTTTAACTCTCCCTTTTCTAACCAAGGGTTAGTGTTCTAATGGGAATTTGAACTATGTCTTGCACTTACTCATTTGGATTCCGGCTAGCCTTATCACACACATGCTCACTTCTTATCTTCTACGCTTAATACTGCACCCCTGCGGCTTACTCCTCCCACCAATCCTCCATCCTCTGATGTTTCACTGTTACTAGTTCTCACCTCCACCTTTTGATGTTTCATCTCCTCTCACTCCACTTTACTAATCCTACTCTCCCACTAACCTTCACCACCGACTACTCTTGTCCTTCCACTATAATTCCTCCACAATACTACTACTGTTTTACCTCCCGCTCCTACTGTCCCACTACTACTCCTCTCCTTCTAACAACTACCATTCTCCCTACCCACCAACTACTCATGCACCTTTCTTTCACCCTGTATTATTCAATTCACATTCACTCCTAACACTGACCTCTCAACTCACTCTCCACACAATCATGCATGCTCACACTGCAGAACTACTGTCACACCTAACCCAGTACCTCACCTGCTCCACAAATCTCTTCCACAAGCCTCCATTCCTAGGGGTCTCTTGGTCATTTTCGTCCACCATATCTAGCCTCTAATGAATAACCTATAGTTCCTGCTTCATGACTTTAAATTCCTTATCCCTAATAGTGATTGAACAATTTCCCTTAGCCAATCCGGTCATGTCTTCATTACCTGTGGTGTGCATGTGCAAGAACAATTCATAAGAAGGGGGCTAAGCCCCGCCCACTTTCTCCACTTGGGCTCACTGCATTGTGGCATAGGAAGTCCATTGTCCCAATTCGAGTTTTGGAGCCCGTTCCTTTGGGGTGCCCTTGTACGTTTGGGGAATGGTCTTTTTCCCCCTCTTCGTCCATGATGGTCTAGGGGATCTCTGTTATGGTGTGAGAGCTTGCCAGCGTAATCTAATAGTCTTGTAATGTGTCTCTCCACGCTGTACTGTTGTGCAGCTGCAGTGGCTGTGTTTCGCGCTCTCTCTCTGCAAGGTACACTGCTATGGTTGCGGCTCTACCGGACTGCGGCTGTTCTTTCCAGCTCTTAGTTGCCATTCGGAGTGTGGGGTGCTAATGTTGGTTCTCTCGTTTGAGCTTCTCTGTTGTCTTTCTGCTTGTCCAACTCAGGGATAGAACTGCTTTTGGATTCATCCCTGTTAGTCCACCCACATCCTGCTCAGAGGGCCCACCCCCAATAAGGCCAGGTTAATGGCCTTGTCACAATGAGATGTCCTAGCACATCTCATCACTTGCTTCAAAAAGCGTTTCGAGAATCTGGCCCTAGTTTTGTTTAATCTAATTTTTTTTAAAACCACTGGCTCATGTTGTGACCAGGGAAATATTTTCTTCATTTCCATCATTTTCAAGGAAATCACGTGTTGTTGCATTAATTCTACAAAGGCAATAGATGTCTTTTCATTTTGGTGGGGAATTCTCAATGAGTCGGTTCAGTGATATTGTGGGAAAGAAATGGTTCCAGGAACATTTTTAATTTGAGGGGTCTAAATATTCTCCACAAATATGCAAGTGCAGCTGAGTGTAGCAAAGAAGCATGAACCATCCAACAGTGAATCGTGGAGGATCCCCCTCCGAGCATTTTTTGCAGCACACTTTAAGTGAAAATTCGAGTAAAAAGCCAGACAGGTTGTAGTCGGTTTTGAAGGGTAACTCATGAAAAAATCCAATAGATGCAAGTCACCAACAGTGATCAGGAGCACTTCCCAATGCATTGTTATGCCTTTCGCCACAATATATGCCAGCATAAAAATCTTTTTCAGGCTGGCTGTGCCCATACATGTACATGCTGACTGTGCCAGTGTATACCATGTATATACCATGTATTCACGTATAAGAACATACTCAACTTTGCTTTGCTCATTATGCTAGTAATGTTACTATAGGAAAACAGAAAACTGTTAAAACTGGCTCTGCCAATATATGCCAGTACGCCCATGTCAGGACATACTCTTTTTGGGTTTGCCATTAAAAATGCATTTCACTATAAGAAAGCATGTCCAAACTGGCTGCACCAATGTAGGACACTTTAGACATGCAATAAAAGGCTATGCCTTTCATTCATTCATTATTAATGGGATTATGTGTGTGTGTGTGTGTGTTTGTGTGTGTGTGTGTGTGCATGCGCGCGCGTGTTTGTGTGTGCACGCGTGTGTGTGCGCGCGCGAGCGAGGCGCTGGGAGGCCCAGGTAGCATGCATGCATTTTTTACTGGACTATAATAGATGCCCAAAAAAAATCCCATTCCTGCCCCCGTGCCCCACAGCACCTCTCACGCACACATAATCACATTTATTATGAATGTAATCATGAGTGCGTAAAAGGCGTTTGTTGGCCCAGGAGGCAGGCATGGCATTTTTTACTGGGCTATGATAGATGTCCAGTAAATAAATGCCTTGCCTGCCTCCCAGCACCTTATGTGTAAATGTGGTAAGCTGGAGATGGGAAGGACATGCTGGAGCGGAGATGCAAAAGGGAGGGTGCAGCACAGGGGCCACAGGTAGTGGGGAGTGGAGGAAGGGAGTGCCAAAATGACAGACACAATAGAAGCGCCGGCAGCTCTCAGCGGATCACAGGCTTATACTGGCTAATCCAGCCTGCATTGTAGCCAATGAAATGCAAAGCACCTCCCCCTAGTGCACTAACAGAAATGCATTAGTGTTAGTTTCTTGTTTCTGACCTGAAACTTCTATTAAGTGCCCACTATATAATAAGGGTCCAGAATCAATCGATGTATGGTCGTGTCAATCGATGTATGGTAGCGTCAATCGAAGTATGGTCGCGTCGCCACCCGGCGTCTTGCCAATACATCAGTCTGGCTTTTCTTCGGGGTAGGGTTACAAGTAATATAGAACTCTAATTTGCTTCCAAAGGGTGCAATTTAGCTGGTTTGCTTCATGATATTCTGAACATTTCTGTAGGATTGTGCCTTCAAGCAGAAAGAACCTTCTTTATTAACAATAACTTTTTTGAGAGCGAACATATTTTCCTTGCACTGGTAATGCACACCCTGAGAGATAGATCAGGCGGGGAAGATGATTGACTTTCACACTGTATGGCGGCGGCACTGCTCTTCAGGCAGGATCCGAAGCATCAGTCTTGACTATGAATGGCTGCCAGGGATCAGGGCTTCACAGAGCAGCACAGATTTAAAAAGCGTGCTTAACTTCTGAAAAACGTCTTCCAAAGGCTGGCGCATTTGTCTTCATAAGCTGATAAATGGCGCTTGCAACCCTTTACAATCCAGCAAAGTAGTCATGATCAAAAGGGGTGAAGCCAGGGAAATGCAGGCCCATGTTAAGGTCAGTTCAGATTTTGCCTGCACTTATTTTTTGCTTCATCTCCAAATAACTGAGGATAGAAAGGGCCTCACTACAAGTATGTTGGTGTTGTAAAAATGTGGTGGTAAATCCTGTGCTACCAATTTTTTGGGCGGTGACAAATGTTCTGCTACTTGGACCAAAACGCCAAACTACACGCTTAGTGGTGAAGTGGAGAAGATCCAACCAGCATGATGCTGAAAACATCTCCACTTTACCGGGAAGTAAAAATTGAGGATTTGGCATGGGAGGAAGGAGCACCCTAGGTAAATCCTGCAAATCCCAAATGGAGTTCAATGGACTCCAAAAATGCGCACTAACTCCACATTACCACTAGTCATAATGTGGTGGTTTCTGCCAGGTTGTGAGTGGCGGTAATGGTAACGGATGTAATGCGGCCAAATATGCCCAAACTCCCTACTATTCACTGATAAGTATTATTATAGTTTACCATTTCAATGCCTTAGACTTGTAAAATGTGCTTGAAATCATACATTGTCATGTAACTGTTCCGTGTTATCTATGTAATGATCTTTGCTTTGGCGTCTTGATTCTGGCTTGCCAGTGATACATTTTTGCGCTTGATAAATATAAGTCTTACAAGTCTGACTAGACCAATAGTTCATGCACATGGATTGTCATTGTGAAGCCACCCAAGGCCATAATAGCTAGAGCCAGGTTGTATATCAATCAGACCTGCGTGTGAGAAACATTTTAAGAAACAACTTTCAGAAACATGATTTTAGCAAAACTATTATGATTCCTGATGCCATGAATTATGCCCTTTGAGACCAGATAATCAATCCAAAGGGCATATTTTGTGATATGATGAGTAACAGTGGTTCAAGTGGGACAGGAAATCGAGGAGGGGGGCCCAAAAAGGTCACAAAACAAGAAAGTGGGCCTCATTACAAAGGTGGCGGTAGGCGTGCCGGTAAATACCGGCATGGCTGCCGCGCCGGTAATTACAGGCAAGGCTGACACCGCAGTTCGTTTTTAACGGCACCCGGCGATGAGGATTCCGGCCCCACCAGACCCGGTAATCCCCCTTCGCCGGGTGCCGGTAAAAATGACTCCCCATTCCCTTTGACTCCCGTAGGACTCAATGGGAATGGGGTGGCCGGTAGCGCTGGTACCATTATTATCGGTACCACTGCTACCGTGTAGGTCGGGCCTGCCGTGCCGAAAGGCATACGCGAGTAGACCTCGTAGTTTGCCGGTCCGGTAAAAACATTACCGGCAAGCTTACGGTACCGTTGTTGACGGACCGACAACATTGTAATAAGGCCCAGTATGTCTTTATTTCTTCTGAATTCACTTCACCATACTTTTGTTTTGTCACTTTTACCTCTTCTTACTTTTAATTCTTCTGTCTTTCACTTGTCTGAACACATGCCGACAAAAATGATACCGACATGTGGCCACTGTTCTGCGCTGAAGTGTTTTTTCAGGCTAAAACAGTGAAACGTAATGACTTCTTTTGACGTGCTTATAAAACGTAAGTACTTGACATCTTTGTAATTACTTTTGAAAGGCATGAGTGCATTGCCATCTAACTTTTGAATTGACAGACCTGTTCTACATCCTCGAGCGAGGTTTGAAGAATTTGCATCTAATTTATAGGAATATATGATAATAGCAATTTATGGAAAATGTAATCTATATAGTCATGGTAAAACTGTATATAGGGTTAATGCAACAGGTGTGAGGCACAGCGCTTAATGTGTGTTCCAGAATTAAGTTCAAATGTTCTGCCTGTCTGAATGGGAGCTCCGAGAAGTGTGTGTGTGTTCTGTCTGTATCCTCCTTTTATCCCTAAACTATCCATGTTACCAAGACCAAGTTAAGTAAAATAATTTTCCTATTGGGAGAATATGTCATTCTCTTTATTGGCTCTTCTATACCTTTGTGACATTATGGCTCTCTTCTCGTCTGCCATTTTCTATAATCCCACCTGAATAGTTGCTCTCAAACTACTAAACTGTAACCCAACCGTTGCTCATATGCCTAAACTGACACTACCACCATGTTAAATATGTGGTTCCTACACCAAGGCTTATGTGTCTCTGTTTTTCACTTATTGGGGAAACATAAGGAGGGTCTTACCATTGTATCGTTTTTGTCTGATAGCATACTTGATACCTCTTCATTTGTTATCAAATATGAGCCACCCAACATCGGGTTTATCAATTATTTCTTCTTTTTTTGTGTCTTCTAGATAAGAAGGTATTAGTAGTGGTGTACTGTGCAATTCACTCCCGGGGAAATTACTTCTTCCCCAGGTCCTCTTCCACATTTACTACTATTGAAATCTTAAGGGCATGAGTCTTCCTTTTGATTCTCTTTCCAAGATATTATAACTTGCGTGTGGGTCTCAGCCTTGCAAAACAACTGGTATACTCCCCTGCCTGGTTCTCTCGTACAGTTCCTTTACACAAGTTGGGTGTGAATCCCAGATCCGCAATTCGCCTGGTATATTCTCCTGCCAGGACTTTATGTTACAATCTCTCTTTCTCAATCAGTAGAAGGGGCATGGTCTTCCCCAAGATGCTTTGAGGCAAAGTGCTGTGACACTGAAGATAACACTGATCACAATGAGGATTACCCTCTTCCCACTCTTATCAACCAATTTACTCTTTCAGGGTCTCTTTGCCTCAGTATTGGTGTTCCCTTGTCCCCTCTGGGTTTACCAACATCATATGCTTTCTCTCCCTCCAGTCGCACACATTCGGGTACTCGCCTCAGTAACCGATGGACTCGAGCTGCTTTCGCCAGTCAGTTGCATGGAGCGGTCTCGCTAATCACACTGAACTAAGCCCATCCTGGCTTCTAGTTCCCCCAGTGACTTCCTTCTGCTTCTGGCATTTCCATGCTAAACCAGCACCGCTTCACTGCATGGCCGGTCTGGAGTTCACCTCAGCACCTCTCCTTTCGCCGGTGGTGCTCTGCGGCCATGGATATCGGTCCGTCTGCTTCCTAGTATACCTGACTGGCCAGGAGCGCTTGGGTCAACTCCCTCTCTCGCTGCCTCCACTCGACTGCTGCCGGGGTTCGATCCCAGACTGGGACACCGTCTGCCCTGCACTGCAACTTGCGTCTCATGTCGGTCTCCAAGCCGAAGCTTGGAAAAGGAAGGTCTCCCCATTTTCTCGCAGCAGCTGATTTAAACTTTCGCCTCCAGGTTGACAAGGGCCTTGGACCAATCACATTCTTCACAACACTGGATTGCGCATTATGGTTCACGCTCTTTCTCATGGCAGTCCTTTTCCTAGTCTCAGTACATGTAGTTTTTGTAGGTAAAAATTGTTCATGAATTCTGTCAACAGCTTTTGCAGGATGTTGAAGAGGGTTGTTACAATATGCCATCAAGGCATGGGGAATGGAGGGGATATCCCTAAAAGGAAGGTGGGGATATCATGTCTCATCTCATGATGCCTGTCCATTCCTCTGAGGATCACCTCCCCTCATGTGATCCTCCCATGCATATCCAATAGTATCAGATAGCGACTGCCGTCCACTGGCCACCTGAGGAGAGGCTACCACTGGGAAAGGAGTGATGACATCATCAGATTCATCACAACTATCTATAAATATGAAAATAAATGGAAAAATAACACTCAGATCTAGATCTAAGAAACTACTGGAACGAAGAAGAGGCACCTGCTGATATATGATTTAGATTTGTGTACACTATCTATGTCATGTCTTTGAGTATTGAGATGGAGAACAAAGAAAAAAGGAAAGATATGGAGACAGTATGTGAATCGAGAAGTAATAATGTTACAATGGGTACATTGAGCAACAATGCAGATCGAGAACCACATATACACCCAATGAAATAAAAACTGCATCTTAATCTTCCAATAACTTTATTTTATATGAAGGGAGAATTTAAACCTACAAAAACATTGATAATTGCCCTGCCTTTTCATAAAAAATTCAATAAAAACAGTGAAAAAAATGTACTATTTTGCTTAACTTTGCGATTCAAACTGCAATGTGAGCAGTACTAAAATTCGACACTCGATTCTCACATTGCGGTACGTACGAATATTTATACAAGGAAAAACATAGATATAACATTCACAGAAATAAGTATTTGCCACACTGATCTCATCAATAGCTAAATTGGCACTTAACATATTTTAAAAAATCATTAAAAGCATAAAAACAGACTTATTTTCCAAATTGTTATTCATGGGTACAAATAATCTGCATATAAACATATATATACTGCGGAAATGCTTACATTTGGAGACAAATTCAGGTAGATACAGTGACACTTGTTCTACCAAATGTGCTAATTTTGCACTATTTCCTACCCAAACCTTTTCCCTTTGTTTTTTTTCCCTTTATTTTACCTTTTTTTTCTCTCTGTTTGTTTTATATTCATTTTTGTTTTTTATTCCCTTTTTAAGGATATTTTCATCCTTTTTCTTGTTTTTATTTTTCTTTTGATTTTGATGTTTGACTATTTTCTGGATTTGGTGACACAACATCCCAAGACACTATCCAGCGATGAGAAGATCAACTTCGTCACAGTGCCAGATGTCCAAGGAGACGTTGAGTGGGTAGAGCAGCCAGCTCCACCCAAAAAGTACTGCTGCAGCAGCTTCACACATTCCCTGTACTGGCGGTACTTCAAGGTGCCCGAGGACACTCCCCTGACAGATATTGGGAATGGACAGTGCACATTTGGTGGTGAGGTGCAAAGGAGAGGATTTTCCAGGGTTGCTGCACAAAGCCTAGACATCATGGCGTTCATGAACCAACTGATACGTTTCCACTGGTGGAAAGTGGATGAAGATTTCACCAGCAGGTTCCAGCAACATGTAATCCACCTTGGTTGTTATGCCCTGCAACCCAGCGCTGTATCTGAAATGCCACAGAACACAGAGGAAGCAGAACCGCCATCAGCAGCAGCATCATCCTCTGCACCTCTCCCGTCAACTTCATCTGGTGTCAATGATGGGCGTGTTGCCTTTGCCGCCCCAGCATTGGACCTTACATGGCAACGCAGCCCAAGCAGGTGGTGTTTCCACCTGCAGGTAGTGCTATATGAAACACATGTCTATAGCGCGTTAATGCCATATCATATCATATCATATCATATTGTCAGTAGTTTTGTTTTTGTTTTTTGAGAGTTTTTTTCTTCCCTTTTTCAGGTTAGTTTTTCCTGACTGTTAATTAAAAAAACGAAAACACAAAAAATATAAAACTTGTCACAAATACACCTGAAATGTTTAAAAAAAGATCCAAACTGGGGTGATGTGGTTTTAATATTCCCTACCGGTAACCACCCACTGTCCAAGTGAAATGCCCAAATGAAAAAAGGGTCCCTTAATGCAGGCAGTGGTACCCTTACCATCAGTCTCGCCCACCACTGCACATTATATGGCCATTAACAGCTGTGTAGTTTCCTACGCAGGTACTAAAGGTCTTTAATTTAAAAAACTAAAAAACATACCTTGCAGCGCACTTCAACACCATGCCCTAGATCCTGAAATCAATTTTCTTTGTTGTGGACCGCCGTGACATTAACATTTGGCACAGCACAGAGATACACTGCAGGTCATTAAATCCATTTTCTCTGTTGATGACATTGACATCATCAACAAAAAAGCAGACTTCAGATATTACGGCACTGCACAAAGCCACAAAGCTACAACTCAAGGTCATTTAAGGTCATTTAATTTTTAATTGAGTACCCTTAGCACCATGCTGGTGCACCATAAGGTAAGTCTTTATTTTTATTTTACAATTAAATACCCTTGGCACCTATATGGTGGTAAGGCTGATTTAATTGTACAATAAAAACCTGAGCGCCACACCCTAGTTCCTGAAATCCATTTTCTCTGTTGATGACCGTGGCATCATCAACAGAGAAACAGACTTTCAAGGGTATGGCACAGCACAGCACCACACCACACCACACCACAAGGGCATATATTTTGTTTTAAATGAAGTATCCTTCCATCCATAGTGGTACAATGGCTATTTAATGAAAAAACAAAAATTGCTTACCTTGCGGCACATCTCCGCGCCACAGCCTAGTTCCTAAAATCTATTTTCTCTGTTGATGACTGTGACAGTGACATTTGTGATTAGTGTTAGCAGTGCACGGTAGTGGCGTGAGTTATGGTTGCTTAGCTTACCATAACAGGGGAATTTCTGAGGTTTTTTGTTTTTTCTTGTAACCATAACGTCCCTTTAACAAAGTTTTTTCATTGAATTTCATAGGTTTTTATTAGTCAACTTAACCATAACGTCCCTTTATCAATGTTTTTTCAGTGAATTATATATATATATATATTTTTTTTTTCAAAAAAAGAAAAAATGCCCTAAAACAGGGCAAGATTCGATGGATTGCACTCCCAAGGGCAGCTGAGAAACGAAATCCAGTCTCAGCAAGGAAAAGGCATGACAGCAAATCCAGGCAGCACAAATGTTTCTTTATTGATAAAAAGGTGCAGCAAAAAGGGAAAGCCTGGATACAAAACGACACGTTTCGCGGTACACTGACCGCTTGTTCACGTAGGTAGGGTGTTTCATGGAAGAAGGACTTCTTATATATGCTTTAAAAACCTCTATGGTACAAGTGCATAGAATGTCCCCATTCACGAGGTGGTACAAATTGATGAACACATGGCAGCCATCTTAGAACATTTAAAGCACTGCAACATGCAGTGTATTAAATAATATAAAATAAAATAAAAACACATCGTTGGTGTCAATACATCAACCAAATATTATATGATGAAGAATATAGCAACAATTGCACAGATGTGCTGGCTGCGAGGACTGTGGAGGTAAATGGCAAAAAGAAAAATGGCAAAAAGAAAACCTCAGGTACATAACGAGTGTCTAAGGAAAAAATATATATAAAAAAGGATATATAAATATATATAAATACACATCGTTCAAAATAAACGTGTGTTTTCCAATGATATGTCTGTCAACAAAGGCTGGTACCCAAGATAAAAATAAAGTAAAAAAATAATGCCATTCTAGGGCAACCGCCAAATATGACGAGCCCTCCCTTGTAGGTCTGTCCACGTTATAACGTCTGAAACAGCCGTTACCTCAACGGTGTCCAAGCAGCCCCACAACATGATGTGTTTACTAGACAAAATGTAGCCATTCTAAGTGTCCAACGTTAGTCTCGAATAAACAAAGATATATAGTCATGTAGGTGTAATACAAATCGAACATAATAATGCAGTCTTGAGACAATATAAAGTGCTTAGTGCTTTAGCAGCAATGTAAAGTGCTAAGTGCTTTAGCAGCAAATTTAAAGTGCTTAGTGCAATAGCAGCAGTTGTTAAAATGCATAATATTTAGCAGCAAAATAGGGAAAAAGTTTAAAGGAGAGAAATGTCCAGACAACAGCAATGATAAAATGCACAGTGCTCTACGTCCGTGGATGCACAAATATGTTCCTAAATGTGTGGTGCATATACTAAGTCACATAATACGATTTAACAATCAAATAGATAAAAGAATGAAAGTCAATAATTATATATATCTCACAAATAGATAAAATAACAATGCGACTGGAACAACAGAAAAACGTGCATCCATGGACGGCTGTAAAGTAGACAACAAATTTATCCCCAATAAAGTGCAAGTGCAAAAAACTTTACTTAAAATTACCTACCATGAATGGTAAACTATTCCCTATAAAAAAATCCTCAAGACCCTTTCCGCTCGATGAGCCCAACAAGGAAAATAACATCACTGGGAAATTATTACCTTAAAAAGACTACATACCAAGCTACAAATAATCAATCGACAATGAGACAATGCGAGACAAAAAACCAAGATATGGGGACAGAGTAAAAAAGCAATTGAGAAGCCTAAAACCAAGCTATACAAAAATATTGATCAAAGTGATAAATATCAATGGAAAATACCCTCCTAAAAATCATGTTAAAAACAATCATATGCAAGATATGCTTCACAATCATTTGGAGAAAGAACCTGTAAGATGCATCAATAAAAAAGAAGACGAAAGAAGAGTTAATGTACATTAATACATAAGAGTGTGGACCGGAATGGAAAAGTATTCAAATATTAAACACACAAGGGGTCACTCTTGAACATTGCAGGTACCTAGTATTGCATAAAGGTGCAAGAAAATTCACAAAGTATACTTAATTGGTACCTAAAAACGTATATAACTCTTCATCAAGATTGTGGCCCCTGGGTTTTTTTGTTTCAAGGTCGAGAATGGACCTAGTTTCCAGTTGTCTCAACATTAACTCCCGGTTACCACCTCTGGGTGATTTAGGCACTGTCCGAATACCAAAGAAGGAAAAGCCCTCCAATTTACCTTCATGTTGAGACTCAAAATGCAGAGCCATCAGATAGTTGGGATCAACATTTCTCATGGCTCTTATGTGTTGCAGCATTCTCAGCTTCAATTTACCCTTTGTACTGCCCACATACCACATATTGCAAGGGCAATTCAAAACATAGACCACAAATTCTGTATCGCAAGTGATTCTGGATGCGATTTGAACATTGTTACCCAGGATAGGATGTATATAACACGTCTTGTTGACTGCATAAGTGCAGGCTTTACATTTGGAACACTTATGAAAGCCTCGTGGTTTGGTGTTTAACCAACCATCGGTCAATGCATTGTCGATAGGCCTCATAAAGCTGGGAACTAAGATATCCCTAATTGAGGTAGATCTGCGAAAAGTAATATTAATGCGATCTCCCAAAATAGTATTTAAATGCTCATCTGATTTAAGGATATGCCAATGACGTTGCATGACTTGTCGAATCTTGTGGGCACCCTCACCATAAGTCAAGATAAGACGTGTCTCACTGGTGTCTGTGGTTCTATGTTCAGGGATGTCAGCTGACAAAAGTAGAGAGCGATCAATCGCTCTAGCTTTATGGAAGGCTCTCTCCAACACTTTTTTGGGGTAACCCCGTTGCTTAAATTTGTTGGCCATGAGGGTACATTCGCAATCAAATATTTCGATCTTGGAACAGTTTCTGCGTATGCGAATGAACTCCCCATAGGGGATACTCCATTTTAAAGCTGTAGGGTGATTACTCTTGGCGTGAAGAGGGATATTAGAACTAGTAGGTTTTCTAAACAGACAAGTGGTCTATTCACCTTGAGCCACAGTAACAAGAATATCCAAGTATGTGATAGCAGTCCTGCTGTGGCTCTCCGTGAACTGCAGATTAAGATCATTGATGAGTACTGCAACAAAATCCAACCATTCTGCACTAGTTCCTTCCCAAATGATAAACAAATCATCTATGTATCTAAGCCATAGGGCAATCTTGGTTGTGTGGTGACAGTTTCTAGTATCCCATACAACAAATTTCTCCCACCAGCCCATCAACAAATTAGCATAGGAGGGGGCAAATGTAGAACCCATAGCAGTACCTTGTAATTGCCTGAAGAACTGCTTGTTGAAAAGAAAACAATTATTAGTTAAACAAAGCGAAATAATTTCCAATATCATTTGAGAATGTTGGAGGTAATTCAAAGATCTGGTATGCAAGAAATGTTTACATGCTTTAAGACCATCTGAATGTCTAATTGACGTGTAGAGAGAGACTACATCAAGTGTTGTTAATAGAAAAGTAGATTCCCATGGTATACCTTCTATACGACTGAGAAAATCTTTGGTGTCACGAAGATAAGAAGGCAAGGTAGTAACAAAGGACATCAAAGACTCATCAATGAATCTCGAAGTGTTTTCTAGCAAGGCACCACATAGGGTGACTATTGGTCTGCCAGGAGGCCTTATAAGGCTCTTGTGTATTTCAGGCAGAACGTAAATAGTCGGAATAACTGGGAACTTTGGATGTAGATAAGAACAAATGTCCTCATCCAACAGGTCTTTCTCTTTCCATGTCTGTAAAGGATGCTCTAATTTGTCACTCATGGTTCCAGATGGATCCTTTAGTAATTTAGCATAACAGTCCTTGTTCAGTAGTTGTCTATTGGCCTCTTTGATATAATCATCACGATTCATGAGGCCGATATTCGTGCCCTTATCTGATGGTTTGATAATGCAGTCCGTCATGGCACTCAAACGTTCAATAGTGCATTGTTGTGATGAAGTAAGATTAGTTTTATGAGGCACCCGTTTCTTCCTGATTTTTTTTTAGATCCTGAACCACCAAATCCTAAAAGGCCTCAACATGTCCCCCTGGATTAAATACCGGGTTGAAGCGTGATTTAGCTTTGAGTTGTGTCTTGCCAGGCCAAGCTGTGTCAACATACATGGAGGCAGATTCTTGGTCCCAAACATCCATGTCACGATCCCCATCAGTTTCTAGATCTTCCAAATCACTTAAAGTAAATGCATCGTGAATAGAAACATCAGTGCCCCCCTGGAGATTAGATTTTGATTTAAGTTTAGGTGGATACATGGTAGAGAATTTTTTCAATCTGACTTTACGCATGTATTTGTCGAAGTCAATCCGAGTTTCAGCATAGTCATATCTGGTCGTAGGGCAAAAGTTGAGGCCCATTTGCAATACATTGGTTTCATCAGCGGTAAGATGGTGGGTGGACAAGTTAATAATAGACATATCCGATTGATCCATTATCATGTTGGTTACTTCTTTACTCCAGAGCGTGTTAGTTGCCCTGTTTTGTCCGCGCTCGATGTTGATGCTGCGCCTTCCCCGCCTTGTTTTTTTCGGCCTCTTAGACCAGAGGCTTTTCCTCTTCCTCGGCCTCTGGTTTTCTTGCCGCTGTTTAACCTTCCCTCCATACCCAACAGTCTCATCTCCTCTAAAAAATTAAGCTTTCTAGAGGGCTGTTCACCTTCACTTTCAGTAGTTTCAACATCAGAGGAGGATATATCAGTAGGAATATCTTCAGTGGTATTAGCTGTTTGTTTAGGGAGCTTCTGACGTAAAGTATCAAACCGTTTTGCAAAGGTCAGTACTCTTCCTTGTTCATAGTCTTGTTTATCTGATGAATTTCCTTTGTTTACGTAGTTTTATGTCCTCCTCGTATGCTTTGTATCCATTTTCAATGCTAATACGAAGGGTCTTACCCTCCTCACTTGGATCGAGCTTTTCCAGTTCCTCCTCAATGTCCTGGATCTTAGCCAATAACTTGTGACGATCCGTACGGGCATATTTGATCAAAATGTTCAAAAATGTGACTGAGCAGGTATTACTGGATTCGCCCCATTCCTGTAGCATAGCAGGATCCTGTTCTTCAAAAGACAGTGTGGTAAGGATACGCAGGCCTCTCGGAATGCGACCAACATCAATATAGTTCTGTAGGGAGTGTTCCTCCCACCACTTGCTGATCTCGCGACGTCTACATTTTTCTAGTTCTTTAACCAATCTAATTTCATTATGAGATGGTAAATCCAGGGTAGGCACTGGTAATGTAGGTTTATTGGCAGGTTGCTTCTCACAAAAAAGTGAAGCTGCTTGCGTTTTTCTCAGGTTTTCCCTTTCTTGTTGTGATGCCATGATTAGTATGCACTGAGCCGCCTGGAAGCATGAAAAGCCCCTTCAACTTTAAACCGTGTTAGCTCTTTTAGCACAAACGCAAATGCAGTACATGTGCTAATATATCCGTGCGGATAGTCCAATGGGTGCTAGGCACAAGTAGAAACAAGCAGAGACAAAACATCCACGTAGTATATATATAAACTAGGGATAATAAGGGTCTAATTACAAATTGGTAGATTATATCGGCAGATTGCCACTGGCAGTAATAAAATAAATCTGCCCAATTGCAGCAATACTACTGAGGCACTGTACCAGAGTGCCTTTAGAAATTGTATTGGCAATGGTGGTGGATTTTCTGAAATATCACCATCTGCTTATTTTCTTTCCTATCCATTTTCACTCTCATTTTGAGGTAATAGTTCTTACCACTAACATACATTTCTGACCCTTATATGCATTATTTGGGAAAGGTAGTGAGAAGGTCGGAATTGGAGAGTCCAAATGTTTTACCTTCTTCTGGTGTCACAATGAAAAATATTTGTGAAGGTAAATGCTTGCACGTCTGTTTTGCACAGGAAACGAAGTTTGCAAATGTTTTTACCTCCAACCCTGAGGTAGAGGCACCCATTGATGGGCTTTCAAGGTGGTATTCCGCCTTACAATACTTCCTGCCAGTGGTATTCCATGGGAATACAACCCGGCACATATAGCACCAGTTGCATTCCCGAGGACTACTGCCACATATATGTATCACCACATCTATGATGGGCTTGTTGCTAAAACATGTGGTATTTTTCGAAAAGCTTCTCTTTTAGCATTACCACCAAAACACATCTGAGGCTTTATTTATGGCCAAATAATATGGCTGATCAATAATTTATTTGGGCTTTACAATATTGGCATACAATATCCACTTTACAGATCATTTTCTTTCTGTTTGTGGTATGTTCATGAAATTGATACTATTGAAATTGACTGCAACCATCGGTATTAGGTGTTTTGTATGATGCAAATGTTCGATTATGGGAGCATTGAGGTTCAAATGCATTGAAAGTTATGTATGCATCATCAGGATGGGTTCCTGTAGCTTATTTTATTTTTCCTCCACAGTAGAGAAACCTTGCACTTATGAACTCTAATAATGTCTATTTTCCGTTCTGTGTATTCAGTTTAATAGCCCACCTATGGAAGGCGATATCTTGCATCTTTCAGGACTGTGCAGATCATGCAGAGACTAAATACGTCTCCATCAGCAATCACACACACACACTGTACCACTCGGAATGTCTATGATGCAATGAGTAAATCATGGCCATAATCATTCCCTGGCAGGTATCAAACTATAGTTGCAGAGTGAAACCACAGTTCACAGGCCTGTGAGGACCCCCACAGTCCTGTCCAATGCATATTTTCATGCATTGCAGTGAACATACAATGTAACCTCTGGGAGACCTCTGTCACCCCCTCTCTCCATCATTGCATGGGAGCCCACACTCAATTTGACCAAAAGGAGAGCACTCCAGGGAGCTCCAAAGATCACATCAACAGGTAGTTACAACTTCTAAGATCTGTGCAGGTGAGCATAAAAATGCCTATACATGTGTTTGGTCACTTGGGATCTAGGTAGGGAGCGTAATGAAATCCCTATTTGTGCCATGCCAAGAGGCACACCCATGCATCTCAATGAAAACAATGAATAACTCAGAGCTGCCTTGCCATGGTTCCTGCAAAGATGGTCTGTTTTGAGGATTGTTTCAGACAGAGACCAATTTTTAGAGCACAGCACCATGCCTAGGTCCAACCTTGATCAGAAAGAAACAGGTCTATTATTTGATATTTCATTTTACTTGGAGCTTTGAAAGGGCTATGTCACTTGCAACTTTGGAAGAGACTTTCATTCAGCCCCCCCCGCCATTGCATGATCATTTACAGTACAATAGGTGTTCATCCTTTTTCAGTTCTGAACCTGAAGATTGATTGCAATGTCTCCAAGAGCCATGGTACAGGAATGTATGTTTACTATGCACTGGGAGACAGATGAGGTTGTGCTAGGTTATATCTGGAGAGCACCAAGACTTGGATGCTGAAGTTGCTTTCTGGAATGAAGGGCTTGATTTTCTACAGGTGAGAAAGTTGGTACCAAGCCGTTTGTGTCTTCCTTGCTATGTGCTGTTTGAATGTGTTGTGTCTCTCGATGTTGATCTGTCATGGGCACCAGACTAGGGGACATTATCAAGTCGCCCTCATATCCAGTTCATGGTAGGCAGAAGGGAAGACAGGCAGGTGCATTGTGGGTGAAAGCATGGAGAGCAAAAACAGGGTTAATATCCATGTCAGCCAATGAAAACCCCTGCGTCCAATGAATAAAATGAGACTTCCTGTTCCACTAGCAAGGACCCCTTTTTGGCCAATCCAGAACTAATGCAACGTTCTAGTCTTTGGGCGAGGCTCCCTATAAAAGTCACGCCCAAAGAACAAGACTTGCTTCGTGTATTCCTCTGTTGCATCAAGCACGCGCTTACCTGATCCCAATCCCTGGAGTCTTCCACGGCTTACCTGCAGTTCCGGCGCCCGGTAGGGCCTCCATCTTCGCTACTACGAGCTCCGCATCTGAAAGAGAAAGGAACAGAAGCATTAGTACAGCGCCAGTCTCTACTCATCTTTCTGCGGCTTTCCGATGGCATCGGCAGCTTCATTCTTCACTCGCGGTCCTTCTGATCATCACCGCCCGTCCAAGTTACAGGTCTTCTGATATTCACCGCCTGTTGGACTTTCCTTTGGCAATCTGCAAGGAAACGAAAACACAAGAAAAAGACAGGTTAGTCTTTATAGACACTCGGTGAGCAAGAACCACAAAGACAATACAAACCTGCACATCTTCCTTTCGAACCCAGTGAAGCAAGTGGGAAATCCGAGAACATTGGACATTATACGAGTCTGTGAGGTAACTACCCCTGGAACCTTATTCGGGACTTTTGAACGTTTTCCAGCCACATATAAGGGGAACGGCTGAGCCATTCTTTTCAACAGCATCACCAGAACAAGCAAGGAGAACAGCTTCTAGTCAACACAGCAACCATCCGGCCCGCACCATAGCACCCCTGCAGAGCCAGGACAGAGAGCCCACCTTCCTAAAACAAGAGGTGAGCCCTCCCCATTAGACGCTGCACTTGAACCAACGGGGAGTCTCAAGGGAGGGACTCTGGGTCTGGGAACTATTCTAAACCCATTTTTTGTCTCACAGATAGAACCCAGGTGAAGGGAGTAAGAGCTGGTTTCCGGGTGAGGGGAGAGCAGAGGAGAGGTCGAAGGAATCCATCGCTTCTGCGGCGATTCAGGTGAGCGTGACATGAACTCAAGGGACTTGGCACAGGTGGCCAGATGGGGTATGAAGCACACAGGTTTCATGGCAGAGAGCCATGTCTGGATGTCATGGTGTTTGGTGTTGTTGGCCAGCAGTAGGAATTGGTTCTTGGAGTATCTGAGCTTCAGGGAAGCACTGGACATCCAGGAATGGATCAATGTGAGGCAGGCCTTGAGCCTGTGGATGTCATCGATGGAGGAGATCTTGAGGTAGATCTGGATTCCATCTGCATACTGGTGGATGTGGATGTTGTGTGTGGAGCAAGGAGGGTTCCAAGTGGTTCCATGCAACATTGAAGATTACAGGGGACAGGATGGATCCTTGCAGCACTCCACAGGTGATGGGTATAGTAGGTGATCTGGTAGAATCCATTGAAACAAACCGTTGGCGATTACCAAGGTAGGATTTCAACCAGCTGATGATGATCTTGCTGATCCCCGTGCAGTGTTGTAGATTGTCGGTGGATGTCTGGTGGTCTACTGTGTCAAATGTTGCTGAGAGGTCAAGGAGAACTAGGAGGCAAGGATGGCCATCATCAAGGATTTTAAGGGCATGAACGATCACCTTGGTGCTGGACATTTCTGTGCAGAAACTGGGTATGAAGCCAGATTGCTACGACTGAAGGAGGTTATTGTTTTTGATATGTTGGAGGAGTTGCATGGCTACTGCTTTCTTAAGGATCTTACTCAAGTAGGAAAGATGGGTGATGGGCGTTTAGTTGCTCAGATCGTCAGGGTCCAGCGTAGGCTTCTTAAGAAGCGGGAGGATTGTTCCAGTTTTGAAGCACGAGGGGAAGGTGCCTTGAGTGAGGAATTGTGAGGGAACTGTTGATGATTGTCAGGTAAGAGAGGAGTGCTTCAGTCAGAAGGGTCTTGAGTATGGAGGCAGGGAGGATGTCATCCACATACGATGTGGCCTTGAGGGATGCTAAGGTGGCAGTGATTTCTTCCATAGTTAGTGTTTTGAAAGTTGTCCAGCAGGTAGTGGTGGTGTTGTGAGATGGGATGTGTAGTGTGCTGTCAGTTGTGGTGTTTGTGTCTATGGGCCTCATTACAACCCAGGCGGTAAGTTACCACCTGGGTCGTACCTTTACCACCATTGCGTAAACTACGTTTACGCCATGGTGGTTGGCGGACTTACCGCCCCATTCCGAGGTCGGCGGGGCGGTAAGTCCCCAATCCCCATTTACCCTTCCCCATTCCCATTTTTGCCCCATAGGGCATAATGGGAGTGGGGAAGGCGTTAATTATGCCACCGTAAATTACGGTGGCGTAATTAACAACATGGTCCCTTAGCGCCATGGATTTTAACACCTGCTAAAAGCAGATGTTAAATCCGCCATGGCGCTAAGGGACCTCGGAATCAGGCGGTAAGGGTCAGCGCTGTTTACGTTGCCGTAAACCCCTTAACGCCTGAGTCGTAATGAGGCCCTATGTGTTGGCAGATCATGTTGACCTTGTTGACAAAGAAAGAGTTGATGGCAGTGGATGTCATTAAATCATGTGACCTTTGAGTACAGTTTGTATCATTTAAAGGCATGGTCTAGTAAAAAATGTTATTGTCCCTACGGGTCGGCCATGTTTTTTTAAGACAAGTGGCTCGATTTTAGAAAACTTTCCTATGGACCTTACCCGAGTTTTCGTCCATTAAACGCACGCGAAAACAAGCACCAGGGAGCCGCCATTTTCTGATAATCCTATCTTTTCCCCGATCGCCCTGGCTGACCTGCTTTTGCGGCACTAAATCAATTCCCCCGCCCCTGAGCCTGACATTATCAAAACATTCATATTCCCCGCCTCTCCCTGTGACGTTACTGTGCTGCGTAGGCAAACGCGCCCAGTCGTCTTCTACGCAACTCCACACAGAACCCGGAAACCAACACAGATCAACTCACAACACAGCGCGCCACAATTCGGAATATAAAACTGTACTTTAAAATGAAACAGCAACACGGTACATTTGGTAAAGTACATTTATTTGACATTAAATGTTTAGAGAATATTCAGCAATTGACATATGAACTCCGGAAGCCATTTATTTTCTTTTATCTGTATCCGCAATAACTGTTCCGTTTCATCTTGAGTCATGCGCTGTTCCTTTATGGTACACAGGGTGTTCATTTTCGTAAAAAGAATCACTTTGGAAGCACGGTGAACCGCAAGGCTGTTCCATCAACTAGGCACTAGTCCAGCCAAAAGGTTGATATGTTGCTTCTAGCCACTAGTACAGCGTAAGGGCATGTGGGCCCTTGGCGATCGTCCCATAATATGATGATCGTGCTCCAGTTGTTGACACGAAGCTGCAGGTGTCTGCTGAAGAATCCATCCGCCGGTGTCTCAAACAGATGGCAGTGGCAGAAAGGGATCAAATACCTGTTATGAAAACAAAAAAATGATAATTAGTCTCGCTAGCCGAACTTCATTAATATTACTCATTTTATTTATTACGGCCGATCAGAAACTATTTGCTTGCAAGGATAGTTCAATGGAGTATGTTCGTCTCTAAAATCAATGCGAAAAGTAACGAGATAAATCGAGGCCAACACACAATGATAAACGACAGTCTACATGCGTGAGGAATGATATGATATATGATATGGCATGTGTAACGCGCCTATACTCAAGTGTTTCTAGGCGTGACGAGGCAGGTGGGGAACAAGGGCAGACAGACAACGATCCTACTGGGCCAGGTGTCTTTCTGATCGCGCATGGGGAAGGGCTGTACATGGTTAGTTGAATACAAATTAAATAATAGGGCCAGCTGGTGGCAAGTGCAAGGTAAATGCCGGGAGAAGGGGCTGAAGGATACAGAGACAGTCCCGTAGTGCAGGTAGGCAGTGCAGGGAAAAGTGGCTGGGCCAAGGACCGAGATCAGTGAGACCAGTGGACCTGCATGCCCATGTGCCCACTACGAACAGTTTTACTTGCTTTTCCTAGCTCTTCATTCATTTATTTATTCATGCATCCATTCATTAAATCTTCATTCCGGTATAAAAGCGTGTAAAGTTTTACTTACATTATATTTGGAATTTCCATTGTGTCTCTTCGTAATGCAGTCTGTAAAACGGACCGTGCTCTTGACAACGATTTTTCGTATACTGACCTAAAATGAAACTCGGTCTAGTTTCTGAATTTTCTGCCGTATCGTCTCTTACGTTATTGCGCACTCCCTTCAAATTTTGTTCTATCGGCATGGTCCCTGTCTCAAGGTCAAAAAACAATAGACCCTTATACTTCCAGTGCGACTTGTGGGCCTCATCTGGGCGCTGTCCTTCGCATTCTTTATTTGCAACATCACGTAGTATAGGCATCTGTGAGAACTTGAAGTTTAGAATCCGTCTATGTAGTGCGCCTCAATGTGCAAATGCGAACTGGCTTCTCTCCCAAATGCCACGGCCCGCTTGGCTGGTGCGTTTTTAGTGGCCCAATTTTGTCCCCGTTGTCTGCGAGCTTTGCAGCCCAAATTGAGACATTTAATTTTTGGCAGAAGGTCAGGGAAAGTATAAAGTACCACAGGAGTTGAGTTAAAAGTGAGATTTATTGTTTGTTTTATTATTTGCAATACGCAAGCCTCCCCTCCGTTAACAGTGCGCAGCATTTACATTCACATGAGATGAGACATGAGAAAAATATATACATACACATATGTGAGGTGAATAGAGAGAATTCAAAGACGACACCCAGCTTGTTCGTCACCCATGATGGTGAAGGTAGGGGTTAGGTTTACAGGTACACTGTACAATAACATTTATTTATAAAAAGACAATCGTATTGCAATTATTTAAACCGGGATTTTCACAATCAGCTGTGCTTCGGGTGGGCATGGCACAGTCACAATGTTCGGTGGCAATGGATCACTGCTCTGCACAGAAACGTCCAAAATTCCATATCTGTGCTTCTCTAACACAGCAACAATAAGGCCTTTCACAAAGTCGAACTGCATTTCATCATAGACTGGTTTGATCACCCATTGCTTACTTCGTTTTGAAAACACCTTAATGTAGCGAGGCATCCTTACTTTACCCCTAGTCCTAGATTGTTCACGTCCGACATTGCTGTTATGGGCCAAGACCGCTAGTATAGTTCGATGTTTCATGCCCCGAAAGCTAAAATGCAAGCGCTTTGGCCTGTACTTTAGGCACATATTGCGGAACACCTCCAAATCTCCTGTGTGACAGAATTCTGTCAGTCCTCTCAAATCTCTTGATAGGGTTTTGTCGAATACAATCTTCTCAATGGCTTTGTGTGTCGGTGAAGATGGAATCAACACTTCTTCTTCGGTGCCTCCTCTGGGGACAAAGGGCCATGTTCACATTGGTGGAAATGTTCATTTGCTGTCCAGCGGTGAACGTTGGTACAGTGGTGCATCAGTGACCGCCATTTTTCAAGTAGTATTTTCACTGCCCCCTCACAAGTTTTTGAGCTCCACCAAAGATGGTTGGTGATAGAATGTGACCACTGCAAAATACTTTCAAAACCTTTTTTTTTCCCTGCAGCCGAGATTTTCTTATTGATTGATTTAGCAAGATGCCATACGTCAAATTGATGTTTAATATGTGGGAACTGCTCTCTCATTGTCTTGGCAATTGAAACGTGTTTATCCGTGGCTGTGAGGTCGATGTGCATTCCCCTCGACTGTAGATATTCCACTGATTTTATAAAACCTAGTTTCTTCATGGCCACGGAGGATGTACATTGTGTTACCTGCACGACCACCGAACTCACAATTTTCTTACTATCCATGTCCTGAAAGTGGTAGGTGCAGTACTTGGCAGAAAATCCAGGGCTGTCGCACTGTCCATCGCCGGCTAGCCTGAAACCTTTGCCTTCGAATGTACTTGCTAGAGACAATTGTTCAATTTTCCAAGCATCACTAATGGCCGGAAACAGATAATCACGTTGGTATGTGTAGTACAGCGCTTTAGAAATGAAATGGAGTCCCACAAACTGAAAGAAAGCCTCTAACTTTCTAAAACTGAAGCCACTAAAAAGTGATGCAGCTGCACACAGTAGATTGCCTGCTGGCAGTTTCCCCAGCATCGGTTGTGCAGACCATGAGAACCTATGATTTAATCTACAGGCGGCATTTATTTTGACGTTACTGCCTTTTATTTGACGAGTCACATTAATCAATGGCTTCCAACATACTTTCCCTCTAATGGAATGCACACATTTCAGCATACTTATAATTTCCATCAAACAACTGTCGAATACAATGTATTTGCTCTCTTTCATTAGACTGTCATCCTGCTTCAATGTTGTTTCGGCCTTTGACGTTGTGGAGATTTCAACACATTGGAAAGTAATATCGCTGATATCAAGTTCTGATGCGTCTATGGATGCTGCGGCTGGTTCATTCTCTGTCATTTCAACATTGATGGGAGAACACAACAATGTCGACAGGTTTTTTGGTGGCAAATTTTTGGCGGGTGTAGATTGTGTAAATTGATCTGCAACTACTTTAGAGCTATCTTCAATACATTCAATAACATCTTCTTGTGGTGGTGCGGTCGCACTGTAACTATGGTCCAATGCAACTTTGCTGTAGTCTCCAAACACAATTAATTCATGTTCTGGCCATTGGACATGAGCATCTTGAGCCTGAACACGCCTCGCCTCAATTAATAGTTCCTCCATAGTGTACACGGTCTGGCAAGCCACATCTCTCATTCGCTTCACTGTCTGTGTGTGTATAGTTCTGACACCCACGGGTAACTGGAGGAGAGATTGGAAAAGGGATGTTCAGTTTAAACACAAGATGGAGTGTAGTAGAATTGACTGGAAAAAAAACATAAAATAGTCCCCAGCACAAACATTTTTTTAAAGTTATGAACTGTTTGTAACTAACCTTTTTTTGTTTTTTTTTCTTTGCAACTTTTTTGACTCGACCTTCAACATCTGCACGCTGTAGCTCCGATTCGTTTCCGCATGTCCTCCCTTCCTCTTGCGCTGCAACGACTATATTTTCTGTATCCGCATAGACAGCACAGAATGAGGCTCCATCGTCTCCCTGAAACATAGTACTTTCATTACTATGTATCAAAATATTGTTAGCATAAAACAAGTGAGGACGAACACACAGGTACGTCTCAATAGCCAAATACGATTTAAACATTGTGTGCAACAATCAAACGACAAGTATTCGACCAGTGATGATCTATTTCGATGGAACTGTCAGTATCCATACCTCTGGCTCTGCATGGACTGCTATGAATGGTTGTATTGGAGAGGAGGCATTCGCATCTCCCTGAAACACAGTACTTGCATTAGTATGCTTTTCAATATTGGAAACACAACACACACTTGGGGTCGACGGCACAGGTACATATGAAGAGATAACCGCAAATGATGCATTGTCCAAAAGAATGAAGGAAAATCCAAATATGATCACATTTCATCGACTTATTTCAACAATTCCTTTACATCTGCATCATCTAAATGAGATGTTGTGATTGTGGTGGAAGCTCCGTCGTCTCCCTGAAACACAGTTCTTGGATTAGTATGGTTTTCAATATTGGAAACATAACACACACTTGGGGTCGAACGCACAGGTACATATAAAGAGATAACCGCGAAAGATGCATTGTCCAAAAGAATCAAGGAAAATCCAAATATGATCACATTTCATTGACTTATTTCAACGATTCTTTTACATCTGCATCATCTAAATGAGATGTTGTGATTGTGGTGGAAGCTTTGTCGTCTCCCTGAAACACAGCACTTGCGTTAATAGGGAAGAAAGTATAGCAAATGGAATCACGTTATATGATCATGCATGATGGAGCTGTCATTATCCATACCTCGTGCTGCTGAAGAATATCTATGGATGTTGCAAATGTAGTGCGCACTTCCGAAAGCTGTTGCGCCGATTCGTATACTTGAATGTCAGGCTCTGCATCAAGTGCAGGGGTTGACGCTCCATCAACTGCCTGAAACATAGTACTTGCATAAGTGAGGATTACAATTGTGAAAACATAACACACACCTGGGGTCGACAGCACAGGTACATATCAACGGCTAACCACGAATTAAACATTGTGTAGAACAATCAAACGACAAGAATTCCAGCTCTGATGATGATGCTCGATGGAGCTGTCAGTAGCCATACCTCCTGATGTTGAAAAACATCTAGAAATGTTGTAGATGTGGCGGACGCTTCAGCATCTCCCTGAAAGACAGTACTTGCATTAGTATGGATAACACTAATTATAACTGAAAACAAACACCAGTGGACGATAACTAAGGTGTATATCAATTGGAAAGCAGTAACCAAACATTCGGTAAAATAATTACACGATAGAATAAAACTATTACTTGACATGCATAAAACAAGTATGTAGCGGATTAGCCTAGTAAGATTACCTGATACGCGCTAGAAGTGGTTGATAACTGCGACCACGTCAAGGATGTAGAATGTTCTTGCTTCAGATTTAAGGGATAGTCAAGAAGTTGTAAAGGTCAATTAATGATTGATAATGAAATGCCAATATTAAAAATAGCCATGTAAGCCGACAGAATACTTGAAAAATGCTCAATACAGCACAGTTCCCTGTCCACATATATATATACATTGCGTTTGTGGGTTATGAAATCGAAAAAGAATATATTGATAAATGTCATTATTCAAAAAACTATACACAACATCGAAATTATTACAAGGGATAGAACACCTACAATACCAATTAATCCATTTGGCTACACACTACCGCAAGGCCGAAAGCTAAATCCGGACACTTGACTCACCGGTGGCGGAATGTGGACAAATAGAGTGGGAATAGCATTTTCGCGCAATTTCCGTGTCGTTCGCCATTTATTCTTCTTTGTTACCCAAGAAGTTGTGTACATGTCCAAGGAAAAGTGCCGGCTGCAGATGCGGTATCGATCACCCCTCTTGTCCTCTAAGACTTGTTGGACTCTACTTTCCAGCTCATCCAGTGGATATCCGCAATGTCTGACCCATTCTCTTATTCGATCAACAGTTTTCGGGAATACATGCATTGTAGTTCCTTCAGATTTCGCATGGGTCTTCGAAGGGCAATCGCTAATCGAACAGGCAGGCATTGTTGATAAATCTGAAAAGTAAATATCAACATTATTATACAATCTTCAAGAGTAAAGATTTGATACAAAAGTAAATGAATCATACAATGATCAATGCAAGGTTTGTTTTGGTCACAGGAACTATACCAGTTCATTATGTGCTGCTTAGTATTTGCATAAATTGCAGAAATGTATAATTGATGTGACTGAAATCTGAACATGTGACTCGTCCCTTGGATGTTCTGTCTTGCACGAGAAGGAAACATGCTTACATTATAGACTGGACCCCCGAAGGATGCAATTCAATGACAATAGACACAGATGTAAATACATAGATCTATTGATAGCATAGCAATGGAAACTCAAGTCAATACCAATGAGACCAATGAACATAGCACTATTGTGTACTCTACTCGAAAATCGATAGACATTTAAAAATCTGTGAAATATGACCAGGATACATGGCCTTACCTTGACCAACAAACAGTTGGATTCAGCAAGCAGAGCAGTATGTTGCGGGGGAGAATAGGTGGATGGCCACAGGTAGCGCACTGATGGGTATGCTCGAAGCGGTCACAGAAGTTCACGGATAGCACGACGACGAGCAGATTAGCATAGATCTCAGTGGTTCCCAGGTAGCACGTTCAGGAGTTGACTTGCAAAGCACAAAGATGTTCTCATGAGACATATCGAGTGGTTTTTAAAGTATTAGAAACTGGGGTGTGTTTGTGAATGAATGACGTTTGTATGTCGTGGTATTAGGGGGGCGGCCTGCTTGAAGGGGAAGCCTGCCTGGAGACACGGGGTCTGAGGAGGCCATGTGACCGATGGCCCCTTGGCGTGGGACACCTTTTGAAGTGTACATGCAGTTTGGCACCTTGGCCGTTTGCGCCCGTCACAGCCCTCCATGCCAGCGCGTATCCACTGGCGCGAACCGCCTTTGATACAGGGTGGTGGGATGGATGGCCCTTGGGCGTGCAGATAAGGCGCAGGAAGACTGCTGAATGGAGACACACTTATGTGGATAGCAGGGGGGCGGCCTGCTTCAAGGGGAGGCCTGGCTGGAGACACAGGGTCTGAGGAGGCCATGTGACCGATGGCCCCTTGGCGTGGGACACCTTTTGAAGTGTACATGCAGTTTGGCACCTTGGGCTTTCGCGCCCCTGACAGCCCCCCATGCCAGCGCGCATCCACCGGCGCGAACCGCCTTTATATCAATATACAGTATATCGCCTTTATATCAATGATAGTATATCGTTGCTTATCAATAACAAATGCCACATACCGGAGATTCTTATGAACACAGACCCACACTTCAACCGGTGTATTATAGTGGTCAAGACTGTATAATCCAATGGTAAATGTTAGTATAGATATATGTGTGACTTTTATAGAGACATAACCTACTGAAAGACTTTGAACAAGTGTGTTTTAGTGCATGCATTATCGAGAATATGTTATGTTAGCTTAGATAGATAGTGACCACCCTGCTTCACAGCAACCAGACCTTCACCCATTCGGAGCACAGATGTCTGACGTCCATCCTTGAATGGAGAGACACTTGATTCATTTAAAAAATTGAGACAACCGTTGTTAAAATATATGTGGTGTTTTATTTTGTATCTTATTTTCATGACACAAAAATACAAGACTTTAAAGATTATACAGGTCAGGTTGCAGCACAGCGAGAGAAAATCCCCTGTAATGACCGCTGTCACTCGGGAACGTTTCTCTAATGGCACGAACGGCACAGGCGGGTATCATTCTTCGAACGCGGTGTCCAAGCCTCCCGTGAAGCCACCATGTAAAGGAACGATAGGCCACCAGCCTGTACCACCTGTGAAAAGGAATGAAACAAACTGTTTTTAAATTACCAAGATAAGTTTAATAAACGTTTGTTGTCAATGACAATTCTTATAACTAATGGCATTTTACACGGACAAATGCTATCTAGACAATGCACACTAGTCAACGACTTACATGCGTTACAATGATATGTAGATGTAATTTTGGATATAGTAGAAGACCATGAAATAGGAGTGGCATGACAAGCAGAGTATACTTACTCGTTACTCGGATTACGAGGACGAACAGTTGCTCGAAGTTCGTGCATAAGCACATTCATTATTCTCAACACGGCCCGTGTGAGGCAGGCTGCCCTGAAGTCTGGCAGCTCGGTGATGCATTGCGGTCGTGGCTCGCCTTCCGAAATGTAGGCCAGGCATCCCGAGTTTTCTCGGCAGCAGCAGTTCTCGTCCTCAGTTGGCATTAGCTCGCACCAATTGCATGTGCACCAGGTGGAGACGCCGTCCATTCGACTAGGCCCAGGCCCTTCATCTGTTGATTCGTCCTGCCAACTGCCGTCCGAATCCCCATCGTTTTCATGTGCTTCCCTTTCCAGTAGTTCCTCCTCGGTATACTCGGGCTCGTACATGTAGGGCATTATTGTATCCATTGTGTGTTAAACAAACTAAAATAATTTATAGCGGTGGTACTGGTATCTGTTCACACGGGCTACAAGCGGCGAAGGTAGCTGACCAGAGCACTGAAACGAGTCACAGAATACTCAAAGTAACACAGAGAGAGGAATGGAATCGAAAATCGGCTGCTGTGTGTTGTGAAACGGTCGGAGAGAGGCGTCCTGCCATTTCCATGGCAACACGTCATTAGCTGAAGCGCAGCGAATGTTGACACGAGAAATGCTTTGGCGTTGGGAAATGGGCGGTACGAGTCTGCTGATGACAGGCTCAGGGGCGGGGGAATTGATTTAGTGCCGCAAAAGCAGGTCAGCCAGGGCGATCGGGGAAAAGATAGGATTATCAGAAAATGGCGGCTCCCTGGTGCTTGTTTTCGCGTGCATTTAATGGACGAAAACTCGGGTAAGGTCTATAGGAAAGTTTTCTAAAATTGAGCCACTTAGGCTTAAAAAACATGGCCGGCCCGTAGGGACAATAAAACATTTTACTAGACCATGCCTTTAAGTGTTTGAAGGATCTTAGTGTCATTGTGAGGGAGGAACTCTCCCGGTAGCACAATATGCAAATTGGAGAAGAGGTTAGATTCTTTAGGCCCCACGTCACTGGCTGTTCCTGGGGATCTTTTTATGCCAATCTGGAAAAGATGGCAACAGTTGCACAGAAAGGAATACTTTCCTGACTGTGTTTTTAAATCCCTGGCATGTAATAGCGTGTTGATCAGGACTTTGTCGCTCATGTTAATGGTTCTGGAGAAATCAAGCAGGATTGGCAGGCAGGCATATTTGGAGTCCATGATATGGGGGTGGTGCTGATACATTGCATGGATGGTTGCCACTGCGTTTTGTAATTTTTGATTTGTAAAATAACAAAAACACGCTATCACATTCTGATAACCTTAATAGACCTGTTAAGCTGCTTGCATTTTGTCTACTAGAAGCATGGATTCTCTGGAAAACTGTTAACCTTAAATAATAACTTCCACATAAAACGTACAAAACTGATTGACACCATGGTGCTCATTAGTTTGGGATATTAGGTGTCGCATGCGACACCTATAAGCCAAAACTATTGCATTTGAGTACTGATTGTGAGAAATGGCATATGAGGAGGGGGACACAGCTTAGAGTACTGATATTGAGAAATGGCATATGAGGAGGGACACACAGCTTGTAGGTGTTGTTTGGTTATTTGCTCACCCATTGACTACCCATGGCCATGCTAATCCTATGGTCATTCCCAACAAGTTCCTGCCCCTCCCTGTCCAAAACACCTCCTCATGGGAACTCTTTGAGCTTGCTTTAATCAAACCTTTCCTTCCAAATGCCTGCCATCAAAGCGGTCTTCTGAGAGTTAATGACTTAATTGGAGCTCTAAACCCACTACTGGTGTAATAAAAATGTCTTAACCAGATCTGCATTCAGCCACTCGATTTATAAGCACTATGCGTGTCCTTCAATTAAGTCTTGTTAAAAATAAGTGCTAAGGAGTGTCCAATTTGCTGCACTAGCATAACAAAAATGTCTTAATAATGGAGTACTCACAGTGCATGGCAAAACCCAGCTTTATGCAAAACACAGAATAAACGGCCGGGTCAGCATACAAGTAGCTCTCGTTTACAAAATGGGTGTGAGCAGCTTATAAGTACAAAATACGTCTTTACTGATGTTGCACTACAATATTGGTTACAGAACCTATGAGTTGTTATAATTGGTTAATATTTCAAGCTACATATAGAATGCATATGGGTTAGTACAGCAATTGGTTAGAACCTATCTGATGGCTCCACCTGTGTCCAGCCTCTTACATATAAAACCTTTACTACATCACTATGTTGGTCACTAACTGGCTGGCATCATCCATCATGGGCGCTATGGCTAGAGAGACTCTGATAGGTTGGCACTTTGCTCACCAACCTTGGACACTTTGACATGGTCTCAAGATATAATTGAGACATGTGGTGGGAGAAGAGAAGACCATAGTCTGCACATTTTCCAATTAAAAGTAACTCCTCATGGTTCCCAGTCATGTACCCTCAGTGTTTTCTATGTATTTTGGACTTGCGTATCATCTCATATCTGTATGTGCTCTAAGGAGTTTGTCAGGTGTCTTATCTGAACTTGGCTTATAATGAAAGGCTAGTGTTCTTTATGACTTGATTCTGTTTTAGAGGACCGTGTTGGAGAGTGAATTTGCTTTTTTTAAATTGGATTTTTAGCTAATTCTAATGTGTATGTTATATTCCTTGTGGCCTCTTGGGACACCCTTTCCCTATTCTCCATGGAGTCTCTTGGCATAGTATGGACTCAATGGCTGTCTGTTTCTATTAATTCAATGAATGTTTAAGTTTACTGCTTCATCTCCTGGGAACTGTTATCTCATATTTGTGTTTGTTCTGCAAGCCCACTACTCTCTTCTCTGCCTAACCTTGGTACTTGCTACAACTGCTGTTCTGGGCAGCTTCACAGCTTCTAAAATAAATGTGTTTTTGTAAGTTCAGCATCTTTCTAAGGCCCTCCTACTTCTAGGACCACTGCACCCTCTGTGCTAGGAAAATGGCTGCAACTTGGTTCATTCTCTGCAACGTTGTGCCTTGCATCTGTTAAATGTTGATGTTTTCTGGGCTGTACATATAAATGTCTATGTTCTTTGTGTCTGTGTGAAAGAATTCTTCATGTCTGCACGCAAGTCCTTCATGTTTATGTGCGAGTATTCTTCATGTCTGTGCACTCTTCATGGTTACGTGTACTTGTGTCTGCTGTGTGTACTTTGTGTGTATACGTTTAGCCGTCTAGTGGTGTTGGATTCCTGATAACGGGTGATGGTCTTTTTTATGGGCGACGCTCTTTGGTTGTATTGTGTTTCCCTGGCAATAGAGGTCGCCTTTGGTAGGAAATCCCTGTGGCTTGCCGGATCTGGTAGGCGCACCTGAGCATGGAGCTCATTGCGTTTGTGAGCTTTTGGAGTCTTGGTACCTCGGGCAACTTGAGGGAGTATCAGGCGATTGAAGGAATTAAGTGTTGTATAGAGATTGATGGTGACATAAAGTCCTGTTGTGTGTGGTCTTCTCTTTAAAAATAAAAAATAAAAAAAAGAGATGAATTAAATTATAAAACCATGGCATTTCGTTGTCACTGCTGCAGTTGTTCTGATTGTCATTAAGTGCTGGTGTGCTAAGCGTTGGCAGTTCATTGTTACTGCTGCCGTTGCCCTGATAGGCAAACATACCGGCCTCCGTTGTTTTTGCCTCAAGCTGGTGAACCTGTGGTCTGATGGAAATACTGGAAGGAGGGCTTCCTCAAATTCGTACTGACTGTTTATGGCCCGAATTACTCAGCAGAGCGGAAGGATGCTTTGCTCTTTCATTTCTTGGGTTCTGGAGAGTCAAGAAATAATCAAAAGATTGCTTGATCCACCACCTTTGGAGGATGGAACAGTTCTGAACACGTTTGAAGTCAGCATGACAAAGTTGGATAAGCACTTCCAAGTAAAAGAAAATAAGATTTTAGCCTGATACCGCTTTGCTAAAAGGGAACAAAAAGAGAGGAGAACCCATTGGCTGGGAGGATAGCTGAGGGGCAATGTGTTTGTCTTGGAAGCAAGACAATGCATAGCAACACAGGTTTGAATCCCGGGCTTGCGCCTAGAAACTGGTCCCCAGTATTACGCCATTATAAAAGAACAATTATAGTCATAATTGAGTAATTATTAACAGCATTTAAGGAACAAGTGGTCATATATCAGTTTCACCATTGTCAGCAGGAAGACCTCATGGATCGGCTGATGGTAAAATGTGCAGATGACAAAATGTGGAAGGAGAAGAGCCCTAATTTGGACAGGGCCATAGAAATAGCAAAACAAATAGCACATACCGCCTTGTGCATTAGAGAGCTAAACAAGGATTCTGATAAGGCCAGTGGGGAGACTGGAGTGACGAATGCTGTGCATACAGAGAAAGCTACCTCCAACACAAGTGTTGAAAAGAAAAAATGTGGACTGAGAGCGAAGGACAGAGAGGCTTATTGGAAAGCAAAGAAGAAAGGGAAAGGGAGAGGTTTTCTGTGGAAAGAAGGATATGTTGGGTGGCAGCTTGGTCATAAAATCAAGAGATGTAATAGATGTGGTAGTACTCAACATTTAGCTAGGGTTAGGGAATGCATAGCTGTATTTGTGGAGTGTAGATTATGTGGGAGAAAAGGTCACCTGGCCAAGTATGGCTGGAAATCGTCCTGGTAATGTGAGCGAAAACAGTGGAGAGGATGCTGAATCTGAGGTGTGTGATGGGTTAGATAGTACCAGTGGCGAATACAATAAGCAGGATGAACATTAAGAAACCTAAATCAGTGATTGAAGTTAATGATATATGCTAATTGATAGTGTAATTGACTAAACTTTAATAAGTAAGGAGACATGGGATTTCAAATTGGGCTGGTGCATGCTAAGAGAAGGTCAATGCACATGGGGAGAACCCTATTTTGATAATAGGTGAAATGCAAGCAAAGTTGGTATTTGGATTGAAGAGTACGGTGAGTCAGTGTTTGTGAGAAATGTTGGTGGAAATGTTCTGTCGTGGAGTTGTCAGGCAGGGTTCGGAATCAAACTGGACCCCAATGCTGCAGAACATGTGTACACCACAAATGGAACAGATGTTTCAGTGGTGCATTGGCTGGAAGAAAGAGAAGTAGCCAAATGGGTTGCCAGTGTGTTTGAAAACAAAGTGGGTTGCCTGAAGGGAATCATTCACAAGATTAAACTAAAGAGCAGGCAAATCCCACAGTGGCAAAGGTGAGGACAGTACCCTTGTCACTTAAGAAAGAGATTGAGGAGGAATTAGCCAGGATAGTCAAGGAAGGTGTAATTGAACGTACGGATGCCTTAGAATGGGTTAGTCCCACTGTCGTGGTCAGAAAAAGCAATGATCCTGTCAGACCGTGCATTGATTTGTGGGAAGTCAATAAGAAAGTGTTGACAGAGTGATTTCCCCTCCCTAAAATTGATTAAATGATTACAGATTTGTCAGGGTCAAACTTATATTCCCTTTTGGGTTTAGGTCGGCCTATCATCAAATTCGTGTATGCGCAGATTCTTTTGACATAACACATGTGGGCATGTCCAAGTGTGTGCGCATGTCATTTGGCTTAGGGTGGCTTTATTCCTGGGACTATCCTGGGATTTATAGACTCCTATGCTACATTTGTTAAGGGTTTGTGGGGCAAAACGGTTGCCCTAAAGAAATTGACTAGAAAGGGGGTGAAGTTTGATTGGTTGAAGGCATATGAGGATGAATTCAAAGGATTCTGTGTTGAAAGGGTAAAGAGAAAAGTTGAGAACAGTGGTTTACACAGGTGCTTGCGAGTTTGGGTTAGGAGAGATACTGACACAGGAGGATGTAGGATGTTGGAGGTGAACATACCTTAACATTTGCTTCGAGGATGCTAAAGTATGTCGAGTTGCGATACTCGGTTATTGAGGAGGAAGCGTTGGCCATGGTGTGGAGATAATGAAGCTTCGAGTGTAGCTCTATGGCAGGCCTTTTGAGGTTCGCACTGACCACAAGCCCTTGGTAGTATTTTCTAACAGGAAGGGATTGGATGGTTTTTCTAGGAGGATTGCCAAGTGGATCACTAAGTTGCAAGGTTTAGATTTTGTTTTGGTGCATGCTACTGGGAGAGTGAATGTCACTGCTGATGCTTTGTCGAGGAATCTGTTGGTGCAGGAGGAGGAGGAGTCTGGTATATTTATGAAGGATGATATCAAGGATATATTTTCAGTGGAGGATTGCCTCAAGGTATATGAGAGGATGCCTGCGTGTTTGGAGGATATTTATCAGGAAGTCAAACAGAAGAGAAGGAATAAATGGAGGATAGAGGATCAAACTATAAGCAGTGATATCAAGGAATACAGAAGAGTGAAGGATGAGCTGAGCGTGGAGGGGGAGTTTGTGTACAGAGGCCAAAGATTATTGTTGCCGGAAGGGATGAGGGGAGCAGTTGTTTATTTGGGACATGGAGGCCGTATAGGCATTTGCAGGACGAAATCAGTCATACAAATGGACATTTGGTGGCTGCATATAGATGAATTAATTGAAATGTAGGTTAAGGAATGTGGAGATTGTAGGGATAGTCACAAGATCCTGGAGACCAGAGTTCCACCAATGGTTATTCCATATACTCCTAAAGTGCCATGAAGTAGTGTAGCAGTAGATTTGCTTGGTCCCATAAATGTCCCTGGTTCCAGAGATAGCCATATACTAGTAGTTAAGGACCTTTATCCAAGTGGCCACAGGTGTGTGTGGTAAGAGATGCCATGTCGAGAAATATTGTTACATTCTTAGAGAATGTGTTTAGGAGAGATGGTTTTCCTGTGCAGATTTTGAGAGCTAATATTCCTAAATTTGCCTGAAGAGAGTTTCAATCATGGTTAAGAGATGTAGGAGTTGTGCACAAAAGGACAGCTTTGTATCATCCCCAGAGTAATGGGTGTGTGGAGAGGTTCAACCGTATGTTAATGGATGATATCAGGTTGATGGAAAAAACAATGAGGATTGGCAAATTGCACTGCTGTGGAGCATATTACTGTACTTGGTGATCCCCCACTCTATGAAAGACATATCACTGTTGGATATTATGAGGGTGTGTAAACCCAATATATTGTTGACACCTGGTTGGTTGAATCAGTCTAAGATGGTTGTGACTAATGTTGGACATATTGTGGAGCAAATAAAGAAGAGTCGTGAGGCATCCAAGTTGAGGTACGATGCTAAGTTTGTGTGTAAGTGCATGGAATTCCTGCCAGGAGACATGGTAAAGATTCAACTCCTGAGAAGGAGCAGGAAGTGTGAATCTAAGTATACAGGAATACAAATAATTGAAAATGATTATGGCAATGCTCTGAGGGTGGAAGGAGGTAAGGAGGTGATGTTTGGAATAAAGGAAGAGCGGTGAGATTTTGATAGTCTGGAATGAAGGAAGAGATTTGTGTTAATTATGGAAAGGAAGAGTGGTGAGTTTTGATTGCATACATTTCAGGATACAGTTTGTCATTATTCATTATATTGTTTACAATGTCAATGGTATATTATGTTCTCATGTTTTCCCTATATTTCCCTATACCTTTCCCATGTTTCTGCATGTAATTTATTCAAGGTTTTCATTAACAGTTTTAAGGGGAAGAAGATGTGTTTTATAGTTCTAGATAAGCACTATTGAAATGCCACGGTGTGCAGTAGAACACATTGTGGAATGTTAGTTATTGAAATAGAGAACTTGGAAGGGGGAGAACTGGAATGTGAAGAGAGGCAGTTACAGCTTGGAGCTGATGGGAGAGGGTTGTGTTGCAGTTGGCTCCTGCTTTATAGTAAAGGGACATCTCATAGCACCCAGGATCAGTGCACTTACTACAGTCGTCTTAATACATATTCACTCTGGACCTAACCAAAGGTTACTGGCAGGTGCTCCTAAACACCATTGTTAGGGAAATAAATGCCTTTTCCACCCCCACAAGGGCTGTTTCAATTCAAGGTATTGCCTTTCAGTTTACACAGTGCTCCTGCCAAATTTCAGCAATTAATGGATACAATCCTAATGCTATACTCTAGCTTCTCCGGAGCCTATTTAGATGAAATCATTATACATAGTAAGATCTGGCCCAAACACACAGACTTCTTTATGTGATCACAAGAGTCCTCTGGAAAGCAGGTTTAACAGCCATCCCAAAGAAATGTAATTTGGACTAATCAGCTGTAAAGTATCAAGGCTATGTTGTAGGAAATGGACTGATTAAACCCTGAAAAGGCCAGAGCAGTACAAGCCACACCTGTACCCAAAACTAAAAGAGACCTTCAAGCTTTCCTTGGATTGACAGGGTATTACAGATGTTTTATACCAAACTATTCCACCTTGGCCACCAATCTTACTGACAAGCTCAAGAACTCCCATACCCAAAAGCTTGTACAGGAAAGTGAAGACTAACAAAGTTTTGAAGACCTCAAACACATCATGTCAAAAGCCTTTCTTAAAGATGCTTATTGTTCAGACACAGGCCTCTAAGGTTGGATTGGCAGTTTTATTGTCACAAGAACATGATGGATTGGAACACCCCCTCTTATACACAAGGTAAAATGTGTTTCTTAGAGAACAATCATATGCCACAGTGGAACTTAAAGCCCTAGCCATCAAATAGGCAATCCTGAACTTATGTTATTATCTCACAGGCAGGAGATTCCGGCTCGTGACTGACCACTCCCTGTTTACCTGGATGAGTCTGAAAAAAGATTATTTGACGGAGTCATGAGATAGTTTTTTAGATCTACAACCATTTTGTTTCTCAGATGAACATCGAAATGGGTAAGAAATAGACAATGTCAACTATTTAAGTCGTTTTCCACTTCCAAATCTAGGGGGAGCCTCTCATTTAACAAGAGCGGTATGTGATGAACCTGGACAATTTGTCCCTTCTCCCCTGTGGGGAACCACCCCTTGTAAGGTTAGGGAGGTGAGCCCACTCAGCAAGACCTTACCTAGGGAGGCTATGAGACGGGTGCTTGGACCTAGCAAGAGGCTGCGGTCCGGAGCAGAATGAAGATGGGAAGAAAATCCTCTTCCCTGGATGTGCGACCACTAGAGCACAGTGGTGGGCCTGGCACCCAGCAACCAATGCCACAACCAGGGCAAGGCAAGGAGCCTGGGTTCCCGAACTCCACAACACAAGTGCCTTTGCCGACGAGACCAGTACCGACAGGGAAGCGAAGGCTCCACACGCAAGGATGCCAGTGAGGGCTATGTTTCAAAGGTTGCTGAAACCAACAGAGGTACGAGAGTCCAAGAAAATGGAACGGGCACACAACCCCGGTGAACCAGAGTGAGAGAAATACCAACAGTAGATATCAAGGCTTGGCAAGCCGCCAACCATACAAGAGCATAAGAGAACCAAGCAGGTAAACCCTATGAGAAAAGGAGTGAACGGGATATGTGTGCTTTCTGTCAAGGGTGGGAAAGCCGACAAGGAGATGAGAAATTGCTAAAGGGGAACAGACATATGTCCTACATGGAATAGGTTGAAAGGAATATGAACGCTCTGCAACAAGGGTAGACAAGCCAACCAGCTAATGGGACCTGCAATACCCAAGCGGACAGAAGCCCTGTGTTTATGAATTGCACTGAGAACCAATAACCCCAAAAATAAAGCCACCGGACTTTGGGGAGTCCCAGGGCCACAAGGGTGGGAAACAGAGAAGTGTTTGTAAAGTGATCCTGGAGGGATTTGACTGCTATTAAAAAATCAGAGAAAGCTAATAGAAGAAAATGTTGTCTTTTCCCAAAGGGAGAGGAAAAAAGCAATCCAGAAGATATTTTTGGTTTTAACCAACAAACCATATAAAGAAGACTGTGAACGGTGTAAAGACATTGTAAAGGAACTCTGAGACTGACAATATGTCCTATAAGAGTTGAACCAGGCAGAAGCTCGTTCTGAGGCTGTTGTGTACGCCTCCCTTTCCTTTTTGTTAGGTGTTCTCAAGTGGTCGGGCCAGTTAGTAACTAGGAATTTGGATCCAGGACTCTTTATTTTTGGCCTTGACAAGCACCCTTAGTTTTTGTTTTAGGAGGTAGAGAACTTCCCTCATAGCGATAGTGCCAGGTAGGCGTTTTTCTTTTAATTTAAATAAATAATGCCGAGCAATGACACATTGCAGCCCAAGTCCTTCTTCTGGTTCGCCACACTAGCAAGTACCTTTCCCATGCCTACACAAAAGCCCAAACTGTTGACATTTCCACTGTTTGTTTTTATGCTGTACTTAATATTGTTTGGCGAATTAAAAGCATGGTTAAATAATTGTTCATATTGTTTTTACTCACTATGTGGTTCTGATGTATTTATGAGGTGGAGCAGGGGCAAGGATCCCAATTTACAAATGAACCAGACCCATGAGCCCTACCTCATGGATACAATAGCATCTGCACCCTCATGAAATGTAATGTTGATGCTTGTGGAAATGTTATAGATACGTAGGGTATTTATTCACCTGCAAAAAGCAGTTGGATTTCAAAGGAATTCATGTACATTTCTTCTGCTCTGGGCAGGTGACATTTACAATGTGCTTTCGTAATATGTGTACACTAACGAGGAACACATCATCTCACAGTGCAGAGTGCAATAGTTGTGGACTGTCAAAATTGTTTCTGTCCTGAAGGCGGCCACTGTTACCATCAGAACCAACGGCACCAAGAGAGAGTTCCGTATGAGTCAGAAAGGCCGAAACATATGTCGACTTGCTAATAGGAACTTTTTCACTTTCTTGATTCCTATCTCTCATTTTCAGTAAATTGCAAAAAGGGTAGCTGATATGTATTAAGCAACTCTCAGTCACCCTACATCAACGCAGATAAATCAGCACAGAGCGGCTAATAAATAAAGTACAGGACTAGCAGACCCGCTCTGGTCATAAAACCTTTGAGGCATACATCACAGTTGGGAGACTTTAATATATCTTGATTCTTCCCTGAAACTACATGTGTCCACGCTTGCAGTAATATACACTGTTTTTCCCGTTAAGTTTCTCCATGTAATTTGGCATTTTGAAAGGTCTGGTGTGTCTTCCCCAGTTAGATTGTAAGTGACTAGCACAGTGTTTTTACAGATTTAGGCGCTTGCACGCCTGTTTTATTTTAGGCATGTGTTGTCTGAACAATAAAAATAAAAAGAAAACATTTTTGATAATCACGTGTGGTATGAGTAATCCTAAAATTACATGAGATTACCTTGGATCTAACCTGGTGTGACTCAGGGTCGTAAGGTAGGGGAAGGCGACCTATTATCCTTTGCTTTCAGCGTATCAGTCTCCCATTGATAGCGTTGTCCCCCCGATAACAAAAAACTGGGAGTACCCAATTTTGAAATACTGGAATTCATTAGGTCCCTCTGCATGAAGACTCTGGAGTCATCACAACGTTTTCATCTCACATAGGGCTTTTCAGAAATAAGCACCTCAGGTTTGGGGTCTCCTCAGTACGGACGTGTGCTTACTGTCTTCCCTGGAGTACTGAACTTCAGCCATGATCTCTTAATCTATGCACCTTCAAAAAAAGAACCCCTATGAAGACCTACTAGTACTACTACTAGAAAATGCTAAAGTGAACAGTGTTTGATACCAGCAATCAATTATAGTGCTGACACTACAAGGGTGTTCTTTAATCTGAAACCAGCAATGGAGGTCGCTGTTGGTGCCAGGCCAGCGGACTGTGTGCTGTGTTGGTGCAGACTGATTCGGTGGGAGCACAGCTTCCCATTACATTTCAAAGTAAACCTCTCACGACTGTGGAAAAGCATTAGTTTCCGATTTAAAGAGCAGTGTTGGCTGCTTTATGGGGATGTTGCCACTTTCATCTTCCTATGTATGGTTGTCCTGTCATGGTGGTGACTGCCTACAAGTATTTGCTACCATTATGTTTTTTGCAGTACGTGTCCACCTGGAACAATAGAAAGGTGACTTTTGCAGCTTCAAGAATATGTAGTGACGCTTCAATTTAGAGCTGGGGCAGATAACCCATCTGATTACCTCTCAAGACACCCTTTAGGGACACTCTGATGAAAGGACAGGAAGTAATCGAGTTTGAAGGATACATCCACTTTATTTCAAAGGCCACCTTTCCAGCATCTATGTTTTTGCACCACATTTCAGGAGCCACATGTCTGGTTGAAGATTTGCAGCCAGCGGTGACTCAAATGCATTCTGGGAAATAGAAGGATCTGCTGACCTACCTGACTAATGGCGCAGGAGAGGTGCGTGAGCTCTTGCGTGGTCGATTATTGGAAGTGCACATGGAGCTATGCGTGTCTGAAGGAATGCTACTTCATGTCACCAGAATGTTCATTCCTCCAGTAATAGTATGAAAGGAAATATGATTGGCACATGAAGGAGATCAAGGAGTGATGAAGACAAAGGACAGACTCAGAGAAAAAGTCTGGTTTGGTTTTGTGGTCTGGAAAAGACGGTAGATGAAATGATATACATCTTCATGTGGTACAAGGCGAAGGCTACCTCACAAAGCCACAGCACATTGCATCCCCTCAACTGATTCCTAAGCTATGGCAGGTGATTAGTCTGGATCTTGGGACCAACACTTGGTAGAGGTATTGGATGAATTATCAAGGTACCCTGAGGTGGATGCTGCCATGTTAAAGGCAGCTGAAGTGGACCTGCAGGTGCTAGAATAATTTGTTGTGGCCCATGGGCTGCTAGATTTCACACAGTGAGACACTAGCCCCCCATTTCAGAGCACACACTTCAAAGAGCTTTCCAAAATACACATGGCATTGCACATAAGCACATCACACAATATTGGCCGTGGGCAAATGGAGATATTGAGAGATTTATGCACATTTCAAATAAGACATTCTGGATTGCATAGGAATAAGAGGTACCTTTGCATCTATTTCTTTCGGATGACTTACAGACCAACTCACCTTTCCAGTCTAGGGTTTTTATCAGCAGAAACATCCTGTGATGCACGGATGAAATCGACCATACTGGCTCATGGGTCTATGCCAGTCCAGAAAGTGGATGAAGTGGTGGCCGGGAAATCTCAGGAGCAAAACAACAGAAAGGAAACCAGAAGAGGGTGCAAACCGGTAAATAGTCACATCAGAGATAAAGTGATGATCAGCAATCAGTGGCAAAGTCACAAGTTGAACCTCCCCTTTGAAACTGTGCAATGGATAGTGACAACAAATATTGGTTCATGATTATGGCTAGCAGAATTGGCAGAAGAATACTGAGAATTACAAGTGGTTTTGCGAAGTAAAGTCAGAGAGAAGTGACCAATAGAGGAAGACTACAAATGATACAGAGAACGAGGAATGGGCAGATGGTACTCAAAGGTGATTTATGAAGCAGTCAGGTCATGATGTCAATGAAAAAAGAACACAGGAGAGGGGACTCCAGCTTTGGACTACTGAGAGATCAGCCGAAGGTTTAGCCCCCTGCCATACCGACATACATATCTATTCAGAAGCGTTCCCTAGCAGAACTCAGAAGTTACAAGATTATATATTAGTACCCGGCGGGATCATGGTTTCGGCCTCTCAACCAGTGAGGAGGCTCAGAACAGGGGCTTTACCAGATGGTAAAGCCCCCACTCTGAGCCTCCTCAGTGCTGGAGGCCAGCACCTTCCCCCGCTGGCTAACAGGTATGTGCTCACCTGCACCCCATGTCCACATCCCCCATCCCACCCATCTTCTCCACATGTTTAGCCCCCGGCCCCACTCACCTGCTGCTGCCTTCTCCTTCTCCTGCGTCGGGAACAGTAGTGTTGCTGACGCTTCCTGAAGCAGGACTAGCCGCCATGGAATGGTAGAAGGGACTGTTTGTAGTTCCCTTCTTACCGATCCATGGTGGCCATCTTATTTTGTAGTCTTTTTAAAGTTGAGAAACTTAGTAAAATATACTATTAGTACCCCGGTCCAACGTGCCAGGTGCTAAAAGCAATATTACCCTTTCAGGGGGGCATTACCGGGGCAGGTAATGCCCCGGGCTACGGTTAGCATTAAAGCCTTCGCTTTGCTTGGGCTTCTAACTGGCCTGGAGCCTCACCTGCTTACTTGCTAGTGCTCCCCCCGCCCCGAAAGGTAATATTGCTTAAGTATCTTAATAAGGTGTTTTAAATTAAAATGTTTGAAATTTCAATATGTTGTGGAGGGAAGGTAGAAGGGGGACACTTCCTGTGCAGGGGATGGGGTGTCAAAAGGCTATGTTATTAAAAGCTAGTCATCGGCAAAGCGTGGTGCTCAGTAATTGTTCTCCACAAAGATGACTCTGGCTAGTTATTGCAGCCTATGCAGACCAAAAACGAACTGTAAATGCTATATCTGAGAAAATCATGTTGATTTGGTTCGTTTACTGTAAAATATGCAGCTTAAAGACCGACAGATGACCTTTTTTTCTCTGAAGAATTTTTATCAGCATTTGTTTGCCACTCAGGAGGGAGAGCGTTCCAAACTAAGGAGGCCTGGACATTGAACGTAGTGCCACAAAATCCTTTGAGCTTAAATTTGGGTTGTTGGAGTCTCACTTGGTCTGAGGACCCGAGAGTGCTGAGTGGTTGGTGGACCTTAGTGCGATCAATGAGATACGAAGGGGCCACGTGATTAAAGCTTTTGTGACTCAGTGTTAAGGCCTTGTAAATAACGCAATGTTTCCTCAGGAGCCAATGGAGCTCCCTCCCAGCGTTGGTTATGTGAACTTGGCTTTCAAGACCCTGAGTGGCGGGCACTGCACTATTTTAAATCACCTGTAGTGCTGTGAAATCTGCCAGTGGGGTGCCCAGGAACAGACTATCACAGTAGTCCAGGCGCGAGTTCACCAGTGCTGAAGCAAGTAAACAGATATTCTTAGCTGACACAAAAGGGCGAATGTGGCAGAGGAGTTTATTAGCATAGCCACAGGAGGCCAGAAGGAGAGGGACATGAGGTTTCATAGTGAGTTCAGCACCGAACATGTCCCCAAGAGTCTTCCCGCTCTTGGCCACTGGGATGTTAGAACCAGCAATGTCGAAACTCTGATAGTCTGCAGGTGGTTTGTTTAGCCTATTCCATAGGCAACAATCAGAATTTCTGTTTTATCATTATTCAGGGCCAGAGCATTGGCTGCCATCCAGGCCTTAATGGTGCCATAGATCTCATTAAAGGTCGCTGCATCCTGTGCATAAGTGCCCAAGAGCTTTAGGACAACCTGGGTGTCGTCAGCATAGTTAGCATACTGAACACCCAGGTCGTCCATTAAAACCTGGGCATGTTTGGAAGGTGTTACTTGAACACATGCAACCAAGGTTCTAGATAAAATACCTACTTGCCCGTTGCACTTCTTGAAATCAGACCTTGCTTCCAACCATGAAAATACTGTGTATTATTTACACATGTGTCTGACCACATATGGCACCTGCACAGCTCATATCATGTGCTCACATGGGCTGCTTAATGTGAGAAGGTCTGTGCTTATTTTCATTTAGTAGAATTGCTATCTACAAATATCCAATAATGTTTGGATTGCAAAATGATTGCTGTTTAAAAGAAATACAATCTAATTGTACATGCCTCAATATACCGCAGTGAAAAATGAGAACTACATTTATACTCCCTACACATATTTTTGACTCCCAATTTTCCTCAAACTCCTATCTAGAGAATTTCATGCAAATATCTATTTACTTGGCACAATTTCTGTATTAGAAAAAGTTGAAGAGGTGAGCAAGATAGACCACGCGATATGTGCCTTCCTATGACCACCATTGCTTGCATTTGCATCTCACTAGACCATTAAGGAATTCTGCTACTAACTACATGCTTCCCACACAGTGCACTGACACCTGGATCTCCTTGGCCCACTACCAGAATACTGTACTTATCGCTCCCTTTTCTCGGCTGATACAGCCTTCCCATAAGCACATCTGGAATTATTTTGGCTCTAATTTATCTCCAATACTCTCTGGAAACAGTCTTCCGAATCTCTGTCTAATATTTCGCCATCAGGTGTCTCCTTGTCTTTCAACAGCAGTTGAAGTACGTGAACCTGCTTTCTCTACCCACAACACAAAGGGCCTCATTACACGTTATGCGGTAAACCATGGTGCTATTAGCACCATGGTTGCCGCCGGTACCATACCGGTACCACCATGGAGAAAAGGGAAATTACCACCCCATTCCAAGGTTGGCGGGGCGGTAATTCCCCCTTTCTCATTGGCCCTTCCCCATTCCCATTTTTGCCCCATAGGGCTCAATGGGAATGGGGAAGGAGCTAATTACGGTACCGCAAATTGCGGTACCGTAATTAGCACCAAGGTCCCTTTGCGGGTCCCAACTTTAACGTCTGGTCTACACCAGCCGTTAAGGTCGGGTCCCGCAAAGGAACCTCGTAGTAAGGCGGTAAGGGTTTACCGGTACCGGTGCCCTTACCGGTACCGGTAAACCCTTACCGCCTACCGTGTAATGAGGCCCAAAGTGAGGCATTTTAAGAAGGAGGAGAAGAGTGTGACAAAAATCCTTTCAATTATATAGGGCCTCATTACACGGACCATGCCGGTAAATTACCGGCACCGCCTTGGCGGTAAGGGGATTTACCGCCCCATTCCAAGGTCGGTGGGGCGGTAAATCCCCCTTCCGCCATTGCCCTTCCCCATTCCCATTTCTGCCCCATAGTGCTCTATGGGAATGGGGAAGGCGCTAATTACGGCACCGCAATTTTGCGGTGCCGTAATTAGCTCCGAGGTCCCTTAGCGGGTTGGTTTTTAACGCCTGCAAAAAGCAGGCGTTAAAGCACCAACCCGCTAAGGGACCTCGTAGTACGGCGGTAAGGGTTAACGGTCACCGTTGCCATTAACGGTGACCGTTAACCCTTACCGCCGTCCGTGTAATGAGGCCCATAGTCTTTCCTGTGCATATCTTTTCCTGTGAGGTTGGTGGACTTGAGGTGGAACGCTTTCCTGGTGCACCTGTAATTGATTGAGAACCAGGGTTCGAGCCAAGTGAACTTCTCCAACAACTGGGTGACTTCCAAAATCAAATAGTAACCAGGTGTCAATATGCCTGCTCCACCAATGTTATTATGTCACCCCGAATTGTAGGCCCTACGTAGGATGTGGTAATTTGTCTTTTTTGTTAGCAATGTATTCACTATTGCTTTTATTCATTCCCAGTTCTGTTTCAGTGTCAAAATATGGTCCAGAATGTATCAAGCCACTTCAAACATGAACATACGTTTTTTTAAATGAAATTGAAATATTGCAAAGTGCATGGAACTCTTCCTGTAACCTTATTAGGCAATATGAGCCATACCTGCCTAACCACCGGAATTTTTCCCGAGACTCTGGAATTTCAAGCATTTCTCTGGGTCTCCGGAAAAGTTCCTTGAATCTCAGGAATTTTGAGATTCTTTCCGGTCCCGTCATATTCTCGTAGCCAATCAGGTGGAGAATATGACGGGACCCGGCGCGAAATGTTTGTGCCCACTGCCTGCACCACTATAATAATAGTGCTTTCAATCCATATCATTGGATTGAAAGCACTATTATTACGGCGGTGGTGCCACGTTCATTTTGCTTACCATAGCACTGAAAATAATTAATTCAATGCTATAGTAAGCAAAATGAAGTCAGAGCAGCAGCCGAAATAATGCTGCTTTCAATCCATGTCAATGGATTGCACTGAAAATCATTTATTCAATGCTATAGTAAGCACACTGAGGGCACCAACGCAGCAATAATAGTGCTTTCAATCCAATGACATTTTGCTTACTATAGCATTGAATGAATGATTTTCAATGCTATAGTAAGCAAACTGAAGGCTCCAACAACCAAGTTTACCTTTTTGACAGGTGGGCGGGGCGTGTGGGCGGAGCCGTGTGCAAATGGGCGGAGTCTTGTGTCTGTGGGCGGGGCATACATCTCAGGAATTTTGATTTTCAAATGTAGGCAGGTATGATATAACCCGAGGAGGGGGGTCATTACCAGACCGGTAATGGCCCCCCTCTGAAGGTCATATTGCCATTAGTACCCCAGCACGTTGTACCAGGGTACTAATTGCAATTTTTCTCGAGTTCAGAAAATAGGGCTGTGACCGTTTCTCGACTCCAGAAATAAAAAAGCAAACAAAATGGCCACCAGGGATCGGGAGAAGGGACTACATATAGTCCCTTCTCCCTTTCCATGGAAACCATGGTCGGGACCAGCACGAGATGCACGCCACAATGTTGTTGTGATTACCATCAGTAAAGGCTCCTAAACGTGTGTTTATTTTATTGAAATTCTGCTGCGCCGGGTACAAATAGGTTATAAGTACCTGGTTCCATTCCAGTGAATGTGTTCACTATGAAGTACATTTAACACCTTACCACAGAAGCAGTTAAGTTCTTGATCGATTCCTCCCTGTCAGCACTGACTCTACTACTGGTTCTGCATAAATTAATGGCAAACATTTTTGTTAGTCTAACTGAAAAATAAAAAAAGATATTTGTGTGTTCTTGCGTGAACTTCCATCCATATAGGTGCACTTTTCTTCTTTGATTTTAGAATGGGAATCGAACCACTTCGGACTTGAGAAGGTGCTTTCAAATGCATTCCATGCCCGGAAAAAATCTGCCCTTCTTGGTGAAGTACTGTCCCCACCGCTGGATTGGGCTGATAGCGCTGATCACTTCAAGCTGCCCTTCCCTCCCTTTCCCGTTCACAGCAGACAGAGTCAGAGAGCTACAGTTTTCAGGCCCTGAATGACATCATGGGTACCTTAGCCGGCATTGTAGACCAGCATTGTAACAAGTAACCCCCTGCCGTATTTCGACATTAAAAAGTTAAGAATGTGCAAGACGGAACTATAATGAGTACGATAAATGAGTACCAATTTCGGTTGGGTGATATTGTATGTAAATATGTGCTCTGTAAAGCGCTTTGGATACAGGCGCTATATAAATAACACATCATTATCATTATCATTAACTACTGCTATTATTGCAAGGGTTTGCGCAGTGCTTACAACCAAGGGAGTGATGGGCAATTGCGGTTTCAACCCTGAATATAGTATGTCCCACGACCAGGCTTGACTCAATCTGACAGTACCAATATCTAACTAGAGACCAACATGTTCTAAAACAAAGAGTCGACTCTGCCATGCACATAGATCTCATTCGTTGATGGATACACTTTGGAACATGACAGGCCTGCCATGAAACGGAAGACACCTCAAAAGGTGAAGGGGGCGTGATTCCCCATGGGCCAAGAAACTCTGAGCTCCTCTAATGAAGAACAAAGTCCTTTTCACCACCATGGGTAAGTTGCTGCACTGCGCCGTGTGTCTACTTCCTGCCTCTTACCCCTTTGTAAACTACTGCATTTTAGATGTATGTGCCTTGGTACAGTACTTTTACTTGCATTCTTCGCATTACAGCCCTTTCACTTATGCGGTTGTCATTCATTTTCAATTGGCATGGCAGGGGTTAAATAGTGTCGGGGTAGACTACTGTGTTATGGTCTTCACATTCCAGCCCTTCTCGTAGCGAGTGTGGCATTCATTTTTATTGGCATTTAAAGGGGTTGAGACTGCACATTTTGATACTTTCAGGGGGCACAGTATTCTGTGTTGTGCATTTTTGTGAGGGCCAATGAGATGTGATGCTGTGCGTTTAATTTCTTTAAGACCAGCAGCTTTGTTCGCCCTACCAGTGCTGGACATGACCTCTGGGGGAGTTATTGTCACTGAATGAACCTATGGAGTAGGAGAAACACCAGGGGGATGACCATCCTCCCTACAATCTTAGCTTGTGGAAGACCGAATACATTATGCAATCAAGCAGATTGATGATGCAGCAGCTGATGCAGGAATGTCATTCATATGAAGGACTTTCAGGCGCCCACAAAAAGAGTAGCACCTGCAGGGCTGCTCCTACACCCTGCACTCCTGCATTCCTGGAAGCAGAGCATTTTGACAAATCTTGCAGCCCGGAGTGCTAATGGCCCCTACTAAGGGACAATATGCATCTGTAAAGTAAGGTGGTACAAAAGGTGTATTGGGAGCTGGCTGCACAGGTCACACTGCAAGAGGCAACACAGTCTAAAATGGATTTACAATACATCATCGAGGAAGAACCCGAGCATGAATATCCAATTACCATGACTTGTACCCCAGCATTCCATGATTATCACCCTAGCACCCTGAAATGTCACTGCCAGTGCTCTTCAGCCTTTGCCTGTAATCCCAGTGCCCCGTCCTCTCCTCGACACCCTGCCCACCCAATCTAACGATTGCTCCTTCCAAGAAACCCACCGTAAGACGAATCGCGCAACACTGTTGGGCTGTCTACTGGCTACCAGCAACCCAGTAATCCCAATCCTTCCTTGCAGCACCTCATACCGGTTGCTCTCTGTTGTAGGACATATCCCTAGAGTTCCACTCTGTCACAAAACGATCAGTACTGGATTTTAAAAAATCTCTCAGGCAGGTGACAAGACCTTCCTCCAAACCAGCCATCCACAGGAAAGTCACACAGTTGGGAAAAAGGTCAGGAGGAATGCCAACGGTTCTCTCTTCCAAGGCAATAAGAAAAAGAAGCAACAGAGGGTGAATTAAAAAAAAACAACAAAGATACATTAACAGTCCCTTGGCAGTTAGAGCCATCTCTAGGATCCTGAAAAGTGCGACAGCACTGGATGGGGAAAATTTGCGGGGTATGATGGAAACAACTGGCTGCCTCATGGTCTAATAGTGACAGTCCAGAGAGGTAATACAGTGAACTCCACAAAATGGAATCCGCCTAGAAGATAAACAATAGTCAGGAAATCCCACACGTTCACCAGAGTCCAATATGAGTCTACAGGGAGGATGACAGTCCAAAGTGGGGATCCTAATGGAAGCTGGAAGAAAGGTTTTCTTACCAAAAGAGTGGAAGGGTTCCAAAATTAGGTAAAGATTTCTCCAAAATGAATGAGGTCAAGAGCCGAGGACTAGCCAAACTGTGCCGAACACTGGGAACAGGTTCCCAAATCAGATCAGGGAGAAGCCAGAAACAATGCCAGGAATCGAGGGCCAGCCCAAGTTAAGCCAAAAAACCTTGACTGAAAAACCAGGACACTAGCATACACTTTGAAATGCAGAAATTATGTCAGAAATCCAGGGAACACCGAAATGAGACAACAACAGCAGGGATGCATTGAGATGCAAGTGGCCTCAGCTCCAGCCAGCTTTTACTTCCACGTCTGAGACACGTGACACCGCTGATATGAAAAAGAGGTGTGCATGTCCTCCGGTTGCAACTGCTGTGCAGAGGGTCTGGTAATTGTAGCTCTTTGACTGCAGATCTAGGCAATTACAAACGTACTGCAACAGAATTGATAATCTGCATTGTCATGTTCTGCTCTATATACTGTAGAAGTATTTTCTTGCTCCCGACAACTTGAAGGTCTTGGGTTGACACCCAGAGCATCTCACCGTACTGGTATTCAGTCACATCCTGTTGATCTGAATATCATCTGGTCTGTATTTGAGCTTTGAATAGCTGTTGTTTAATTTTTTCCTTTTGAACCTGTTCTATGTGTCGGACACATTCTTCTTCTGCGTATTTGAGTGTATTGATCAGCAGCGTTCATGGATGTTGCCCCTGAACCTCACAGAGTGGGGAAACCCTACGAACATTATAAAGAAAGTTGTTATGTACAAATACAGCAGTGCTGAGCAGTGAAAACAAGTTATATTGGTATTGTAAATATAAACAGTCCTGGTATTGTTCCAAGGTCTTGTTCACCCGCATGCTGTGTCCATTGGTCAGAGGGTGATGTAACATAGGCAATAAAACCTCGATTCCTAATTTGTGTATTTGGGTTCTCCAGAAATGAGATGCAACTTGTGTACATCTGTCACTGGTTGTGACAGAAGAGAGGCCATGCAGGCAGAAGATCTTCTACAATAGCAGTTTGGCCACATTGGATGCAGTTAGTAATCCAGAGCAAGAAGTGAAACGGACCATTTTTGAAAAGGTATCCGCTACAGCCCACAAAGTGTTTATTAATTTGGCCTCGAGGAGTCCTGCTTCAAAATAAATCGTAATCACATAGCACGGTTAATGAGGGATGGGCATTCATTTAAGTAAGTAAGCCCTTGGATTAACATTTCCCTTGTTCACAAATGGCACAGAACACAACATAATGAATCACATTCCTCTTCATGTTAGGTCGCCAGCACCAATGACAAAGGAAATCCCAGGTCTTTAGCTGTCCTGGTTGTCCCTCCATTTTCAAGCCTTGGCATCAATGGAGAACTAGCTCCGAGTAGCCCGAGACGGTAAACGCCATTGTTTCTGTATGAAAGGCACGCCTTGCTGGATGGAAGCTTCAAGCTCTTAGATATCTTCAGAGTGGGAGTAAACCTATCATTTGAATTGATTAACGAGTTCCAGAAAGGGAGTACAAGTGCACAGAAAATGTTTGGGTGCTAACATGTGCTCCTGATGTTTCAGTGGAGTTGCACCCCCTGCAAGGTGAGATTGCGCATCAGCCTTAAAATGCAGTACCCTACATCTGGGCTGTATTTGATCCCAAACAAAGTTGAATTCAGCGAAGAAGATATGCATTTAGTTTGTCTAGAATGAGTACATGTTGCAGTTGCTAATGCCTAAAGATTCCCATGTCCTGTGCCTACAGTGATCCAATGCTTAGCCCCTGATGTCAGCATTGCATCACGGCAGCATTGGTGGTTAGCAGTTCCTTTATCATCATTGTATGAAGAGGATCAGCGAGAATCAGTTTCCTCGTGTAGAAGAAGAGTGGATAGAGCCGCTGAGTGCAAGAACAAACCCGGCTTTGTAAATAGCATAGACAGAAGCATCAGCTTCTACTATAAAAGGAAGGCCCCCGATGTGGATGCTTGAGTAAGAGAGCATTGGTGAATGCTCAGTTGAAGGTTTCAAAAGGCGCGTGTTGGCCTCATCGTTCCATATAATGTAACACAGAGGTTGTTCCCAGTGCATTTTTATTTTCAAAATATAATGTTGCTAATTAATCATATTACCATTAAATGGAAGAATTCGGGCAATCAACGCAATTATATCATTCTGTCTTTCAGAAAACATTAATTTAATTTACAAAAACATAGAGCTTTGTTAAGATTTCCTTTATTTACAATCTTTAATTAATAGTACAGAAATATTTATAGTGAAACAAGTTTTTTATGAAGCATACAAGTAAATAAATTACCAAAATCAAGGTGCATCAAGAACACATTAATTAAAGCACATTTCATCAACACACATTAAATTACCAGATAAATAATACAATGTATACAATCATGGAACATCAGATCCAGTAGATGTGAAGTTACATATACATAAATTTCTTTGAAGTCCATACGTGGTAGGTTCAAAGATATTTTTTTGCATATCTGTTGAAGGATCTTTTTTTTTAGAATAGTATAGTTCTCTCTTACATTCAATAGATCAAACACCATCTGTTTGTATTGTGTCTTCTGCATGATCAGACCAGAATCCCTCCTGCTTTGTCTGCGGGTTTGTTACTCAAAGAGTTCAGTGCTTGGTGGCGTGCCGTTGCGTGGTGACGTCACCACGTAATTCAATGCGCTTAGGGTATTTTGCCTGCAATTGTTTGCGTTCTTCGATCCTAAGCCATCACGTTCCATTTCCATTGTTACTCCACATCTAATTTTGAGGTAGGACCAGATTCTTAATACCATTTATGTATACATATTTACATACATTTATAAGACGTCAATGCTCCTAGCAATAAGAAGAATTCAACATAATTATTTTGTTACCGCAATTACTAGCAGAATTGTATGTCCGCAGCCAAGGGATGGCCAAGATGGCCCGAATTTGAGGAGCTGCAATCAGATCGGAATCCAGTAGTTATTGGTGGGCTTGATGACCCTCCTTACTGAAAGCTATGGTTTCACTCTGAACAGGATCAGAAGTCAGAGTAGTGCCATCTACTGATGATACAGATTCATGGATTGGCTTTCATATAGTAGATATAAGGTCCTGATGTACAAAATGCAAGTCCATATAATGGCCGGTCGCTCTAGAACCCACTAGTAGAGTGTGGAGTGGAATGATTCTGGACCAGAAATGTGTAGGATGCTTGCACAAACAAATGGCAAACTTTAGGTGAGAAAGAATAGGCAGTCCCTTCAGTGAACATGCTAGTCCATGAAACCTTTCCTATTATCATTTACCGAGAGGTTCTTTTTTGTGTGGGGAATGTACAAATATATTGTCCTGCCTTACCGGACTATAGACATGAACCTGATTTTCATCTCTGAACCATCTCGTCCATTTTCAATGATGCCCGAATGCCCTGGTTCCTAGGAGGACCCGGGGAGGGATCCTGTGATGCTTATGGTTGTGCGGGGAAGTGGAACCCAGCAGGCTTCAAATCCCCTTTACACTTGGCAGTATGGACGTTGGGCGTCCACTTTTAGTACTGGGTCTAGGAGTTCAGGAAAGGAAGTGGGCATCAACAGCACCTTTGCCGTGAATTATTTAGGGTGTTATGTAAACATTTGTAAAAATAGCTGCTTTCTTGTTTTTGGGCCATGTGGCCTCTCCCACAAGCTGATTGAACTGAGCAATGTAGTGATATGATATGATTGGTTATTTATAACACGCTTAAAACCCAGAGGTAGCGCGAACCCGGGGATCGAACTTGTGTTGCTCTCTGTCGTCTTGCTTCCAAGGTGAGCATGTTGCCCCTGAACTATCCTCCAGAGACAAGTGTCGTTTTGCATTGGCTCAGCTTAGGAAATTCCAAGTAATTGGCCTGGCCTTACGTCTTGCTCCTACAAGCATACATAAGCTTCCACATCATATTGTCTATCTATATCTATGTATTGTTTGTATATGTGAAACAAAACCAACAACACAAGACAAAAAGAAGCAAGCCTAGTCTAACAAAGCATTGGAGGAGGCGTGTTTTGATCCCTGCTGCCTTGACTGCTCCCTGTTAGGATGTGAAAACATAAAAATAATATGAGGCCGGGAGGCCCAAAAGAAACACACCAACACAGGTTACAAAGAACATACAAGTGCTTTATTTAAAAGCTACAACAGTTACTAAAGTCAATTGACAAACGGATAGCTATTCGGCTCTCAGAGTAACGTAACGAACTTCAACGAAGGTTTGATGCATTAGTAAGAGAGACCGTACATTTGGAATACTTGGGTCTTTTATATGATTTGTCCAGCCCTTGGCCAACCCTCTCGCGGGTTAACCATTCCTGGGATCGGGCCTAAGGGTTTCTAGCCAGGTCAATCCTATAATTTATGCAATTTGATTAGTTTTGCTGATATAGTTGTACATTTACACGTAGGTCAGCAATAGGACAAGGTCTCAGTTCGCGACCCCAAAAAGTGGCCTGCAGGCATATTAATTATTCGTGTGTACGGAGGTCACAACGGCCAGAATCTTACTCAGAATGTCATTCGGCCTCCATTTTGATGTGCAGGGTGACTTCCACAGTACAAGAGAACCTAAAATGGCGGCTTAATCCAAGATGGCGACTTACATTACTTTCTCTAAGGTCAAGACCTTGCCGCGGAGTTTATTCGCATCATGTTTTAGACAACTTGGCATAGGCCAATACACATACAATTGCTGCGATAGGAGGCATAATTTTATTTCAATTCCGACAGACCCTCCTTTTGGCCTATGCCAAGTGCTAATATAATTTCTAATACTTTTGCAAATACCTCCATGAATTGTCGTCCATACATCCTGAATCATTGTCTGTAATGTCTATAGCCATTAGGTCGTTCATTAGAACCTCTTGTAACACAAACTCTTTAGATGCTGTATCTGGGGCATACATTCTGTGCCCTACTGTGCTCACTGCTTGAGCACAACATCCCCCTAGCATTACACATATACCCGGTAGACATTGAAAACAGCAACAAACGAATAGCAGGATCCCCAAAATAACCAGAATGTCAGAAAGCACCTTCCAACCCCAAGATCGTAAAGAATCCCAGAACCAGGCGCTAATATCCCACAGGAACATGCACTTCAGAACTAAGGATGTGCAAGTTCTGTATTGCTTTGACAATTGTTGGTGAGGAATCTGGTGCGAAAACACAACAAGCGGATCGCACTAATTTGCATACTCCACCACGTTCTGCCAAAATGACATCTAATGCCATTCGATTTTGGAGTGCTACCAGTCTAATTGCCTTTTGTTCTAGTGTCATATTTTAGAGTATGCCCGTGGTCCGGTTGATTGTTCTCTCCAGTACTCTTGCTAGACCCCTAATATTTTCAGAGTTTGCTATCTGTCCCGAAAAAGGGCACAACTGATTTTGCTATATCTCCCAATACCTGCCCAGGGGTATCTCTGTTCTCGTCCCGCCGTGGGCGAGCCTTAGAAACCTCCAATGTACTAGCTACAAAAACCCCAGGTAGCAGGATTCCTAAATAACAGGTTCCCTGCCAATCCTTGGGCAACCAGGGAAATGCTGAACTACCACAAACAAAATAAACAGGCCCCCCTACATACAGAGGCCTGTTCTCTCCAGTCAAATTTACAATGTTCATACAACCTTCAAAATCTCCCATTGGACGAGTGCCATTTCTTTGTACACAAAAGGGGACTGAATTAGGGCTATGATTAATAGAGTAGGAAGCAGGCACGGCGTCCTTATTGCCTATCGGAGCCATTTTAAAGGAAATTAGAGTTTGAAAGGGAAGAAATAGTTTATCAGACGGCCTAATAGAAGCAACATTAGGTTTACTTCTATTTGCAAAAAGCGAGCATCCCAGGGGAGTCAATTCTCGTTTCTCAAAATCATTTAAATTAGTTACATCAAAGTTCCCTGAGATGCTATCATTCCAACGGCCAAAGAATAGTGCTCTAAGAGAGGCATAGCAAGCAGTCGTTAAAGGTAAAGGGTGAATATACCATCCTAGCCCCTTCCCATGTTGCGGTAAATGGGTACAAATCCAACAATTACTCTTATTAAAAATGGCATGCGTTGCATTCATTACTATCATTAAAGTATTATTATGATACTTTCGTCTATGCTGGGAGTCTCTAGGTGACAGAGTGTGAAGGTGTACAGAGGGAGTCAAAGCAGTAGGTACAATCTCAATTGGCAGTAGAGGTTTTAGAGGGTAAATTTCTTCAAAGTACCAAAGTCCCACAGCAGTAATCACACAAATACCAATTATTATTAACACAACACAGCAATACGTTTTCGGGGCCCAGGCACATTGTTCGTTGTCCGAGTTGGTCACCCCCCTATTTACAAGTCCAGTGCGGGGAGCAGCGGTGGAGGTGACAGGCATTGCAGTTTCTCAATCGACGACCCCAATGTTCGTTGCTGGCGACACTACGGTTGCGCGACTTATTAGTCCTTCCCAACCCTAGCCAGCAGAATCCCTTTTTTCCCTTTTGTTCGAAAGGAACTTTCTTTTACAAGAGAAAACTTTCAATCACTTCTCCTTTCCAAATGCACGGAAAGACCTGTGCCGTAGTTCTATTTTCTTCGTCGAAGGTCGTACCTGGTGGTACCCAAAACTGTTTGATCCGAAAATAAGGCGTCGTCACTTCCTGAGGGAAGCGACGTATCAGAGGCGACGGAAGTCGCAGAACTTGAAACAGTGTTTTCCGGAAGTGACTTTTCAAAAGAGTGCAGAGACGAAATGGACTGTTCCCCAAGCTCCACGGGCTCAGAGAAATTCTCCGACGCACTCACAGCGCTGTTTGCTACTCCAAGATCAGAGACTGTAGGATCAGCGAGGGGTTTTACTTCTTCTGTAACGTGTGGCGTCGGGTGAGGAAGTTTCTTGACATGCGTCGCGTGGATCCAGTGTTTTTTCCCAGCCACCCGCACTGCTGTCCGGGTGACCAACAGCACCTGGTAGGGTCCCCTCCAGCGAGGAGCGAGACAGGAAGACCTTTCGTAGGCCTTAACTAGGACCCAACTTCCAGGCTGAATATCGTGTCCTGGGCCCGTGAACCGTACAGGTAAAGCTGAGTAAACCTGATGATAAATAAAATACAGGTTTTTAGTCAACTGGTTGCAGTAGTCTACAAGCAATACATTTTCCACCTCCCTCAGGGCTTTAGGCTTCGGAAGACCCCAAATGTTAGCAGGTCTCCCCATCACTACCTCGAATGGAGAAAGCCCAGTCTTGGTTTGAGGTGTAGTACGCATGGCTAATAATACAATAGGTAAGGCATCTGGCCATTTCAATTTGGTATTGGTACATGTTTTTGCAAGCTTATTCTTTAAGATACCGTTATGTCTCTCTACCAACCCAGCACTTTGAGGATGTCTAGCTGAGTGAAATCGCTTTTCAATATGTAACGCTGTGCATATCTGCAAAATTACTGCTGCAACAAAATGGGGACCATTTTCCGACCAAATTACCCTTGGGAGCCCAAATCGTGGAAAGAATTCTTTTACCATAGTCATGGCAGTAGCATCTTTAACGGGGAAAGCCTCGACCCATTTACTAAAGGCACAAATAATCACAAGAACATATTTTAGATTGTTACACCCTTCCATCTCAATAAAATCAAAGTGGATGACCTTGAAGGGGACAGAAGGGGGCCCAAAGCTTCCCCTTGGAGTTACTGTCCCCTTCCCCACTTTGTGCTGTAAGCAAATCATACAATTCTGAACATATCGTTGTGCAGTCTTCAGAATTTTGTCATTCACCCAAACTTGTTCTAACATTTTCGTGATCTGCTGGGCACACACATGCGTAGGACCGTGTGCCATCGTAACCATTGCCAGCACATATGAATCAGGGAGCAACCATTTTCCTTCAGATGCATCCACCCAACACCCATCATCATCTAGTTTCCCCATTCCTTCGGCCCACCTTTTAGACTCTTCTATTGTGGCATCAGTTTGAATATCTCGCACAGACCCAATACCCTCATCCATTACATAGGCATCTTTTGTTTCTCTTAGAGCATACATGTCTGTGCTAAGCTCTGTGGCCGTTTGCCTGGCTATCTGGTCAGCGAAAGCGTTCCCTTTTCCCACATCATCTATGATCTTCCGATGTGCTGCACATTTCATGATCGGTAACTGCCTAGGGAGTGAGAGTGCTGAGAGCAATTGCACTATCAGGGGACCATGCTGGATCTTGGTCCCATGTGAAGTTAGGAACCCTCTTTCCGACCAGAGCCTCCCAAAGTTGTGAGCCACCCCAAAGGCGTACTGGCTATCAGTATATATGTTTACTATACGCCCTTCGGAGAGTTCACAAGCTCGGGTCAATGCTAAAATCTCTGTGGTCTGCGCGGAGTTATACGAAATTCTCTTAGTTTCAACAACCATACTCAACGTAGTAACTGCGTAAGCAGCTGTAGATGTACCATCTGGAATTTTGAAGCAGGAGCCATCACAAAACAGCTCCCCTTCTGCATTGTTTCCTGTTCAGTGGTATACAGGCAGTCATGTAATTCTTCGTCACCGCAAACAGTATTTTGCGAGAAAGGTAGGAGTTCAGCCGGATTAAGAACACAACACCTCTTAATTTGAATGTGAGGGGCAAACAGAATTAATTCATACCTTGTTAGCCGTGCAGAGGTGAGGTATTGCGTTTGGGTTTTGTTCAATAGGATATCTACAGAGTGAGGTATCATCAAAATCAAATCATGGCCAAGGACCATTGCCTCACTCTGTTTTACGGACGCGGCAGCAGCAGCGACAGCTCGCAAACATCTTGGCAAAGCGCATGCGACAGGATCAAGGGCGGAGGAGTAGTAGCCGCACGGCCTATTCTTCCCTCTGTGTTCCTGTGTTAACACAGCCAAAGCACATCCATCACATTCATGCACAAACAACACAAAGGCCTTGTCATAATTTGGAGTACCCAGAACCGGTGCAGAGCATAATGCGGTTTTGAGAAGTTCAAATGATCGTTGATGTTCCGATTTCCATGGCAGTGGCAGAGAAATACCCTTCTTCGTCAAAGCCAACATCGGTTTTATCACTAGTGAAAAGTTCGGGATCCACAACCTACAGTAAGAAGCCATACCTATTAAGGCTCTGACTTCCTTCTGTGTATTTGGAACAGACATGCCAGAAATGTGTTTTATTCTTTCAGGTGTCAATCTTCTCCCCTCCTTTGACAGGAGGTAGCCTAAATAGGCGACCTCCTGACAACAATATTGAAATTTTTTGAGCGAAGCTTTATGACCATGTTTAGCTAGATGAACAAGCAACAGTACAGTGCCTTCTTTACAAGCACTTTCAGAATCTGCAGCCAAAAGCAAATCATCGACATACTGAAGCAGTGTACAAGTAGGTGGCAATTCAAGGGTGTCGAGCTGCTCTTTCAAAGCTCTACTATAAATCCTTGGGCTTTCAGTATACCCTTGAGGTACCCGAGTAAATGTAAATGAATGTCCCCCCAAGGTGAACGCAAACAAATATCTACTCTCTTTGTGTATAGGAATGCTAAAGAAAGCATTTTTTAAATCCACAACGCTGAAATGCGCAGCCGTAGCAGGGATCATTGTCAGTATCGTTGTTACATCAGGCACAATTGGAAATTGTGGGGCGACACCTCTGTCAATAGCACAAAGATCAATTATGAACCGGTATGGGATCGCATTGTCGCCTTTCTTATATACAGGCAAAATCGGGCTGTTACATAAACTACCTGCAATCTCCTCGATCACCCCACGATGCACAAAATCGGAGACAATGCACTTCAAAGCACGCTCGCCCTCAACTGATATTTTATACTGCGGAATGTGTGGTAATTTAACTCCATGTTTCAAACTATTTTAATGGGCTCAATCTGTAGTACCCCGACATCATTGTCGTCAACCGCCCATAAACATTCCGGAACAACGCTAAACTCAGGAGGCAATGGTCGAGTCAAAAACTGAGAATTGGGAAGTTGCTGTGGTGAAACCGTCAATCGCACTCCATCAGAGGAACAATGAATTACTGCATTCAGTTTCTTTAACAAATTTAACCCCAGCAAATTCTCTCCACAGTTCGAAGTCAGAAGGAAAGGGCAATGGTCCGTAAAGGGACCCAAAGAAACAGACACCGGCGAACAAACCGGACAGACAATTGGTATACCAGAAAACCCTACAGAAACATTTGTTTGCCCTGACAGTGGAATGTTTGGAACCCGAGAATGATCAATGGAGCACTTCTGTGCTCCAGTGTCTATCAAAAACTGGTGTTTCCTATTCCCCACTAACAATTCAACGTAGGGGCCTTTCTGATTAACGGGAATAGGTGAAGGTTCCAAACCCTGCTTCGGGCAGTCCTAACAAAATAAAATGTCGTCGGAAGGAAGCTCTTCAGAAAGGTAGGCAGCAGAAGGGTGATCAAATATGTTTCTCGAGTCCACACTCGAAGTCTGATTTTCCCGTGAAAAAGGTTGCTGAGGGTCTTGTAAAAACTGACCTCTATCAGGACCCCCTGCTCCAGGGCGACTTCTAGGTCGTCTACCCATACTCCCAAACGCATTGTTTGACCTTTGTCGAAGGACAGGCATTGTGCTCGCCAATGACCTTCCTGGCGGCAATAGGCACATTGATTAATATTCACAGAACCCAAAGGAGCGTTTCCTTTTGGGACATACTGACCTCTGGTCTGTGTCGTACCTCCTCTGGGGTTTCTAACAATTTGTTGTAATAATACTTTAGTCTTCAGATCTCCTTTCCTCTTCTCTATTTTCTACTTTTCATTATTAACACGGTTCTCATAGTACTGAGCCATGTGCAAAACTTCAGATTGAGATTTTGCCTACCAAGCGCTCTCAGAGGACATAATCTGTGACTGGATGTCGGGCAACAATCCACGTACAAATTTGTCCACGAACAACCTTTTCCCAGACTCTGTACCCAAGTCCTGTCCACTGAAGTCAGAAAATACCTGTTCGAATCTATTAAAGAATTCGGTGGCGCCTTCAGTTTTTCCTTGAACACAGGCCGTAAGCTTGTCCCAAATAATTCTTTTCTCTGGAATTATAGTTTTTAATTTTGCGATAATTCTATCAGGCAAAGTAAGTATTACCTGAGGTGGTTTCTCACCAGCTGGTCTTTCCCCATCAAACCTGGTCATGTTAGCCCACGTATCTCCCAACCCTGGCACATCGTCTATTGTCTGAACCTGCTTCCATACATCTACGGGTAGGAGTACAGGAAATAGCAAGTCAATATCACTTAAGGTGAACACAAAGGACTGCAAGACGGACTCTATCTCTTTGTAAAACACTGTCGGGTTTTTCCTGATATCGGGAACTGATTGTTTAATAGTGTTCACTTCCTGTCGTGAAAACGGGACGTGAACAAATTGTGATACATAATGCGCAGGGATATCCACTGCGGGTGCACCAGTCCCAGCGTTAGCAGGGATGTCAACCTTTGGGACAAATGTCGGAGGAACCTCTCTCATAGGCAACTGAGATATAGGTAATTCCAACCGCTTACTAAGCAACAGAGCCAGGTCGAGCGCTAAGGCAGTCGAAGAAGTGTCGGGCGAAAAAACCCTTTTACAAATTCCCAACAACTCTATAGGACAACTAACCTTCTTCCTTACACATTCTTCCTGCAGGTACTGTACCATTACCTGAATCACCTTCCTTTGCATTTCTACTGTATACTGACTATACGTGTCATATACTTCATCTGGCGGAATCGATGAATCCGAGATCCATCGAATCGCATCTTTGGTATAAAAAAACGTACTTCCTCAGGTGCCAATCCACGACACGGAAGGAACCGTTTCTGCACATACATACTGTCGTCTTCATCATCCTCATCTCGTGACTTTTCAAAGTCCCTCCTATACTCAAACAATCTTTCAACATGACCATGTACTTTCTCCTCTGTGTCCCTCGAAAGTGCTAAAGCATTTAGATCCCTCACCCCTTGTGGGAGATCCGAATTTTGTAATCTACCCCACATCACACATAAATGAGTCCCCAAACCTTCGATAAAAACATTTTTCTCGGGAAAACTATTCAAATTTGATAATGTAGAAAAAACATTAACTTGATCACCTTTCTCCATACAGTGCTGAGCCCATGCAAACAATTCCCGTTTCTTATCTGCAGAAACAGTATTACGAGTGACAATCTTTGACCCCGCACCTTGATCAACTTCAGTCAATACGGGACCACTCGGGAGCGGAGGTGCGGGTAAATTTAATAAGGATGCAACTATCGGCGAAGGAGGAAGGGGTGGTGCGACAGGTGGAGGAACAACAGCTAGAGGAATAGGAACAATAGGTTGTACAAGGGGAGCAGGAATAACAGCAGGGACAACAGTAGGAATGGGCAGAGCACCCGGGAGAGGATCATACGGAGGTGGCGCAGAGGCACCAGGCCTGCGTTCGTTTAACAATTTTTCAATGAATTCCTCAGAAACATGGAAATCTTTAGAGGGATACATTTTCTGGATTCCGAGTGAAAAAGCCCTATCCATATTTTTAACTGACTGTGAATGTTTTTCCTTATCATATAACAACGCTTTTTCGGCATTTGTTTTATGACGGCGTGCATGTTTATCCTACTTTTAAGCTGCTGTAATGCTTCTTTTTTTCCAATTCTGCAAAACATCAAAGGCTGCAGGTCTGGCCTTCTTTTTTAGCAAAACCGATTCTAGGTATTCAATACGGGGGATCTCAAAACTACCATTGATTGGCCACTGAAATTTGGAGGCATGTCTGGTTGTCTGTGCCAAATATCATTAAATACTATACTTCCAATGCCATACTTACAGTACATAGTACATGCCGGCGACCCCTCCTGTGGTGCCGGGCGGCTAAATTCCAAAGATTGTCGATCGCTGCGGAACAGAGCCCTAAAGCAGCTAGACAATTTCCCAGGCATTTCACAAAAAATTGGTGTTACCTGGTCAATAATTTTGTCTGCAGATACAATACGTAAAATTCAAATTGTCAGGGTTAAATTAAGAGCCGGGTCACGACTGCACCTGACCAAACCTAAGGAGGACGGTACGGTTTACCAAAGAACTTACCTAACGAATTTTACCTTGTGTTTGGTGGTTTCGACAAATCTGCCCGCCTCAAAAAATGAACCCTCGTCAAGATGCCGTGTCAGACCACACGACTATCGTCCAAGGATCGGATCGTGCAGCGCTGCCGAGGTATCGCGTCTCGTTCGGTCAGGCCCGCAGTATCACACCGTCCGATCCCGGTTCGATAGTCTGCGTCAACCTTCAATGATCCGGCATCAATCTTGAGGGTCCCTGTTCAGGCGGCAACTGTGAAAACATAAAAATAATATGAGGCCGGGAGGCCCAAAAGAAACACACCAACACAGGTTACAAAGAACATACAAGTGCTTTATTTAAAAGCTACAACAGTTACCAAAGTCAATTGACAAACGGATAGCTTTTCGGCTCTCAGAGTAACGTAACGAACTTCAAAGAAGGTTCGATGCATTAGTAAGAGAGACCGTACATTTGGAATACTTGGGTCTTTTATATGATTTGTCCAGCCCTTGGCCAACCCTCTCGCGGGTTAACCATTCCTGGGATCGGGCCTAAGGGTTTCTAGCCAGGTCAATCCTATAATTTATTCAATTTGATTAGTTTCACTGATATAGTTGTACATTTACACGTAGGGCAGCAATAGAACAAGGTCTCTGTTCGCGACCCCAACAAGTGGCCTGCAGGCATATTAATTATTCGTGTGTACGTAGGTCACAACGGCCAGAATCTTACTCAGAATGTCATTCGGCCTCCATTTTGATGGGCAGGGTGACTTCCACAGTACAAAAGAACCTAAAATGGCGGCTTAATCCAAGATGGCGACTTACATTACTTTCTCTAAGGTCAAGACCTTGCCGCAGAGTTTATTCGCATCATGTTTTAGACAACTTGGCGTAGGCCAATACACATACAATTGCTGCGATAGGAGGCATAATTTTATTTCAATTCCGACAAGGAGGCAAACACTCACACCACTTCACTACTAATGCAGAGGCTATGAAGCCAGCTGTAACACAGCAAGGCACATCAACATGCATCACTATGCGCTCAGTGTTAAAAACCATGCACATGAGCAGAAAGGTTTGCATGCAGCTCCACACCGAGGAGAGTGGAGAGGTGCTGTTACTTTCTCTTTAGGCCTATCACAATGTTAATGTTAATGTTAATGTTAAAGGATATTTGTACCGCGTATTATCACCACCGGAGTGGTCCCCTGGTCTCTGGTGGCTCTGAAAAAGGGAAGGGGGGGATGAGTTAGTGGGAATAAGCTGGAAAAGTGCAAGAGAGCAGTGATGTGCTGTTGGCAGCCTCAGCCCGGTGGGTCCGTTGGCTGGGCTTGGGGTGTTTTACCGTCGGTAGTCGTCATGTGCTGTTGTGCGAGTCTATGGGCCTCATTACGAGGTCGGCGGTAAGGGGTTAACAGTGCCAGAAATGATGCTGGTTCCGTAAACCCCTTACCGCTGCATTACGAGGTCCCTTAGCGGGAGCCGCTGAAGGACCAGGGAGCTAATAACGGGCCCGTTATTAGCTCCCACCCCATTCCCATTGAGCCCTATGGGGGCTCCAATGGAAATGGGGATGGGTATTTTGAATGAGGAATTACCGGATCCTCCAAGGTTGGAATGGCACGTTAATTCCTCATTCAAGGAACCTGGACCCGGACCCGAGTTTGGAGGCAGCCATGGCGCTAATAGCACCATGGCTACCTCCAAACTTGTAATGAGGCCCATGTGTGATTTGTTTTGTTGTTGCAGTGTAGTGAAGTTTGTGCGTATTGTTGTGTTTTAGGCTTGTGGTTGTGTTTGGTTAGAGTTTGAGAGGTGTTTGCAGAGGGTGAAATTGTTAGTGGATTGGTTAATTGGCATTTCTGTCCTTGCAATTATGTCTAGGTGTGATGCTTGCTATCATTCACTATTCCATCTGAGTGTTGCACTTGCTAATCTTCAGTATCCTATCTAGATGTGAGGCAGGCTAGTGATCACAATTCCATCTAAGTGTGGCACTTGGTAACATTCAGTTTCATTAAAGTGTGGCGTATGCTAACATTCATAATCCTATCTAGATGCGATATAGGCTTAAATTCAGAACATTTCAAAAAAGGTAGCAGGCGCTCCTCTCCAGAAAGAACATGGCATGATAACCTGTTCTGAGATGAGAGTTTGCAGCAGACGCAGGCTAAAGTTCAAAATACCCTCTAAGTGTGGCATATGTTAACATTCATAATCCTATCTAGATGCGATGCAAGCTTGGTTAAGGATTCCATCTAATTGTGGTGCATGCTAACATTCATAATCCTATCTAGATGCGACACAGGCTAAAGTTCAGAATACCCCCTTAGTGTGGTGCATGCTAACATTCATAATCCTATCTAGATGCGACACAGGCTAAAGTTCAGAATACCCTCTAAGTGTGGCATATGTTAACATTCATAATCTCATCTAGATGCGACGCAAGCTAGGTTAATGATTCCATCTAAGTGTGGTGCATGCTAACATTCATAATCCTGTCTAGATGCGAAGCAGGCTAAAGTTCAGAATACCCTCGAAGTGTGGCACATGCTAACATTCATAATCCTATCTAGATGCGACGCAGGTTAAAATTAAGAATTTCATCTGGGTGTGGCACATCCTAACATTCATAATCCTATAATCCTATAAAGATTAACTCCACAAAGACCACTCAACCAGACAGAGGGTCTCCTATGGTGGCAACGGGTGCATCCGGTGTCTGCCAATATTTATTTATTTATTCATTTATAGAGAGCACCTAACCCTTAGGCATCTGGGCGCTTATGCTTAGGTTGCGTTAAATGACAAACTTCAGTGAAAAGTACTGTAAACCAAACCAAATGAATAGTGTCACATGGTGATCCTATGTTCTATCGATTTGCACAGAGGGCTCTCACTGCTGAGTTACACACACTGCATCTCCGGTCTGTGTGTAAATAATAGCTAGACCACCCACCTGGCACCCCCTCATCAGCGAGATTAATGTGGATGTTACAGTATTAAACACAGCCATAGTGGTCTAATGTTATACACATAGGTGAACGTCTACTTTTCTTGAAGAGCAAATTCACAAATGCCGCTTCCAATTAGTTGGGCTCATGTGCCAGAGAGCTGGGTGTCCTTGCGATCATTTCAAGCAAACGATGACTTGGGCAGATGGCGCGGTGCTGTGCAGGGAGCACGGGCTGTGTGCATGCTGCCATCGCGTTCCCACGGGCTCTGCCTTCCTGGAGCGTCACGTTATAGTACTGTACGTGTCACGAATGTTCATCAGTGCAGGTGTCATGGATCAAGTGTCAGAAGCACTGGATGGCCATGCAACCATGAGCACAATCAGAGAATTATCTGCTATGGAAATGTGATTAGGGAGATGGAAAAACAAAACAATATATGTAAATTATAGAGCAAAGAGTGGCAGAGGAACTGCTTTTTTCTGGCAGTAACTATCTTCATCATTTCTGTGCCGGAAAACAATATTTAGGTCTCTGAACACAAAATCTGTCAAGTACATGTGTTACCAGCAAACAGGCAACGATCGTGGTATTGCTGCTAATAGCAGATTTGAACTGATGCCTTTATGCAAGTTTAAGCAACAAGCTCAACAACATCTTTAATAAAATAAAAACCTGCATTGGGCATATTCAAGTTCACCAAAATGAATCATCATCTACAGAAACACAGAGGACAGAAAAATGCAAAATCACAAAAGGAGGATAAAAACAATTCAAAGATACTTCATAAATCCTTCACTGGGAATAGACTCCAAGGGGCCTATTCATCCATTTGTCCATTATTACATTTTACATTTTGCTGATCTATTCTAAATCATACATCTGGAATTCACAAAGATTCATAAATATTCAGGGAAGTGTGAGTAAGAGTAATGTGTAATTATATATTCCCTTGCTGTGCCTATCCAGATGTAATGTTGCCTGGAAAATGTTGCCAACATAAAATGACCCCACAATGATGTTGCCAGTAAAAACGTTCTCATGGTAATAATGTTGTCAGAAAAAAATACTTGCAAAAGTCACATTTTGAAAAAAGAAAACCATTCAACACTAACCCCCAAATGGCTACAACTGTAGTCACTATTAGGCCATAATGATGTGATTGGTGGCTCTACCAGATGATAACGGCCTGCAACCGAACTTAATATTGCAAGAACCTCTCACGAGGGAAACAGGCCGCTATCACCTGATTAGTTCTCCCAATCCCATCATTATGGTTTATACCATCCCAGCCCAAGGTCCCGGGTGCTACGGATTCTTTTGTTGTAAATAACTAAATAACTACAGCCCGTCCAGGATATGTGGCCTGCGTGTTTTCACAATGAAGCCCAAAAATATAGCCGCCAGATACACAGTAGATGATAGCTGTGGTGAGGGGAGTTTGTTTTCTATTTCGAAAGTGACAGAGAAGAAAGGGAGCAGAGAGAAAGGGACATAAGTGCAACCTGGGGGACAGGGGAGGATGGGAGTGAACGCGGGGATACATAGTTGAGGAGTCAATGAGAGGCAGAGCAGCCATTATGGTTCCTGGGAATGTGTGCATGTATGTAATAGCCATGATCCAAGCAACCTAATTGGCTGCCCAGCCAGCTCAGGGTGCTAATAGTACATTGATACATTCATAGAATACATTGGGAACATCTGTTAGGAATGAAAACAAAAGTTTTGTTTGGAGACCTTTTGCTATGGAGACAACATTTTCGTTGGTGACCCTTTTGGGTAATATTTTCACTGTAGACACTTACAGAGAAGATTTTTTCACATAGAACCTATTTATACATTTTGCAAATTTGACTATTGACATGCAGCTTTGTTTTTCAGAATTGGCTCCGCACAACATCCACAACTTCTTGATATTGTTACTTGGTTACATGTCTTTTCATCGAAAGATGTACATCGAGGTGATGTTCCATTAAAACTTTTTTAGTGAAAGATGTTTGAACAAATTTCCATACATAAAGTAAAAAGTGTTCACACATCGAAACGCTTTCATTGAATAGAGTTTCGTTATATAAACACTTTTCATTTTTTTAATGGAAAGTAGCTGAAACATGCATAACGTTATAACGTTACAGGGAGCTGTCCAGCACTGATGTCGAGTACACAAAGTAACAATCTAATCCAGCTCTGGACAGCTCCCTCTAACTCATGTAGTGTCAGCGAGTGCACCTGAGACTTTTATTTTATTTTTAATGAGCCCCCAACCTCCAATAAAATAAAAGTCCCCACTCGTGAAATTACTCGCTAACACTACACAAGTCAGAGGGAGCCGTCCAGTGCTGAAATCTATTCAGTACAGTACCAATGTATTTCAGCAATGGACAGCTCCCTCTAACTTGTGTAGTGTTTTTTTTTTTATTGGGGGATCCCCCCATCCAAACTCCCGTTTTCGAAATTGAACCCTTTCTCCCACCCAAACATCCATACATCTATTTTCGAAAAAAAAAATGTTCTTTGAAAGAACTTTTAGATGAAAAAATCTTTCAATGAACAGTTTTCAATTAAACATGACCTCAATGAAACATCTGTAGATGAAAAGACTGGAGACCGTGTTCCTTACAGTTAGATAAGTCAAATAGGGTCAACATAAGACCAGGACGACGATTCGATGATGCCTGATTATTGATCTTTATAGGGTTAGGAAAAAAATCTGTAAATGCAACACAACAACCCATTTACAGGATGGCTTGTAATTGCAGGAATCAGTTTCAGTCTTTAGTGTGCAAATGACCATCCAGGTCTCCTCTGACAGTTGGGTATGTTCAGTGTCCCCACACTTCTTTTTTGCCTCCTCATTCAAAATTATCTGGTCTGCTTCTCATACACATCCCCACTGACTTCTGGATCTCAGGGTCCAAGTGTGCCCATATGCTAAACCTGCAGAATGGTTGAGGATAAACAGTACCTGGCAAAGCACCAGATGGTCCACCAGCAGGCTGGCAATGTGGGTTGACTTTCTGGCGAAAGCTCTACTTCCCTGCAACTTGCCTGTCTTCTTGGTTGAAGAGTTGTCCCACATTAACCCACCCCCCCCCGAACAACCTCACCGGGTCCAACAGTCTCATATCTAAGGGTATCTTTCCTACAACTCTTGCCCACTCTATTTTTCTGTCTTTCTGCACCTCCCTGCTGCTTTTCCGTGAGCTCATACTTCCTGCCCAAGCTCACTCTTGTCTCCTGTCACTTTCACCTCTTCCCTAGACCTCATTCCCTTCTTTTTGGAATTCTCCTCCCTTCTCCCGAATGACATGTCCAATCTTCACCCTCTTTTTCTCTCCATGTCCGTCTCGGATATCTCCTACAACCTCAACTTTCCCTCTCATCTCCTCAATACCCCATTCAGCCTCCTTTTATCTCCCTTTTACCTCCACTTTAATATTTCCTCCAACCTTCTCTCTCTCTCTCTCTCTCTCTCTCTCTCTCTCTCTCTCTCTCTCTCTCTCTCTTTCCTTCCCACCACCTCCCTATGTCTCCCGCTTTCCACCAGAGGGTTTTCCCAACTCCTCCTGGATATCCCTTCCAGCCTCTTCCTTATCTCCTTCTCCAACCCTTCTTTACTGATTTTCCTCCAGGCACCGCTCCTCTCTTCTCCTCCCTCTTGCTGTTCTCTCCAACTGTCCTATCTGCTTCTCCAAACTCCTTTAGAATGTGTCCTTCCCCCTGCTCTCCTTTCTTTACCTAACTTCTCCTTCTATCTCTCTCCCTCTGCCTCTCTCTGCCTCCAGTCACTCCTGCACGCAATGGCCAACACCTCACACTCATTAGCTCGCTCCCAGAATGGCCACTGTTTATGCAAGGCCATGCTAATGCCCTCAGGGTCATCCTATACAGGAGCATTGCACCTGCAGGCAATGGTGAGTGGGTGGCTGACAGTGAACTGGGGCTTAGGGAACGTCCACACCTGTGCTTAATCTATTAATGCCATGTTGTGCAGCAATGTGAGCCAAGATTTCTTCAGGCTCCTCCGCCGTCTTTCATTTCTCTGGTTCGTTCAGTCCTCTGTCAAGCAGACCACACATGTGCAACGCTTTGAAGACTAACAACGGTTGGGCCAGCTAATCCGGGCTGACACTTTTTCACTGATGCACATTCTTTGCATGTTCGGACACCTCTGGCTAGCTTTCACATTGGTTGTCGCATCAGTGAAGCTGTCTGTATTGTTTCTGTTTTTCGTTGGCCTCACAGAGGCAGAACTGATTCCAAACTATGAGGACTTCTTAAGGGGTAAGTGGAATTGGAAATGTAACGCTTATGACAGTCCTCTCCCTTAGACCTGGGGCCCGTTGGGGAGGTCTTGGTGATCCTCCAGGTTCAGCATCACATGGCCGGTGCTATCACCCACTTCCCGTGACCCCCACATCCATTATCCCAGTGATTGGAATATGGGATATCAGTACACAGCCATACTTTGCCAGGAAGTTATTCCATAGGATTCTATTGTTTCCAGGCACTCCCATTTTTCTTCTACAGTGCATGACATACACGCGCTTCCACAGCCTTTCTCCTCTCAGTTCCCAAATTCAAATGAACTAAGGCCGGAGGACTCAGTTTCCCAGTAGTAGCAGCCAAAGAATGTAACACTCTCTGGCTAACCATCAGGTCTGACCCTTCACACACATCCTTCCTCAGAAAACTCAAAAACTGGCTCCTCACGTCCACACGCAAGCACCTGCAGATCTCAGAAGATGTCTTGCACAGTGTAAATATCTGGTATACCTGTAAATATCTGTATATTGTTCATTATATTATTTGCTGCCTCCTATCTATGCAGTTGTAAAAATTTCTATAAATGTATGTCCAGCGCCCAGATACCCATGGGTTTGGCACGCTCTACAAATGCTAACGTTTCATTCTGAGCCCTTTTGAGAAGAAAAATGTTGGCCCCTCCCCTCATATGCTGGACCTTACATGGTCTCCTTTAAAAAAAAAATGCCCTAATGGTGTCTGCTCCCCTCTTTTGAAGGCCGCTGCTGTAAGGGAAGATGGGACTGGAAGAGCAACATTAACATACATGCTCTCATTTACTCCATTGGAGGGGAGGAGGCAGTAGAGACGAAAAAGAGGACCAAAATGAAGGATTTACCAGGGACGGATCATGTGCCAGTCATTATTAGTATTCACTTTATATTATGCATACTTACAAAAGGGCTTTTTAATATTCAATGCTGTGAGAACACACAAGTTACAAGAAGAAATGTGATGACAGACAGATTACAATCAATCAAAATGCCATCAAAGCAAATCAAATCCTTTTCAGTCAGTACGCTTGACATTTAAAATATGTCATTTCAAGATGGAATTGAGAATGAGTGGAACAGTTAATTGAAAGATTTGCGGATCCACGAAAAATGTATCAACGTTGAGGATCATGATTCAAAATTCACAAAGGAAAATTGCGTCAGAAATCAAAAGTCGAAAATTGGCAGAGAAACGTCAATTAATAAGATCCTATTCAGAATTTGGTTAAACGTCTGGGTCTCTCATCCTCACTGATCGAACACTAGAAGAAGCAACTACAGGCTCATTGTATAAATCGAGATTTTTTTAATGAAACTTGCTTTATTATTGCTTTTCACATGAAAAGAAAAAAGGAAAACAACATACAAGAAAGAAGGAATAGTCAAAAACGACTAGCTCGGGGCAAGCAACCAATAAAAACAAACTAAAACCACCAGAAGCTTGTGCATAACACAGCTTAAATCTTCAAAATGAAATTGCAGCTTATACATACTACATCAGGAGTTACATGGAGTAGAAATACCACGATTCATTCCTACCAGCAATTTGCCAATAGATTGTACAATAAGTCAACCTGTGTATATTGTGTTGCCGTATTGTGCGATACCTTGAGCGTTATCCCCATCTGGAGAGAACGCTCAAGTCACCCAAAAGTGACTCTATTCTGGACAGATCTCTTTAGGTTTGCAGGTTGGTGGAGGTAGTCTACCTCTCCTCACACAGGACCAGGGTCTTTAAAGGCAGATCCCCATATGGAACAGAGCCTTTACACCATACTGTGGGCACTATAGATCTGGCATCTACAGACGCTACGCTGAGAAGGCGCTGTTTTACAATATCTATTTGCTGAAGTGTTCCCGATAGCCATAGGTGGATGAAAGCGGTATAGATGAATTTGTCACTCATACCACTTGACCCAAAAGTGTATTTTCCGCGTGCAGTGGCATGCAGCTGTAGGATATCGACCCGAGGTGTAGAACATTGTTGACATGTGTAGGTATGGGGGTGTATGAGCGGATATATTTTCAGGTGTATGATAAAACTGGTGGAGGTATTTAAAATGAATACACTTCGGGAGACCACCAGGGGGCGCAGACGCGATCGTCGCTTGAGCCATCGTCTCCCTCTTTAAGCCCGCTAAAGTCATCTTTTCGAGCAGTGCAGGGGCAACCAAAGTCATGAAAAACCAGCTGACGGAGTAGATAAAGCGTCTCGGCACCCACCCAGCCATAGCCCAGGAGACGAAACTGCGTGGAGAGGCAGAAATCAGCTCTCGATCGAGAACCCCTGGGATCCCCCGAGCAGCACAGAAGGCCCGTATCCAGAGAAGCGAGGAGAGGGGGAAAAAATGGCCGCCGCCATCTGAAATACGCGCCGCGCGCGTAAGAGAGGAAACTTCACAAAGACTGCTGCCAGCCTGCCAGTAACGCCCTGCGCCCAGCGGACAGGGAGAATTCCTGCCCTTCAACGAGGTGTGGCGGCGGCGAGGACAGTCGCGGCGGACCGCGGCGCCCGGCTGGCCGAGGGGCGTTGGGCGGCCGGCCAGGCGGGCAGCTACCGGAGTGGGCGACCCGGTGGGGGTAAGCAGTGCCCCGAGCGGGCTTTTCCGCCTTGGCGCACGCCCCCCCCCTCCTCTGACCCTGCGGACTTGCTGCGCAGTGCGAACCGCAAGCGGGGGCTCTCTCCCTCCGCCCACGCCTCACCTCGACACTCGGGAGCTTATTCTGGCCGCGCCGCACCTCCGCCCGGCAGTCCCTCGCGGGCCCCGGCGCCGGTTGTCATCTCTACCCTTCTCCTGGCGCGCCCACGGAATGAGGCCCGTGCTTCTTTAGCAACGAGGGCGTAGCGCGCCCATTCCCGCGATCCAAAACACACAGTAACCACGGTGTCCACCCAAACAGTTTCGACCGGCCGCTCCCACACCACGGATCCCTACGAGCACTTAACCCTGTGGAAGCTCACCACCACTAGTGGAGCCTCGCAGCCAATCTAAGGACCATCATAGGTCCTCCACGAACCTCACAGGGTGCAAAGACAGCCAGGGCACCTGATTTACCCGAGTAGTGCTCAGGGGGGTGGGGGCGGTACAGAGACCGCACCAAAGTTACTTAGGGCAAATACGTTGGCAATGAGCTACGAAGTCCGGGGCAGCCCACCACGGAACTGAGAGAGACCCCAGCGGAAAAACCAACCACAGAAACACGGTCGAGGGAACGAGCACATCTTTGCACAGCAGTCCTTGCTCACTGCAGCAATAGTCTGAAGCCTCCGTAGGTAACAAAACTGGATCCACAAACCTTAGCAACCCTGAGAAAGTTTAGACGTATTAACGCAACCATGGAAGCGGAAGAAGCCCAAAGCACTTCAGATATTCCCGGGAATGACGGCGATGGCGCAACAAAGTCAGATATCCGCCTGCTGCTTGGGGAGATCAGATCAATGAGAAACAACCTAACTGAAATAGTATCAGACCTACAAATGAAAGTGGCCAAAGTTGAGTACCGCCTGGAAGCGGTTGAAAACAACCAACAATCAGGAGACATCGCTACCATGCAATACGAGGCTAGGCTCCTAGACCTCGAGCAGAAGGAGAGGGACATGGAATCAAAAGTGGACGATCTTGAAAATCGGGAGCGACGCTCCAACATCCGCATTATCGGTCTGGAAGAAGAGCGAGGAGAGACACAGTCAGGCCTGGAGAGCATGGTGAAATCCCTAATCTTATCTCTCTACAAAGAAATCGACCCCCCGAACCTCGAGTTCGACAGAGTGCACAGGGCAGGGGGCTCAGCGAGAGGCCCTCGATCGATCCTAATCAAATGCCATTACTACACGCAAAGGCAGGACATTCTACAAAAAGCAAGAATAAAGGACACAATCGAATTCCGCGGCTCTACAGTCAAGATATACCAGGATCTCTCAGCGATGACCCTCACAAAAAGGGGAGGGTGTCGTCCCCTCACGATCTGGCTCCAAGAGAAAGGCGTGAAGTACCGATGGGGCCACCCATTCTCCCTCACATTCGAGTACAACAGCGAAGAATATAGGCTTACCTCGGTGGAAGAAGCGGAACGAGCTCGCCGCCACCTGCAAGGCCCAGCAAGGGACTCAGACGTAGAGGGCCGAAGAGAACCAAAGGGCCCGCGCCGAGATCCAGCTGAAAAGCCCTCGAGAAGAGGCCGTGCGCAACAGAAATGGAAATTTAAACGTTTGAACACTCCTTGAACTGCCGACACTGCATCTCGTGTCTGCACACTGTTTTGGTGCTCTAACTCTGGCCGATACGGTCGCCATGGGGCTCCATTGAAGTTTTTTCTCTTTAATGTCTGTTTGCCTAGATTGGGTTAGGGGCTTGGAGACACACTAGGTCTTTGCCCACTATTACGGTCCCCTGTGCACTTTGTCCCTGCACAAAGAACGAATTCACAACTAGGGCTTGAAGAGGGGTTCTCCTAAAGTGGCCCTCTTTAGACGAGGGCGTCTCCCTTTTTCTTTTTCTTTACTCTTTTTCCCTTTCTTTGTGGTGTGGATGCCCCTTATAGCATTCCACACGAGGGAAGGGGCGGAGGGGACGGGGGGGATTCAATTATCCACTCAACACAGCAAGTTCGTAGCGCACAAAAAACCATCTCAAACGCACCACAATACAAGGCAGTTTTTTACTAGCTCTAATATGATACAAAGGGGTCAAGCAAGCCACAATACGAAAAACACTATCCTAACCCTAGAATATGGCTAACTCACAGGGCATAGTCTTTGGCTCCCTCAATGTCAAGGGCTTAAATTCTCCGCAAAAGAGATCAATGCTAGCGAGACAGTTCGCACAATCCAAACTAGATGTCCTCTTCATACAGGAAACAAAGTACATCAAGGGGGGAGAAAGAAAGATCCTTGGGAGAGGCATAGGGGAAGCAATCTGGGCATCTGGCCCGGAGAAGAAGGGGGGTGTGGGCATTCTGCTGCGTAGGTCCCTGGGAATGCAGGTTCTTCATATACACAGGGACACGCACGGGAGATACGTCGCGCTCAAGGGAACACTGAGAACACGTACCATCACACTGTGCGCAGTCTATGCCCCCAACCAGGGGCAATCGAGCTTCACTGACCCCCTGTTCGACTTTATTGAAGAATGGAGGGAGGGCTCACTAATTTGTGGGGGAGACTTCAACGTAGTTATAGATCGTGAATGCGATTGGCACTCAGCTCGACTAAATTCCTTACCCCCAAGCACACTTCAGGGCGACAGATTCTCAAGTCAGCTCAGGGAACATCATTTAATAGATACCTGGCGTGCAACTCATCCAGGGGAAAAGGCCTTTACTTTTTATTCTCCACCACACCACTGTTTCTCCAGGATTGATTACCTACTACTGGGGGCGGAAAACGAGGGTGACATCCTAAGTACATCCATCCAAATAGTAGCCTGGTCTGACCATGACCTGTGCGCCCTAGAATTAGACCTGGGCCCACTCCCCGCCCTGGACCGCCGGTGGCGATGTAACGACCTGTTATGCAGAGACCCAATTTTCAAGGAGTTCCTTTCTGAGGCCATCACAGAATACTTTGACATCAACGACACTGACGGTATGTCACTGAACACAGTGTGGGAAGCAGGCAAAGCTACATTAAGGGGCATCCTTATATCTGAGGGAGCCGCCAAAAAAAGACTCCGGCTGCTCAAGGAGAAAGAACTTAAGGAAGAGATCACTCGACTGGAACGCTCCCTTCGGGAGCTCCCCACTAGCGATAATGAAACGGAAATGAGAATTAGGAAAATGAGAGAAGAACTAAAAGATATATGGAATGGCAAAGCCCTCACCCAGATTAAGTACCTCAAACAGAAGTTCTTTGAAAAGGGAGATAAAGCGCACACCATGCTAGCGAACAGACTCCGTAAACAGAGGGCGGATAGAGCAGTCCACAAAGTAAAAAATGAACAAGGTATCCCACTCACAAATCCCCAAGACATAGTGTCTCGCTTCTCCAATTTTTATGCAGACCTATACGCTGCTGAGACTGATGGTACCTCCCCCGACATCAAAGAATACCTAACCAGTATGTCACGCCCGCCCATCACTGAAGAACACCTAGAAATGCTAAACGCCCCAATCTCGGCAACAGAGGTGCAGGGAGCAATTTCAGCCCTTAAGGCAGGCTCAGCCCCGGGACAGGATGGTTTCACGCCGGCCTTTTACAAAGGGAACTCTGGCACACTTGCGCCATTCCTCGCCAAACTATTTACATCCATCTTAGAATCGGGACGAGCTCCCGACTCCTTTACTGAATCTATCATCATTGTAATCCCCAAAGAAGGTAAAGACCCCACAGAGTGTGCATCATACCGGCCAATCTCCCTCATAAATGTAGACGCAGAAATTTACTCCAGCATATTGGCCGCCCGCCTCGCTCAGATTCTCCCGCAACAAATCCACACTGACCAGGTAGGGTATGTAAGAGGCCGGCAGGGGGCAGATAATGTTAGAAAAACCCTAGACCTCATGGCAACACTTCGAGAGGCCGGTGAGGATCCCCTCTTATTATCAGTAGATGCCGAAAAGGCTTTTGATCGAGTAGAGTGGTCCTTCTTGAGAGCTGTTCTAGAGTGGGTGGGGTTGAGAGCTGCGTGGACACAAGGAGCAAAAGCACTATACCGCTCTGCCCGGGCCAAAATATCAATCAATGGAATCTCATCGCGAACCTTCAACCTTACTCGAGGTACGAGACAAGGCTGTCCACTCTCCCCTCTCATTTATGCACTGGTCATTGAACCCTTCGCCCAAGCCATCAGGTCCAACCCGAGCATCAGAGGAATCCCGCGAGGTGGCAGGGAATACAAACTGGCAATGTTCGCCGACGACATCCTTTTGTACCTGACCGAACCCTCTACTTCTATCCCCGCTTTCTTCCAAGAGTTGTCGCGATACGGACCCCTTTCAGGCTTTCGGGTCAACCTACAAAAAACTATAGCTGTCCCCTTAAAAGACAACACCGACCTAGCGCTGCGCTTAGAGGCAGATTGGAATTTCAAAGTCCAAATCGACTTAGTCCGCTACCTAGGGGTTAATATAACAGTCTCCCTGTCCGACCTTTTCAAAGCCAACTACACACCACTGTGGGTAGCCATTCAAAATGACATCTCCAGATGGCGAATACTCTCCATGTCATGGGCGGCGCGCTTTACGGCCATAAAAATGAATGTTCTCCCACGATTTCTATTTTTATTCCAGTCCCTCCCGGTCATTGTTCCCGATTCCTTCTTAGAAGAAGTAAAGCGCACATTGTTAAGATTTTTATGGGCGGACAAACGAGCAAGGATCCCATATTCCACACTGATCCAACCTAAGGAGGAGGGTGGCATGAGCTTTCCAGACCTGGGAGAATATTACAGAGCGTCACAATTCCGCATTCTCCCGGACCATCTGTGGGAAAACCCAGAGAAACAGTGGGTGGCAATAGAGAACGACATCTTCACTCCGGTCACCTTGGGAGAGTGGTTATGGGTCCCGAGATCAGCCATGACACAAAGGATTAAGCAACACCCCATTCTGAAGGTATTATGGTCCCTCTGGCGTCCATCCCGGGCCATGCAGAATATCACAACATGGCCCTCACCTTTGAGCTGCATCTGGTCCCCACCTATTCAAAACTCACTGAGGGCAATCCAGCAATCCCAGTCATGGTACGAGGCGGGTCTAAGTCGGGCGGGACAGCTGTGGAAAAATGAAGTGTTTACAACCAGGGAAGAATTGCAGGCTGACTTGCAGGGCACGAATGTCTCCCCTTTGTCCTTCCTCCAGTTGCGAAGTGCCATGCACGACCCTAGGTGGGGCAACTCGTTAAAGCGCCCTCTGACACCATTCGAGCAAATCTTGAGTTCCCCCCAAGCATCAAGAGGTCTCATATCAAAGTTGTATAGAGCACTAATCACGAGGGGTCATTGTCCACGTCCATCTTCAGAGGTGAAATGGGAAACTGACCTATCCATAGACACCCAAGGGGAGGTATGGAAAGGAATATATAGAGCGGTATGGTCATCATCGGTCTCCATGCAATACAAAATGCACAATGTGCGATTACTGATGAGATGGCACTACACACCCCTTCGCCTATCTAAAATGTTCCCCGGGACATCTCCCTATTGCTGGAGGGGTTGCGGTGAGCAATGTGACTACTGGCACCAATGGTGGGGATGTGACAGAGTCCAGGTGTACTGGCGGGAAGTGCTGGGCTGGATTCGAGGAATAGATGGAGTCCTCAGAAACCCAACGCCCACACTAGTTTTGTTTGGAGTAGAGTCGGAGGATGATGAAACATATGAATCACTAATGTACTTACCACGCAATCTCCTATTAGCAGCCCGAGTGTGTCTAACCATAAAATGGAAATCGATGGTCTTACCCTCAAAGAGAGAATAGTTAATAAAGGCCCACGCAATATACGAGATGGAAAGTCTAACGGCAGCGGTAAATGAATCACGCAGAAATATCGAAATGATTTGGTTGCCCTTTCTAGAATATTATACGGCATACTGGGAGCCCACAGACTAAGGACACTTGTTTACCACCTCAGCCAACCAAAGGAATTAGGGCAGCGCCCCATGCCACCGGTTGATTGCTTACCCCAAGCTCTGTATGGGCTCTTTCCTTTCTTTCAGTTGCAATTTGCAGAGCACACGCAATACTGAAATGCCTAAAGTTGTTTTTGAATTTTTATTCTGAGTTGTGTACCAAGCGAACGTGTTGAGTGGAAGGGGGCGTGGGGGGAGGCTGGGGAGGGGGAGGGAGGGGAATTAGAAACACAAGACTAGAGTTTATCATTGCTTTGCACTTCACCCCTTTCTATGTTTTTATATAAATGTTACACGAAAATAATATAAGGGAACAATGTTGAAGCAACCATTTTTGCAATTGTCTTGAAGTAGAAAATGCAAATAAAAACATATTTAAAAAAAAAAAAAAAATGAATACACTTCTCTCTGAAGGTAAAGGAGATATATAGGGTTTGTCGGTAAGATAAAGCCGATTCCTCTTTGTATTTTGTTTATTATTTGTATCGCGCACCAAACCCTGAGGTAATTGGGCGCTTGAAAAACTTAATAGTTACATACAGATAAGGCAGGCATATTACAATCCAGTGTAGAGACAGCAAGAGAGACCCTGGTTACTGGTGGGTCAGAAAAGGAGATAATATACAGTAGGTTGACAAACAAAAGATGAGCAGAAGCATAAATAGACAGAGGTCAGTTCGCACAGTGGAGGCCTCTTAGTGATGAGACTTGTTGCTCAGCCAACTTTTTATATTGGCTTTAAAGGTGAGGAAGGAGGGTTCCTGTCTGAGGAGGATGGGAATAGAATTCCATCGTTTGGCAGCTTGTACTGGGAAGCTGGCTCCTCCGGCTGTTTTTAGATGAAATCTTGGTACCACCAGGTTGTGGGAGTGAGATGATCTGGTAGTGCGCGTGGGTTGGTGTTTACAAATTTTGTCCGCCAAGTATTTCGGGCTGAGTTTGTGAGGCATCTGGGCGTGATGGCCAGGGTGCATAATGTGATTGTGTCACGGATGTGTAGCCAGTTGGCGTTCTGTCTGTGAGAGGAAATATGACTAGATCTGGGAAGGCTGAGTGCTGCTCTCAGAGAGTTATTCTGGAGTACCTGGAGTTTATTAAGGTTATGTTCAGAAGAGCCCAGGAATAATGTGTTGCAGTAGTCGAGTTTAGATAGAGCAAGTGCTCTAACCAACGTTAGGCAGCTGCTTGTGGATAAGTAGGCTTTACAGCTGTAGATCAATTTATTGGTATAGGCCGTGGAGGACGCCACACTGTTTACCTGTTTTTGGAGAGAGAGAGTTGAGTTAAGGTAGACCCCCAGTGTTTTTATCTCTTTGGAGACATTGATTATATTACCGTCAATGACGAAGGATGAGTATCTAGTCTCGAGTTTATTCAGGCGTGCCTGAGAACCCACGATCATCAACTCCGTTGGTAGCCGTTGGTAGCCATCCAGGTTTGGATTTTGAGATAGATCGAGTTTAGGAGTTTGGAATCATGGTCATAACAGCCAGTAAGGGGGATGAGGACTTGAGTGTCATCTGCATAGTTAGTGTAGATGACACCCAAGTTGTCTAGGAGGTCAAAGAGTAGCTTCGTAAATATATTGTAAAGTGTGGGAGACACACAAAATCCCTGAGGGACGCCACAGAGTATCAGTGTGGGGTCTGCTGAACCTGACGGGGAGAAGACTCTGGTGGTCCTATTTGATAAGAAGGATTTAATCCAGTTAGATGCATTGGTGGAGAATGCTGCCGCTGTGTTAAGGTGTTTGGTGAGAATTTGGTGGTTCGACGGGGTCGAAGACGGCAGATAAGTCAAGGAGTAGGAGGATTGCTAACTTACCATTGTCCTTCGCCTCGTCCATTTCGATCTTTAGATCTAGGAGGGCTGTCTCAGTTCCATGTCTGGGTCTGTAGCCTGATTTCCTAAGTCCAAGGAGTTGCTTCTGAATTTGCAGATAGGCCACCCGATCCAGAATTTTTAGAAGGAACGGGACCGTGGTGATGGGCCTGTAGTTAGTGGGGACATTTGGATCGAGGTTGTTTTTTTTTTTTTTAGAAGAGGCATAACCCAAGCTTCCTTAAGGTTGTTGGGTACTTGATTGGAGGTGAATGAGGAGTTTATCAACGTGGTGATGAAGGGGGCTAGGTCTTTGGCGCCTTCTTTAATCATGGTGGCACCTGATGATGTGGGTGGGGGATGGGGTCGGGGAAATTGGGAAGTTGCAAAATGTTATTGCTACCAGGACATGTTAGGGTCCTGGGGGGCGGGTTGGTTGAATACAAGTTCCAGGTTGGTTGAAACTGGGTCTGGAGGGTGCAGGTTGTGCCTACATCGGGTAAATTTAAGTTATGTTGGAAAGAATGGCACAACACAATTTATATGCATGGGAAATCAAGTGACGGGGTGAAGATATCTTTACTATCCTGGAATGTCCGGGGACTAAACAACCCGATGAAAGCAAGAAAAGTGGGGAATTATGTCACCAGGCACAGACCTCAGATCCTAATGCTTCAGGAAACACATGCTCAGGGAGCTGTAAACATAAACATAATGGCCAAATGGGGCAAATTACGTTACTACCCAGAGTATTCCTCAGAATCCAGGGGGGTCATAAAACTCATACATCCCACACTGGGATTCCAGACCAAAGGACACAAAGCAGATCCAATGGGAAGATATGTGCTGGTGTGAGGGGAGTTGGCTGGTAAACAAATAACCCTGGTTAACACCTATGGCCCCAACATAGATGACCCAGACTTCTATTTGAAAATATTCGAAATTCTTAATAAGCATGACACGACTATCATCATATGGGGCGGCGACTTCAATGTGGCACTCGACCCTGTACTGGATAGGTCAACCAATGTGATGAGAGTGTCTACGAAGACAGCGGTAACCCTTAATCAACTCCTTCTGCAGTTGTCACTGATAGATGCATGGAGGATGTTGCATCCGGAGTATAGAAGATACATATATTACTCATCTGTGCATGACAGTGAGTCGCGTATAGACTACTGGTTTATATCCTCAGATATTTCGAGTGCACTAAAGCACTGCGAGATCCTACCCCGCACGCTGCCCGATCATTCCCCGGTCCTACTGGGCCTTGTATTCAAGGATGTCCCCAGACCGACGAGGAGGTGGATAATGTCCGGGGGTTTGCTGGAGGACGCGAACGTGGTTGAGACCCTACATGAAGAAATAACCAACTTTTTTGCGTACAATCTGGGGACGGTGGATCGGGTCTCCATGGTATGGGAAACCTTTAAGGTCTGGGTTAGAGGGATCCTTATGTCCAAATTAATGGGACTTTTGAAGGGTGTGAGGCAGGAACTTGAGGGGGTGGAACAGGAACTAAAAGAACTAGAAGAGATCTATAGTCGCACTCATGACAGGGGCACCCTTGCTGAAATCCACAAACTCCTTAGGAACTTTCACAACTTAGCCATAAGGGAGATATGGTACATTGCGGCCCCTACACGGGCGCACCGTTATGGAGAGGGAAATAAGGCAGGGAAGTCGCTGGCCAACTTAATTAGACATGATAGACAAATAACCCCGATCGCCGCCATCCAAGCACCAACAAATGTAATGATCACAAGCGAGAAGGGTATCAACGATGAATTCGTCCAATTCTATAAAACGCTATATGCGAACAGAGACCGGAAAACCCCTGTTGAGATAAAAGAATATTTGTCCCCACTGGGTCTCCCGATGCTCCCAAATGAAAACAGAATGGCTCTGGAACAGCCTGTCACGGTAGAAGAAATCGTTGAGGCAATCGGGTTCGGATGGGCTGGGTGCCAAATTCTATAAAGATTTCCATGAGGAACTTGCCCCTATTATGCTGTGAACATGGGAGTAAGCCCTAGAACAGTACATATTGCCCCCGACAATGAGGGAAGCCATAATTACAGTACTGCCCAAGCCCCGACGCCCGCCCCAGGATATGTCTTCTTACAGACCCCTCTCGCTTATAAACACTGACGCAAAGATTTTTGCAAAGGTCTTGGCGACCGTGTGCTACCTATTGTCTCCACACTGGTCCACCCGGGTTCGTTCCCCGGAGGTCCACCGCATTAAATCTTTGCAGGCTGTTTGGGATAATGGAACAAATTGATCCGGACAGGCAAGCGGTCGCGGTGTCCCTCAATGCTGAGAAGGCGTTTGACTCTGTCTCATGGGAATACGTCTTCTCGGTGTTGGAGGCGTTCGGGGTGGGACCAAATTTTATTGGATATGTCTGGCTAATGTATACAAGACCCGGGGCAAGAGTATGTACCAACAGAACCATGTCTGAAATGTTTGAACTAGGCAGAGGCACCAGACAGGGGTGCCCGTTTTCGCCAATTCTATTTGCCCTAACGATAGAGCCCATGGCTGCTGCTGTCACATTACGACACAAGGCTAGAGGTATAGTGATGAAAGGCTCCAACCAACTGATTTCACTCTATGCGGATGACACGCTATTTTATATCCGTGAACCCGAAAAAAATATTGCACCCATAATGGCAGACATACATGAATTTGCTGATTACTCCGGATATACGGTGAACAATGCCAAATCAGAAATTTTCCCACTTACCCCTTCCACTACATGCCCGGAAACAAGGTGCGGACTAAAATGGTCGGAGGGACACATTAGATACCTGGGTGTACTGGTCTCCAGAAGCAGACAATCCCTGTACGCTGACAATCATGATCGGGCACTACAAACACTTAATGCGAAACTACAAGTGTGGAGACACCTCCCAATCTCACTTCATGGCAGGATAGCAGTACTCAAAATGATCATCCTTCCTAAGCTACTATATCTATTTGTGAATATCCCGATATGGCCTGGCAGAGACTTCTTTTCCAGACTGAGGTCAATGGTAACCACATTCCTTTGGAACGGAAAGACTGCCAGAATAGGGTGGACTTTGAACTATACTATCTGGTTGCACAGGCACAATTTGCGAGATATTGGTTCGATGACGTAGACAGCGCACCTCATGCATGGATAGAAACACACACAGTTGCACCCTCTGACATAAGATCAATTATTTTTGATCCACGACATAGAGTCATGTGAATATGACCCAGCAAGTTGCACTGTTCGAGCATGGGGGGCAATATGAAGGAGACTTAAACTGGAAAAACCCTATAACCCGCATATTCCCTTATGGAATTTTCCCGGCATTCCTCCCACATTTGATACAGATATACAGGGAGCGTGGGACCCTAATGGGGAAATGGTGGTGGGGGACATGTTCATAGAGGGGAAATTTGTAACTTTAACAGACATCATGAGGGCCATGGGGAGAGGGCCGCTTAGGACCATCCAGTATTATCGAATGAGGTCAGCATTCCAGGCGAGATGGCCACTCTTCCCTGATGAGCCACTCTCACACCCATGCTTGCAATTGATTACAACTCAAGGAGGGCTAGGAATCTCCACATTATATGAATCAGTGCAGGCCCACACCCCTACGATTAACAATATTAAAGAAAAATGGGAAACAGATTTACAGATGACTATACCAGATGGAAATGGGTAAAATACTGTGCACTCACAAAAAAAATATCGCTTAATGCGGGACTACGCCAGATACAATTCAAAATCTTAAACAGATTACACTACACAACGGCTAAAATAGCCAAATTTACACCGGACTCCCCGAGCGAATGCCCTAAATGCAGCACCCCACAAGCAGGGCCCTTCCATATGTACTGGGACTGCCCTGAGCTGTTACGATTCTGGGGGATGGTGGCCAAACTGCTGGCGTAAATTACACAAATATCTCCATACTCCATACAAATATCTCCATATCTATTTGGGGATATTGGGAAATGTTCTGAATAGACTAGAAGACTCTTTAATGTTTTGTGCGCAGTTGCTAAAAAATTTATCCTGCAGGCTTTGAAAAGCCCCATACCTCCAAGCATGAACACTTTTCTACGAGAACTGACATACGTCAATGAAAATGAGGAACAGTATGTACTGACTCAACCAAAAATGAGTCGCCCAAAAGACATTTGGGGCCCGTTCAGGGTATACTTATGGGAACTGCTTTCGGACAATGAAAACTCTATCTAAAATATGTACCGTCTGTGAGACTGTTGAATGTGCCACTGTATGATATGTTAGATGTGATGTTGGGAATGAGCAATTGTACCTGCTGCGACCATTAATAAAAAGATATTTAAAAAAAAAAAAGAAAATCAAGGTGGCAGGGCAGCTATCGCCTTGACAATGAGAGGGTTTCAGACTTTTTATGATGTCTTCAACTTCCTTTGAGGTTACTTGTGAAAAGGTGAAGGGAGGGCATGGATGAGGGTTTTTCGCTGGGTCAGGGGCAGGCTGGGTGCCAATGGTGAGGCTTGCCTTTTTAGCATTGATCTTGTTTTGGAGTAGAGTGATTTTGTCTGCGAGTGCTTGCTGAATTTTAGTACCTTTGTTGCAGTCTTGTGTGGGTGGTGCTGGGGATTCGAGCTCTTTTAGGATGCTGAAGAGTTCTTTAGTACTGGATTTTGCATTATGGATTCTGGAATTGTAGGTTTCTTTTTTGGCAGAAAGGATAGCTGGCTTGTAGATAGTGGAAGCTGACATAAGTGCAGTTTTGTTGATGATGGACGGGGATTTGCACGAGGTGGATTCAGCTAATATGTTTGTGTTTCTAGGACTTTTTAGTTTGGGTGTGAACCATTTATTAAGGTGAGCCAAGGTTTTGGCTTTCCTATGTTTAAGAGAGGCTGCAATATCAAGTGCAGATTTAAGAGTGTTATTGTAGAGGTCTACCAGGTTAGGCAGGTCGAGGTTACTGAATTTAGTCTTGTTAAGGATGTCGCTAATGAAAGGCTCGTGGCTGTCTATGGTTATGTTGCGACGGTTTCTGGATAGCCAGGGGGGTGCTAAAGTGGTTTTGGCCAGAGAGGGTCCAGGGATGGAGAATAGGATGAGATGATGGTCTGACTATACTACGGGTTCATTTTGTATAATGGAGATGGAGCAGTTCAGGTCAGATACCCAGTCCAGTATTCTGCCTTCGGAATGGGTGGGTGTAGCGATTCTGTGTATAAAGCCCAAGTTAGAGATGGAGTTGTCCACAGCTAGCGCGTGATGGTCGTTGGGGTCTTGGAGGCTGAGGTTCAGATCTCATAAGAGGATTGTTTGGGATCCATATTTGGTGTGAGTGGAAAGGAGTTTCAAGATGTCCTCCTCAAAGGGGGCAGAAGGGCCGGGGGGCCAGTAGATAAGGCGCAAGAGTATTATTTGGGTGGGTGCGAGAGTTAGTTTCACCGATAGGAGTTCTGCAGAAGGGAAGCTAACAAGGGGAATGGCTCTGGGGGCTAGTTGGGATTTGGCAATGATTTGGCTCTTGCGATACAGTTGTCTCTAAAATCCTTTCCCATATTAAGTACTCGTGACCAATAGCTGTACCTCATTTTGTGATCCCTATCTTATATATGGGGCGTGGGCGACTATTGGTATGCAACACAGTGGATCCATTACACAGAGAACAATGGGAAAAATCTCCGTCACCAGACGGGGTTCTCAAATGTATTTCTTAAAGGTATGTAGGAGTCTGTAGGAAAGGACACTGTTAGAGCATTGACTGTGCCTCTCGTCTTTAATTGTTCGAGTGGTATAAAAGTGCCATTGATATAAAGAACCTCATGGGTAATTAAACCTAGGCTTTAAATGTGAACCAAAGGTGACATCAACACCACTTCAGGCATAGAGCGGAAAAGTTGGGGATTGAAGCCAGGGCTCATCACAGTAGCGTGCCAGTCTCTGCCAGGCTCACCAAGTGGTACGTGTTGTCGTATTTCTGTTCGTGGACATTTATTTTCTCCCCAGAGCCGGGACGTTAACACAGCAGGCTATATATCTGGACCAGCTCGAGTTGTCAAGATATATGGCCGAGATTGCAGACTGGGCTAAAATGCCAGCGGTACCACTTAAGCTTGTGATCATGGGCAAATTTATTTGACCTCACTGTGCCTTAGCTGCCAACATTGGACGTCCATAGAAGGGATTCAGTTTGCAGTGTGCACTAATATAAAAAAGAAGTGAAAAAACGAATTATATTTGCAGCAGAGCATGACATCAGGCAGAGCACTCACAGTTTGGTTTATTCAGGAAATGATGTGTAGAGAACTGAACATGTTCTAATGGAGGATAACTGCACAGTGACTGCCAATGAAAACTAATAAAGCAAGGTTGTGCAATGCTTCTGCATGGGGGCTCTACGTGATTGAGAGGCCTGGTGCAGATGAACCGTTTGCTCCACTTTTAATTTGGCCCTGCATTAATGAGAACAGTGTGCAAAGGCTATTTTGCGTTGGGTGGAATTCAACAAGGTTTGGTTCTGTAAAACTAGGAAGGCAACGCGGAAGAAGCATCCGTGAGAGCAGTTTTGACAACATTTTATTACGTTATTAATGATCAGGATCTATACGAGGCACACCTGTCGGGAGGCTTATCTGGTTCAAGCAAGACCGTCACAATAGCTGTATGAGTAGACCCAGGAAGTGAACTCACTTGCAACGAAGTTTCAAACATTTTCAGCGAGTAAGGACAATTTCCACAGCATGTTCTTTATAAAATCCCATTAGGGCATCCAAACCTTGGCCTTTTCCACTGGACAATGCTTTTCTAAGATGCTCGATTTTCTCCACTGTTATTGGTGCCTTGAGGGCTACAACACCTTCTCTACCCAAGCCACCTGATCAAGAAAATTGAATGTGTCAGTTACAGTTTTGGTCAATTTAGAAGTGGACAGCGTGTTGTGATACACTCTGAATCTTGTCTTGCACGTATGGCGATGCCGCACCCCACCAGTGAACTCGCCTCATCCTCAATCAAGGCCATGCCGCCATCCCCTCACTCTTTGCATACAGACAATGCCAACAGGCAGCACAGCCGCCCACCCACGCCGTTCCTTACATCCACGACTGCACACTACATACACCTGGCTTCTCTACTGGCTTCCATATGACATTTATTTGAATATTCCTTAAGCATAAACAGCCTCTGGTTGGAACTGCAATATGCCTGGAATGTTACGAATGATTTAAAACATGTCCGTATGGCTTTCAGAAGCCCATCCTTTTTAGAGATACACATGCCGCTACAATGCACCTGGAATATTCCCCACAATATATGAGCATCCAGCACTGAACCACCATTGCTCTAAAAAGCTAAATAAATCTCCTCAGCTAGGGTTTTACGAGATATCGGATCAGTGAAGGACTCACTTTGTAAACTCCATGGCTTACATTGCGTCATTGAGGCCTAGAGGTGTGCTGCCATATTGTAAGAGTAAATGACCACAGAGCAATTTAGGGTGAATCGCACATGAGGTGGCCGTATTGGGTGCAGCATAAGTCTACAAAATATAGTTGGTGTATTTGGGCATATCAATGCGCGAATGGTAGGTATGTTCTCTGGTTCTGGGGAGCTGCAGGTGTAGGAATCATTCCGATCATCACATTCCACCAGGTGCCAGCCCTCCAGCAATGCCTTAATTGTTTAGGTCTTATTTCAGTGAGCAATTAAAATCACCTGCCCATATTATTTCATATTCGGTCTATTAGTTGTATGTCACCATACTATCAAAACATTCGGGGGAGTCACAATTTGCACCACAAAGTTGGCAATGACTAATGGATGAAGGTCGACTTGCATTTCAGTCGTATCATATCTTTGCATTTCCTAGCCTAGCGCAGCAAGAGATGGCCACCCATGATCACATGTATTTTCTGTAACAATACATTGTTGACCCCATTGACGTTCAGCATCATTTGCCACTGGTCGAAAATGATTTGCCCATGTTATACCCTCTCTTTTGTTGCTCACTTCACTTATTACTCTCTCCCTCTCGATCCTTCTCTACTCCTCTCCTCTCACTTCTTACTTGCAAATTGTTCTAAATACCGATTTTATGGTTTTAGTCATATTTACTGTTTTGCTTCTAGTGTTCCATGTTTTATGTGTTACTTGTCAACTGTAAAGCGCCTTGGATTAAGGCGCTATATAAAACAATAAAAATACAAAATACAAATTATACCCCTAGAGTTCCACTGCATAACATGTAAAGTAGCAAATGGGAGTTTGATACCATAGCTTTGCAATGAATGTTTGATAAATGGCCATTTGGTATCTTGCTTTTGATTAATATTGGGTAGTTGCAGCACATTCCAATGAAGCAGTATAGCTCAGTGGCCAGGAGATCGTCTTAGAAGCAAGATGATGCAGAGCAACGCAGGTTCGAATCCAGTGCGTGCTATAAAAAAAACAATGACAAGTAGAAATATAATTCAGAGCAGTTTTTTCCAACTGTGGCGCCCCATAAAAGACAGCACAGCAAAACATTCTATCCAAAACCCGCCCTTGATGCCACCCACACCAGAAACCCCAACTAAGCGTCAAATTCCCCCCACCCAGAGAACTAAACACATGGACCCAGTAGTGCGCATGGGGAGTCCGGGAGCAATCCGGCAGCTATAGAAAGTAATCGGCTCATGTATGTGTATGTCAATGACAGTGCAGTTTACATATAGCAAATCATGGTCCCTTGCAATAGCAAAACATGCATAAAGAACACAAAGTGAGTTAATGATCATATATCGTGTGTCCCTCTTACGCATTTGACAACCTGTTGGACTCAAATGCTCACAACACAACTCCTTAGCAAAGTTCCACACCCGTTTTTGGTCCAGTAAAAACGGATTCTTCCCCCTCATTGTTAATCCGGGACCTTAGCAGGAGCTCCATCACATACCACACACCCAATGCTTGCAGAATGGCCTTTGCCTCTGAAAAGCCTATCCTTTCATCTCCAACAGACAGATTAAAATCAAGGAGGAAAGAAAGTGTGGACAATCTGAGGCCGAGCTCACCTTCTCCGCAGCTGCGCAGAGCAGATCTTCTCTGTCACGACAGATGAAAATGTGCGCCACCATTGATCTTGGTGGAGCTCGAGGTGGCGGTCTAGGTCCAAGGGTAACATACGCATGATTAGCAAGAAGCGTAGCAATACACCAGGTTTCTGCAAAAGTAGCAGATGGACTTCAAGCCTTCCATTTGGTTCATATGGGGTGAGTTCAGTAAGTGTAAGCAAGATCTCACGATCTGCGGCCAAAAGCTACACATGCTTTATGACTCACTATGCACATGGGTATATTTGTTCATACCATAGGCAGTTTTTCAATACACGTATGATTTCCCATGACAATACAGATACCTTATGTGTGTTAACCTGATGAGACTCTGGAGGAATCTGTAGTACTTCGTTTCCAATTCTTTGGCGCTTGGAAGAGAAAGATATGATATGATTGGTTATTTATAACATGCTTAATGCCCAGAGGTTTCTAAGCACAGACCCAGGGATCGAACCTGCGTTGCTCCGTGTCGTCTTGCTTCCAAGGGGAGCACCTTGCCGCTGAGCTATCCTCCCGAGATTGTGAAGGATTTCTGTTTCCTTCAGGGGGCTTTACAATGGTTATAGTTCATTCTGCAAATAACATCCAGCTATAAATGTCAATTAGAGATGAGGAACCATATCACATAGAATGCAAAGTAAAAACTGAAATCCTCCCAGAGAAACAGTATTTACACCTGGGCAGTAGACCAAAAGAGGAGAGGGATAACATAAAGTAGGAAGATGGGCAACATGGGGGCCCCTTCTACAGGGATGGGTACTGCACCTCAGAATCACGCACATCATTGAGTACCAGTGGCTGCATGCTAACAAACATTGCACACAATAAACAGGAACTGATCCCTATACACTCACTGGAAACCTTTCAAATGTGTGGAACTGCTCCTGCATTCCCTTCCTTTTGCCAAATTCTCAACATGCATGCTCTGATAGAGCCACCAATTCAGGCAAGCCTCCCTCCTTGAGCACTGCCATTGCGCCCGGCGTCCGCGTTCTGAGACTGTGAAAGCTGAACCTTCAGAATACAGATCAGGAATTCTTTAGCCTTACATGGTGAGATAAATGTTTACCCCGTATTAGAGTACATTAAGTGCAGTAATCCTGGAAAGGTTATTTTGGGACTTGCATCAAGTACTTTGAAAAAGACCAAAAAGATCCAGTGTAATTCATCTATTAGTCTGCATACATTACCTTTCCTGCTGACCCTTAGTAAAAATGTAAAAATAATATCTCTGACAGACGTTCTGGGGAAATGCGCTAACACATGTTCTATGTCGATCTTACACCTTTTCTTAACTCTGGTCACCAATATCTATCAAAAGCCTAGCAGTCGCTAATATCCCAAATTGGTTTGTAGCTATTGACGCATAAGCAGCAGATATTCATTTTAATCTGTATAGCTTTTTTGAGAGTACCCCTTTAACAGGGTCTCAAACCTTTTGGGGTATATGTGATTGTACTCTCAGACAATATGTATATTTGTTAAGGAATCCTTTTGGGTTGGGATAGCTTACTTCAAGGCAGGGTTTAATGTCCTCATCAATGTGTGAGGTGGAGCATATCCACGCTGTCACCACACCTCCTGCTGCTTTCAGGCTTTCAGGCGGACACGTCAGCTAATGCATCCTTACCAGCCCTATGCACAGAATCTGGGTGGCTTCGTACCTGTCATCCAAACTGCAGGATTTACCTCCTTGACGTTCCAAACCTTTTGCTGAAGCTGTTTAGATGCTATTGGTTTCCCTTTAGTATCTTTAAGATCATTTCATACCCAACATTGTATGTCCAAATTGTATCCCCTGCACAAGTGTGGGCTTGTGTGGAGCATTTTGCTGGAGCACCATTAGAATACCTTGTAACTCAGTTGTCTGGGGTGATGTGTCTCCCAAATGCTTTGTTTTTGTTTTATAAGACAGAATTATGGTTGTGGTGGCCTTTTAACGGCAGCATATAGGGCTGAGTATCGAGAGAATGTCCCAGTGGCTGGGATGGTTGAGCCATCACAGTAATCAAATCTGTAACATTCCAAAATGGAATATTTGGTACCACTGCCTCGGCTTCTGGTTGTAAGGACCACTCAATATTGCATATTTGCTTCAACTCCAGTTGTTAATGGTCCTGCCCATCAGTTGTGGCCTGAGTAGCGTCCCATTGGTCTCGGCTGGGCTTTCCCGGCGAAAGCAGCACAGATGTGGAATAGCCTGCCTACGCAGCTCAGACTCGAAAAGAACCACAGAATATTTAGGAAAGCTCTGAAAACAAATCTGTTTAGATGAAAAGCACTTCAGCCAGGCAGGACATTTGTCCCGTTTTATTTGTTAGTCCATGTCTGCATGTGTGCGCCCTGATGCCTGTGGGCTTCCGGTGCAATATAAATACACAAATAAAAAATAAATAAATTGAACCCAGGTAGTTTGTAGTGCCTTAATGTTCACAACTCTTGAGCATGTTGCTGCATCCAGCTGACCAAGAGGAATGTCGGGGTATACAGTTGTATTGGTTGCTAGAATATCTTCTTTCTGTGCTATAAGCTGTACTTCTGTTATGGCCTTCTCTTCTTTTACTGTCTAGACATTTGAACAATATAGATTTCGTCTCACCTTATTTGCAAACTGTATATGCAAAAGCATGTTAACCAAGAAGTAATGTTTCTTCTAAATATGTATTAGTGTTTCTGTTTTAAAGAGGAGTGCTTTGAGTCATTTGATTGTAAATGTGTTGCAAAATGTGTGCATGTGTTCTGCTTTCAAATCTACTAGATGGAAATTCAGTTTTACTAATGCATGAAGTGATTTTACCAATTATGCATATTTAGGCACACAAGTAAGCCTGCAATTTAGCAAACCCAGTAATGTGAAAAGCTTTTTGAGTGTTCAAGGTTTCTGCAAATGCGCACATTTTTCTAGAAATTGTGAGTAGTGGCCTCCTCTCATCTGTAAATGAAAATCCCAAAAGTGTGACAGCTACGTCGGCTATTTTTGATTGTTTGAAATCTATCAAACATTTTGAGGACAATTTCTGTATGACTACTTCCACCTTTCGTAGTTGGGTGTTTAAATCATCCGTACGTACAGTTCATGGCATCTACATATTGCCACAAATGTGGAATGTCTTCAACTAGGTTTTGAATTTTGCTTGGTAATATTTCTGACCTACTTTTGTAACCCCAAGGACGTATTTTGAAACAGTAGTGGTTCCCTTGGAAGGCGAATGAGGTGTTCTGGGAAATCTCTGAGCCTAATGGTTGTGTGAAGAACCCATTACCCAAATCTAACTCAACAAATCCAGAACTGTGCAGGTTTTGAATTGCCTCAGTGCATGTGTATGTGTGTGCAGTAGCACCTGGAGCATATCAAGTGATGGAAAGTATTACCACAATAACTGATTTCGGACAAAAATAGATGGACAGACTCAAAGAATATGGTAAAGTACTACTGTATTATCAGTTCGTTAAAGTAAGGAAATCTGGCAAGCATAACAAGTTATAACTCCCACACTCTCGAATACTTTTCAGTTACACCAAGGCTTTATACCTCAATTTACGTCAGCTATGACGTCATCCTATGTGGCAAATAGTAAAAACCTTTTAGGTGGAGGGATAGGTTAAGGGAACATATATATCTATAGTTTATGTAGGTGTTACTAACATTATTGTCTGCCCCTTATCAAGTAGGCATGCCTCAAACTACCTCTAACTACGTATAATACAGATAATAGTAGAATGACAGCAGCGGATTGGTTTCTCCAATAGTGTATGGTTCATCATCACATAGAATTGCCTAGCATTTCGGTGCTGGACTGCCCCAGGGCAGGACAAAGACTCATATGTTTGGGATATTTCTTCTCTGTGAAAGATAGTGAGCTAAAGACTCTGGGTAAGTCTCTCGTAACCAGGACTAATGTCTGGCAGAGGGACTCCCAGGACCCCCCTTGTTAATTTGCATATTTAAGTAACTTTGGGTCTCACCCTAAGTTACTAGGGGAATCCAGACGTGGACCCCTTGCTCACTACTCTTAGAGAGGCACAGCTCCTCCCTACTGATGCGGTCCAACCAGACCGAAACACGTGTCTGCACAGCTCCTTCCTACTCATGAGGTCCAACCAGACCAAAACACATGTCTGGGGATGCTGTTGGTACTCTTGTTCAAAGGAGAATTGCCTAGCATTTCGGTGCTGGACTGCCCCAGGGCAGGACAAAGACTGATATGTTTGGGATATTTCTTCTCTGTGAAAGATAGTGAGCTAAAGACTCTGGGTAAGTCTCTCGCAACCAGGACTAATGTCTGGCAGAGGGACTCCCAGGACCCCCCTTGTTAATTTTCATCATCACATAGGCCACCCTGATTGGTTGACACTCTATTCCCTTGGTCATTTGGCTCGTTAGCAGCACGTAAGCAAAGTGAAACACAGATGTGGAAAACACTGTCAGACAACTACCCACTTGGCCAATTAGCCTACCATCTCTCATCAGTTAGGCCATAAGCCAAGGCCTCTTCTTTGTAGTTGACTTCTCTGACTGTTCTTCTCCGGAAACTTTGAAGGGAGTGAAGGTGCATTGCTATCTATCCTCATCTGGAGCATTATGAATAACCCTTGTTTTCTGGTCTTGCACCATGTGTGAGGAGACCATGATTTGTCCATTTTATCATCCTATTTAGTGCCATTTGATTAAATTATACTGGGTGTTATTACTCTCCTTGGCCTCTGGAGACTTGGTTGCTCCATCTTGCATATACTTCTGCATCTTTACTTCTCCACTAATTGGCACTCGCAAATGTTTACTCCTTTGCCTTATCTAAGAGAAATATATCCTATGTACATGACTTATCCTCTTCAACTCCTTTTTTACTCCTTGCAATGGCTTCTTGCTGTGGCATCCTTGATCCTGCATCAAATAAATATTCTTTGTTCTTACATGAATCTACATTTCAGTGCCTGTTAACTCTGCATCTTTGGTCTCCTTCAATGGGTTTTTTAGCTTACCATTATACAAAACCAACATTCATCTTTTCAACACGGCAGCTTTACCTGCGTTATATTTTCTACTGTAGCAAGTTTCTATATGTCTCATCTACCTTGCGTTTCTGAGCATATACATCTACTGCATATATTCTCACTTATCTTCTTCATGTCAATGATTTCTTCACATCTGCATACACAGTTACTTTGTTACTTCAGCCACATCTTCATTCTTCGAGTAGTCTTATATCGTTTCAGTGTGCCCTCGTCTCTTCTCTTCATGACATCATTTTACACCTGTTAGATTTTACTCATAGCTCTTCTATCTTCAGTGGTGTCTGCAGACTTCCTTCTACCATTTCAGGTTGAGGATACATTTGGTACGGTGTCTGAGCACATAACGTTTTTCATATCTTCAATGCGGTATGGGGATGTGTCAGGTGTCATGCACAGTGCTTTCTTGCTGCTCTTCTAATATGATGGTTGTGAATGGGTGGGCTCCATGAGTGACGTGTACATCTGCTTCTCTACATCCCCCCCACTGGTCGAGTCCTCAATCTCCTCCTCAATCTTCTTCACCTTGTCTTCACAGTGTGGTTTCTTTGGAATCTATATCTTTGTCACCCCCCTCAGGTCACCTGCATTCTTTTTTATTCATTCTACTCCAGATCATATGGCAACATTCCCCAGTTGGTTGACAGAATACCCAACGTCCCACATAGTTCTTATGATCCTTGGGATACAAAAAGTTGTTCCTGGGGGTGCCAATGCAATTCCTTTCAGGTGCTCACTGGAGGTGCTTTCAGTCTGTGTGTGCTCATCTGCAACAGCATTTACATAGATCATTATCTTCATCTCGATAGCTTTTTTCACTGTCTACTTGCACTGTATTATTCGTACAAGACAGAATCCTAGCAATATCAACACTGGTATTGCTCCCAGTAGTTTGAAGGCATTTGCCATCCAGTTGCAACCCACGAGAACAGAGATGAAAACCAATATTCTTCTTTGGTTACATCTACTTCTACCACTATCTTTGTATGTAGGGTCGACAGCATAGTTGTTGCTTCTTTCAGGGTTCCATTTTTTCCAGCATGGGCAGGTGTGTAAGTACAGCAAGAATCCCTGATATTGGCGCACTCGCCTCCTTCCAGTGCTGTAATCAGGTCCAGGACATAACTGTTCGGGAGGCTCAATTCTTCTGCAATCGCATTGAATCCTTTTATTGTCATGTTGATTGTCTGTAGCAGTTCCCACCTGGTGATTTGTAACCATTTGGAATTCACTGCAGTTTGAATTCCTGTCATGAATATAGTTGTAAATATCACTGCCATTCTACTGAACAATTTGTGCTCATCTGGAATGTCATGGTTCACTTCTATTGATTTTGCTGAAAAATAGTTCTCCCTCTTCTGTCTGGTGAGGCTAGGCGACCTCTTCTTCCTTAAGTGTGCATCAATTTTTGGAAAGCTGTCTATGTGAAGATCACTTTAGAGAATCACCAAAGTAGGAACATGTATGATCATTATAGGACATATTCCTCACCAGATTTTAGGAAGCTGCATATAAGATTTGGATTCACAGGCCCAATAGTGGTGCATTAGCTCGGCAGTTCCTCCATTTATTCCTGGGACATCAATTATTTGCTTACATCCTTCATTTTCTCCAACTTTGGTCAGTCCCCTGTTTCTGAAACACAGTGTCACACTCTTCAGTGGTAATATGGACACAGATCCTGCTTCATTTTCAACCCATATTAATAATTTTGAATATTTATCTCATTCCTTTAGGCATTCGTCATTCACTATTTGCACTATATGTACCGGTGCTGCCATCAATAGGTGTGCATTGCATGCTAACATTCTGTCTTCCCATCCTGTACTCTGGGCAACTCATCCCTACACCAATAACTGAGGCCCCTCCCAGCATCCTGGCATTCCTGGTGTTTCCCATATATCTGCACAAGCCAGTCTCTTTTGTTCAACAGTCCTTATCTGTTCTCCAGTCATACCACTGAATGAATACATGAGCATCCTGCTTTTCCAATCTAGTTCTTTTTCCATCCATCGTAGGGTTTCCTATCGTCCATCAAATTGTCCTCTTGTTGTGAATGCTGCTAGATGACTGCAGCACTCGCATCATGGATAGGTATTTCTCTTGCAATTAATGTTCTGGCTGGGCACATGGCATAAGGGATGACAGAACATACATAGCAGCTCTCATCTGATATTCTCATATCCACTTCCTTCATGTGCTGGTATCACATGTGTTTCTTTAAATGGGCTGAATTATACAGATATGAATTGATATCTTCATGATCTTCCCTCTTAAGTGATATAATTAGCTTGGAAATATCAGGGAAAATATCACATGTGTTTTTTATAGGGATAGAAATAGATGTCTCATTACCAAACACTCCTTCTGTATTATAAAACATAATTTGGTGAAATATTATAAGCATGAGTAATTAAAGATAACACATTGTGCAAAATGCAACAACAAGAAGTATTGCAAGAATTTCCATGTGTCGAATTATATCCTATCCAGTAAGTGGTCTTCTTGCTAGCAATGTGTATCTTATCTAATGGAAGATTCTCATTTTCTTTAATTCAACATGTAATTTCTGTCACTTATACAAACCACATTTTTATAACAAAAATTGTAATATGATTGCACGGATGATCTTGCAAATAATAGGATTGTTTTTAGAATTTCCCAAAAATGTGGCATAATCAATGTGTCATCTCACTAGAGCTTGCTACAAAAACAGCATACAGAAATATGTGTAACATTACAGACAGCAGAAAGTGTCAAGTGCAATCTTCGTGTTCTTTCGGTTTTTTAATGCATTGTCTCTTTTAACCTAAATGGAAAAGTTTTGTTCAACACCGCAGAATAGTGTTCGCTTTCCTTCAAACTTGGGAATAACTAAAAGTTCAAATTGTTTTTCATCCTCCGTTCTTAATTGGCTCTTGCTAGCCAATCTAGCCTGCACGCATGAAACTTCTTCTCTTGCTTCACTGTCAGAGGGTGCAGGGGAGGTGAGGGTCTCACCTTTGTAAAGCTTTACATCATTCAGGTGCAGCCAAACTCTTCTTCCTTTGAGTTTCACAGTAGTACAAGGATCCTCCTCTACTAGGTATGGTCATTCAAAACAGGACTTATTCCAAGTGCATACAAAGGTTTTCACATACACTTGGTCCCCTGGTACAAACTAGGTTGCTTTAGCAAGTAAATAGGATCAACTGTTTGGCTGTCTTCATTAATCTTCTTCAACCCTTCCCTCCGATGTCTGATCTGTTGAGAAATAAAAGAAACACTAGCAGTCATATTTGTTAAATAATCATGCATCTCATCTCCTAATGTTTTTGCTACACTATGGGCATCTGTTTTTAGTGGGAGCAGCAAAGGGCACTCTCATGCAGCATCCAGTCACCAACTCATGAGGAGTCAGGTTGTGATCTAAGCCAGGTTGGTTCCTCAGTGTGAACAATTCAAGGGTTAGGCAATGTAGGCATCCCTTGTTTAAAGCTACCTTAATCTTGGCTATCCTTTCCTTAAGGAGTACATTTAAACTCTCACCAATACCATTTGCCTGTGGGCCATAGGCAGATGAAAACGTGTGCTATATGCCTCACAGAAGAGTTATCCGTTCGAACAATTCATTTACAAAATGCGACCCATTATCAGACAACATGACTTCACACACACCCCATCTAGGGAACACCTCAGATACAAGAAATTTGGCAGCACATGTGGCATTGGGGTGTTTACATAGACCTGCGTCAATTCATCTGGAAAAGGGACATACTACCACTTACATATATCTATAGCCATTGCATACTAGCAACATATCTACAGAATCTGTATGTAGATGCTGAAAAGGACCATTGGATCTAGGAATTGCCACTCTCACTGTTCGCAAGGTATGCCCTGCTGTGAACGTCTGTCATGCCCTTCTGGAAGCTATGGGGGAAATGGTGGCAGCTTTACTAGCTCCATCACGTTCAGACCGTTTCTCCTGTAACGGTCTAGTTGTTTTCAAGATGGCCACGTACAAACACCCACGCCTACAGCAGCAGAGCGTGTTGCACCTTGTTTACCTCTGTGCATTACGCTTGCTCTGTGCTTCGGTTCTGTGTTTTCTTCCTGTTCTGTCCTAGTGTTTTAGCTCTCCTCTCCCACGTCCTCCTGCCTCGTTTCGTTCTATGCCTTTTCCCCTGTGCCTTTCTTTCTTGTCTTTGTTCCTGGACTTCTTCCCTATCTGGTCTACGCTGTTCCATCTTGGTCCCTGTTTAGTCTTTCTTTTGCTGTCCTCATTTGCTCATCATCTGCTCCTTCGGGTTCAGCCTTTCCTTGTCTCCATTTTCTGCTATTTTCATCCTTTCCTTCCTTTCCTCCCACTCGTTCCTGTATCGCTGCTCGCACATCTCAGACTGCCTACTCCCGTGTGTCCTGAATTTCCGGCCAGCACTTCTCCTATGGACTTCTGGGATCCCCAACTCCCCTGTTGCAGACTAGTCAGTATTGGTGGCCGTCTTCCGGGGCTTTCGTATTCCTTGGACTTGCACCCTTGGTTCTGAGAAGGGCTACCTGGTTAACAGTGGAAACTACACTTCTTACGATCTTGACATCTCCGGCCAGGACTAACAGGGTTTTTTATGCCGGAAGGCTTTTCCCTGTCATTTTTGGGCTAGCTCCCGGGGGGACCACTCTGTTGGGGTCTACCCAACCGACAGAGTGGCATCCTGGGGAGAGAGACCTTATGTACTTCAAAAGAAGGAGAAAAAAGGAAAACAAGTACCGAAGAACATCAGGAAACAGAAGAAGAGTCAAGGAGAAGACCCCGTGGAAGAAACAGGTGAGGAAGAAGGGAGGGAGGAAACTGCAGAATTTGACAGCGAGCAACACCACACAGAAACAATGGCATCCTTAGAACAGTATCACAAAATGGTAACTGCTATAATGAGATGCAGGCTGTCCGCACTGAAAATCTTCTTTAAGACAACAGGTGGCTGACGTGGCCATGAGAGACGAAGAGAATCGGGGTGATTTACCTACTTATCCCTTGTCTTTTGGGAAATACAATGGTAATCCCAAAACATTAAATTAATTTCTGGATGCCTGCTTCATGTATCTCACATTCCAAACTCGCACCTTTGAGAAGGAAAAGGCGAAGGTGGGATTCTTGGTTTCTAACTTGGTGGGTAATGTCCTGGCTTGGGCTACCCCTTTGATCACCCGATCTGACCCAATTACCAATGACTATGCCTTGTTCATCCAGCAATTTAAGAACCGTTTTGAAAGACAAGAAGTTCAATACTCTACCTACGAAGCTCTAGTAGACATCCGACAGGGTTCCCAGGATGTCCAAACCTATGCATCAGCCTTTCAGCACCTAGCAACGAATGCTGGCTGGCCTGATTTGGCCCAACAAACCTTGTTTTGCCGAGGCCTTAATGAAGATCTAAAAGCCGAATTGGCTAGGACAGCTCGTTCCCAAACATTTCAAGAGTCAGTAACTCTTGCCCTACAGATGGAGTTCTGACTAGGGGAACGCAAGAATGAAAAGAGAAGAAGCCGCAACAACCAATCATCTCAGATGAATATTCCAAGTGATCCTGAAGTGGCCTAGTCCCAAGACTGTCAAAGAAGTTCAATGATTTTTAGGACTGGTGAACTTCTACTAAAGGTTTATCTCTGACTTTTCCAAAAAAGTGTTGGCCATTACGGCCCTGCTCAAGAAGGGAGTTCCATTCTTGTGGAATGCTGAGGCAGAGAAGGCATTCAACCAACTAAAACAGGTGTTTACCACAGCTCCCATCCTTAGACAGCCTGATCAAAGCCGCCCATTCATTCTTGAATCTGATGCCTCCGATAGAGCCATAGGGGCGGTCCTTCTTCAGGAAGGTGAGGATGGGTTGGGACATCCTATTGCATAACTTTCCAGGACTACTTACCTCCAGCGAACAGAATTATCCAGTAATCGAGAAGGAGTTGCTCGCCATACGGCATGCTTGCTCTGAATGGCGACACCTCTTACAGGGAGCTTTACACCCCTTCTCGGTAAGAACCGATCATCGCAATGTTCATGTCCTTCAGCAGATGGAGTATCGAAATGCCCGCCATGCTCGCTGGGCGTATTTCTTTTCCCAGTTCGACTTTACTCTCAATTACATACCTCGCAGAGAAAGCACAGTAGCTGATGCTTTATCTTGCAGCATAGAAGAAGGAAAGGAAGTTCTATACAGAGGTGAAAGAATACTGGCTGGTAAGGAAGTCATTGCTGCCCTCAACACCTTTCTTCAAGAAATCAGAGAAGGCTCTGTTCCGGGGTGCTCCCCCTGAAACTGAAGCATCCTCTTCAACTAAAAGAAGGCCTGTATAGGAAGGGACAAGCCCTATTCTTCAACCAAGTCTCTCCAAGACCAAGCAATATCCTGGTGTCATGATATTCCTTCGGCTAGCCACAAAGGACAGAAGGCCACCACCGACCTTCTTTCCCGATACGTCTGGTGGCCCGAGATGCAGAAGGATGTGGCACTTTACGTTTCCACTTGCCCTACTTGTGCCTTAGCTAAACATTCCATTAATAAACCCATAGGATTGCTGCAACAAGAGACTCTTCCTTCTCAACCCTGGATCCATATTTCAATGGATTTCATTGTAGATCTTTCCCTATCTGAAGGATTCACAGCAATCATGGTGATAGTGGACACTTTCTCTAAAATGGCCCATTTTTCCCCATTGGCTGGACTACTTTCAGCCCCCCAGACAGCTACCATCTTTCTTAGAGATGTGGTTCGCCTGCACAGCCTCCCTCTTACCATCGTATCTGATTGTGGATCTCAGTTCAGGTCCTCCTTTTGGTCCTCTTTATGCCATCAGATGGGTATCCAAAGGGCACTTTCTTCGGGGTATCACCCTCAAAGTAATGGTCAGACCGAAAGATTGAACGTCATTTTAGAACAATATTTACGTTATTTCTGTAGCCACAAACAGGACTAGTGGAGCAATAGCCTTCCTATGGCAGAATTTGCAATAACACCCTTCATTCTGCCATACAGATGAGTCCCTTTTTGTGCACCTATGGCTACCATCCTAGACACTTTCCCTTAAAGTTGTCTACATCTTCAAAGATCCCGTCTATAGAACACTTATTGAACACTATCAAGGAGACCCACAAGGTGTCTAAAGACTCCCTGGAAGCAAGTAGAAAGAGCTGCAAAATCTACGCCGATCAGAAAAGACAGCCTAACCCTTCTTGGAAGAAGGGTACTCGAGTATGGTTATCCATCAGATTCCTGCCTCTATGGATCAGAAGAGTAAAGTTTTCCCCCCGTTATATTGGTCCTTTCCCAAAAACAGACCAGATCAACCCAGGGGCATGCCGCCTCCAATTACCGGCAAGCATGAAGAGGATACACCCAGTGTTTCACACTTCCCTATTGAAGGAATACCGAGAGGACCCTTACAAGCGCAGAGTTCCTATGTTTGAGTTCTCCACTCCACCTAAGAAGGACGAATATGAGGTAGCTTATCTGCTAGACTCCAGATACAGGAGGGGAGTCCTTCAGTATATGGTACATTGGAAAGGCCACTCAGAGGCAGAACACACTTGGGAAGCTAGGTCTCATATCCATGTCCCCTGTCTCCTCAGAGACTTCCATAGGCGGAATCCGGGCAAGCCTGGGGGAGTACCGAAGAGGAGGGGTAATATTGTCATGCCCTTCTGGAAGCTATGGGGGAAATAGCAGCGCCATTGCTAGCTCCATCACGTTCAGACCGTTTCTCCTGTAACGGTCTAGTTGTTTTCAAGATTGCCGCTGCCGCGTACAAACACCCACGCCTACAGCAGCAGAGCGCAGTGCACCTTGTTTACCTCCGTGCGTTACGCTTGCTCTGTGCATCGGTTCTGTGTTTCCTTCCCATTCTGTCCTAGTGTTCTAGCTCTCCTCTCCCACATCCTCCCGCCTCGTTTCGTTCTATGCCTTTTCCCCTGTACCTTTCTTTCTTGTCTTTGATCCTGGATTTCTTCCCTATCTGGTCTACGCTGTTCCATCTTGGTCCCTGTTTAGCCTTCCTTTTGCCGTCCTCATTTGCATGTCATCTGCTTCTTCGGGTTCAGCCTTTCCTTGTCTCCATTTCCTGCTATTTTCATCCTTTCCTTCCTTTCCTCCCACTCTTTCCTGTATCGCTGCTCACGCATCTCTGCCTGCACTTCTCCTACGGACTTCTGGGATCGCCAACTCCCCTGCTGCAGACTAGTCAGTATTGGTGGCCGTCTTCCGGGCTTTCGTATTCCTTGGACTTGCACCCTTGGTTCTGAGAAGGGCTACCTAGTTAACAGTGGAAACTACACTTCTTACGAACCTGACATCTCCAGCCAGGACTAACAGGGTTTTTATGCCGGAAGGCTTTTCCATGTCATTTTTGGGCTAGCTCCCGGGGAGACCACTCTGTTGGGGTCTACCCAACCGATAGGGTGACATCCCGGGGAGAGAGACCTTATCTACATCAAAAGAAGGAGAAAAAAGGGAAACAAGTACCGAAGAACATCAGGAAACAGAAGAAGAGTCAAGGACAAGACCTCGTGGTAGAAACAGGTGAGGAGGAAGGGAGGGAGGAAACTGCAGGATTTGACAACAATACTGTTCACAATAATCTGTGCAACGTGTTCTAACAAGTTTGGTGAAAAACAATCTTCTGCAAGCATGGCAGCAAGATTCTCGCTGGTTGTATGCGCAGGATAGTGAAGCTGATTCAGCGCAAGTTTCAATAGTTCTAGATGCATTACTGTCTTTCCAGTGCTATCCTGCCTCCACAGTCCCTACTCCACACTCCTGTGCAATATTGTGCTGTGCTAAAAAAAATAGCCTTTTCACCTTTCTAGGAAAGTCGATTCAGTGTGTCATATTGCGTTGTGCTAAAAAAATGTAGCCCTTTCCACCCTTCTATGAAAGTCAAATCTGGATGTGTAATATTGTGCTGTGCTAAAAGAAATTGCCTTTTTCCCCTTTCTAGGGAAGTTAAATCTGGGTGTTTCACATTCTGGTAACTGTGGCAATGTTTCTGAGTCTCTCTAGGCCCCCACCTAGAACCCCTGCATGGCGTGCCATTCATTGTGTGTGGCCTGTTCCACTCCTGTGTTCTTCCTTTGTTGTCACTCCGCCCTCTCCTTGTCCTCCCCCTACACATTCTGAGTTGTGTGGCACAGCGGTGTGCGTCTCTCTTTTTCTCTCACACCGATATCCCCACCTACATTTTTCACACCCACGATGGTGCTCTCTGTCTCTTCCATCTCCTATAACTGCTATTCTATCTCCTATCCTTTCTGACAGACCCTCACCAACATCCTCTTGTCATTCCCTCTCCAGGCCTATGGACCCCCACATTGTCTCAGTTAGCTCTACTTTTTCCTCCTCTCCCATTAATGGTGGCACTCAGTGGAGGTCCTCCTGGCCCCCTTACACTCCTCGAAGACAACATCATTGTCTATCTGAATGGCAGTGTCTTGGTCCAGGGCCCTCAGTCCAATCTCCCCCTTTTCGATATACACTTTATGCATCTTATCAACTTCCTTCCTTTTCCTGCTACTCCTACCTACACCTCTCCGGCTGCTCTGTCACCTTCTTCCTCCGCCACCTCTCTGGCACCCTCTTCTTCCTCTCTGACTACTCTGCCATCTCCTTCTTCCTCCTCTGCCCACTCTCGGGCAACTCCTATACCTCTGCACGGTGTACCTCATGCCTGTACTCGTCCATGGAAGTCTTTCAAATGTGGGAATATCCTCCACGTTGCTCCTCTTAACTCTCACTTTGCTGTCAAACACTCATCTGCTGATTCCTTGAAGAACTTGATCGGATGTCCTCAGTCTCACTACAACATGGCTCATGGCCATCTCTGTCATGAGGTTTTCCACTCTCCTCTTTGATGGCTACATGATCCTCTCTGAACCCAGAACCAACCGTCCAAGAGTTGGAATAACCCTTATGTTCCTGGAGTGGATCCCTGCATTTGTCATTTCTATGCACACCTACTCCTCCTTTGAATGCCTGGCCTGCAGGCGCTCTATCTCTCCTGGCCTCTATCTTACTCTGGCCACCATCCACAAGCCACCTGGCCCGTTCGACCTCTTCCTCTCCGAGTGGGCTGACCTCTCCTCCTCCCTCCTTGCCTCTATCTCTCAACTCCTCCTCCTCAGAGACCTCAACATCCACATGGATGCTTCTAGCCCCTCTCTCTCTCTTTCTCTCTCTCTCTCTCTCTCTCTCTCTCTCTCTCTCTCTCTCTCCCTCTCTCTCTCTCTATTCTTTCCTCTGGCCTGACACACTTTGCCGGGCACACCCTGGATGTTCTTATCTCATCAGACATCCCCCTCTCCAACCCTCTCACCACTCCTCTCTCTTGGACTGACTACTTTCTTCTCTCCTCTCAACTGTTGCTCTCTGTCCCCAGAGAAAGCCAACCCCAGCACTGCCACCCACCTTCTCGGTCATCCGGCCCATGACGCGTGTGTCAGTGGAGGCTTTCAGTGCTAGTTTCTCTCCTCCTCCTACTCCTGAGATTGACTCACACTCTGATACAGCACCTACCATCCTGCATCTCTCAATCTCTAACACTCTTGAGGTCCCCGCTCATGAGGATCTGAAGCCCACATCCAAGTGCAACTCTTGGTTTGATTCTGACATCACCAGCCACCATTTAACGCAAGTGTAGGATGGCTGAGTGGAAGTGGAGGGCATCCGGCTCATCCTCCGACAAACTGGCCTACCACCTGCTCCAAAGGCAATATAGGCTCTCTGTCCTGTCCAAGAAGAAAGCTTATATGCATGCCTATGTGTCTGCAGTCTCAAACAACTCGGCCGGACGTTTCAAAATCTGCAAGGAGCTGGCAAATCCTGCTGCAGTCTCCACCTCTCCTGTTCCCTCCAAGGCCCTTTGGACGGCACTGGCTTCTCACTTCACCTCTAAAACTCAGGACATCCTCTCCACTCTCTGCTCTTCCTCTCCCTCTACCGCTCCTGGCCTTTCTCCGGCCATCTCTCATCCTCCTTTCTCCTCATTCCCGATGTTCACTCCCGACAATGTTTCTAGAGAAATCGATTTATGAAACTCTCATCAAAGCCGGTGCTCCACTGCTCCTCCAGAACTGTCAAGGACCACATTGACACCCTCGCTCCAGCTGTGGCTGATTTCTGCAAACACTCTTTTGCCACTGCAACCTTCCTTTCTCCTCTAAAGCACTCCCTTGTGCACCCCTCCTCAAGAAGCCTTCTACCAATCCTTCCTCTCTGGCAAACTACTGCCCGACCTCGATCACTCCTTTCCTGGGCAAACTCCTGGAAAAGCTGGACATCTCCCAGCTTACTCACCATATTGAATGATGTTGGTTGTCTCCATGACCACCAGTTTGGCTTTAGAGCAGCCAGAAGCATGGAAACTGCTCTCCTGAACACCTGTGAAGACTTGCTCTCTAACCTCAACACTAACCTTCCTTCTATACTCATTCTCCTTGTTCTATCCTCTGCTTTCAATACAGTCAACCATGCCATCCTGATCAATCATCTCTGTGACAACCTCGGCATCACGGATCATGCCCTAGCCTGGTTGACCTCCATTTACTCTGATTGACCCTCCCAGGTCCAACCTGGGTCCTTTCTCTCCACCACCTCTCTCTATATATGTGGTGTTCCCCAAGGTTCTCACCTCTCACTCTGGCTCTTCAACCATTACTTGGCACTTCTGGCACCTCATCTCTACCTTCTGTTCCAACTTCCAGTGTTATGCGGATGACACTCAGCTTTCCTTCAGGCTCCCCTAAGCCTCCTCTGCTCTCGTGCTCATACCTGACTGTCCATCTGTGATTCAGGAATAGTGTGCCTCCAATGATCTGTGCCTTAATGACAGTAAGGCTGAGATCCTTCTCATTGGAACCCCTGCTCCCGCTTTGCCGCTTTTACTCTGGCTGTCCACCCTGACCCTCTACCAGCATGTTCCTGTCAGATGAAGAACCTTGTGGTCTTCTTCGTCTCCACCCTCTCCTTCTCTCCTCACATCTTTGACATTTCTAAGAAGTCACACTACCAGTTGCACCTCCTCAGAGGTATACTTCATTTTCCCAATTTCCCCCAGAAGCTCACCGTCTCCAGGGCCCTGCTTCTCTCTAGGCTGGACTACTGCAACAGCCTCTTTCTAAATCTGCCTACCTCTACTCTTCGCCCTTTGCAACTAATCAAGAACAGGACTGCAAGACGTGTCCTTGGTCTCAAGCCCAGGGATCGTATCTCTCCAGCCCTGAAATCTGTCCACTGGCTCCTGGTGGCTGCAAGGATCAAGTTCAAGACCCTTGGCATCGTCCACAAGACATTCTGTGGCCGGGGACCAGACTACATCCAACTCTCTCTTCCTTAGAATCTTCCTTCTCGAGCCCTCTGCTCATCCACCTCCAACTCTCTGAGGGTCAGACGCTTCTCCAGGCAGAGAGTGGGGGGTAGATCTCTGTCCTTGGCTGCGGCCTCCTTCTGGAACAACCTCCCTGACTCTCTCAAACTTGAGCAGGACCACATAAGGTTCCAGAAACAACTCAAGAACTTCCTCTTAACTTCCGCTTTCTCTCTCTCTCTCCCCTGCTGGTGCTTCTTTCTGCTGCGCTAACTGGTTACCTGGCCACCCACTGAACCTCACGGCTACAGGCTACTGCATGACCAGTAGCCCCTTGCACTGTTTCTGGGCCTCCCACCCACTTAGGGACTGTATCTGCAACCCTACCATGCCCTGCCTCCCTGTACTTACTTGAACCACTGCCCTGGCAGCACTTACCGTGTCTTGCCACTGTACTCTCACCCCCCTCCTCCCTGGCACTTCTCCTCTTCCCTCCCCCTCGCACTTGCATGAACTGAATGGCACAGGGCCTAGTAAGATAATTTGTCCATGCTTCCTTGTCTTGTCACGTCTAGAAACACTTGCCTACAGGGGTGATATAAATGTATTATCATATCATATCATATCATATCATATCATATCATATCATATCATAGAGCCTCAGTGGGGGATAAAAAACACCTCTGTCCCTTCTATATATCCTGCTCTTCCTGTGGAGCTCGACTTTGAAGCTCAATTAACTGTACAATGAATAACATTAAAGCCTTCCTTTATCATCATACAACGTTCTGACATTTGCTTAACATCTTCTACTTCAAAATTAGAAATATTTGGAAAATATGCTGCTCTCTTTGCTTCAACATCTGCGGCTTAGTTACTGCGAGAAAACATGACTGCCCATTTAGTACACGCTGCGCATTTCACCATGGCGATAGCCAATGGGATCTTCATAACTTTAATAAGCTTGTCCAATAGAATTGCATGTTGTACTGGTGTGCCACTAGCGCGGAGAAAACTACTCCTTTTTTATTTATTTAATTTAATATATTTTAAACGGTTTATTACAAACCTTTAAAATATGATTACATCATCAAATCCACACAACATAACATAAAAATGTTCATTCAACAGCTTGTTGCAGTTTTACTCAACAGTTTTTTCCGGCCGTTTGCTTAAGCAGTTTTCTTTTCAAAGCTACTTAATTTAATTTCCACAATATCTATAAAAAAGGTAAGGGCAAAAGTTAATTTCCTATCTGTCTCATCAAACAAGATTTGCCACCACTCGTCAGCATTTAGGAAGGGTCTTTTGTTGATCAAGTCTCCGAGACATCTTGTTCGTTCCCTTGTGAGGGCTGTGCATAGCAAAGTAAGATGTTTTAACGTCTCCTCACATAGCCCAGAGAATCTGCAGATCTTTGTCATGTTTTTATTTTTCTTCCATAAGCTTTTTTGCTCTTGTGTCTTAAATAGATTCAATTTCAATTTAAAGTATAAATCACGTCGCCGCGCCTCTGGAAATAATTTTAGGTAGTTTGGAATTTTGTTGTATGCTCGTTTTTCATGTGGTACATTTTCCATCAATTTGTGAGTTCTTCTTTTCTCTTCTGTTGCGATCCAGTCACTTCTCCATAGGTATTTTTTCACCAAGTTTGGGTTACTGTTTAAGGTTTTGGTATCAGTATCAAGATTCTTTAAAATCATCTTGCAGCTCTCCACCCATGAAGTTAGCACATTTAGTTCCTTGGAGTTTTCAATGAAAACTACTCCTTTTTCAACGTGACAACCCTGCGTGTATGGTTGACGTCACATAGGGGGGTCAGAGTACACTGTCTCTTCCTCATCCTTATATCTCTGGAGTGTGGCGATATGTGCCATTAATTCTGCAGCCTGTGCTGAGCAATGTGAAGGCGGTCTTGCACTTGTTACCACTTTAAATTCACCATCACGGTTTAACTTTACTGCTGCTGATGTTACGAAGTTCGTTGGTCGTGTAGAGTATGAACAACCCCTCTGTCCCCAGGAAACACCCTGACGGTTTAGAAATATCGTCAGTGTGAATATTAAGGCCACAGGTGGAAGTCCGGAAAACCAGGACGCGGGAACAGCCGGAAGAACCCCTTGAGCGCTGTAAGGAAAGGTACAGGGGTTAAGTAAAGAAACAGGGCCCGAATACCTTTATGTGCATAACCCCAAAATACCTGAATACCTGTGAAGTCTTGGGTCAAGGCGTGGGTCTCCTAGCTGTAGCTGGAACAAGCTGTAGGGTAGAACAGGTAACCACCTATTTGTAGGACTGAGGCCCTAGCCAGTGAAGGGTTAAGCAAGTGGAGTCCGTGGAGCAAGCGTGGGTCGGTAACAGGCAAATCCAAAGTACTTGAAGGGTTAAGCAAGAGGAATCCGTGGAGCAAGCGTGGGTCGGTAACAGGCAAATCCAAAAGTACTTGAAGGGCTAGGCAAGAGGAATCCGTGGAGCAAGCGTAGGTAGGTAACAGGCAAATCCAAAGTACTTGAAGGGTTAAGCAAGTGGAGTCCGTGGAGCAAGCGTGGGTCGGTAACAGGCAAATCCAAAGTACTTGAAGGGTTAAGCAAGAGGAATCCGTGGAGCAAGCGTGGGTCGGTAACAGGCAAATCCAAAAGTACTTGAAGGGCTAGGCAAGAGGAATCCGTGGAGCAAGCGTGGGTCGGTAACAGGCAAATCCAAAGTACTTGAAGGGTTAAGCAAGAGGAATCCGTGGAGCAAGCGTGGGTCGGTAACAGGCAAATCCAAAAGTTACTGAAGGGCTGAGAAGGAGCAATCCGTGGAGCGAGCCGAGGTCAGAATCAGAGCAGGTCCTTGAACGAAGAGAGAACGTCACGTGATCCAAAACAAGACAGCTGTGAAGCAACGCCTTCGGTTCACAGACTCCTTTTATCCTCGGAAGGGTCGTACGTAGAGTCACGTGTGATGCAAACCGAAAGCGTTGCCATGCTGCTAGGCAACAGAAGACACGTGATCCGTGAAGCGCCGGGAAGCGCCGGTCTCCGCAAGGGATGTGAGTTCCTGAAATGACGGAGCCTCCAGTTGATCTGCCACCGCCGTGAAGGGCGATAAACATCCGTTACCCCAAACCTGTCATGCCGTGCCCTGCTGTGTGCAACGTGAGTGGGGAGCATAATGCACGAGTGTCGGGGAGTGCGGGAATGGGTAGACAAGGAGGGGCGAGCGGAATGGTGTGTCCGCGGTCTAGGAAGCGGTGTGACAGAATCCCCCCTCAAAGGCCCACGACCCCGTGGGCTAGCAGGATTTTCCCTATGAAAACGAGAAACCAGAAGCGGAGCCTGGACATCCCGGGAGAGAACCCAAGAGCGATCCTTGGGACCATAGCCCAGCCAGTCCACCAGGTATTGAAGCCGACCCCGATGGAAACGGGACCCAAGGATGGCACTGACCTCATAAACATCCTGAGAAGCCACCGAGACAGGAGCGGGCGGGACCAGGACACGGGTAGGAGCAAGGTAAGGTTTCAGGAGAGAAGTATGGAAGACCGGGTGAATCCTCCAAGAAAGGGGAACCGAAAGCTTGAGAGCCACGGGATTCAAGACCCTGGAGATCCTATAAGGGCCCACAAAACGAGGCAACAACTTGCGACAACCAGGGATCCGCAAATGCCTGGTTGAAAGCCACACCCGGTCACCCACCCGATACTCCGGGGCTGCAGCCCGTTTGCGGTCAGCCTTCGTCTTCATAACTGTTTGGGCCTCACGGAGATGGACCAAGGTCTGGGCATGGACACTGGCCAGATCACGAACACAGGCATTAGCAGCGGGAGTAGCAGAGGGAAAATCAGGAAGTGGAAGGGCACGTGGATGCTGCCCGTATAGAGCATAAAAGGGCGAGAAACCAGTGGTCGAATGACGGGAGTTATTATATGCAAATTCAGCAATATACAGTAGTTTGGCCCAAGAGTCCTGGTACTGGAGGGACAAACACCGCAAATACTGCTCCAGAGCCTGATTTACCCGCTCGGTCTGCCCGTCGCTTTCGGGGTGATAAGCCGAAGAGAAGCGAGCATCGATCCCCAGAAGTCTGGTGAGAGCGCGCCAGAAACAGGACGTGAATTGTGACCCACGGTCTGATATGATGACCTGTGGCAAACCAAAGAGACAGAAGACAGATCTGAAGAATAAGCGAGCCAGGGCTGGAGCAGATGGTATACCAGTACAGGGGATAAAGCGGGCCATTTTGGTGTACGAATCGACAATAACCCATATGGTATCGTAGCCCTGTTTGCGGGGTAGGTCAGTGATGAGATCCATCGAGACGGTGTGCCAGGGTCTGGGAGGTACGGGTAGCGGTAAGAGTAGCCCTAAAGGCCGTCCTTTGCGTGTTTTACATTGGGCACATATGGAACAAGTGTTAACATAATGTTCGACATCTTTTCTCATGGAAGGCCACCAGCACCAGCGTTGCAATAGGTCCAGAGTACGCTGTTGCCCGGGATGGCCGTTTACCGCAGCATCGTGTGACCATGTTAACGCCTGGTTGCGTACGTCACACGTAGGAAGGAACAATTTATCGTGGATAAAAGGTAACCCCTCGTGAAGGGCAATGTCCCATTTGTTGAGTGCCTGAGGGTTCTGGGAAACCCAACGCCTGATGTCAATAAGCATGGTGGGGGATGGAGTACAAGTACAGATGACATGGCCCTTTCCTAGCAGTGTGTCGGGGTACACGGACAAGGACTCCCCTCCGGGAGAACGGGATAAGGCATCAGCCTTGCCATGAATGCGTCCTGGTCTGTGCTTGACCACAAAATCGAATGCGGCAAAAAACAAATGCCAACGCACCTGTCTGCTGTTTGCACATTTTAGAGAGGCCAGGCCCTGTAGGTTTTTGTGGTCTGTATATACCTCTGTCTGATGTTTTGCTCCCATGAGATGATGACGCCACGTTTGTAAAGCATCCTTGATGGCCAATAACTCTTTTTCGGTTACCGTATAGTGTGATTCAGCCACCGAGAACTTACGTGAGTGATAGGCCACTGGATGAAGACAACCCGTGGTCGGGCATGGTTGAGACAACACTGCGCCTAGAGCAAACGAGGAGGCATCTGCCTCCAGAACGTAGGGGAGATCGCGATCAGGATGCTGCAAAACAGGGGCGGACACGAACCTGGCCTTGAGTTCCTCAAAAGCCTTCTGATGAGTGGAGGTCCAAGTGAATGGGACCAGGGGGCTGGTCAGAGCGGTCAGTGGAGAAACAATAGAAGAGAAGCCGACGATGAATCGCCGGTAAAAATTCGCGAAGCCGAGAAAAGACTGGAGTTGTTTCAGAGTAACGGGAGTCGGCCATTCAGTGACGGCATGGACCTTAGATAAATTCATGGACAGGCCTCCAGGGGATATGTGAAAGCCCAGAAACTCCACTTCCTTGGAATGAAATAGACATTTTTCAGGTTTGGCAAACAAGGCATTAGCCTTAAGGCGAGAGAGCACTTCCCTAACATGCCCGACGTGTTCCTCCAGGGAGGATGAATAGATCAGTATATCGTCCAGATAAACCACCACGAACGTATCCAGGATGTCCGAGAATACGTCATTGACAAAACGTTGGAAGTGGCAGGAGCATTACAAAGCCCGAAGGGCATTACAGTGTATTCGAATAAACCCTGTCGGGAGCAAAACGCCGTCTTCCACTCATCCCCAAGCCGCATACGAACCAGATTGTACGCCCCTCTGAGGTCCAGCTTGGTAAAAACGGATGCTTTAGTCAACCTGTCCAGTAGCGTGGATATGAGCGGAAGAGGGTACCTGTTTTTTATAGTGATGGCATTTAGCCGTCTGTAGTCCACACATGGACGGAGATCGCCCTCCTTTTTCGGCACAAAGAAGATCGGACTAGCAGCTGGAGAACAAGAAGGACGTATATGACCCAACTCCAGAGCTTTCTGTATGTAATCCTTAAGGGCTTGCTCCTCTGACCGTGACAACGAATAAATCCTACCCCTGGGAATAGGAGCATCCGGAACCAGGTCAATCGGACAATCGTACGGTCTATGAGGGGGAAGGCCCTCAGCAGTGGCTTTATCGAACACCATGTGAAAATCGTGATAGGCCGCAGGTATGTTGGCTGTGACAGCCCCCACAGTGTGTGAAGGCACAGGGTCCAAAACTGTGTCGTTGAGATGGGTGGCGGTCATGGCACCAAGAATCGAGGCAGGAGTGGACAGTGAATCTGTGTCGATGAGACAGAAATGTTGACACACATCCGACTCGAACGTGACCTGTCCGTTTCCCCAATTGATCAATGGATTATGTTGCCGTAACCATGGTATTCCCAGTATGATGCCGAACAGTGGTGTATTAATCAAATCAAACACCAGGGTTTCTCTATGGGTGTTTTGAATCACCACTTCCATAGGAGCAGTTTGGAACCTGATCGGGCCGGAAGATAGCGAAGTACCGTCCACAGCATGTACTGGTTCTGGATGTTCCTTCCTAACCAGGGGCAGGTTGAGACGATGGGCCAGGGAAATATCGATGAAACAACCAGTGGCCCCAGAATCGACCACAATATGGACTATGTGTTTGATCTCCCCAGTGGGTTTTAGCAGGGCATGGACCACTATCGGTCTGACAGGGCCAAAGGCAGGTTCGGAAGGGGTCAAAGATAGGCTCGCCGGTGCCCCCTGTATCATGGGCGAGCCCTCGGAAAACCCGATGCTTTGTTCTTGGGGCGTCTGGGGCATTCCCTTACAAAGTGTCCGTTTAACCCGCAATAAAAGCAGGCATTGTCATTTCTCCGGCGTTCTCGTTCGGATAGGGTTATCGGACTACGGACACCTCCTATTTGCATGGGTTCAACAGGGGCGGTGGATATGGGATGTCCAGAGTGGGCAGAAAAAGATGTTTCGGCCCTTCTCTCGGATCTCCTTGCGTCTACTTGTAACGCAAGATCCACCAAATCCGAGAATACCGAGGGAAGGGCAGGAACCACTGAGAGAGCGTCTTTCATGGAGTTGCATAGGCCACGATAGAATACGATTGCTTTTTTCTCCTCTGGCCAGGATGTCTCAGCAGCGAGTTGGTTATACTTAGTAATGTACTCTATCAAAGTTTGTTTGCCTTGTGTTAGATCTAGGAGTTCGAGGTCTCTGGAGTGGGCTTTATATTGTGTATCAAAGACTTTGGCCATTTCTGATACAAGAAGATCGAAGTCATAGAGGGCGGGATGGTCGTTCTCTAGCATCGGATTGGCCCAGGTGGCCGCTACCCCAGACAAATGGGATAGAAGAAATGCGGCCTTTGTAACAGAATCGGGGAACGCTAAGGGTCTACACAAGAAGTGTAACTTACATTGATTAACGAAAGTACGATACTTCCGAGGGTCCCCCTGGTAACGTTCGGGGGCAGCAAGGGGAACAGGCGTAGGAAGCAGTATGGGAGTGGGTGCAGGAGCCATAACTGGGGCTGGTTGGTCTGAGGGGACTGTGTCACCGAATTCAGCATCCGTGGGTAAAGGAAAACGTGTGCTTTGAAGGGCATCCAGACGGTGGTGTATTGCTGCCGTGGCGGTAGTCATGTCGGTCCTAAGGGCCGCCACTGCTTGTAACAAGGCGGTCACTGGATCCCCGGCGGAGGGATTCATACTCTGGACGACCAAAAAAAAAGGCTTCACAGTCTGTTACGAAGTTCGTTGGTCGTGTAGAGTATGAACAACCCCTCTGTCCCCAAGAAACACCCTGACGGTTTAGAAATATCGTCAGTGTGAATATTAAGGCCACAGGTGGAAGTCCGGAAAACCAGGACGCGGGAACAGCCGGAAGAACCCCTTGAGCGCTGTAAGGAAAGGTACAGGGGTTAAGTAAAGAAACAGGGCCCGAATACCTTCATGTGCATAACCCCAAAATACCTGAATACCTGTGAGGTCTTGGGTCAAGGCGTGGGTCTCCTAGCTGTAGCTGGAACAAGCTGTAGGGTAGAACAGGTAACCACCTATTTGTAGGACTGAGGCCCTAGCCAGTGAAGGGTTAAGCAAGTGGAGTCCGTGGAGCAAGCGTGGGTCGGTAACAGGCAAATCCAAAGTACTTGAAGGGTTAAGCAAGAGGAATCCGTGGAGCAAGCGTGGGTCGGTAACAGGCAAATCCAAAAGTACTTGAAGGGCTAGGCAAGAGGAATCCGTGGCGCAAGCGTGGGTTGGTAACAGGCAAATCCAAAGTACTTGAAGGGTTAAGCAAGTGGAGTCCGTGGAGCAACTGTGGGTCGGTAACAGGCAAATCCAAAGTACTTGAAGGGTTAAGCAAGAGGAATCCGTGGAGCAAGCGTGGGTCGGTAACAGGCAAATCCAACAGTACTTGAAGGGCTAGGCAAGAGGAATCCGTGGAGCAAGCGTGGGTCGGTAACAGGCAAATCCAAAGTACTTGAAGGGTTAAGCAAGAGGAATCCGTGGAGCAAGCGTGGGTCGGTAACAGGCAAATCCAAAAGTTACTGAAGGGCTGAGAAGGAGCAATCCGTGGAGCGAGCCGAGGTCAGAATCAGAGCAGGTCCTTGAACGAAGAGAGAACGTCACGTGATCCAAAACAAGACAGCTGTGAAGCAACACCTTCGGTTCACAGACTCCTTTTATCCTCGGAAGGGTCGTACGTAGAGTCACGTGTGATGCAAACCGAAAGCGTTGCCATGCTGCTAGGCAACAGAAGTCACGTGATCCGTGAAGCGCCGGGAAGCGCCGGTCTCCGCAAGGGATGTGAGTTCCTGAAATGACGGAGCCTCCAGTTGATCTGCCACCGCCGTGAAGGGCGATAAACACCCGTTACCCCAAACCTGTCATGCCGTGCCCTGCTGTGTGCGACGTGAGTGGGGAGCATAATGCACGAGTGTCGGGGAGTGCGGGAATGGGTAGACAAGGAGGGGCGAGCGGAATGGTGTGTCCGCGGTCTAGGAAGCGGTGTGACAGCTGATCTGGTATGTCTTTCTCCTGTCATTTGATTAATTTTCAAAGAACCAAGAATAAAGAGGATTTCCCCCCTCCAAAAGCATTCTCTCTAACATTCTCTCTAACATGGGGAATATTGTCATAAAACTCAGTATACGTTGTACAGTCATGTACATAGTCCTCCTTCCCTACTGGTTCTGCTATAAATGTCGCTGGATTCACTAATAATTTTGATCACTGGCTTTGAAATAATCATTTCGTACCATGACACTCTTTGTGTAGTCAATGTGCTTTTGGGTTTCTCCAAAATGGCAAAGAAGGAATGATCGACAAATAAAGTAATTGAACACCCCATTATAATATTTTCAGCTTTTTCAATCGCGAAAGCAGAAGCAGATAACACTTGTTTGCAAGGGTAATGCCCGTTCATTAGTGGGTCTAGAATCCCCCCATAGTAAGCTAATGGTTTATGTCCATGTCCTAATATCATCTTCTGTGTGAGGACTGCTGTCATAATTTCTCCATTTGAATGTGAAAATAATTAGAAATCCTCATTATAATCCTGAATCCCTAACACAGGGGGTGTACAAATCTCCCTTTTTAATTCTTGAAATCCTTCAGTCATCTCATCTGTCCATGTTATTTTACTTTTACCTGTCTGTGCTTCCTTAAGTCCTTGTGTTGGACTTTTCATGATTGATTCTGCTCTCTCAACTATCACTTTTCTCCCCTCTTGAGAGGTTAACTGTCCTATGTACAGCACCTCTTCCTGGCAATACTGTAATTTCTCGTTGTCTACCTTGTATACTGTCTCTGCTAGTACTGTCATTAGTTGAACTGAATCCTCTCATAATTTTTCTTCTGTCTCGCTGCACACTGAGATATCATCTATGTACTGAATTATTGTGCTCTCAAGTTGTAGTTTACCTAGGTCCATCTGAAGAACCCTATTAAAGATTGATGTGGACTCACAGTACCACTGAGGTAATCGTGTATGTTTCCACCGCTGGTTTCTACACAGAAATGAATTCAAATCGAGTGAGTCTTCATGAAGGGGAACAGAAAAGAAAGCGTTTTCTAAATCTATGACTGTAAAATGTTTCGCATTAGCTGGGATGTTACATAATATTGTAGCTGGATTCGAAACCAGCGGAAACTCTGCTTCAACAATATTGTTTAGGGGCAGAGATCCTGAATAAATCTCCACTACTCATCTGTTGCTTTCTTCACCGGGTAATGTAGGGAACTCATGGTGGCAACAGTAAAGACAGACACAAGTGATCACAGTTCAAGGGAGTTTATTAAACTGTATAACTGGGTGAGAAAAATGCCTAATCTAAACCTAAATCTTTGGCAAAATCACGTTTATGCAAAAAAAGATAGGGATACACCCTTCAAGGTCTGTGCTTTTTGCATAGAACAAATGTACGTGCAGTCAACATGTTTTTTCTTCATGCAATGGAAAGGGTTTAATGATGATTTGCCTATTTTAACTGTCTTGAAATGAAAGGCTGCCAAATCCAACAGCACTGAATGCACATTTGTGAATATGCACCCCTCTGTGTGTTTCACCAAACCCTGTCGGAGTCATGCGGTTTCAAGGCACATGTGGCTTTCTTTCGATGGTATGCTGTTAAATTCTTAGGTGTTTTAATGTAGTTTATGAAATACCATGTGAGAGAGATTAGAGTGAGATGAGGGAATCGATGATAAATGTGTGGTCATTTTCCAAAAGCCCAGTATTTCTCCTGGAAGGTTCCATTCTATGATCAAAAATAGATTGTTGTGAATTAACCAAGGAATACAAATTAATTTTGCAATCATTTTACTTCAATATGACACCGCTTAAAATAACTTTTCGGCCAAAATCCTTTTGTAATATGTGTAGTGTGTTCTTTTCCAAGCAATTAGATTAATCAAATATGTACAGCACCATGCAGTAACAACAATACGGTAATAAGATACAAAATAAACAGCGCATGAGATATACATCACATGAAAACATAAAAACGGTCCACCAGCATCAATATAACCATACTCATTTCCTGGCACAAAACCTTAGAGTTTGTCCTACTACTATGCCAATTAATCAAGAAGGCCTTAGAACGGGGAATACCAGCATTGTGTGTAGCTAACTTAATCAAGGCATCCTTCCCAAATGGCTAGTTCCGAATACTAATGTGCCTTTCTGCGGTAGTCCATGGTGTCATATAATACTGTCATTGAGAGATAGAGGTGTTGAATATTAACAATTTAAAGCTGTGCAAAAAACTATGCATAGCATTAAAAAAAACTGATATGGGATGTACTATGGTGGTAATTGCTATAATTTCCAGCAAGCATACTTTGCTCCAGCCAAAGACGTGTTCCAACACCTTGATTCTTTCATCCCAGAAAGGGTGCACTGAAGAGCAGTCCCACCACATATGGCTGAAAGTCGCTGGGAAGCACTTCCAATTTAGGCAATCAACCCTTTCATTTGATTTAAAGTCAAGAAACAAAGCTGGGGTCATGTAAGCCTGTTGTTAGGCACTTAAAGCAGACTATTTTAAACTGTGTTTTGCGAGAATCCAGCTCAGTGAAGTAGTGGGCACTTTGCCATTCAGGACCTGTTGATGTAGCCCAAGGCTCGCACTCCCACTTATCTTGCACTTTAACCTCTTTTAAATGCTTGGGTGTACATTCTTTACAATGTTCATTGATATTTATTTATTTTATTTATTTGAATGTATAAAGTAGCCCTGGGGCATCCTGGTGCTGTTACAGCAGTGCTTACCTAGTTACAAAGAAAAAGACAGGAGCACTGTCTGTGGTTCTTGGTTACATTGAACTTGTTGCCAGACAGGAGAGCATTACAATAGCAAAAGGCGGCAAAAAGTGCAGCGATACAAGCAATCAAATTGAGTTAACAGAGAGCTGGAGAAGGCAGGAGATCTTCTTATGGAGGCAGGAGTGAGTGGGCAGAAAGTACTGGGTGAGCTAAATGAAGGGCTCAGTTTTGAGCGATTTGCAGAGATAAGATGTCTCGTTTCAAACCCTTGTGGGGAGGGAGTTCCAGTGTTTGGGAGCAAGGAAAAAGAAGCTGGCCCCTCCTGCTTTGGGCCTTTTGAAGGTGGGGACTTTAAACTGGTTGGAGTGGTGTGACCTTATGGGTCTGGAAGATGTTGCTCTGGTAATTCTTTCTGTAAGATAAGGGGGGTGGGGCTGCCTGCCCCCAGGTCCTAGATGTAGAGTAGTAGTTTCCACACTATGAACATTAGGCTCTTCCAGTAGTGTTGGACAATATTTCCCACTTTCTAGAGCTGATCTATCATAGGTTAAAAAGTGAGTGCTTTCTACCACCAGTTTGGTGTAAAAATAAATTGAAACGCGTGTTTGTCAGCCCTAATCATTTTATTGACCCCACCACTTCACAGTTGAGCCCTGACTATCCATTCAGCCCAAATAAGATGAAGCTCTTGCAAGAGAATGCATACCGCTTTTTTCCACTCCATCTTTGTATAATGTTGTATGCAGTGTATTGATTGAGCAGGTTTAATTGATGAAAGCACCCGCCATTGAGACACATGAGACATATTGGGGTCTAATAAATCTGGCGGCAAATCTATTTCTGCCCAAATAAAATGTAACCACTCTGTCAAACTCGGAAATGGGCCTCCAGTGTCATTTCCAAGGAGTAGGAGACACATAAAAAAGCTGGTAAGAGAGCTTAACGATATCTGTCTGCAATCCATGGCTTGAATCAAAGCAGGAGTGCTCATCCTCTCATCCTTCCAAGTAGCATTTACTTGGGTGACAATGCTGTAATTAAAAACATTGAATAATACAGCTCTTAGACGTTGGTGCAATCCAGCATGGAACGCTATATGGCACGTGATATTTTCATTACGTGATATATAGGATATCAAACCATTTATCATGCCTTTAATGGCCATATGTGACTCCTCGTGGTACGACATTGAGTGCTGCAAGGAAGAAAAGGCATCATAGCAATACTCAAGTTTGGAGTAGAGATACTCTCAATGGCACAGATAGATGAGGAAATCAATCCTCGGAAATGGGGCAAAGCACCTGGCCCCGACTTGATCCTGGTAGACATTTTTAAATCTGACCCCGAAGATGGGGCACCTGTATTTTATCACCTCTTCAAGGCAGTTATCAAAGCCGGTGCAGTTACCCGCTTTTGGACGACAGTAACAATTGTTCCAGTGTCTAAGAGGGGGCCACGTGAGACCCTGCCAACTATAGGCCCATTTTTCTATTCAATGCTGTAGGCAAAATGTATGCACGATGCTTGCTCTTTCATCTGGAAAATTGGTTACATGATAATAGGATAATCAGCCATCTACAGGCTGGCTTTCGGCCTGGCCTTATCAACACTGACCAGTCCTTTAGGCTGTTCTTATTACTAAAACTAAAAAAGTGATGGCTGGACCCCTTTTGCAATGGCACAGATGGGCTAAAAAACGGTGGTGTGGAAGGTTGCCCAGAGCAATGCAAGTAGATCAGATTAATTCGAAATCTTCCACCCATCACCTTTTTGGTTTCAGTTTGTCTCCCTATGTGAGAGAGGGTATGCCCAGACGTGGGTCCCTTGCTCTCTCCGCCATAGGGAACCAAGCTGCACCTCACTGAGGAGGCCCAACAAGGCCAAAACATGTCTGGGGTTGCTTGTGTTTCCGTGCAGAGGGGACCTGGCCTAGCAGTTCGGGCAGGGCTGTTCCCATTGGTGGCAGTACCTGACTGATTTGCATATGGCTGGACCCCTTTTGCAATGGCGCAGAAGGTCTAAAAAACGGTGGTGTGGAAGGTTGCCCAGAGCAACGCCAGTGGTTCAGATTAATTCAAAACCTTCTAGCCATCACTTTTTTGGTTTCAGTTTGTCTCCCTGTGTGATAGAGGGTATGCCCAGACGTGGGTCCCTTGCTCTCTCCGCCATAGGGAACCATGCTGCACCTCACTGGGGAGGCCCAACAAGGCCAAAACATGTCTGGGGTTGCTTGTGTATCCATGAGGGGACCTGGCCTAGCAGTTCAGGCACTGCTGCTCCCATTGGTGGCAGTACCTGACTGATTTGAATATGACTAGACCCCTTTTGCAATGTCGCAGATGTTGCAACAATGCAGCCAGAGTGTGTTGGATCCTTATTGTCGATACCACAGACCCTTTATACCATTGGTATGGCGGTTAGGCCATTTCTATTGTGTGTCCTCACACCCTTCTCTATTTTTCATCTTTATAAACTGGCTAATAACCATACTGGTGGCACTACAAAATGATGCCCCTACGATGGGCATGACAAAATACCCATCCTTTTGTTCAGTGCTTAATTTGTTAAAAAAAAGAAGTGCCTTGGCTTAAATACTTTCTAACACGCCCGTGACGAATCAGGATGGGTATCTGACCACCCACTGTTGCCACCAACCACGACTGCTTCCCATGCAGTCAACGTGTATGGGGTTAAAGCTGCAACTCCCACAGGCTTATTGTGGTTGACGGTTGTACTCAGTCACTAGGGCAGACGTGTGATTTACAAATAGCAATCAACATAGACATGAAATAACATATTCGTTGTGTCTTGACATGAGACAAATGTTTAATAGTGTCTTTAAACACAATCTTCATTTACATTTTGCTTTGTTTCTATATGTGTTTATTTTGTGACTGGCAGTTACAATAATAAAGTTGTCAAAATAACTCATCATAATCAAACTGAGTCTGAGACAATGAGTGCTGGGACTCAGAAATAAGTGCCATGGATGAGCCCTGGCAAAAAAAACCACAACTGAAACACTGCTTTTGTACGATGATGACATGATAATGAAATCACTTATCCCGATTGGCTTACTACAATCAGTGTCATCTTTTAGCGAAGCATGCATTCAGAAGGGGCCAACAATTACCTATGGCAAGACCAAATCCTACGGTCTTCTGCCAACCAAAGAAGAAAACAAATGCTAGGCTATATTTAAAAATCAAAGGCCATCCAGTGGAACAAGTCGATACCTTTGACTACCTGGGCACAAGATTTATGAGTAATGAGAGTTGGCTAGGCCAACCAGAGGAATCCCTACTCACATTACAAAGGACCAGCAATGTTGTGTTGAAATTCTACCGCAAGCATTGAAATGGTGCCCCATCTCCGTCTTTGCAAATATATAATATGAAAGCAAGGCAGCAGCAGCAGGGTATGGGGCAGAAATATGGGGACACATACAATAATAGAGGCTCGAAGGAGTCGACAACAAGTTCTTCCAAAGGGCACTGAACCTTCCCCAGAGTACTTTGTGATCTTTCACATCAAGACCAATCAAAAACACATCTCAGATGTGATAGTGTACTACTCTGGTCGTTATTGGGTGCGTATTTGGGCTTCTGCACACTTGGGCAAATACTGGGAGGCGTTAGTGGACTTATCAGCAGAAAGTGGTGGGTGTAGTCTATCGAGGTGCAAACCTATCAGGTCACAACTCACGCCTTTCGACCATGAGGATCTATGTCACAGTCACCAAGCAATTGATAACACAACTAAGGCACTTTTACATCAGGCCCACGATAACGCCATTGAAGACAGTGGGCCTCATTACGACCCAGGCGGTAAGTTACCGCCTGGGCCGTGACTTTACCACCATGGCGTAAACTACGTTTACGCCATGGTGGTTGGCGGACTTACCGCCCCATTCCGAGGTTGGCGGGGCGGTAAGTCCCCAATCCCCATTTACCCTTCCCCATTCCCATTTTTGCCCCATAGGGCATAATGGGAGTGGGGAAGGTGTTAATTACGCCACCGTAAATTACGGTGGCGCAATTAACTCCATGGTCCCTTAGCGCCATGGATTTTAACACCTGCTAAAAGCAGGTGTTAAGTCCGCCATGGCGCTAAGGGACCTCGTACTCAGGCGGTAAGGGTCGGCGCTGTTAACGCCGCCGTAAAACCCTTACCGCCTGAGTCGTAATGAGGCCCAGTGGCCCTCATTACAAGTCAGGCGGTGGACCATGGTGCTATTAGCACCATGGTCCATGCCGGATTCCGCCATGGTGGATGGCGGAATTACCGCCCCATTCCAAGGTGAGTGGGGCGGTAATTCCCCATTCACCATTTGCCCTTCCCCATTCCCATTTTTGCCCCATAGGGCATAATGGGGATGGGGAAGGCGCTAATTACGGCACCGCAAATTACGGTGCCATAATTAGCACCAAGGTCGCTTAGCGCCTTGGACTTTAATGCCTGCAAAAAGCAGGCGTTAAAGTGTGAATCAGGCGTTAAGGGTTAACGGCGCCGACGGCGCCGTTAAACCCTTAACGCCTGACTTGTAATGAGGGCCAGTATCCGCCTGCTATGCAGTTCCTCCACCGAGGTGGCTGTATATTAGAGCGGCAAAGATTCCAGTGGATATGAATATTATTAAGATCAGATAACCCAACCTTACGCATGGCCACTTTACTTGAGATTCCGGCTAGCATCCTTGCACTTGTTATAAATGCCATATCATATCATATCATACACCTCTCACTGCCTTCCAGCATGCTTGACACATGGTCGACTCTGATTTGTGCCCCATATGTGCAGATGGCAAGGAGGGCGTCGTACATTTTCTTCTCTTCTGTTCTTCTTATAAAGACCTGAGAGCACTTTAGCTGAAGCCAGTGTTAAATACACTATTGATCTGTTGTTTAATTGATGCAATTACTTTGTGCAAATCTACTAATTGCAACTTTGTTGTCTATGCTTTTTCTAAATACAGACATCGAGCTTGGGCAAGGAGGGTGAAGCAACTCTTCAGTGTTTTAAAATAGATAGTCTACCTTTTTAATGATAATTGCTAGATATGAAAAGCTGATTATGTTATCAATTAAAACAGTAACTTTTTTAAATGCTCCCATGACGATACGAATACATGAACTGTGTTCCTATTCTACTGCATGTATTTTGTACTGATATATTTATTCTTGGTTTTTTTTTGCTTTTTAGGAGTCAAATTCGAATTAAAGCTTGTAATTGAATTGATATATCTTATGGATTCCAAGACAGAACTTTATTACAAGTTTGGAGGTGCAGAAAAAAACTGGTAGTGATTCCGTTACCGCCACTTTCTTGGGCGGTAACGGAAATACCACCGTTTTTCTTGCACCGGTTTTGGCGGATTTTCCGCTGGTGGAATTACTGTGCAGTAAATTCACAATTTTTGGGGAGGAAAAGTGGCAGATTCACCTCCAGTAAATCCTCTGCTTTTCCTCCATAAATTGGTGGATTTACTGTGTGGCAATTTCGCCCTCGGTAAATCCCCCCTAAAACCCCCTGGAGTTCTACAGACTCCAAACATGGGGAATTACATTATCTTACCACCATTGTTATCCCGTGGCCACTACACAGGACGAAGTGGACATAACAGTAATCGAATTTGGTGGTAATTCGGCACATTTACCACCAAATTACAGCCAAACTCGTAATGAGGCACTAAGTGTTTGCAGTAAACGAAGGAGAAGAAAGACCCACAAGGAAATTGTTTTTCTTGGCTAATATCACACATTTTTACACATTACAATGAGCGGCTTAAAGAGTTTGGACTTCCTTAGCGAGACTACACATATGTGCACGATTCGGCACGTGATCATATTGATGCACTGTTATTGACACTGTTTATGTTAACATTTGAACTAATAAATATACATATTCAGCTGAATCAAAGATATAAATGAAAATATCTGTCAAACACTTGAAAAGTACTGTTGGCTCCTCGGAAATATGTTTTTCCAATTCTGCAAAGCGTGTTGGGGGACTTTCCGAGTCAGCATATGTGTCGGCAGAATACAAAAGCACTCATCTCGGCAGAAAGTACGCCTCGCATCTGCTTCTTTCATTCTGTGCTTGGCTCAGCGCATCCTTCAGAAATGCATCTAGCATAAGTACGTTCAGAAATGTATTTCAGTTTACTTTAGAATTCGCAAGAAATACTGGAAGGTTTTAAAGAGACAGGCAAGTTTAATATAAATAAATATAGAGCACAATATACCAACCTTCTACACACTCCCAACATCCATAGAGCCAAAGCGGGAGGAATAGGTTTCCCCTGCATAGCCTCCAAGCTCTGGAACTCCCTACGCATAGACATCAGAACAGAAAACGCTCTTTTCATCTTCCGCAATAAACTCAGGACCTTACTCTTCATCTGAGCCCCTGCATGCCTGCTACATGCCTGTATACATGGTTGCGATTGTCTCATCACTCTGTAACTAAGTAATCTGCCTGTAACTGGCTAAACTGCCTGTAACTAGCGCCACGTATAGCGCCTGTATATATGATGCAATTGCTTCATCACTCTGTAACTAAGTAAACTGCCTGTAACTAGCGCCACGTATAGCGCCTGTATATATGATTGTGATTGTCTCATCACTCTGTAACTAAGTAAACTGCCTGTAACTAGCGCCACGTATAGCGCCTGTATACATGATTGCGATTGTCTCATCACTCTGTAACTAAGTAAACTGCCTGTAACTGGCTAAACTGCCTGTAACTAGCGCCACTTATAGCGCCTGTATATGTGATGCAATTGCTTCATCACTCTGTAACTAAGTAAACTGCCTGTAACTAGCGCCACGTATAGCACCTGTATATATGATTGCGATTGTCTCATCACTCTGTAACTAAGTAAACTGCCTGTAACTAGCGCCACGTATAGCGCCTGTATATATGATGCAATTGCTTCATCACTCTGTAACTAAGTAAACTGCCTGTAACTAGCGCCACGTATAGCGCCTGTATATATGATGCAATTGCTTCATCACTCTGTAACTAAGTAAACTGCCTGTAACTAGCGCCACGTATAGCGCCTGTATATATGATTGCGATTGCTTCATCACTCTGTAACTAAGTAAACTGCCTGTAACTAGCGCCACGTATAGCGCCTGTATATATGATGCAATTGCTTCATCACTCTGTAACTAAGTAAACTGCCTGTAACTAGCGCCACGTATAGCGCCTGTATATATGATGCCAGATGTCTCCGGGTTGCTGCGCGCTTAACAAATGCGAATAAATAAATGTTTCCTTTTCTTTACTGCCGGTTTCAAATGTTGTGTTTTACTGAATGTTTTGCTTTTGTCGTTAAGAAAAAGTTGCCTTTATAAACATGTAAGGCATTACATCTGTAGCACCCATCGCTTTGTCTAAAGAGCATGGCTTAATTTATAAAAACAGTGACAAAGGAGACGCAGGGCCTGATTTGCTGGGAAAATCCCATTGAAAGATGCTTTGCAAATCAGTCCCATAGACTGCTTCAAGGTTCGAGGGGTACTGCAAAAACAAAGAAAATGTGTTCCAAGTTGTATGTAGAGAAATATGAAAAAAAGGAATATTATCTGCACACAGTGGTAACGTTTATGAAATGCATGGCGGCCTCAATCTGCCGATAAGAGCCGCATCTCCTCATTCTCCCTTCTAGTGCACAAAGACATTACGACCCTGGCGTTAAGGGTTTAACGGCGCCGTGAAAGGTGTCGGCGCCGTTAAAACCTTAACTCCTGCTTTTAGCAGGCGTTAAAGTAGGGTGCCACAAAGGGACCTTGGTGCTAAGTACGGTGCCGCAAATTGCGGCACCGTACTTAGCGCCTTTCCCATTCCCATTGAGCCCTATGGGGCAAAAATGGGAATGGGGAAGGGCCCATGGTGAATCGTGAATTACCGCCCCGCCAACCTTGGAATGGGGCGGTAATTCCGCCATTCACCATGGCGGACTCCGGCATGGACCATGGCGCTAATAGCACCATGGTTTAGTGCCGGGGTCGTAATGAGGCCCAGGGACTTCATCTCAGACTGCACACAAAGGCACCAATACTGAGTAGCAGGTAGGGGACATACACAGCAGTAACCTCCTCGCCGCACTGAGCTCCTGGTGGCATTTCCCTCACATAGAGTTCCCTGGGAGGCGCTCCCTAGGGCAGGCGCTTCTTCGCCTCTTGGGTGGCTTAGCTTAGCCCTGGGCAGTCCCACTCTAGTCCTCGGCACCACCTTCAAGCACTGGTGCTCGGCTCGCTCATGGGACAAAGGTCCCTTGGAATTGGACATGGCTCCACCGTCCTGGATCCTCCTTCCCTGGGCACCTCATCTTAGTCCTGGGCTGCACCACATAGGCCCGGGGTATCTCTTTGGACCAGTGACATCTTCCCTGCCCTGGGCAGTTCCAACTAAGCCCTGGGCAGCTACAATTCGGTCCTGGCTTGTGGGTGTTTTTCTTTCTGAGGGGCAGTGAGTCTCCCAATCCTTTATCCTGCAAACCCCGCAGCAGGTAACACTTGACTCTGTGTCTTTTCGTAGCTCCTGTTCTCCATGGGTCCAGTTGATGACCCTCTCGTGCCACTGTTGTAATGAAGGATGTCTGGTGGCTGCAGGTAAGCTCATTCAAGTTCCATTTATTCAGGTTGACATAGGCAGATGACAATGTAGGGGGCTGGACCCCAAAGGGGACCAGTGCCCACGGGAGAACCTCACTGGCACCCACCACCCAGGCTAGCTGGCACCAACTGCCTCAGCTGGAACCTACATTCACACACTAACATTCCATCCACAAAGGAACATTCTCTCTGTGACATCACTCACTCAGGTGGCACTGGGATGAAGATATAACCCGGTTGCTCCATACAGTTTAAGTAATACCTATGACTTTTAGTATGTTTGTATCATCAAAGAAAGCTCACATGCAATCAGGATTAGGGTTACAAATTGAACGTGCCCCACAGAGGTCGCACACATCCAAAATGCACCGACAGAGGTCACACTTGCAATTGCAGACCGAGGACACAGAGTTAAAAACTAACTGATTGACTAAATGAGTTAGTGAGTAATTGTGGGAGTAGATGTGTGAGCGATTGAGTTAGTCAGTGACCAACTGGCTTGTTAAGTGAAGGATTACGTGAGTAAATGAGTGAGGTCAAAGGCAGGCTAATGACTGGGCAATTGGCTGAGTGACTGATAGAATGAGTGAGACCGTGAACAAGTGAGTGAGTGAATAGGTAAATGAGTTTGCGAGAAGTGTTGGTTGAGGCAAACTCTCATTGGAGAGGAGAAGGATAATCTGGCCATCACTAGTTAGCAGTGAAGATGAGTAACACGCTATTTACATCAAAAAGGGTTAAAGACAATGGGCCTCATTACAAGCTTGGTGGTATCCGTGCCCGTTTTAAAGGCACAGCTACCGCCAAACTCGCAACTGGCACCCTCAATCGGGCAATAACTGGCCCATTACGAGTTGAATGGGCCGGCAATTGGCCATTTGCGGGTGCCGGTATTGCCGGGTTCCCGATCCCCATTCTGCCCCACACGGCAGAATGGGGGTGGGAAGCATGGTTGCACTGGCACCGTTCGTAACGGTGCTGGTACAATCACGAGTTCTGCTTGCGGGTGCCGGTACGGCCACGTGTTCAGACCAGGTGGCTGCATGGGCACCCTCGAGCAGAACTCGTAGTATGGCGGTATGGTAACAACGGTGCCGATAGCGATAGGAGCGCCGTTGTTGCCTTATCGCCATACTCCTAATGAGGCTCAATGATTACCCTGGTATCTTTGGTCAGGAGAGGCATAACTTCCCTGTTGACAACTGAGGAAACAATCCCTGTTTCAAATGGTGGATAGTGCCCAAAGGCCAGAAAACATAAAACTATCTATATTTGTGAAACATATCTACAAAGTAATTTGGGCCTCATTCTGATTCAGGCGTTAAGGGGTTTACGGCGCTGTAAACGGCGCCGACCCTTAACGCCTGATTACAAGGTTCCCTTTGCGGGATGGCTGTTTAACGCCTGCTTTTTGCAGGCGTTAAAAGCCATGCCGCAAAGGGACCTTGGCGATAATTACAGCACCGTAATTTACGGTGCCGTAATTATCGCCTTTCCCCATTCCCATTATGCCCTATGGGTCTTCTGGGTCTAAAAGTCTTCTGCATAAGAAAAAGGGATCTTTACTGTTGGCCTCCTTGGGTATTTAGGCCAAAGTGTATATACAGTGTAATTCATGGAATAAATCTGCGTCAAAAAGGGGTGCATGCGCGCAAAAGCGCTTGTTTTCGCGTGCATACGTATTCATGGAACACATTGCACGTGGCTTACCTGAGACCTGCGCTGAATCCGCACAGGTCCAACACATCACTGCGACACCATGAACGCCTTGCGTGACACGGCCAGTGAAGGCGCGCATACACCTAAAAATGGGGGGAACACGTGAAATGGGCAACAACATGCGAAAATGTGGGCATTACGGGGAAAGCACCGCAGTAAAATCCTTGCAACACCCACACGTGCGCTAACAACACATATTCATGGAATCAAACAGGGCTCACTGGCGCACAGGAAAAGACACGCAAACCCAGAAACACGTACGGCAGGCGAAAGCAGGCGTAAGCACCCCCGCACACCAAAGCCAATGCATAAAAGTGTGTATAAGGTATAAGTTTCCACCTCATATCATCCTTGACCTGGTCACTGAGTGGGAGGATGACCTCACATCACCCACCCTGTGCTCCCAAGAAAAGGTGCTCAAGGTCCTGCACGCCCCTCAGTCCGCAGGCACTACATGCCCAGAACACCCCCAGAAAGGTAGGCCGTGGACTTTTACGGGGTGTCACACTTCCCCAGAGTGCTTGATGGCATTGATTGCACCCATGTGGCCCTACGTCCACTTGCGGCCACTGAGCACATCTCTCGCAACCACAAGCACTGGCATTCCATCAACATGCAGGTTCTATGCGATGCCAAAAGAATCATCACCTCTGTCTATGCAAACTATCCAGGGTCCACCCATGAGAGTTTCATATTCAGAATGTCACCCCTAAACCGGGACTGGAAGCTGGGAGGCATGGCAACACATGGCTCATTGGTGAGTACAAATGCCTGTGCACATGCATGCATGTCACACACAGACAAATAGACAAACCCAACTAATGACAACCATTATCACCTCCCCAGGGGACAGTGCCTACCCTCTGATCACCTACATGTTGAGGCCAATACGTAACCCCACCAAACCACCCCAGGTAAGATACAACGCAGCCCATATCGCAACCAGGGCCATAGTGGAGTGCACATTCGGAGTGCTCAAGTAACGTTTCCGCTCCCTTGACCGCTCTGGTGGACAGCTACTATATGCACCGCCAGTAGTGTGCAGGATAATTGTGGCAGCATGTGTCCTGCACAACGTTGCAACACAGCGTGGTCTAACGGTGGACATGGTGGTGCCCCCACATCCCCAACCACATGCACAGCCACTTTGTATGGGAGGGGGAAAGGGCACGTGGTGAGGCAGCCCGTACCCAGTTTGTGGCTCAATTTTTCACCTAAAATCCCACCCCTGTGTAGTGCACACAGGCCTGGCACATTCCAGGTGGCAAATGATGATGACAAAGGGACAGTCAACTGTCACAACCTTACCACCCTGAGAATGTGCCCTTGGAAGTGCTACATTGTGTGCATCCATAGCCACTTAAACAACCCCAATCCCGTGTGACCAAAAGGCACACATTCAAGGTGCATAATCCACTACCCCCTTGCAAAACAGCACATCCAAATACTGGTATGTTACCTAAACCCTCCCAAACCCCATGTCACCCGCCCGACACACCATGCCATGGCATTCAATGTAAAAACAACAAAATAAATGCACAACACATGACACAACTGTCACAAAGTGCACCGTGACAAATGGAAACGAGCCAGAGACAATTCCCTCTGACACATCAAAATCAAACCGTACACATGAACATATATTTACCAGCATAACATATCATAAACACAGCACCCAATAGTGACAACGTCAGACAGTGACCAATCACAATAGCACAAGTGTCTCAATGTGTCAAAGCCACCACATGGACCCCTCCCATCCTGAGTGTGTCGTTGCTAGATAAATGTGGCAGGGTACCGCATACAGCATGAAGTGCATCAACAATGGTGACAGGCAAGGTAATACATGAAGATGTAAAATGGAAATATGCACAATTAGCAATATACAAACGAAAATGCAGGTCAACCATGGACTGGACAAACCATCATGTATCCCCACTAGGGGTATATACACAGTTTGTACTTCAGACTGGCCACAGAAATGATGGAAGCCCAATGCCTCTGTGTAAGTTACTGTCACACGGTGCCCTCCTTGCAAGCCCATGGAAAGGGGAAGCAGGAGTGGCATATGTGTCCGGACCCCAAGCCTCAAACACAAACACAAGACTAGCCTGTATGGCCCCAGCCGGAACACACAGTGGATGCCTTTGGATGCTATACAAAGCAACACACTGTTACATGAAGGCACAATAGACAAAAAAATTATTAAAAATTAATAATAATAATAAAAAATGGCCATGGTTGACCAGGGAGGTGGGCGGAACCCCCCAGGAGGGAGGAGGTGCAGGGTGCACCTCAACACCCACATGCGTGGATGTTGACAGTTTTAAAAAAACCTCCATGGGCTCATGGCCTGCGCGGCTAGCCTATTGTGGGAGTACTGTTGTCACTGTCGTCACCCTCTGGTGCACTATGAGAAGGTGTGCATGGTAGGGGAGCCTGACCACACATAGCCCTGGCATGCTCCTCCATGGCAGCAAGCATGCAGGTCTGAAAGATCTGGTTCTGTAGGATGATGGTCTGGAGGTCCCCATGCAGTACCTCACATGTAGCACGGATTTCCGCCTCAAGGCCTCATGTGTTGCACGTACTTTGACCTGCAAGCCCTCACATGACGCACAGATCTCCTCACAGGTTGCCTGGAGCTCAGCCGAGTTGTGTGTCAGATACTCCAACTGCTGTTCTGCCCGTCTACTGTGGGTCACCTCAAGTGCACCCAGATTAGCTCTGAGGGAGGTGTTCTCTTCAATCAGGACATCCCTGTGGGCCTATGCCTCTGCAGTCATGGCTGTGCGCAGAGCCCCTAGTTCAGCCCGTCGGTCCCTGTTGGCTGCTGGAGGTCCACCTGCCTTTCAGGGGGGAATGGAATTGGCTACCTTTTCCACGCCCTGAGCCATCATCTCACATGATGCCCCCTTTTGCTGTGCAATGGCTTACATGGAATTCTCCCACACAGTATAACCCGGTGATGCCACCGCATTGCCGGACACCACACCTGTCGGGCCCAAGGAGACCTGGTCCTTGCTTTGCTGGCGCAGCCTGGGCTACAGGACTGCATTCCTCCTTTGATCTGCTGCCCCAGGAACAGGAGCAAATAGTGTGGAGTGTGACCCTGCATCTGTAACCGGCACAGGTGGACATACCAACACTGAATGGCCCCTTGAGGGAGTCTACCCCCACTGCAGGTGTGTCGGACAGAACAGCATCCATGCCAGAATCACTCACCTGCAACAGCACATATGGGTCAATATCCGATTCCGCACCAGAGGCATAGAGATCCTCAGAAGTGTACTCAGAGACACCCCTGGCCCGGATGGTCTGTAGCACCAATGGATTTTCGTGCGCTACCACCCCATGGCTTCCACTGGTTCCTGGTTTGGCTCTGAATACTCCACCCCCTCTGCCATCTCCTCCTCCTCCACTGCTTCCAGTGCCTCATCACCTGCACAAAATCAAAAAGAAGACATGACCACACATGTTAACAGCATAGGTCACACACATAGGTATTACAATGTTGACAGCTAACACATAAAGCAGCCATGTGCCACATGACATAAACTCAGGCATGCACGCAGTGCCAATGTAATGGAAAGGGACCCTGAAAGCAAACATGGATGCCTGTCAAATGGCAAAATACGACATGTACTGCATGGTGCATAGCACCTGCATCACACACACGCTTGTGACTGGCATAGTCCTTCCACAAACATGACAGATGCCAAGACACAGATGGCACGTAGCTACCACCCCATGGCTTCCCCTGGTTCCTGGTTTGGGCTCTGAATACTCCACCCCCTCTGCCATCTCCTCCTCCTCCACTGCTTCCAGTGCCTCATCACCTGCACAAAATCAAAAGGGAGACATGACCACACATGTTAACAGCATAGGTCACACACATAGGTATTACAATGTTGACAGCTAACACATAAAGCAGCCATGTGCCACATGACACAAACTCAGGCATGCACGCAGTGGCAATGTAATGGAAAGGGACCCTGAAAGCAAACATGGATGCCTGTCAAATGGCAAAATACGACATGTACTGCATGGTGCATAGCACCTGCACCACACACACGCTTGTGACTGGCATAGTCCTTCCACAAACATGACAGAGGCCAACACACAGATGGCACGTAGCATAGCCATGGCAGAACTGTCAACCAGCCCCAGATGGAAGTAAAATACTACTGTCTGCGATCCATATAAAATGCATGTCATCAGACAGTACATGGAAACCACTGCAACAAAACACACATGTGTCACAGGATGCAGCAACGCTAGGGTGTTGAAATAGAGTGAAGGGAGGCACATGGATACATTAATGCTAGGTCACTTTGACATCACACAAGTGAATAGGCATGTTGAAGGGTGAAACAGGGCTCAGAAGTGTGTGGGTGCAGTGCAGTACATGTGTACGGACTCAACTATCAATAAAAAGACAAAACCAGTCATTTCAATGTTGTGTCATGATGGCAGTGTAAGGGCAAGTGCAGTCATCATGTGCAAAGGGTTGGCAGTGGGTTGTAGGGATACAGTGAACCCCAACCCCAAGGGCGGGGGATGGCTTGTAGGCAGTGCATGGGTCAAAATGGTTACTCAGAGTACCCTGTTGTAGCAGACAGTGTGGGCAGGTGTCAATTGCATTCTCACAGTCATCTGGGAATATAGCAGGGGAGAGGAGGACAGAAAGCACAACACATGAGGAAGCATCAGAAGTGCCCCCAGACCCGGAGAACCCACAACACCAGTTGCATAGAGGCAGGGATGCTGTACCAGAGGGAGGTATCCGCTCGACACAGACGAGAACCACAAACTAAAGGCCATATGGAGCAACTGACCCTGAGGGAGCAGGAAAGGGGTGATCAAATACCATGAGAAGGAGGAAATACCGGAGATGGAGTTGGATGAGGGGCTTGCCCCAGACCCATAGGGGCTTGCTTGGAATGCACATGGCCATTGTGAGTTTGTGCCATCAGCACAGTCCGAGTGACAGACCTTGCATAAAGGCCAAAGGATGTTCCACACAGTACAGGTCTGGCAGAGTTGCAGAGGGAAGAATGTATATTCACAGAAATTCAGGAACATGCCGTTGCAGTAGTCCGCCATGGGAATCCCCAGTCCCATGGAGACAGTGAGCTGCTGGGGGATAGGAAGGAGCCCCTGAGGAGGATCAGCTTGCAGGGTGATCTCACAGAGACATCAGTCATGTGACGACAGAGGGTGAGTGTTGAGTGGAAGATAATCACAGGCTAGCCGTAAACATATTTTGGAGCAAGAATATGGACAAGAGAGGCTGGCGAGTGATTGACATGGAAGGAGGGTGCAGGTGTGTTGATGAGGATTGCCTCAGTGTGCAGCACATGGCCTGTATGCAGTCTGCATTACAACAAGCACGTATCAGTCAAGCATCGCATGGGTCACACATGGCAGTCATGACTACATGGCCTGAACTGGCAGACAATCACAACACATCACCCAAGCAACATACACATTGCCTGGATACAAATGCATGAACACTCACCGGACATCATCTCATAACCCGGGAGGTCTCCCACGCCTTGGATCTGACCCTCTGCGATTAACCCTCCAGCGATCGCCCCATTTTCAGTGAGTTCATCGTCCTCTGGTGGTGACCCACTGTCAGTCACCAGAGTAGAGGCGTAATTAGAAGCCCACATGTTTTTTGCTTGGCGTCGGAGGTCATTCCAACGCTTCGAGCAATCATCAGCTGTGCTCTTCTCACATCCCAAGGCACTAATACTGTCCGCAATGCACTGCCAGTGGGCCCTAAACTGAGCAGGTGTAGTTTTGCACCCTGCCGTCACCAGCGGCCATGTACCGATACATAGCCCAAAAGTGCATCCAGTTCCACTTGATTGAAACTCCGCTTTCTTGATGTGCTGGAGGCCGAGCCGTGTCTGGGGTCCTAGCCTGTTCCGCAAGAGCACGCTTCTTCCTATTGGGCGGTGGTGCAGACACTGAGTGGCTTCTGCCACTCCGGTCAGTAGGGGCTGAAGCGCAGGTGGACTGGCCACTGGAAGCAGGCAATGGCATGACGACCGAAGATCTGACTGCAATCATTGGCTGCTGGGTGCTGTCGCCAGAACACTGCACCACAACTGCCTCGGTGTCAGGGCTGGGGCCAACACAGTCCTGGCTGGGGGACTCAGAGCCGGGGTGGTGTCAGCTGCAGTTGCCCCTGCAGCTTCCACACCCTGGCTGCTCAGGGCAGCAGATGACATTGCTGCCCCAGATCCACGTGGCCTGGTGACAGCAACTTTCACCGTCACACGTGGCTTGGACTTCCTGACACGGAAGTCGGCCTGTGAGTCATCCCGTGCCGGTTCCGTGACCAATCAGGCGGGGCTAGCAGGCCCTGAGCTGGTGTGGTGTCAGCTGCATCTTTCTGACCTGCTGGGGGTGGCATAGCTGTCCCTGAATGGGTCTGGACACACTGCCCTCGTTGGCCACCCTGCCCACGTTGCCCACCGCGGCCACCTTGGCCACCCTGGCCACATCCCCTACCGCGGCCACCACTGGGAGGTTGCCCAGCTTTGCCTACCTTACCACTTGTTGGCCTCCCAGTCATGGAACTGATTACTAGTGCGAACGGGGGGTGTAAACTACAATTGTCCTGGGCATTTCGGGTGAAGGGGACAGGGTACGTGATGGGAAACATACCCCTGTGCTTATGCAAGGCTGTCTGTGAACCCCGGGGGAAAAATGACGGGTCAGGCAACGCTCAAGCAACCCAAGAACAAAAAACATGTGCACATGACCCTTTGGTAGCCCACGTGCGTGCAATTAACGTTCTACAGTACGCTGTGGCACCCAGAAACACAAAAAATGGGTACGCGTGGAACATGCAGGCTACTTTGACCTCGAAAATGGGGTACGCAACACACTGGTGCAACCACAATGGGAAAAATACGTGCTCGACTCACAAAAAATATGCACATCGGCAACTCCCCAGCCAAAATAAGAAGTAAGCACTGCAGCAGTAAAAAAGTATGCACTGCCACAGTATTGAGCAAACCACGTGTGAACCCACAAGAAGAAGATTCTCACGCGTCGGTCCCCACGAAAAGCACGTACAGAGCACTGGCGTCCTACTCAGACCTTTAACCCGTACTGAACGGCAATGTCCAACGTCCCGCATGTGTCACGTAACTTACGGGCATACGGCCTTTCCTCTGATTACACGCTAAAACATTGTTTCCACACATGCGGAGTCACTTTGCATCTGGCAGGCCACGCTAAAGCACACGGAAGACCCACGCTCCTGCCCACAGGCCATTTAGCTGCCTCAGACGCCCAAGCTGCCTCCTACAAGCCATCTGCTGCTGCCAGCCCACTCTGTGTGCCTGCTGCCCACGTGCCCTGCAATTTGGTGCCTGCACATCAACCATTGCCAGAAATCCTGTTGCTGAGACCACCTCTGCTGACCCAGAAGATTCCCGACTCCCAGTCCATCGCTCCACAGCCCAGCCCCAGGACCCAGTTGCCCACCCACACCTGCCTTGGGGGTTTCCATGTCAGACCAAGCAACATCTGGGGCAAGTGACAACCCCCCGGCAGAGAGGCAGAGGGCTGCCAGCTTCTCTTGCAAAGAAGTTGGCATCCTGGTGGAGCAAGTCCTGGGGCATTATGATGCCCTCTTCCCTGGATCATCGCGACTCAACTAGGAAGGACGGAGTAAGATCTGGGCAGACATCGCGGGTGCCATCAATGCAGAGGAGGTGGCACCCCGCGACTACAAACATGTCCGGAAGCGCTGGAAAGACTTCAAGGCCAGGACCCTCAACAAGGCCTGGCGACTCGTCACGTCTGATGATGGAGTGGGGCGCTGGGGCTGGTTAACCAACAATGAGATGAGGGTCCTGGAGCGCATCAACCCAGTGTGCACACCCAGGTCTTAGAGTTGGAGCTCCATCCAGAGTCGAGTGGTAAGTGTCCATGTGTTCTTGTCTAGCGCAGTGCATGTTGAGGTGTCGATGGAGTGTGTACATTGGCCTCATATCTGGCATGCGTCATGTACGGATGTCTGTGTGCATGTCCATGACAGTGCTGCATGTGAGTCCAATCAAGCGTGTTCCACATCAAGGGTGTCTGTGTTGCAATGCATGATGTGCACCAGCATGTGATGATGCACACATGTTTGCATGCCTGTGTCTGGACTTGGCCATGTGAGAGGTGTGAGACATGGATGCTTATGTAACCTTCATGGACATGCATGGTGTACATGTGCATGTGTATGAGTGGTGAATGTGTGACTGGCCAACCCCATGGATGCATGACACATGTGCATCTCAATGCGTGATTGACTCATTCGGCCCAGTTGTCCACAAGTGCGCTGTGTCGGGAGGTCTACATGGCCTGATGCATGACTGTCAGGTGATGTGTGTGCATGTGATGTGCATGTTCCATGATACATGTGAGATTCAGCCCCTCTTCTGATGTGCCCGCAGTGCCTTGTACATAGATGCAAATGTTTGCTGCACGTGGCATGCATGTTTGTGCATGTGTGTTGCTTGCACTGAACTGTGTGTTGTGGAGGGTGATGATGGTTGTGACGTTTGACAGTGACACTCATGTGCATTTATTTGTGTCAAGCAGCCATTTTTTCAGTACACTGATGCCTGTTTTCAATGTCTCCCTATCCACAGCGGCGATGGAGGAAGAAGGCGGAGATGGCGCTGTGGAGCACCGTGGCGGGATGCCTCCACCAGGAGGCGACGCAAGGCCCAGTCATCCTCCCAGATTACTACATCTTCCGGGAGCGAGGAGACTGGTGCTGCGTCTGCTACTACGGCCGCAGGTGCTGAGGGGAGGTCCAAGAAGGTGAAGTTGGATGTGGGCTCCTTGGCAGCTGGAGGGACAGGTGAGCCCCCACAGGGTCAATCCAATGTGAACACGGTTCGGAGTCATCCAGGTTGGTGGTGGGCGAGGGGGAGGAGGAGGCCGCATCAGACCAGCACATGGGGCCTGACAGGGGATGATGAGGCAGGTGCAACTGGTGCAGTCCAGGGGCAGGGGCAGGAGGCAGTGCAGGTCACCGCAGAGGGGCCTATGCCTAATCCTGTCCCTAAAGCTGCGCCTGCATCAGTATGCACATGCGGGAATGCCTCAGGCCAGACCCGTCCGCAGGTAGCGGATGAGTCCACGTCAACTGACCTTCCACTACCTGCAGACGAGGCAATTCATGACACGGTGGAGCCCATGCTAGCCGGTATCGCGAGGCGCACAGGAGCCCTTCGTGATGATGTGCAGGCTTCCAGTCGGGTGCTTGCATGTCATCACGAAGAGGTCTGGGCCCTCATGAACTGGCTAGCTCAGCTCATTGTCGCAGGTTTGCTACGTGTGCTGGGTACTGCTGCGACCCCCGGCTCCTCTTCCTCCACCGTACGCCAGTCATCCTCCCTGCTGTCTTCCGGCCCAGATGCCACCAGGGCCCCCTGTGGACCTGTCCCAACCACAGCGGCCAGTCTGGTAGAGACCACATCCCTGCCACAGTGGAGAGTCAGAGGTTCAGCATAGGTGGTCACCCCAGCAACAGGAACAGTTGCAAAGGAGTTTGTGCAGGCACCTTGCAGCAGGGCATGTGCACTACTGCCCCGGGGATTGTCATCATCCCAGAGGCAGTCCTGGAGGCTCAGGCACAGGGCTTATTGGCAGCAGCAGGCTCGACATAGGAGGCAACAGGACTCAGGCCATCAACATCAGAGGGGCAGGTATTGGCCACCGGCAGGAGGGAGACGTGGACCTTGGCCCAAGGATGTCTTCCGTGTTGCAGCTATAAGTCCAGCAGATTGGTGCAGAGCGGCAGCGGGCCTGGGGGCACAACTCACCACTCACCATGGCCAGGGCAGAGAACACCCTGTGTCGGGCTGAGAGGCGGGTGGAGTTCCTCGAGGAGACTCACAAGGAGTTTGTAAGGAGCACGAGGGAGTCCCTGTAGGCCCTCGAGGACGGAGCACAGGATGCAACACCCGTGACCCTGCCCCGCAGGCAGCCCAAACCACAAGGGACTCCCTAACACCTGTGGCCATAACCCGCAGGCAGCCCTCATGGGACCATACCCCACAGGCAGCCCACGCCACATGGGACCCCGCAACACCCGTGACCATACCCCACAGGCAGCCCATGCGACAAGGGACCCCCATCACCTGTGACCATACCCGCAGGCAGCCCATGCCATAAGGGACCGCCTCATCACCTATGACCCTACCCCGCAGGCAGCCCACGCCACAAGGGACCCCCATCACATGTGACCATACCCCGCAGGCAGCCCAACACAAGGGAGCCCCCATCACCCGTGACCATACCCCACTGGCAGCCCACATGGGACCATACCCCGTAGGCAGCCCACACCACAAGGGACCCCCCAACACCCGTGACCATGCCCGGCAGGCAGCCCACAACACAAGGGACCCCCAACACCCATGACCATACCTCACAGGCAGCCTGCATGGGACCATCACCCCGCAGGCAGCCCACACCACAAGGGACGCCCCAACACCCATGACCATGCTCCGCAGGCAGCCCACACCACAAGGGATGCCCAACACCCATGCCCATGCCCCGCAGGCAGCCCACACCACAAGGGACCCCCCGCCACCCGTGACCGTACCCCTCAGGCAGCCCACACCACAAGGGACCCCCCAACACCTGTGACCATGCCCCGCAGGCAGCCCACACCACAAGGGACCCTGCAACACCCGTGACCATACCCCGCAGGCAGCCCACACCACAAGGGACTCGCCCAAGCCCTGTGACCATGTCCCGCAGGCAGCCCACACCACTAGGGAGCCCCGTCGCCTGTGACCATACCCCGCAGGCAGCCCACATGGGACCATACCTCGCAGGCAGCCAACACCACGAGGGACCCCCCCCAAAACCCATGACCATACCCCGCAGGCAGCCCACACCACAATGGACCCCCCCAACACCTGTGTCCATACCCCACAGCCAGCCCACACCACAAGGGACCCCCAACAACTGTGACCTTACCCCACAGGCAGCCCACACCACAAGGGACCCCCCAACACCCGTGACCATGCCCCGAAGGCAGCCCACACCACAAGGGAGCCCCCATCACCCATGACCATACCCCACAGGCAGCCCACATGGGACCATACCCCGCAGGCAGCCCACACCACAAGGGACCCCCCCAACACCCATGACCATGCTCCGCAGGCAGCCCACACCACAAGGGACCCAACACCCGTGACCATGCCCCGCAGGCAGCCCACACCACAAAGGACCCCCCAACACCTGTGACCATACCCCGCAGGTAGCCCACACCACAAGGCACCCTGCAACACCCATGACCATACCACACAGGCAGCCCACACCACAAGGGACTCCCCCCAAGACCCATGACCATGTGCCGCAAGCAGCCCACACCACTAGGGAGCCCCGTCACCTGTGACCATACCCCGCAGACAGCCCACATGGGACCATACCTCGCAGGCTGCCAACACCACAAGGGACCCCCCCAACACCCGTGACCATGCCCCGAAGGCAGCCCACACCAAAAGGGACCCCCCCAACACCTGTGTCCATACCCCGCAGGCAGCCCACACCACAAGGGACCCCCAACATCTGTGACCATACCCCACAGGCAGCCCACACCACAAGGGACCCCCCAACACCTGTGATCATGCCCCGCAGACAGCCCACACCACAACGGACCCTGCAACACCCGTGACCATACCACACAGGCAGCCCACACCACAAGGGACCCCCCCATGACCCGTGACCTTGTCCCGCAGGCAGCCCACACCACAAGGGAGCCCCCGTCACCCGTGACCATATCCCGCAGGCAGCCCACATGGGACCATACCCCGCAGGCAGCCCACACCACAAGGGACCCCCCAACACCCGTGACCATACCCTGCAGGCAGCCCACACTGCAAGGGACCCCACCAACACCTGTGTCCATACCCCGCAGCAGCCCACACCACAAGGGACCCCCATCACTCGTGACCATACCACGCAGGCAGCCCACATGGGACCATACCCCACAGGCAGCCCACACCACATGGGACCCCCCAACATCCGTCACCACGCACGTGGCCCTTTCCAGGTGATTTGGCTGGCGTGAGCGGGGTATGCAATTTCACGGGGGTACATGAGGCCCTTTTCACGCGATTTGAAAGGCGCGAGTGGGGTACGCAATTTTGTGCGGGTACGAGAGGCCCTTTTCACGCGATTTGACTGTTGCGAGCGGGGTACGCGACTTTGCAGGGTTTCACTAGGCACTATTCACGCGATTTGGATGGCGCGAGCGAGTATGGGATTTTGTGGGGGTACACAATTCCATTTTCATGTGATTTGACTGCGGCGAGCGGGGTATGCTCCGATTTTTCACGTGATTACGGGGGCTGTGTGCTGGGCCAAGGATAGCACGGGGACCTTGCGCTGTATTGGACATTTCACTGGCTTTTTCCTGTGCAAGGGGCAGTGTTGGGGGCGTTACTGGCACAGATTGATGTTCACTGCGCCACGGCTGGTAATGACTCGGGAAATCCACGCAGATTCTGCTTTGTGCCACGGCTGGCGCACACATGACACATGCTCCTTCTCTGCCCGTGACGCTTGAGCTGGTTCTGCGCTGGATTCTATGAATCGGGCCCATAAAATGAATACCACCTCAGAGTGACATGGCTATGTGTTGACAGTTATACAATTACCTAATTATGTTTTCCCTAAAACTAATGTAGCTAAAAATAGACACAATTTTGAGAAAAGAGAAGTTGAGCAAATCTATGATTAAGTGGCTGTTGTGTGCAAACTGGTCGTGCCGTGGAATTGTGACAATTGTGTTGGATCTGAGGAACATATTCATGATCAAATTATTACTGACACAAGCAACAATGAAGTTGAGGAATGGTTGTGATTGTATGGTAAAACATTTCAAGATACTACACCCATTGCAAAGGAAGATGAATATACTCATCTGTGTGGTGTGGCGGGTCAGAAGAAGGGCGCAGACTCTTAACAAACATTTCAAAGCTGCGTTCATTAAAGAATAAGAATAAGGCCTAACTTTCCCTATGCTGTCGGGTGTTCCCTACCTAACTAACTAAGGTGCTTGCCAGTCATTAGTGAATGTCCCAAAGAATCGTCCACAGTCCAAACTCACCCTAACTGACCCTACCACTTGTTCTAATAACTAAAGTCAGGATAATGCTTCCCTTCTCCTGGGCGGTCCTTCATGCAAACTTCTCCTTCTGGGTTCTTCTTAATGGGTGATTTTTAAAAAGTCTTTTGTTACATCTTGAATCAGTTTGTGTAACTCTTTCAGGATTTTATTTTACTTTTGCTCCTTCTCAACAGCTGGTCTCTTTGACTTTGTGCATGTATTTTGCTCCGTATTAATGGGTTTGGAAGTCCAGTTGTTACCCTCCATCCTTTTACTCAATAGGGGTACGCTTGCCTTTTCCCAGAGTATGCATATCCAGCCTTTGCAACTCTCCCTCTTGAGATTCTATTCTCTTTTGCTTACTTCACAATGTACGTTTTATTTACCGTCTCTGTCTTTGGACATAAATCTCACTCCACCATTCTCCCCAGATGTTATGAAACGTGGTCCGACCTGGTCAATATGGCACAGATGGAAGCATGCTTCAGTTCGTCATTTACAAATGACCCCACCATGGCTCTCTCTTGTGACTCAGGAATTAACTAGACTTGCAAGGAGTTTCTCCACAGCAGAACCCAACATTCCGCCAAAGGCACAAGCTACACTGCGTTCCCTCATCAACTCCACGACCAGCCATTCCGCACCCCTCCGGCAGCCCTCAGGCAAAGCGTTACAGTTAGCTGTAGCTACAACCACTTCCCCCGCAGGGGAACGAGCACCCCCACAAGTATGATCACTTCCAACTCACACTCCCATTGTGGCCTTGCCATCCTTTGGCATTTCCACCCCCAGATTGATGCACTCTACCTCATAGAATGACAGACCCAGCCTGCCAAGGGGCTGTTCCTCTAATCTGCTCGACAATCGTGCATGCTCCCCTCTACACCACCCCTAACCACTGCTTGTACTAATCACCTCCAGTCACTGCACTTCAGACAGAACCTTCTAACAGTCCAGGACATCACTGGGAACTACACATCCCATCTGGGATCGGCCAGAACCACCAGGCTCTTCTCCGGCACCAACCCCCTACCCATTTCATTTCCCCCATCACCACCCAAATCCCCAACTAGGGTCAAAGATGCAGCTCTCAAGTGTGCACTGATCCGCGCACGCTTCCTCAGGGCTCACACCATCGATGTACATGATCTGATCATCGACCATTACCTTGACTTGCCATCACTGAATCCTGGCTGCATGATGCCTCAGGGCCACTCCTATCCATGGCCATCCGTCTTAACTACTCCATCTTTAGGTTGGACCGCATTTGTGCCCCAGGAGGCGGTGTAGCCCGCATTGCAAAATCCTCGCTCCTCATTAGAATCTTTGACTCTTCTCAAATTACAGGCTATGAATTGTTGCTATTCACACTCTGCCTGAACCCCCAGACCACTTACAAATTCCTCCTCCTTTACCGCCAGCCAAGCTCTGCTGGCTGACCAGACTCTGGCGTCCCCCTCCTTCTCTCACCTTTTGTTAAACTCACCACCAAATTCATCATCCTAGTTGACCTTAATCTGGAATTTAATGATACCAATGATAAAAAAGCTACCAGGCTTGCACAGTCACTACAGAAGAAGAACTTCACACAACTTGTCATCTCCTCTACCCACTGTAAGGGACGGATCCTTGACTGGATTATTGCTAACAACGTCTGCCTCGACATCTCCGCCATCTCACCTGTGTCATGGACTGATCACTTTCTGATAGAGTTTTTCAATCCTACTCTCCTCTCCTCCAACCTTTACTACTCCAGCACCCAGCAGGATCATGGTCCGCAGCACTCGCAAACTCACTCAAGAGTTGCTCATGCCCGCCCTCTCTTCCCTGCTCTCTTCCACACAGCAAGCCAATAATACCCCAGAAGCCTTAGCTCACCACTATCCTCCTCATGACTGGTCTACATGCCCCTCTCAAATATAAAACCGCAAAACCACTCAAATGCACGAATACTTGCTTCTCAGATGATCTATTTGCACTTCACCAAACCAAGAGATTACTTGAGCACCTCTACTGGAAAAATCCCCCCCAAGCCAACCACACCAACCTTGTCTCAGCGGCAAAGGGCTACAAAAAAGCGGTTTTCTCCCACAAGGCCAACTCCCACAATACCAGGATTGCTAACGCTAGTTCCAACTTTAAAGAATTATTCTCCATCCTATGAGAACTAGAGAACCACACCAAGTCTAACATTAACTGTAGAACCAGCAAAGATTGGTGTACCACCATTCATCATGCTCACGCCAACAAAATTGATGTACTTGTCAACAAAATCAATGCCAAAAAAATCCAACTTGCATCCAAAGCAACTGCCCCCGAAACATCCCCCAATCCCCACCCTCCACCATCATTATTCTCTTTACCTTCTCCCAAGTCACCAATGAGCAGGTTCTGAGATCCATCTTATGTCTCAAACCCTCAAATTGCAAGGGTAATTCCTGTCCTCCACACATTGTCAAACTATGTGCTCCCATGCTATCTCTAATCATTACTGATTTTGTGAATGTCTCCTTCAAAACATGCCTGGTTTCCAATTGCATGAAATCTGATGGGATCTCACCACTCCTCAAAAAACCCTTGCTTGACCTTGCCTTACCTACTAACTGCCGCCCCATCACCACTGTGCCCTTTCTGCTCAAAATTCTCAACCGTATTGCCTGCTCCCAAGTCTAACACTATCTTGAATCCAACCATCTTCTGGGCACAAGACAATCCGTATTCCGACCAAAACACAACACTGAAACTGCCTTGCTGGACCTTAACATGCAGTTAGACAGCAATCGGGGTGTGGGGAATATTGCCATACACCTTCTCAGTGCTCTCTCTGTATTGATTTTGACTGTATGGATTAAATCCTTCCTTGGAGATCGCATCCCAAGAATATGCATCAGAAACCCAGCAGCAGACCCCTACCAGCTCCTCTTGGCATCCCCAATGCTCTTGCTTGTCCCCCTCCCTCTATAACATGTATAGCAACTCTGAGGAATCTGAGGGTGTCCTCACTTCTTTCCCCAATATAACCTCCTCCCAGGTGGCCAGGGAAAGGCCGTCAATATCAGATTCTGACCCTGTAGGTGGATATGGGAGGGAGGATCATCAGGGTGGAGGAGACTTGGGGAGTGGGGATGAGGCACCCTTAGGTGAGACATTGTATCCCCCATTTTCCTTTCACCATGATTCCAATCCTGTAACTCATTCCCTAAAAACAAAAGTTATATACTGGGGCGAGGAAGAGGTCAACTTGAGACACAGCTTCTCTTTATTGATACACGCACATATACCAGCTAGGTACTGGTATGAGGTGGAGGCAACCAAGAGTAATACAGAGATCCCAAACCAGCAATGAGCAGTCTAGTGTTTTTTTGACTAATCAGTCTGGCAGGAAGTTTAAAAGCAGGAAGATTGAAGAACATGGAGTCAGTTGTGGAAGCAGGTCTCCAGACTGCTGTGCAAGTACAGACCTCTCCAGGAAGGCAGCATGGCAGACGGAGTGCTTGAGGAACCAGAGAAGATGCAGAGTGTATGCAGCGGGAAGCGCAGCTAAAGGAAGCTGGAGGCCTCTGGCAGAGTACGGAAAAGGAATTAGCGTGAGCAGCAGAAGCAGCCAAGTGAGGCTTGAGCTGCAAGAGATGCATCGTTGTGGGAGCGAAGCCATGGAGAGCAGCTGTAGAGATGAAGTGAGGAGCTGCACAAGAGAGAGAGTTTGTGATAGCAGAAGGTTCACTGGAACGCCATAGGCACCGACAGGTGAGTGAGCCTAGAGAAGTGGACACCGGGACGGCAGGCGAGCATATAAAACTTAATGAAAGTGAATGAATACAGATTTATATGAAAGAAACCACTTTAATGAAAACAAGTATCTTGAATACCGATTCAAATGAAAGTAAGCATTCTGATGAAAACAAGTATATTGAATACCGATTTACATGAAAGCAAGTACTTTGAACTTTGAATACCGATTTAAATGCAAGCAAGCACGGTTGAATACTGTTATGAATAAAAGTTATTTTATGGAATCACATGAGTTAAAGAAACTGTGCAAGCATTGGCAATAGCCACAAGGAAATAATTGCAGACTGTGCAGATTAAGAGAACAAGCATTGGCAAGAGCCATAAGGATATAAAGGAACTGAGCAGCTTGAGAGAACAAGCATTGGCAAGAACCATGAGAGTATGTGAAAGTGAAATAAGCGAATGGTGGCAAAAAAAAAGCAATAGTAAAGCATTATAAGCATGTGGAATGAGAAAAGGCCAAACATCACCGTAGAGATGAGGAAGTGGCAACATGCTTTTGAAGAAGGAGCAAGTAAGGTGTGCCAGTTGTGTGACCTGTAATGGGTGGACCATGTGGTCCACCAACTGTGCCTAGACCGAGTACACCACTTTATGGAAAAAACACTTAATGCACCACAAAGAAGCTTGTGATTGATTCTAAAAAGGAAACCATTTGTGATTTGAAAGAAAGGTGTTAAACTCTATGCAATTGGTGAAAGATAGCCAAGACAGAAGAGCTGGGAAGGATCCGAAGGAAATGTGTTGTGTTAGAACTATTGAAATAATTGAAAGCTTGGGGAAGGGAACCCCTTTTCATACTGTTAACTATTTGAACCTTGGGGAAGGGAAACCTTTTGACCAAGAGCTGGATGTAGCTCTGAACCTTTATTTGAACACTTATCATGTTGATGCTGACATGCCTACACGTGCATACAAATATATGTGAGGGCAAATATCGGTTTTGGACACAGACAGATGTTTGCTTTGGACTTCCTGACACAGACTGTCCTAAGGTTTATTTAGGTAGGGAACTCCCACTTTAGCTTAGGGCAAGTAAGGCCTTTTTTCAGCCTTCTTTATTTTAAATAAAAGTTTGTAACCCAAAGTTTAAGCGTGTTGCCTAGGTCTCGTTCATGAACCCTTCACAGAAGTCACTCTTTGACATTCTAGACTCACTGGACATCACTTACACCAACTTCGTGGATGATACACAAATGCTCATCCCCATCCCTGGCAACCACAAAGATGACACCATCACGATCAACAAGATATACGGCACCGTCCAAAACTAGACAGCCAGGCACAACCTCTGTCTTAATGATGACAAAAGCAGAATTTCTCATTGTGGGCTCCCCTTTGCGCTTCAGCAAGCTGTCATCTTCCTTCTGCACTATATCCATTAATGGCACCCTCATCCCTGTTCTCAGTCAAGTTAAAACACTGGGGGCCTTTCTTGACTCCGAACTCAAAATGTCCAAGCACATCAATTCTCTGGCTTCATCCACTGCTTACACAGCTCAGCTCATTTCCCTGAGCAGACAATTCCTATCCCATCCTAACAGTCTCACGCACGCAAGAGCTCTTATCTTGAGCAAACTCGACTATTATAATGTCCTCCTCTCAGGCACTTCCTCTGCAAATCTTTCTAAGCTATCATTCCTCCCGAACAAAGCCCTTCGTGGGCCTGCCTGTGCCGATCACATAACAGCTTCCAGGCATGAAGCCCACTGACTACCTATCAAAGCTTGCATCGAGTTCAAAACTCTGACACTGGCACATTGATGCATCTACAGCATGGCTCCCACTTACTTGAACAAGAGTCTCTCGTTTTAACACCATGCATGCGCTCTCTGCTTCTCACAAACCATTCTTCTTGCCATCCCAAGATTCAGAAATGCCAGACCTGGAGGTGTTAGCTTTGCTGTCACTGCCCCCATACTCTGGAACTCGCTTCCTCCTCATATCAGTAATGACATTCCCTAAACCATCTTCAAGAAACTAGTCAAAACCTTCCTCTCCAACAAATATGAATAATGACATTTTACTAGTTTCATCACCCTTACCAATTGTATCTTCTACTATGAATGGTCTACTTTACTGTCTCTTTGTACAAATGATGTGATACCCCATGTTCTGCGCATAATCAAAATATAATAAATAAAAAATAAGAGAAATGGAGCGGGTGATTCACAACATCTTGGAAATTATGCTCACAAGTGTATTTTTCACCTTTCCCTGCTTGCCTTCTTTGCATGCCTTGTCTTCTTTGGTGTCCTTGCCTCTGTTATTTCCTTGCATCATTTTCTGCCGCTCCCGCCCGTATACCAGCTCCTTCTTTGCAACATTTTTCTATCGTTGATGCTTGCCTCTCTCTTCCTTCCTTGCAGCATTGTCCTTCAGCGGGCTTTCATGCTACAGCTTGTACCCTCCTGCTTTTTCTTGTCACGGATGCCCGCAACTGACTCCAAACTCATTAATTCGTTTTCCTTCAACCTTATTTCTTCCTCCCTGTCCTCCTGGCCATTGCTGCTTGCCTTTTCTCCCGTTTCTCATTATGGTACCTCGCTTCAGCCTTACCTGGGTGAACTCCCTCTGCTACCATTTACCATCTGGATTGACAATTGACTTTCATGAGTCCCCGATTTTCTACAGCTGGAAGACCGCTTGGATCTATCATCTATAACCTTCCAGGGATCGGGCGCTTGCTGGGATTCTTTCACATTCAACTAAGGGTGCAATGTCTCATTAGCTTTCAACCTTGTTGCAGGTTAGTACATTCCACAGTCATAACACCAGGTGGTTGTGCTGTAGTTTTAAGTTCTCGCTTAATATTTATGCTTTTTGGGTCTCTCTCATTCCCAACGTTCCATTCTCTTACTTTTCACTTTATACTTTCGTTAACTGTACTGGAACAAGTATGAGTGTTCTATAACGACCTCCCGGCAGCCGCCCAGGTCTCCTGTTCTCCCTGTAACCTTGTTTCATCAGGTAAAACATCACCAGGGCTTCTGGGGTTTGTTCTGTTTCTCACTTTCTCTGCTTCTCTGGTTACTTCGATGTACCATACTCTGTATTCTCCGTCCGAACAGATGTCCAGCTCTTCTGGTATCATAACTCTATGTGGTCTTGACCACGTAGTGGTTTCGGCATTATTTTGTTGACCTGTGGTCCACCACGAGATCTCTGTGCTCACGCCACTACTGTATGATTCTCACTCTCTCCGGGTTACAGTACACTGCGTTTCCAGGGATCTGCTTTCGGTACACGAGCAGTTTCCAAACTTGTGGGCTTCATCAGTTTCACAGTCTCCTTCCCTCTCAGGTATTACATCGCCATTAGGCTACCCTGGCTGACGTTTGTGTCTCTCTCTTTCCACTTGTTGCGGCATCTCTCTCTGATCCACTCACCTTGTTTGAGTTAAATGGAGCTTTCCATTTAAACTGACACTCTATATTCATTGTTGACAATAACATACTGGGGTCGATTCATGGAATTAATGTGCGCCGAAAATTCCCGCGCAGAGGTGCCAAAACGTGCGATTTGCAGTAAAAGTGCGAAAATCGCAGTGCAAGTGCGAAAATCGCAGGGAAACCAGCGCACATCGATTCATGGAAGTCCGTGCGCGAGAAAAACATTGGATGTGCGCTGAAAATGTGCGCCGCGCATGCCGGCGCACAGGTCATCCAACAGCGTGCGCCACGGCCACTGCGAAATCACACATAGCGCGGCGCACATCACAAAAGTAGGCGTAACACGGGGCGTAACACTCGGAATGGGGAACAACGTGTGAAAATATGGGCGTCACGGGGGAAGTACAGGAGGCAAGTGCGTGGAACGCCCACACGCTCGCCTACAACCCGTATTCATGGAATCGAATAGGGCAAACCAGCGCACGGTCAAAGACGCGCACAGGGCCAAACAAGTACGCCACAAGAAAGCAGGCGGTAGCGTCCCTGCGCCTGAAAAAAATGTGCGCCAAAATGTGCGATAACAAAAAGCACCCATATACAGCCATGATGAATGGTCCATACAGTGGCCCTCTAGGACAAATGAGGTGCAAAGGGGTACCGACAAACACGGACACCCGCTGTGTGAAAAATAGCGTTTGCGTGTGTACCTGGGTGCGCGGGAAGTTCCACACGCGATTGGCCTGGGTACGTGTACTTCGGGGTGCGCGGGAAGTTCCACACGCGATTGGCCTGGGTACGTATACTTCGGGGTGCGCGGGAAGTCCCACACGCGATTAGCCTGGGTACGTGTACTACGGGGAGCGCGGGAAGATCCACACGCAATTAGCCTGGGTACGTGTGTTTCGGGGGGCGCAGGCAGTTCCACACGCGATTGGCCTGGGTACGTGTGTTTCGGGGTGCGCGGGAAGTTCCACACGCGATTGGCCTGGGTACGTGTACTTCGGGATGCGCAGGAAGTTCCACACGCGATTGGCCTGGGTACGTGTACTTCGGGGTGCGCGGGAAGTCCCACACGCGATTGGCCTGGGTACGTATACTTCGGGGTGCGCGGGAAGTCCCACACGCGATTAGCCTGGGTACGTGTACTACGGGGAGCGCGGGAAGTTCCACACGCAATTAGCCTGGGTACGTGTGTTTCGGGGGGCGCAGGCAGTTCCACAAGCGATTGGCCTGGGTACGTGTGTTTCGGGGTGCGCGGGAAGTTCCACATGCGATTGGCCTGGGTACGTGTACTTCGGGATGCGCGGGAAGTTCCACACGCGATTGGCCTGGGTACGTGTACTTCGGGGTGCGCAGGAAGTCCCACACGCGATTAGCCTGGGTACGTGTACTACGGGGTGCGCGGGAAGTTCCACACGCGATTAGCCTGGGTACGTGTGTTTCAGGGTGCGCGGGAAGTTCCACACACGATTGGGCTGGGTACGTGTACTTCGGGTGCGCGGGAAGTTCCACACGCGATTGGCCTGGGTATGTGTATTCCGAGGTGCACGGGAAGATTCACACACGATTTCAGCAGGGTACGTGTATTTAGGTGGTGCCGGGGAATGCTACACGTGATTTGGCCATGTGGGTCCTCCCAGGTGTTCCCTCTACACCCTCCACAGCCCCTGCAGGCAGCCCACACCACAGGGGACTACCCTGGACCCCTGCTCATGTCCCACAGGCAACCCATCCACCATGGCCATGCCCCCCAGCCAACCCACATGTCACCTTGCACTACTGATCACCAACACATGTCTCCCAGCACCCCCACCACCAGCATCCAGGGGCACCCTCCACCAGGCCCCCACACATGTCCCCCTGCACCCCCACCCCCAGCAGTGCAGGAGCAGCCTCCACCAGGCCCCCACACATGTCCCCCTGCACCCCCAGCCCCCAGCAGGGCAGGGGCAGCCTCCACCAGGCCCCCACTCATGTCTACCACCACCCCCACCCCCTAGCAGTGCAGGGGCAGCCTCCACCAGGCCCTCACTCATGTCCCCTATCACCCCCACCCCCCAGCATCCAGGGGCAGCCTCCACCAGGCCACCACTCATGTCTCCCACCGCCCCCACCCCCCAGCATCCAGGGGCAGCCTCCACCAGGCCCACACTCATGTCTACCATCACCCCCATCCCTCAGCAGTGCAGGGGCAGCCTCCACCAGGCCCCCACTCATGTCTCCCACCACCCCCACCCCCCCAGAAGTGCAGGGGCAGCCTCCACCAGGCCCCCACTCATGTCTTCCACCACCCCCACCCCCCTGCAGTGCAGGGGCAGACTCCACCAGGCCCCCACACATGTCCCCCTGCACCCCCACCCCCCAACAGTGCAGGGGCAGCCTCCACCAGGCCCCCACTCATGTCCCCCTGCACCCCCACCTCCCAGCAGTGCAGGGGCAGCCTCCACCAAGCCCCCACTCATGTCTACCACCACCTCCACCCCCCAGCCACCAGGGGCACCCACCACCAGGCCCCCACGCATGTCTCCCACCACCCCCACCCCCCAGCAGTGCAGGGGCACCCTCCACCAGGCCCCCACTCATGTCTACCACCACCCACACCCCCCAGCCACCAGGGGCACCCTCCACCAGGCCCCCGCTCATGTCTCCCACCACCCCCACCCCCCAGCAGTGCCGGGGCAGCCTCCACCAGGCCCCCACTCATGTCTCCCACCACCCCCACCCCCCAGCAGTGCAGGGGCAGCCTCCACTAGGCCCCCATTCATGTTTCCCACCACCCCCACCCCCCAGCAGTGCAGGGGCAGCCTTCACCAGGCCCCCACACATGTCCCCCTGCACCCCCACCCCCCAGCAGTGCAGGGGCAGCCTCCACCAGGCCCCCACTCATGTCCCCCTGCACCCCCACCCCCCAGCAGTGCAGGGGCAGCCTCCACCAGGCCGCCACAAATGTCCCCCTGCACCCCCACCCCCAGCAGTGCAGGGGCAGCCTCCACCAGGCTCCCACTCATGTCTACCACCACCCCCACCCCCCAGCCACCAGGGGCACCCTCCACCAGGCCCCCACTCATGTCTCCCACCACCCCCACCCCCCAGCAGTGCAGGGGCAGCCTCCACCAGGCCCCCACTCATGTCTACCACCACCCCCACCCTCCAGCCACCAGGGGCACCCTCCACCAGGCCCCCACACATGTCTCCCACCACTCCCACCCCCCAGCAGTGCAGGGGCAGCCTCCACCAGGCCCCCACTCATGTCTCCCACCACCCACACCCCCAGCAGTGCAGGGGCAGCCTCCACCAGGCTCCCACTCATGTCCCCCTGCACCCCCACCCCCCAGCAGTTCAGGGGCAGCCTCCACCAGGCCCCCACTCATGTCTCCCATCACCCACACCCCCCAGCAGTGCAGGGCAGCCTCCATCAGGCCCACACTCATGTCTCCCACCACCCCCACCCCCCAGCCACCAGGGGCAGCCTCCACCAGGCCCCCACTCATGTCTCCCATCACCCCACCCCCCAGCAGTGCAGGGGCAGCCTCCACCAGGCCCCCACTCATGTCCTCTATCACCCCCACCCCCCAGCAGTGCAGGGGCAGCCTCCACCAGGCCCCCACTCATGTCTCCCATCATGCCCCAGCCACCAGGGGCACCCTCCACCAGGCCCCCACTCATGTCTCCCATCACCCCCACCCCCCAGTCACCAGGGGCAGCCTCCACCAGGCCCCCACTCATGTCTCCCACCACCCCCACCCCCCAGCCACCAGGGGCAGCCTCCACCAGGCCCCCACTCATGTCTCCCATCACCCCCACCCCCCAGCAGTGCAGGTGCAGCCTCCACCAGGCCCCCACTCATGTCCAACTCATGTCTCCCTGCACCCCCACCCCCCAGCCACCAGGGGCACCCTCCACCAGGCCTCCACTCATGTCTACCACCACCCCCACCCCCCAGCCACCAGGGGCACCCACCACCAGGCCCCCACTCATGTCTACCACCACCCCCACCCCCCAGCCACCAGGGGCACCCTCCACCAGGCCCCCACTCATGTCTCCCACCACCCCCACCCCCCAGCAGTGCAGGGGGACCCTCCACCAGGCCCCCACTCATGTCTACCACCACCCCCACCCCCCCAGTCACCAGGGGCACCCTCCACCAGGCCCCCACTCATGTCTCCCATCACCCCCACCCCCCAGCCACCAGGGGCAGCCTCCACCAGGCCCCCACTCATGTCTCCCACCACCCCCACCCCCCAGCCACCAGGGGCAGCCTCCACCAGGCCCCCACTCATGTCTCCCATCACCCCCACCCCCCAGCAGTGCAGGGGCAGCCTCCACCAGGCCCCCACTCATGTCCAACTCATGTCTCCCTGCACCCCCACCCCCCAGCCACCAGGGGCACCCTCCACCAGGCCCCCACTCATGTCTACCACCACCCCCACCCCCCAGCCACCAGGGGCACCCTCCACCAGGCCCCCACTCATGTCTACCACCACCCCCACCCCCCAGCCACCAGGGGCACCCTCCAACAGGCCCCCACTCATGTCTCCCACCACCCCCACCCCCCAGCAGTGCAGGGGCAGCCTCCACCAGGCCCCCACTCATGTCTACCACCACCCCCACCCTCCAGCCACCAGGGGCACCCTCCACCAGGCCCCCACACATGTCTCCCACCACTCCCACCCCCCAGCAGTGCAGGGGCAGCCTCCACCAGGCCCCCACTCATGTCTCCCACCACCCACACCCCCAGCAGTGCAGGGGCAGCCTCCACCAGGCTCCCACTCATGTCCCCCTGCACCCCCACCCCCCAGCAGTTCAGGGGCAGCCTCCACCAGGCCCCCACTCATGTCTCCCATCACCCACACCCCCCAGCAGTGCAGGGCAGCCTCCATCAGGCCCACACTCATGTCTCCCACCACCCCCACCCCCCAGCCACCAGGGGCAGCCTCCACCAGGCCCCCACTCATGTCTCCCATCACCCCACCCCCCAGCAGTGCAGGGGCAGCCTCCACCAGGCCCCCACTCATGTCCTCTATCACCCCCACCCCCCAGCAGTGCAGGGGCAGCCTCCACCAGGCCCCCACTCATGTCTCCCATCATGCCCCAGCCACCAGGGGCACCCTCCACCAGGCCCCCACTCATGTCTCCCATCACCCCCACCCCCCAGTCACCAGGGGCAGCCTCCACCAGGCCCCCACTCATGTCTCCCACCACCCCCACCCCCCAGCCACCAGGGGCAGCCTCCACCAGGCCCCCACTCATGTCTCCCATCACCCCCACCCCCCAGCAGTGCAGGTGCAGCCTCCACCAGGCCCCCACTCATGTCCAACTCATGTCTCCCTGCACCCCCACCCCCCAGCCACCAGGGGCACCCTCCACCAGGCCTCCACTCATGTCTACCACCACCCCCACCCCCCAGCCACCAGGGGCACCCACCACCAGGCCCCCACTCATGTCTACCACCACCCCCACCCCCCAGCCACCAGGGGCACCCTCCACCAGGCCCCCACTCATGTCTCCCACCACCCCCACCCCCCAGCAGTGCAGGGGGACCCTCCACCAGGCCCCCACTCATGTCTACCACCACCCCCACCCCCCCAGTCACCAGGGGCACCCTCCACCAGGCCCCCACTCATGTCTCCCATCACCCCCACCCCCCAGCCACCAGGGGCAGCCTCCACCAGGCCCCCACTCATGTCTCCCACCACCCCCACCCCCCAGCCACCAGGGGCAGCCTCCACCAGGCCCCCACTCATGTCTCCCATCACCCCCACCCCCCAGCAGTGCAGGGGCAGCCTCCACCAGGCCCCCACTCATGTCCAACTCATGTCTCCCTGCACCCCCACCCCCCAGCCACCAGGGGCACCCTCCACCAGGCCCCCACTCATGTCTACCACCACCCCCACCCCCCAGCCACCAGGGGCACCCTCCACCAGGCCCCCACTCATGTCTACCACCACCCCCACCCCCCAGCCACCAGGGGCACCCTCCAACAGGCCCCCACTCATGTCTCCCACCACCCCCACCCCCCAGCTGTGAGGGGGAACCTCCACCAGGCCCCCACTCATGTCTCCCATCACCCCCACCCCCCAGCAGTGCAGGGGCAGCCTCCACCAGGCCCCCACTCATGTCTACCACCACCCCCACCCCCCAGCCACCAGGGGCACCCTCCACCAGGCCCCCACTCATGTCTCCCACCACCCCCACCCCCCAGCAGTGCAGGGGCACCCTCCACCAGACCCCACTCATGTCTCCCACCACCCCCACTCCCCAGCAGTGCAGGGGCAGCCTCCACCAGGCCCCCACTCATGTCCAACTCATGTCTCCCTGCACCCCCACCCCCCAGCCAGCAGGGGCACTCTCCACCAGGCCCCCACTCATGTCTACCACCACCCCCACCCCCCAGCCACCAGGGGCACCCTCCACCAGGCCCCCACTCATGTCTCCCACCACCCCCACCCCCCAGCAGTGCAGGGGCACCCTCCACCAGGCCCCCACTCATGTCTCCCATCACCCCACCCCCCAGCAGTGCGGGGCAGCCTCCACCAGGCCCCCACTCATGTCTCCCACCACCCCCACCCCCCAGCCACCAGGGGCAGCCTCCACCAGGCCCCCACTCGTGTCTCCCATCACCCCCAACCCCCAGCAGTGCAGGGGCAGCCTCCACCAGGCCCCCACTCATGTCCCCTATCACCCCCACCCCCCAGCAGTGCAGGGGCGGCCTCCACCAGGCCCCCACTCATGTCTCCCATCACCCCCACCCCCCAGCCACCAGGGGCACCCTCCACCAGGCCCCCACTCATGTCTCCCATCACCCCCACCCCCCAGAGGCCTTTCCTCGATTTACACGCAGACATGCAGGATTTTCAAGTGCAAAATCAATCCGTATCAAGCTGGCCACGCGTAAGCACACGGAAGACCACACTCCTGCCCAGAAGGCCGAATTACTGCCCCCCAGAGCGCGCTCCCACCTGCCATCTGCTGCTGCCTGACTGCCTGCTGCCCACGTGCCCTGCCATTTGCTGCCTGCACATCAGCCAGGCCCCCACTCATGTCTCCCACCCCCACCCCCCAGCCACCAGGGGCACCCTCCACCAGGCCCCCACTCATGTCTCCCACCACCCCCACCCCCCAGCCACCAGGGGCAGCCTCCACCAGGCCCCCACTCATGTCTCCCATCACCCCCACCCCCCAGCAGTGCAGGGGCAGCCTCCACCAGGCCCCCACTCATGTCCAACTCATGTCTCCCTGCACCCCCACCCCCCAGCCACCAGGGGCACCCTCCACCAGGCCCCCACTCATGTCTACCACCACCCCCACCCACCAGCCACCAGGGGCACCCTCCACCAGGCCCCCACTCATGTCTACCACCACCCCCACCCCCCAGCCACCAGGGGCACCCTCCAACAGGCCCCCACTCATGTCTCCCACCACCCCCACCCCCCAGCAGTGAGGGGAAACCTCCACCAGGCCCCCACTCATGTCTCCCATCACCCCCACCCCCCAGCAGTGCAGGGGCAGCCTCCACCAGGCCCCCACTCATGTCTACCACCACCCCCACCCCCCAGCCACCAGGGGCACCCTCCACCAGGCCCCCACTCATGTCTCCCACCACCCCCACCCCCCAGCAGTGCAGGGGCACCCTCCACCAGACCCCACTCATGTCTCCCACCACCCCCACCCCCCAGCAGTGCAGGGGCAGACTCCACCAGGCCCCCACTCATGTCCAACTCATGTCTCCCTGCACCCCCACCCCCAGCCAGCAGGGGCACTCTCCACCAGGCCCCCACTCATGTCTACCACCACCCCCACCCCCCAGCCACCAGGGGCACCCTCCACCAGGCCCCCACTCATGTCTCCCACCACCCCCACCCCCCAGCAGTGCAGGGGCACCCTCCACCAGGCCCCCACTCATGTCTCCCATCACCCCCACCCCCCAGCAGTGCGGGGCAGCCTCCACCAGGCCCCCACTCATGTCTCCCACCACCCCCACCCCCCAGCCACCAGGGGCAGCCTCCACCAGGCCCCCACTCGTGTCTCCCATCACCCCCAACCCCCAGCAGTGCAGGGGCAGCCTCCACCAGGCCCCCACTCATGTCCCCTATCACCCCCACCCCCAGCAGTGCAGGGTGCAGGGCCAGCCTCCACCAGGCCCCCACTCATGTCTCCCATCACCCCCACCCCCCAGCCACCAGGGGCACCCTCCACCAGGCCCCCACTCATGTCTCCCATCACCCCACCCCTCAGGGGCCTTTCCTCGATTTACACGCAGACATGCAGGATTTTCACGTGCCAAATCACTCCGTATCAAGCTGGCCACGCGTAAGCACACGGAAGACCACACTCCTGCCCAGAAGGCCGAATTACTGCCCCCCAGAGCCCCGAGCACGCTCCCACCTGCCATCTGCTGCTGCCTGACTGCCTGCTGCCCACGTGCCCTGCCATTTGCTGCCTGCACATCAGCCAGGGGTGCTGTTGCTGTGACCACCCCCGCTGGAACTGAAGACTCCCGACTGGGATCCACTGCCCAGCCCCAGGACCCAGTTGCACACCCACTCCTGCCTCTGTGGTTGTCATGTCGGGCACTGCAACATCTGGCACCACTGACAACCCCCGGCCAGAGAGGCAGAGGGGCACCAGCTTCAGTGCCAGGGAAGTTGGTGTCCTGGTGGAGCAAGTCCTGGGGCAGTATGATGCCCTCTACGGAAGGGTGCGCGCCGACAAGGAAGGACGGACTCGGATCTGGATGGACATCGTGACTGCCATCAATGCGGAGGGGGTGGCAGTCCGCGACTTCCAACATGCCAAGAAGCGCTGGGAGGACTTCAGGTCCAGGACCCTGAACAAGGCCCGGCACCTCTTGAAGGCAGCGGATGCTAAGGGGCGCCGGGGCCACTTGTCGGAAGATCAGAAGAGGGTCCTGGAACGCATATCCCCAGCACTCCACGTCCAGGTCCTTGAGAGGCAGACCCGTCTGGAGTCGAGCGCTAAGTGTACATGCAGCTGTGAGTGTGATGATGTGCCAGTAGTGTGCCGGTTGCACATCTGTTTGTATGGGTCCGAGTATGGGTGGGGCTGTACAGGACCGTGAGGCTAACACATGCGAGCGCTGTCATGTGTGAGACATGGATGGTGCTTGTGTGTGTAGGCTTGCATGCCAAATGCAGGTGTGTGGGCACACATGTTTGGATGAATGTGTATGTAAGTGGGCATGTTCGTGATGTCACTCATGTATGTTGTTTTCAGCTGCATGTAACAGCACTGTGTACATGTGCATGTGTGTGTATTTGACAAGGGTGCAACAGTGATGCAACATGGATGCATGTGACAGCGGGATGTGGAAGCCTGATTGGCAGATGTGACATGGATGCCCATCGGAACACTGCGACAGTTGGCTGAGGTGTACACATGCATGCAAGTGTGGTGGTGTGCGTGCATGTGTAGTGCACTCGCTGTGTTGCATGTGATGTCTGGCTCACCTTTGCCTGCTCATGCTGTTGTATGTGTATGGATGGTGCTGGCAGTTGCGATGTGGCATGGCTCATGTGTGCATGTAGAAATGACATGTGTGTTGCCGATTGTGATGCCATGTCTGAGGTTTGCCAATGCCACTCATGTGCAACTGTCATGAGTGTATGTGTCCATTGTACAGTGCCCTGATGCCTGTGTTTTATATCTCCCTGTCTGCAGCGTCAACTGATGAAGAGGGCGGAGAAGGTGCTGTGGAGCACAGCGGCGGTGATCGCACTGCCAGCCGGAGACGCAAGGCCCGGCTCCCCTCCCAGGTTGTGATCTCGTCGGGGAGTGAGGAGTCCAGTGCCGCGTCCCAGGCCACAGCTGCCGGGGGGAGGTCCAAGAGGCGGAGGTCGGAGTTGGACTCCTCGGCAGCAGAAGGGGCAGCTGGGACCCCACAGGGCCCAACGGGGGAAGATGGCACAGAGTCATCCAGGTTTGTGGGGGGTTTGGTGGAGGAGGAGGCCGTGCAAGCAACAGAGACGGGGTCTGGAGGTGGGGGATTCCATTGGTGCTAGTGGTGCAGTGCAGGACCAGGGACAGGAGGCAGCACAGGTCGCCGCGGAGGTGCCTGTGTGCAATCCTGTCCCTGATCCTGTCACTGCATCATCTTGCACCAGCAGGGATGCCTACGTCCAGACCCGTTTTCAGGCAGGGGATGAGCTCACGACAACTGGCCTTCCTCTGCCTGCGGACGTGGCTATCTGGGTCCGGGTTGAGCCTGTCCTGACTGGTGTGGCGTTGCGTCAACGGGCCATGCGAGGTGACCTGCAGTCTTTTCATGAGGAGACTGCACGTTATCTCGAATGGCTCGTTGACTGCGTCGGCCTACTGGGACAGGTCACCCAGGCCGGATTCCTCCGTTTGATGGGGCTTGCTACGACCCCCTCCTCAACTGAACCCCCTATGCGCCAGTCGTCCTCCGTGCCATCTTCCCACCCATCAGTCACCTGGGTGCCCTGTGCAGCTGCCTCTGACGGTGCGGCCAGGCTGGTGGAGGAGGCATCCCTGCCACAGTCGGGAGTCGGACGTCCAGCAGGGGTGGGCACATCAACGACTGCACCCCAGCCAGCGGAGGATGTGCAGGCAGCAGGAGGCAGTGCACGGGCAGAGGCGCAGCAGCAGCAGCAACGTGGTGGGAGCCATGATGGCTCGGGGCCTTCGACATCGGAGGGGCAGGCATCGGCCGGAGGGCAGGAGGACCCAGGACGGGAAGTGTCTTCCGTGTGGCAGCGGTTGGGCCACGCCATAGATGCGGAGCGGCAGCGGGCGGAAGAGGCACGGCTCACGATGGTCAGGGCGGAGAACTCCATGCGGAGGGCCCTGAGGCAGGCCGAGTGCCTCGAGGCAATCCGCAGGGAGTTTGGGGGGAACATGTGGACGGCCCTGCCGACCCTCAGGGCCATGGAGGAGGAGCACCTCCGGGACATTGAGCAGGAGTTCGATGATGCCCTAGCCCGGAACATCCCGAAGTGAGCCGTCGGACTAGCCCGCTGCCATTGTAAATAGTTCTGTAGTTAGTGTTAGGTTTCCTTTGGTTTAGCATTTTTTTTGGACCTTTTTGACAATGGGCCACATTTTTGTATATATATTTTTTTTTTTAGGTAGTGTTATTAGATAGGTTTCATTTCTTCGGTTGGGATCATGGACCCTGGATTGTTTATCTGTATATAGTTGACTTTTGGATTTTCATTTTTTTTTATGATTTCCCCATGGAGCAATGGTTTTCGATTTTAATTTTCCATTGGATTTACTTTTGTGGACTGTGACTTTGGACACCTTTCGTTTGCATTATGATTTGTGGTTTTGCATTATTTCACGTACCTGCTGTTTTTTTTTTTAGAAATTTCCATTATTGTTTGTTTATTTTTGATTCAATTTAGGTTGCGTTTAATACATATTTTTTCTTCAAACTTCAATGTGTAATATCATCTCATTGGTTTCATGCATATCATGATATGGGTTTTGACATTCACTAACACCCATTCGGTGTATGTGAGGGACATGTGTTCATTTCCAAACTTGCAATTGGGGTTATATCATGTTTTTGCCATTTCTAAGTGGGTGGATGCAATACTCAGGTGGGTGTTTGCCATTTGGAGGCTGACCATAAGGGCCAGGGATCTTGATTGTGGTGACATGTTGGCTGGGGGACATGAGTCGGGGCCTGGTGGAGGGTGCCCCTGCACTGCTGGGGGGTGGGGATGATGGGAGACATGAGTGGGGGCCTGGTGGAGGCTGCCCCTGCACTGCTGGGGGGTGGGGGTGCAGGGGGACATGAGTGGGGGCCTGGTGGAGGGTGCCCCTGCACTGCTGGTGGGTGGGGGTGGTGGGAGACATGTGTGGGGGCCTGGTGGAGGCTGCCCCTGCACTGCTGGGGGGTGGGGTGGTGGGAGACATGAGTGGGGGCCTGGTGGAGGCTGCCCCTGCACTGCTGGGGGGTGGGGGTGGTGGGAGACATGAGTGGGGGCCTGGTGGAGGCTGCCCCTGCACTGCTGGGGGGTGGGGGTGGTGGGAGACATGGTTGGGGGCCTGGTGGAGGGCGCCCCTGGTGGCTGGGGGGTGGGGGTGGTGGTAGACATGAGTGGGGGCCTGGTGGAGGGTGCCCCTGTTGACTGGGGGGTGTGGGTGCAGGGAGACATGTGTTGGACATGAGTGGGGGCCTGGTGGAGGCTGCCCCTGCACTGCTGGGGGGTGGGGGTGGTGGGAGACATGAGTGGGGGCCTGGTGGAGGGTGCCCCTGCACTGCTGGGGGGTGGGGGTGGTGGGAGACATGAGTGGGGGCCTGGTGGAGGGTGCCCCTGGTGGCTGGGGGGTGGGGGTGGTGGTAGACATGAGTGGGGGCCTGGTGGAGGCTGCCCCTTCACTGCTGGGGGGTGGGGGTGGTGGTAGACATGAGTGGGGGCCTGGTGGAGGGTGCCCCTGGTGGCTGGGGGTGCACGGGGACATGAGTTGGACATGAGTGGGGGCCTGGTGGAGGCTGCCCCTGCACTGCTGGGGGGTGGGGGTGGTGGGAGACATGAGTGGGGGCCTGGTGGAGGGTGCCCCTGCACTGCTGGGGGGTGGGGGGGTGGGAGACATGAGTGGGGGCCTGGTGGAGGGTGCTCCTGGTGGCTGGGGGGTGGGGGTGGTGGTAGACATGAGTGGGGGCCTGGTGGAGGCTGCCCCTGCACTGCTGGGGGGTGGGGGTGATGGGAGACATGAGTGGGAGCCTGTTGGAGGGTGCCCCTGGTGGCTGGGGGGTGGGGGTGGTGGTAGACATGAGTGGGGGCCTGGTGGAGGGTGCCCCTGGTGGCTGGGGGGTGGGGTTGGTGGTAGACATGAGTGGGGGCCTGGTGGAGGGTGCCCCTGGTGGCTGGGGGGTGGGGGTGGTGGTAGACATGAGTGGGGGCCTGGTGGAAGCTGCCCCTGGACTGCTGGGGGGTGGGGGTGATGGGAGACATGAGTGGGGGCCTGGTGGAGGCTGCCCCTGGTGGCTGGGGGGTGGGGGTGGTGGGAGACATGAGTGGGGGCCTGGTGGAGGCTGCCCCTGGTGGCTGTGGGGTGGGGGTGATGGGAGACATGAGTGGGGGCCTGGTGGAGGCTGCCCCTGCCCTGCTGGGGGGTGGGCGTGATAGGGGACATGAGTGGGGGCCTGGGTGAGGCTGCCCCTGCACTGCTGGGGGGTGGGGGTGATGGGAGACATGAGTGGGGGCCTGGTGGAGGGTGCCCCTGCACTTCTGGGGGGTGGGAGTGGTGGGAGACATGAGTGGGGGCCTGGTCGAGGGTACCCCTGGTGGCTGGGGGGTGGGTGTGGTGGTAGACATGAGTGGGGGCCTGGTGGAAGGTGCCCCTGGTGGCTGGGGGGTGGGGGTGGTGGTAGACATGAGTGGGGGCCTGGTGGAAGGTGCCCCTGGTGGCTGGGGGGTGGAGTGGTGGTAGACATGAGTGGGGGCCTGGTGGACGGTGCCCCTGGTGGCTGGGGGGTGGTGGTGCAGGGAGACATGAGTGGGGGGCTGGTGGAGGCTGCCCCTGCACTGCTAGGGGGTGGGGGTGATGGTAGACATGAGTGGGGGCCTGGTGGAGGGTGCCCCTGGTGGCTGGGGGGTGGGGGTGGTGGTAGACATGACTGGGGGCCTGGTGGAGGGTTCCCCTGGTGGCTGGGGGGTGGGGGTGCAGGGAGACATGAGTTGGACATGAGTGGGGGCCTGGTGGAGGCTGCCCCTGCACTGCTGGGGGGTGGGGGTGATGGGAGACATGAGTGGGGGCCTGGTGGAGGCTGCCCCTGCACTGCTGGGGGGTGGGGGTGATGGGAGACATGAGTGGGGGCCTGGTGGAGGCTGCCCCTGCCCTGCTGGGGGGTGGGCGTGATAGGGGACATGAGTGGGGGCCTGGGTGAGGCTGCCCCTGCACTGCTGGGGGGTGGGGGTGGTGGGAGACATGGTTGGGGGCCTGGTGGAGGGCGCCCCTGGTGGCTGGGGGGTGGGGGTGGTGGTAGACATGAGTGGGGGCCTGGTGGAGGGTGCCCCTGTTGACTGGGGGGTGTGGGTGCAGGGAGACATGTGTTGGACATGAGTGGGGGCCTGGTGGAGGCTGCCCCTGCACTGCTGGGGGGTGGGGGTGGTGGGAGACATGAGTGGGGGCCTGGTGGAGGGTGCCCCTGCACTGCTGGGGGGTGGGGGTGGTGGGAGACATGAGTGGGGGCCTGGTGGAGGGTGCCCCTGGTGGCTGGGGGGTGGGGGTGGTGGTAGACATGAGTGGGGGCCTGGTGGAGGCTGCCCCTTCACTGCTGGGGGGTGGGGGTGGTGGTAGACATGAGTGGGGGCCTGGTGGAGGGTGCCCCTGGTGGCTGGGGGTGCACGGGGACATGAGTTGGGCATGAGTGGGGGCCTGGTGGAGGCTGCCCCTGCACTGCTGGGGGGTGGGGGTGGTGGGAGACATGAGTGGGGGCCTGGTGGAGGGTGCCCCTGCACTGCTGGGGGGAGGGGGGGGGGGGTGGGAGACATGAGTGGGGGCCTGGTGGAGGGTGCTCCTGGTGGCTGGGGGGTGGGGGTGGTGGTAGACATGAGTGGGGGCCTGGTGGAGGCTGCCCCTGCACTGCTGGGGGGTGGGGGTGATGGGAGACATGAGTGGGAGCCTGTTGGAGGGTGCCCCTGGTGGCTGGGGGGTGGGGGTGGTGGTAGACATGAGTGGGGGCCTGGTGGAGGGTGCCCCTGGTGGCTGGGGGGTGGGGTTGGTGGTAGACATGAGTGGGGGCCTGGTGGAGGGTGCCCCTGGTGGCTGGGGGGTGGGGGTGGTGGTAGACATGAGTGGGGGCCTGGTGGAAGCTGCCCCTGGACTGCTGGGGGGTGGGGGTGATGGGAGACATGAGTGGGGGCCTGGTGGAGGCTGCCCCTGGTGGCTGGGGGGTGGGGGTGGTGGGAGACATGAGTGGGGGCCTGGTGGAGGCTGCCCCTGGTGGCTGTGGGGTGGGGGTGATGGGAGACATGAGTGGGGGCCTGGTGGAGGGTGCCCCTGGTGGCTGTGGGGTGGGGGTGATGGGAGACATGAGTGGGGGCCTGGTGGAGGCTGCCCCTGCCCTGCTGGGGGGTGGGCGTGATAGGGGACATGAGTGGGGGCCTGGGTGAGGCTGCCCCTGCACTGCTGGGGGGTGGGGGTGATGGGAGACATGAGTGGGGGCCTGGTGGAGGGTGCCCCTGCACTTCTGGGGGGTGGGAGTGGTGGGAGACATGAGTGGGGGCCTGGTCGAGGGTACCCCTGGTGGCTGGGGGGTGGGTGTGGTGGTAGACATGAGTGGGGGCCTGGTGGAAGGTGCCCCTGGTGACTGGGGGGTGGGGGTGGTGGTAGACATGAGTGGGGGCCTGGTGGAAGGTGCCCCTGGTGGCTGGGGGGTGGAGTGGTGGTAGACATGAGTGGGGGCCTGGTGGAGGGTGCCCCTGGTGGCTGGGGGGTGGTGGTGCAGGGAGACATGCGTTGGACATGAGTGGGGGCCTGGAGGAGGCTGCCCCTGCACTGCTGGGGGGTGGGGGTGATGGGAGACATGAGTGGGGGCCTGGTGGAGGCTGCCTCTGCACTGCTGGGGGGTGGGGGTGATGGGAGACATGAGTGGGGGCCTAGTGGAGGCTGCCCCTGCACTGCTGGGGGGTGGGGGTGATAGGGGACATGAGTGGGGGCCTGGTGGAGGCTGCCCCTGCACGTTTGGGGGGTGGGGTGATGGTAGACATGAGTGGGGGGCTGGTGGAGGCTGCCCCTGCACTGCTAGGGGGTGGGGGTGATGGTAGACATGAGTGGGGGCCTGGTGGAGGGTGCCCCTGGTGGCTGGGGGGTGGGGGTGGTGGTAGACATGACTGGGGGCCTGGTGGAGGGTGCCCCTGGTGGCTAGGGGGTGGGGGTGCAGGGAGACATGAGTTGGACATGAGTGGGGGCCTGGTGGAGGCTGCCCCTGCACTGCTGGGGGGTGGGGGTGATGGGAGACATGAGTGGGGGCCTGGTGGAGGCTGCCCCTGCACTGCTGGGGGGTGGGGGTGATGGGAGACATGAGTGGGGGCCTGGTGGAGGCTGCCCCTGCACTGCTGGGGAGTGGGGGTGATGGTAGACATGAGTGGGGGCCTGGTGGAGGCTGCCCCTGGTGGCTGGGGGTGCAGGGGGACATGCGCTGGTGGGCAGTAGTGCAAGGTGACGTGGGTTGGCTGGGGGGCATGGCCATGATGGATGGGGTGCCTGCGGGACATGTGCAGGGTAGGCCCCTGTGGTGTGGGCCACCTGCAGGGGCCGTGGAGGGTGTAGAGGGAACACCTGGGAGGACCCACACGTGCAATTCACGTATGGTGTTCCCCGCGCACCCCTGTAATACATGTACCCTGATGGAATTGCGTGTGATACTTCCTGCGCACCCCTGAAATACACGTACCCTGCTGCTTTTGCGTGTGATTCTTCCTGCGCACCCCTGGAATACACATACCCTGATGGAATTGCGTGTGATACTTCCTGCGCACCCCTGAAATACACGTACCCTGCTGATTTTGCATGTGATACTTCCCGCGCACCCCTGAAATACACGTACCCTGCTGCTTTTGCGTGTGATACTTCCCGCGCACCCCTGGAATACATGTACCCTGCTGCTTTTGCGTGTGATACTTCACGCGCACCCCTGGAATACACGAACCTGATGGAATCGCGTGTGATACTTCCCACGCACCCCTGAAATATACGTACCCTGCTGATTTTGCGTGTGATACTTCCCGCGCACCCCTGAAATACACGTACCCTGCTGCTTTTGCGTGTGATACTTCCCGCGCACCCCTGGAATACACGTACCCTGATGGAATCGCGTGTGGTACTTCCCGCGCACCCCTGGAATACAAGTACACTGCTGTTTTTGTGTGTGATACTTCCCGCGCACCCCTGGAATACACGTGCCCTGATGGAATCGCGTGTGTTACTTCCCATGCACCCCTGATGTACACGTACCCAGGACAATCGCGTGTGGAACTTCCCGCGAACCACTGAAATGCATGTTCCCCGCTTGGCGTTTGCTGTTTGCCAGCCCTGTGAACTGGTCCAGGGTTAGCGCAGCCCTTTGCGATGATTTGGGGATTTTGAAGGCTTTTCCTTGCGCGAGGGCGTTCTTGGGGGCGTAACTGGCGCTGCTGCAGGGTCGCTGCGCCACTCTGCGCCACGGCTGGTTTCGGAGGCTAAAATCCATGAATACGCTGTGCGATGAAAAAGATTTTTTTGCACGCGGCTGGCGCAGTGTATCGCACGGGGACACTGTGCACCAGCCGCGTGCGCCATTTTTGTGCGAATTTATATGAATTACCCTGACTGCCTTTTTCTCTCCACATAAGTCTTTGTATGGTATTCTCAAGGAGGGTATTTCGGAATATCCTTTAAGGAGTTCCTCACAGGAGTCCTTGTCCCCAACAGGGGAGTCTCTCCTGGTGAGGTCCCACTTGCCTTGACTCCCACGGAGGGTGTTGAGAAGCGGGCTTACCTCCATAGCTTCACAGAAAGGACAAATTCCCTCACTTCATCACAGTGGCAAGGATGAGAAAAAGAGGAAAGGTCTAAAGTTGTAGCCATTGTTGAGAAAAAGTACAATGTAATCTGTGACCAGGAACAAGTTAAAAATGGAAGTGCTAAAACAATTTGAAAATAATAAGGTGCTAACAAATAGCTGTAACAGGCATACAGGGATGTGTGACAAAACTGGTAGGCCTGGTCAAGTGGCTAACCAAAAGCTCTGCCAAAGAAGGAAAAATGTAATCATTGTGGCTTATAGGGACATTTTGGAACTGTATTTAGGTGAAGTCAAAGGGTGTTGTGTTTAAGAACTGAATGAGAAATGTGAAGAAATATTCGTCCTCAAAGTGCGGGAGAACCCCAAAAGCACTTGCAAAATTGTAGTTAAAATAGTGGGAACTGAGGCAGAAATGACTGGTGAGTGTATTCTATTTCGGATGCTAATGTAAGTGAAATGTAGTGTAAAAAGGGTATGGAGAAGGAACATTGCAAACTAGACACGAAAGCACATGGAGCTTTTGGACCTTGACCTACAGACATTTTGGGCTTAATAAATGTCAAATTGGACCACATTATTCTCTACATCACCTTCAAAGGTGTGCCTCCATTGGGCCGGTACAACAAGGAAGCCTTAAGGTCAGGCTAGGTCCCAGCATCCCTGAAAAGCAGCAATATGTGTATGGTGAAATTGCCTGGTGTTTTCCTGCATGTCATTGGCAAATCAAAGGGCTATAGTCACAAAATATTTACTTTTTAAAATGTGCATTGACTTTTCAATAGCCTAAACAACAAGGAACTATATACAGCAGGTGGGTATATAAGAACACAATTAGAACACAGGGACAACAAACCTAACATTATGCAAATGCAGATAAAAATGAGAATGAAAAGAGAAAAAGAAGAAAAAAACAATGAAAAAAAGGACTGGAGATCAGCGAGCTAATCATATAAACCAGTGAACGCTTTCCAGATGTCTTTGTAGTTATGGAGTTGCTGCTTAATTTGAAAGGATACTTTCTCTCTGCTGGAAAGAATCAACAATCTTGTCAAGCCAGTCATCAAGAATGGGTTTAACATGACTTATCCAATGCTTCAAGATGTTTTTTTGGCCACCTTAAGGGCTCTATAAGTCCAGAAGAGGTTATCAGAGGGCACATTTAAATCTGTCGGGAAGAGACCCAACACACAAATTAAGGGTACACGAGGGAGGGAAAGCCCCAGCACAAGATCAATATTCTGAAGAACTTCCTCCCAAAAAGACTGCACTTTCCTACAAACCAAAACATATGCAAAGTGGTACCCACTTCCTTTTTGCAACTCCAGCAAGGACCACATCCTCCCTGGGGACGAAGACCATCGACATCAGAACGTTTACATCCCAAATCTAAATCCAAGCAATCCCTCCCATGAGGAGAGGGAAAGTTTAGATAACAAGGGGAAAGTAGCCTAGAGAGGAAGGAAGAAGAGAGTGGCATGCTTTTAGCTGAATGTAAAATCACAGGCGAGTCATGCAAACTAGCATTAAGAGGTGAGAATAAAACATCAAAATGATTCCTCAAAGATAGGTAGCGACAAACCTTAGACGATCGCATCTTGTATTCAAAACACAAAAACTCAAAATCAAGCATAGAGCGGCCATCATACACTTGCCCTATTTTCCAAATATCCACCCTCTGCCAAGAAGAGTATGATTGTCAATTTGCACAGCCAGGTTTTTCCATAGACGGGAATCTGCACTAAGCAAACATTTCGCTCTTTAGACCGTATTGCTTTTCTTCAAAACCTTTATAATATGCTTGAGAAAAGGCGCAGTCAAGCCATTTGGGAGTCTCTTTTCCATATAGAGTAAGCTGTCAATCGGAATAGGAGCGACTGAGGCTTTCCCGATGAAGGCCCAGTTTGGAGTGTCATCATTATCTAACATGAGCTAATGTCGTAAATTGCGCAGAGTGAAAGCACTGTGACACTGCCTTATCTTTGGGAAACCAAAACCACCTAAATGCACTGGCCTCAGAAGACTATGGGCCTCATTACACGGTAGGCGGTGAGCCATGGCGCTATTGGCGCCATGGCTCATGCCGGTAAAATACCGGCACCGCCTTGGTGGAAAGGGGATTTACCGCCCCATTCCAAGGTTGGAGGGGCGGTAAATCCCCCTTCCACCATTGCCCTTCCCCATTCCCATTTCTGCCCCATAGGGCTCTATGGGAATGGGGAAGGCGCTAATTACGGCACCGCAATTTTGCGGTGCCGTAATTAGCTCCGAGGTCCCTTTGCGGGTTGGATTTTAACGCCTGCAAAAAGCAGGCGTTAAATCCTCCAACCCGCAAAGGGACCTCGTAGTAAGGCGGTAAGGATTTACCGGTACCGGTATTTTACCGGTACCGGTAAATCCTTACCTCCATCCGTGTAATGAGGCCCTATACCTCGGAATCCTTGGTTTTACACTGCCCCCCATAAAATTCTTTTAAACAGTTTATTTATTTCCAGTACTTGATTACTCGAAAGTGGGAGGGGAAGCATACTAAAGACGCATAACAGTTTGGGGAGCAAAACCGTTTTAATTGTGCTAATCTTCCCCCAGAGCGTTAATTTCAACCTATCCCATTTAAGACACAACTCTTCGCTTTCTGTAAGCTGAATCCTAATATTTAAATCAAGGAGCAAATCAACTTGGATGCACAAAAATCTAAAACCACCTGCTGACCAAACATTCTGCTCTACATCAAAAAGATCCCTATGATAGGAGAGCGAGATAGGGAAAATCAATGTCTTACAGACTTGTAATCAGAGACTTCAGCAAGTAACCTCAAAGTCAACATCAACTCTCTATAGTAACGCTCTGGGTCTGAAATCAACACCAGGTGGTCATGGGCATATAGAAGAACCTTTGAGGTACAGTCACTGAGTGGAATGCCCTTTATGCCTCTGTGCAGCTCTAATCCCAGCAGCCAGAGGTTTAATAAATAAATCAAACAATCAAGGCGATAATGGACAACCTGATGCGTTCCTTTTTTGATAGAAAAGCTTTCTGACGTGTAACCATTAGCTGTCACCAAAGCCTTAGCTCTGTTCTGCAAGGCACCAAAAAAGCTGCAAAAAAACCAAAGGGGAGAGAGTAAAAAATCAATCGGGAATCAGGAATTATTCTGAAAGAGTGGCCAGTGGCATAGGCTATAAATATATATATAATGTTTGAGGGGTGGCATAAAAACAGCAAAGAGAGAGAGAGAGAGAGATAGAGAGAGAGAGAGAGAGAGAGAGAGAGAGAGAGAGAGAGAGAAGAGGGTGTGTGTCTGGGTGGGTGTGTGTGTGTGTGTGTGTGTGTGTGTGTGTGTATCTGCAAAGCACAAGTTGCCAATCACATCTCATCACTTTTTTTCTCTCTACCATCACATCCCACTCCATCTCATCTTACTATGATAATAAGAAATTGGTATTATTTTTTTTAAAAAAACACTCTTTGATGTACGGAGATATTGTAGGATATCCTTTGCTTAGCATTGATAGCCGCGGCTTGCCAGGTCTTCTTATGATGACATAGTGAGGGATTTCTGGCAGTGGTTTTGAAGAGCATAATGTGCAGTTAACCGAGGTTTTGAAATGTTTGAAAGGAAGATCTCACCTTTGAGGAAACTAAATGTGAATTTGGGACAAAGGAAGTGAACTATTTAGTGTTTAGAATAAGTTGAAAGTGATACCAGCCGAAGGTAGACAAGATAAGAACAACTAGCAAAGCTCTATTACCTGAACTAATCTACAAGGCTCTGGAAGCGGTGTCCTGCCTGAAGAGATTGGTGATCACCGTGGGGCCCAAGATCCATAGGGCTTTCCTGATGATGACGCTGCCGGGTGAGCAGCCAGTGGAGGTTCTGCTAATGTGGCATTATTGATAGAGGCCCAGTATAATGCGTGCAGCTTTGTTCAGAACGGCCTGCAGTTTGGTAATCTCTAAGAAGTGAGTTGCCCATTGAGATAATTCATGAAATGTGAGCTTTCAGTGGGAGAGAAAGTGCAGTTTAGCTTTTGAGAAAATGAAGCAAGAGATTGTTGCAACAGCACGCCTCGCCAGTTAGAATACCAGAGCGTCTTCTACCATAGCTGCCCATGACAGTGCTGAGGTTTAAAGCACACCCCAATGGAGGAAGGGTGATTTCGATTGCCCCCAGGGTAGTATCGGAAACACAGACAAGGTGCTCCATCATTGAACAGGAACTGGAACTTGGCCCACTTGCCCACTGTTGGGGCAAAGAATATTTTTCGGCAAATAACATGGGGATTTATTTAATACCAGGGCAAATGGCAAACCACTGGCATAGGATCTGACCAGTGAAGGCATTTCTAGAGTCAATAGGAGGATTGCAAGACTGGGGCTCGGGTTACATGCATAGGAATGACCCATAACAAGACATGCAGGCATTTCAGGCTAACATGTCAATTGCAAGGGCTGTCAGGGCCAGGGAGGGTTGGCACATGCTGTCTTAAATGTATAATAGAGCAGCCAGCCTGTTTACCATTCATAACCTCACCCTTATGATGTAAGGGTGACGGATATAAGCAAGTTCATCAGTCTTGGGGATTTAATAAAGTCAATATTGCCAGTGGCCCAATGAATGCGACTCCATTTTGAGTTTCCGTTGCACGAGTATATCTGGTTTCCCATTGAAATCCTAACAGCTCAGCTGATCACAGTTTCTCTTAATGGCCCTGTCTAGCTGGCAATACGCTTACAGTAAAATATTATAGTGTTTATGAAAAACACAAAGTCTCGCCTGACCTCCCCTGTGGGGATTCCAGAACATTCGGTTATGGAAGGAATGAAATCCAAGTTATGAAACGCCAAGCTACAATCTCTTTAGGTTTAGTGTTATGAATGCCGCGATGAAAAACAATAGGAACCTCTATGCTTCTTTCCCAGGGGGGCAGTATTAAGCACACGCAATATCTGCGCGCAGACGGAAAATATGACGCTCCGGGAACAAAGCTTAAGTGTTGCCAGATGTGCTGCACAGCTGTCTGCTGCTGTGTCCTTGCGCATCCCCTTAACACATAGGATCCGGGATTAGCCAATGGCCGATTCTTCTAACAACAGCTGGACTAAAAAAACGACTCAGCCCTGGACAAAGATAGTGTGGCAAAATGCCATACCAACAAGCATTAGCAAAGCCAACAGTTAGGCTTTTGTGTAAGCATGGGATAGACATTTTTCAAGCAAGCCATTATGGTACAACCTGCCCATAACATGGTAAGAGCTGGAAAATGGTGCGGGTACCTGGGCATATGATAGCAGTATACATGCCACAACTGTTGGTTTTGCCAATGCATGTTTTTCACAGTACTTCAGTGCAAGGACATGCACACTGCCCATAAGTCAAGTGTCTGAAGGCACACCTGGCATGTGTGGATGCATGAATTAGCACATGGGTTCTGATGCTGGCGACCAGCCATGCGTGTAAGGCCCGCGTGCATTGAAGTGGAAGCAGATGCGATTGCTGGTCGTGATGCGAGGCAGGCCTGCTATCCATGCACATATCACAAAATGGAAAACCGACGTGGGCGAGCTGGAGGAGGGCCACGTCTCAGTATCCACATCTAATTATGGGGATAACCATAGGCGCGTATTAGCTGCCTACACCTGTGAAAAGTTCCATATCTACGAAAAAAGGCATAGACACGCATGCGGGCTGAAATCCAGTTCTGCTAGTACACGGCGCGAGAAACGTTATTTACAGAAACCCAATTAAACATTAATTATGAACTACGGCAGCGATTCCATTGCTGCATCAACGACCTCAATTAAATGTTTAGAGCAAGCTTCCCAATACTTCCACAGCATGGAGTTATCCACATAGACTGATGTTAAATAACATGTTTCACCAAACTGAGCTAATTACATAGAAGGAAGACCAGGGCCGCCCAAGTTCACATTTTTTCTAATTGCCAGAGAACGAGCAGTTGTAGTGATGCAAAATAAACTGCAAACTAGAAACGGTTTCGCCAAATGAAGCAACCTTGATACAAAGAAGAAGGGGCTGGAAATCCTTTCCGATTCCTAAATGATGGAAGGATTCACGGGTCAGCATTTACAAATACGGTGGGCAGGACCGTTGGGCCTCTAGGAGCATATCCAACATTTGTGAATGATTGGGCTGAAATACACCAGAAAAGCAGTGGAATAGCTTCCAGATTCGTATAATCTCTAGTGGATAATCCAATGGAATAGCTTGCAGATTCCTATACTCCAGTGGAATAGCTTGCAGATTCCTATATTCCGGTGGAATTGCTTGCTGATTCCTATACTCCAGTGGAATAAATTGCAGATTCCAATACTCCAGTGGAATAGCTTGCATATTCCTATACTCTACAGTGGATACTCCAGTGGTATAGCTTGCAGATTCCTTTACTCCAGTGGAATAGCTTGCAGATTCCTATACTCCAGTGGAATAGCTTGCAGATTCCTATACTCCAGTGGAATAGCTTGCAGATTCCTATACTCCAGTGGAATAGCTTGCAGATTCCTATATTCCGGTGGAATTGCTTGCTGATTCCTATACTCCAGTGGAATAAATTGCAGATTCCAATACTCCAGTGGAATAGCTTGCATATTCCTATACTCTACAGTGGATACTCCAGTGGTATAGCTTGCAGATTCCTTTACTCCAGTGGAATAGCTTGCAGATTCCTATAGTCCAGTGGAATAGCTTGCAGATCACTATACTCTCCAGTGGATAATCCAATGGAATAGCTTGCAGATTCCTATGCTCCAGTGGAATAGCTTGCAGATCACTATACTCTCCAGTGGATACTGCAATGGAATAACTTGCAGATTCCAATGCTCCAGTGGAATAGCTTGCATATTCCTATACTCTACAGTGGATACTCCAGTGGTATAGCTTGCAGATTCCTTTACTCCAGTGGAATAGCTTGCAGATTCCTATAGTCCAGTTGAATAGCTTGCAGATTTATATACTCTCCAGTGGATACTGCAATGGAATAGCTTGCAGATTCCTGTACTCCAGTGGAATAGCTAGCAGATCCCTATACTCTACAGTGGATAATCCAATGGAATAGCTTGCAGATTCCTATACTCCAGTGGAATAGTTTGCAGATCACTATACTCTCCAGTGGATACTGCAATGGAATAGCTTGCAGATTCATATACTCCAGTGGAATAGCTAGCAGATCCCTATACTCTCCAGTGGATACTGCAATGGAATAGCTTGCAGATTCCTATATTCCAGTGGAATTGTTTGCAGATTCCTATACTCCAGTGAAATAACTTGCAGATTCCAATGCTCCAGTGGAATAGCTTGCATATTCCTATACTCTACAGTGGATACTCCAGTGGTATAGCTTGCAGATTCATATACTCCAGTGGAATAGCTAGCAGATCCCTATACTCTCCAGTGGATACTGCAATGGAATAGCTTGCAGATTCCTATACTCCAGTGGAATAGCTTGCAGATCACTATACTCTCCAGTGGATACTGCAATGGAATAGCTTGCAGATTCCTATACTCCAGTGGAATAGCTAGTAGATCCCTATACTCTACAGTGGATAATCCAATGGAATAGCTTGCAGATTCCTATACTCCAGTGGAATAGCTTGCAGATCACTATACTCTCCAGTGGATACTGCAATGGAATAGCTTGCAGATTCCTATACTCCAGTGGAATAGCTAGTAGATCCCTATACTCTACAGTGGATAATCCAATGGAATAGTTTGCAGATTCCTATACTCCAGTGGAATAGCTTGCAGATCACTATACTCTCCAGTGGATACTGCAATGGAATAGCTTGCAGATTCCTATACTCCAGTGGAATAGCTAGTAGATCCCTATACTCTACAGTGGATACTCCAGTGGTATAGCTTGCATATTCCTTTACTCCAGTGGAATAGCTTGCAGATTCCTATACTCTACAGTGGATACTCCAGTGGTATAGCTTGCATATTCCTTTACTCCAGTGGAATAGCTTGCAGATTCCTATAGTCCAGTGGAATAGCTTCCAGATTCATATACTCTCCAGTGGATAATCCAATGGAATAGTTTGCAGATTCCTATACTCCAGTGGAATAGCTAGCAGATCCCTATACTCTACAGTGGATAATCCAATGGAATAGCTTGCAGATTCCTATACTCCAGGGAATAGCTTGCACATCACTATACTCTCCAGTGGATACTGCAACGGAATAGCTTGCAGATTCCTATACTCCAGTGGAATAGCTAGTAGATCCCTATACTCTACAGTGGATAATCCAATGGAATAGTTTGCAGAGTCCTATATTCCAGTGGAATAGTTAGCATATCACTATACTCTCCAGTGGATACTGCAATGGAATAGCTTGCAGATTCCTATATTCCAGTGGAATAGTTTGCAGATTCCTATACTCCAGTGGAATAGCTTGCAGATCACTATACTCTCCAGTGGATACTGCAACGGAATAGCTTGCAGATTCCTATACTCCAGTGGAATAGCTTGCACATCACTATACTCTCCAGTGGATACTGCAACGGAATAGCTTGCAGATTCCTATACTCCAGTGGAATAGCTAGTAGATCCCTATACTCTACAGTGGATAATCCAATGGAATAGTTTGCAGAGTCCTATATTCGAGTGGAATAGTTAGCATATCACTATACCCTCCAGTGGATACTGCAATGGAATAGCTTGCAGATTCCTATATTCCAGTGGAATAGTTTGCAGATTCCTATACTCCAGTGGAATAGCTTGCAGATCACTATACTCTCCAGTGGATACTGCAATGGAATAGCTTGCAGATTCCTATACTCCAGTGGAATAGCTAGTAGATCCCTATACTCTACAGTGGATAATCCAATGGAATAGTTTGCAGAGTCCTATATTCCAGTGGAATAGTTAGCATATCACTATACTCTCCAGTGGATACTGCAATGGAATAGCTAGCAGAGTCCTATACTCCAGCGGAATAGCTTGCAGATTCCTTCCATCCCTTCACATGGTACACCCCATAGCCGTATGGATCCTGGAATCCCGAGTGTATTCTGCACAGGAGAGTTGTACATTCATTTCACCAATAAGAACGCAGATAGCCACAATATATTTAGGGCCTGATTAAAATACAGCCAAACTCATTGATCATTACTGCATGCAGTAATTACAGGGTGTCCGGAATGGACTGCTTTATTCCAAGTCATGCAAACCTTTCTTTTAGGCCTGTTTTTTTAGTCTTATTGGATGCCCTGGGGTCCGGTAACTACTGCATGTGTTCATGCGCGCATGCAGTATTTACTGCAAGCAGTACTGCATTGTGGGCAGGTAATTACCTCCACACAAAAGCAGGCCGTAAAAATAGTTTCGAGAACAAAACTCGGAATTTGCCAGAGTGGTAAAATACTAATAATGTTAATGAGCAGATGTTTTACCATCAACAACAAGCTCGTCATTAGGCTCTCTGGGTTTTATTTATCTCAACAGCCTCTCCTTCTATCATTATGGGTAAAATAAAGCAGAAGTTGACCTGAAAAGCAGAATTATATGATTCTGGTGGTAACACATTGTCCAAGATCCCAAATTCTGAAGTATAGAAGGTGAAGCCCAATTTTGTGGACTGACTCTTCACAATTCCGACAGTTGCCATGATGGTGGAGATGACCCACACAAATCAAGCAAACAAATACACAAAATCAACTTGTGGAGTTGGCGTGGTGGGGTGGAGCTGCAAGTGGGACAGAATGCATGAAATCTTCAAATATCTAAACCTACCAATATGAAGAGGGAGTAGGTATGAGGGTAGTGTGGTGCCATTTAGGGACTCGAGGTGATAAACACCATAATGGGGATCCATTAGGGGTTGACCCCATTTGCATTAGGTGCTGAAGAATGTATGGGCATTTGCCTGAAAAGGGCCACCCTCTGGTGTAGGCATGTCAAGGGCTGGTGCTGGATTGAAATGATGGATTTAAGAGCCGTGAATGCTCAGAGAATTGCCCTGAGCTAGGGCGGGGGTATAGCTGGGAAGATAGCTCAGGGGCAACGCGTTTGTCTTGGAAGCAAGACAAAGCATAGCAACACAGGTTTGAATCCCGGTCTCGCACTTAGAAACTGGTCTCTAGTATTAAGTGCCTTATAAAATAACAATTATGATTAGCTAGGACCTGACACATAGGGTTTATAGAGGGACTTCGTTGCCCATCAAGGAAGATAGATTGACAGCAGGGGACATTTTCCATCTACACTAATAATTGGCCCCCAAATGAAAGTGGTGATTTATGCAGTTAGTCCCTCATTCTTTTCCTTAGAAATCACTGCTGGGGAATGTCAAGGTAAGAAGTGGTTGACAGGTTTGCACCAGTGTGGAAGGCAGGGAAAGTGCTGCAGGATCAACACCTAAGAGCAGATGGACTAGAATCATCAACATCCATTGATGAGGTGAATTGACATAGCCATTGGGGGATGGAAGCCAACCAGGATGAATCACACAGAACCCAGCCATGAATGAATAATCTCATGAAATGAGGGCCCGTAATGAGTGAGAGAGTATGGACTGTCAGACTTTCCTGTTTGAGGCTCAGAATATTACACTGCAATGGACATGAGTGCCACAGCACCCACTGAAACCTAGATATAGGTTATACTTCGTCTCATCTCTGAAAGAGGTCCTGGGGTGGCCTGCAGGGTCCCTTCTGCTTGCAATAGCACCCAGGACCATGACGGTGGATAGACATAACATTCCTATAGATTCTGCTAAACATCAGGGTGTTTCACTGTCATGTGCCCCACGCCATACCCTGCATTTTTCTATATTTTACAAGGTGAGAGGGAGACAAATAAGAGATATTGTGCTAGCTGGTGGACATCCTGCAATATCTGGGTTCCCAAAGGACATCCATGTATGTATTTATTTATCTATTTATTTATTTATTTATTTACAGGAAGGAACAATGCTCTTTATTACAAAAGGAAATACAATAGATAAGAAATCTGATTTGAGGGGAAGCAATGAGCTTCTTACAATGGGGTGAGTTCGAGTGAAATTCTGACCTGGTTGTGGAGGAGAGTAAATGGAACCGTCACCAGGGTCGATAAATGGGTGGACACAGAAAGATTAAGGACAATCACCATTAGACATTTTCAAGTGCAGGTAGGCAGTATGGCCAGCTGTGTCAGGGATGTGACCATGATGGATGAAGTGCTAGAGTGGAAGCAGAGAAAGTGAGGGACAGAGGCAGGTTAGAGGCAATGGAAACATGTTAGCGAGAAGGCAGATGAGAGGTTGGTTAAGAGGGTAACTGTAAGGAACTCGTTGTGGCAACAGTAAAGACAGACCCAAGTGATCACATTTCAAGGGTGTTTATTGAACTTTATAATGGGTAAGATAAACGCCTAATCTAAAGCTAGATCTAAGATGGGAGCAAGCTATGACCATCAAATAATATTTATGGCAGTCCTAGTGGTGTCTTGTCAAATAAAAAGGGCCTATACTAAAAAAAAAACTATTGCCAATCCTTACTACCAGTTACAAAAAAGAGTGTGGGATAATGTTAACCAGAAAAGAAGGAAGTGTTAACAAATTAATGAGTCGGGATGGTATGGCTGGGTATCCCTTGCCCACGTTTGCGGCACGGGACAAGGCAGGACTCTCATGCACAGCACAGTCCTGGGCCTCAACAGCACGAGGTTCACAGTTCAGTTCCACGATAACAAAACCCAGGGGCCAAGTCTCTTTCCTGCAAAAGTCTCTTGCCTTAGAAGGTTTACTGATTCAAAGTAACAAACAAACAAAAGTTCTCTCGGGAATCTTGCACCTTGGGCAATTGTTCTACACCCGGATTTCATAATGACAAACAAACAAAAGCTCCTTGGGTAATTGCTCTTCGCCCCTCGGATCCCCCTCTGCCGGGCTCGGGTCCTCCTTACAAAAAATGGGCCTCCATCTGCCAGGTTAAATATGGCCTCTCAGATACTGCTCATAATTAATGTCCCGTTAGACCAACAACAAGGGGACAGTCTTGTTGATACAATGTTCTCGGGTGTATTATTCTTCACCCGTTTTCCGTATAATGAAAAAACAAATAACCAAACAAAGGTTCTTTGTGTGATTGCTACGTCGGGCTCGGATCCTTCCTGTACAAACAGGCCTCCCTCCGTCGGGTTCACTATGGCCCTTCAACACAGTTCAAGTGCTCCTAATGCAGTTCATGTAGTGCTCAGTTTTATCGGAAAGCAGGGTTTCTTTTCCTTTAGCTTTCTTTCGGCATCCCTCTGTCGGGTTTACACTTGCCAATTATCACAGTTCACAATCATAGTGGAAATCGGGTTTGCCTTCCCCTAGCTTTCCTCTGGCAATGGGTCAAAGACTTTTGATTGTATATGGGATTTGACATGACCCTTATAGGACCATTCTGACGCCTCATGCCACCTTTTCCTAGTGCCTCCTGGTTGTTTTAGTTTCACAAAGAGGTCCCGGTCAGAGCCTTTAGAATGAGCGCCCACGTGGCACCAGACCACTCTGCACCTGGATCTCAACTGGGGTTTCTTTAAAGTTCAAACATACACACAGGTCCTTTCTTCTTGCATTAGAAATGTTGCATACCCGCAACCTTGGGCTTAACACAGGTCTGTTTGATATCAGATTCCTCCGACTCGTCGGCTGTGCTGAACCCGTTGGCTTCTTTGTTCTCTGGAGTCAAGGATAGTACCACGGTAGCCAGTTTACCTCTCCACCTGCGTTATCAAAGCTGGAGGCCCCCATGTACCATTGACCTCTGTTGCTCCACATGCCAGCTGTAACTCCCGGTCTTACATGTTACCTTCTGGAAGCTTTTTGGGTCTGAGTTGAAAAGGGCAAGGGCAATTCCCCCTTCGTCGGCCTTCATCGTCTGTTCTCAGTGCTTTTCTTCTTCCTTTGTACTGCCTTTTTGGTGTAGCTGTCTCCTCCTGCGTTCGGCCTTGCTTGAAGTGTGCTTTCAGCTCCACCTTTTATCCCTGTGGGAAAGGTAAAGGGCCGGCCAGGCGTGTGTGGTTATTGTCAATTGCTGGGACATCGCAGGCAAATGGCTGTGGTGTTAGGCCGATGTCAGTTATCATGTAAGAAAATATTTGTGTGAAAGAGGGTCAGGGGGTAGAGCTTCTAAATATCCTACAGTGTAGGGTGGGGAAAAGGTGTTACAGGGATGGGGATACCACATCTCAACCCGCTGTGTCCCACATCCACTCCCCAAAGACTGCGCACCCTGGTGATCCTCCCCCACTGGTCCACCCCCAGGAACTGGATCCAATAGCGATGCCCGTGTCCTGGCCACCTGGACGACAGATCTCCAGGGACCAGCGGGTGAAACACCTTCAGGTTTCTCACATAACTCAGAGGCGAGGAGGCAGGCTTTAATTTTGGGTTTGAACAAATCAATGCAGATGGTTTCTTGGATTTCTGGGGGAAGAGAATTCCATGCAGGTGGAGCAAGAAGAGAGAAAGAGCAGAAGCAAGAGGAAGCACAGTCAAGCTAGTTACTACAAAGGTAGTCGGAGAGGGTGGAGATTACGAGAAGGATTGTAGAGTTTGATAAAGGAGAATAAATACAGTGTTGCCTTACTGTGGATAGATTTGTGAACCTGGAGATTACATTTAAATCTGACCCGCTTTGCATCGTCAGTCATCCAGCCTGGTAACGGCATAAGGAAGTAGGTGTGAAGTGAGTGAGTTCAAGAGAGTCCTGGTAGTGAAGTTAATGATCTTTTTGAGAGGGAGGAAAGCATAATTGGGGAGACCAAAGAGGATGTTGGCACAGTATTCCAGTTTAGAGAATACAAGAGTGGTTAAGTGCTGCATGGCAGTGTTGAAAGGAAGAAGGTGTCTGAAATTTCTGATATTTTGGAAGTTGAGGTGAGCTGTCATTGCAGTTTCAGAGTTTAAATTAGAGAAGGTGTGAGAATGGTCTTAAATGATGCTGAGCTTTCTGGTTGAAGAAGAGTAGGGGAGAGTGTCAGGTGGTAGATACAGGAAGTGATAAGAGAAGGTATCTGGCAGGGATGAAGAGCACCTCTGATTTAATAAAGTTTAATATCAGAGAGTGCAAATGGCAGAGAGACAGAGGGAGTTCAGGAAGACTGAACAATATTTGGGTGTTGTCTGCAAAAGGTTGGTGCAAGAACCCAAAGGAGGAGAATAGTGACCCAAGAGCAGAGGTGTATATTCTAAAAAGGAGGGAACCCAAGACATAGTCTTGTGCAACACCAACAGTTAGAGGCGTTGAGTTAAGAGGTGTTGTTGTCCCAGGAGAAAGAATTGGCAAGGTGACAGATAGGATTCAATCCAGGCAAATGATTGATTGTGAATTCCCAGAAAAGAGAGAGTATTAAAGAGATCAGAGTGATAGACAGTGTCAAAGGCAGCAGACAGGCCAAGGAGAAATAGGAAAGAGGATATGTTGGACTGCTCAGCAGGGGAAATGAAGTTGGAGACATTCCTGAGATCAGTTTCCATGGAATGATAGGAGCGGAAACCTGCTTGTAGTGGATGTCTAAATAATTGGTTGTGGATGTCTAAATAATTGGTAAGATGGTTGAACACAACTGTTTCAAGTACTTTAGAGTAGTGCGGAAAGAGGGACACAAGGTGAAAGGTCACTGCTAGGTTCGGGTCAGCCTCTTGCTTTTTTAGGAGTCGGGTGGTCGAAGGACAGGTTGAAGAGTTCAGCAGGATGAAAGGTCACCAAAGGGGCAATAGGCTTGACTAGCTGAGGAGCAAGAGGGTGTTATGGGGCAGAAGGAGGGTTAGCCTTCATCAGTGCAAATAGGACATATTCAGTATTAGTGTGACTAAAGTGGGAAATAGAGGCAGAGGATGATTGTAGTGTAGGTGCGGTGTAGATTGTAGGAGGAGGGAGTGTGAGGAAGGTCAGGAGACAGTCTCTAATTTTGGAAATGTTTGCATAACATTATTCAGCTAGGTCATTAGCTGTGATAGTGGAGTTTATAGTCATAGGTTTAGGAGGAATGTGTTTACGGTGTCATGTAGCTAGCATGAATGGTTGTAGTGAGCCAATGAGAGCGAGGTAGAGTTCAGTTTTTGCTCTATCAAGGGCAGACAATAGAGAGTTCAGGACAGAGAGGTAGAGTTGAAGGTCACCATACAAGCGGGTCGGCCTCCAATTGCACAGGTGCCAACACATGTATGTTCAGAGACAGCATATAAAATAAATGGGGTGACACACAGTGGAGGATGCTAGGACTTAGGGGGGAATGTTAGCACCGGGAATTGAGAGGAGAATGAGTAATATAGTAGTGATTGGAAGCTGGAGAAGGCAGTTTTAGTGGAAGAGGCATCAGATGTGAAGGAGGAGAGTGAGAACTGAAGGCTTGAGAGAAAGGGAGGAATGACAGATGGTTTACATTTCCTTTTAGTAATAGATGAGATAAGTGGTAATGTGAGGTAAGAGGGTGGAAATTAGGTGGTGGCAGACAAAAATGGAGCCATCAGATAGGGGTGGTGTGACAGTAGTATTAGTGGCTGAGAGAGATGTTGAGATGTCAAATCCATGGTTGCAGTCTGCTCTGCCCCTCCATGCCGTGAATATGTCTCAGGGTTTCCCCAGCATATTGCTCTCTCTTTTCTTCCATATCTGGTTCATTCCATTTACAGATTGTCTCGTGGGAAAAGGGGCATGTCGTTTCCATTCTTGGTTTGTCTTCTGTCAAGCATTGCCTGAAACCAATAGATATGAGTCCACGTTAATTATGTTTGTGGAGCACTCCCATGTATGCAGCTAGTTGGGATGGTATAGGGAGATTCACGTGAGTATGGGAGTCCTTTTGCCCTAAAGGGGAGTCACTCCCAGTGAGGTCCCACTTATTCAGACCCCTAGGGAGGGTCTTGCTAAGCGGGCTAACCACCCAAGCCTTAAAGGGCGTGGCTCCTCCCTGGGGAGAGGGATGAACACCCTAGATTCATCACATAATGTACTGTACTATCCTTAATCATATGCGTGCTTGCATGGGCTTCAGGGCCACAGCATTGGCAGGTTACAGATTTGAGCATTTCATTCCAAAAAAGGGAACATTTATAATAATCAATTTAGCAATTGCCTTGATTTGGAAGTTGAGAGCCCTAAATTGGAGAATGCTTTTCAGACTCTTGTATCTGAGCAGTTGTCCCTGCCACATGGAAAGGTAAAATAAGTATTCCTATTCACATGAGGGGCAGCAGAACAGATCCAGAGAAATGGAGGATGATCAGCCTCTTAGGCACTACTGCTAAAACATTTGCTAGACACATAGTAGATTGTCTGAAACTATGGTGCATGGAAAGAAAGATTTTCTCAAAAGAACAAAGCAGAAACTGGATTGTAGGCTAAACAATCCACATTTGATGATGGCTTACCTTTGTCTGGACTAACAGAAATATTTGCTCTAGGTAAATAACCCCCCTGTATTGTGCATTTGGAGATTTTACTACATCTTCCCATCTTGTAAATAGTGCTCTTCAGTGGAAGGAAATAGCTGATTGAACTATTCCCAGTGGCCCCCTGGGGTTACTAATTGAACTCCATAGAGGCACATGGCATAGCTGCCAATTTTCCCAGACCCATGCGTAATCTATGAGCCAGTCCATGTGTTTTTCTCCACACTGCATACTGGGACTTGTAGCCCCACCCTTGCAATGGTTAAAACGAAACTACAAATTCCAGCATGCAATTGGGAGCAAAAAGCAGGACTTGCTTGAGGTGTCATGCATGGAGCTGGAAAACTTGGAAGGGAGAACATGGGTCAAGCTCCAGCTGAATTGTACAGGTTGTACAATAGCTAGGATGCAAATATATATTGGACTCAAACAAAGCTGCATTTTAATGCCGCTGTTATTAATTATTTACAATTCGGATTTATCTACCTACTTAGGTACTTGTGATGAATCAACTTCCGGGGCACCAGTGGTCCCAGGATGAATATCGGTTTCTAAACCATCAGTCAGTCCCACACCTCTAGTACACCAGAAAGGATCCGAACAGATTGGAAACACAAGCCAAGTATAGACCTCCTTGTCCAATTTTGATAATGTGGACGGAACAGCAGACTTATCGCCACAAGGTCGTGGATCGTTGGTTAGTTGCAACACAGCGAGAATACAATTATTACGGAATGATAATAGGGACTGTCCAGTCAAGGTTGTAGACAGGAGACAGCTGCAAGTTTCAGGCGGCAGGAAGTTTGACGAGAAAGGCTGGATGGACGGCTGTAGGCTGGCCTACACAGCAGCTCAGGGTCACAAATCATTATCTCTGTGCTGGTTGGCGGGTCTGAAGCACTGGTCGAGTCATCTCAGATGGCATGAGCGACTGAGGCGTGCCAAAAGTCAGCACTGCAGTCGGTTGCAGCTCGAGGGGCTCAACTTCCTCGAAAATGCCTCAAAACGTCCTTTAAGGTAGATGCTGGTTGATGCTTGTCAGTGCACTCCTAGCTTCTTCGCTGGGCTTGTGCCGTCCTTTATGGTGGATGGCCCAAAGCTGAGGAGAGTGTTGCAGGCAATGGCCTTGTCCTTGGTTTGGTTCAGAGACTCTATGGCACTTCCTACCTAGGAAGCTTGCTTGCAGAGCTTAGCAGGGCACGCTGTGTGCTGGCTGGGTACCAGTTCTGGAGCTGCTGGAGCGCGCTATGGATTCAGTAGCTCCCTCTGTTCCCTGTGAGATGTTTAGGGGAGGGATCTTGCTTCCCTCTTTGGAAATCCTGGCTTTCCTTCACTGGCAGATTGGTGTAGGCTAAGCCTACCTTAAAAACCAATCCTGGGTTCCCACAAACAATCTTCTGTTATGCGTGAGGTCATAACTAGAATGTTTTGCAACAGGAAAGGTAAAGGGGTGAAAACGTGTACTACTAATGCCCTCCCATCTTCCTGTCTGTTGTGGATCAAAGAGTCTCTCTGATTAATTGAGCTCTCTGTGGTTCCTGATTAAAGGCAGGTCTCCCTTGAAGTTGTGGCGAGAACAGACTTTCTGTCACCAGCAAATCCCATACTCCTACCCTCTGAAAGCGGTCCGCCTACTGTAAACACATGTACCAGACATGACACATCACTGCCCTTGATACTGAGGGGCAGGAGCTGGTTTAAGGTTTACACAATGCATATCAAAGGTTGCTGAGGGTTTTCCTGTCTTTTGTCAGCCTTTGCAGCTATGCCCCATGTGGGCCTGTTTGAAGTATACTCTATTAGTATGCCAATTATGTTTAATTGCTGCCACCATTTTGCAGGGCCACCAACGGATAGGGTGGATCCATGGAGCCTTTGTTACTTAATTAGGCTGGCCAAGGCAGGCGGAAGGTTTTGCCCTCCCCCTTTTGAGATGCATTGATGTACTCCTGGGTGTCACATTTCAACTAAATGTGACAGGGAGGACTGTGCCTGTAGGTCTATGTGTACGCTATGCGGTGAGCATAGGAAAAAGTGTGCACTTAGCCCCATACATTTTCCAGAGGTTGACCTACCCTCATTCCATTTCATATAACATTTCCAAAAAATCCCAAATGAGCACACACCCAGCGTGCAGATGGTCGAATTCTTCATTTGGCCCTCAGCCTCAACATGTGAACCACTACCCTACTGAGGGTCTGGTCCTCATCAAGGAGAAAGTACCGGCTCAGGCCATCTGCATTTCCATTTTGGGAGCCTGGCTTGTGTTGGATGTCCATATCTAATCCCTGTAGGAATATGGCGAAACGCAAAAGCATAGTGTTCCCCCCTTGCATGGCCATTAACCATTGCAGAGGCTGGTGGTCTATCTGGATCGTAAAGTGCGACCCAACGATGTAGGGTTTCAGCTTCTTTATGGCCCACACGACCGTGTAAGCCTCTTTTTCAACTACTCCCCAGTTCCTTTCCCTTTTTGTCAATCGCCTGCTAATGTAGGTGACAGGGTGCTCTACCACTTGAGAGTTCAGCTGCGCTAACGCTGCTGCAATCCCAAAATCATGTTTGGATAATAAACTCCTGACCATAGTCTGGCACTTTAAGAACTGGGGCCCTGTACAACCCATCCTTTAAATCCTGAAAGGAGGTTTGACAGGCTGGTTTCCATGTTACCTTCTCTGGCATTTCCTTGGAAGTTACATCATTCAGGGGCATGGTAATGGTCCAATACCCCTTGATGAAAGGCCAGTAGTGCCAGGTGGGACCCAGAAAGGCTCCCAACTGCGTCTGTGTGGTGAGGATGTCCCAATCCTTCACAGCCTGTAACTTTGCTTCGAGAGGCTGTTTCTTACCTCCACCAACAAGGATGCCTAGGTATCACTGTGCCCTGCGCTATCTGGCACTTCATGGCCTTGATAATCAGACCGGCATTCTGCAGCGCCTGAAGAACATTTTTCAGGTGGGATATGTGATACTCCCAGTTGTGGCTGAACACAGCAATGTCGCCTAAATAGGCGAGACTGAGGTTTTCCAGCACAGAAAAAACCTGGTCACCCATCCGGTGAAAAGTGCCAGTGGCATTCTTCAATCAGAGGGGCATTACAGTGAATAGATAATGTCCTTCTGGGGTGGAGAATGATGACCTCTCTCTCACTCCATCTGTCAAGCCGACCTGCCAGTACCCTGCCGTGAGGTCAAAGGTACTCATGCACTTGGCAGCACGAGCTTGTCAATGAGCTCATCTGCCTGAGGAATGGGGTGAGCATCTGTCTTTGTGACAGAATTGAGCCCTCTGTAGTCCACACAAAAGTGGACTTCAGTCTTCCCACCACTGATCCTTTTAGAGACCAGTACCACTGAGCTAGCCCAGGGGCTGTGGTATGGCTCTATCATTCCCAGGGACAGCATCTTGGAGAATTCCTCCTTGATGGTGTCCCTGACCTTATCGGACATCAGGTGCATCCTACTCTTCACTGGCTTACTGTCTCCAGTATCTACATCATTGGAGCATCAATCTGCGTGACCTGGAGTCAGCGAAAACAGACAGGCAAACTGTCCAAGTAAATGGTGACAGTCTGTCGGTTGCTGTTCTGAAAGGTCCATTGCAAGATTGACACCTGTGGCTGCATTGTGTATGAGGTGTGGAGGAGATCAATCTTCTCCTCAGTCTCTCTGTCGATCACTAATGCCATGACCAAGTCATCCTGGCTATAACAGGGTTTTAGCCAGTTGATGTGAAAGACCCTCCACATCAGTTTAGGTCCTTCCACGTCAATGAGATCATATACCACACTGACATTCAGCACACAGTAAGGCCCAGTCCACTTGTCCTGAAAGGCACTGGGTTTGACAGGCTCCATAATTGACACCCAGTGGCCTGGAGAATAGACAGTCATCATGGCCTTCTGGTCGTGCCAGTGCTTCATCAACTCCTGACTGGCCTTTAGGTTTCTCGATGACTCTTCCATGTACTTTTGCCATTGTAGACCGAAAGCCAAGTACATAGTCCACCACATCTCGTTTAGCCGTTGAGGGGTTGACCTCCAATCCCTCTTTAACTTGACTAAGGGGACCTCGTACAGGGTGTCCAAACAGAAGCTCAAAGGGACTAAACCCTACTCCGTTCGGTGGCACCTCCCTGTAGACGAACAGAAGGCGTGGCAGGAGAATATCCCATTTTCTCTTTCAAGTCACCTATCATGACTTTCAGGGTCTTGTTGAACCTCTTGACAAGCCCATTTGTTTGTGTATGGAAGGATGTAAAGAACCGGTAGGTGACTCCACACTCTTCCTACAGTCTTCATGTATCCAACATGGGAGAATATCCCAATCAGAGCCTTTGAAAACCACAGGGGCTTTGATGCTCCTTAGAAGAACAGCCTCAGGGTACCTTGTGGCTTGGTTTACCACCACCAAGATGTATCTGTTCCCTGAGCTGGTTTGAGGTTCCAAAGGACCCACAATGTGCATGCCTATTCTCTCGAAAGGCTGCCCAACCACGGGTAGTGGAATTAAGGGGGCCTTTGTGGCACCGCCTCACTTGACAAGACGGGCAGGACAGGACAAATTCCTTAACCAACTGCAGTCAGTAAAAGTGCCCAGACAACCAGTCCAATCTCTTAGTCACTCACAAGTGATCCGCTAAAGCAATTTGGTGAGCCAAATCCAAAAGGAACTTTCTGTGGCTGAGGAATCACCAACCTTTTGGTGCCATCATACTCAGAGTCCTTTAGCTCACTGTATAGGAGTCCATCCTCCCAGTACACTTTGAATAGCCCAGGGGCCTCGCCTTGGCCTGCTCCTCCGCCTGCTTCTGCAGACCCACCAGAGTGGGACCCTCTTTCTGGGCTGTGAAGAAGTCAGTCTGACCTGGTCCACCAGCTGATGACAACTCATCGAGTTTGGGCATGCCCTTCAGATCTGTGCCCACCTTGTCCTCAACCTCAGGCTCCTGTGGTGCACCAGGCAACTCTGAGTCCCCTGCTACCAAAGTAGCCCTCAGTGGCTACTGGCCTTTCTCCTGTAGTAGTAGGTGACTCTGCAATCTCTGGAATTGGACTAGGGGCTACTGGCCACGCTGGTCATTCCAACATGCTTTCTTGAAGCACTCTAGGCCCTAAGGCTCTGAGAGTATTCAATTCTGGGTACTCTTTGGCACTCGATTGGGTAGTCGCTGCGACTCTCTTGGGATCAGGAAGATCATTACCCTACAGACATGGGACATGGATGGAGTCTTTCACTTATACACAGTTCTGGGTCATTGCACCTCGCTAGCTGAACTCTACAATCGCGGAGGGGCACTTACTCTGTACATCAAGTCCACCGATGCTACAATTAGGCCCAATTATTTATTGGTCTGGCTGTACCCACAGTGTTACGCTCACCTGGTCTCTGCGGAGGCGTTGAGGCACGGTTGCAGCCATCCCGGGGATGAGGTCGCTCGGGTCCAACTTCGCCCTCTGCGCTTATGTGGTGACTGGTGGCAATAGGTGATGCTGCTCGGGACTGCTCCTGTTGATTAGTTTTGGCGAGCACTCCATCCTGCTGCTTCTGGCAGGGGCGCTTGTATGATCTGGACCGAGTTCCTTCACTGGTCCCTTGCACGTGGTAGTCCAGACCTGCTGCGACTAAGCGTTTCTGTTTGCCTTTGTCTTTCCTTGTCTCTTTTTGTTGTCTTGTAAAGTGTGTTGTCTTGTATTGCTGTCCGTTCCACTTTTGATGTTTGCTCTTTTGCTTTCTTCCCATGCAGGTGATGTTGCCGGCCCGGCAGAAGCTGCGGAGCTTGAGGAGACAGCCGGAGGGAATGAGGAACGAAGCTGCAGCGGTACAGTAGTTGGTAAATTGTTAACTAGGGAGTGCGTAGGTTACAAATGCGGCATTTCTACTGTCTTCCAAAGATCCATAAAAATCGAGACTCTCCACCTCTCAGACCAATAGTAGCCGGAACTGATAGTATTTTTGATCCCCTTGCTATCTACATTGATCGCTCCCTTCAACCTCTGATACAAAGAATCCCCACTTATCTAAGGGATACCACTGATTTTCTAAATTACATCAATGAAGTTAAAGCCCTAGACTCTGACTGAATACTTTTTAGTATGGATGTCTGTAGCCTGTATACTTCCATTCCCCATAGGGAAGGGAATGAGTCAGTTGAATGGCCTCTTATTAATTCTCCATCTTCCAGTGGCAACCCAGAACTTATTTTGGAACTACTCAATTTGATATTATACAACAGTTACTTCAGATTTAAAAACACATTTTTCTTACAGACAGCAGGTACGTCCATGGGGTCTTCTATGACCCCAGTATATGCGAATACTTTTATGTATCGCTTTGAAAAGAAATTTGTATTAGATCACCCACGGTGGTCTGCATGCATACTGATGTGGAAGCGTTTTATTGACGACGTTTTTGGCATATGGTGTGGCCCAGAGGAAGATTTGTTATTATTCTTGGAATACCTCAACTCAGTACATGACAATATCAAATTCACCATGGAGGTAGGCAGGCCATTACTACATTTTCTGGACGTAAATATAGAGATCAAGAACAACACTCTATCCACATCGGTCTACCACAAACCAACAGATGCCAATAATCTCCTCCACTTCACAAGTTTTCACCCAAAAGCAATGCTCAAGAGTCTTCCATTCAGCCAGATGTTGAGACTTAAAAGGATTATATCAGACCCAGCAGGACTAGACACGGAGTGCTCCAAATTGATTGACAAATTTAAATCAAGAGGGTACCCTGCCTCGATATTGAGTGAGGCTAAGGAAAGGTCTGACCTGAGAACTAAGGAACAATTATTATCTGTGAAAAGTAAAGAGAAGGAATCACCACTCTTATATATATCCAAATTCTCCCGTCAGAGCTTCCAAATTAGCAAGACAATTAGGAAACACTGGGGAATGCTCCAAATTGACACAACTCCCCACAAACTGTTTCCTAAAGCGCTGATGATGGCATTTAAAAGAGGCCGTAACTTACGTGATAAACTGGTAAAGGCAGAGAGACTGCCCAAAGAAAAACAACAATTTCTAACAACAAAAAGAAAAGGCACCTTCCCGTGTCTCTCTTGTTCGCATTGCAACAATGTGATCAAAGGTGACTCCATCAACCATCCCCAGACCGGAAAAAAATTAAATTGAAAGATTACGCAACATGCCTCACACCAGGAGTAATCTACTCCATTAAATGCCCGTGTGGACTTCTGTACATCGGCCAGACAACCAGACCCGCCAAGGAGAGGTGGACCGAGCACAAATCAACAATCCGATGCAAAAATGCTAAGTGACCACTGGTAAGACATTTCTTAGAAAACAGTCACTCTATAGCTCAACTAAAATTCCAGATTTTGGAAGTGGTGAAACGTCCCCATAGAGGAGGCGATTATCAATCAATCTTATCAAGACGTGAGAAGTATTGGATCCACTACTTGGATATATTAGATCCTAAAGGTCTAAATGAAGAATTCTCACTAAGATGCTTCATTTGAACCAGATGACTACTTGACTTCATTCCACTTGGAGGTCACATGTTCATCTCAGAGATTGTAACTCTTATGAACATGTTTGCTCTTTACCCAGTTCGAATTACTTACATACTGTTCTTCTGTTTTACATTATGAACCGTGGTTCTCAACATTAGAGGACTTCCCAGCAAATCAGACGATGACCCAGCGGTGTAACTCTAGTAACAACATCACATACTGTCGCCATGACGACACGGTACAAGTATTGTATATCACTACATTAACCTTACTGTATAAGCATTTAGGATGTTTTTTTATCATCTTTAGATCTTCATATTTGATGTATCTGGAATTATATTTTCAACATAAAGTATAAACTTCAATACCGTGATTGTTTGCTAGCTCGAATGTATTTTGTCATTCTACGACATTAATAAGTATTGCAGCGACGATACCATTGTCATGTGACACTCCATCAGTAACATAACTTTAAGATACGTAATTACTGTTCATTGTAAAAGAGCACCCGCTTCACACCAATCAAGAGCATTAGTTTGCTGTTTAGAATTCGTATGGTTTTTTAGCTTAGAGTGCCCCTTTCATCATGGAACCCACTCTAGTCACTTACTGCATCCAGTCCGCCTCTAGTTTCTATTACTCGTTCAGCCTTTGACCTTTCTAGCCCTTCATGATAGCCAACACCACGTGATACACTGATCTTGATCACTGTGGCAACCTCCACGCTCTCCATAGTGCAACCTTTACCAGACACAGCGTACGCTACTTGGCAACAGGTATTCATTCCGTTTTTACATTCCATTTAGAGACGCTTACTTTGCGATCCTGCCAGAATCTAAATTTGCTTGTTTCCTTACAGATATCGTTCAAGGGCCACTGCATGAGAACGACTTCTTTCCGTAGGACAGAGAACCTTAATACATCCATTAAGTAGCGGCTTCTACGACCGCTCATGAAGCAACCGGCACGTCCTGTGCCATTTCCGTCGCTGAGTTTCCATCAGACCGCATCAGGTATTTGAAGTACATTTAGATGTACCCTTTTCTCGACCAGTTTTTGTCTTCAATACATAGCTCATACCTGCACTCCCCTCTTTTTAGAGCACGCAGAATACTACAGACTCGCAAGAAAATACAAAAGCTGCATATCACGTTGCTCATGAAATTCTCAGCTACGCTTCCTCTGCATTCAAGTGCCCGTGGGGACTGTTGCAAGAGTGAGTTTCTTTTTACCCTTGATTTCCATAACCCCAGTCGTGGCAGTATTATGGATTAGTATACACCGATCAGTCATTTAATAGCCGTCAGTTGAAATGCATCTTTTTCTTTATTTTTTTCACCTTTACAGAAGTAGTTAGGTTTACCTAACATAGTTGAATACATTGGTATTTTATTCGCTTCGATGCAAGGATTGTTCCACCTCACGACAAGAGACACTACTATCCATCTCTTGAGACATGTTAGTTATTAAACCTATTTTTTACCATACAACTATCGGCCTAATGAGTTACTGCTTCCCTAGAGCTATTTTAAACATATATATATATATATATATATATATATATATATATATATATATATATATATATATATATATATATATATATATATATATGGAAAAAAGGGAGGAAAGAGCGAATCGCACTCCCGCAGGCACAAACATGAATGCCAGGTTCAAAAGGGTTCGGAAAAAACAAACAGACACAGTATAGGAATTACTGATGTCTTTAATGTTTTGATAAGTTAAAAACCAAACGCATCGTGCAAAAAGCAAATACACGGTACATAGCAGCACATAGAAGACAGAACAACAACAGGACGCCTAGGGGCAGCAGCCTGCAAACAACGCGTTTCGCGCTATACTGAGCGCTTGGTCACGTAAGGGGGAGAAGGTTGGACAGTGTAAGTACATCATCAATGATGGTCCCTCAACTATGTCGATGACAATGGCTGTTACCAATAGCAAGTGAAAAGGGGCGGCCATGTTGGAAGGGAGTGTGCATATATGCTAAAACTTAAAAGATTAGAGCACAGTGCTTTGCAGATGCTTTTATCAATGATCAGTAGAGAAAATCTCAGACTGACCCGGGTTTTAAATTAAAGAGTACAACACCATAGCCTCTGAATTAAGCAAAAAGGGCCTCAAACATGTAAAAATACATATAAGGGGACTTGACAACATATCAATACACAGTGCATGAGATAACAGTGTGATAATCGCATAGCATAAAAGATATAATGAGCCACACTCAAAATAAATAAACCAACATTAAAAAAAACACCCCATATAAATGCATAGTCAGTCCAGTGAAAAAAGTAATTCCCAACACTAAAAATAGACAATGCAATACAATGACAATAAAACTGGTCAACCACGATTAGATGTAAAATCAGGTTAAAAACAGTAGGACTGGACCTAAATGTTAAAAATTAGCAGCAGGGTAACACAGCCGGCAAAATATTTTTGGTGCCAACAGCAGAGGTAGCAGCTAAAACATCCAATGTCAATAATATAGTGCAAATAAGCAAAATAAAGCAGCAAGGCAACAGTATGCCTATCCAACCTCCGAAATGGAGGATGTAATAAGGTGCTGGTGCATCAATCTGATAAACTGTGCAAAATTGCAAAAAATTAGCAGCTAAGTCATCAAAGTGCAAGTGCAAACCATGATGTCAAAATATCTGAAGCTGAAGGCACAAACGTACTATGACAGATCCAGAACATACAGTGGACTAGAACAAAGATTTCGAAGCATTGAAGGATAATAAAAAGCAATGTCAGGAAATGAAGGGAATGACCCGAATAACTAAAACAAAGGACTACATACAAGTCCCCAAAATAAGCAAAACATAGTTGAGACAACGCTCCCCCTATTGCAAAATAATCAGCTAAAACAGACAGGTGAGACAAAATGATAAGCATAAGTGCAAAAACAGAAAAAGATCAGTCAATACCTGTAAATAAACCATCAGAAATAGAGCAGGAATACAAAAATACAGAAGTAATAAACCAAAGAGACAAAATAACCTCAACCATGGAACACATAGCATAAATGACAAGGAAAAAGCAATAATGAAAAATAAAATTACGCATAGGAACAAAGTTAGGTTCCCAGAAAGGTATGCAATTCCTCGTCTACATTGTGGCCTCTGGGAAATTTAGTGTCAAGATCCAAGATGAATCTGGTTTCGAGTTGTCTCAGCCTCAAAGTACGATCACCGCCCCTCGGATGAGGGGGTACATGTGCCACAGCGAAAAATGTTAATAAATTAGCATCATTGTTGTGTACAGATTTAAAATGCGTGGCCATAGGATATGTCGGATCAGAATTCTTGATGGCTCTCAGATGTTGGAGAATTCTGAGTTTTAGTTTACAGGTAGTACTACCCACATACCACCGTCCACAAGGGCACGAAAGCACATAAACAACAAAATTTGTGTCACAATTAATAGAATGACATATCATCTGCTGGACTTGTGTGATAGGATGCAGGAAGAATTTCTTGACAATAGCATGGGCACATGCTTTACATTTCATACATTTAGTGAATCCTGTATGAGAGGCTGGAAGCCATGTATTGAAACGCTGGATCTTGCCCATAGGAGGTAGAAAACTAGACACAAGTTTGTCCCTTAGAGAGGGAGCACGTTTGTAAGTCACAGTCGGACGCTTGCCCAACATGGGCTTCAAGTCAGCATCAAGGGTAAGAACATGCCAATGTCTTGCTACGATTTTACGAATGTCATTAGACGAAGTATCAAATGTAATGATGAGTCTAGGATCATCATTTGAAACATTTTTGGAACCAGTATCATAAATCAAGGTATCTCTAGACATGCCACGAGCTCGGAGATATGCCATTTCAATTGTTCTTTTTTGATAACCTTGCTTCAGAAAATCCATAGCTGCTTGTGCACAATAATCATCAAAACATGCAATGTTGGAACAATTGCGACGATATCGAATAAATTCCCCATAAGGGATTGATTTTTTGCAAGGTATAGGATGACAGCTATTGGCATGGAGTGGCAAGCCAGTATTGGTAGATTTCTTATGTAATGCCGTACTGATACCTGAGTCATCCATCATGACGGTTACATCCAGATAAACAATTTTAGTACGGCTGTGGCATTCAGTAAAGCTGAGATTGACCTGGTTATTATTGATACTTTTGACAAATGAAAGCCAATCAGTTTCGGTGCCCTTCCAAATGATAAAAACATCGTCAATAAACCGCCACCAAGAAATAATCTGTGTCGGAAAGAAAGATAGTAATAGGTCAGAAAGGAAAGTAGCCTCCCACCACCCCATTGTGAGATTAGCATAGGATGGTGCAAAGGTACTACCCATCGCAGTCCCCCTTACTTGCCGATAGAAATGGCCTTCAAAAAGAAAAACATTGTTGTGTAGACAGAATGAAAGCATATCCAAGATCATAGTGCTGTGTCCAAGGTAATTTTAAAGAACGAGTGTCCAGAAAGTATTTACATGCAGATATACCAACAGTGTGGCTGATAGATGTGTACAACGAAACTACATCTAAAGTGGCCAAAAGTAAACCTTCCTCCCAAGGTATATTAGTAACGTGTTGTAGAAAATCCTTAGTATCCCTCAGGTAGGAAGGTAATCCCGTGACAAATTTGATCAATGTTTCATCAATGAATTGGGCTAGATGTTCCAATAATGAGCCACAGAGAGTAACAATAGGCCTACCTGGGGGATTAATGAGGCATTTGTGCGTTTTAGGGAGGAAGTAAATGGTAGGAATAGTGTAGCATGTAGGAGTGAGAAATTTAACCAAATCATCCTCCAGTAGACCTTCATTCATCCACCTGGTACACAGAGCAATCAAATCTGTCCTGATTTCTTCTGATGGGTCTTTCAACATTTTAATATAGCATTGGCGGTCATGTAATTGTCGGTTGGCTTCAATGACATATTTAGTTCTGTCCTGGATGACCACATTTGAGCCCTTGTCGGCTGGCTTGATAACAATATTAGATAGCAGCTGGAGTTCATTCAAGGCCTGGCGTTGGGCAATAGTGAGATTCTGTTTGCTGGTACCAGCCTTATGACGAAGTTTTCTGAAATCCTCGATGCATAAGTCATGGAAAGCCTCAATACAGCCGCCCACAGGAAATTGAGGATTGAATCTCGATTTACTTTTTAGCTTAGTACGTATATCCCAATTGGGATTGATGTCAAAATCAGAAAAATCAATATTAGATGGATCATATTGATCATCTTCAAGACATGCCAAATCCATGAGTGAAGGAATGTCTGAAATTAAAAGATCAGTGCCACCCATCCGAGGTATTGGACGTTTCATGGGGGCATCAATGTTGGCAAAGAATTTTTTTAGCTTGATTTTGCGCAAAAACTTGTCAAAGTCTATGCGTACTTGGGCGTAATCATAGTTCACAGTGGGACAGAAATTAAGACCCAATGATAATAACGAGGTCTGAGATTTTGTGAGGACATGAGACGACAGGTTGATAATTTGGTGAATCTTCATATTATCTATGGTTGGTTTCTGGCCCCAGAGCGTGTTGCTCTGCCCTGTTGCTGCGCCTTTTGACCGGTTCCCACGTCGGCCTCGGCGAATGACTTTTTTGCCTGCAATTTTTGTCCTCTTCCTCGTCCTTTAGACTTGCCACGACCTCTACCTCTTTTTTGATTTTTCCCGTCTTGACATAAAAGTCTCATTTCATCTAGAAAATTCATTTTGGGAATGGGTTCGTCAGTCTCAGATGCAGAGATATCTGATTCGGAGGTGGTCCCGGCCAGGTCAACCGATGGGACAGACATAGACTGTATAGCATTGGTTTTGCGAAGAGAGTCAAAACGTTTAGCAAAAGTAAAAACACGACCCATTTCATAGTCTGTTTTATCTCGTAAAAATTTCCTGTGTTTACGCTGTTTGATTTCATCTTCATATACAATTAAACCTTCATCAATTTTTTTGCGTAAAGATTTGCCTTCCTCTGTTGTGGGGACTTTAGTAAGATCAAGCTCTACAATACCTAATTCTTTCAGTGCTTGTTCACGATCTAATTTGGCATACTTAACTAAGATGGTCAAAAACTTGCCAGAACAACCTTTGCTTGCTTCTCCCCATTCCTCAAGCATTAGTGGATTTTGGTCCTCAAAGGACGGAGTAGTCATAATGCGTAGGCCTCGTGGTATTCTCTCAACATCTAAATAATTTTGAAGAGAGTACTCCTCCCACCATTTAGAAATTTCTCTTCGTCGGAGTCTCTCGTATTCCCTCAGCAGGAGCACTTCCTTGCTCACATTACTGCTGGCTTTTTTATTTATCCCACTAGCGGGTGGTGTGGGGATAGATTCCTGCTCTTCACAGAATAAATCCTTGGCTTGGAGTAGCCGGGCTGCTACCCAGGCGTCCTGTATGCTCGTCATACTATGGCTGCAAAAATCATGAATATATTCAAAAATAACTTGTATCCAAACACGAACCCAAAAAGCGGAGTACCGTCTATTAGTGATAAAACACGGTAACCAAAGAGACCTAATAACTGGTCTGAGCAAGGAGCCAACTTGTATCAATATGTATAAAGCAACGGGGAAATGAAAACAAACTGAAAGCACACGCTTACCTTGCAGCGATCTCCTGTGCGTCCTCCGGCACACATGAAAGCGCCAGCCGGCAAGGTGGTCTCAGTTGTAATATTCCCGTTTGTGTATTGGCTCCCAGTCTTATCGGCAGTATCATCTGCCTCCAGTGGCAGCAATCCTCTTCAGAACACGAAGCATGAAAACAGGACGCGCACAATATAATGGCCCTGGTGCAAATTCAAACACGGAACGCTCCGTGTTGGACAAAATGGAAAAAAGGGAGGAAAGAGCGAATCGCACTCCCGCAGGCACAAACATGAATGCCAGGTTCAAAAGGGTTCGGAAAAAACAAACAGACACAGTATAGGAATTACTGATGTCTTTAATGTTTTGATAAGTTAAAAACCAAACGCATCGTGCAAAAAGCAAATTCACGATACATAGCAGCACATAGAAGACAGAACAACAACAGGACGCCTAGGGGCAGCAGCCTGCAAACAACGCGTTTCGCGCTATACTGAGCGCTTGGTCACGTAAGGGGGAGAAGGTTGGACAGTGTAAATACATCATCAATGATGGTCCCTCAACTATGTCGATGGCAATGGCTATTACCAATAGCAAGGGAAAAGGGGCGGCCATGTTGGAAGGGAGTGTGCATATATGCTAAAACTTAAAAGATTAGAGCACAGTGCTTTGCAGATGCTTTTATCAATGATCAGTAGAGAAAATCTCAGACTGCCCGGGTTTTAAATTAAAGAGTACAACACCATAGCCTCTGAATTAAGCAAAAAGGGCCTCAAACATGTAAAAATACATATAAGGGGACTTGACAACATATCAATACACAGTGCATGAGATAACAGTGTGATAATCGCATAGCATAAAAGATATAATGAGCCACATTCAAAATAAATAAACCAACATTAAAAAAAACACCCCATATAAATGCATAGTCAGTCCAGTGAAAAAAGTCATTCCCAACACTAAAAATAGACAATGCAATACAATGACAATAAAACTGGTCAACCACGATTAGATGTAAAATCAGGTTAAAAACAGTAGGACTGGACCTAAATGTTAAAAATTAGCAGCAGGGTAACACAGCCGGCAAAATATTTTTGGTGCCAACAGCAGAGATAGCAGCTAAAACATCCAATGTCAATAATATAGTGCAAATAAGCAAAATAAAGCAGCAAGGCAACAGTATGCCTATCCAACCTCCGAAATGGAGGATGTCATAAGGTGCTGGTGCATCAATCTGATAAACTGTGCAAAATTGCAAAAAATTAGCAGCTAAGTCATCAAAGTGCAAGTGCAAACCATGATGTCAAAATATCTGAAGCTGAAGGCACAAACGTACTATGACATATCCAGAACATACAGTGGAGTAGAACAAAGATTTCGAAGCATTGAAGGATAATAAAAAGCAATGTCAGGAAATGAAGGGAATGACCCGAATAACTAAAACAAAGGACTACATACAAGTCCCCAAAATAAGCAAAACATAGTTGAGACAACGCTCCCCCTATTGCAAAATAATCAGCTAAAACAGACAGGTGAGACAAAATGATAAGCATAAGTGCAAAAACAGAAAAAGATCAGTCAATACCTGTAAATAAACCATCAGAAATAGAGCAGGAATACAAAAATACAGAAGTAATAAACCAAAGAGACAAAATAACCTCAACCATGGAACACATAGCATAAATGACAAGGAAAAAGCAATAATGAAAAAGAAAATTACGCATAGGAACAAAGTTAGGTTCCCAGAAAGGTATGCAATTCCTCGTCTACATTGTGGCCTCTGGGAAATTTAGTGTCAAGATCCAAGATGAATCTGGTTTCGAGTTGTCTCAGCCTCAAAGTACGATCACCGCCCCTCGGATGAGGGGGTACATGTGCCACAGCGAAAAATGTTAATAAATTAGCATCATTGTTGTGTACAGATTTAAAATGCTTGGCCATAGGATATGTCGGATCAGAATTCTTGATGGCTCTCAGATGTTGGAGAATTCTGAGTTTTAGTTTACAGGTAGTACTACCCACATACCACCGTCCACAAGGGCACGAAAGCACATAAACAACAAAATTTGTGTCACAATTAATAGAATGACATATCATCTGCTGGACTTGTGTGATAGGATGCAGGAAGAATTTCTTGACAATAGCATGGGCACATGCTTTACATTTCATACATTTAGTGAATCCTGTATGAGAGGCTGGAAGCCATGTATTGAAACGCTAGATCTTGCCCATAGGAGGTAGAAAACTAGACACAAGTTTGTCCCTTAGAGAGGGAGCACGTTTGTAAGTCACAGTCGGACGCTTGCCCAACATGGGCTTCAAGTCAGCATCAAGGGTAAGAACATGCCAATGTCTTGCTACGATTTTACGAATGTCATTAGACGAAGTATCAAATGTAATGATGAGTCTAGGATCATCATTTGAAATATTTTTGGAACCAGTATCATAAATCAAGGTATCTCTAGACATGCCACGAGCTCGGAGATATGCCATTTCAATTGTTCTTTTTTGATAACCTTGCTTCAGAAAATCCATAGCTGCTTGTGCACAATAATCATCAAAACATGCAATGTTGGAACAATTGCGACGATATCGAATAAATTCCCCATAAGGGATTGATTTTTTGCAAGGTATAGGATGACAGCTATTGGCATGGAGTGGCAAGCCAGTATTGGTAGATTTCTTATGTAATGCCGTACTGATACCTGAGTCATCCATCATGACGGTTACATCCAGATAAACAATTTTAGTACGGCTGTGGCATTCAGTAAAGCTGAGATTGACCTGGTTATTATTGATACTTTTGACAAATGAAAGCCAATCAGTTTCGGTGCCCTTCCAAATGATAAAAACATCGTCAATAAACCGCCACCAAGAAATAATCTGTGTCGGAAAGAAAGATAGTAATAGGTCAGAAAGGAAAGTAGCCTCCCACCACCCCATTTTGAGATTAGCATAGGATGGTGCAAAGGTACTACCCATCGCAGTCCCCCTTACTTGCCGATAGAAATGGCCTTCAAAAAGAAAAACATTGTTGTGTAGACAGAATGAAAGCATATCCAAGATCATAGTGCTGTGTCCAAGGTAATTTAAAGAATATATATATTTCACTTCATCACACTTCTAATCCTTTAACCTTTATTAGCAGGTTGTTTCTTGTCAAGTGATCATTCCTATAGATACCGGACTAATTTAATGCCACTATTACCACCCAGCTAACTAATGTTCTCTCTAATTGGTGCTCACGGGTCCGCTTATATTGAAACAGTGTCTTGTAATCACATGATGCTTGTCCTTACCATGAACGTCTTATTGAATGAACAGTATGCCATATGATAACCATCTCAATACTTTGTATTGTTTCTAGACAATCACTACTGCCGGTCAATGTCTCTTAACATGTGTTGGTATTGTTAGCTATACATAATTATGGAAAATATACCGACAATAGTTACTTTTTCTCTTGCCCCCCCTTTTTTTTCTGCTAACTACCTCAACTGTGTCACAGTGCTACTAGGCTCAAGAAGAAGAGGGAATTACCTCGAAACGTGTCAGCTAAGCACAGTTTAATTTGTGGATATTTTTCCTTGTTTTCCTTTGCATTTTATGCCAATTGACCTACAGTCAACTGCAATCAGTGAATTATATTTATTTCTGTTCTTTTGAATGAAATGTTTCTACCTTTTCGTATTTGAGAGTATCATTTACCAGAATTGAATATTCCGTATCTGTGAAATTGAACGCAATTCACTGAATGTCTTTATTGACATTATATAGTGTGCAGGGGACGGGAGGGCTCCCAATTTGGATCCTCTCATTCCTTCTACTTTCAGCAACATTGGTCTTGTGCCAAGACCATTTTTTCTCCCCCGCACCTTAAGATTCTAAAAAATTTGAATAATTAACAATTGATTAAGGACCTTGATCTATTAGTGTGCACCGACAACCACAAACATTGTTTGCTTCAAATTCGGCATGGCCCTAGGACAGATGTTGTAACCTTGTCTTTCTTCTTATTCACAGGGTCCGAGTTTGTGGATGCGGAGTGCAGTGCTGCAGCATCGGGATCAAGATCACTGGATGTCAGGAGATGAGTATGCAGATGAAGCGAGGAAGCACCGGTTTCCTGGAGGTGAGTATGCAGGGGAACACCTGGTTTCAAAGGTAAGTAAACTGGTCCAAGCGGCGGTGAGCATCACATTGCACGTGAATGCACAGTAACATGAAGCACCGGCCTTAAGGACGGAGCAGCTTATATAGCTGAGCTTCTGAAGCCACGCCCACCAGGTTCAGCCTGCCTGCCACACCCTGCCACACCTGAGTCAGCAGGTGAAGACCAGGCCTAGGGAGCCACACCCAATGAGTCAGCACATGAGGATGTTCTCTGGAATAAAGGCTTTCAGCTCCTGGAAAGTTCTTGTAAAATAAAAGCACTCCTGCACTGAAATAAAGTAAAAGCACTCCTCTACTGAAATAAAGTGTTTCTGCTCACATCTCTATATGAGCCTGGTGTGAAAAGCGCCAGGACTGAGTCCAGCCAGGGCCCCTGTGTTTATAGGTCCCAAAGGGACATAAGTGAGCCACGTGACCCATTGCCCCATCACTAGATGGTGTGGTTTTTGTGTTCTGGGGCCTGTGGCCATGACACACAGCCAGGTTACAGAAGTGAGGCTAGCCACGGTGTGTAGGACAGCAGGTGTTTTGTGTGCATTGATAGACACATGTTCTAAATATATTTGGTATTATTGGGAACTGGAATCTCTTCTGGAGATCCAGTATTGTTCCCATTCAGTGGAACCAATCCACATTCGGACACTCCTTGGCCTAGTGGGAAGTCCTCCTCTAAGAGGCCCACACTAATGGTGGCTGCTTCAATGAGCCCAACCTTCACTATGGCTTATTTGGTAAGCCCTTGCAAGCAGTATCCCCTTTCCTGTGGCCCAGCTCCTTTCACATGAAACAACCTTTGGGTAGTGAGAATGCAGGCGTCCCAGTGTTAGGGGTGTCTGTGCTCTTCTTTTCAGTGTGTACAGCACTAAAGTTTTAGGATTTCCCTTCATACTTTTGGGGACCAGACCTCAAAGAGGAGTGGGTTGGACCTTTGTCCTTCCCTTCCTCAAAAACCTGTCGACAGCCTTTTCAAGCTCCCTAGGGTCTGTGATAGTCTTGTCCACAAGATGCTGGTGTAGGTCAAACTCACAATTCTTCAGTACATGCTCACACGCAATTAAATTGTACATCCCTTTAAATGTGTCAACTTTATTACTGCCACTCACCCGCTCAGATATTTCAATGACAAGTGTGTCAACGCTTCTAGTGTCTGCCCACTTTTCTTTCCGAGCTCTCTGAAGCTCTTGAGATACTGATCTGGGGTTTTGCAGAACTTTCTTAGGAGAGCCGCCTTCATGCTCTCATAAACGGGCCTTTCCTCAGGAGTTAACTGAAGAATTGCATCAGTCCCCGGTTTTGGTAAGCGACTCACCAGGGCTGCACCCCATAGTACCTCATCCACCTCCTGCAGCTTAAAAGAAAGTTTGAGTGCTTCAAACCAGTCAAACATATCCTTCCCCACTTCATAAACCTGCACTAAGCCTTTGGGGATGTGCTGCTAGGGCTTATTCGGGGCACTCTGGTTTGAGGTACTACCGCTGCTTTTGCTAGAGGTGGATCTGTTGTCCTCCTTCTTCTCTTCAAGCGCAAGCATTATTGTCTAACTTACTAAGCCACCTTGACAAAGCAATAAATCTCACAGCACCTCTTCAAACAAAACCTTCTAGACCACATAAAAAACAAACACCATGGTACACTAGCGAATTTACAGATCAAAAAAAGGTTAAAAGAAACAGAGAAAATAGCTGGCGAAAAAATCAATCGCCAGCTAATAAAGCTTCCTGGAAAGAAAGTGAATCCAAATACAAAAGTATGATACTAGAAGCCAAGAAAAACTATTATAACGACCAAATCAAAGCAGCTGCTAATTCCACTAGTAAACTTTTTAACATTCTAAAATCAGTGTATAAACCAATTGCTATTACACCACCATTCTCACCTACACAAGAAGAATGTGAGGCCACTCAGATCGCCTTCTTCAATAAAATCTCGAAAGCAAGGGACACTATCCTAAACTCACTAATGAATAAAACCACATCAATGACTATGCCCCCGGAGACCACCCCAACACCCTCGGAAACGTTCAAGTTTTCAGAAATCACGTTGGAAGACATGACTAAAACCCTTACCTCCATGAAACCTACCTCCTGTGCGGAGAACTTTCTCCCTCCTAAAATAAACTTGGACAATGCAGACATTTTCGCACCAATGTTAACCAAAATTGTCAATGCATCTTTCAGAGATCAGGATGTACCTAAGGCCATAAAAAACGTTACAGTTACATCATTGGTCAAGAAACCGAACCTCGATCAAAGAGACCCCAATAACCTGAGACCCATCACGAACTGTAATTTTATATTGAAAATCATGGACAGGATCGCCACCAGCCAGCTACAGGCACATGTAGAGTCCACCAATTCACTACATCCTCAACAATTGGGTTTCCGCCCAGCCCACAGCATGGAGTCGGCAATGCTTGATTTACAGTCCAAGATGCTTAGCATTATCGATAAAGGAAAGGCAGGTCTCCTCATTCTCCTCGACCTAAGCGCAGTGTTCGATCTATTGGACCATAACTTACTTCAGTCCACTCTAAAGAAAACAGCTAATTGCTCTGAGGAAGCCATCGGCTGGATTATGTTATTCCTAAAAGACAGGATATCTAAGGTCCATTGGGGCGACAAGTTCTCCATGGAAAAGGAAATCATTTGTGGAGTTCCTCAAGGCGCAAGCATGTCACCGCTACTCTTTAACATCTACTTGAGATACCTATGCCTCATCCTTGATCCAGAGGCACCATACTGTCCCGTTTGGACTATGGCAATGCCTTGATCCTGGGTGCATCTAAGAAATGCATACAGAGCTATCAGGTTGTCCAGAATAACGCGGTAAGGATTGTGAAGCAAAAAACCAAATCACAGCACATCAGTGACTCCGGAAGAGAGCTACACTGGTTGAAAATAGAGGATAGGGTCCATTTCAAGGCCTTAACCATTGTGCATAAATGTATCCATGGAAAAGCCCCGGCTTACTTGAAATCCAGCATTCATTCCTATGTGCCCAGCAGAACACTTAGATCTACCCACCTTGGTAAAATTACATTTCTCCGCATAAACTCAAATGTGGTCTTGGCAGATCCTTCCCTATACTGGCAGCCAGCATTTGGAACAATCTCCCCACTCTTACTCGATTGGAAACCAACTATTTGAGTTTCCGCAAGCAAGTGAAGACCCTCTGTTTTAAATAATCGCTTTGTCGAACCTACCTTTTAGGCCCCCTGCTCACTTGTTTGTCTGCCCCGTCTTCATAAGCACTGTCCAGTTGTAAACGTGTCCATATCTCTGCGCCCCGAGGACTGCGGGCTACCGGCGCATTATAAATTAAAATAAACAAATAAAATAAATAAATAAAGCTTGCACGTATCTATGGGGTAACTGTCCCGCTCTATGGTGACTTTGTCTCAATGTTTCTGTTCCTCTAGCACTAGCCTCCGCTCCTCGAGCAGGACCTTTCTAGCTGCTACCTCATTTACAGCCTGAAACAATTACTGGTCCACTTAGAGACTGTGCTGAGGCTTGGGATCTGCGGGATGCCGCACTAGCCCCTGACCTCACTGACACACTAGAGTGTTGAAAAACTACACTCGCTAACTGGCAGGATGGTTGGCGAGAAACACTGCTCATTCTGTCTTCCTCGCCATCTTCCACTTCCCCCTCCGGAAGGTCTTTTTCGCTCGGGTACACAGGGCCCAGCCCACCCCGTAGGGTCTTATCCCCAACCACCCTCATTTTTACCCAAACTTGGAGACTGGTCAGCAACTCAGGTTTATTAACCTTAGTGCTGTGAGGAAGTGCCCTCTCTTGACATAGGGCGTGCAGGACATACCTGGTCATGCCTTTCACAGTCGCCGTGTCAAGATCCATGATTATTACAAATACCTAGCAGTGTCTAATCGTTGCCTGCAACAGTACTTTTATCATTGGGTGACTAAGTTCTGCGCAAGGCTCCAAATGATCCGACCTCTTGCCACCAATGTGATGAATCAACTTCCAGGGCACCAGTGGTCCAGAGATGAATATCAGTTTCTAAACCATCAATCAACCACACACCTCTAGTACACCAGAAGGGATCCAAACAGATTGGAAACACAAGTCAATTATAAACCTCCTTGTTAAATTTTAGTAACGTGAATGGAATGGCAGGCTTATCTCTGCAAGGCCTTGGATCGTTGGTTAGTTGCAACACAGCAAAAATACATTTATTACCCAAAGATAAAAGGGACTGTCCAGTCAAGGTTGTATACAAATATCTACTTTATTATTATTCAACAGACAGTTCTAGCATACTACAAAATACAACCCAACCTGTAAAGGAATGCAGAGAACAGACAGTTTTGAAGAAGGAAAAGGTCCTTTCTGGATCATGACAGGAGGGTAGTCTGTAAAGTAATTAATCTCAATAGTTTAAGGATACTTGTTTTCAACACAAGGGGAGCAATGGGTCGTAGAATGTCACTAGGGGTCTTCAGAGAATGGCCAGAGGGACAGAACCACAATGTACCTTGTGCTTGTAGATGTTCCTGGTGCTCGACAGAATCGAGACAGTTTCAGGACGCTTTGCAGCTTCTGCAACAGAGTTCAAGATGTGAGACAGCAACAGGTTTCAGGCAGCAGGCAGTTCGGCAAGTGAGGCTGGACGGACAGCGGCAGGCTGGCCTACACTGTGGCTCTGGGTCCAGAATCATTGTCTCAGTGCTGGTTGGTGGGTCTGAAGCACTAAACGTGGCTTCTTGAATAGTGTGAGCAACTGCGGCATGAGAACAGTCAGCGGTGCAGTCGGTTGCAGCTCAGGTGCTCGACTGCCTCGAAAATGTCCTTTAAGGTGGACGCTTGTGGATGCTTGTCTGTGCACTCCTCCTTGCTTCTTCACTGGGCTCATGTCGTCCTTTAAGGAGGAGAGTGGTGCAAGCAATGGCCTTGTCCTAGGTTTGGTTCAGAGACTCTCTGGCCCTTCCCACCTAGGAAGCTTTTAAAGTTAAATGGCCCCCAGTGATTGGTGTAGGCTAAGCCTACCTGAATGAACCAATCCTGGGTCCCCACCAACAATCTTCTGTTATGTGTGATGTCATAACGAGAGTGCTTTGCAACAGGAAAGGTAAAGGGGTGAAATTGTGTACTACTAAGTCCCACCCATCTTCCTGTCTGTTGTGGATCAAAGGGTCTCTCTGGTTAATTGAGCTCTCTGCTGTTCCTGATTAAAGGCAGGTCTCCCTCGAAGTTGTGGAGAGAACACACTTTCTGTTTCCATCAAATTACATACTCCTACACTCTGAAAGGGGTCCCCCTGTGGGGGTTGCCTTCTGTAAACACATCTACCAGACACAACACTTCACTGCCATTGATACTGAGGAGTGGGAGCTGGCTTCAGGTTGACACAGTGCATATCAAAGATTGTTGGGGGTGTTCCTGTCTTTTGTTAGCCTCTGCATCTAGGCCCCATGTTGTCCTGTTTGAAGTATACTCTATTAGTATGCTAATTATGTTTAATTGTTGCCACCATTCTGCAGAGCCAACAATGGATAGGGCAGATCCATGGAGACTGTGCTATTTAATTAGGCTGGCCATGTCAGGGGGAAGGTTTTGCCCTCCCCATTTTGAGATGCCTTGATGTACTCCTGGGTGTCCACCCAGAGTACACAGGTCTATTTGTATGTCATGCGGTGAGCATAGGAAAATGTGTGCAGATTAGCCCCACACATTTTCCATAGGTTGAACTACCCTCATTCCATTTCATATGAAATTACAAAAAAAGCCCAGGTGAGTGCACACCCACCGTGCAGATGATCGAATTCCTCACAGTACTCAAAGCGTGTTCCCCCTAAATTGGGCCTCAATACATGTCAGCTTCTATCGTACGTACATTATTGTCCATGTCTGTATTGATTACACTTCTATAGGGCTGCAACAGGGGCTTGATTGTTTAAGGGATTACTGGAAAGCCCACAATTGAAAAACATACACCACAAAAGCCAAGCCGCTACGTTTTACAGCCACTAAGAGGTGCGGTCAAAATAACTGGTATCTAGATTCACAGAAATTCGAAGTCGTGCTAGAATGTGTGTATTTGGGCATTAAATATCATTCATGCTTCACAGGAAATCTCATTTAAAGATGCGCCAAAGAAGTGCTTCAGCTGTCACCTCATGCTTTATTTTATTGCTTATAGCACAAACCTAGCTCAAGAGCAACAGAGCACTTTACAGCAGGAGGGTGCCAGAATTGGGCTTGGCATTTTATAGAGTAGCGTAGTACTGTTTGTGGAGGAGAGAGAGAGATTTGTATTCAACCAGCAGGTATTGTTGAAAGAGACATGTTTTTAATGTGTGCATTTCGAGCCTCTTCCGGGATTGAGCTCCAGTTGGCCGCAGAGTGGCAGGGGAAGAACTGCTTGCTAGTCTTCACTTTACGGGCTAGCTCTGACTCCAGCCTTTTGATGGTTTTGCAACGTGAGGTGTGTGAGCTTCCAGAGGTGTGGAGTTTAGACGCCAAGTATTTTGGTGTTTTGTTTGAGACTGCTTTGTAGGTAATAAATGCAGTTTATTTATTTATTTATAATTGCATTTATTTTCTTTGAGCAACAGATTATGTCATATATGCCCATAACAGTAGACAAAAAATGGACATACATGTCAACATGCTATAATAAGTCTTCTGCAGGAACATACATGACAGCTTCTATATGATGGACTCACTTCTCCATCAAGGCCATTTACTAATCCAAATAATCACTTTGATCCAGAAATGAAGAAGAAAGAAGGGAAAGAACAGAGAAAAAGATGGATATAGGGTATTAAGGCAACAAACATATCAAGAAGCATTGGGCACGGATTCTGACGATAACTGTACCCCCACAATACTCGTGTTGGTTCCAATAAAATTCTGATTCAATCTATATTAATGCAAATGCTCATGGGTCGCTGCATTTATGGTGTGCATTTGTGAAGTCATTCTGATGTAAAAATTGCATAAATGGGTTCTAAACCTCTAAGTACTTTGGCATCTCACTCTTAATGAATGCCTCGATTTTGTCCAGTACTGCTCAAAAACAACACCTCGACCACAGTCATGATTGACTGGTTTTGCATTTACTTTCCAGTTATGGGCCACTGTAACCCTGGCTGCCACCAAGAGGTGTGCCACCAACTTAGAACCTTTACTAGATAGCTTTTAGTTACCCTCTGGGCCCTCATTTCCTAATAAAATCGTTAAGGGCTCTAACCGCAGGTAAACTCCAGTTGTCTTCTTAATGTGTGAAAGCACTTCTCTCCAGTATTGCTGAATGAGATAGCAGGACCACCATATGTGAAATAGTGTACCCAGTGCCTGTCCACATCTCCAAAAGTTAGAGGATGCCGCTAGACTTATTTTATGAAGCCTCCATGAAGTGAGATACCAGAGACACAGCAGTTTGTAGCTGTTCTCTTTTAATTGTACACAACTCGAAGTCCAAATGTTTAACCATGGCAGATCATTAATGAAGGAACGCATATCCACTTCTATATATATATATATTACATGGACGCGGTAGCATCCATGTAGTTATGGATAAGTTGGTGTTTCCATAGGAAGAGCATTTTTTAGGCAGCTTATAACTTCGCTCCCTCTGGACGAATCCTCACCAAACTTTGCGAAAGAAGTATATTGCCCACTCTGAATGTGTTTGCAAAGTTTGGAGAGGTTTGGTCCGGGGGGGGCAAAGTTAAAGGGGGGGTCCCAAAACTTTTGTTTTTTCCCATAGACATAATGGGGAAAAAATGTGCGCACGCCTACAGCCCAAACTGCTGGACGGATTTACACCAAATTTGCGGCAGGAGCGGGGGCTTGGTCCCAAAAGTGTGCTTTTGAAAATTTGGTGTAAATCCGTCCAGTAGTTTTTTAAAAAATGACCAAAATGTAAGGGAAGTAAATTAGTGATATCTCCGTTCGCTTCGCGGACGGACTTCCCGGTTCGCTCCGCGGACAGTGCCCTGATTGGCCAAGCGGCTTGCGCGATGTCTGCGGACATCCGACGTGTTCACTCGTTGGACGGCGTGGGGCGTGGAGCGCGTCAGATTTTTGTTGGCGCCCGATATCTTGCATTTGCGGGCGACCGCGGACAGCGAGGTGAAACTTGGTTTAAAAATTGTATTTAGTGGAGTGTGTTGGTGTGTAAGAGTTGTTTGGGGAGGGTGGGGGAGTATGAGATAGGTGCAATGTTGTATTTCTGTTATGTGCTAGATGCTTTTGTTGTGTTCGATTTGTCTGCGGACAACACGGCTGTTCTGAAATGTTCGTAAATAAGCAGAATGGATTCGGTGTCAAGTTGAAAGTGTTCTAAGAAGACTCGTGGGGTCCTGGAATGTTCGCAGGGGGTGTCCTGAAGACGTTGTCTGTATTGTTCGTTGTCAAGCTGAAATTGTTCTAAGAACACTCTCGGTGTCCTGAAATGTTCGAAAATAAACAAAATGGGGGTGTTCTGAGGACGTTCTCCGTATTGTGTGCCTGCTTAGCTGTATCCAATGAGGGAATGGCACAGAGAATGAAGTGGAAATGGTAGAAGGGCTGTCTAAAAGTTATGCGGTCTGCGGACAGGGCATGCTACATCCGGGGTTTTCCAGCAAATCCAGCATGGAAAGAAGACTGTAGGGATCAGCAAATCAGATGTTGAGGTGTGGATTTGTGTTCAAAGAGACTGTGTATAGTGAAGATGGCAGAAGTGGAGAAAGTCAAGGTGTTGGTGCTCGGAGATATGTTTGTGCATGGTTTACAACAGTATGCTCAATGCAGGCATGTTGCAAAGAATTTTGATGTTAAAGGAGTGGAGGTGGTGTGGAGCACTGTACCTGATTGCAATGTACAGGGAATTGTACACGTTTGTGAAGATATGGGCAGGATCAACAGTCCCCATGTGGTGGTTTTGCACTATGGTGCTTTCCATTTCGGCTATGTCAGTGCCCCTACTTTGTTGGCAGATTTGGAACATTTGGTTCAAGCAGTAATGAACATCCTTCCAAATGCCAAAGTAATTTTCTCTGGATTAGTACCTAGGGCAATATGGGACAATAGTTCAGTTTTTGTCCTCAGCAAAACAATGCTGGGTGTGTAATCAACCGAGGCATGTGTGCCTTCATGCTTAGAGCTGGTATGTTCTTCTGTAATCATGAGAATATTGATTCCAGTAATGCTGTTTATTTTAAAGAAGATGGCATTTCCTTATCTTTTATGGGAAATGCCATTCTGTTTTGGAATGTAAGGGTTGCTTTGGAGAAGGTTATGTGAAGATTTTAGGAGTAAAGTAAGAAAGAAAAATACAAAATAACAGGTGTCTGTCAAGCATCTGCAAAACCCCCCCCAAAAAATGGCTCTTTTCAGAGCCAACCTCAAAGGGGAAATGGGGCACACTATTTAAATTTACATTCACCACGCTCAGATTTTCGATATGTCCGCGGACATGACGGTAGTCCGCGGACATCGAAATCACTAGCTAGGGGTTCAGTATGTTCTATTTTACATGTATATCAAGTCAGGGATATTATGGTTAAGTTGTGCTACTAAAAACATATGAAATTATGTAAAAAAAACTTTGTTAAAGGGACGTTATGGTTAAGTTGCGCTACTAAAAACCTATGAAATTCAGTGGAAAAACTTTGTTAAAAGGGACGTTATGATTAAGTTGCGCTACTAAAAACCTATGAAATTCAGTGAAAAAAGGTTGTTAAAAGGGACGTTATGGTTAAGTTGCGCTACTAAAAACCTATCAAATTTAGTAAAAAAATGTTGTTAAAGGGACGTTATGGTTCAAAGTAAAACCGAAAACCCCCTGAAATTCGGCAGTTATGGTAAGATAAGCAATCATAACTCGCGCCACCGTGCACTGCTAACACTAACACCCAGGACATCAAAGATGACATCACAAATGTCATTGATGATATCACTGATGACATCACATGGCTGGCTCTCCTTTTTTCCTTTACTGACATATCTAAGCCACATAGTTTTCTTCAGTAACGGTCAGGAAGTAAAAATTGAAAAGGTACTATATTTGTAGACTTAGGGTCAAGTCATATCATATGAAACATATATATAGCGGAAGACACAGGCTTGAAAGAGAGCAATCCTTTCTGTGCATGAAGATAATCATTAGAGTTATCAGCACTTTCTCATAGTTTTATTTTTATTACTATACCTTCCCTGTATATGCTCATATTTGTATACATTGTACTCACACTCGTTTCCTTAGGGTTCACTGACATCATTTGATACACATACATACAGTAAGTAGCACCTTTGAATCAGAGCAATCATTTCTCTGCATAAAGATAATCAGTTAGGTTATGAACTCTTTCTGCTACTACTTCTGCTTTTTTACTTACTTCTCTGTCCCTGTATATACTCATATTTGTATGTGTTGTTGTCTCTTTGTGTTGTGTCTGTATTAAGTGTAATTATGTATTAAGTGGGTTTTATTAGCTACTTATTACATGTTAGATTATGAATATTGCACCTTCATCATGTATACTGCACACACTGCCTAAGTTTCTGCATGAGTTGCTTAGTATACTTGATAGAACTTCATAATAGAATGCTATTTATATCAATGCATTGCTTAATGTACTAATTAGCTAATGATATTTATTCAAATGATCCTTCACACTTTTTGGTCAACATTATAAGAATCCCTCCTACAGAGTTTTCATGAAAAGTAAATGCACATGTGATGTCATCAGTGATGTCATCAATTACATTTGTGATATCATCTTTGATGTCCTGGGTGTTAGTGTTAGCAGTGCACGGTGGCGCGAGTTATGGTTGCTTATCTTACCATAACTGCCGAATTTCAGGGGTTTTTCGGTTTTACTTTGAACCATAACGTCCCTTTTAACAAAGTTTTTTCACCGAATATATATATATATATATATATATATATATATATATATATCAGGGGAAAAGCTGAACACTGTCAGTGGAGATCTTTCGTATCAGTGAGTCTCCAGTGAACAGGCCCTCAAATTTCTTTGTTTCTCTATCTCCCCAGTGTTTTATTTTAGGGCTGCTGATCCAATGTCTCAATTGTATAGAGGCATATGTAGCTGATTCCATCAGAAGCAACGCTTGTTTGCATTCATTAAAGGTTAGGGGGTCTCTCTCCCACAAATAATTTGCACAGCCTCCTTAGTCCACCTTCCAAACAAGGATTGTATTGTGTTTGGGTTAGACACAGGGGAATTCTGGATCCCATACATTTGGAGTGAGGGGAGATGGGTACGTAGTTGTTGGATAGCTTCTCCCTGTGCTCAATCCCAATAGTAGATGAATGTTTTGTGGCTAGAATATTGTTTTCAATGCTGTTCTATTCTTGCCCTCTGTTTGGTATCAAGGTGAGAACTACTTTCTAGAATTGGGGCTAATTGGGGCGCACATAAATAATTTTCCAGGTCTGACCCCTTTGTTCTTTAGTCCCCATCATCTGGCATAAAACTCCAGGTGTTTGCTTGGCCTATATGAATTTGAAAATGTGTGCCTATGTGTCTTGCAAGGGCCTCTTTGGGATCACTATGCGGAGGGCCTGCATCACTTACAAGATCCTAGGTAGGAAGGTCATTTTCATTGCTGGGATTCTACCTAACCAGGAGATTTCATTTTGGCCCAACATGCTAGAACTTCTTTCAGATTCTTGCATAATGCTGGGATATTTTGTTCGTAAAATCGGGTATGAGCTGCTGTCAGGTGAACGCCTAATTAATGTAGGGAGTCTCGGTTCCATTGAAAGCCATATTTCACTTTCAAGGTGTTTCAAGGCAGTGCCAATTTAGTAATGCTTTAGATATGCGATTTAGTGTCATTTCTTTTAAAGCCTGACACCTTATCGAACTTCTCCAGCATAGATACTAAACTAGGCAGAGTTGAAATTGAGTTATGCGTGAAGAATAAAAGATCATCAGCATACAATGCTATTTTGTGCTGAGATTGGGAGACGTTTATCCCCTGTATATTCATGCTGGAGCGGACCGGACCCTCTGAGCCAATAACTCCATCGATAGTTTGAACAATAATGGAGAGAAGAGGCAGGCCTGTCGGGTACCCCGTGACAGCAAGTTTGGGTCGGATAGATGGCCATTTAATGTTGTCCTTGTGGACAGGGATGAACATAATGAGCAAGTATCATTTTTATCAAATTGGCATCAAAACCAAAATGATGTAGTACTTTCTTGCGATATTCCCAAATGATACAATCAAATGCCTTCTCAGCGTCAATGGATAATACTGCCAGATAAGTGTCATTCTCCTTCATCCAATCAATAATATCCATTGCTCTGCAAATATTATTCTGAGTTTGCCTTCCGAGGAGGAAACCAGTCTGGTCAATATGGATGAGTCCCCTGAGGACTGCCATTAAGCGATTTACTAATACTTTGAAAAGAATCAGGGCGTCATAATTAAGCACTGCAGTTGGTCTATATGATTTGCATTTTGTCGCATTCCACCCAGATTTTACCAACAGTGATACATTTGATTCCCTCATTGATGGGGTTACTGCCCTCCGTCATTAAAAATCTATTGAAGAGAGTGACCAAATGTGGAATCAGTAAAGGCTGAGAGTCCATTTGGACCTGAGACCTTATTTGAGGCAAGTGCTTTGTGCCCTGAGGAACATCCTCTGGCGAAATTGGGGCTCCATGATGTCCCTATCCTGTACCCAGAGCATTGGGAGCATTGATGCCTATGCGTCATCCTCCAATTGATTAGCCAGAAATATCTTTACATACAATTATGAAAGTATCTTCAACATAGCGGGTTTGGTGGCGTGCACCTTTCCGTCCCTGCCCTGAAGTGCATCTATTGTGTTTCTCGCTCTTTGGGCTTTTGACATGTAGGCTAACTGAGGTGAGGCTAAGTTTATGGCCCTTTGGAACGTGCATATGGTAATGGATGGGATTACAACAGAATAATTCTGAGTCCAAATAACCGGACAAACTCAAGAAGATGGCAATTACTGTTTTATTAACAAGTGTCTAAAACAGGGAGGTTACAACGAACATCAATGGACGTACGCTCAGTCTCTCAATGCACTACAAAAAAAAAAAATTCTTAGACTCAATAATGTATCAGAATGACATCATACTACGTGGCTATAATGAAAAACCTATCAAGAGTCGGGATTGGTTAAGGGAAACATCTAGATATACATTTATATAAGAGTCAGGATTGTTATTGGCTGGCTAATATCAGGTGGACAACGTATGCCTTCCTCTCAAAACATGTAATTTCAGAAACATTAGATATACAGTTTCTCATTGGTCTTACAAGCTATAAGGTCCTTTGGGATATGGACTAATACAATTGGTTGGCATGTTTGCGCCATGTCTGGAACATTTGGTTGATTTAGCAGCATGTAAACCCAGACCCAGGTGCAGGGAGCTAGGACAAGAAGCTACCTCACCATCCAATGAGCCTTGCATCTCTCATTACCCATGACTTCTGCCATGAAATTGTCTTTATACTTGGCCTTGCAGAGTATTCTCATCTTTGGGAATGCACGGAAGTGAGGCCACTTGCTATCATGTCTGGAACTCCAAGTTCAAACTATATTTCCATCCTTGGCTCAGGAGACCACGATCTGGTCCCTTTTGCAGCTTTTAAGCACTCTAAATTAATTAAAACTTGGCATACATTGTGTTCTTTCTTGCACCTTAACGTGAGAAGATTCATCCTCTGCACACTCGTTCTTCTTCAGACCTCGATTTCTAGGATCTTGGCTTCAGGCCAAACAGCCTTGCCACGCAGCTCTATTAGCCTATTATTCTGCTGCAGCAGAGTTTTTCCATTCCTGCTTCATGGTTTCTGGCTTACTTAATTCATGATACCAATGTCTTGTTTCTATACGATGATGGTTTTGCCTGAATTCTAGTCACTACGCATAGCTAGCCTTATACGATGGCTTGATCTACCTTGTGTTTCAGCGTATGCACATTCATTGAACTTTTGTTTTCTACAGCACTTTGTTAATGTGTAATCTTCTTTTACACGTGAGAGTTCACTTACTTTGTCATTTGTCCTTTAGGATCCATAGATTGTTGTCAGTCAGTATCTCAGGATGTCGTACACACTTTCTTATGACGGGATCAGTTCATATACTTACCTCCTTCTCATATTCCTTCAGGAGCTCTTCCTGCATGTGGTCCTCACTTCGAGGGTACATTCAATAATGTTGTCTCAGTTGGTATCTCCTTCCAAATACTCTCTGCGGTATTGGTACGATAGCTGGCGTCAGGCAAGGCACGGTCTCATGTCTCCAATACAGGGGAGGTATGGGTGGCGGGATCTCCTGCAGATGTATACAGCTGCTCCTCTAAAAGGCCTTATTGGAAGTGTTAAAACAATGTTGTTTTATTTTATGAACTTGTGGGAGTTATCTGAGGCCTACAATGCTTTCACCTCTGCTCTGGCAGTGTTTAACTGCCTATACAGTTTCTGCAAGCCTAGGAGTTTGTACTGGGTTTCACGTAAACATTTCTCTACCTCTGCTTGCTGAGCTGCCAATATTTTCTTAGGATTGTAGGTTTGAATGGCTCCCATATAATTTCTATTGAGGCTTCAGCATCTGTGTTCTCTAGAAAGTATTGGGCAATCCTCGTAGATATTCAGGACCGATAACACGGGTCCTTGAGTATGGTGCTATTGTTTCACCAGTGAAAAGGCTTACGGACTTGTTGGCTGTCTAGTTCTCATAGCATCATAATAGGGGAATCATCTGAGACTGTGGTAAGTTCAATTGAGAGATTCAAGATCAATGCTAGCAGTGGGAGCACTATCCAAGAGTAATCTAGTCTCGAATAACTACGGCGAACATGTGAGAAATCTGTGTAATCTCTTGTATCTGGGTAAAAGTGTCTCCAAACTTCCATCAGATGCAGATCTGTCATAGCTTGTTGCAAGGGGGATAGGCGTGCTTCTCGAGGTTCAGTGGAATGAGATCTATCCAAGTCAGCATTTAGTGCCACATTCACATCCCTGCCTATAATGAGTTCCCCTATATAACATTGTGTTATTTGTGGGTAGAAAACAGTAAAGCTGTTCCTGTTGTTGATTAGAACCAGAGACTGAGATGATAGAAAAATCCCTCCTCGCAACTTTTGTTGATCCCAAAAACCTGCGTTGGTTATATTTGATTTTGGCTACTTTCATAAAGGATAAGGATTTGTTAATTAAAATGACTACCCCGGCTTTCTTATCAGAGGACGAGACAAAGGATCAGTGCTGGAAGCATGGCGCTCTAAGTCTGGGCCAGTCTGCCCTAAGGAGGTGAGTCTCCTGAAGTAGTGCTATATCTGCCCCAGCTCTACTATCTTAGTGAGGAAGCTCTTCCTTTCCCAGGGGAGTTTAGACCCTGGACATTCAGGGAGACAACCTTAAAAAACGTTATTTATACCTGACCACAAAGGCATCATGAGTGAGGAGCTTATGCTCGCTGGCATTTGGAAGGATAGATCTGCTCCAGTTCATAATAATGGACTGACACAACCCAGTGACTGAGGTTAGATGTAGCCTTAATTGTCTCATCATATGGAGTTGGTCGCAGTGCCTCTGACTCATACCCGTAAGCACAGATCCCCTCTCTTCCCCTAAAGCCCCATTGCCAATCACGCTTCTACTGAACTTTCTGCCTGAATCCTGCCCAAAGCCTCTATTGCCCACCCATGATAGAGCAGAAGCATTGCCAAGAATTGCCAAGGAAATAAGGTGTAAAATAAAAAAGAACCCTTGGTGAAATTGGAAAATCCTAGGGGAATCATTAGGCACAATACCTAACAGGCTGCATGCTCCCACTGCAACTGTGTAACTAGTGTAAAAGTAATAAGAGCACTTTTCCAAACATGCAATCATCAACATAACATCAAACCTGTGACTATATGGGTCCATCTCAGAAACAGACCAGGTAGATAACCTTTGACTCTGCAGAGTCAATACTCAGGTGGGATTGGTGGGGTCCATACTCCTCTGATGCCTGTACATCAAGGGCCTTCGAGATCTTGCCAAAGTCCATTCTGCCTGTGTCGATTGTGGATTCTCTAACTCTGGCATTCAGACTTCTGTTTGGGGGATTTAAGAGTGTCTATCATCGCTTAAAGCAAGGAAAACTGATGATGATTCCTTGTGTGAGAATATGATTTTAAAGGGGTATCCCTATCGATATGAGAGCCTTCTGTTGATGCCAGCTCATGAGAGGCCTCTTTTGCTGGCACCTAAATAAGCTTGTTGAGGGGAGATCCTGGAACAGTCTGATGGTGGCTCCTCTAAAGAGGACATCACTTTGTGATCTAGCCAGTGCTGTATTATCTATTAGGCCAAGAAGCAGCGCCCTATGGGCCCCACTACTTTTAGGGGCCCACGCCTGCCAGTGCTTAGTTGGATTTTGTATTTTTTTGGGATTTACATCGGATTATTTTGTATTTAATTTGCAGCATGCGCTGCGTTAGCCTTCTTTTTTCAAAAATCAAATTGGTCTCTGTCTCACCATGTCCGTGTGTGCTTTGGCTCTCCCAATCCCTGGTGAGTCCGACTTGCAGAAGAGTTTGTTTTAGTTTCTACTTGCGTGCCTTAGCATGACAGCCAGGGCCCAACTGCAGGCACAGTGAGTCTAAGACACACCTAGCTGGTGCGTATGAGCAGGCGGGCAGACAGGTAGGCCGAGGAGCCCCGCCACCAGCAGGAGGACTAGTAGTAAGTCATCATCAGCAGCCCACAGAGGACAAGCAAAAAGTGAGGCGAGAAAGGGAGGACCGAATGAGTGAAAATGCTGTAGAGGAGACAACGTAGCCAGCTAAGAAGAGACTGAGTAAGAGTGAAATAAGTGGAGGGAACAGGTTGGGCGGGAGAAAGAGGAAATGTGAGAAAATCTGTGTCAACTATAACCTGAACAAGCCAGTCCTGTGCCACTGTGTGCCAGCCCAGCCCTAGTCACGAACTACAACCCCTGGCACTAGTACGCTTTTGCACATCATGTCACTGAAATACGCCTGTATGGGTATATTGCACCAGGATGTGTGTGTGTAAGGGACACCCCCACTAGAGTTCAGTTGATATAAGAACAGACAACAATCTTGTGTGGTCATTGAAGGCAGCTTTATTTATGGCATGCCAGCTGCAGCGGCAATGTGTGGTAAGTCTGTAGCCCCTTTGATGCATGGCTGCAGCCCTTACACAGAAAAGCATGTCCACTGATTGAAAAGGTATGTAGAGTGGTTGGAAGTACGTGCCTCATTGTCGCTTTCTGTGTGTGGTTTGGCAGCATTGCACACATTGTTGGTTGCATGGGTGTGGTGATTGGTAAAACATCCTACAGTTGCCAGTGTATGGGTGGAGATGCTGCAGTGATCAGTCGTGCAGTGTGTCCACTGGGTGCACTAATGGAATAGTGTACAAATGGAAGAGGTTACAGTGCAACTAGTTTTATAGGTGCTTGAGTAGTGTGCATTGCACCCATTAGTAAGTGTTGCAGTGCACTACGCAGCATTGCTTCTATGCACATACTTGAGTGTTGTCGGCAGGACCAATGCTGTGAATATTGTGTTGTGTGTGTGGCATGATTACAATGCTTTGTGATTGGAAGTGCCAAACACTGCAATATGTTTCCGCATTACGGTAAGTGGAACATGTGTGCTAGCATCCCTGCTTTATGGTGCAGTGGTTGGGTGGAAGTGCTGGTGCCTATGTTGCCTTTGTGAATTCTGCCACATGCCTACATGTTCACCTGCATGGCTCTGTTATGTTGTGGTGGGTGTGGGCATGTCCTAGACTGTTGGGTGCATGGCCGAAGGCCGTAGGCCGTAGGCCATGCACCCAACAGCCTAGGCCTTCATCTCAGCCACCACCACATAATGCAGCCATGCAGTTGTGACTCTGCATGCAACTGAAGTTGGTGAGTTTCACAGAATGGTTGCGGAGGACATTGTACTTGGTATAACAGCAGAAGTGAGCTGCTATGCGTACAATAGCATATGGTGAACATCATTGCCCCTGTTGCACAATAGGCAGGCACATGTCACCATTTGCATTTGCTATGGTTAGGCTATTATAAGCCCCAAGTTTGAGGAAGTGTTTTACCACATTGCGCCATGAAAGGAAGTCGTCAGCATCAGAGAGTTGCAATATGGACAATGTACACAGCCACTCACACACTGTTCAGCCCAGGCAACGCAACGTCATGGAGCCATGCATGTAAAGATGTCGGCAGGGTGCAAGTTGGTAGGCGCAATTGCAGATGGGGAGGGCATTACACATGACATGAGGATTAAAACATGGGAGTACTAGGGTGTGCTGTGTGTGGTGAGGCCCTAGCATCTTGGATGGAGGCCTTCAGGATAGCTATTTGAGTTGCTTGCAACTACTCTTCAGAGTGTTGCATTTTGTGTGTGGTTGTAAGTTGTGCATGCATTGTTGATTCCATGGGTGTGCGCATTGTTAGCACATGGTACATTTTCCAGTGCATGGCAGAAGCTTATGGAGTGAACAGTTCTGCAGTGTGTCCACTGAGTGCTGTGGTGAGAAGGTGTGTGTGTACCAGTGCATAGGGTTCACCTGCATAGTGTATGTGCTTCGGCAGTGTGCATTGCGCAGATTACTAACTATGGACTGCACTCTGAAGTATTGTATCTTTGCAGTTGGTGGAGTGCTGGGAGGAAAACAAATATTGCTCCCTGGATTTCGTGGTGCTGGGTGCCACTCTGGGTGAATGTGGATGCTGAAAGCAAGTATATGTTTGGAGAACAGTTACCTGGAGGTGCTTTAACATGACACAAGCCCTGTACTGTGAATGGGTAACGGTACGTCTGCAGTGATGTACAGAAATTATAGTCTTCGATGCAGAGGACTTGGATGTGAATGCTACATGCATGTGTGACTATTTAATACTACCTAATGTGGGAGTGTTGCAAATAGAATAGTGGAAACTAAAGAAGGAGTGGCTATGCATTACTGGGGTGTGGCCCTCACTGTAGCTGGGAAGGCTCACGTGGTAAATTCTGCCCTTCTCACCATGGTGCCTTTGCAAATGGAACTGTGGGGATAATCCAATCAGGTGTTGAGGGTGTGGTTCACAGGAAGGGGCGGTGATATAGTTACCCAAACCTTGCTGCAGTGAGGTTGGCAGAGATGAACAGACACTGAGTGCTGACTGTGGGTGATAGCTTTGTGCAAGATCTGCACAGGTATGCCGTGGAAAGAGTCTTTGATATTAACTTTCAGTTGGAAGGAGTGGAGGCTTTTTGGGGCACAGTGTATGAGTGGGGTTTCGGTGCCATGGTTCTCCTATGTACATGTGTGGCCTCTGTCGGTACCGTGGATGTTGTGGTCGTGCATTATGGAGCACTTCATTTGGGGTACATGTCGTGCGCACATTTGCTCTGTCACCTCAAGAAGTTGATGACAGCAGTGATTCTGATTTTTCCCACTGCCAAGGTTATTTTCTCATTCATACCACCAAGAGGTGCATGGGACCATGCCGGTGTAATTTGTCCACAGCCAAAGGTCGAGAGGTGTTTCTAAACAGAAGCATGTGTGACTTTATGTGCAGTGCTGGGATGTTCTGCAGTGACTATGACAGCATTAACAAACAAGATCTGCAGTGGTTCCACGAAAATGGCATTGTTTTACTCCCATTGGCAATGCTGTTTTGTTTGCCACTCTGCACGAAGAGTTACAGAGAATCCTGTAGAAATGTAAGAGAAGTGTTTATGTTCAGTCTGTACAAATGTCAGCAGGAGAAGCAAACAGAAACTCACTGAAAGAAATAAAAGATAATAATAATTGTAATTGCAAGCACGTACATAACAAAAACATGACAAAAGAAATATTTTTTAAAAACATACCTTTTCTGAGACAGTACTACAGACCCAAACCCCTACCCTATTTTACATTCCCCCGATCCCTACCATGTGTAAGAGGATTCAATTCAACACTACAGCTAAGTCAATGCCTAGTCTGGGATACTGAATGGAAACCCTTATTGATATATCTTTACGTCCAGTTCATGCGTTCTGGATGACTACCCCTATATAACACCCCTCTCTTGGAATCCCCCTGACCCCACTGAGCCAAGAAGTAGTTCTGTTTTGCAAGTTTAAAAGGTTTATTTGATAATTTAAACAATAGATATATATATATCACACTTTATAATAAATTAATAATTGAATATCACACTTAACCTGAGCAGTAATCAATAATGGATAGTCCGGCACTAGCACACTTCTTTATAATCAATGATGAGTGGTTATAGAATGGATACGATAGCAACAATACTTTTATGGTTTCAAATGGATGCAATGTGGAATGAAATGCAGTACAGAAATTAACTTGATAGGATTTCAGCAAAAGACAATGTAATCACTTTCTTGGACAATTCACCCCCCCTTTTATGCACTGTAAGGAGATGAAGATGACACAGTTCTTAGGAATGCAATCAAATAGAATTCAGTTCAATTCCCCCCCAGCAGTTTATACAACAGATAGGAGTTTTGAAACACAGGCAAAATGCTCTTGAATATGGTGACAATGCAGTGAGAAATATGCTGAAAATGGTTTTAATTCCCTTTAGGAGGTTCAGGGTGAGTGAAATATACTTGGGATGAGTTCAGGCTCACTTTAGCAAGGATCTAGGAGTAACTAGCAGGTTAAACGAATTTTTGGCAAAGGAAAGCAATGAAGCTGCTGTTTTCACACGTGGCTGGATTTTTAACCAAATCGCTAATCGCGGTAAAATTTGCGAGTGCGAGAATCGTGATTACGGCAAAAGTATGAGGAGTAGGAAGTTGGTTCTATGCTTGTGGGAAAGGTGTGATTCTAAGCTTTCAGAGGAAAGTTAAACCAAGTTCCTAGCCCAAACGGTTCCAGAGATACGGACGATTAAATAAAGGTAGCTTTTTGGATTTTAAATTTTAAAAGTTCAAAGCGACAGGTTACAGCTCGCAGATAGAAAATGACAGGTGACAGCTTTGCAAATGACAGGTGACAGCTTTGCAAATGACAGGTGACAGTTAGGAGGCAGTTCTGGTTAGATTAAAATAGATTGAATTATATTATTTTAACTAAGAGATTGGTTCTGCACAGTTCTACTAGGTACTCACAATATATTTAGAAATAGGCCTCGCCACGGATCTGGTCAGGTTTTGGACTGGACTCCGGTCTGGTCTCGGCACTTCACAGTGATCTGGGTCAGCTCTCTGGTTCTGCTAACAGCGGTCTGGGTCAGCTCTACTCTGCTGGTCTGGTCTGGGTCTCTGGTTCTGATCAGGTCTGTGGGTCCGGATACAGCGGTCTCCGGTTCAGCTGGTCTCTCTCTGGATACAACACTGCTCTCTGGCAAATGGCAAGAGTTCTTGCAAAGAATTCAAACAGCTCACCTGGCTGTGAATAGTGGCAATGATTTGAGGCCTGCTAAAGAGGGATTTAGCTTGTAGTTGACCTCTCTGCTACAAATTCTGAAGTAAAGTCTTGGTCTCTGAAGGTGGATAGATTGAAGTCTCTATGTTGGCTCTCTGGAGGTTGATGGAGGTAAAGTATGGATTTTCCCGGCAGAGCGTCCCGCAGCAGATGGAATAGAATGTCCCTATCTGTCCTGACTGTCTGCTTTTATGTGTTTTGAAAGTGGGTGGAGAGGCTAGCTTTCTAGGCCCTTCCCCTCTCCACTTGTCATTGGCCACTTCCTCCTCTTCCCCTTGATTGGGGGAATGAAATGAAGTGTCATCATGATGAGGTCTGTTTATGATACAGAGAACCCACCCCTGTCAACTTTACACACAATCTATATTTGACCTAAAGACATATTTCATAGATACACAGTGGTTTGACATTACATGCACCCATCACATATCACATGAGGTAGCCCCTGTTCCAATTCTGCTCTTCCTGGGGGCTTGCATTCAGAAATGGCAACCTTTGGTGCTTTTTAGTGGGTTTTGCAACATCAGATTTTTCTCCAGATTTATACACATGTACACGGCCTGTCCATACATACTCCAGTAAATTACCATGTCTCTAGCTTAAACACAGAGTCTGTAGTATACATAAATAGCCGGGTTTTGCCCCAGAACATCACACAAATTGGAGTTTGGGCTTGAATCGAAGGTACATTTTTTAAATGAAGGCTCTCAAAGTTATACATTCCTGTCATTTGATTACAAAGAGTTATCAGTGTTTCTGTAAAATATATATTTTGCTTTCAATTCAGTTCTCAGAGTGTTGGAGTCCGCCTCCAAGACTTGGGTGGGTCAGTGATCACATGTGTCTTCTGGCAGGCAGGCCTTTGTTGACAGGAAACAGTCAAAATCAACATATTCTATTCACGTGCAATAGCCTATTGTGTGGTCTCCAGGAGGTTGAGGTCAGCAGACCAGGGGGTCACTTTGCATTTGGTTATTATGACCATGTGATATCCTGGGCTGTGGTGTGAATCTCTTGAGGTGAGAGGGTTTCCCAGGCTTCTGGCCTCTGGGAACAGCAGGTGGCTAATTTTTAATTAAAATGCAGCCTTTGAAGTCAGCTGAGTCAAATCCCTTTGTCAGCAACTGCACTTAGTTCTCCTGTCAGAGTTTAGACCGCTAGCGCCGCCTTGAGGATTTTGTTGGTACTGCATCCATTTTTGGGATCTTTCTTGGATTAATGCATTCCAAACAGGAATGGTTCTTACATGGTAGTAAATAATCCTTGCTTAACATTGTTTTGATGGGGCTCCTTACAGTAAAATGGTTATGTGGAACCCCACAAAAGGGTTGAATCTTTAAAGTGGTCCGGTGAGCCACGATTTCAGCAACTTTTTGACATCAGTAACAGTGGATTTTGTTAACAAAGATCTTTCTTTACACTGGTGGGTGGCAAGTGAGGTAACCATTTTGGTGTGCGCACAAACTGCGTGGTTCTCCTGGATTCTCGCACACTTGTGGGCTTTTTGGCCATCTTGGATTTTCTAAGCCCACAGCACCAAATGTTGCAGCATGATAGCTCAAACGTGGGTCAGGACACCCAACAAATCCCCCCACGTGACTGCCCTTTGAATTTGAGTCGATGGGGAGTCGGGTGCACAAGGGTTTTGACCCACGCACTGGTCTGTCCGCATAATCTTCTTCCAATTCTGCAAATGGCCCAGTTCAGCATCTTTTCCTCCATCCGGTACTGATCGATCGGTTCTCCTCGCCGGTCCTGATGGGAATATTGGGCGGTACCCTGGCCCCTCGGATCTTTGCTCCCGGTCCCTGGGTCGTTCTCCTTGGTTTCATCTCTCCTAGGACGACAAAGGAAGAGCGGCAATACCTATTCATAGACATTTTTCCCCCACCATTGATATAGTGGGGTGGCATATAAATTTATAGTAAAAAAATATGAACATGCACATTTCTTTTTGCATTCAAAAACCAAAACACCCACATTGAGAAACTCAGAATTTGATAGGCGATATGTAGGATATTTTAAGTTAGACTGAATTAATCTGAGACAGTACCCTCTAGGATTCCAGAGGATTCCTCCAGTTGTTGCAGAGTGTGCCTTGGATGGCAACACTTTAGCTGATTTATATGTACCCACTTGTCTTCCCCCTCTGCCAAACCGCCTTTGGGGATGCGGATCTTGTAGGCCACAGGGGAGATCTTTTCTATAATCTCATAGGGTCCCTTCCATGTAGGCAAACATTTTCGCTGCTTGGCCTGGTTCCTTTGCAAATTGTATAGATAGACCCGGTCCCCCATCTGATATTCCTTCCTGGAAGTTTTCAGGTCATAGTGGGTCTTCATACTCTCAGCTGATCTTTCTAGATTCCGCTGAGCATAGGCAAAAGCATGCTGAAGGTGTTTCCTTAAATTCTCCACATACTCATGAGTTGTGGAGGCATTTATCAACGTTTGCTCTTGGGTTCTGTAGAGCAAATGCTGAGGAAGCACCATCTTGCGTCCAGTCATCAACTCAAATGGTGACATTTTGGTTGCAGATGAAGGGGTAGATCTGATGGCCATTAGGACCAGAGGTAATCGGATATCCCAACTTGGCCCAGAATCTGCCACAAACTTCTTTAATATGAGAACCCTGTCTCCAGGAATAACTCCTTGTTTCTGACAGGGTAAGATAGGCAAGGCGCTTGTGAGAGGCTTCTTTTGAGTTGTTTTACCGCCTCGGCTTGTTCGGGACCCCATTCCCACTTGACCCCCCCCTTCAGGAGATGAATCAGGGGTCTGGTGATCTCTGCGTAGCCCTCAATGAACTTTCTGCTGTAATTAGTCAGTCCAAGGAGGCTCCTTAGTTCCCGCAGAGTTGTGGGGTCTTTCAGTTTTTGGAGTGCTTCCACCTTCTTTTCCTGGGGACAGAGACCCTGAGGAGTAATCTCATGCCCCAAGAAATTAACACGGGTTCTACACCACTGTGCTTTCTGAAAGGAAAGTTTTGCTCCGGCGGCCCTCAACTGCGTCAGAACATAACGGATCTCCGCTATGTGTTCCTCCACAGATGAACTTTTGATGAGGACATCATCTACATAAGCCAGGTTACCCCTTGCACCCAGGTCGGGCATGGCCTTGTGTAGGAAAATGTTGAATTCATTGCCGGAGTTGAGGTATCCGAAGGGAGTCCGGGTCCATGTATACTGCTGGCCCCCAAAGGTAAAAGCCAGCTTGTATTGGTCCTCCCTACTGACCGGCACGGTCCAGTATCCATTGGTCAGGTCTATTGCAGTGAATACCTGTGACCCCTGAATCTGGGCCAGCCCTTGGTCAATGTAGGGAAGAGGCCATCGGGAAGTATGGACCCGTTTGTTGAGCTCTCTAAGGTCAGCACAGAGTCTCCACTGGCCGTTTGGCTTTAATATTCCCAGCACCGGATTATTGAAGGTGCTGTGGACGGGACGGATTATTCCCCTGGACTCAAGGTTCTTAATTATTTCAGTAAGGGACTCCATGGATGCGAGAGGCAAACGATATTGCTTCACAAACACTGGAGTCATTCCAGGGTCCGTGGGGATTGTTGTTGTGTGGATGTTAGTGCGGCCACAGTCATATGAGTCTACCGCAAAGAGATCTTGGAAATCCAAGAAAACTTGTTTCAACTTTTGCTTCTGTTCCAGAGTCACACAGGCATCAGCTAGGTTGACTCTCTCTTCCACCATCTGCCTGAAGCCTGGAAAGACTTCTGGTTTGGCTATCTCAGCAGCCTTCTCCAGCTGGGTGGAGAAGTCCCTGGTCAGAGTGCTGATTTGGACTGGAGGCCTCAGGTGGGAAAGGCAACCCTCATGGACCTGGAAAATCACCTCATCCCTCCTGAAGTCACGAGTCACATCTTCCTTACCATAAGGGCAAGAAGTGTACACCAGGAAGTTCCCCCCATGGCGGGTAACAATCCTGTCTGGTGTTGTATTGTCCTCACTGTCAAAACAGTCCTTGGGGATTGGTCCTAACAGTTCATTTCCTAGATCAATGGAAAAATGTCGGTCATCAACCGCCATTCCAATAATGGTGCCTGCGGCTAGAGTAATACTCTTTAAGTCTCTGTTATCCACCTCTATTGGAATGGTGTCATGTTCTATGTTGACTAATGGAGTTGGGTTTACCCCCAACCCTTGCTGTTGGAGAGAAGCATTTAGATGTATGTAAGCATCAGGGTTTTTCAAATGTTGTCCTCTTTTAACTTTCACTTCCAGGGAGAATTGTCGGGTCCTTTCTGGGATGGTGACTTCCTCTTTAATCTGAATTTCAACTGCATAAGGTAGCAATTGAGCTGACCTAAATGCTTTTTCTGGATCATCAAAGCCCATGGGATTATCCGCTAATCGGGACCAAGCTTTGAAGTTTATTAGGTCCAAACTAATGGCAAAGCGATTGAGAATGTCACTGCCTAAGTAAAAGGCGGCAGTGACGTCTCGCACAACCCAACAATTATGGACTATGCTCTTGTTGCCAATGGAGATTTTGAGCATACACCTGCTTGGCAGGAGATGTTTGGAATTAGGCGCTTCCAGGTCCATTTCCCATTTGTCTATCAGTTTGAATGTGGGAATGGCTGGATCTTTTGGGAGTTGGCGGAACATGGCTTCGCTGATGAAGCTCTTACCATTGCTCACACACACTCGGGCGAGAACAGAGTCCTTCCCATCGTTTAAGTGAACAGGGATGAACAACTGCTCTCCAATTTGCTAAATATCAGCCAGGCTCTGAGCTGATTTCACATCTTTCTGGACTATAGGAGTGGGAGTTTCTGATTGTGGATTAGTATAGAATTTCAGAGTGTTTCCTTCCAGCGTGGAATACCACTTTAGACTGGAAGGAAGGTTGATTTTCAGAAATAGAGAGGACCCCCCATCACCAGTCTGTTGTCCTACTGCTATTACTGTCACGTCTGGAATTTGGTTATTCTGGAAGTGGAATTCTACTTGGTCAGAATTTTGTTCAACCATGTGGCATGTGCCGTTTAAACTAACATGGTTGACACTCTGTTTTAATTTTATGGGTCGGCTAGTCTGGGTCCAGAGGACCTTGTTTACGCAATCTATTAGGGGTGACAACCTTCTCAGGAGGTCATTCCCTAGTAAACAAGGGGTGCCCTCTGGAGTCACAACTATGACCGGGTGTTTCAACTTGTGTCACCCAATTTTAATGTCCAAATCTGCCGTCCCCTCGACGGGAATTTCCTTCCTGTCAAAGTTCTGGAGTTGTCCAGGAAGTGAGGTGAGAGGAATTTGGTAATTCCCTCCCCTTCCTGCATTCAGTTCATCAAAGGCCCTTCTGGACAGAAGGGTAGCTTGAGATCCCGTGTCCACCAGCGCTGAAATCGTACCCTGCCCCTGTACTTGTACCGGGGCATAATATCTTCCCTCCTTCTCTTCAAGGGGGCACAGATAATGCACATTTTTGGACAACTGGTGGGCTAACTTTCTGGTTTTGGACATTGCAAGAGAAGAAATTTGGGCAGAATTCTGTGGAGAGCCTTGGGAATCTGAAAGAAAAAGTTGGCAACTGGAGATCAGAGCCATTGTGGGTTCCCCTGGTTCCGGTTCTGGGCCGCCCCCCCCTTTTTGGAGGCAGTCACCAGGATGGGTTTGACCCAGGGGATTTTGGTATTGTGGGTTCTGGGATGAGATGATGGGCGGCGGTAGCTCAGTCTCCATATCTCCCCAGTCTGGATTGGAATCCCTTGGGACCCATTTTTCTTTGGGAGGAGTTCCCCCATCTCTGAAGGAGAAGATCATTTTCCCAGGATCCTCTGGGGATCCCTCTCCTTCAAATTGGAAGATCTGTATTTCTTCCACAAAACGGGTCTGTTTGGGTCCTTTGTTTCTCCTACCCCCCCCTCTGCTCCTTGGGAGGCAGGCTTTCAGGGGCAGGAGATTTTGTTTCCGGTTCCTGGTTTTCCAGGGGCTGTTTACAAGTTGGGAAGGAAGCTTCCTCCAAGGCTTTACACCCCCCCTTCCCCTTGTGCCTCCTCCCTGGGAACCGGTGTGTTATCGGGGTGCTGCCCCCGTCATTGTTCTGGAGCACCAGGTCCAGAGTTTGGGGCATTCTGCGGTGGCATGCTCATCTGAGGGTTCTGTTGAGCCCTCAATATGTGACCCAGATCCCGTGCCATATTTTGGACCTGGCGCTCTAACTGGGAAACCCGCTCAGGCTGATACGGGGCTCTATTTTCTCCCCTGGGCTGATCCCGGGAAGGGTAGCTATCCCTTCTCTGGTAGTACCCCTGGTTGGGAAGATTTTGGTACCCCTCCACCCTTGGCCTCCCCTCTCCCGGATTAGGTTGTCTGGGCTCAGGGAATTGGGGAAAGAAGGATGGATGATTTTGGGGCTGGAAATTGGGTGGATACCTGGGGAAAAAGTTCTGCCCAGGATTTGGAGAATTTCTGCCCTCCTTGGGGAAGTTAGGAGGGAAGTTCCCCGGGTCAGGTGCTTGGCTGGATCCCCCCCCCTTGGGCTGGAGGAGTCCACACAACCCAGGATTGGTCTGTTTCCCTTGTAACGGGGACTTACATAGTCAGGAGAGCGAGAGACCTCATTTGTGGGACTACCTCTTTCACTCCCTGTCTGTGACTGGCCCGAGGACCTTCTGGGCCTAGCATTATTAGGTGCAGGTAGGTTTTTAGGCCCCCCCATCTCCAAATCCAAAACGGGGGTGACCTTTACCTCTGCCACCTTGGCAGCAGCAGGGGTGCTGTTGGTTTTGGGATTTTTCTGGGTATTTCTTTTATTTTCTATGGGCTTCTGCACCTCATAGATCCGGGTAGCCTGTTCAATGACCCAGTCTAAAGATCTTTTCTCATGAAAATCTCTCACGAGCTGGGTCATTATATATTTGGGCAAGGCATGGAAAAATGTATTGACAAATTCTCTGCTGTCTGTGCGCACCCTTCTGGTGGTCTGCGCAAAGGCACGTTTCAGTTCTTGCACGAATTCTTGTGGGGCCTGATCCTCCCCACATTGCAAATTGTAGGCTGCCTTGCGAGCCTCTTGAGGATTTCTGTGAACAGAAAAATGTTTCAAGATGGCCGCCTTATAGGTGGACCATCTTAAATGATTTTGGTCCTCCAGCCCCGCAAAGAAACTGGAGTATTCTGGGGAGAATGTCCATTTGACGTACTGGATGCAGCTACTGCTGTCCTTCAAATGGAAAGTCTCCATCATTTGCTCATAGAGCTACAAGTGTTCCCAAACAGAGTACTTGGCGTTCTTATGATAAGGCATGATGACACTCCTGATTGCCTTAATCTGTTTCAATGGGTCCTTAAGCAAGGCGATTTTTGCCTTATTGGCCTTTTTGGTTCGGGTAACCCTTTTCCATTCATCCTCTGACTCAGAGGCACTGCTCCCAGAGGTTCCTGTCTGGTCTTCCAGGTTTTCCCGGATTCTGCGAGCCTGGGAATGGCTGGCAGAATGTGGGGACGTGGTCTCCTGTGTCCTGCGCCGTTCAGAGGAGTCTTCAGATTCCTCCTTGCTGCCTGGATTTGATGGGTACCCCCCCCACTGACCTAACTGGGCAGAAGTTTTCAGGATGCCCTTAATGGGCCTATTCTCCTGGGGTTCCCCACTAAATTGCACTGTGCTTGGGTGCCCATACCCGGATGCCCGCCCATCCATTCCTGGGAGGTACTGGCCTATGAGCCCCATGCTTCTGGCTGGATAGTAATCTGCCATCCCTGTGGCCCGGTGCTCATGTGCGCCAGGGGACAGGGGGTGGCAGAGTCCAGGGACTGAGAGGTAAAGGCCTCTGGTACTAGGGCTCCTGAGGTTATGCTCAGGAGTTTCCCTTTCCCAGCGAAACTGGTCTCTATCCGCCCCTGCTCCCTGTTGCAATGCAAGAGCCTGCGCCTTCAGTTCCTCAGTTAAGGCCTTAATAGACTCTATCAGTCTCTCCTGCATCGCTACCTGTTGTTGGAGCCTATCATTGTGCTGGCAGAGAGCCTCATTCTCTCTCTGCGTTTCCTGATTGGTCCTGGAGCACTGGGCCAGTCTTTGCTGCAGGAGGGTTACCTCCTAAGCTGTGTCCCTATTGGCCTGCTCCATTCTTGCCAGAGCATCCTCCACCTGCCTGGTGTGCTCCAACAAGTTATGGTGTTCTTTTTGGAGGTCACCGAGTCCCTGGAGGGCCAGGTGATTTTCTTCCATTTTCCCTTTTAAGTGGCAGACTTCCTGGCCTAAGGTATCCCTTTCCTTACTAAGAGCCTGCATCTGTGCCGCCAGGTCGTCTCTTTGCCTTTGGAAGGCACCAGTTTTCTGGCGCTCCTGGTCAAACTCTGCCTGGGTATCCAGGTCTTTCAAAATCAGTTTATTGCTCTCTGCCTTCTCCCTATCTAGGTGGCTTTGCAGGGTGACTACCTGCTCAGCACATGCCCTATTGAAGTCTAACTGTTGCTCCAGCTTTTTCTGGCTCTGCAGTAGGGAGTCCAAACCTTCTTGGTGCTCCTTCTGCAAGGCCAGAAATCTGGTATCCTGGTCCGCCTTTTCCTGTTGCAGCACATCCATATCCTCCTTTATTTTAGTGATGTACCGTCTGCTGTCATTTTCTGACTCCCGGCTCCTGGGCAGCCTCTGCTCAGAAGAGTCCAGATCCGAATGGGCCTTCTGTAGTGCCAGCAGTTGCCTACTCGCCAGATCTTGGCCTTCAGCACATTTGTCCTGCATGGCTCCCATATGTAAATATAAATATGCCGCTACCCTGGCAATCTTGTGGTGCTCATCCTTGGCCTTCGGGGCCATGTATAGTTCACTCAGGGCCACATGTAGGGGACCCTGATCTCCCCATATATCTGATCCTGTTTCAGTGACCTGTTGCGCGATTGCCTGCAACCAGACCGTTTGGTCCTGATGATTCCACTCACCTCTCACAAATAGCTTATGTAAGAAGTGTTCTCTGGCTAGTTTCATATCTACCAAGGTCGTCATTCTGGAATTTTAGTTCCTTCCTGACTTACAGAAGTTTATATTTTATTTTTGCAAAACAGACCTTTTCCTTAGAGCGTTCCTTTGAGGAGTGCTTTACAGCGTAACACAGCGTGGTGATCCGACCGGATATGTGTATCTGGTCAGCTGGCACACTGTATTAATCTGCACAAGTGATAGATCTAACCCAAACGTCCGGCTCGAGCCCCCAATTTGTAAGAGGATTCAATTCAACACTACAGCTAAGTCAATGCCTAGTCTGGGATACTGAATGGAAACCCTTATTGATATATCTTTACATCCAGTTCATGCGTTCTGGATGACTACCCCTATATAACACCCCTCTCTTGGAATCCCCCTGACCCCACTGAGCCAAGAAGTAGTTCTGTTTTGCAAGTTTAAAAGGTTTATTTGATAATTTAAACAATAGATATATATATATCACACTTTACAATAAATTAATAATTGAATATCACACTTAATCTGAGCAGTAATCAATAATGGATAGTCCGGCACTAGCACACTTCTTTATAATCAATGATGAGTGGTTATAGGATGGATACGATAGCAACAATACTTTAATGGTTTCAAATGGATGCAATGTGGAATGAAATGCAGTACAGAAATTAACTTGATAGGATTTCAGCAAAAGACAATGTAATCACTTTCTTGGACAATTCACCCCCCCCTTTTATGCACTGTAAGGAGATGAAGATGACACAGTTCTTAGGAATGCAATCAAATAGAATTCAGTTCAATTCCCCCCCAGCAGCTTATACAACAGATAGGAGTTTTGAAACACAGGCAAAATGCTTTGAATATGGTGACAATGCAGTGAGAAATATGCTGAAAATGGTTTTAATTCCCTTTAGGAGGTTAAGGGTGAGTGACATATACTTGGGATGAGTTCAGGCTCACTTTAGCAAGGATCTAGGAGTAACTAGCAGGTTAAACAAATTTTTGCCAAAGGAAAGCAATGAAGCTGCTGTTTTCACACGTGGCTGGATTTTTAACCAAATCGCAAATCGCGGTAAAATTCGCGAGTGCGAGAATCGTGATTACAGCAAAAGTATGAGTAGGAAGTCGGTTCTAGGCTTGAGATTCTAAGATTTCAGTGGAAAGTTAAACCAAGTTCCTAGCCCAAACGGTTCCAGAGATACGGACGATTAAATAAAGGTAGCTTTTTGGATTTTAAATTTTAAAAGTTCAAAGCGACAGGTTACAGCTCGCAGATAGAAAATGACAGGTGACAGCTTTGCAAATGACAGGTGACAGCTTTGCAAATGACAGGTGACAGTTAGGAGGCAGTTCTGGTTAGATTAAAATAGATTGAATTATATTATTTTAACTAAGAGATTGGTTCTGCACAGTTCTGCTAGGTACTCACAATATATTTAGAAATAGGCCTCGCCACGGATCTGGTCAGGTTTTGGACTGGACTCCGGTCTGGTCTCGGCACTTCACAGTGATCTTGGTCAGCTCTCTGGTTCTGCTAACAGCGGTCTGGGTCAGCTCTACTCTGCTGGTCTGGTCTGGGTCTCTGGTTCTGATCAGGTCTGTGGGTCCGGATACAGCGGTCTCCGGTTCAGCTGGTCTCTCTCTGGATACAACACTGCTCTCTGGCAAATGGCAAGAGTTCTTGCAAAGAATTCAAACAGCTCGCCTGGCTGTGAATAGTGGCAATGATTTGAGGCCTGCTAAAGAGGGATTTAGCTTGTAGTTGACCTCTCTGCTACAAATTCTGAAGTAAAGTCTTGGTCTCTGAAGGTGGATAGATTGAAGTCTCTATGTTGGCTCTCTGGAGGTTGATGGAGGTAAAGTATGGATTTTCCCGGCAGAGCGTCCCGCAGCAGATGGAATAGAATGTCCCTATCTGTCCTGACTGTCTGCTTTTATGTGTTTTGAAAGTGGGTGGAGAGGCTAGCTTTCTAGGCCCTACCCCTCTCCACTTGTCATTGGCCACTTCCTCCTCTTCCCCTTGATTGGGGGAATGAAATGAAGTGTCATCATGATGAGGTCTGTTTATGATACAGAGAACCCACCCCTGTCAACTTTACACATAATCTATATTTGACCTAAAGACATATTTCATAGATACACAGTGGTTTGACATTACATGCACCCATCACATATCACATGAGGTAGCCCCTGTTCCAATTCTGCTCTTCCTGGGGGCTTGCATTCAGAAATGGCAACCTTTGGTGCTTTTTAGTGGGTTTTGCAACATCAGATTTTTCTCCAGATTTATACACATGTACACGGCCTGTCCATACATACTCCAGTAAATTACCATGTCTCTAGCTTAAACACAGAGTCTGTAGTATACATAAATAGCAGGGTTTTGCCCCAGAACATCACACAAATTGGAGTTTGGGCTTGAATCGAAGGTACATTTTTTAAATGAAGGCTCTCAAAGTTATACATTCCTGTCATTTGATTACAAAGAGTTATCAGTGTTTCTGTAAAATATATATTTTGCTTTCAATTCAGTTCTCAGAGTGTTGGAGTCCGCCTCCAAGACTTGGGTGGGTCAGTGATCACATGTGTCTTCTGGCAGGCAGGCCTTTGTTGACAGGAAACAGTCAAAATCAACATATTCTATTCACGTGCAATAGCCTATTGTGTGGTCTCCAGGAGGTTGAGGTCAGCAGACCAGGGGGTCACTTTGCATTTGGTTATTATGACCATGTGATATCCTGGGCTGTGGTGTGAATCTCTTGAGGTGAGAGGGTTTCCCAGGCTTCTGGCCTCTGGGAACAGCAGGTGGCTAATTTTTAATTAAAATGCAGCCTTTGAAGTCAGCTGAGTCAAATCCCTTTGTCAGCAACTGCACTTAGTTCTCCTGTCAGAGTTTAGACCGCTAGCGCCGCCTTGAGGATTTTGTTGGTAATGCATCCATTTTTGGGATCTTTCTTGGATTAATGCATTCCAAACAGGAATGGTTCTTACATGGTAGTAAATAATCCTTGCTTAACATTGTTTTGATGGGGCTCCTTACAGTAAAATGGTTATGTGGAACCCCACAAAAGGGTTGAATCTTTAAAGTGGTCCGGTGAGCCACGATTTCAGCAACTTTTTGACATCAGTAACAGTGGATTTTGTTAACAAAGATCTTTCTTTACACTGGTGGGTGGCAAGTGAGGTAACCATTTTGGTGTGCGCACAAACTGCGTGGTTCTCCTGGATTCTGGCGCACTTGTGGGCTTTTTGGCCATCTTGGATTTTCTAAGCCCACAGCACCAAATGTTGCAGCATGATAGCTCAAACGTGGGTCAGGACACCCAACACATGAAAACTCTGCGGATTATGCTGTACTTTCACGATTACACGTGGCACATCCAGTCATTTTCAGGGTGGGAGCCATGGAAACGAAACTGTGGAGCGAAAGACACTGCTGTATAAGGTTTGTGGGTCTGGTGTGTACACAAACACTATGACAGAAGGCCTCTTTGTACAAAGAAGTGCAGTGCTGCTTTTGACCCATATTGTTTGAAAAGTGAGAAGTAAGTGGGGTACAACAGAACACAAACAAAAACTTTGCAGTGTACACTCTAAGTGGCAGGTATCCTGGGTGTATGCATAACCTATATGTTATTGGTTGAAGTCCGTAACATGCATGCAGTGCTGCTTTTGACCCATATGTTTGGAAAAGTGAAAAGTAAGTGGGGTACTGCAGAACACAAATACAAACTTTGCAGTGTACACGGTAAGTGCCAGGCATCCTACTGTAATGAATGCATTGAGTGTATGCTATCATATGATGTCCAATTGTATGCTATGGCATTCGTAATGCGCCTAGACACATGTTTAGCAAAGCGCAACAAGGCAAGGGAGGCAGAACAGAGGGAAGACGGAGACCACGACCCTACTAGGCCAGGTGTGACCTAGATCGCCCAAGTGCATGGGTGTTGGGAGGGGAAGGTACAGTACATGGGAAGAAGCACAAATGACAATAAGTAAAAATACGGGTCAATTGTGCCAAGTGCATGGATAAGTGCACACATTAGGTGGTGGGGTAACTGTTAGGGACACAGAAAACAGTCCCCAAGTGAGGAGGTTTGCTAGAAAGGCAGAGCAGAGGTTCGCCTGGTGGGGGATGTGACAGGGGCCCGACATCACCAAGTCACCAAGTAACCAGTGCAGATTCAGTTTACGCCAGGCAGTCAGCTGGGGAGAGGAGGAGAAATAGCAGACGCTAAGAGAAGGCTTTGAGGTGCTTCCGGAACCGTTGACGGCTCTCCTCAAGTTTCAGGGAGGCTGTTGCAGAGGTAGGCCCCAGGTGAAAAAAAAACATCTACCATCAACTGGTTTCTTCCAGAAGCAACTGACCCTGAGGGAGTTGGAGGCGGATGATGGGAGAGCTTGTGCACAGAGATGTATAGAAGTCAGAGTTGTATTGAGGTCCCAGGACCCAGAAGGCCTTCTGCATAAGGCAGAGTCTTTCACTTCATTCCTCACAGCCACTGTGAGCTATTGGAGGCATTTCAGTACAGGCAAGATAGCATCCAATGTCGCGGAGAGTAGAAGCAGGCAGATTTTTTTAAAAAACCTGTTGCAATTGTGCAGCCTAGAAAGAAGTACAACTGTGTAGACAGTGATCTTTTGGACAGTTGCTTTCGGTTGGTACGATACATGCAATGCTGCTTTGGTGGCATATTTTTACGATTTATGTAGGAGGTGGGTTAGTGGGGAACACATTTTGTAGCATTGTAGGAAGGAAAGCAGAGAGTTCCTGTATTACAATGTATGATATGGGTAAATGTAAATATTGCAAGCACTTTCCACTGAAGTGCCACTTGATGTTAGGGGATGGGAAAAATGGTATGCTTGTAAAGAACGTAATGGCCGCTCAGTGGCAGATACCGTGCGCAGAGGCACTTATTACACAGTTCTAAACATACTGCAGAAAACGTTTTTGTACCTCCATTTTCTGGTATGGGTGCTCATGTGGATGAATGTGGATGCACAAATCTTGCAGTCTTTTACTGAACTTTCTACTGGACATGCTGTCCAGTGACAGCACACTAGCAGGCTGATTTTCTAACGGTACATACGAAGTGCTGTGCAGAACTGCCAGTCTTAGATGCTAATGTCTTGGATGGCATTGGTGGAATCGTGTGTGCCTATTTACGCATACCCAATGAGGTAGTAGTGGAAAATAAAATAGTGGAAAGGGATAACAGACTGATCCTGCTTTACTAAGGTGCGGCCCTCGCAGTAGTTTGGGAAACACACGTGCCGCAATCTGCGCTTCTCACCATGCTGCCCAATGGACATGGCATTGTGGGGATTATCCAATCAGGTACTATAGGTGTGGTTCACAGGAAGGGGCGGTCCAACTGATGTACATTATACTCTGAGTAGTGGGGGTGGCTGACATGGCGAAACGCATTGTGTTGACTGTAGGTGATCCTTTTGTCATAGATCTGCACAAGTATGCCCTGGAAAGAAACTTTGACTGCGATTTCGGTTTGGAAGGAGTGGATGCATTGTGGAACGCTGTCTATGAGTGCAGTTTTGGCGATATGCATGCACTTTGCAAAGACCTGGCCACTTTTGCCACTGTCGATGTTATCGTCATCCACTACGGCAGCATGCATATGGGTTACGTGGCTTTATTAGATTTGTTCCGTTGACTGAGGAGATTGCTGAATGAAGTGAAGAGGCTTTTTCCCACTGCCAAGTTGTTTTTCTCAGCCATAACACCACGAAGAGTATGGGTCAATGCGCATGGATGTTGTTCCGAGCCAGACGTAGGAAGGTGTCTCCTCAACAGAAGCATGTTCAGTTTTTTGTCCACTCGTCGGATGTTCTTCTGCAGCAATGACCTCATTAGTTCTGGAAATGCAGAGTTTTTCCAAGAAAATGGAATTTTACTGTCACCCATTGGTAATGCAGGTTTATTTGCCCATCTACAGGATGCGATGAAGAGTTTACTGTAATTATGTGCACACAAGAAAACACAAAATGAAATAAAAACCGAAAAAGGTGTTTCTCTAGAAGCATCAACAAAAAGATAGCTCTTTTCAGAGCCACCCGTTACAACAATGTCCTGCTACCCTGGTTGCAAGTTATTCCTCCCGCCCACATGCAGCAAGAAAGCCACATCCGGGGATTTTCAGGATTGTGGCCATGGAAATGGGACTCTGGGGATTGTCCAATCAGGTGCTCAGAGTGTGCGTCAAGAGGAAGAAGGACTCCTCCTGCTTCACTGGGGCACAGCCTTCGGGGTACTTGGAGAAACGCACGTGCCACAATATGCACTTCTCACCATGCTGGCCAATGGAAATGGGACTGTGGGGATTGTCCAATCAGGTGCTCAGGGTGTGAGTCACAGGAAAGGGCGGCAGTATATTTCTCCATTCCTATGTGTACTGAGGGTAGCAGGCAGAGATGTAGAGACGCACTGTCTTGACAGTCGGTGATGCCTTTGTGGAAGATCTGTTCCAGTATGCCATCGAAAAAGGCTTTTATGGCAATGCTGATTTGGAGGGAGTGGAGGCTTTGTGGTGCTGTGGTGAGGTGTGCAGTTTCGGCGCTGTGCTTGCAGTATGTTGATGAGTGGCCACTTTAGCTACTGTACATAGTGTGCTCGTGCACTATGGACCGTTGCATTTGGGTTCCATGCCTTGTTCCCTTCTGTACCGTCAACTGAAGAAGGTGATGAAAGTAGTGCAGCACATTTCTCCCACTGCCAAGGTGCTTTTCTCATGTATACCACCAAGATTAGTATGGGCCTATTGCAATGATTGCTGTTGCCAGCCAGAGGTAGGAAGGGGTCTCATCAACAGAAACATGTATACCTTTTTGTCCGCTCGTAGGATGTTCTTCTGCAACAATGACCTCATTAGTTGTGGAAATGCAGAGTTTTTCCAAGCAAATGGCATTTTGTTGTCGCCCGTTGGTAATGCAGTTTGGTGTGCTCATCTACAGGATGCGGTGAAGAGTTCACTGTAATAATGTGAGTACAAGAAAACACAAAATCAAATAAAAACCGAAAAAAGTTGTTTCTCTGCAAGCATCTAAAAAAGAAAAATACCCTTTTCAGAGCTGTCCCTTACAATGAACTCCCGCTACCCTGGTTTCAATTTATTCCAACACGCCCGCATGCAGCATGAAAGCCACACCTAGGGATTTTCAGGATGGCGGCCATGGAAATGGGACTGTGGAGGCAGAGGGATTGCACAACAACTTTTCTGTGTGTGGTGTGTACGCAGAGGACTGTTGTACAGCACTGATACTGTTACATGTAGAGCTCTTCAATGTCATTGGTGGAAGTGTGTGCACCTTTTTAATAGTACGCAATGACGATGTGCTGCAAAGAAGAAAGTGGAAAGGCAAGAGGGAATGTTTGTGCTTCATTGGGACATGGCCCTCGCCATCTTTGGGGAAACGCACGTGTGCATACTCCTGTTTTCAGCATGCTACCCATGAGATTGGGACAATGGGGAGTATCGCTCCTGTGGGTGTGGGTCACAGCAAGGGCCGTTCTTAATTTTCTCCATTACTGTGCGTTCTCAGACTGGCATGGTTGCTAATAGTTGCAAACGCACTGTAGCACAGCAAATTTGGGGCAGCTTCACGTAAAAAGCTACACACAGATTGCATAGCAGCTCTGGGGTGTGCCCTTTTGTAGGGTTGTTGTGGAGAACTTTCACCAGGAAAACAGGCCTACATTGTTCATAAACATACATACATGTGCAACAGCACATTGTGGTGTGTTTGTAAGTGTGTACTTTCCTAAAAACACTCCGTACATTGCTCAACCCTGTACTTTGCCGCTGTTCAAAGGTCTGGCTCGTGTCCCCACAATAAGGGCTCATGCACAGTGTGGGTGTGGTTGCATGGTGACGTCGCCACTGCTCTCTTTTGGGACGGCTGTCCGCTGGACACATTTTGGACAGAATAAGTTGTGCGCATGCGCATGGGTGTCCTGCTGCCACTGCTCTACTGACTAATAGTGCGCCACACATGCGCCAACCGTTTTGGGAGACGCTGGCTATTTATAGGGTACAGCAGGTGGGATGTTTATTTGTATAGCTGCCTGTAGGACGTGGGTGGCCGCTTTGACCTAATTAACGTTCCTTTGCATATGCTACACAGTGCCGATGTTACCAGGACACAGAGGAACACATACACATGCATGTACTTGCACAACGAACAAATGTCCGCTCCCACTTGCATTGATAGGTGGTGGACACCATGCGGACATGCAGAGCCTGCTGGCGTCGAACGGATGCCTCAATTGTCATTGTGGATAGGCCGGGCAGCTGCAGTGTCCATAGGACACCTACCTTTTTCTTAATTGTGGTCATTGCAACGAGGATTGTGTGCCGCTGAGTGAGAACGGCATTTCATGAAAAAAACAATACCAGGCATACACTCAGCAACATTTTCATTATTAACGTTTACTTGTACACATTCATACACACCATTAGCAAAGGGAAGGGGTAGTAGAAGTGAATACTTATTGTGGGGAAATGGGGATTTGCACATCTTGGTTGTGAGGGGAGGAAGATATTGATGTATCTGCGTAATGTCTCCCAACACAGAGATTTTGAGGGTATGGTGACCTCTGACATGGGGAAGGAGTACACTTGCAGGTGTGCCAGTGTTTTTTCATTTTGTCCAAAATATATTGTTGAACGCAATCTTTAAGGCGGCACATTTGTTCACCAATTTGTCCACTTTGGCTTCCAGGCTGTCCATTTCCATATGCACAGAGTTTCTTTGCTTTCCTATGCGCGTATGCTGTTGTGGAAGGGTTGCCGCTTGTGCTGCCTTGCTTTACTGTCCAATATGTTCTCTTACCGAAAAGAAAATGTGTTTGTGTACATGCATCAATATATATTACATACTTTACGGGTCACACAACTGTGAGTACCAGTGGGGTTACTATAGTAAGTCATTGGGTCATGAGGGAAATGTTCTTCCTGCCACTCTAAGGTGCTTGCCATTGCTGCATTAAAAAAGAGACGTTATGCTTCTGTACCATTGTATACTGCAGCACCTGTGCATTTATTAGACAAAGTTTAGTGTCCTTACTACATTGTAGTGACATTCTGGTGTTAGTACTTTCCAGTCCTTACTCTGGCAGTTTGTTCTTTGTTCCCATTTACAGTAGCATTGCGGGAAGATTGTTGAAGGCAGATGTCACTTCTGTTGTTCATTCATTCCGTCATGGTGTACTCCCTAAGACTTTGTTCTGTTTGCTTCATAAGTACACAATTTGCAAACCTACTCTATGTTCCCTTGCAATTCTTTCACATGGTGCTGTTTGTATATGTTCTTTGAGTCGGTGATTGGTACCACTATGTAAGAGAGCACCTGCCTTCCTGAGCACATTGGATGCCACCCGATGTCCGCAACAGACGCATAGTCTGCGACTTCTGCCCGCAATAACATGGCGCCAGCAGTTTCACAATGTTGTACAGTACATCTTTACAAACTAAGGGTATCCTGCTAAAAACCAATGAAATTCACTGACAAAAAAACGTTGTTAAAGGAACGTTATGGTTAAGTTGCACTAGTAAAAACCTATGCGATTCAATGGACAAACGTTGCTAGAGGGACGTTATGGTTACAGGTAAAACCGAAAACCCCCAGAAATTCGCCATCTATGGTAAGCTAAGCAACCATAACTCAAGCTACCACTGTGCACTGCAAGGACTAACACCCATGACATCAAAGATGACATCACAAATGACATTCATGACATGACTAATAATATTACATGTAGATATAGTTTTCATAAACAGCCTCCACAAGGGATTGTCATTGTAATGTTGGCAAAAAACTATCAGATGTCATTGGACGAACTATAATGAGATACATAGTTCATTAAGGAATGCATTGCTATAAACACCATTACATTACAGAGTTCTTTCCAGTACATTACCCCACTCATGTAGAAACGTAGCCATTGTCTACAGCATGCATCATACAGGTGCAATAATCAAAAACCTCAGATGCTGCATAGTAAAATGATGAATGCTTTTGTTTGAGAGTTTTCTGTAGTGTGAAACATGTAATAACTAGCTAGGCATGCCTGTCTTACTACCTCATTGTACTGCTATACACAAAACATAAAGAGACCACAGCATATGCAATTATGAGCATACCCAGCGAAAGTAAAGTTAGCGAAAAAGTAGCAGTACTACCACAAAGTGTTCATACCCTCTCTGCTTATCTTCAGGCACAGAAAAGATTGCTGTGTTTCAGGCTTGCTTCTTCCCCTTTGTATATGTCTCATATGATGTGACTCAAACCTAAGGAAAGTAGTATAAGAACATATGAGAAGGGTAAGGTCAACAAATATAGTACCTTTTCCATTTTTAGTTCCTGACTCCCAGTGAAGAAAAGCACCCGGTGTACATATGTCATGAAACAAAAAAAGAGGGAGCCACACATGTGATGTCATCAGTCATGTCATGAATGACATTTGTGATTTCATCTTTAATGCCATGGGTGTTAGTCCTTGCAGTGCACAGTGGTAGCGTGAGTTATTTATGGGTGCTTAGCTTATCATAACTGGCACATTTCTGGGGTTTTTTGGTTTTACCTCTAACCATAACGTCCCTCTAGCAACGTTTGTCCATTGAATTGCATAGATTTTTACTAGTGCAACTTAACCATAATATATGCTGTCGAGGGAGTTCTAAATCGACAAAACAATAAATAGAGCCTTTTTATCACTGTCTTTTGTATGCAATGCAAGTGGCAACTGGTGATAGCTTTTGATATGTGTTTGCCTGCTTGTAAGTGGGCCTTGTCAGGGCATCATGTCTTCCAGACTGGCCACATAAAAATCACAGCTTTGCTATGTTTTGGTTTGTTACACCAAGTAGTCATCATATTGAGTGGGAGGGACTTGCCCAACAGCGATGTAGACTACGACAGAGGTAGTGACAGAGATAGAGACAGTACAAAGATAGAGACAGAAATAGAGAAAGAGATAGCGACAGAGGCAAGGCTAGAAAGATAGAACAAATTAGAGATAGATACAGGGACAGTGACAAAGACAGAGATAGAGATAGACAGGGCTGAGGTACAGATAGAGAGGGAGTTATAGATTCAGAGATAGAGGCAAAGACAGAGATAAGGGACACAGAGGCAAAACAAAGATAGAGACAAAAATAGAAAAAGAGACAAAGAGAGGGATAGAAGTAGAGATAGACAGAGACAACGCTAGAGAAAGACAGAACCAGGGTGAGAGAGAGAATCAGTGACAAAGATAGAGATAGACAGAGACAAAGACAGAGAAAGGGACAAAGATAGAGAGAGATACACTTACCCTGATTCATGGATTATTGCGCCAAAAAAACGGGATTTGTGCGCTATTCTGCCCGCAAATTCCTGTTTAACAAATGGGGATTTGCGGGCAGAATAATCCATGAATCAGGGCCACTGCAGAGATAGAAACAAAGATAGAGATATGTACAAAGATAGAGAGGGATAGAAATAGTAATACTGAAAGAGAAGAGGACAGAGAAAGTCTTTATAGCTTAGAACTGTCTTGGTGTGGTTACCCTACACGCTGTCAAATTGAACACCTGGAGAGGAGATGCTAACTGATGAGAGTATGTGGCACCTGCGCAACACTGATGCAGACATTTACATCCTGTTTCTTTCCTGAAGAAAACTCAAGCAGAGTCGCAAGCTCAGCTGCAGAAATAGCAAAGAACACGATGCACGCAAGGAATAGAATCTCGAGCCCCAGGAGGGTTGCTGTTTTGAAATTCAGCACAGTTATCTACCAATGGTGTTTTAATGTAACAGAAAAAGTGTTTCATTACTAAGCTGTCATCATCTCCCTCCCTGTGATCTCCATAATTGCTTTTTCGTAATAATAGATACAGAGGCTGCAGCCCGAGAAGATATTCCTGTTTTTTGCCTCCAGGCATTGGTTGAAAGACTGAGCATTTATTCTGCATCATGACTTAGAAGATCAGAGATGGCAGAACAAGCATGTTTACATGATCTGCACCCCAACGCGCTTCATACAGCAAGCTACGTATGATTCAATGATGTAATCAAATGATGTGGCTGACTCTTTTACAGCATGACTTCAACATTATATGTTGAGAAAGGGTACACTGCTAACTCGAAAACCAAAACGTGCTTGTTGAATCTCCCTCCGTGTGAGACCCGCTTTAAGATGGAGAATGAATTGGAGCAGAATGGAAGAAGATCGAATGAAGAGGTGGCCAGCTCTGCCTGGATTTGAACTCCGCCTGGTCTTGAATGGACAGTCTGTCCTTCTCAGGTGCTGCCTTCATCACATGTGAAAGGTACATAAACCATGCTCAGCTCTGCCCATAGCAAATAAGCTTGAGATTGAGGGCAGGCTTTTAACGTGCGGCTCGCTAGTCTGATGCATGGCCGACTCCTTCCAGAAATATCCGGAGCACTGCGCCTTAGCGTGACGAAGGTCTTTGGAAGGGCTGATAGTCTGCACTTCACTCACTGCTGATTGACAGTGAGGAGACCTCCTCCCTTGCCCAACTATGTCTTTAATTGACTTGGGCTTTTTATGCATGCAAGCCTCTGCCATTTTGATCTGAATACAAGGCAACCACCAAATGTGTCTCGGTGGGAGGATAACGCCACAGACTGCTTGATGAATGTTGTGTTATTCATGGGAGGAGATCATTCTGCCAAGAAAGAGGAAGGATATACAGAAGTCCAGAAACAAATAAAGCACAAGAAATGTAGGATTAATGGAGTGTGCTGAAAAAAGAGCTAGGAGGGGAGAGGGATATTGCAGGAGTGTAGGAAAGACGCAATGCCAGTACTCTAGTATGGTGGCAGAAGGGGATTAGAGGGCTGAGGGCGGTGCAACGAAGTGTGTAAAGGAAAGCTTTGGTGGATGAGGTGTGATGTGCTATGTTAGGGGATGGGAATAACGAAGCACGAATGAGGTGGAGGGCGGGGATCCCAGAACAATGCAAGTGCATCATACAGAACACTATGGAGTTTGGAGGTGTACAGATGTAGGTAAGGGACCGGAGACGAGATCCAGGAACATACGGGGAGAATATCAGTGTCCTCCTGGATGATGGAATGAGAACCAACTTAGCCACCACGGCCAAATGACAATGCAATGCAGCAAATACAGAGGCCAGGAGGAATATTGCTGCATGCAATGGGGAGGCCCATTGAGCAAGGATCTATCCGCTGAAGGGGTTGGCAAGGGAGGAGGCAGGAAAGCTCCAACATTTTTTAACATAATCAGAGAGGAAAATGATTTGCATGCAAAGCCTCAAAGGCAAATATGCCAAATGAATATGCAGGACAAGGTGGGCATCACTTTAGACTCCCATATTCCTTGATCAGCTTTTTCTTTATTAGTGCTAACCATTTTATGTTGTAGGATTTCCCTTACTTTTGAGGAATTCGAGGGTGGAAAATGATCTGTATCGAGTATTGACGACTGTGGGAGCTGGGGCGGAAAAGTGCATTTGTTAGGGGGTTCATTAAACTTGATGTCACTGAGTTATCAGAATGATCAATTACTGTCAGCAATAAAGAAACATAAGAATTTCGGAAAAATTTAACAAAATCATAAACCTTATAGTCATCAGTTTAAGGTGGCAGTGTGAAGCAACATTTTAAAATCTTAAGAAAATAAATCAAGTGTGGCCAGCAAAGAATTATCCGTGATCCAAGCTTCATCATTCCTACGAAGACATAATGGGATCAGAGGCATCACCCAGGGCTCTTTGTGAGCATCAATTGCTATACCTATCTCGCTGCATGAAAATGTTGGAATAAAACAAGATGGCGCCTTCAGTGTTTCTCATCTAGTGGCTGACTGCGTCTCTAATCAGCTAATGTTTTTTGACATGTCACTCTGGTATAAAACAACTATTTATTTTTTCATTAAAAAACAATGGCCCATCATCTGGAGCAAATATCATGTTATGTCAAGTGTGAATTTTAGACGGTGTCTGTGAGATCTTACTTCTTTTGCCTTTCCTGTTGGTGAAATGACATTACTGCACAAATGCTATGTTGTGTAGACCAAGGGGACAGCGACGAGCATGAAAACCCTTTCTTATGTGGGTTCTAGGCATACATGGAATAAATAAACACTTCTTTTCTATATTGTGGTAATAGGGCAGTTCAAGTGAACCACGGAAGTGTGACATGTGTTTATGGGAGGATGCTGGCATTCATTAAAGAAGCTCATCCTCCTTGTGCCTTACATGGTTGAATAAGGTAGCTAGAGTTATGGCTTGATCTATGGCTAAAACATTAGCTTACCCTGCTTGATGGATGTGGGTTTCAACTTTATTTTCAACAGGAAACGTTCAAAAGAAGTGTTTTTCTCTTTCTTGGAACGAAACAACATGTCATTCCCAACTATTAGGAAGAAGGTGTAGAAGATGACAACATATATTGTTTAAATGCACTGCTTGACAGGGAGTAGATCTTTTTTTAAATAAACAATTTCCAGGAATTGCTAGATGGTCATCTAATAAACCTACAATAGCAGATTTGATTTAAACCATGTTGGCTCCTTTTGAAATGCTTACAGCTAGCAGGCTAGCTCTGGTCAATGCTCTCCCATTGGGAACAAGACAATGGGCCTCATTATAAGTTTGCCGGTCCGGGAACTACATTACCGGTAAGCTTGCTGGTACCGTAGTTCCCGGACCGGTAAACTACAAGTTGTGCTTGCGGGTGCCTTTCTGCCCTCCAGGTCTATCCTGGCGGGCAGAGCAGCACCCGCGAGTACAGCATGTCGGATGCACAGGCACCATTTATAACGGTGCCGGTGCGTTTTCCAACACAATAACGTTGTATTTATGTTTGCGGTCGCTGAAAAAGCGACCGCAAACATAAATACAACATTTTTAAAGCTGCGGTTTTATTTCTAAGTTTTCTGGGCTCCTCCAGCCCGGAAAACTTAGAAAAAAAACCGCAGCTAGTGCTTATTTTTTTTTTTTAAATAAATAGCACTTACCGAGATTCAGCTGCAGCTTTCCTGCTCTGGTCTCCGGTCCCCGTCCTCCGCGTACAGCACTAATGAAGGGAAAGCCACCCAGCGGTAGCTTTTGTTTACTACAGCTGGCTGGCTTTTCCTTCATTAGTGCTGCAAAAGCAAAAGCCAGCACAGGAGGGCATCGATTTCACAAAATGGATGCGCCCATGTGCTTGCTTTTGCGAATTTTGAGCTTGAATAGCTCAAAATTTTACATAGGAAGTTTTAAAAAAGAGAATGCTAGTATTTTTTTTTATGGTGCCTATCTATTTTTTAAATAAACATTTTTACAAGACCATGTCTTTAACTCCCACACTTCAGCAAGTCATTTTACAAAGCTAACTGATTGTGTGTAGACATGTCCAGTTGGGGATTTAAAGGTGCCCTTTGTACGTGCCCAGGGAAAGTGGAGTGGCATAGGCTAATTGCTCGCTTGTTATGGTCAGAAGCCAGGCTCAGTGGGCACATTGGGACTTTGACTGAAGACAGGGCTGATGGCACTGTTGTGAGCAAAGTGCCTACTGAGCATTGCTGCAGGCCATGCCCAATTGCTACATAGGATGTCTGGGAGTTGCCTGCAGCAGGTGTGAAGGCCATGCCCTGGTCATATTTATCAATAGGCTTGGCTGCAACCTGTGATGAGTGGCCACCTGGGTGTCTGGGTGAAGCCCAGGGCATGGCCATTCACTATGCACCAGGCAAAGTGGCCCATGGGTGTAACTGAAGCCATGCCCGGGGGGGGGGAGGCACATTAGCACATTGGGAGGAGTCTGGACAGGTGCTCCTTAAGTGCCACGGACGAGTATGCTCGTCCTTTTTGCATATACTTGCATAATAGCCTGGCAGTTAAAGGGGTGTTTGCGGAATGGGGAAAGAAGTGCCCCTGGCATGATGTTAATTGAGCATGGCCCCATGCCAACAAAATCAATGTTCATGCCCAGTGGGTACTGTAGGAAAGTTAGCATGTAAAATTATAAGGACATTATAAAAAAATACAGATAAAACTTTGGTTAAAAGAACATCATGGTTGTTTGTCTTACAAAATCTTGTGAACGTCTGGAAACATTTCGTTTAAAGGGACGCTATGGTTGCAGCGCAAAATAGCAGGAATTCACCAGTCATGGATCCTATAGAAACCACAACTTGGCCCCCACCATACTCGGTTCATGACGCCACACATGGCATCACAGATGACATCATATATAACATATGCAATGGTCTTCATTAGTAGATGGCCTGCTGCTTCCCAGTAGCTCCCTCAGCTCTGCTGCCTCTGCAGGAGGGGCTGCTTGACTCCAGCTCGGGGTTGAGCCACTGCTGCTGCCAATTTGCAATGCCGAAATTCAGTGTGTCTTGTGTATTTCCAAGTCTCTAAAGAGAGAAATAAATGAATTTGATCAATGCGCTGATCGTTATTTTGTGCCCTGGTTTTTGAGAATCCAACTGCAAGCAGAGCACATATACTGAAAAGCTCAGAGTGCAGATGCTGCTATGGCGAATCTTGCAGAAAATCCTGTTTACTCAGCTAACATTGAATAATCAAAAGTGTTTCCAGGTGAGGATATACAGGCAATTATGTGTATACTGACCACAGCCTAGCATTAACGGCTCAGCAGCACAAGAGAACATCCAAAGGTAAGACCTGTGTATGTTTCAGAACTGTTATAATTATGTGATGGGATGACAATGCAGCACTGGCAGTCCACATTTCTTTGTATCTGGAGAAGAAAGTGATCAGTGTAAAAAGAAATATTAAGGCATTTGCTTCTTGTATTTTTTTATCACTATGTTTTGCTAAAGTGATGTTGGTACGACCATCCCCAAGTATATAAGGCAGCGTGAGATCAATCCAATACTTTATGTGGTGCCCAAGATCACAACTTCATCATGTTTGAAAGACCCACTTATAGCTTTCACCTGTAACTTAGTGCTCAGTCTCATATATGTATGCAAGGGCAGCATAGATTTTTCTGAGGCATTTCAAGAATTAATTTACAAAGATCTTTTCATCATGAATAGCTTGTTTTTGGGAAAAATGCAACAAAAATCTGAGTGAGAACATGCATTTGTTTTGCATTGGTAAAATGTACTACTGCATATATGCCCAAAAGCTCCATGTTAATTTGAGAACTACTTATCCGTTCCTGTTTTTAATTAGCATTCTGGAGCGTGTAGCCCATTATTTATAATGGGAAAGCAAATACCCAGAATGTAAACAAAAGGGACTTAATGAGCAGCTCCAAAATTGCATGAGCTTGCTAGGCTGCATTCTGATGTTGCCTTCTGATGACAAGCATTGCCAAACCAACAGTTTTGGCTTTTTTGTAGGCATGGGCTATGCATTTTTCAGGCACTGCCATAATATTACTACCTGGCAATAAGAGGAGAACAGCTGAAAATGATGCAAATACCTACACTGGGAATATAATGGCCTGACGAGTGCCTATTTAATGCCTATACAAGAGCCACAATGTTTGGGTTTTCCAATGTTTGTTGGAACAGGAATTAAGTGCAAGGAACTGCTGCAAGGACACACAGACAAGTTACACATCAAGTGTCTAATGGTACACTTGATGAAGACAGTTGTATTACATCATGAGCTGGTTTATAGATCTAACTATGCCACTGCCTATCAGAATGCTGCTCAGAAAGCACAGAACTAGACTTTGCGATGCCAGGGGCGGGGGTAGGTTTTGGGCAGGGAGGGGAAAGTAGTCAGTGGGAATGACCAAAGGGACTACTATGGCCAAGGGTTTGTTAATATTCATACAAAACACCCAGAGAATATGTGTTCCTCCTTGCATCTCATCTCTCTCCTGTCTGCACTTCCCGCAACAATAGTTTTGGCTTATAAGCAGCACTTTCAGCACCGCCTAACAGCCAAAACTAAAAGCAGCCAATTTCTGAGCCGGTCCATAATCCGCCATGTCAGCTCTACAGTGCCTTGTCACAATACCTTTAACACACTGCAAACGGATTGCACAACTAAATATATGCATGTAACATGCAACTTCCCAAGTACTTACCGTAATGTGCAGAGGTAGTTTTAAACTTGTAGTTTAATATTAATTGCAGTGTTATTTTCTTCAGTTTTATAAGTGGTGCAATATGTGGTGCAATAATCTCACCTTTACATGGTGGTACCAAAATATGTTTTAAGAAGCCTTTTGAAGTAAGGTGATGGCAGGGGAATATAGGTTATGATAGCGGCATCTGAACATGCAAGGCTGTACTTTACATATGAGGACAATATTATTCACATGTGCCATTGACTGTCATTAGGTGTCATTACTGGATCATTTGATGCTACTGTTGGTATATTATGGCAGCATATTGACATGTAACACTGTACCTTTAATTTAGTGACTCTGACCGGTCTATAAAGCACTACCTAGTTAAAATTGTAATACAAGGGAGTGTGAAGATGCACTTAGAATGTGATACAGCACTTGGACATGTGTTGCTGTGACTTATTATGCCTATTATTGTGGCTTTGTCTGGCAAAGGATGGGATTACTTAAAAAACTAACGTTGCTCTTTACCTGTGATGGCTGCACATCGACATGAGATACTGTACCATACCTATGCTGAATGACCGCACTTTCCAAATGAGGCATTTATTAACATAAAATGGAAGCCATTTGATATTTAACACTGAACTTGGAATATTTTGGTATTACCTGGACCTATGAGGCACATTAGGATTAACCCTGGTATGGAAGGCTATAACTGATGATAAGTAGAGGTCAAAAGTCAAAAAGCCCTCTAACTGGTATTTGTCAGAAAAGAGACAACGCAGAGTGATCGTGGTATGTTAAATGCAGTGTAACCAGTTTACTGCAATATACTGTAGAAAAATCAAGATAAAAGCCAAGCTCTCACTCCAACATTCTCCAACGTTTGAACAGACAACAGGAGTCTATATAGTACAGATGAGTCATTGTGATGTCACATTTATGAAAACCTATCACTCCTGCTCATTGGCTCCCTCTACTAAGCTACATATGGAATGTATATGTGTACAACTAGGGATTGGACCCCTAAAAAGTGCTACCTCATCCTATCTGGAAATTAATTGGTAGGCCCTGAATTACTTCTACAGTAAAAAAGAAGACGTGTGCTAATCGGTTACAATGCGGTCACACTATCCATGAACTGGCTGCATGATGACACATTTATATGAGAGCGAGAGAGACAAGTGCATCACCTTATTTTAATTAAATCAAATAGACCATGTTTACCTCCCATGCCATGCTCAAGGCCTTGTTCGCAATCCGTGACCGCCATCCTACTTTTGACATACTTAAGAATAATTATTTTGCAAGTCATCCTGTTAAGAATTCATTGCAAGATTTTAGTTGTTTTTCTTTAGCCGCTTCTTGTGTCTTCCGTTCATGCCTAGCCAGGTGCAGAGTACATTAATCTGTCAACTCCTTCTGATTTCCTGGGATGTTATAAACTTGAAACGGTTTGCTGTGTCTTTGCAACTTGCTTTATCTGACAGCTGACCAAACACAATAATATCTTATTCTGCCATGTACACTTCCTGCAAAGGCTCAGCCTCGACATTCCTTTGGCTCTCCACCATCCAGCCGGCTACAGCATTTTCCCTGATTTGTTCAAGCGTGTTTAACTGGGCTTTTCTTAAAGTTGCAAAGCTGAATTCTCTGCTGGTGCAATTTTGAAAATGGCATCTTGTCACGTTATGTTTCTTCTGTAACACACATTTGCTCTGCATTTATTTGCTCCCTACCGAGGCCTGGTGCATGCCCGACACATGATTTTTCTACCTATGGTATGCTGCAACATGACCCTACCTATTATAGCCATGCTGCCCTACATGTGTAATGAGACCCTCTCTTGGTACACGCTTATCTGCCACCTAGTCTATTCTATTTTAAAAGTCACACTAATTGTGCAAGCTAATGCCTCCTCTGTCCCGCTTGTGTAGCGAAATGAATTATTCTTTGTGCCAGCTGCATTTCCAGGAGGATTTCAAGTGCATTTTCAAATTTGTTTTTTCTGATTTTATAATTCCGTGTTTTCTGGGGAAGGCAGGGGGACAACTGCTTTGTAGCCAACAATTGACCTATTACATTCCCCCTCTGGTCGAGTCATCAACCACACCTTCATTTTCTCTCATCATATTATAACCATCCTAGGGCAGCCACATTCTGGTGACCCCCCTCACGTTACCTCCCTGTGCTTGTATTTTATTGTACTGCATGTCATAAGCCAGCACTCGCCATTATTGTCACATTTCATCCAGTGCTCATTGTAGTTATAGGTATATTTTGGGCATGTAAACAATGCTCCAGGTTGTCTAGTTGGTGGCCCCAATGGGTACATGGGACAGTAAATTTCATCATCAGTTTGAGTGTACTGATGTACGGTGTCAGCCCCATTAACCATTACTGTCATTTGGAGTGCCTTCTTGCATTGGCTTATTGCTATTCTCAAGATGCATAAAGCCATTAGGACCAGTACCAAAATTTCCAACAGAATTTTGAATGCATCTGTCGGCCATGTAGGCATCCAGGACAATAGATAGCTGAACCAGCTATTGTCCTCAATGTCATTTACTTCCTTCTCCATTTTATCATGCAGCTCCTTCAAGGAGTTTATGGCCTCTGTCAAGGTCCCGTTCTCCTCATCTCCAGTTGGGTGGAAGCTGCACATAAGCTCTCATACCACAAGCCCAGTAATGGTCCATTAGTACAGCTGTGGCAACTTTCCTACCAGGCAAATCCATAATGCATTTGCAACCTTGTCACCAAGCTTTACTGAACCATTATTTCTAAAGCATAATGTTGGTGCTTGTAGTTTGGTTATGGGTAGTGGTCCTGCTTCATCTTCTACCCATGTTAAACATTTTTCAGTTTCTTTCCATACCTCATGGCACACTCTGTCCGCGTTTTTTATCACTTCTATTGGTGCAGTCCATACTGCCTCTGCTTTGCAACCTATCCTCCTGAGAAATATACTTTCCCTTTTATTTGTAATTGCTGTCTGTCGGCACAATGAGGTATGAAATTAAACTGGACATCTCTAATAATAATATTTGGTAATACACTACTTCAACATCTCCCCCTTTTGGACCTGATAGTATGTACTTCAGTACCTTACTTTTCATTCTTATTTCATTTTTATATTCTCTATCATATGTGCTTCTTTTACATAGTTGTCTACGTATGGGAATTCTGATCCTGTGACATACTGACCTACTTTATCATGGCCTATTGTCCTCTAGTCTGGCATACTGCAAGATGTACCAAGCAGTGTGCTCTGTACTCAGGTACTTCTTGAAGTATAAATACCCGAGAGGCTGTCATGGCGTAGGGAATAAGTGAGCAAACAAAACAGCTTTCCCTTGATCTCTCTCTCTCTCACCACCTCCTCCATTGACCTATACCATGCGTTTCATTCAATATTTATTTAATTATCAAAATACCTTCTCATGAAATACTCATCATCTGTAATACTTCTCTTAGCTCTTATTTTCTCTACAACTGTGTGGAATACCATTTCCAGCTCTAACTGGAAGCCTACTTGTTTTCTAACTTCTTCACCAACATTATGCCATAGGGACACATTCATTTTATCATAATCAATTTACATGTAATGTGAGATAAAATAAGCAATAAAATAACAAATGAGAAAGGAAAATTGTTTGTAGATGTGTCCTGCGGTGTACTGATCGGAGTGTTATGAATATATCTGGAATATAAGGATATGAAAACATTCGTACAGTTTGCTTAGTATAGGGCAGTAGTCAATTAGTATTTTTTCAAGTGAGTAAGGCGAGCTGTATATACTTTTTCAAAACATTTGGTAACCACATGAAATAACAATAGTAACGTATTTGATTGATGACTTTCAAACCACTTTCACTATTATGTGGTTCATTGAAAAATTAAAAATATAAAAATAGTGCTGATAAAAACATAAAAATATAAAAAATGTGGAAAATAACAATAGTCCCAATAGAAAATGTGAAGATAAAAGTAGGAAAAACAGTCCACTGTAGATATATGCTCTTGTAAAAAATAGCATTAAAAAAAATAGTCCCAATACAATGTGGTGATAGGAAAGTAGAGAAAATAGTCTGCTAAAGATGATTTGTTCCTATGAAAAATAGCATATAAAATAATCCCAATACACTGTTGGGGTAGGGAAGTAGAGAAAAATGTCTGTAAAAAGATGATTGTCCTTGTGAAAAATAGTATATAAAATAGTCCCAATATAATGTTGAGCTAGGAAGGTAGAGAAAATTGTCGTTATTGATGATCATCCTTGTGAAAGATAGTCCTTAGCAGCAGAAATACTTCAGCGTCAGTGTTCCTCAAGTGGTGCAATGTCATTTATATCAACTTTACTCTCAAGTTCCTTATTCTTTTTATCTTCTTTCTCAGCATGCACCTGAGCTCTTGTCCTGGGTCTGGTTTCGTTCTCTTCTCCCGCTGAATCCTGGTAGCTGGGCAGGGAGGCAGCACTCTTTTATCGTCTTTATGTTGGCTATGTTTATCTACAGAAAAAATAATTTAAAACGTTTTTTTTAAAAACGTTCACAACTGCAGTGGTATTTTATTTCGTCTTTTTCTGTGCCTTTAGCGATACCTCCCCGCCGTTCCTTTCCTGTCAAGAACCAAAAAAGAGAGGTGTTTAGTTCTGGACATCAACTAGTCATGTAACATGTTTACAAACACAGTCGCAGTGCCTTTTGGGCATCTGTCTGCGCGCGCATGTGCGAGGTAATGGGCTCATGCATCCTACAGCCTGTCACCAACTCATAAGGAGTCAGGTGCAATCTTGCTAATCTTGCTAACCTGTGATGCCCGAGAGTTTTGTGATTTTATATGTGTGAGATTTCTTCACTATATATAAAGCAGTTTTGCAAGGAGGTTCTGATGGCACTATCGCTCCCTGCTTAATGAGCAAATTTATTGTTGCATAAAATACCCTAATTTGCTTCTTTGGACATTTGGTTACTGCTTTACAGAGATGAAATTGCCCCTTTGTTTAATTTTATTTGTACTGCTTCAATTCCTTTTAACAACCCCAGAGCATGCAGACTGGTCATCCATAGTGTGCTGGGTACCCTTGCCAAATCTTTTTCCATAAATGATTGTACCCTTTTAGCTAGCATTATAAGTTGGGGCACCTCTGTATACCCTCTTTTCAATGTAATGCTTGTATGTATTCTTTTGCTGCCTGGAAAGATAAGCCTGGTGTACAGCATTTTATGCTGTCCTCTGTTAATGATATTGACATATTGAGTTTGGACATAGCATCTCTTCCCAATACGTTAACAGGTGTCTTCCGCGAATATAGGAATGGGATAGATACAGTCTATTCTCCTACTGTCACAGGATGTTGCTATCCCAGTGTTAACTAAGAAAGAAAGAGTCTGGTCACCTGTAGATACCTCCACCCTCTGTTCCTGTTCAGTGTCCGTTGTTGCTGATAGGATAGGGTATATCAAGCTATTCTGTGAGCTGTCCTATTGGGATACATGTTCAGTCCTGTCCCTGTAAAAGCCCCCCCAACCGCTGTCACTCCTCCTATCTGTGGTGTCTGTGGCAGAATATTGGTATGATATGATATGTCATTTATATTGCGCCTATACACAAGTGTTTCATCCCACTATGCCACTGCTTGCTGTGATTGTACTGCACTCTGGGGTTTCTGTGTCAATGTCTGCTGTGGTTGTTGTGGCACTGTGTTTGGCTGTATCTGTGGCCCTTGGGTATTTCTGCACCTGCTGTGCTTGTGTCTGATATGGTGAATATTGTGCGTAGTCATAGTACTCATAATTTTGCTGTGGTGCACCATGTGGTATTGGATACGCCTCCCCCCAGTTTGGCCCATACTGCATTGCACCTTGCTGCATTGCTCCTCTACTTCTACACACTCATGAACTGTGTCCTATTTTCCCACATGTCCAACATTCTGCTTAGGTTCCTAGAGGGCCTCCAAAGCGGTGATATAGGCCTATGCGAAACTGTGCCCATGCATTTGGAAGCTAGCTTCAACAGGATGAGGGGAGTGTGGACGCTGGCTTTAGATGTATAGTTCTGAGTGGGAGGAGAGAAGGCGCTGCCTATTTCTGAGCATGAGGGGCAGCGGTCTGTACCTGTAACTAGACAGGGTGGTAGATCACTGTACCTATTACTGCATAGGGCGGGAGCTGGCTGTACCAGCCACTCAACATGAGTAGGGGCTCACTCGACCTATTACAGGGAAGCAAAGGAGCAAGCAGTGCTTATTACCAGTCATGTATAGGATTTTGGGGTCGTATCTATTAATTACTAGAAATGAGAGGCTGAGCACGAGTCGGAGCTGGAGAGGTGTACACAACTGGCATCTAAACACTGGTTCCATAACAGGGAAGTTTGACTTTGCAATATTAAACATCAAGACTACAGGGTCATGTGGTTGAACTGTGCCTTGTAACTGCTAAGTTAAATGTAGTCCATGGTTGCATGCAAAAGAAATGAAAACGTTATAATACAGCTGTGTTATATAGTGCCTACAAACATATACAGGATGTGTGATGCCACTGAGAATGCTGTGAGAGAGATGAGAATGTTTGTGTAGGAGTGAGGTCACAGCGCAGGCAGTTGGAGAGAGATCTAAGCCGGAGTGGTGGGAGCCAGTGGACTCCTGGGTTTCTAGAAACTGGATTTACTTACAATATAGGAACGTAAGAGCAACTTACCAGAAGTATCCACGAAGCGTCCTTTATAACAAGCTCCTTGTATTACGGGAATGTGTGCTAGGTCCTCTTTTCTACATTGCAGGTCCATTCTGACATGACATCCAGTGGTGCCATTGGCATATTTTGAAAGGAAATGAGCACTACAGAACCAGGCCATCAGAACAACTTGCACAGAGATTTTTATGGCGCAGTAAGGTCAGAACTTTGATGTTCCCAGAGAGAATTCAGAAGCTGCTTACAATATGGCGCTCTTAACCCGTTCCAACGGTAAAGGCCCGGCAGCCCTAGTTAAATGCGGGAGCAAAGCAAAGTCTGCAATCAGCACCAGTCTGATGCCCCACTACCAGAAACAGTGGGGGAACACCCAAAAAATGGCTAGACAAGTGTGATCAGCAGACTGCAAACATGTGATTATAGTTTTTTCTCCACGTGTCCCTTATAAACCAATATCTCTCTTGTTGTCCCAGCAGAGCTACTAATGTAAAGCGGTTGGAAACTGGGCGCGTGAGGGGACTTTCCTTCTTTTTCTGCGTTCAAACTGAAAGAACTTAACAGTCAAAGATGCAGAAATAACAACTTGTTAAATTCTTTCATCGTCATCGCCAGAGCAGGTGCGCATAAGTGTCCTCTGCAATGGCAAACAGCCTCCCTGAAACAGGAAGCAGGGCGCGGGAGAGCGATTCAGTTCAACAAATCAGTTGCCTGGCAATCAAGTCTAGTACCTGATTCCGGTATACCAGAACCCCTTGCAAGGCTGTTAAAAAGGCCTCGATTGGAGTTCAACCTTCAAAAGAATACACTGTACACATTCTGTGAATCGTTAGGTCCTCTGCAGTTCATTGGTTAATAATAATGCTAAGGGCTATGTCTCACTCTGAAGTATCCTTCCTGCAGGCAGCACATTGCTAAAATAGCATTAAATAAATAAATAACAGGAAGCACATACCATATTCGGGAGTTTCTATGCGTGATTAGTGACAGGGGTCAGTTCTGCCAAACTCAATGGTTCTCATTTAAAAGCAGCAATGGATTAAAGGCTAAGTTAGCGCTGTCCATTTGGAAACGTAAGATTTAGAGGTCTGTGATTGGGTGCTCAGAGAGGGGAGCTATGTTACCTTTGGTATCCAATGCTGCGTGCTATTCTGGGTGTAATAAGATTGAAACGTGAAGGTAGGTCTTGGGGTGAAGTGCAGGTAAGGTAGCGCCTCAATGAGAACCCAACCCGAATGCAAGCTGGGAGCTATATAGAATGAATTTCCCATGTTACCTACCAATATAGAGCCATGCCTTTTGGCGACTAGAATGCACACACCTGACAACCTCCACAGAAAATGATGTAGAACTTGTGAAGATAGTACCACACACTCATCACTGGTCAGAAAATGAACATAATGAGGTGTGAAGTAACTGAGGGGTACAAAAGGCCCCGTGCTGTCACGCCGGATGATTAGTTTTGGTCTGAAGGGGGGCCATCACGCTGCTGCTTGGCAGCTGATTGTAATCAGCCTGTATTAGCTGTCACTAGAGGGTCTCCAGCAACACCAGGAATCTTAGCACGAGCCAAAGTCATCAAGTTAACTAAAGGGGGGAAAAGCCCTCACAAGATGCACTATAAAAGTGGCCTCGCCATCTACGCATTGGGGCAATTAATACAAAGATGAATTTGCCTGTGCAACTGGTGGTAAGCTCCGATGGTGGCTACGGCCACCCATAGAATCCCACCTGCACCTGACACACTTTGCAAGTGAAATGCCTTCAAGCAAATATAATTAAACAACGGATGTGTGCCTGTAGATTTGCCAGGTCCCAAATCTGTCTCCTGCCCGCTGCGAATGTTGCCAATAATGTACACGTCCAGGTCCTTTGCTTTTTTGGTGACTTATGTTGTGGCATTTGCATCTGTAGGTGTGTCCATCATTTGAATTGCACAGCTCTGGAGGCCCCTACGGAGACACCCATTCTGCATACACAATGCAGATTATACACAATGCAGATTAGGTGTTAAAGATGGTACATCGCATTTGGACTGCTTGCAAATGGTCCTTTTCTGTGTTTTTTCTTTTTCAGTTTGTTTGTTTCTTTGTTTGTTTATTTATTTATATGGCGCACCGGACCAGAAGGTATGAGGGCGCAAGCATTACAAGAATATTCTCCACTTAGTTACAATACTATACAATTATTTACATTATTATGCATAGTGAGTAGATAGTCAGTAAAGGGCAGTTTACAGATTTCCTTTCTGGCTGCCAAGCCACCAACAAAAAAAAGTCTTACTGAATTAGGCTCACAACATGAGAAGCTAAAGCCAAGTGGCTGAGCCTATATTGGTAGGGATTTTTGAAGGGACTTTGGCCCTTATTCACAAAGCGTTTTCCAATGGGGTTTTTCCATTTTAAAACGATTTTTTGAATTAGGCGCTTTGTAGTTTGTTACTGCTACTTGTGTTAAGAGCTTTTTCCCAAATAGAGGCTTAATGACGCATAAACTCACCCGTGTTTAAATGTTCTTATACTATGGAATAACAGGCCTTGCGTGTTTTGTTTTATTTGATGCACCGCGACGAGCCACTAACAGTGTAACCTCACACATTCACTCAATGTATGTCTATCAATACATAATTCTGCGTTGGATTGTAGTTTTGCTTCTCTTTATCAGCAGGGCACAGAAACCCAGAGGCTGACAAAGGCATCGCGTCCATTGATTGGCTTCCAAGATTCTTCCGCTCTTTACATCTCGCGGGACTTCACAGTACCAGGAACACAGCCCACAGCAAGCGGCGAAGCGGCAGTCATTCATCACTGCTCTTTGCAAGCGATAATGCACGCCCCAGCAACCTAAGTGGAAGTGAAATAGCAGCACAGCCTTGCAATATTAAGAGATAAATGTACACACTGCGGGAAGTCAGCCCGATTGCTTCCATGCGCAAATTAGTGCCACAGACTAGAGTTCTCGGATGTTCTGGTGCTGCTTTGTGAACCTCTGGATACCCCTTGATCTCCATAAAGTAAACTCTGGAGCATGTGACTGGATCATGCATTGTTCCCGCCTAAAATGTATAATGGTTTCAGTCAATGTTTTATGCAGGTGCTTCTTCTCTCATTCGTATGTGGTGGGAGTTCCAGAACCATTTGGGTCTCATTGCGAGGTCTACGGTTCAGTAAAAATGGCGGATCGGCACCATCATTTTTACTGGACCGAGGAAACCCGAGTTTGCCAGTGGGGGCTTTGATCTACCGGCATTCCTGACCTGCCAGTAGATCAGGCCCGTACTAAAAAAAGAAATGCCGGAATCACCAGCACCAGTACTACTGGTGCCGGTCATTCTGGCAATCCCATCCCATGGAGTCCTATCGGACTCAATGCAATGGGAACTTACCGCTGTCTCTGCCACCCATAGTATCCCAGTAATACCGGGATATCAGGCGGCAGAGACAGTAGGGCCAGTTTCCCAGTATCTGGTGGGATACCGGGAAACTTGTTATGAGCCTGTGCATTTACAGCTGAAACGGATAGCTAACCCAACTCCTTGCCCATGGATGCAGATAATATGACATTTGCAGAGGCAATCCCAGTTGAACCATGTGTCCTGCATATGCGGATGTGAGCAGAAAAAGTGAATCCCAACAATTCAAATTTACCAGTCTACTGGTGATTATAAGGGATTGTTAAACTGTGCATCCTGGAGACATCAATAACCTGGATTGTCTTTACCAAATTCATTGCTTCTCAGTCTCTCAACCTTGGAAGGAGGAAAGGCTGACTTTGCCATCAAAATATCCAAAGCATTGGCCATCGGCCTATCTAACATTTGGAAGCCAGCATTCCCAGTACCAATGGTACCTAAGCATTACTACTGAAGTACTGCTAAATCCTTTGTCCTTTCTGGGCATAACTTCTGTGCAAGCCTAAGTTCTTAAGCAACCAGTGGATCAATATAATAATGAATGCCTTACAAATTGCCTTTACCTTACAAGCTTTGTATTATGATATAATATCATTCGGTTTTTTACTGCGCTTCACTGCCATTTGCATGGTGTCTTGGTGCTCTGGAAAGGGGGCTAGGTTTGGTTAGTGCGGGGGACTGCAATATGTGGCTCTCTAGAGTATTTGAACTACGGCTCCCACGATCCTTCACCATTGCCCATTCTGGTTAGGGCTGATGAGAGTTGTAGTCTAAAACATCTTAGAGCCAAGGTGTGCAAACCCCATGGTTAGTGAGTAAAGAGAGAAAATGCACAACGGTCTTGCTTGTGTATTGCTGTGTGGAGTTTAGAAGTATTCAGGTACTGCGTATGGGTCTGTTTCTAGGCGGCCTGCGTTGAGAGTACTTGTAGTACCTGTGTCCAAAAATGGAAAAGAGAGCAGACTGGCCAACCTTTAAAAATATATAAATGCGAAGATCTGATACACATATTTTTTGATCTGGGCAAATCAAACTGAGGATTGATACGTTGGAAAGCAGCTTCTGGTGATGGGTCTTTGGATCCTATCCAGGTACCCACTTACTTATGCTCAATTTAGAAGTGAGATTGCAAGGTATACATTTCAAATCCTTATTTTGGTTAAAACTTTTCCATTATCGTCCAAATCACACTGAAAATCATCGCAAGCATATACATATCTTCCCTGGTGACTTCATCAACGGGAGTCAGATTAGAATTGAGGGTAGTCACTATGAACAGCTTCTGAAAATTGAGCTTTTCCTACAAAGTTGGGCAGTTTCACCTCTTCCTACATTTGACTACATCATTCTAATGCTTCAATATTCTACCCTATTAGCTCAATTAGAATGTAGACTACTTCACGCCATGAATCTAAGGAAGAAGAGTAACCGATACTGTGTCCTCACTTCGCTGGTTCTCGACGGAAGGCTTTAAGGCCATGCATTCACTCCTCTTTCCCAGCTGCCATTTTATCCGACTCCTCAGTGTGTATTCAACCTTGAGTGCTTGGGTTTGAAAAGAAAACAATGCAGCAAATTAAATGAATACAGTTTAGATTTAATGAAAGCACAGCATAGACGTTTCCTCTGTCTTAGTATTAAAACCTATATGACCACAAAAGAAATACTTTTTGGAATACCGAGGGGGATGGGCTGGCTCTCTTACAGGGGTTTCTATGGCTTTTTTTGAGTTTGTCTCCTGAAGCGCTGCAAAAAAGAAAGATTTCTTCTCAGGCTTAGCTGACCCAAACCGGTGTCTGCGTCTGATTTATGCATTGTGTGCACCCTGTATGTAGCTTTTTGTGAATTCTTTTATTCTCTGTTTTTTTGCAGGTGCGTCATAAAGCCGTTATTTACAAGCTTCATTAGCAGTCTGTTTTTCTCTTCTGATGCCTTGTGTACACATCGTACACTGATTTTAGTGTTCAAGAAGGAATATAAATACTTCTAGATTTCTGTTTGACAGGGAAATAAACATGCCGAGGAACCTAAATATTCGATTCTTAAAGACACCACACCTTAGGCACATTGAATAAAGAAAAATGAATTAAGAAGCTCAGGCCATCTGAAGTCTTTATGAAAGGAGCGTACTCCTCTCTTGTTTAAAACACTATCAAATGAGTGAAAAGTCAGCGAGCGGTGGAGGGGGCGGAGCAATATTGCGAAAACAATCCTAATCATGTGCTTCCGTGGGCACTGGACCACTCTACAGTTGGAAGAACAAAAGGTGGGCCATTTAACTTAAAAAACTGAAGCTCTCTTTAACACTTCACTATATCACAGACAGTGTATGTTAATGTTAAAGGTTAAAGATCATTTGTACCGTGCACTGGCGGATCTGAAAGGTAAGAGTGTGGGGGGTGGGTTATTAGGGCATATTGAGAAGAGCTACAGTGTGAGTTGTGATGTCCTGTTGACAGCTTCAGTTCAGTTTGCACCTTTCGCTGAGTTTGGGTGCAATTTACGGCTTGTGTCTGCTGTTGTGCAGGACTATGTGTGGTTGGTTTGTTGTTGCAGTGTGGTGAAGTGTGTGCAGGCTACTCTGCAGAGAGGAGGTTGTGTCTGTTTTGTGTTTGAAAGGTGCATGTAGAGCCTGAAGTTTTAGGGTTAGCTTAGTGGGGCTTTTTCTTACCTCGTCGTTTCGGACTTCTGTGCTCAGCGTCTCTGTCCGTGCTGTCTGCTGGGAGTTTTGTAGCGGTTCATGCACCAGGTTCTGTGCACGGTGGTGGCTTTCCTATGTAATTATCTAGTGGTTTGTGGCGCATGTGGTTGTGACGGCCTTCCCCCACCACACTGTAGAGAAGGCTAGGTTGAGGGTTTGCTCTTAGTTTGCAAAGGATGCACCTACCATTGCTTGGGCTGGGCCTCCACCCTCTGCGGACCAGGAGCACTGAGGCCTTCTGTGGTGTCAATCATTGCATAGTGCTCCCCTCTCTGCAGCTAGGGCCATACAGTTCCTGTCCATTGGGCGGTGTCTAGAGTAAGGTAATGAAGGCAGTGTTTCTTTCCTGGGCTCCCTCCCTGGGTTGATCCTTCCCTGGGTGATGTTTAGAGTGGGAGGTATTTTGTGGAGTGGCTCTTTCCTGGGCTCCCTCCCTAGCTTGTTCCTTCCATGTATGCTTGTTGAGGTGTGTTCTGTTTCCGGTGGAGTCTTTATGTTAGCTAGTCGTTCCGGTCTGATTCTGGGGTGAAGAGCCACGTTTCTAGTAGTTTCATGAATTTTAGGTGATCCTTTGTATTGCATATTTCTTTTGGGAGGGCATTCCAAGTTTTTGCTGCCAGGTGGGAGAATGACGACTCTCCAAGTTTTTTTCTTGTGTATGGTTTGGTTAGCATTGGGGTGATGTGGTCCCTTCGTGGCAGTCAGAGGAGTCTGGCTGCTGCATTTTGGATTTGCTGCAGTTATTTTAGTAGGCGTTCCGGCATTCCAATGTATAGGCTGTTGGCCTAGTCTATTCTTGACATGGTAAGGGAGATGATGATAAGTGTTTTATGGGTAAAGGAGAGGGACAGTAGGATCCTTTTTACCGTGTGCATTTCTTGATTATTGTGTTTACTTGTGCTTCTAGAGTTACTTCGTTGTCGATCAGAACTCCAAGGTTTTTTACTGTTGTCAATGGCGTCAGTGCTGTTCCTAGTTCTGTGGGCCATGGGATGTAGTGGTTGTTTTCCTGGTTTTTGGGTATAACCATTATTTCAGTTTTGTCTGAGTTGGAGACTGTTTGTGTTAATCCATTCATGGAGTTCTTGTGGGCAGTTTTCCAGCATTGTGTTTTCTTATTGTGCGTCTTCTGTTTTGTAGATGAATTGTGTGTTGTTTGCGTAGATGTAGCATGCAAAGTCGTGTTGTTTAATGAGCTTGATTAATGGAATCAGGTAGATATTGAAGAGCAGCATGGATAGGGATGATCCTTGTGGCACTCCACAGTTGGTTTCCCTTGGAGTGGATTTACATTTTTTAATCCAGATGGTTTCCAGTCTCTCGGTTAGGAATGATTTAATCCAGACTAGGGTTAAATCAGAAATTCCTATTTCTTCTAGTCTCTTGATAAGAATGTTGTGGTTGACTGTGCCGAATGCCGCAGAAAGGTCCAGTAGTATCAGAGCTGAGTTTGTGTTAGAGTCAACATTTGTCTTTAAATCATCCCAGACTGAGAGAAGTGCTGTCTCCACGTTGCCTGCCATGTGCTTGAGGAGTGGTTTCATGTATGCCGATTTGAATAATTGCAGTAATTGTCCTGTTGCGAGTGATAGGTTTTTTCCTCCATTCTAGTTCCTGCTTTTTCTTTTTTCTTTTCATGGAGCTGTGGAGGGGGTGAACCATTTTTCCATTTCTCTCTTGCGCATTGGGGTGAAAGGGTTTTCCTGGGAGATGTTGTCGATTGTTCGGTAATCCATTTATGAAGTAGGTCTGTTTTTCCATTGAGGTCGGCTTTGTCTAGATTAGTGATTGTTGGTTTTGTGAGTTCAAGTTGTTCTATTAAGTTGCTGTCTTTTATAGTTTTCAGGTTTCTTTTTATAACAGTCAGAAGTTTTATGGGCTGGTCAGTTGCTTTGATGCGTAGCCTGATTCCAAAAGGAATAATGAGGTGGTCGCTCCAGAGAATTTGTATTGGTGTTGCAGTGGTGATAAGGTTTTTGTTGGCTTAAGATTGCATTGAGCGTGTGTCCCGCTTTGTGTGTTGCTACTTTAACCAATTGATGTAATTTCATTGGGGGTCATTACGAGGTTGGAGGTAATGGAAAAACAATGCCGGTAAAGGATTACCGGCATCGCATACCGCTCCGGGCTATTCCGACCTAAGAACGCGGTATTAGAGGCACCGCTAATAATGGTGCTGCTAATATCGGCAAGGGCTGGGGCACACGGGCCTTCAGGCTGGCAATACCAGGATGCCGCTAACAGGAGGACATCACAAGTTAGGCGGACATGCAAATACCGGCATCATGAGGGCGCTAATAGGGGATACTGGCATGCCGGCAATACCGGCATCGTAAAGCACCCGTAAACTGCTATGTGTAGTGTTCCCAACTGCCACAGGTGCACACAATCAGCAAAGGTGGAGGCAATGGAGTCTGGGCCAGCACAAAAGGAGCACACCCACACACCACATGCCTTCCCACACCAAAATGATTCCACCAGCAGTTGCAATACTGGGGCTGGAGGGCATGCTTGCATTGCCACACCAGCAACAACAACAACAACAGCAGGCACCACAGAGGAGACGCAGGAGGAGAAGGAGGGTGAGACAGGCCCAGCATGTCCCAACAGTGCAGCCAGTGGTACCACGCTGGCAGCCCCCAATCCCTCACATCAGAGCCAGTCCAATCAACCTAACCCCTGAGCAGATCCCCACCCTGTACCGTCTGGACCAGGACACCATCACCACCATCGTGGACATGATACACAACGACATTGTCAGCCTCATTGAAATACGCACCGCCATCCCCCCTCTACTGAAGGTAGTGTCGGTGCTCCACTTCCTTGCCACAGGCACCTACCAGCACACAGTGGGGCACATACATGGCATATCACAACCCTTATTTTCTCGCATTCTAAACTAATTGCTGGATGCCCTCCTGAAGCACACAAGGGACTACATATCCCTACCACGGACTCCCCAGGAGATTTTTGATACAAAAGTTGGCTTCCATGCACTGGCAGCCATGCCAAATTGGATAGGTGCCCTCGACTGCACCCACGTGGAGTTGGTGGTCCCGCATGTCATGGAGGTGGTGTACCACAACCACAAGCAATACCACTCCATCAATGTGCAGATGGTGTGTGACGCCAGCAAGATCATCACACATTGTTGTGCCCAATATCCCGGATCAAGTCATGACTCAACGGTCCTGCGGAACTCCACGCTACCACGCTACATGGAACGACATGCAGGACGAGGTGCCTGGCTGCTTGGCAAGTTGCATGACAGGCACATGGCAGTGAAAAGGGGGGATAGATGCACACACCACCATGGTGTTATTGTAGATGTGACAGCACGATGTGCACATCACAAAACACTGTGCCCTAAAGCATCCCAAACTGAACATGACAACCAAATCCCATAGGAATGAAGTCAGGTGGACACCTATCACAACATGCCAAACTTAAAACCCCCCCATATCCCACAACAGTTGCACCACCCATCCTCGTACCTTACCCTCCGTAACACCATCCAGCAACATGCTGTGAATATTCACTATGTAGCTGTCTTCAGAAAATCACCATACAGGACAAGCATCCATGGGAGTACACTAAACAAAACCACCAAGGGAATCCACTGCCTGTCACAGGGCCGCCACCACCACAGGAGTGCAGCATGTCACCATGGGAATAATCAGCGCTGAATGGCAAATAATGCAGAGAGTACTGCCAATGCTGGCAGTTGGTAAATCATCCAGAACACTACACATCACATTTTCGACACAAACACAGCGGTATGCGGACACAATGCATGAGCAACATCAAGGCAGTGTACACCGTGTATCATTTTGAAGATGCAACACACACCATAAATCCATGGCACAGAACACATTGAGGGCATGAGAAATGTGTGCATACAACCAGGGACATGTGCATGTGACCATCAACTCTCAATAGGCATGTGTGACAAGTACAGCTGTCCATCATGAATCGACTAACATATACCTTTAATTTCCTCTCATGCAGGTGATAGTGGCTATCCTTTGAAGCTGTGGCTCCTCACCCCTGTCTGAAATCTGCAGAACAGGCACGAGGAGGACTACAATCGTTCACATACCCGTACCCGTGTGGTCAACGAGCAGACCTTTGGCTTGTTGAAGGCACGGTTTTGCTGCCTTAGCCGGTCGGGTGGGGCACTCCTCTACAGGCATGAGAAGGTGTCCAAAATCATCATGGCATGTGTCATGCTGCACAACATGTGTATCCGATGGAACATGCCCCTGCCCCCTGACATTGAAATGCAACCACCTGGTGATGATGAAGGGGATGAAGAAGATGTGGGCGCACATCATTGCGGTGCCGATGCACAGGAGGGACGTGCTGTGCGTCAGTCAGTGATTGCACAATATTTCTAACACACATGGGTGCAGTGAGTGACATGAAAGTGGGACAGAGGGCACTGGGTGTGGGAGTACATGTACACTACGCACTGTATATCAATAAATGACACATATGCAATAAGGAATGTCCACACAAGAATTTTCTTTTCACACAACGGGTGTATTAATCTGCCCAGAAAAATGTAAGTGCTCTATCCCTCCACCCCACACAACCTCTCCCCTCTCCCCCTCCCCCTACAATTCCCCCACACACCCTCTCCCTCCTCCCCCTCCTCCCACAACTCCCCCACACACCCTCTCCCCCTCTCCCCACAACTCCCCCACACACCCTCCTCCCCCTCCCCCTACCCCCACAACTCCACCACACATGGTGTCCAAGCAAATGCTTCCTGTGTCTGTGTGTCTATTGCCTTAATCAGGCTGCCCCGTCTACATCCTTCCACTTCCTGCACCTGGTGGCGGCATGTCTGAGCGGTGCAAGGTGGGCGCTGACCAGCGTAGAGGGCTGGTTTGGGTGGAGCTGGAAGAAGAAGGGGTGGCCGTTTGCTCCAGTCTGGGGGCCAGAGGTTCAGTCTCCATGCAATCGGCAATGGGTGAGAGGACCTGCCTCAGTGCAGACACCTCCTCGCACAGTCTTGTGGTGCTTAATTCTATGGCCTGTCTCAGGGAAGCAGCGTTGTCGCGCCCCTCCTGCCTTGCCTGGGCATTGTCTGCGACAAACTGTCTCACTAGGGCTGTGAGCTCCTCCTGGCGCTGCACTGCATGTCCTGTCTGCTGCACCCCCACCTGTACACCAGTGGAGGTGGAGGGTGCTTTTGTGACGTCACCAAAAACATGTGGGTCCACTGTGGGACTCATGCTCCCTTGTACGGCCTCCCCTCCAGACTGCTCCGGTGTGGTGTTGTGATAGTAGTCAGGTGTGACCTGGGGGGATGGGGCAGGACTGGGTGTTGCAGGAAGGTTCGAGGAGTCGTCCTCGACAGGTACACACACCTGGCCCTGCACATCATCACCTGTCTGGGGTGCTGTAGCTGCTGCCTCCCCAACAGAGCTGCTCTCTGCTCACTGTGCCCCATCGCCCACTGTCTCCTGTACAGGAGTCACAGGTGTTGTGCACACTGCAGCAATGGGCCTTGGCAGCACCAGGGCTGTGGCATACTGTACTGTTTGCCCCTTGAGTGGCTGTCGTGGCTTGGCTGGGCCTTTCGAAGTGGAAGGCCTGTTGCCTTCTTCCCTGGCCCTCTTCTGGGGTGTGGATGCCTGCGGGAGTGATTCCCGGGCCTCGCTGTCAGGATCTGAGCCTGTGGGGGACCAAGAGAGGGACGGCATAAGTGATGGTTTGACAAGCTTCATGCATACATTGGTATTGTTGATCTTCTACACATTAGAGGGGATTAGGTAGTGGAGTTTTGATGATCATCTTGCTTGCTATATGGGTGGAGCATGCAGGCATCCTCAGGGCCACTCATGTTGGAGCTGGCGTATGCTATGTGACATGCATTTCGGCTGTGGACTGCGTGCAGTGTGAGTTAAGCCATTTTCATATTTGTGTGGTGTGTGTCAGGTATGGCATTGCCATGCTGCATGCATGGGCATGTGTCTGTGCTGCGGACGGCATCTAGGCAGGGATGTGTCAAATGTATATGTATTGGGCCATTCATTGCCTCTTTGGACAGACTAATTGGTGGACTATCATCATGCTTAGCATTGCAGTGTTTTCTTAGGACACTCACCTCCATCCGCTGATGACGTGGCGCCACGTTCTATGTCGCCCACACCTTTGAAGGCCTCAATGTCAATCGTGTTGGCTCAGATCTCCTCCCACCGGCTAAGCTTGATCGGTGAGCTCGGTCCACCTCCAGTAGCCATGGCCTGCCTTCGGTTTGCGGCCAGGATGTTCCTGACTCACAGGCGCAGGTCGTCCCATCTCTTCCGAACATCCTTTATTGTGCAGGGGTTATTGCCTATGGCGCTGACTGTTTGGGCAACAAGTTGCCAGATTTCTTTTTTCTTTATCACTGCCTCTCTCTTGAGGCTGTTTGCGAAAACAACCTCAGCATTGTCAGCAAAGGTCACAGCCAGCATTGTTAGTTCATCCTCATTAAAGCGCTCTTTGTGCTGGCGGAAGGTGCCTTTTTTTACTGCCTTGGGAATGATTTTGTTGTGGAAGGTTGATGTCTGTAGTCAGCAATATGCTCCAGGTCCTGTGTGCTGAGGATGGCAATGGATTGTGTTTTTTCAAGATGGCTGCTGCGCTCTTTCCCGTTCCTGTGCGATGACGCTACTTCCGGTTCCGCGTATTTACGGGCACCGCTATTAGCAGTCCACACTGATAGCGGTGCCCGCTAATGCCGTTTCCATTGATGCCGGTAGTGTTGTCTGCGCTTTCCATGATGCCGCTAAGGGCCATTTTATGGACTTTAGCGGCATGCCGGTAATGTCGTTACCGGCATGGCACAAAGCTTGTGCACGCGAACTCGTAATAGCCCTCTATTAGTGGTCTCTTTACTACATGGACACAGTATTTGCTCCATGCCGGTAAGGACTGTTAGTTACCTCCAACCTCGTAAAGACCCATTCGCCCTCAATGCGACCCTGGCGTTAACCAATGGCACTATTAGCGCCATGGTTAACACCGGTAATTTACCGGATCCGCCATGGTGACATGGGGAATTACCGCCCCGCCATTCCAAGGTTGGCGGGGCGGTAATTCCCCATTTACCATTGGCCCTTCCCCATTTTTGCCCCATAGGGCTCAATGGGAATGGGGAAGGCGGTAATTACGGTACCGCAAAATGCGGTACCGTAATCACCTTCAAGGTCCCTTTGCGGGTCCTTACCTTAACGGCTGGTACAGACCAGCCGTTAAGGTCGGCACCCGCGAAGGGACCTCGTAATCAGGCGTTAAGGGATTACCGGTACCGGTAATCCCTTAACGCCAGGGTCGTAATGAGGGCCATTGTCTTCATTTGTTCGACTAGTGATTTTTGCGAGTTTGTGTTTTCTTCTTCAAACCAAATTTTGAAGTTTCCAAGGATTATCAGTTGTTCATTAGGTTGGTGATGGTGTCAACGAATGTTAGGTCAGATGTTGATGTTTGTTTTGGAGTTCACTGTCAGGTGAAGGATTAGGGATTTGCTGTTTTTGATGTTAAGTGGTTTGTCAGCTTTAATTTTCAGTTGCTCCATGTATGCTTTTGCAAGCCTTTCTCTTTTTTTATTTTGTGTTTATCTGAGAGCACTTGAAGTTGTGAGGAAGGCAGCTGTCTAGCGTGATTTTGCCATGTTTCTGTGTTGAATAGGATGTCGATATTGCCATCACACAGTAGATCGTAGATCTCTGTGGCATGTTTGGACCATGATCTTGCGTTTATTAGTTTGCAGTGCATGTTTTCAGCGTATTGTGGTTTAATTTTTTATATCGACTTTGTCTCAAAGTTGTCACATTGGTCAGCTTCCAGGAAGTGATGGATGTTCAGTGCAATCTGTTTTGTCGTCCAGTAGGTCTGATAGATTAATTATTGGGTATCTGTTTTCTTCTCGTTCCTCTTTTACATTTTGTTGTAGTTGATGGAGGTGTCCTCGTGTTTTTGTGATATATGGGGTGAGGGCATTGATTTTGTTATTCTTCCTTCTCAGTGTTTCTCTTCTTTTCTTACATGGTTCCAGTATATTGTTGGTGCGTCTGGGGACATTGATGGTGTTGAGATGTTCTACTGGGCGGTCAGTTGTGAAGTACAGTGATAGGTATAGAGATTTTGCTCTTCTTGTTACGTTTGTTCTGATGCCCACCGTGTTTGAGGGGTGTGTTCTGTATTTGTGTCTATGCCTACTGAATGAGAGACTTGGTGTGTTGCCATTTGGTTTATTCTTTGTCCCGTCTTTCTTTGTCGTCATCCTGTTCTGTGTCGAGGCATGTTGTGGTCCTTTGGGGCAGGTGCATGCACATTGTACTGCACTAATACCGACAGTATATACATACCTAATATGTATACATAACTAAATAATTTTACTGCAGACAGTAATGCCAAATCCCAGCTCCCAGTGGTGGGCACATACCCGTTGGTGAGGCAGCCATGTCCTTTTGCCTCCTCAAGCACAGTAACTTTATAATTGTTCTCTTTATCTTCTGGCCCCAGGAACCAGCAAACGTCTGCTCTTTGCACTCCTCTGATGCTGTAAATAGTCCCTGCTGAGACCCAGATTAAGGTGCTGCTTCCAAGATGAGGCCCTTGCCTTTCAAGGTTCCGCAGTCTTCATCACAGGGGCCTGCAATCCCTTTGTGCATTGGGCACTCAGTTTTCAGGGACGGCACCACCATCACTGCCATGGCTGGGAACGATTCATTCTGAGTGTGGCACACCATGCCCAGGGGGGCACTGCCATCACCAGAGCTTACCCAGGCACACAATTCTCAGCACTGCGTGCCATTGCCTCAGTGGGAAACCACATACTCCATCACCTCTGCCGGACCCATTTTCTCAATGTGGTGAACAGGGGAACTGGGGTGCTCCTTGTACCTGAACACCAGCCTCTTCACCCATTTCAGCACACACAGTGTGGGCTTCTCCTGCTAAAGCCCACCACGGATAGCGATGTGGCAGGCTGTCCTTGCATCGCCATGTTGTTAATTTCTCCCTGGCTGCAGGCATGCCAGGGGTTGTCTTTTGGGCTGGCCCCCAACAGGGACCCGTGTGTGCCTACTAGCCCTACTAGCCCTTCAGGCCACGTCTTCACCACCACCCCACATATGCGGGCCGGGTTTAGGATGCCATACTCATGGACCTGTCCCACCTGATCTCAGGTCTTCTGTTCCACATCAAGCCCCAGAGAGACTCAATTATTTTCTTCCTTCCCCTTCCTCTTCCCTGTCTCTCCCTCAACTGTTATTTCCTGTGGTTCTCTTTTTCTCCCAATGTTCCCTTCATGAAGGCACAGTAAATGGTCCTCGACAGGAAGAACCTATCCAATTTTCTCTGAATTTGAAGCATACCCTTTGAAAAGGGATAATGGCATAGTCCTCAACAAAGTAAGTGTTACATGTAAGTGTAGCAAACACTACTAAACTAACTGGATGTCTGTGACGCTTACTTTTTCCCCCATAGGAGTTAGGAAGGCATTTAACCCCATACCTAGCTGGACCCTAATTAGGCCAGGGGTTACATTACAGTTTAGAACAAAGCCAAATTTAAGCCTGAAAAAAAATGTGTAAATCACTCCCTATTTTCGTTGGACGAATTAATATTATGAGTTTCAATTTTAATGAGTTCCCTGGAACTCCTGGTAAGCCAATCGGATCAGTGGAACGCGGGCTGGAATAGAAGATTCCAGCCTACATTCCATCTGACCATTTGCTTTCTTTGGTGTTGCATACAAACAGAGCAGTGAGCGGGGCACACAAGCACCTTCAGAGCAAGACATCACAGAGAATGAATGAGCAATAGAATGCTCATGGAAACATGGTGAGGGGGTGGGCGGTGGCCATGTTGGAAGTAGCAGTAGCCAATACATTGGTTTGAATTGGCTATTGCTACTTCCAACATTGCCGCCCCCTCCCACTCGCCATGTTTCCATGAGCATTCTAGTGCTCATTCATTCTCCATCATGCCTTGCTCTGAAGGTGCTTGTGTGCCCCATACACTGCACTGTTTGTAAGTACGCTTTTTGCCTTTTTTTCCGTATTCTTTTTTCCTATGTCGGGAATGCGTGCTAATGGTCTTATGTAACCATTCCACTGGCAACACTGGGGGATAACAGCCCGGGGCCCATGTTAACTGGGGCCCCAGCCTGTTTCTCCCTAGTGTTGTCTGTGGAACGGATACATAACACCACATTAGAGTATGTGTCCTTTCTTTTGACAGTCAGAAAGTGTGGAATCAAGGCCCTAACCACAGTAGAAGCCTGTATTCCATGTCTCTTATTTGTTATTCTCACAACTCCCAGATTTCTAGCCAATCATCAAACTTGAAATGGAGGCATTATATTGTACAGACGAAGTTCTAGAAAAGATTTCTGCGTATTGTGCACACAACACTCAATAGCCTCCTGGAAAAAGACTGCAGCTTTAGCCAAGCAGAGATAACCTGCAAAAAAGCAGCACTGCGCCATCTGGTCAAAAGCAGCACCAATGACAAAAAACCTCTGATAGAGGAATTCTACTGAGAACTCAACACACAGGAGATCATGTTCTCCAAAAGTGTAATTTCACAACAGGGAGCCACTGCAACGTAAACGTCTCCCCACTGCCAAATTTTCATAATTTGCACGGTGGAGTGCACAAGTGCAGGGCAAATGGATTAAAAGCTGCCTGGCATTTACTTTTAATTTTGAGCGCTGCCTGCCATGCTTGCATGGCAAATGGCACTCACGATTACAATTAAACCCCGCCCAACATGCTCATGTCGGGCCGGGTTTCATTTCAATTGTGAACAGTGCTTACCATGCGAGAATGGGAAGCAGTGTTCACAATTACAATTAAGCCTTGCCCGGTTTAATTGTAATTGTACATGCTCCCTGCCATCCAAGCTGTTGCATAAAGCTGGCAGACCCCAGAGGGATCACCAGCATTGACGCCGGCATGAAAATCCTTGCCGCAGCAATTGCTGGAGCATTTGTATGGGGGAGAAGAAGGGCGGCGGCGGAAACAGAAGTTGCATTCCTCCCCTACGCTATGGCATACAAATGATTGAAAATGAGCCCTAACCTGAATGAATGGCGCAAAAGACGTACGCCCCACAGGCAAATACCTCACTTAAATGTGAGCTGCCACACAAGCCGCCAAGGACGATTGAACAGAATCTCAGGTCCAGAGAGTGACCATACAGCAAAACCTCTATGGGAGTACAAAGCTTAATGATATCCAAATGTATGGCCTTGCCAACGACCAATCATGTGGTTATTGGAAAGGAATGAGATGATATCTATCCCCCACCATGTCATATTCACACCTTCAATTCATGCAGATTCAGACACATAGGACAAACCTAAATTTGCAACTATAGGAACATTCCTTTTTGTGCCAAGCAATCAAGTCAGGAGAAATGCCTGGACAAATTGTGTCATTTGATACCAAAGCCTTAGGGGTGCATTCGTAGATGTCCATGTCTTCATGAAAACACATATTGGGCTTCATTATAACTCTGCTGGTCCGGTAACAACAAGCATTTTGTTACAGAAAAATTCTTGCAAATCCTCACAGGGGCACCACATGTCTTTTTCATCAACCAAAACGGCTACCTGCCAGCTGCCGGTTTAACCTACTGGCTGTTTGCGCTGCCACAGGGTTATTTGCAGAATCCAGTGTCCAGGTGATATGATATGATATGATATGGCATTTGTAACGCGCCTATACACAAGTGTTTCAGTCCAAGGTGGTTAGTCCAACGCCAGAGTCTGATCTATGTTTCCACCCAATGGGCAATCTGAGGGGCCGCCCAGACCGTCCATGCTTGTTTGGCCTATTGGACATGAGTGGACCCTTCAACCCACAACCCGGGTAGCAAAATCTTAGTTCAACATTTTGGTCATGGTCCAAACACTTACATAATCCATTGTGTAGGTCTCCCGTCAACAGCGCCAACAAAATGCAACACTCAAATAAACACCCAGTATAATCACACACTCAATAACCCAGTTTGTAGCTAACAATAACACTGCAAGAAAAAATGAAAGTTGAGATGGGAGGGTGGACTATCTTCTCCTGAGATGCGGGGCCGGCGGCGGGAAAGGGACTGAGAGACGGTGCTCTCTGCCCTTATATAGCTGCAGGCCCCACCCTCGCCCTTCCACCACCACACCTCTCCCCATTGTCTCCCCTCCAGAAGCCACTGTGACATTGCAGGCCCCCGCCATAGCCCACAAGGCAGCCCCTAATGGCTCTGCTCTTATATGGCCATGGTCGGTGCCTTCAGATCAAATGGGAATACAATGAGTTCTCTTTACAAGTTAACAAAACCAAGGGAAAGAATATACTCTTTAGAAAAAAGAATCATGTCTGCAGACAATAAAGCCCACACCAGCATTGATAAAAAACAAGGAGAGAATGAGTGAAAGTTAAAACCTCTGCTACTCAAGGCTACCTCATATCCACTGCTCATACTCCACACATTTTCATGACAAGATGAAAAGCACAAATAAACCAAAAGGAACATATTAATGGGTATTGCACCAAAATCAAAGAACTCCTTCCAGAATGTCAAGGTACCGGCTTGCCTTCCAATGAACATTTACATGCAAGTGCTGACAAATGGCCATGTAAAAAATAGACCCTGACTGGACTGCATATAGATCATATTCCAGTCCCGTTTAAACACAACACATGCCACCAACATCCACCACATTCCCCCTCACATGCACTGGAATGCCCTCCCGCACAGCATTACCCTTTCCTGATAATCCCCAACAACTGCATTGTTTGGGCACCAGGGTCTTCGTCATGAAGACAAAGGCCCTGAATACAGACCTTTTACTTTTCACCCACGCATTTACTGTCCTTTCACATGTCCCTCTTTAAAATCACTATTTATCGACTTTTGTACATCAAGGCCCCTGAAGTGAAAATAAAATACATACTGAAACGCCCACTGAAATACTTGTGCAGAAACAGAGCATTGCTTCGGTGGGATCAACACCTCAGCGTCGGTCAGAGTTAGATAAACACAACACATTGTGTACAGTAATAGCAGAAGTGCCACGAGTCTCGGCAGCAACTCACAGGTAGGGTATATATAGTCTATCCAAACAGCCATTTCATGGCTATCATTCAAATGCTTTCCTGTACTCGTTCCCGCCAGTGTGCCTCAAGCAGGTTTCGGAGAGCCCACTCAGCACCTCTCCTATTTTGCGTCTGACATGGTCCCAAGTGATGCCCAGCAATTTCACTAATAGACAGTAATACATAGCACAAGCAGAGGAAGCTGCAGCCAGGGCTGGCCTTAGGGCACGGCCAACCGGGCGCCTGACCGGGACGCCATCAGCTCCCACCACCCTAGCTCGAGGAGAGTTGATATGATATGATATGATATGGCATTCATAACGCGCCTATACACAAGTGTTTCAAGGCGCGAAAAGTCTTTCACGAGCTAGCGTGGTGGGAGAAGGCACAGCAGGCGACCTATTGAAATTAAATGCACCGCGCTCTTGTGCTGGTGCCGGCCTTTCCAGCGCGTGAGCGGGCGCATTTTATAACAATAGGGTGCTGATGCTTCTGCGTTGGCACCTTATTCAAGTGATTAATTCTGTGCTCCAACGCGTGAGCGGGGAGTTAAAAAAAATGTGGCACATTCCTTTGCCCCCGGCATTGGCCCGGGGCGCGTGGGGGGATAGGGGCCGCCCTATTTTCCTTTCACTGTCCTGGATGCTGCTGCCACTAAGGCCGGCACTGGCTGCAGCACTGGATTCACATGATTAAAAGACAATAGTCTTGAAATAAAAGGGTGTATACAAATAAAAGGCTTCATATCAAAAGTGTAAATTGTGCATACTGTAGTGTTAACACAGAGACACCAGGTTAACAAATGCACTACCTGAGCCAAGATGGCAGCAATATGAGCACATTGAAGGAGAGTTATTTTCTAGAAGGGCAATAAGGCGGGCATTTTTCACGTTTTCACTCTCCAGTAGAGCACTCTGAAGGAAAGCAAGATATTAAGGGGGCGATTCATGGAACAAACGTGCGCCGAAAATCGTTGCGCAAGCAGGCGCAGCAGGCGCAAGCGCAAAGAAACAGGCACACGCGCACGCGTGCGATTCATGGAAGTCCCTGCGCGTGTTTTCCTTGGGATGTGCGCCAAACCCGTGCATGGCGCACACATCACTGCAATATTGCGAAAGACGTGCGCGACGCGCACAGTGAAAGCGCACAACCTCGGCGCATACACTAGAAAGTGGGTGGAACACGGGGCGTAACGCGCGGAATGGGGAACAACTCGCGAAAATAAGGGCGTAACTGGGGATGTACTGCAGGGAAGCAGACGGAACGCTCACACGCACCCCAACCACACGTATTCATGGAATCGAATAGGGCAAAGCCACGCACAGCGAAAGACATGCACAAGCCGAAACACGTCCGCCACACGAAGGCAGGCGGTAGCGTCCCTGCGCATTACAAAAGTGGCAACATACAGCAATTGTGCCTGTGCGAGCGGGGTATTTCGGGGTTGCGCGGGAAGTTACACACGCGATTGAGCGGGGTACGTGTATTCCGGGGGTGCGCGGGAAGTCACACACGCGATCGGGCCTGGGGGAGCGGGCTACGTGTATTTCAGGGGTTCGCGTGAACTTTTACACGCGATCGGGCCTGGGGGAGCGGGCTACGTGTATTTCAGGGGTTCGTGTGAACTTTTACACGCGATCGGGCCTGGGGGAGCGGGCTACGTGTATTTCAGGGGTTCGCGTGAACTTTTACACGCGATCGGGCCTGGGGGAGCGGGCTACGTGTATTTCAGGTGTTCGCGTGAACTTTTTCACGCGATCGGGCCTGGGGGAGCGTGCTACGTGTATTCCAGGGGTTCGCGTGAACTTTTTCACGCGATCGGGCCTGGGGGAGCGGGCTACGTGTATTCCAGGGGTTCGCGTGAACTTTATCACGCGATCGGGCCTGGGGGAGCGGGGTACCACTCACCGTCTGCCTTGCGTGTAGAACGCGTAGCCAACACCCGCTGTGAAGTAATAGTGTGTGAACCCCAACGGGAAAACACACGCACCGCACGAAAAGCACGTACAGAACAGTGTAAAGGCACGCGGGATCTCCAAGCCCTGCCAGGGCAACGCCCGTGCGCAAAACGTCACAGACACGCTTACGCTGTAAGGGCCTTTGGTCCAATGAAATCGCATACGCGTGCTGATGCGCTTACACGCTAAGGGCCTTTCCTCGATTTTCACGCTGACGTGCAGGATTTTCACGTGCCAAATCACTCCGTATCAAGCTGGCCACGCGAAAACACACGGAAGACCACGCTCCTGCCCAGAAGGCCGAATTACTGCCCCCCAGTGCCCCGAGCAGCCTCCCACGTGCCATCTGCTGCTGCCTGCCTGCCTGCCTGCCTGCTGCCACCGTGCCCTGCCATTTGGTGCCTGCACATCAGCCATCTGCAGGGGTCCAGTTGCTGTGTCCACCCCTGCTGGAACAGAAGACTCCCGACTCAGATAACATCACTCCACAGCCCAGCCCCAGGACCCAGTTGCCCACCCACTCCTGCCCCTGGGGTTGCCATGTCGGGCACATCCACATCTGGCACCAGTGGCAACCCCCGGCCAGAGGAGCAGAGGGGCACCAGCTTCACTGCCACCGAAGTTGGTGTCCTGGTGGAGCAAGTCCTGGGGCAGTATGATGCCCTCTTCGGATCGTCCCGCGCCAACAAGGAAGGACGGGAGAGGATCTGGGCCGACTGTGTGGTTGCCATCAACGCGGAGGGGGTGGCAACCCGCACCATCCAGAAGGTCAAGAAGCGCTGGGAAGACTTGAGGTCCAGGACCCTCATAAAGGCCCGGCGCCTCGTGGAGGGGGGCTGGGGCCGCATGAGTTCCATCCAGATGAGGGTCCTGGAACGCGTACACCCAGCGCTCCACGCCCAGGTCCTTGAGAGGGAGACCCGTCTGGAGTTGAGCGGTAAGTGGCCAAGCATTGCTGTGTGAGACAGGGCATGTTGCAGTGTGCTGGTTGTCTGATACTTGCCTGTATGTGTGACATAGGCCATGTACGCATGTATGTGTGCAGGGACATCATGGTAATGCATGTGCGACCAGTAATGTGTGAACCGCACGGTTGTTGCATGTGTTTAAATGCGACATGGGGAGCCCTATGCAGATTGTACACATGAGAGCATGGCAGTCTCTGTTCCTGGACATGGGTGGGGGTGAGGGATGGGTGCTGATGCCAGGTACATATATGGTGTCCATGTCTGTGTGCCTGACCTGCGTGTCTGTGACTTGTGAATGCCATGGATGCATGACACATGTCTGTGACAATGTACAGATTCACTGATGCAGCCTAGTCATCCTTGTATCCACTGTGATTGGGGTGTACGGGGCCAGATGGATGTGACTGAGGTGAAGTGTGTGCATGTGATAGGCATGACCCATGATGCATGTGAGTTCCATTACATTGTATGTTTCGAGAGTCCATTGGACATGTATGGAAATGTCCATGGCATGCACCATGACTGTCACTGTGTGTGTTTTGCCTGGACTGACACATGTGTTGTGGAGGGACATGATGGAAGTGTACTTTGACAGTGGCACTCATCTGCTATTGCTTCCTGTCTAGGGGACCATTGTACAGTACCCTGATGCTTGTGTTCTATGTCTCCCTCTACGCAGCGGCTAGTGAAGAAGAGGGCGGAGACGGCGCTGTGGAGGAAGGCGGCGGGGATGCTCCCACGGCTGCAGCGGAAGGGGTGGGTGAGCCCCCACAGGGGCCTGCTACGGCGGAAGACGGTGAGGAGCCATCCAGGTTGGTGGATTCCACAGAGGAGGAGGAGGCCGCCACTGAGGCGCACATGGGGCCTGTTGGGGGCATCCCTGCTGGTGCAAGTGGTGCAGTCCAGGGGCAGCGGCAGGAGGCAGCACAGGTCACCGTGGAGGGGCCTGTGCATGTCGCTGTCCCTGACCCTGTGGGTGCACCACCATGCACCAGCAGGGATGCCCCGTCCCAGGCCCGTCCGCAGGTAGAGGGGATGTCCATGTCATCTGACTCCCCTCCACCTGCGGACGTGGGGACCCCTGGCCGTATGGAGAAGGTCCTGATTGGGGTCGCGATGCGCACGGCTGTGATTCGTGATGCCGTGCGTGCTTCCCAGGAGGAGCATGCACGTCATCACGAAGAGCACCGTGCCGACGTGGCCCAATTGGGATCGTCCATGTTCGGGGGTTTCCTGCATGTGTCGGCCAATCTGGCGGCCCTCTCCTCCTCTGTGGAGAATATACGCCAGTCGTTCTCCTTGCCGTCTTCCGGCCCAGATGCCACCAGGGCCCCCTGTGGACCTGCCCTGACCAATGCAGCCAGCTCGGTGGGGATCCCATCCCTGCCACAGTCGGGAGTCAGAGGTCCAGCAGGGGTGGACACCACAGCAACTGTACCCCAGCAGATGGAGGATGTGCTGGCATCATCAGGCAGGGCACGTGCACGACGGCGTCGGTGGATTCCATCAGCCTGGATGCCGTCGTGCTGGCAGAGGCAGTGGTGTCGGAGGCAGCAGCGGAGTCAACGTGGGAGGCATCATGGCTCGGGGCCATCAACATCGGAGGGGCAGGCATCGGCCGGAGGGCAGGAGGACCCAGGACGGGAAGTGTCTTCCGTGTGGCAGCGGTTGGGCCAGCATATAGGTGCGGAGCGGCGGCGGGCGGAAGAGGCGCGGCTCACAATGGTCAGGGCGGAGAACTCCATGCGGAGGGCCCTGAGGCGGGCCGAGTGCCTCGAGGCAATCCGCAGGGGGTTGGAGGAGGAGACGGCGTCGTCCCTGCTAACCCTCAGGGCCATGGAACAGGACCGCCTCCGGGACATCGAACAGGAGTTCGATGATGCCCTGGCCCGGAACACCACGGAGTGAGCCGCTGGACTTGCCCGCCGCCTTTGTATATAGTTATATAGTTAGTGTTAGCTTTCCTTTATTTTTTTTTTATTTGGTTGCGATTGGGCAATGCGCCACATTTTTGTATGTAGTTCAGTTTTTAGTTAGTTGTCATAGTTAGGTTTCATTTGGTTGGGCTCATGGACCCGGGATTATTTTGTAAATAGTTCTTCAATGGATTTTTCTATTTTTTGGATTTTTTTCATGGACATTCTTCTTCTTTTGGTTGTTTTGCTTTGTGGTTTTTCTCATTTCATTTCCATTCAAGTTGATTTTCAATACATTTTTATTTTCATCCTTCAATGTGTCGTATCATCTCATTGCTTTCATGCATGTCATGTTGGGTGTTTTAACATTCACTTGCAGCCATTGTGTGTGACAGACATGTGTTCATTTGCATTATTTGCATTGGGTGTGTAACATGTCATTGCCTTTGATATGTGGGTGGATGTGATAGTTGGTTGGGCCTTTTGGCAGGGGAGGATGGCCATTACGGACATGATTGGGGATTGGTGGGACCCAGGTGCAGGGGGGCATGGATGGGACATGGGTGGGGGCCTGGTGGTGGGTGCCCCACAGTGCTGGGGGGTGGGGTGGTGGGGAACATGAGTTGGACCTGGGTGGGGGCCTGCTGGCAGGTGCCCCACAGTGCTGGGGGCTGGGGGTGGTGGGGAACATGCGTTGGACATGGGTGGGGGCCTGCTGGCAGGTGCCCCACAGTGCTGGGGGGTGGGGGTGGTGGGGAACATGCGTTGGACATGGGTGGGGGCCTGCTGGCAGGTGCCCCACAGTGCTGGGGGGTGGGGGTGGTGGGGAACATGAGTTGGACATGGGTGGGGGCCTGCTGGCAGGTGCCCCACAGTGCTGGGGGGTGGGGGTGGTGGGGAACATGAGTTGGACATAGGTGGGGGCCTGCTGGCAGGTGCCCCACAGTGCTGGGGGGTGGGGGTGGTGGGGAACATGAGTTGGACATGGGTGGGGGCCTGCTGGCAGGTGCCCCACAGTGCTGGGGGGTGGAGGTGGTGGGGAACATGAGTTGGACATGGGTGGGGGCCTGCTGGCAGGTGCCCCACAGTGCTGGGGGGTGGGGGTGCTGGGAGACATGGGTGGGGGCCTGGTAGTGGGTGCCCCTGGTGGCTGGGGGATGGGGGTTGTGGGAGACATGGGTGGGGGCCTGGTGGAGGCTGCCCCTGCACTGCTGGGGGTGGGGGTGGTGGGGAACATGAGTTGGACATGGGTGGGGGCCTGCTGGCAGGTGCCCCACAGTGCTGGGGGGTGGGGGTGCTGGGAGACATGGGTGGGGGCCTGGTAGTGGGTGCCCCTGGTGGCTGGGGGGTGGGGTGGTGGGAGACATGGGTGGGGGCCTGGTGGTGGGTGCCCCTGGTGACTGGGGGGGTGGGGGTGCTGGGAGACATGGGTGGGGGCCTGGTGGTGGGTGCCCCTGGTGACTGGGGGAGTGGGGGTGCTGGGAGACATGGGTGGGGGCCTGGTAGTGGGTGCCCCTGGTGACTGGGGGGGTGGGGGTGCTGGGAGACATGGGTGGGGGCCTGGTAGTGGGTGCCCCTGGTGGCTGGGGGGTGGGGGTGGTGGGAGACATGGGTGGGGGCCTGGTGGTGGGTGCCCCTGGTGACTGGGGGGGTGGGGGTGCTGGGAGACATGGGTGGGGGCCTGTGGAGGGTGCCCCTGGTAGCTGGGGGTGCAGGGGGACATGCGTTGGTGGGCAGTGGTGCAAGTTGACATGTGGGTTGGCTGGGGGGCATGGCCATGGTGGATGGGGTGCCTGCAGGACATGTGCAGGGTAGGCCCCTGTGGTGTGAGCCACCTGCAGGGGCCGTGGAGGGTGTAGAGGGAACACCTGGGAGGACCCACACGTGCAATTCACGTGTGGTGCTCCCCGCGCACCCCTGTAATACACGTAGCCTGATGGAATCGCGTGTGGAATTTCCCGCGCACCCCTGGAATACACGTACCCTGCTGATTTTGCGTGTGAAACTTCCCCCGCTCCCCGAAATACACGTACCCTGATGGAATCGCGTGTGGAACTTCCCGCGCTCCCCTGGAATACACGTACCCTGCTGATTTCGCGTGTGAAACTTCCCCCGCACCCCGAAATACACGTACCCTGATGGAATCGCGTGTGGAACTTCCCGCGCACCCCTGGAATACACGTACCCTGCTGATTTCGCGTGTGAAACTTCCCCCGCAACCCGAAATACACGTACCCTGATGGAATCGCGTGTGGAACTTCCCGCGCACCCCTGGAATACACGTACCCTGCTGATTTTGCGTGTGAAACTTCCCCCGCACCCCAAAATACACGTACCCTGATGTAATCGCGTGTGGAACTTCCCGCGCACCCCTGGAGCACACGTACCCTGCTGATTTCGCGTGTGAAACTTCCCCCGCACCCCGAAATACACATACCCTGATGGAATCGCGTGTGGAACTTCCTGCGCACCCCTGGAATACACGTACCATGCTGATTTCGCGTGTGAAACTTCCCCCGCACCCCGAAATACACGTACCCTGATGGAATCGCGTGTGGAACTTCCCGCGCACCCCTGAGATACGCGTACCCTGCTCGCACGGGCCCAATCGCGTGTGGAAATTCCCGCGCACCCCTGTAATACACGTACCCTGATGGAATTGCGTGTGGAACTTCACACGCACCCCGAAATACACGTACCCTGATGGAATCGCATGTGGAACTTCCCGCGCACCCCTGAGATACGCGTACCCTGCTCGCACGGGCCCAATCGCGTGTGGAAATTCCCACGCACCCCTGAAATACGCGTACCCTGCTCGCACGGGGACAATCGCGTGAGGTACTACCCACGCACCCCAGTGATACACGTAGCCCGCTTGCTGTGCTGGTACAGGGTTGGTGCAGCCCTTTGCGCTGGATTCGGTATATTGATGGCTTTTCCTTGCGCGAGAGGCGTTCTTGGGGGCGTAACTGGCGCTGCTGCAGGGTCGCTGCGCCACTGTGCGCCACGGCTGGTTTTGGTGGCTGGAATCCATGTATACGCTGTGCGCGGAAATGGATTTTAGCGCACGCGGCTGGCGCAGGGATTCGCACGCGCACACTGTGCGCCAGCCGGGTGCGCCACTTGTGCGCTGAATTCTATGAATTACCCGCCAATCCTTTATCTTCAATCTCTTCCAGTTATTCTCATACTGCAGATAAAGCTGAACGCATCGCTGGACAAACCTGCTGAATAGCGTTATTGTGAATTTAATGAGAAGGCATGGTCACTTGCATCTCTAGGTCGATAAATCTACTTAATTATTACATAACTCGAACGAAATCACTAAAACGATGGCACCTTGATGCCTTTATAACTCTCTTCATTAACATTGAAAGCATTGCTTATTTGCAGCCCATTGGCCTATTTGAAAGTGCTCTTTGGGAGGTGGTGGGCAGGGGTTGGGAGGTGGTGCGTTCACAGCTAAGGCCACGGAAGCACCTCTGTGACAAGTATCAAAGGAGAGCGCTAACAATTGGGGTTAGAGTACATTTGTGGGAACTTACAAATAAAAACATGGAAATCCATATAACTAAGAGGTGTGCGTTATGAAAGATTGGCCATATAAATATATAATTATATATATTATAGGACGGCGATAGCAGCCCTATAGTTAAGGTGAGTCGTACTCCCATAGGAACCGCTCAAAATTATTTTGTTCAGAACTTTTGATTCGAGTAAGGAATTTGCCCGAATATCTCGAAAGTGATTAGGTATTCGGAAGCCCCCCCCAGACTACAAAGTTTCGTAAGTATCCATTAGAAAATAAAAACGTTATTAAGAAGACAACAATTTATTTTTTTCAAAGCTGCATCATACTTCCCATTCATTTTCCCACAGACAAAAAAGGTAAATTTTTGCCAAAGCGCACAGCCCAACGCGCCGGGTGGATTTCTAAAACATCTTGGGCACGAAGCATTAACTCGTGATCCATGCTTGGTTCGGGGTTATTCCGTGCAGTAGTAATTTATATATATATTGGAGAAGGGGATGCCCCTGTCTCAAAAATAGATAGCTATATCTCAGGTAAATTACCAAAACTGGGTGTTTTTAGAAATGAAACAGCCACTATCTTGTTTTTCTCTCGATGAGAGAGATAGTAGCGGATATAGCTGAGGATATGGGAAAATGAAACGTAAGAAAAAAGCTGTTTCCAGGTTAAAAAAAAGATGCAAATGCCATCTGGCTAGAGGAGGATGGGTAACTGCACCAGTTTAGAAGATTTCCAACATGACAATGCAATGAATACTGAACGGATGACAAAACGGGGGTACTCTAGGCATATGCTCAAATGAGCCTATAAAAGGGCCTGATACTCACTACACTACAGTATCAGGAAACATTATTAGAGACAAAAGAAAAAACACCAAACCAGCGCATCACATGTGCCATCTTCTATGCACCCAATAGTAATAAAATCTGGAATCCCATTCTCAACAATTGGAGGATATTACAGCTGTATGAACCAGAGCTTCCCAAACCCCTATTTGCATTCAAGAAAGGGAAAAATATAAGGCAATCACTGGTACATGCAGTAAGACAAGGAGAAACCAATACGATGGACTTAAGGAGCCATTTGAAATTGCAGCCCATTACATAACATTATCAATGTGGGCAATGCACAACTTGTCAATACACCATGAAGATTCCAGAATTTCAGCACAATGATAAAACATGGTCAATAAAAAGTCACACAAATTGCAATAGTAGTAATGTAGTATATATAATCCAATGCCCATGCAAATCCACCTGTGTAGGGAAAGCGGAACGCCCAGTACACTTTAGGATCAATTAACATAGATCCATGATCTGCAATAAGAATGAACAAGCACCATTAGTCTCCCACTTTCTGGAAAAACACCATGCAGTGGAAGACATCCAGTGGTTCGTCATTGAACAAATCAAACAAACTCAGGCACATACTAATGTTCAAGCCTTATTAGTAAAAAAAAGAACAATTTTGGATATCAACTTTGAGATCCTATTTGGACGGCCTTAATGAAAACAAAGACTGGATAATATAGCACTTTAAAGGAGACAAGATTGGGACCTACATTTTCAGAATAGAGCCAGAGTTCTCATACAATTGGAAGTCATTGTGGTAGAAGGATTACATTTAGCATTGAATCCAGTACAGACAAATAAGAAACCATCAGCTAGTGCTACATTATATCCACGCAACCACCATCAGCGCTAGGCAGACACAAGAACAATGCACACAGCAAGACCTAATATTCTTTGAGGTTCTTGGAACTTTGAGAACTGTATGGCATAATTAATTTAGACAAGACTCAGGGGCCAATGAAACCCACAGTGATCTAGGATCAGAAGTTGAACATTTACAAATGATGTCGGTCGGTGCACATATTATATATATTTAGAAGATGGAATAGAATTTTCAGAATCATTCATTTAGAGAATTCACAATTTATAATTCCCAGTCAAGCATTTGTATTGTCAGTATGCGCAATTAGCAGCATTTCCACGTTAATGTGGCTGCCAAGTTTACACGACGTACATTCAGCTTCATAGAGGTATCGGAGTATGTAGACAAGGCCCTTTGAGTCAGCGTAGCCCAACACTAAAGAACTGTGACACATGCAAATGCAAAGGTACTCAGCCGGGTGACACATTAAAGGGTAAAATAACTTCACTTTGCGAGCATGTACTATATGGCCAACTAGTGCATTAAATACACAGAGAACTGCACACATGCAGGGCATACACACAGTTTTCTAATCACACTGCCTTTGGTTGCAGCACCCTGCGAACATGCAATGCTGTGTCTTAATACCGAAAGGACACCACACACCTATACCACAGAGAATCCCAGGCACCAAGCAGCAGGTAAACTATCACAATAATGCTCGCTTTATAGAAAACTTAACTTCCTAAGCACGGAGATAAGTATATCAGACATGCCATTGGAAGCTAGTAGTTGTATACTATTTATCCTGCAGAGCTGACTTGAACTACTTAACTCGGCGACAAGCAATAGGTGAAAAGCATCTTTCACAGCACGTGTTTACCAAGACCAGCCCACCGTGAGCAATAACGGGCGAGCACTAACAAGGGTAGGTGCTACAATCACGTTTTTTCTGATTTTAATTATTGACAGCAACGGATTGCACTTTGAAGCAAACAAAGTCATGCAAGCAAAGGATGTACGGTAGCAACCTTAATGTCTCCTTTCTTGACATAAGAGCATTATATAAACTACTACTATTGCTAACAATTTAGTGTCATTATCAGAGACACTATGGGCCTCATTACACGGATGGCGGTAAGGATTTACTGGTACCGGTATTTTACCGGTACCGGTAAATCCTTACCGCCTTACTACGAGGTCCCTTTGCGGGTTGGGGAATTTAATGCCTGCTTTTTGCAGGCATTAAAAACCAACCCGCAAAGGGACCCAGGGAGCTAATTACGGTACCGCAATTTGCGGTACCGTAATTAGCGCCTTCCCCATTCCCATTATGGCCTATGGGGCAAAAATGGGAATGGGGAAGGGCAATGGGGGAAGGGGGAATTACCGCCCCGCCAACCTTGGAATGGGGCGGTAATTCCCCTTTCCGCCAAGGCGGTGCCGGTATTTTACCGGCAGGAACCATGGCGCTAATAGCGCCATGGTTCTCCGCCATCCATGTAATGAGGCCCTATGTATGAATATTATGAGTAGTCATATATAATTTCTTGTAAAATAATATAGCGTGTTTATTTAAGTATGCACACGCAGGAATTTAAAAGAGCATTAGGTTTTTATTAGTTTAAAAGGTATGAGTAGATCCGTCTGGTAGTGCGCTGGATGTCCCGAAAAGTAGTGAGGATGGCTTCACCCCCAGAGCCTAGAGGCTCCATTCCAAACCTCTAGGATTAAATAAGCATGAACTAGGGTAGCTGTGGGTGATTGCACTAGCCTGGAAGGTAGTATTCAATAGAATCCAATTCTTAATCAATATAAATCCACACAAGTTTCTTAGTGTGTTGAATAAACTGCATTTTTTAATTCAGTGTGCATCAAAATATCAGCCTTTCAGCCTACACGTGTTTCGACAAAACTGTCTTTGTCATTTGAAAACAACATATAATAGTCTTTGTCATTTGAAAACAACATATAATAGTCACATCAGTGATTAAATCATAAGACAAATAAAACATTGGTACATACCATTGGCGAGGTTAGGGGAGAGTGAGACAAGGATGACAACAAATGGACAAGAGAAGCATAGTTAATTGCACGATTGCACATCTGGCATTGTGAGCATGTTCTTTAGAGTTGGTGTCAGATAGAGTGCTAATAGTGCATATTGATTAGCATTAATGTGGAACATATACTAATGTAAGTACAGTGAAAACAACGCCAATGTCTCACCAGAGTCAAATGACATAAACACACACAGCAGCAAACCGTGGAAAGTTTTTTTGGGAACAAATACCGTTTTACAAAAACGGCACCGTATGAGGGAATACCAGACATGTCAGGTTTCAGGATCGCCTAGTACAAAATATTCTAACACAAAATGTAACATCAGGGATAGGAGGGTTGGCACAAGTGGTATCCAAGGGGAAACCAGCAGACTTACCAGATCGAGCTCGAGAACACTGGTACAAATATAACAATACCTAATCTAGTAATCAATCTGTCCGACAGGACACTCACTGAGACAGAAAAGGCTGTCCTCAACAAAGGATTATCCTATGCTCCTAATATCACGACAGATTATATAGACTTTCAAATTGACCTATCCAAGTTCATCCGCAAGCTAAAACTCAAGAGGTTTTTTGCGACTCAATTACAAACACATACCACTAGAGAGAGACCACTACTCACTGGCACATTTTCCATGTCGGACATTGAAGATCCTCTTCTACTTGTATCTCTGGATGATAGCGCACAAACTGACCGAGAGACCATATGCTCCGATTTACAGGTTCGACAGAGCAACATGCCACTAGTAGAGCTCAAATCCAAATCCAAATTTGTGCCACAAATATCTGGTGACAATGTCATCAACACTTTTCACCAAGTGGTCACTAATGATATTCACAAACATCTTGACAATATTGGCTAAGTTTACCATACAAACAAAAACAATCTTAGCTGAAATGAAAGACAGGCTCTCAAAATACTTGCATCTGACAACAATATTGTCATCAAAGAAGCCGACAAAGGCAGAAATGTGTTCATACTTAATAAAACAGATTATGTTATCATGGGATTGACACATTTAGCAATGTTATAAGATCCTGGCTAGCATTCCGACCAAACAAATTGTGCAAGTTCTCTTACTTCCCTCATACCTCAGAGTCAGTACTGTGGTACTAGGCATATTGAAGGATGTAGAATGGAAGGAAGAATACAAACTGGCCACATTAGACGTGGCAGCACTGTACACCTCAATAGATCACAATCTAGGAATTAGGACCATTGATTATACATTTAGGAAACAATTGGCATTGTATCTAAAACATGTGGAAATTATACAATCCCTTCTCAAGTTCACACTGAATAACACTGAATAACTAAATAACAATATATTTTTGTATGATGAAATAAAGTGTGCCCAAATGAAGGGTGTTTCCATGGGGACCAAATACGCTCCACCATTGGCAAATCTCTTCATCTCTGAATATGAAGACACACATATGCCCTCAATGACAATGGCTTTGTGAAACATGTGATTCTCGGGAAGAGATACATAGATGACATCCTGTTCATTTGGGAAGGGTCATCTACATCCTTTGACAGATATTTGGAATATCTGAATACTAACACCTTTGGTTTACAATTGACCAGCAATGTAACAACATTGCTATAGATTTCCTCTATCTGCACATATTCATAGAGAACAATGCCATCCAAACCAAAATCTTCTGAAAACCAACTGAGGTTAACTCCACCATCCATGCCTCAAGCTGCCATCGCAAAACCACTGTCAACAACATTCCAGCAGGGGAGTTCCATCGGTCACGCAGAAATTGTAGCCAAGACACACATTTTGAAGATGAATATGCTCTGTTATCCATGAGATTCCAAGCTAGATGGTACTCAGCACCTTCGATTCACCGAAGCCTTGATAGAATCAAGCACTGCACATGGACAGAGATACTGCAATTGAAAAAGAGTGACCAGACCGATAATAGAACTACTATCAACATCATCACACAGTGCTCAATGGATGCTCACAGACTATATTACATAGTGCACAGGCACTGGTACCTATTGTGCATGGACAAAGATATTAACCAACATATATGTCCCAAACATAAATTTGTATACACAAGGGCACCTACAATCAAGAATCTGCTTTGCCCCTCATTTTGTAGTAGCGACTGAACCAAAACAGGCCATGTTGCCACTGGGTTAGCACCATTGCCGGACTTTTACCGCTGAGGTACATGTAATATGTTCCAATATGCACACGTCAATTGTGACAGATTCACCTCCAAACACAGGGCAGACATCAAGATTAAAAACATCATCGATTGCAAGACCACCTAAGTGGTCTATGCCATTATATGCACTTGCCAAAAGATCTATATAGGGAGCACTATAAGGCAATTGAGGATCCGTATTTGAGAACACCTGGATTATTGTTCCCATTCCTAATTACTTGAACGTGTACATTGTTGAAAAGTCCCTTGCATATGTGTGCACTACATTCCTAATTATTATATAAACACATACTGCCTAAGGTACTAAAGTGTTACCCATTGATTCTGCAGCAAAATAATTGCCATATTACCAATTTGTCTTATTTATAAAGTGCTGAATGTTTCTGTAAAGTATAAGGTGCCTGCTAGCTCAATCTATTTCAGTGTTTCTGGCTATGTTCAGTTATAGCTGATCTCTTAATCTGGGCATGCGCTAGTTTCGACAAGGTCTTCGTCTTCATCAGGTCTTTATTACCAGACCAGCAAACTTGTGATGGCCCAATGTCACTGTTTTTGTGTGAAACAGCATCTGGCACAATTGCTGCATGGAAAATGTCCCACAATGGGGAATCTCTATAAAACTCTGTGATGGTGTTGTCAACTCGAGTGGTGTTTTCAAGATATGCTATGGAATGTACTAGTCTATCCCTGATGTTGCATGCTGGTTTCAAAGCAAAGAGGGGATTATTCACTATGCACCCTATGCTTTTTAATAGATTCCAATGTTTTTAACAAACGTTTTGATCTTGGAATTGTGTCTCGAAGATGTGGTAACAGAAATATGAATATGCAGATCAAACTTTCACAAGGCGGGGTGCATGTCCGAACTAAAGAAGCAATGCAATAATGCCAAAAGTAACATGAAGGGTGACATCATGACATACGGCACGACACACAATGCATGTATATCACACCTACATTATACCTAGTGCATCACAAGTTAGGGAGTAGGGTGCTGCGCATAGAAGCACATGTGCAAAAACCAGAACCTATTTGTATTTTTAACTAGCAGGTACTTAACGTATTGTTACAGCCTTCCCGCTATCCAGACAACAGAGTCTTTATTAAGAACCTTATGAGGAAATGGTCTGAACCCAGGTTTGAGGGTCCCTACATCTTTACCTAGTGTACCCCTATGAATGTAGAGGACAGGCGAGCATTGTTTCATTTATCTGACATCCGCAAAGACAAGAGGAACAGCCCCCTCCCGGGAGAAGAAGGGAGGGACGATTGAAGAGGAGCATTGCTGAAATTTCATTGACTTTTTCATTCTCTTGTCGCAGAGACTAACACTTCTTTTACAGCAACACAGAATGGAGGACTAGTAGTAGCACAAAGTAGATATAACACTGTATGTTTGTTAGGATGCATAGTGGTTTTTCTATTTTGTGTTCTTCCTTTTCTTTGGTTTAAAGTAGAAGGGAGGTCTTTTACCCCCTTTGAGAGTAACAGTAGAGTAGCAGGAAAAGAAAATATATCAGTATTATAAACAAAGAGGGAAGCTTTTAAACCAGTCCTGTTTGTAGACAGCATGGTATAACCATATGAAGGAGGTGGGCAGAGAGACTGCAAATGACAGATGTTACGTATGCACTCTCATCCCACATGCTACAGGGATACCCACGTTCTTCTTCCCAGAGGAAGTGCCACTAGAAATGGCACATTGTCTTATACACCTGGCATTTTGCAAGGTTTGAGGGTTGTTTCAAGGACACAGGGTACAAACGAAATGTGTGGAGGAGGTAGACCCGATATATGAGGACAATTATATAAACATTAAAAAGATGGCATTGGCGGCAGAAGAAACAAAAAAGCATTTTCCTAGAATGTCAAATGGAAGGTCAGAGAAGGGGGAGCGGTTATTTAACACACAACGCACTCTCTCATGTGTGAATGATACAAGTGATACCATGGTGCGGGATGCGGCCCCAGCTGCACGTAGAGGGATCAGTGTTCCAAAGCGAGCAGTGGATGGAAGGGCTAATAGGGTGTAGGGCAGAGAGGTTGGTGGGATTTCCTGAAGAAGTTACAATGATAAATATCACATTATTTGGAATGATCACATCCAGGCCCTCACCTGGATAGATGATGGACAGCAGCCATTACACATAAAGGCACTCACATGATATTCTTTATATTTCACATGCATGGGGACAAAGGGTTTGATTAAATTGGGAACCAATCTTGCCTGCCAGAGGACACTTGAGCTGACAAATATACAGGTCGGAATCGCAGCCCTTATGGACTATTTGTTGGCCCGTGGGTCCTAAGCCTATTCCCAATTACCAACGAACTGGAGTCCCTACTGCTCCCTGGTCACCCTACACCCCCCAGCCCTTGTATTGCCCCATTCTGACATTGTGCCATTGAATGATCATTCGACCCTACAGAAAAGGGTGGTCACCCATTTTAAAAGATCTATTAACACTGCAAATATGAGGCCCAGGGACACTGCAAATATTGACAACGAGAGGCATTTAGATGTCAGATGGCCAATAAACTTACAGAGGAGGAAAAGAAACAACAATTACTGGTCCCAACAGATTGTCGACCGACTGGACGCTATCCAAATGGAATTCAAGCTATTTAGTAAGACAGACATATTTATTACGTCGTTGCTCGCCCCTGTTGTTCAGACTGCAGCCAACACCAAATGGCTACAAATTAAGAGGTACGAGATGCTACAATTGGCAACTGGGACAGAGACAGGGCTGAATGCATTTAGGGAGGGATTAAGGGCATTAAGGTTGGTCGCTCTTCAGAATACGTACATACTGGATTTGTAAACTTCATGGAGGGTGGTGTTTGCGCCAAGACAGGGAGCAGTTGTTGAATGTATGTGCCTACAAATAATGCCACAAACAGCACACTGTCAGAAGCAATCGATGCCTGACACAGGACACGGCACACAACGCATGTATATCACACCTACTTTAAACCTAGTGCATCACAAGTTAGGCAGTAGGGTGCTGCACAGGGAAGTACACAGGCGAAAACACAGAACCTATATATATATATTTTACCTGCAGGTAATTAGGGATAGGTAAGCACGGCTGCTGTGATGAAAAGTACCCTTGCAGCAATAGTAATATTTCTATATATTTTTTAAATCTAACTTTGAGGTGAAATTAGTGTAAGGGTTAGGTATATTAAGGAACAACAGTATACCAGTTTGGCCATAGTTTGGTAGGCCCTAGGCAGAATAGACAGAAGCCATTTTTATGTTGTTTTAAAGGCAATAGCTTACAGAAGAATTGAAGTTCTGCTGACGCTTGCAAAAACACTAGATCAGCTCACCAAGGCTGAGACACCAAGAAGCCCACAGTATCTAATTCAGTGTAGCAGAACTTAAAGTTTCTCATGGGAAAGAGAACTGCAGCCGAACGCCAAGTGCAGTCCCTCACGACTATTTGAAGGACATCGGGATGGTTGTCAAGGGCCCAGGCAGCAAGTAGACTAGTATAAGATAATTAAACAAGAGAAATTCAGTTTCACCAATGGTGTCCTGCACAGTTTTTTCTACCTAGAGCTAGCATGATGCAAGAGAGGAGACAGGGAGTGAACAGGTGCAGCGGGGCAAGGAAAGACAGGAATCAATCAGGGGACTGGTATATGGTGTTTCAGAGGCTGTAGCAATGCCCCTGACCCTGTAGCTGTTCCCTCATAATTCTATTTGATCGATTCAATGTGATGCTGTGGCTCTCTCTGTCTCCAACGAAGGGGTCCAAACCAAATTCAGGGATTGGACAACTTGTATATTAGCGGATGCCCACCAATGGCATACCCGGGGTTCTGCAGGCCGCATATAAGAAAGTAATTGAGGGGAGAGATGCTTGAGGGTCATGACGTCATGAAGGGGTGTTGAGGGTGATGTTCCAGAAAATGTTATTATCCAGCCAGGACATGTAATATATACGAACATATAGGGGTCTTGTGACCACCAAGTAATTATGTGTTAGCACATTCCCATAATTGTAACGATTGACAAATGATGCTAATGAGTGATTTCTTGTACAAATACTGTAGTACTTTTGGGGGTTCAGGTCCACAATCTGTTTGTTCTCCAAGATGACTGCTCAATAAAGCTGTTTTTTTCTTGAACTGCATACACATCTTTTTGATTACTTTTGTATTTTTTCTTAGATCGCCACTGAAGACCCCTGGTCTGCCCAAGTAATTCTGTTCTTTCATGGAATCTTGAATTTGATTGAAATGCGTGTTCTCTGTCGGTGAAATAAGCTCTTTTTGCTGAATGCTTCAAAGTTTTGCAGGGATAAACCCTTGCTGACCGTTTGTTAATGAGGTCATTAATGTGTACCTCATAGTCCTCTTTGAAAGTGCAGTTTCACCAAATACATAAAAACTGCCCTTATGGGAAATGATTATGTAGTGACTTGGAGTGTTAGCTAGAGTAGAAAGATCAAATTGTGATGTTTCCTTATGGAAATGTGCGGTGTACAGGTGTATTTCTCTGTGACAAGTCAATAAATCCAAACATTGAAGGTTTGTTTTATGAGAAGTACAAAAAAAGGATGAATTGGTATAGTGGTCATTAAGCCAATGAAAAAGGACGAGAGTTGTTCATGACTGCATTTCAAAATGAGAAATATGTCATCAATGTATATTTTCCAACATTTAATGTTATTCTCATAGGGAATGTTGAAAAAGATATATTGGTCTTCGAATTCTGCCATGTAAACATTGGCCAAGCATGAGAAAACAGTGCACCCATGGCCATACCCTTTGGCAGAAGGAACATTTAGTGACCAAAGGTAAAAAAGGATTTTACACAACGCAATTTGTAAAAGTGCAACTATAAATTCAGTGGGAACTGTATGTGGGTTGGGGTGGTCGTTATGTTTGTTGGCGATTATATCCATGCCGCCCAGTAGTGGAATAGTGGTATATAGCAATGAGTGGAATATTGGTATATAGCAATGCAATGTCACAGGGTCCTGGGATTTCCTCATCTACATTGTAGTCAAGACCTTACAAAAGTTTGATAGCATCCATGAAATCCTTGGAATATGATCTAGTTTGTGTGGCTAATGCTTGCAAAAAGGCATTTTTATATTTACCACATGGTTCCCGCACAGTACCACACAAAGAGACAATAGGTGTTCCCAGTGGATTATTAGCATCTTTACGTATGTTCGGCAATGCATATACTGCTGGATTCATGGTGTCTCGAGGAGTCAAGAACATTGCTTCCTGTGGAGTAAGGTAACCTTGGTCAATACCTACAGTGCAAAACTCCTTGAGTTTTGTGCCAACAGAGTTAATCCGTCACATGCCAGGCATGCACAGGTGAGCTTTTCATCATTCATTGTGTATTTATGAGGTTTATAATATTAACATGTGACAAATTCATAACAGAAATTGACCTCTAAAAAAGCTTAGCTGGCCAGGAAAGAGTCAGTTGTGCATTAGGGGTGCATGAAGTTTCATCTTGCTAAATTTGCTTCAATGAGGACTACTGACATTATTTATTTATTATTTGTCCATGGGCACACATCAAAGGCCTCAGAAAGTCCAGACATTCCTTCAAGGAATACCATATAGTCAGTTAGGATTGCAATATTATGATCTCTGAAAGTGGGGGGAAAATACATACAATATATCTATGTTAACACATGTATAAGTGTAGGGAGCACAATACATGTACATACACAAATCACTTTTGCTGCAGCACTACCTCTCAGAACGTGCGTGCCACCTTTGCAAAATACGTGACCCGTGCATTTATCAAAGTAATGCAAACAAAAAAGCTCTCTGAGCTTTTTCAATCTGAATGACTTTTTTTGAATTTTGCACTGTTCCTTTCAAAAGTGTTGCAATATTTTGTCAGATGCAAGCAAATAGGTAATTATGATTTATATATTAAAGATAAATCATGTCCAAGTCGTTAGTAATTTAGACACTTTGCTTTCTTTGAGAATCACGTCTGAACTATTCCATTAATGTAATGCTTTGTTTGCTTTGAACCTGTGCTGGCATGAGACGATCTGACTTCTTCAGCAAAATGCATACAACAACATTTCATCAACATGGATTGTCATAAGCTTAACCCAAGTGCGTCACTAGAATCCCTTAAAAGCTTGTCCGAATTGGAATCACCTGAATACAGTGAAAAGCATTCAAGTGCTTTTTGATAGGGCAGTACAGGGAGCCCTATTCAGAATAAACAGTGACAAGCAAGATAAAGCTTGACCACAGTCTGATTTTTACAAGTACAATGTGAAATTTCCAATTCTGAATAAACACTGCTATGTTTGTGTCACTTATTAAATACCCACCAATGAAGAAGCTTTTAAAAATTCTGCAACATATGCTTTGGAATCATGCTAAAGAAGAAATTGACTGCATAGGCGGTTGTACTGTAGAAGAAACATAATACAACTTGGACCATTACAGAGCAAGTATGAGAAAACATTGTAAAATAAATTGATTAAAGACCAATTTTAACACAGTTGAAACACAAACAAGGGTAGGCTGTTAACCTATAATGCAGCATATAACATAGCAGAGAGGGTTAATAGGCCTATGTATATCCCTGAGAAAAAGCTACTGGTGGTGGTTAAAGAGTATTATGCATCCCTGCATAGAAGTGATTTTGAAGGAAGTGGATTCAGAACATAATTATTTTTAGCAGTATCATTACAAATACCACATTTCACAAAAGAACATTGGAAGCCATTAGCTGAAAGAATGACAACAAAATAAAGAAATGAGAGAATTCATGGGACATATCTATAACAATAAAACTACAGACAATTATGGATTTCCACCTTAGTTCTCAATAGAATGTTAAGATATTGTATCCCCTAAACCTATATATTATGCTCTGTCATGTGTGTTTGCTGTAAACCTCTGCCAATAAATAAATAAGAAAAAAAAAGAAAAAAAAAGGTATTTTATCCCCTAAACTGAAGATGCGTTTTCTGTATTATAGTACAAATAGTGATGTTTCATCTTTGTGGGATGTGGCCAATGCTACGTTTATCCACAAAAAAGTGTGGCAAGTCAGAAGGACATGGACTCTCTGAAGGCATGTCTAACACTAATTTATTAAAGAAGAAGGCCTAACTTTCATTAAACTATGGGTGGTCCCTGCCTATATTATTAACTGAGGCACTCGTTTGTCAGTTGTGAATGTCCAAAGAAACAAGTCTGCTGTCCAAAACTAACTTAACTGACCCTACCACTAAGAGAAACTAACATAAGGGAGGAGAATGACTCCCTTCTCCTGAAGGTAAGGCTAGTACAGTCTTTAGAATTGTGATCTGCAAATAGTCTCTTGTGACTTCTCATATCACCTTCTTTAATTCCACATGTGGGATTCTGAACTTTCTCTGTGTCTTGAGTTTCTTTTGGCTCCCCCTTAGACAATTTCAAGTTTAATATTGGGCTTCTGTGTTTAGGCTCTGGGCCATACCTTTCTTTCTCTTCAGTATTATATTGTTCTTGTACAGGATGACACTTGCTCTTCCCCCTTTCCTAGGGTATTTTTCTTACACTGATTCTCTTGCTTATTTTCCAATTTCTCTTCTGACGTTTCCTTGAATTCGTATTCTTCGTATTTATTTGTTCTACAAGTTAACTCTGTTTTACTTGTTCCACTGCGATGAGTTAATTGTACATAATAATGCTTTTCTTTTACTTAACAATCTTTATGTACCTTTTGTTTCAAAGTTAACTCTGTTTCATATTCTGTACAGTGACAAGTTAATTGACTGTTATAATGATTTTCTCTTTACTCACAGTCCATATATCTCTTTGGCTTCAAAGGTAACTATTTTTCATATTTTAAACTGTGTTGAGTTAACTCAATGTTATAATGATTCTCTTGTGTGCTCCCATGCTTCCCCGTTACCTTCCTTCTTCAAGAAGACTGGTTTTGGAATGTTTCTGCCTTAGGCTTCCACTCTCTCTCCCTGTCTCGGGATGCCGTCCTCTTCCTGACGTTCACGCCCTCATTCTGTCTTTCTTCGTTTTGTCTCGGTGTCTGACTGGCTTCACAGACACACTGCATTCCTCTGTGCTTGGTGGTATCAGCAATGTCATGTGAACCGTCGGTTCACCACAGGTTTGTATCTGTGGTCTTGCCACCGCCTATGCTTGGGCTTAGGGTCCTGCCTGATGGATTTTTGGGTTACGGGTTTGGAGTGTCATTGGTGTCCCAGGCAACCCTTGCAGGCAAGTTTGAAACTTGCGGCTTTACCACATCTCGTTCTCCTCTTGTGTTACGCAGCTTGGGGCCTCCGATAGCCTGAATCTGCCTTCCTCTCTCACCTCTTCGGGTTCTCTGTCACTATTCTTTGGATTCACGCTCTCTAACATACTCCTCTAAGTAATGTGGACATCTTCACTTAAAGGGAAACGACCTATTATTACAGGATAACAATATCTCTTTGGAGTTTCTTCACCACACTCATGCAAATTCGTTCTTTCGTGCATTACAAAGCATCCCATGAAGGCCATGGTATATCCAGTCGGTTCTATGTTCATTCAATCCCAGATTGCTTTTTGCAGAATTTTTTGCCGAAGGTTTTTTGCCCAAAAAACTCATCAAATGTATTTGAGGGTTACCCCCCAGACTCCCCTACCCTTTGATTTATTCTCTATCCTTCCACCACCTCTACCCCTTACATGCCCTTACCGCCCTATATTTTTCAATGAGTTTTTTCGGCCAACATTTTTCAGCAAAAAACACTGAAAAAAAACAGTGATGAATGAACGTTGTACCATCCAGTCTGAGGGAGTGCCTCACGAAAAAGGGAGTACTTGTCCCCAAAGAGGTAGTCTCTCCCGGTGAGGTCCCACTTGCCTCTACCCTTTGAGGAGAAAGGACGTATTCCCTCGGTTCGTCACAGAATGTAAGAATCATTGAAGGTGTGGTTGATGTGGTCTCATTTCTTTGTGAGTATTTACTACAAGATCAATCCCAAAATTAGAGAGGATAGGCTGGGTTTGCACATCGTGGTTTTACTACGCATGAAAAAACAGTGGTTGGTAGCTGTAGCTTTTACCATACATATATTAATTTGGACAATTGATGCAGCAACACATTTAACCAACCATTGGTTTTGGCTGTCATATGTCAAGTGCAGCCTCAAATTCATCATTAATGCCAACATACGGCCGGCATAGTAACCATATGGTAATGTATAACCCCACATGTGCAGCTGCTGCCATCACATCCCATGTGCCACCTCAAATGCACCAAAAATATCCAGCATAAAACTTTCAAAAAGATAACTAAATATAGATATTCATGCCGGGAATCCTTCAGTACATTACATAATAGTCCTTTGCGCAGGAAATATACTGTTTCATTTTTTCATGGCAATATATTTACCACAACCTATGGAAAAACACAGTTTTTAAATCTGCCTTTTTAATAAATCAATATGTTTCACCTAAGTAAGCGAAAGGGAGAAACAAAGCTCCTTATTGTCTACCGACCCGCCAACTAAACCCCGTGAGTTCGCATATGTGTGTTTCACAATGTACCCATCATTGTTTTAAATTTCCAAATGTTTACCCTATCATAGAGTGCTTTGCGCTGGCCCCATGGCAGCATGGGATACCTCTATACTAAACAAGAAACATGTTTGCACTTAAAAAGGCTTTGTTATTTCTACACATGATATAAATAAGACCCATTTCCCTGAATCTTCTAAATCCATTTTCTGAAAGCCAGAAGATGTTATCTATACGTCAATGCTTTCTATTAAACACGCACAATAAAGCATGAAGCTAAAGAGTCATATAATGAAATGTTCTTTCATTAAAGAAATCCTTTAATCATAGTGCAGGCTACTCATTATCCCATGCAATTCCGGCTTAATAAACACAAAAATACAGTATAGAAGAACAACCGTAATCTGCTACAGGCATTTTCCGAGCAACACAGAAAATATAAATTGGCATGAAATTGACAAAAAGCCTTTGTTTGCTAAACATAACATTAATAGAACCCCTCTTATTTTCCACCATTGTGTGCCATTTTGTTTCAATAGAAACTGGTTCAGAATAGAAAGCTAAATGGTCAAAGCAGAAAAACTATTGGAAAGGGCTATGAAGTTACGAATTTATAGAGAACGAAAAAAGCAGATGTCTTACTTCTCAGAGATGTTACATGAACCAAAAAAGTAAACGTATCCCAGGTCTGCACTGCATACGCTTGCCACAGATCCTGATATAACATGACTGACAAGGAACAGAACTTAAGAAAAGGCAAATCCCTACCATAGTCATCCCCCCAGTAGCTTGCATTTGCAAAATCTGATAATGATCACAGGTTTGAATCTAGGCAAGTTCATTCCATCTTTTATCTTTGTGAGGTTAATAAAATTGGGTTGCATTAAGTATGCTAATAATATGCACTTGTTAAATGTAGCACCAGTAGACCACCTAAAGTTGAATTTGTTTCCAACAAATAGGTCTATTATCTTAAGTGGGTTCTAGACTACAGTATGCAGTCCACCTGTATTTGCACTGTACAAAGAAAGGCAAGCAGAGAAACTAAGATTGAGTAAGAATGTAGCTGGAGGTATAATGAAAAGGCTTGGATGTGGTGAGTGAACTTGAAAAATTGAATTTTCTGCAGAGGACATTCTCTTCTAATCCTCGGGTTATCGAAAAAGAAGGAAAATGACCTGGGATCGTATCTATCTGCAGCTATTGCTGATTAGAAGATAATCAAAGAAAAGACTAAGTTAATGCAAAGGGAAAAGGCCAGGGCAAAACTGTGGTTCAGGGATTAACGGCTCCAACTTGGCTTCCTTGAACGTTGCTTGGCAACGCAGTCAACAAGGGAGCCTCCCAGCTCGCATCCCGCATTCCATGCCGCGAGGCGAGGACATAAATAGTTCCGTTGCCTAGCAACAGCCCGAAACTGAAGCTCCTGATTATTCACTCACTCCCAGCTTGGGTTGGACGCTGCTTGCAAGCGCTCGTCCCGCTGACCATTTGGTACGTGTTTTAGGCATCTTTTCTGATTAGCTGACTTATAGCATTTGAACATTTCTTGATATACGCATTTCTGCTCACAGACGTTTTCACGCCAGGAGTATAATGCCAAACTAGATGGTTAATTGGATTTGATTTGGGAAAAATAAACATCATTAAAGATAAACTGATTGTGTGTAGGAGTGAAATCCAAGAAACGTATGATCATTTGTACATGAGTATAATGAGAAACTGAAAAGGTTCTAAAACTGTAGTCTATTGTTTCCAAGGCCAGATAATGCAGAATTGATGTGTATAGCGCTGTGACATCTAAAGTGACTAGAGCATATGTGTCTTTCCATGTGACATCCTTAAGTGTTTGTAGAGTATGCGTAGTATCTTTTAAATACGCTGGGATCTCAGGTACTAAATTCTTGATGCTACTGTCAATATAGTCTGCTAGTGCTTCAGTGACCCCTCCTTGTCCACTCATGATAGGTCTCACCGTTGGTAGTTGATCAAAAGATTTATGAATTTTCGGCAAGAAATATATGGTTGGCATTAATGGTTTGGACACAGTTAGGAAAGCCTTCTCCTCATCAGATAGTAAACCTTGATTATACCAGTATTGTAACATCAGTTGTAGTTCTTGCAGAGTGGTAGTTTTAGGGTTGGTCGTGAGTTTCTTATGACAGCCCGGAGTGGATAGGTGTTCCTCTGCCATTTTGATATAGTCAATTCTGTTAAGAATGACTATGTTCCCCCCTTTGTCTGCTTCTTTGATGATAATTGAGCTGTCATCACATATTTCTTGTAATGCATGACGTTCCCCTTTCGTAAGGTTGTTGTTTTTGCTGTTGAAAGTAGAATGGACACTATCCATATGTTTATGTATCTCCTTGGTGATTGATTTTTAGAATGTATCAATGACGTTACCCCCCCAATTTGAGGCATGAACTTGGATCTGTTTTTGTGTTCTTTGAAATACAGATTACGTGGGTGGATGCCAAGTTCCCTTTGTATGTCACTGATAGTTTTATGCTCATCCTCCAATAGGGTAGTGAGTAGCGGTATGTTTTCAACTTCTTGGATACTTTTTGAACTGATTGGCAGCAAGGTTTCTGGTTGGGTATAGGTAACTGGTTTATTGTGAAAAAAAAATTCAGTTAGAGTTTTCTGGTAAATTTATAGAGGTCAATTTGGACTTTCATCATATCTGAAGTGTTGCTAGGTGCAAAGGAGAGGCCATAGTTAAGCACTGATAACTGTTGTTGAGAGAGGTGTTTGTCAGACAGGTTGATGACTAGACTTTTAGTATTGGTTTTGGCCTGGCATTCTTGAGACTGGATCTTGTGAATCTTTTTCCTGTATCTTTCCCGTCCTCGTTTGTTTGCTCCTCTTCCTCTTCCTCCTCTGACGTTGTTGGAGTAGTTGTGGTTTTCGGACCTAAAGGGACATTCTTTTGAAACCAAACTTGTTTATTCTGTCAGTTATAGGCGGTTTGGTTGCCCTTCTTGTACCTCTTGATTTCAATAAGGAAACCTCTTCTGTGAAGTCGACAGACTTCAGCAGCCAGTGTTTGTTCTTGGTTGTTGGAATTTCCATTAATTTCAGATTCAGAATCTGCATCCGAGGTGACCAGTGACACAGTGGGTGTCACAATTTGTGACTGGTCTCCATCAAATTTTGGTTGGTAAGTGTAGACTCTATAATTGAGATAGTCTTTTTCATCTCTATAACATTTTCTAAATTTTCGCAATTTAATTTCATCCTGATATTCCCCTAGGATCTGGTGCATTTTTGCAAAATTCTTTTCTTTAGAACTGTCAGGATTTTTCATTTCAGAGATTTCTGTCTTGATTTAATCTATTTCTGAAATTACTCTTGCATGTTCCCATTCAGCATGTGTGATTAGTATTTTCATCAATTGTGAAAATCTCAACAACAACACCTATCAAATTAAGTTCAGAGTACATATGGACAAGTCTGAAATCGTGTTCTTAGACCTACAAATCAATATTGTTGCAAATACAATTCAGACCCATACCTACAGGAAGGTCACTGCCGCCAATTTCATATTGCATGCGACCAGCAGCCGTAGACGCAGTGTAATTAAGAATATCCCATAGAGGGGAGTTCCTTAGATCCAGCAGGAACTGCATTCTAGATGACGCTTTTAAAACAGAATGTAAGTCAATTGGCAACAGATTTCAGGCAAGAGGGTACTCAAAACACCTTATCAGGCAAACATCTGTATCCATCCAAAAAGTTGAAAGACCCACCCTATTTCAAACCAAAACTAGAGTTGACCAAACAACGTATCCGAAATTTGTGAACTTTATAACCAAATATTCGCAAGATAGCAAATCTTTGTACCAGATTCTGAACAAACATTGGCATATTCTGCATCTAGATGCAGACCTTACTAATTACATTGCTGAACAACCAAATATCATTTTTACCAAGGCTACTACCTTGAGAAATCTCTTATGTCCCTCTTTCCTTAAACCTGTACCAATCAGACAGGATCATTGGTTAACATCAAGCACTAAACCAGAAGGTTTTCATAAATGTGGTTCATGTAATTTTTGCAAGTACGCTTTATCACCAACCAAAGTTTTCAAATGCCATGGAGGACTTCAAATCACAATCAAAGACTTCATTAACTGCCGCTCCAAATACGTCATATATGGCATCCAATGCATGTGCAAGAAGATGTATATTGGCAGCACCATCCGAGAAGTTCGCTTTCGAATTTGCGAACACTTCAACAGTCTCAATAGCCAAGATATCAGATTACACTCGCCTTGCACTGGCAGGAACATCACCAATTGGACAATGCTAAAGACATCAGATATATTGGACTACAACAGATCAAACCACATCTGAGAGGTGGAGACAGAGAGTTGAAGGTACGCCAAGAGGAAGCCAAAATGATTTGTAAATTATGTTGTGTTTCACTCGGCCTTAACAAGGAACATGTGCTTAATGTTTTTTCATAAGGTGGTACTAGACATCGCTAATCGGTTTGCTCTCACAGCATTAGTAACATTCGGGGTACGATAATGTGAATATTAGATAAGCCACATATGCTCAAAACTAACTTGTAGCTCTCCATAAACCCAGTATCCCTAACTTTGTGCATGTATGCAAATATAAGTACTAAGATTTAGCTATTGATCCAAATATTTAGGAGACACGTGTAGGATGTCTCAAAACTGACCATACGCTTTAATGCTACTTGGGTTTAGTATCACCTGCCATATAGTTTTATAAATAATTGTAGCCATTACATTTGCAGTACCAAATGATATAGGCACCTGGAGTCTGAACAAGCAATGGGCCAGCTTCCACCTGCATATATAAATATTCTTCTGACGGGTAGAGTGTTTTTACTTCTTAAATATACCTTACTTAGCTGACTGCAACATTAGCTATGTGCTCCAATCAGAGGCATATGGGCTAGAGTAGCTGACAATTAGAGGCAAGACACCAAGTTATCAAACTTCATGTTTCCCCAATTGGCAAACAGTTGCCAACAAAGAAATTTGCCTCCAACTAGATGATTCCTTAAAACTCACGAGGATCACCTTCGTAACCATTACAGATAGGAAATATGTCCACTCCTTTTCACTTCCTGATACTCTTTGAGTCTCCTAGCAACCCAGGACACGCGACTAACTACCTGATCAGGCGGGACCCATGTCGGCACAAATCTAGGCTTTGTCTGCCGAGGCAGCAGACCGGCCCACCAGTAATAAAAAGATATATTCATGGACAGATTGATTCATTCACTAACACTATATGTGCATTCAAAGTGCATAAAAGACCGCGCAACAGATAAGAAGCCAATAAAAACCTTGATCCGTAGCTGACACTTCCGGATACGCATGGCTTCCCCTAGCAACGTGTGGCACGTGAAGTGTCACCGGACCAAGGAGGCAACTTAACGTTACTATAGTGACAGACTCAGGCTGCCTATGCAGCAGACAAGCCCGACGGCGTTCTACAACACTCGCACATTAAAAAATCTGCCGGTAAGCTGTACGCAAAACGTGCGCCCTTCACAAATAGCATTAACAATAATACTGTTTGATGAATCAAGATGAACTAGCCCTGCGGTATACCATTATATTTACACCGTGTTTAAATACTTTTTAGAATACAGCGTTAATACTCAAGAAGCAAACGCAGCAGATGTCTATCTACGTTGGAATCCCCACTATCCCTAGAGCGCTAACCTGAATTCAGGTAAATAACCTTGTAGCTCAAACAAACTAATTACGACCTAAACTTGATTCTATCTACGTGGATGTACTTTAATATTGAATATATTCATTTCAATTACCCTAGAGTGAACAGTGCTCTAACCCCAATGGCTCAGAAGTGTTCTTAAATACAAGAAGAGAGCACTTACTTCATCTCATTATAAAAGATAAACAACAACAATTTGAACGGATTTATGCTCTTTCAATATATCAAGTACCTAATTATAACAATCAATTGTCACTGGGCAGCCAATGTATAATTCACTTACTGAGAACAGCACCAATTTATTTAAAAGATATGAGGCACTATGCGACCAGTTCAACACATGCCACCTTGCCCGTATGCTCTATCCAAGCTGAAATGGCTTTAGTCCAACATTTAACTTACACTTAGGCGGCAAGCCCACTTTCTCCAATAGAGAATGATATAATGTGTACTTTCTAAAGAATTGAATATATGCACTTCTTAATTGTATGAGGAAAATATGCACCAACATTGACTTTGTCTTTTGTATTTTCACTTTTTAATTTGTTATTCTCTCCTTTCTCTCTGTGTTTGTGTCCTTCCCTCCTTAATTAACAGGGGTTGCTAACAAGCACTTTATCGCAAAGTAATGCTATTGTTGTATGAATATAGTACTACCTTCACGCCCTGAAGACGGCCTAGTCAGGTTGAAACACGTGTTGGCGTCACATAGTTTTCTTTGTGATTAATGTGGCAACTCGTAGCTACATTTGTGAGGCGTCACGTAGTTTCCTTTATGATCAATGTGGCAACTCATAGCTGAATATGTGACCTATTTTAGAGGTGTGACAATGCACTTCCATTTAAGAAGCTTGTTTCTATTTGGATTGTGATTATGCCCAGTGATTAGGAAGTTCATGTTACTACAACACAATTATTTAGCTGGTTATGATCAAATGTGTATGAATTAAATACTACGATGATCAGCAATATTTCAAATGTATGAAGTAAATACCATTTTTGTTTTATGGTTTTCAGCAGACAGTTGTCTGCATACAAATATAAAACTTTACTTTGACCTTATGGCTTCTATTTGTAATTTCTCACAACAAAACCAAAACCAAAACTCACATACAAATGTGATATAATATCAGGTTTGTCTGAGCGCAGTCTGTAAGGTTAGCACCATTTCACACATACATTACTATACAGGTGATAGTGGAAGATCACCAGACTAACCACATGGCTGCAGCCACTGATATAAACACCCTATACCTTAGATTTTATTTCTACCACAGTCGTGCGCATTCACAAATATCGGGTCGTTTTTCAGGTTTCAAATATTTATTTGTCTACTTCACATTTCTGTACGCATTTGTTATATATTGTCTCTATGCAGTAATTTACTCGCCCTGATGAAGGAGATTGTTTTCTCCGAAATGCATTGGCATGTTAAGTCAACTTATTTTGGATGCTGTGACATATTTGCTTCCTCGCTAAGGAGTTATTAGTGGCTGTCAACTTTTGATATAAATAATTTATTTTTCAACTAGGGACAGCGTCATTTGTGATAATTTACCACAATTTCATTTGAATTCATCAAATTGAATAGAGAATTATCTACTACATTAGTGTTTTTCTAAGTACTTTTGAAATCCCTCATCCCAATTCGGCACCAAAAAGGAGAGCGACTGCGTGGCTCGGTTTGTTACTTGGCCTTTTGCTTTGTATATCAGGGATTAACACTGTCGCTAATTATGATACAGTATCGTTAACATATACATGTTCTAGGATATTCCACAACTGCTCTGGGGAGACTTGTGGGAAAGAGATATTTAGATAGAAATCTTGAATTTGGTTAGAGTAGGTCTTGGGTGGTAAAACATATAAGTCATTGTAGTATGAATCACATTGATCATTGATATAAAAGGTATCACACAGTATATTTTCTTGAGGATCAACAATCAATTTACCATCACTCGCCTGTTGATGACTCCCCGGAGTATACTAGTAGTCCTATTAGTCTCTCTCCCTCTTTAAAAGTCTGTTTCTGGTGAAGTATCTTGCATTTCTTGCTTAATTTATACAGCATGCTCAAGATATTCGAGCATCATGAAGACTTATGTCCAGTTTCTGCTTTAGAAATTTCTATTACAGGAAGGGCTTCTTTTCCACAAAAGGTGCAATTTCTTAATTTCTTCACCACAGAGAGACAGGCTTTCAGTGCTTCCTAACATATATTAATATGAACTGCATCATTTCATTTGGATTCCAAGAAGTTCTCAATAGCGCTTCATATACCTTCCCAAATATCTGAACAGTCAAGCATTTCAAGCGTCAATCTACATATGGGGTGTCTGCCTGGTAATCTGAGGCAAAACTGTATGCAGTATGATACGGACATAGGCTAACATCGTAATTAGGAGTATATGTTGTGCTACTAGATAATAGAGATTTTGCTGTGAACCTCGTGTCGAGTCTGAAATAACTACCACATGGAGGAGAATAGACTCTAACATCTGCCTACTTAGTATTCCTGGTTCTCCAGAAACCAACAAATAAACAGTATTAAATATCTGTGTGTCAGTAATGTTAGTGGATGAACAAACTGGTACATTTCTCAAATAGATGAGAATCAAACCCTGGCCTATCCTCCAAAGAACTGTACATTCCCAAAGTGGATATCTTGATTGCCCATAATACCCTAAGTGCCATCATATTTTTACATATAAATTGAAGATGCGTGGCTATCAAAATTGCAAAATTGAGCCCTCCCTCCTTTTTTATGTATGTGGCTGTAAAGACTGGAGGGGGTTGTCTGTATTCCTGCTCTCTATATGGTGGAGGAGAGGCACAGAGGACCCCAGCCAAGGTTCTCTATTTGGTAGCTGTGGTTGAGCAACCAAGGCTTAAGCTCTCAAGAGGTGATGCAGGCTGGTTCTTAATTACAGTGTAGTCCCCAAGCACCCACAAAGGAATGTCCACATACTGTATTAGTGAAAACACAGCCTTCATATAATTAAGGTTCAAGGTTATATACACAATCACAAAAACTCAGTTAATCTACAATGGCAAATATATACACAGTTCTACATGGTACCACAATACCTTTCAGATTTCATTAAAGTGTATCAACTGTACTTCGGTCAATGTCACACAAATCAATTAATAAAGGGAACCAACAATAGACATAGGAGGAAAGCAGTTGGTTAGAACAATTGGCAGAATACTGAGCCCCTAATACCAGGCACAATTCTGTGTGAGGATCCCCCCAACTGGGCAACCTGTATATAAAAATATAAAACAATCCCAGTCCATATATTGTTCAATATGTCCTATTTCCTTCTAAAATAGTTCTACCACCCCAAATGTACCTTGAATAGTAAAGTTCCTCGATGAGGCATCAATGGATCCTTCTTGAGTGGCCTCCTTTAAGGTAGGAGCCACAGATCGTCGATAGGCCTCGAAGAAGGTGAACCTTGGCGTCGAGAGCCGTTGATGAAAAGGTTTGATGGCATCGGGGCATCAGCTTCGGTCCTGGTGGTGCTCGTCGACGATCGGTCGGGGACGTTCTGCAAAGACGAGGCGTGCGGTGCACCTCGACGACAAGGGTTCATAGCCGCAAAGAGTCTATGAAGAACTTTGGCCCGGCAAGGGTTTGAGTTGTCCAGCATCTCTGCAGCCTTTGGATGGTGAGAAACCCATCGGCGGATTCTCCTCGGCGCGTCGGCAGCCTCGACTTTCTCCGGCAGGACAAAACGGTCGGCGGTGGTGGCGAGAGAGTCCTTGGATTCGATTGTCTTAATCAGTGGAGGGTTGCTGCTCCGGTCAATGGCGGCAAGCGGTCCCCACTTCTGGGCAACACGGCTTTGACGGGCCTCCAGCGGTTATAGCAAACCTGTGAACCCGGGTCGACAATGGTGGATGGAATGTCCGGTGCTTCTCTTCATTCTCTTCAGTGGTCCCCGTCTCTGGTCAGCAGCCTGTCGAGACTCTGACTTCCAGGGAGCTTCTGCGAAGGTTAGCTGTGCTCGATGGTCCCTCGTAGCTCGGGAAGAGATCTCCTAGCCAGGACCTCTCTGGAATCAGTCCTCAACAAACTCGACAGCTTTCGGATCCGGTCAAAGCAAATGCAGCAGCAAGTCTACTTCTTCCAGCTGGGCTTCAAGGATAAGCATCAAGTATCAACTTCAGCTTCTGAACGATTTCTAGCAGTGAGAGGCCCACAGAAACACTGTTCTGTCTCTCATTCATTCTGCTAGGTCACACTCAGGCAACCAATCACTCAGAAGGACATTCAGCAGTCAGGCAGCCAATCAGGCTCCCAGGCATTTAGGCCATTCTCTTCCCTCTCAGACACTCACAACAAGGAATGTGTATTGGGACAAGTGCTGTCAAGACCCTCGCCCAAAACCCCCTCTGGCAAAACCATTGGCCAGGTGGAGTCAGGGCTCGGGCCTCTAGAGCCTGGCATCCTCTTCAAAAGCCTTCATGGGGCCAGTCCTGGCGCCTATGGCGCCAGGCTCATACACCATGAACAACAATGTGCTTGGGAACTACTTTATTGTATTGTCAGCCAACATGGAGGCATCCACATAGCTTGGTTCGTAAGAACCAAGTTATGCGGTCTAGTGTTTTGGGTGTGGCAGGCCTGGAACTACTTTCCCTGGTACTACTTTACCTGGACTATATAAACCACACCCTGACTGCAGAACATGCTTCGTGTTACTTTGCAGCTTTCAACGTGACGCCCACTGTGTCCAGCTATTCCCTCGAACCTCGGAGAAGCAGAACCTGCAAGGAGACAAAAGGAACATCATTAGCAGCAGCATCTTACCTGCAGTCTTCATCTTTAAACACTCGCAGCTACTGAGAACAGGTTCCTCGAATCTCCACGCCTCCCGGACAGAACGACCTGAAAGAGGAAGATAGAGGCAACATTAAAGAAAGCTGTAGACACATTTACAAATTACGAACTGCTCAAAAGGCTTACCTGGCGGGTCGCCTCTCGGCTGGCACCACTCCGGACATTCCACACACGCTGAAGAACACCACAACCTACAAGGAAGGAAAACACAGGTTAGCAAAGGCAAGACTTTGCAGCGCTGCGCATAGCGCTTACTTACTGCATTTTGTGCTCTTAATGCGCCATCATTTACCAGCGGGGCTCAACCAAGCCGGTTTGCCGCGCTGAAGCTCTGCATACCTAAGCGAGAAAAAAGAGACATTTTAAACAAAGAAAGGCATGCAGGATAGCAACAAAACTAAAGAAAAGCAATAAGACCTACCTGAACAATATCAAACGGGCCGGCGTCAGTGAAGTAACTGGACTGCACTCGCCCATGAAAGACAACGCGCCCCTGCAAAGAAGGCAGGACGGAGAGCACGCCTAATTCTACCCCAAGGCAGTACCTTCCCCGCAAACCACATACGGGCAAAGCTGAGAAGCATACCAGCGAGTAACCCAGCTGGGTGGCGTCCCTGTGGATACTAGGTGAGCGTAACAAGTACCCAGCCATTCAGCACCACACACTGCACTCATACCAGTTTCGGGCAGGGCTGTCTCATTCATTGTATTACATACCAGAAATTAGACACCCATAACAAGAAGTGCATATTGGTCATCCATTCCATTCACCCAGGTCCCACCCCAAGGTTGTGCCCACAACATACAGTCACTGGGAAGGCTCCAGCCAGTCTGGCCTGGACTTCGCCACAATACCATATATGGAACTTCCACCCACAGCCAGTCCCAAAATGGAGGATACTCAGAGCACCTGTCAAATTCAGCATGGAGCACAGGTGCCCACAAACATACACTAGGGGCACAGGATTGTACCCCCACCCATGGGTGCAATAAGGGTATCCCAAGGGTCTGTACACCAAACCAAAAATAGGAAGAGCTGCACTGCCAGGAGTCCCACATGGACTCCTGGGCAGAAAACAAAACAGAACATACACGAAAAGGGACTACAGAACAAGGATAGGGAGGCCCTGTCCCTCCAATGCATTCCCAGCATCACAGTGGTGTGAAACCCTTGCCCCACCCAACCCCTATAAACTTTCTGGGACACTGAGATGTCTAGATGGGTCTCTTGAAGAAAAGCTATGTCCATTTGTATATCCGTAAGTTGGTTGAGCAATCATCGCCTTTTGATTGGGAGACCAATACCCTTCACGTTAATGGAGACTAATGTAAGCAAAGCGGTGAGACAAGCGTTTTAACCAACCGTATCATGGTGCCCTCCAGGTGCATCGCTGCCCATCCAAGTCTCCTCTGTTTCCTACTCTACCCTTCTGAAAAGGAGAACTGATGGTGGAAACCAATTGCTACTCATAAGGTAATTTAAGGAATCCCCCTCTCAATCTTATTCTTTATCCCGCATCTGAACCCACACCATGCCAGAGAAACATTTTAACAAGTACAACCAAACATTGCATCTCTTCATAACAGAGCAAATAAGAAACAATACTTGCATTCTGAACTTCATGCAATTCACGTCACATCGTCAAATCGAGCAACTCAAAGCGCTATGCATGTTGTATAGAATGTGATTTACCTGAACTCCCATAAATAAACCCACACAGTCAAGGGATGACTACCTTCTCAAACACCATCTTGGCCAGCCCTCTAGGCAATATCTCAAATGTTCTTAATTATGGTCAATGTCAGCGAAGACAAGCTTGCAGTGTCTGAAAACATCAATGGTTAGTCATAGTTTGCAATATGTTAGACTGCGTAGTGACGAGATTGCCCTCTTTCTCCAGCACTCAACCATTCTCCCAATATCATCAGTAGCAGAACTTGATTTAAGTTTTATGAACTGTTGACTATTTTTGAGCCTCTTTCCTGCCCATCTGCTAGATCTTGTCTCAATTTTCTTCCAAAAAATGTGCGTCGATTGTTCAAACTTAGCATCTCTGACCCCATTCCTGTATCCTCTTGTTGCTACTTGCGTATTGGTAGCAAATGTATCTGCCACAAGGACATGAATTTGGCGGATGAATTCCCAAATAACTTCAAAGCAGGAAAACACAGGCCATCAGTTTTAAAACTGGAGATGAAATAGCAGTGGCAATTCAAGGAAATTATAGAGAAGCACGCACTTAAGTGCATCAAAAACTGCCATTGAACACTCGATGATATTTGAACACCTCCCCCAGACAGTGAAGAGCAAGAAAGACACCCCATTTTTCCAAGTGTTGACCTTATGTTAAATGCCACGGGTATTCTCTATGGGATGAAAATTGAAAACTGTAACAGTGAGGAATCTTGTCCTCTTGACTTTGGCATGACATGCTCATTCAATGGTCAAAGATGCGGTGACAGCAAGTCCTAAGTCTTCTCTTAAGAATGCCGTCAAATACCCCAGACAACTCGTATACTTTGAGCAGCCTCAGGTTGCTGTGTATTGAGCGTTTTCTCTGACTCCCCCAGCACGTGGATCGCAGTCTCTAATTCAGTGTGTTGTAATTATCTTCAGAGGCACTTTTTCTGCACTTGTTTTCTTCCAATCTATCATTTTGCTAAGTCATTTGTTCCAGGGTGTCTAAAATTGAACATAATATTTTTGTGATCAATTGGTTTGTTGCTTTCATATTCTTATTCAGCCTGTTGTATGAACGCTTGTTGAGAGGACTCGTCCTCTGTTGCTGGTCCCCATGTCTTGCGCCTGGAGGGTTGAAATCCTTTCACTTAAAGCCGGGTTCTCATCCCGACTGAATCAGAATCAGATGTGACTGGGAGCAAGTTGTTTAATTGTAGTCTGACTCCATAGAAAAATGAAGTATAAATATTTGGGGAGTCACAAGTCTCCATCCCTAAAGGCACCTGCCCAAGCAAAATAGAATGTGTCTCCACTAGAGTCTGTTCATGTCAATCAAACCATGGCAGCTTGTGACAGCCAACCAGTCTATTTAAAGTAGGGACATGTCTCTTTCACAGCTAAGGGACTGTGTATTGGTGTGCCAGCGAATCTATAAAAGCACTATAAAAGCACTATAAAAGCCATAAAAAAGAAACCCAGAAATAACCACGTCACAGAAGACTGCAAATCTTTACACAGGTTGGGGGTAGACGATCGTATCACATTCAAAGCGCTTTCAATCATCCATCATTGCCTCTATGGCTAAGCCGCTATCTACCTAAGTGAGCAAATATATTTTTACGAACCAGGACGTTCACTGAGATAAAAAAATCAAGGCTTAGTTAACATCGCCTGCGCAAAGAAAGGGAATGGAATGGGACTCTCTTTCCCAGTCAGAGTTTCCCTAAAATGGAATAAACTTCGGACTATGCTCAGACTAGAAACCAACTTTCAGACCTTAAAAACAAAACTGAAATCACTGTTTTTTAAATAAATGTCCAAGTAACTTGAGCTATGCCAGACGCTCCCTGTCTTGTTTTAAATGTAGTCCCTTGTCTTTATATCCGCGCCCTGATGCCTGCGGGCTTTCGGTGCATAACAAATAAACAAATAAAACAAATAAACTGTTCATATGATTGCCCAAAATTGACCATATTCTTGGCACACAAATGCACCTTTAATGTTTGTAGGTTGTTACATCACAGGCTGGGTTTCCTGTAGATTATTTATTTATTGATTGCTTGATAGGCACTTATACAGCAAATTCATTCTGTTTCAAAGCGCCCACAGGGCGATGAGGAGGGACATGGGATTGAAGTACATTAAAAACACAAATATAAATACATTGGGGGAATGAACTGACAAACCTACTATGCCTTGTGAGTTTTCAGAACGTGCAAGTGCAGCAAGGAAGAGGGCAGTGGGGTAGGTGCTGGGGTCTCCATGCTCATGGGCTAGACACAGATGAATTGCAAGGTATGGTAAGTGCTATGCAGCTCGGAGTCACATAGGGTGGAAAAGTGCGAGTCTCCAGGGCAGAGGGTGTGCCGAGGCAAGTGATGAAGGTAGGCAGAAGCTGCAAAGATTGGGTGTGAGGGGTCAGGGGCCCAGAGGATGCATACGGGTCCACGACACCAATCACAGCAACTGTGAGGTTAGCAGAAGAGGGAAGAAGGGAAGGAGAAGGAAACAAGGAAAGTTGTGAGGTGCTTATGGAATTTAAGAAGGTCCTGCTAAAGACGTAGAGGAAGGAGGAGGCTGTTCCAAAGGAGGGATCCAGCAGAGGAAAGTGAATGGCCTTCTGCTCTCTGTTTAGCAAAATGCTTTACACACAAGGAGTTAGTGCCAGACATGGAGGTCAAGAAGGAGAACATTTTGTAAGAGAGAGTTGAAGATAGTGTGGTCTTCGGCCCTGGACAGTCTTTTGGATTATGCAGAGGAATATGAATTTGATCCATGCAGTAACCGGGAGCCAGTGAAGACTTTTTTGGGCAGGAGAGAAGCGGTCCCTGGGCTTAAGGCTAGGATAAGTCTTGCTGCTCTATTCTGATTTGTTAGAGTGTTATGGTGTTATAATGTAAAATAATCCAGAGTTCGCAGAGACAGAAGAAATCAAAATAATGTTCTCTATAACAACTACATTATCTCATTATCTAGCAATTGATGTATTAAAATATTTTAAACAACCGATCTGATGTGGAAAGAGCAATTGTTCGACTACAAAGACCTCTTCAGCTACAAATTGACTGTTTTGCACTATATTCTGCTGTATCTTTCTTCATATGACACGTTTATAAAATTTGAGGAATTAAGTATACTATTGGAGTTGTATTTTAGAGGAGAAACGGCTGCTCAGAGAAATTCGCAATACCAGAAAAGAAACATTGGAAAAATGATGGGATTCAGAACGAATACTGGATATAAATAGGATATGTAATAGGATGTGTAGCATTGCAATTAAGGAGGAAGAATCAATGAACAACAAAATGGATGTACTAATAGTAGTCCCTTCTTCCTTTCCATGGCTGACTGTCGCAGATCATGAGCGGACATGATCGGGACAGAAGTGTTTCCAGCGCGTTTGCTCCCGAAATGGGCTGAAAAGAAGGTAAGTGGGTGGTGGGGAGGGAATTCTGTGGATGGGGGATGGGAGAGGGGAGGACCACACTTACCTCATTCCTCGGCGGGGAAAGATTGGGGTCTCCAGCCATGAGGCGGCTCAGAGCGGGGGATTACCGCTGGTAATGCCCGTTCCGATCCTCTTCTGAGGATGGCTGAGAGGCTGCCACACCCCCACCGCTGTGTACCAAATGGACATAGATGTGGAGCAGGTTTATAAGTGATCTTGTAAGTTGAATAATCAAATAAAATGTCAACCACATTATCAAATTCTTTTCAAAAGTAACTCAAAGTAGCATTTTATGTAAAGCAAAACAGACTTTAGCTGACATGCTGCAAATCCATGTGTACTCCAAGAAGACAGACTAAGGCACTCATTACGAGTGTGCCAGTCTGTAAAAAATGCTGGAAACAATTCCAGTCATTGTTGCTGTGGCATGTTTTCCGGAACAGCACATTTCAGGTTTGCCGGTGGGGGCCGTATAGGTCTCCATGGGAATGGGAACTTACTGGCTCTCTGCAGCCCTGTAATTTACCAGAAACACTGGGATATTGGGAGGCGGAGACGGTAAGGGAGATTTACCGGTATCCCGCAGGAATTACCAGCGGGATACCGGCAGACCTGTAACGAGGGCCTAAGTCATCCAGTGCATTTCGGATCAAAGATCCTTCAAAAGGGAAGTATCTGTCAATGGAAGCGTTATATTAATTATCTTTGTGTGTAGCTTAATTCCTGGATCTAAATTCCAATATGAGCAATGAAAGCTCTCTTCTGGTTAATTCCCTTAATGACAAATTAAATTTTTGCTGCTAAAGTCGTGTAGACCATATCCTTTCAATCCCAGTCATCTTCACACAAAACAGAAAAACAAGCATCAAAGGATTTGGTCCCCCAAGACCGCAGAAAGTTCTTCTAGTTCTGGTCTATTTTGTTAATTCCTTGTTGTGCAAGACCAGACTCGGTCAAATCAAATAGACGCATGGCATATCATAAATTAGATTCTGTAAATGAAATCCACTTGTGTTTGATGTGGTGCCCACTGCTATTTCATTTATCAAACAATAATATAATAATAAACTCCCTCTGATAAAGATGAAGCAATAATTAGCACATGGAGATTGTTATTGACCTCCTTTCATCCAGTCAGAATATTCAAAATGCAGTCAACAACTCCTGGTATTGATTTCATTCAAAACATTCTGACTTCACAAGCAAACAGGGAAACAACAAAGCAATTTCCAGGCACGATGTCTCTCGTCAAGACACTTCATCTGGAGGAAGAGCTGTTTTTTCACTACAGCATCATATATAGCATACCAAAGAGAAAGCTAAAACATGGGAAAATGCTTTCTTTTCTTACATGACCCCTAATGCATATTTATGTTAAACGTGCTGTAGTTAACCAAGTTTGCAATTGAAATGATTAACATATGAAGACAACCTTGTTATTTAAAAAGTTAATTTACTGAGTCTGTCTCATTTTTAAAGTAACATTTTTATACTTCACCGCCAAAACTCTAAAACATACATTGCTATTATCATTATGTGCTAATGGTTCTATGTGTTTTTAACGATGTCACTTTACTCGTTTGCCCATTTCCAGTGCATTTTCGCCAATTGTTTTAAAAATGGGAGTTCCCCTAACCCACCATTTAATCCGCCATCTCATCATGCCACCCACAACCCCCAATTGCCTACCTCCAAATACACAACATATATACAATAGCTTTATAGACCTCGGGAGGGGTGATTATCGCTTGGGATTCCCTCAGTCCACAAAGTTATAATGGTGCACTGATAACTCCTGGCAAGATGCTAGGATGAATGGCCAAAGTTGTCCTGGGGCCAAATTAATGTACACTTGCACAAGCTCAAATGCATTTTGCACCAGCGCAAATGGTATTTGAGCATACACAATTTGCTCCTTTCTAAATGAGTTTCCATTGCATTTGCATCAGTGCTAATGCAATTGCTCACATATGGTTCTGGAATAGGCGAAGGGTGGATGTGGAAACACATGCATAAGTTCAGCAATACTGCATATCTCAGTGGAGCAACATCTCTGATAAAACGAGGAAGGGGATTCAAGTTGACTCCTATTGTTCAGGTGAAGTTATCCGAGGTTGACATCCTGTCACATCGACCCAAAAAGAACAAATGCACACATTTCTGAGAATAGAGGAGTATGATTGATCCATTTGCAAGAAGGAAGATTGGAATTCAAATGAGAGAGAGCATTACTGTTCCTTGTTTGTCTTTGTTATTTCATTGTGTTGGCAGAGTGGAATAAAGCCTATACAAGTTCATTAGGCCTAAAGAGAATGAGAAATTACAACTTTCTGAAAATTATATTAGAAGAGGGTGAAGATTATGTTTTCCAACAGGGTGGATGTGGCAAGGCTAAAACAGTAGCAATTGTAAAGTTTGAGAGTTTGAGTTGGAGTAGGGGTAGTATTTCTTTTCATTTAATGGTGTCCTTTCACCATAATGGTGATGTGCTCTTGACAATTTATTTTTATTTTGGGAGTTTGTCAATGGAATAAGACCTGTGTATATTCGCCTGAGAAATTGTCTGAAATTCTCACAGGAAAAGATTGGCATACAATCTCGTGGGAACAAACTGTGAGGGGTGACAAAAACATATTTTAAAATGTCTGCCAAATGTACCCATTTTCTTCTTGGCCAGTGGCCACTGACCCGTAATGTGAACAAATGTATCTAGCAGACATAGGTTGGAGGTATAGTTCCAGGTTCAGGTAGATGTTTTAATTTCTTGGGTGTTTATATTCAAATATTGAACTGTACTTACCAGAGTCTTAAGTGGTGATCAGTATCTCCGGTAAGATAAGCTTCTCTTTCCGCCATCAGTGATACCCGTCTACCCGGCCACATCACTGAAACCTGAAACCTTTAGTCCAATAACTATATTTGAAACCTAAAATGGAATCGGAAATGCTATCAGAAATGAACTCTTCACAGAAAATAACAATGTTTATAATATTTTTTTCAGAAAGTGTTATCTTTGCAAAAACATAGATTAAATTATCATTTAGTTGAGTTTTCCTCCCAGCCAAAAGTAAGTACAATTACTACAATGATAAATACAGCACTCTGCACTCATAACAGTTTTAAAAGTGAAAAAGCGGGTCAGTACCTATGACAAGATCCCTTTGAGGGTCAGCAGTTGATGATGTTGAACATGCAGGTAGTGCATCTGAGATTCTGCAGACACCACCCATCTCTTCCCTGGGCAGTGGCATGAGATTTTCAGAGGAGATATGCTCACCAGATGTCTTCCCCATTAAGTGGCATGCATGCATATGTTGTTAATCAGAGCCCTGTTGTTGATCCAAGTGTCCCACTCAGAATGAGGAGACTCATACTCATTAAGCTTGATGTGAGTCTTATTGCACCTCCAAATATTAGCAGAGCCAGACCACCAGCGTTCCACATAATGTAGTTGATGCAGAAATCCAAAAGGGAAGTGTTACGTGAGGAAGGTTTACATGATCGCATCAGATGCACTAGCATAAAACCAAGATGGTGATGAGTCTTAAGAATGCGTGGTCCATGTCAGACTAACATAAAACCAAGATGGTGATGAGTCTTACGAATGCGTGGTCCATGTCAGGCTAGCATAAAAACAAGATGGTGATGAGTCTTAAGAACGCGTGGTCCATGTCATTGCATAGCGCAGTTTCTCCTGCTTGCAGCCATGTGATTTAAATCTCCTATCCCTGCTGCACCTATATACAAACTATGCAAATTATTACCAATTGTGGAAATGGAGAGGTCTAACTGATTTATAATAAAGTGAAGTGGAGGCACAGATGAGATAGAAGGAGAAGCCTGAGGTGTAAGTAGGGAGGGGACTTAAGAAGCAGGATGTGGTGGAAGCAAGGGGCAGTAGAAGGAGAGAATGAAGCAAGGTGGAAGGTGTAGACGAGAGTAAGACGGGATGGCAGAAGTAGCATGAACATTTGGTGGGATAAGAGTAGAAGAGGAAGTGAACACCCAAGTAAAGTCAGGTGAAGGATTCCAGAAGGTCAATAAGTAAAACAGCAGGAAGGTAGTCGATTGGAGAAATAGAGAGGAGTTTGAATGAGATATCAGGGAGAACTAGGAAGTTGGACGGAAAAAGGGGTTCAGAGGCGACATTGAAGAAAGATGGGATTTTGGAACAAGACAGCAAGCAGCGGTCAAAGGAGACACTGAAGAGAGAGGCAGTTGAAAGTAAACACTGGGACGGACATTCAATAGAGAGATAGAGGTGGTTGGATGATAACCTTGATAGGAGGTTGGAGGCAATCTAGCAGCATGAGAGGAGCTTGGAAGGAAACATCAGGTGGAAATTGGAGGATATCAAAGAGAGAGAAGGAAAATTGGAAGGAGACATTAGGACATGGTTGTTAGAGATATTGGAGAGGGAAAGGTGGTTCCAAGGTGGCATCAGGAGGAAGTTAGGTGAACTAATGAAGGAGAGTTTGTGGAAAGCCATGAGAAGTTCACCCAATGCCTAAAAATGTTGGCCCGGGAAGTGTGGAGGTACCAGAGCATTGAGGATGTGTATGTGGAGAGAGACGCGGGAGAAGAGAGGATAGGGGATGCATAACAGATTTCAGAGGTACAAAAACATGACCTGAAATGAAGGGAAGTGAGGACAAGGCATTTGAATACAGTACCAGGACAATGGCAGAGACGTCGAAATAGAGTTGATAAAGCCTGTAGAATCACTCAGACTACTGGACTCTCTGTGGACGTTTATGGGGTTTTGTTCACTACCATCATACCTCGCTGTTGCACTGGACCAGGTCTAACATGAGGGAGCAAGTGAGCGATGGAGACCCTAGAATCGGGGACACTCCGAATTGGGGAAAAGAAGCAGAGGACTAATACTGAGAATGAGAAGCGGTGGATCATAGACCATGAACCAAGGCGGCAAGAACAATGTGCTTGTGAGACCTGATCCAGGGCAGACATGTGTTATGATATTAGTGAACAAACCACCAGAACTTCCATCAAGAGGCCAGTGCATATGTGGGGCCCAGATACCCCTGAAGAGGAAACGTACAGAATGGATGATGATAAGCATATGATCAGAACCATGAAAAAGAAGCATAGTACCAGAGGCAGTGAACCAACGAGATAAGAAAGAGGAAAACCCTTAAGATCCACTAGGACTCGAGTAATTGTGAACTGATCCTCTATGCCGAGGACAGAACATGGTTTGAGATGCATATAAATACTTGAACTACTACAAGCAAAGGGAAACTTTCCTGCCACTGAAGGTTACTATTGCTTTTGTTAAATGTGGCCCCAGCCTGTAAGAATTCTCAATACACTTTTGCTGAACTACTGCATATCTTCTCCTGTCTGACAGGTGGTGATCACACTTGGCTTTGTGACATATTTAAATTGAATTCAAAGTTGTGAATGTGGTCACAAAGTCCCCAACAGAGCCAGAGGAATCAGGGTAAATGCAAACCAGACTCAGAGATGAAGTCGACAAAGTGCAGGGCAAAACCCAGCTTTATTATCATTTAAATAAAACCGGGACAGCACACAAGCATTACAATCTTGCAACTCTCATCATGTTAATACAAAACAATCGTTTCAGTACTACGAACACTTTATCAATAATGTCTTGACATAGTCACAGTTTACAAAACCTACAGGGATTGGTTAGTGGCTTTGGCTACATATAGATTATATAGAGGTTAAAGATTTCATTGGGTTACAGATATCTGATGGGTCCACCTGGAACCCCATATTGATAAAAGTCAAAATACATATTTTCTACAGTAAATAATTGGTTGGGCTAATATCTAATGGCTGGCATCACACACAGGGTTCAGATAGGTTGGCTTGTTGCCAACCAACCTTGGATACTTGACAGATCATCAATATATGAGGCAGAGACTATGAGGCGGAGAGTAGGGGAGAGATTGCAAGTGCCCTATCTAAGTTGACTTCTAATGAATAGTCAGTGTTCTCCAGTTATACATCACATGCTTGGAGATTCTGTATGAATTTTAATTACCTTCTATTTATTGGAATTTCAGCTAATAATAATTTGTGTGTTGTTTTTCCTGGTTCAACCTGGTAGATGGCTGCTCAATGATACTCTTGTTTCTGTGTTAGCAAGCTATATTAGTACTCTGCTCTCCCACAGATATGGCTCTTTGGGTCACCCCCCTCATATTTTAGTTCCCTCTCAAGCTACCTCCACGTCTCACATGTTCATATGGACTTCAGGTCATAAAGCAGCACTCCCCATTGGGATCACAAGACACCCAGTGCTAGGTGTAATTGTGAGAGTCATAACAATATATACATTTTGAGCTGGGAGGTGTGATGGGGCTTTCCAGTATTTGAGTATTGGGAGAAGTCATCCGATTGTTCATATTCATGCACTTGAGTATCCAAGTGTATCATTATTTTCATTCCCACTGCCTTTTTGGCAGTCTTTATACATTGGCTAATTTATATTCTCAATGTACAGAAAGCTAGTAGTACCAGCACTAGTATGACCACTAGTATTTTGAAAGCATTATCCAACAGCTAGTTAAACCAGTCATCATCTGCAATTCTTCCACCTCTTCCACCATTTTTGTGTACCGTTCTATCAAGGTGGCTATGGCCTCTGTGAGGGTCGCATTTTCATCATTGTGGGCGGGCATTATATGCAGCAACATGCGCCAATTTCTGCTAACACGCCCCCAAAAGCCATTAGATTGAGGAGACATATCTGTTTTGGAGGGTCAAGCTCTTCCCTTATGACATTGAAGCCTTTTACAGTTGTATTTATGGTTTACAAAAGTTCCCATCAGGTTATTTACAACCATTTGGCATTCGCATTTGACTGCAACTTGTGAGTAAAGAAGGATATAAAGAATATTTCTGGAACTGTCCAAGGTCATATATAGTATAAGGTGTGTTGGGCAATGAGCTGTGTGCATGGGTACTTCTGTTGCTATGAACATTCTGGATTCACTCATGGTGCAGGAGATGAGGGAACACACAAAACAGCTCTCAGCAGACATCTCTCTCCCCCTTTGCTCATATGCTTGTACCACAGATTGTTAGTGACATGTCTTGAGTCATAATGCACACTTCTTTTCAATTTTTTTATCTGTGTACTCACTTCAGGAAATTGTTCTAATGTCATTTCATTTGTCATTGTCACAGTTGTTATGCTCAGGTTTACTGGTCTAGCCGCGTTATTAATTGCCAGTTCTCTTAGAGCCATAGAAATCATAAAATAAAGATCACAAAATGTAAACAATGTTGCTATAATCATGATGCCTACCGTGTCCACCTTTTGCAGATAACTAAGGATAGGATTCCCCCTAGGTGCTAAGGGAGAGTATTTAATCTAATTCAATAACCTCATTGTTCTACCAGTGGAAATGCCTCTCCTTTCTCTTTAAAGTAATACACGTGTGAAAGGGAAACTTCAGTTAAGCGTACAAGAAAAAGTTTTCTATCCATATTTGTGTTTTCAATTTCAAACAATGGAATTGTTCAATGTTCCAAGCTCCTAGAAAAAGGAATAAGTAACTTTTCAAGAGAAATGAAATGACCAGAAGAAATTAAAGTGCATGTGCGTCTTTATTCTTGCTGTTGCTCCTCCTGTGGCTTGGCTCTGGTCAGTGCTCATGTCTGAGGTCTGAGGTCATCGAACTTCTTCTTCACCTTTGAAATCAATATTTTCAGAAAGGGGCTGCCACCTTTGTATAATTTGATGTCATTGAGATGAATCCATGCCTTCCTCCCTTCAACCTTGACTGCAGATGCAGTGACAGCTTCTATAATATACGGCCCTTGAAATGTGGCTTGTGCCACTTACGAACAAGATTATGGCACAACACTTTGTCTCCGGGGTAGAGTAAAAGGGGCTTTAACAAATTGTCCAGGTCCGTTTGTTCATGGGTTTCATCAGTATTCTATGAATACCCCTGCCGTGTCTGCACCTGCTGAGACATACATTTAGAACATTCCATCATGGCTGTCCCATAATCGTGTGTTTCCTTCCCTAGTAGAGTAGCAGTATTTTCAGCATCTGTATAATTCTGTGTGGGAGGAGCAATGGGAACCTGCATTCTGCTTTCCATCAGCAGCTCATATGGAGTCAGGTGATGGTCAGAGCCTGGCTGATTATGTATGATAAATATGGCTAGAAGAAGGCAATCTAGCCAGCTCTTTTTCAGAGTCTCTATTAGTTTGACAATTCATTGTTTTAAGAGGCCATTGAGGTGCTCACAAAGGCTGTTTGCTCGTGGGTGACAGGCAGATGAGAATACGCACCTTTTTCCCAAGAGGATAGTGATGTGCTAAAATATTTAATTTACAAAGTGTGGAACATTGTCAGAACTTAACACATTGCACACTCCACACCTTGGAAACACCTCACATATAAGGAACCTCACTGCACATATGGTATCTGGGTGCATGCATGTACCTGCTTCAATCCAGCACGAAAAGGGATATACGACTACTAACATATACCTGCAGTGGTTGAAAAATGTGGGTCATATCTACATGTGCAAATGCTGAAATGGTCCATTAGCAAGGGGTATTACTCCTCTCACAGTTCTCAGGGTATGGCCGGCAGTACGTTTCTGACAAACCAAGCAGTTATTAACATAACTAGCAAGGTGCTCATTCAAGTTAGTGATGAACCATTCCTCTAAAATCAGTACTAGAAGATTCTCTGTGGACGTATGTGCTGGACAGTGTAGTTGTTCCAATGCTACCGAAAGTAGCCCTAGAGACATAACAGGTTTCCCGGTGAAGTCCTGCCACCACATGTCATCTGTAGGGCACAATGAGAACCCCCTCCTTTTCCATAGATCATGCTCTTCTGGTGGTGCTCTCCCCTGTAACACGATAATTGTGCAATGGGCAGCATATTATAGGTTTCCTTTGTCACCATGTTGTGTGCCCATGTATAATTGTTTGATGTGGTTGCAATGCCATATACTTTTGGGAAATAGGCACCCTTTTTGCTTCTAGATCAGTGGCCTTGTTGCAGTGGGAAATCATGTCCACACCTCTGGTGTGCACTGCTCACTTCACCACAGCGATAGCCGATGGGAGTTATAGTCTGAGTCTGTCTAATAATGGGGAATGATGTACAAGTGTGCTGTCTGTGCACATGAATCCCCTTCTCTTCCAACCCAAAGTCCTGCATGTACTGTTGATGTCGCGTAGGCGGAGTTGGAATACACCAATACTGCCTCATCTTCATGCACTTCAAGTGCCAAAATCAATGCTGACAATTCTGCTGTTTGTGCTGAAAACTGCACTGGAAATCGTGCACTTTTTACTGTCTGAAAGCATTCATTCTTTCTTGCTTTTAGCACTGCTGTTCCACTATGCCCCTCACCAGTGCTCTGGTCTATCGATGATGACCCATCAATGAGGAGTTATCCTATATCCTAGTGCATTTTCCTTGACATGGGATACTCCATCATAACAATCAGTATAGCTGGTGCAATCATGCACATCGTTTCCCTCTTTCCCTGGTTCTGCTATGAATCTGGCTGGGTTTACTACTGGACACTGACAATTTTTATCGATGGATTCAATATAATCACCTCATAGTCTGATGCTCTATGTGTAGTCAATGTACTCTTGGGCTTTTGAAGAATGGTAAAAAGGGCATGTTCAACATATAATGTAACGGAACAGCCTATAGTTATGCTGGCAGACTTTTCAATTGCAAAGGCTGCTGCATTCAAAGCTTGTGCACATGAGTAATGTCCTCTCATACGTTCACACTGTAAAATGCTAATGGTGTGAGCCCCATGGTAGTGTGCGAGGACAGCCATCATCACTACTTCATTTCAATGGGAGAACAGAAAAAACCCTTCATTATAATTGGGGATCCCTAACACTGGAGCTGTGTTAATTGCTAGTTTCAACTCTCAAAAGCATTGATCATCTCTCCTGTCCAGGCTATGTCACATTTGTCTTTCTGTGCTTCTTTCAGTCATTTTCTAAGTGGTCTGGCAGATGTGCTATGCCTTGAAGGGGCCGGAGACCACACTACATCCAATGTTCTCTTCCTAAGCAATGTTCCCTTCTCAAGCCGTCTGCTCATTCACCTCCAACTCTCTGAGGGTCAGACGCTTCTGCAGGCAGAGAGTGGAGGGTAGATCTCTGTACTCGGCTGGGGCCTCCCTCTGCAAAAGCCTCCCTACTTCTCAAACTTGAGCAGGACCACTGAAGGTTCCGGAAGCAACTCAAGACCTTCCTTTTTGCTTCTGCTTTCTCTCCCCCTATCCCTTGCTGATGTCCCTGTCTGCTGTGCATACTGGTTACCTGGCCACCCACTGAACCTACGGGACCAGGTTCCTGCATGCCCAATTGCCCTTGCACTGCCTCCGGGCCTCTTAACCACTTAAGGGACTGTAGCTGCAACCCTACAGTCACCTAACTCTCTGCACCTATGAGCTACCGCCCGGCAGCACTTACTAGTTACTTTGCACTCTCCTCCCTCCCCCATGGAACTTCTCCTCCTGACCCCCACACTTGCAAGATCTGAACACAAGGAATAGTAAGATTGTTTTGTTGTCCTCCTTCTGTCCTCCCTTCCTTGTCTTGTCACACCTAGAAACAGTTGTGTACAGGCGCGTTATAAATGACTTATCATATCATATCATGCCTTACTATAATTGCAAAGGCCTAGAAATTGCTATAATTCCCTCACTGTCTCTGGCCTGCATGTTTTCATGATTGTGTCTGCTCTCCCATCTTTGTGTATTTGCCAGCCTATGTATAGGACCTCTTCCTGGCAATATTGTAATTTTTCTTTGTCCAAGCTGTACCCTTTCTCTACCAATACTGTTATTGGCTTCACAGAGTCTCTCCTGCACTCTTCCTCCATGGTGCTCCACACAAATATGTCATCCACATATTGGATGACGGCACTGTCGAGTTGTACATTTCCTAAGTCCATCTGCAGCACTCGGTTAAAGACTGAGGCTGATTCACAGTACCCCTGGGGAAAACAGGTAAGTAGCAATCGGATCCCATGCTAAGTGAATACGGTCAGGTTTTGAGACCCTGGATGCAGGGGAATTGAAAAGAAGGTCTTTTTTTAAATCAATTACTGTAAAATATTCAGTATTAGATGGGATGTTGCATAATATTGTGGCTGAGTTTGGCACCAACTGAAATTTGGCCTCAACAATGTGGTTTAAAGGCTGTAGATCCTTTGAAATCTCCAGAACCCTCCTGTTGTTTTTTTTAATGTGGTACAGGCATGTTCCATGTTCATTCTGAAGGCACTAATATCCCCGTCACACTAAGGCAGAAATGGTTTCATAGATACACTTGTCAGCTTCCTTTGACATGGGATACTGTTTTATCTGTGATAAAATTGCTCCCTTCTTTGGTTTAATTTGAACTACCCCTAAGCACCTTAACAACCCAATGTCATATGGACGGTTGGTCCATATTGAGCTTGGTGCGTTTGCCTAATCTTCTTGAAGAAAGGACAGTACTCTTCTCACTAGTGACATTCTCTAGGGGATCTGTCATCTGAGTCCTCATCTGTAAACAATTCTTCATCTGTCACATCAGTCAGTCTATGTGCCTTGTCAAGCATAATAACTGTGTGCCAGTTTACTCCTTCATCGTCTACTCCATGCAAAATGACCCCGTCGTCACTCTATATTGCTTCTTCCTACTCAATTGTAACTGCCCTTCTGCCATGTCCATGGGTACTTCTGGTTAAAATAAAAACTCTGTGTGTAACATCTATAGTTTGTCCTGTATTCTTGGACGCCATGCTGGTAGTATCTGTACTCCATAAAGGAATACTTCTGGTTTAGTGGCATCACTCTGTGCTATCTGACCGTAAAACCGTGTTATAAATTCTTGTGCACTCACATAATGGATCCCTGGGGTGGAACCTATTATCCCCAGTTCAGTACACAATAGTGTTGTTAATGACTCCAATCAAGCATTCCCACTCAGCCAGTACCTTGTCTGGGATTGCTCAAGGGAAGCCCTTATTTATATATTTTTATGACAAGTTATAATCTGGATGATGAACCCTTCTATAACGCCCCTCTCTTAGAATCCCCCTGACCCCATTGAGCCAAGAAGTAGGTTTGTTTTGCAAATTAAAAAGGTTTATTCGAAAAATTAAACAATAGATATATATCACACTTTTATAATAAATTAATATTTGATATCACACTTAGACATATGATGTTGATCAACAATGGATAATCTTACACATTTTATTACTTAGGAGTTGATATGGAAAGAACAAGGTAGCTGGGAATACCTTATGGTTTCAAGGAGATGCAAAGATGAATAAAAGGCAGTACAGAAATAAACTTGATATGATTTCAGCAAAAGATAATATGATAACTTTTTCTCTGACAATTCACTCCCCCCCTTTATGCAATATAAGGAAATGGAAGGAGAGCACACAGTCTTCAAGAATACCAACAAAAATGCAATACAAAGTTCCAATTCCCCCCAGCAAGCTGAGAGCACCAGGGATGATTTCTAAACACAGGCCCAAAATACTTTAATGTGGTGGCAATGAAGTGAAAAATATGCAAAAAAATGCTTTTAATTCCCTCTAGAGGTTCAGGGTGAGTGAGAGATACTTTAAATCAGTTCAGGCCAGCCCTATCAATGATTCAGGGATGGTTATCAGGTTGAAAACGGAATTCCGTAATGGAAGCAAAAGACAAATATTTTTACACGTGGCTGAAATGAAGCAAAATGTCAAATCGCAGCAATTTAGTCGCGTGCGTGGAGCGCAAGTACGGAGGAACTATAAGGAGTAGCAAGTCGGTTTAGAGCGTGTTGGAAAGCTTAGCTTTAAAACAAAAGTTAAATCTCACTTCTATCACTAACGGTTCAAGAGATACGGACGATTTTGTGAAGGTAGATTCTCAAAATAAATGTCAAGCTCAGAATGACAGATGACAGTTTTGCAGTTTTGAAATGACAGAATGAACACACGATTCCTATGATGCAGTTCTCAATAGGTTAAAATAGTTTGAATTAGATTATTTTAAACTAAGAGATGGGTCCTGCACAGTTCTAGCTGGGTACTCACACTATAAATTTGAAAGGAATGGCCTCGTCACGGATCTAGTCAACAAGTTTAGCTGTGGTTCTCTCTGCTCGGCGGGTCAATCAGGCACCAGTTCTGTTCACATCGGTCTGGCCTGCGGTTCTGGATACACAGGACTCTTAGCAAGCAGCAAACCGCACAGCCCGGTGGTTGAATAGTTTGCAAAAGATTTTGAGGCCTGCTGAAGAGTTCAGCTCTTGGGAGTTTTTGTTCTGGAGTTAGTCTGTATCTCTGGAGTTCTGGATTCTGGAGTCCTCCGTCAGCATGCTGAGCGGGAATTCAGTTGAAGGTTGGAAAATGAATGTCCCTGTCTGGCTTCCAGTGGCTCTTTTTATGTCTTTTGGGAAGTGGGTGTGAAGGCTATCTTTCTATGCCCAACCCACTCACGATTTGATAGGTCAAGGATTTCTCTTTGACCTGATTTGAGAAGGGAGCAGTGATTCATCAGGTGTCATCTTTATGGCATACAGAAAGAACACTCCCCTTTGCTTTTACCTTAGAAAATCATTTTCATAACTAAACACATTTCCCAGATACGCAAGTGGTTGACATTACATATACACATCATATATCACATAAGGTAGTTTCTGTTCCAACTCTGATGTTTCTAAGAGCTTGGTTTAAGAAGTGACAACATTTTGCACTTTTTGGTTGGTTTACCAATATTGGATTTTTACCAAAAATGACACAGATGTACACCGCCTTTCTACACATATTCCAGTAAATTTTCATTTTTCTAGCGTGAACCACGTGTCTGCAATCTCCATAATTCATGGGGTTTTGCCTCAGAACATGGTACAGAGTTCTAACACCTCTTAAAATGTGCACAGAAAACTCACAAGAATAATGATGTTAATTATATAATTTTGACAAGTCCGTACTATGAATTATACATCTTTTTAAAATTATGTCCTGGCCCAGAGGGGTGTGGTTTCCCAAAGCACATGGTGGAATTTCTGGTTTGTCCACTTCCTCCAACTCAAGTTGCTCACAGAGGCACTGCCCCTCCCCGTTTCTTTCAAGAGGAAGCCATTTACGACCCCCTCTAAACAACCCCCCCTAATTTAACATTTGCCTGAGCCAAGGAAGGCTCATTGTTCAGTTTCCTGCAGTCCCCAGCTGCTCCTCCCCTGATTCAATCAGGGAGGTGTCATCTCCTTTTGGTGGGGGCAGCAGAATGCAGCCAGGCCTGGGAAGAGTGGCTGAGCAAGTTTCAACTCCTGTCAGGGGTAGTTGCTGGGCAGAATTCACTCTCTTCAAGCCAGGCTTCAGCCAAATGTCACTTTTGTTCCCAGTTTTTCTTCATCCAAATCAAACTTACAATTTTTACACATGCAGCTAGAATGCTGATCCTAAGTTCAAAACTATGACATTTAACAGTTGCAAACTATGTGACACTCAACAGTAGGTCACTCATTTATTTTAAACATTTAGATTTTAGTGTCTTTCAGTCCAATTTCACTTCAGCTGCTGACATCCACAGCTCAGCCAGTTTTGTTATAAACATTGTTTTGGGCTCTTCATCTTTCCAGATTTTGTATGCACACAAGAATACATTCTGCCAAATGTCTGCCGGTGTTCAGTGAGATTTTTGAATATCTTGCAATGTTTAAAATACAAAGGTGATTTCAAAGCGCTTTTTGAGCAAACAGGCCCTGCTGTTTTTCCTTGGGCACCGTCTTTTAGCCATGGCGCTTCCGGTCCATCACGCTCGCACTGGTGGGTGGCAGGTTAGGCGACCATTTTGGTGTGCGCAAAACTGCGCGGTTCTCCTGGATTCTGGCGCAACGTGGGCTTTTCGGCCATCTTGGATTTTCTAGGCCCACAGTACCAACTGTTGCAGCTTAATGACTCAAACGTGGGTGAATACCCCTGACAGTGTCATTTTTAATTTACTCATCAAATCTCTCCCAAATATATTAACTGAACTTTTATGGGAGTATAACAAAGGCAACAACATGTTGTGTTCTCATATAGTTATGGGTACGTTGTCTGTAAACAGAACCTTTGTCGTCACCCCAGAAACTCCTTGCACATCCATAGAAATGCCTGACATTGGACATTTTCCCTCTTTAACAAAGGAACGGGTAACTCTGATATCTACTAAATAGGAAAATGTTTTGTCACCTATGGTCACCCTGACACTTGGTTCCTCTTGTGGGTCTGGTGTAACCGATAGGATGGGATATATCAAGTCTTTCTGTAGGTTGTCCTATTGTGGGTACATATCCAGTCTGGTACCTGTGAAATAATTCCTCCCACGAGTGTCACACACCCTATTCTAGGTGTAAATATCTGAGACAATATGTTTGCATTCCATGGTGTCACTGTGTTCTGTTGTGCTAGTGCCTGAGCCTGCATTTGTGCTTGCTGTGTCTGCACTTGTGCTTGCTGGCTTTGGCATAATATGCTGGCGGTTCTGCACTGTCTGGTGGGGGGTATGCTGGCACCCGTCTTGTGTCTACTGGTTGCCAATACTTTTGTATTCCTCTCCCACATATGCATACACGTGAAAGGTGCCCTATTTTACCAAATGTCCAACACTGTTGTGGCGGTCCTCCAAATTGTGGTTGCCCTCCATAAAATCCTCCATGAAACCCTCCTCATTGCTGCGTTTTAAATCTGGACCCTCTGCCTCTGGATACAAACCCTAATCCCCAGGGATAATGTTATATTCTCTTCATCCTACAAAATTTCCATTTGATCCCGGCTCTTTCTGCGGCGCTTCCTATATGGCATTATTTTCTCCTGCATTTGTTAAAATAGTCCCTTCCAGTGTCAATTTCAATTATTTCGTTTGCACTAAGTTTGCTTCCTCTATCATTCTTTCCTCAACTTCTGTCCTTCTTTTGTTTCAACCTACAATGATGAACAATATTCAATTGAATCTCTGGCAATGGCTTTGCTTTGATCCCCACAATTTGCTTTTATTGACTTGGCACCTCTTCTGTGATTTCCTGACTCAGAATGTGATAAGAAAAAAGGTGTTATCTTCCTCTCCCATGGTTCCCTAATCTCTAGTCTCCATGTATCTTGAATGCCTTGTATATGCAGTGGGGTCTTCATCTGACCCCATTCTCTGTGTCATGATTGCACCCATATCTGATGTGTCAGGATATTGGGCCTCATTACATGGAATGCGGTAAGGGTTTACCGGTACTGGTAAGAGCACCGGTACCGGTAAACCCTTACCGCCTTACTACGAGGTCCCTTTGTGGGACCCGACCTCAACGGCTGGTTTTACCAGCCATTAAGGAACGGGCCCACAAAGGGACCTTGGTGCTAATTACGGTACCACAATTTGCAGTACAGTAATTAGCTCCTTCCCCATTCCCATTGAGCCCTATGGGGGCCAAAATGGGAATGGGGAAGTGCCTGGGTGAATGGGGAATTACCGCCCCGCTCACCTTGGAATAGGCCGGTAATTCCGCCATCCACCAAGGCGGACACGGTAAAATACCGGCAGCAACCATGGTGCTAACAGCGCCATGGTTACTGCATACCGTGTAATGAGGCCCATTGTATTTTAAGTGCCCTCCAAAAGTCTGCCCTACAGTTATTAAACAGTGCCCCATCATGTTTTTTTTTTGTGCTGTCACTCCAGGATATCCTGCCCTTTTCCAAATGTCCACTGATTGCTTGCCCAATATAGCGACACACAGACTTTTTATGTCACCCACAGCCAATATCATAACCGTTGTCATTCTTTCCAATTCATAGATCCACTTCCCTGTCCCTGTTGTAAGCAATGGTAATTTATGAATTACGTTGTTTTTATCTGAATGTAGCATGGTTTGTATTGTGCTTGTCCTCTCCTTTCTCTTATAAGGGGAATTGTGTTAGTCCAGTGCCCCACCCAATCACAGCCATGCCTTTTGTCTTTGTCACGGCATCCGTCATGCTAACTCTCTTTCAACCTGGTCAATTTCTCAGCCTCTTCACATATGGCCTTCTCCCTTCTAAACGGTTTGCACGTACCTTTGACCATCTTGGATATCCAGTGGGCTCTGGCCTTATCGCTGGTTACTATAAGTTGACCAAAGTACCTCTCTTCCTACGCATGTGTACCCCTAACAGTCCCCCTACCACCTGATGTCTGCACCTATCCATGCACTTGCCACCAGCGGGCCGTATTTTTATTTATTGTTATTTATTCTTTTCCAATGTACTGCACTTTCCCCTCCCCCTTCCCATGCACTTGCACAATCCGAATGACACCTGGCCTAGTAGGATTGTTGTCTCTGTCTCCCCTCTGTTCCCCCTCCCTTGCCTCGTTTTGCCATGAAACACTTGTGTATAGGCGCATTATAAATGCCATATCATATCATAGACAGTGCACAAATAGCTTCCTCCTCCTCATTCTCTCTGTCATCTTCCTGTTCTGTCAATATGAGGTCATTCTCCTCATCCTCTCTGTCCTCGAAATCTAGCCTCCTAAGAGGATCTGTTCTATACATCCCACTCATCACATCTTCCATTATGTCCCGGCACGCACCCAGAAAGTACCGTGAAGCACATCGTTGACTGTTGCGGTTTACTCTTGTCGGCTGCATTTAGCTCTGTGAAAATCCGTCTGCGAGGCTATTGCCGTGGCTGAGCGTTGCGGAGGAGAGGACGTCTTGAAAAGCAACACGGAAGTTGCCTGACTCGGACACTGAACTCTCTTGGGATTTGCTTAGACGTTTGAGCCACTCCTTCAACCCCGCCCCACAGTTACTTCAAATACGGCGTGCACAGCACACCCGGAAAGTACTGTGAAGTACACTGTTGACTGTTGCGGTTTAGTCTTGTCGGCTGCATTTAGCTCTGTGAAAATCCCTCTGCGAGGCTATTGCTGTGGCTGAGCATCCCGGAGGAGAGGATGCCTTGAAAAGCAACACGGAAGTTGCCTGACTTGACACTGAAGTAATTCCTTTCACTTTGGAAAATAAGAACTTTAAACGTAGTCCTCTGCTACGCAGAGGACTCTGTATGAGTGACTGCTCATTGATACTTTGCCCTTTCTATCTCTGTGTCCCTCCCCTTTGCAACTCTCTTGGGATTTGCTTAGACGTTTGAGCCACTCCTTCAACCCCGCCCCACAGTTACTTCAAATACCGCGTGCACAGCGCACCCGCGTGCGCACCCGGAAAGTACCGTGAAGTACACTGTTGACTGTTAACAGTGAACAGTGAGCGGTGAGTGGTCCTCTTTTCTGTTGAGGATATATTTTTCTAACGAATTTCCCTGCCAATTATATTTGTTTTTTGAGATAGTTTTTCCCCTTTAAAGCAAAGGTGTGCCAGTTTGCAAATTTCTACGCTATTCTGTTTTCACTCGCCTGACCGGATTAAGTTAAAGAGTGTGACATATCTAGCGAATAAATAACCTAGGTACTAAATAGCTAAGCCAATGGTTAAATTGTATTCTTAGCGAACCAATATGCCTAACATTGAACCCTTGGCTGACAAACCTTGTGATTTTCACACCACTCCTAAACGCAATATGACTGGTCCTCCTTCCCGCGGTGTAGCGCGGGGATGGTCGTTATCTCATACTAGTGATATCAGGAAATGTTAATCGGATAGTTCATCTGGTACTGCCAACTCTATCACATGCGAAAAGGAAACAAATTGTAAAAATAGTAGTGAAGATGTACAAGGAGCTTCGGTAAGCAGCAAAAAACGTATTGTAAAAGCTGCTGCGATAGACCTGTGCACACCTTCTGACTCCCTCTTAACTGCTTTCTCTGAAGAAAATCTGCTGGGGGATTTTGCTCTGCCAACAAATAATAAATCTGTTGCAGAAATTGTTATTCACCCAGTACCAGCACAATCTCCTGATATTATATCCCCTGAAAATAATGCGCATGAGGAAAAAAAATGAAAATGGAGAATCTATTGAAGACCCAACAGTGGGTATTTCTTTGCCAACTGACGATGTCATAGTACAACCTTGTGCTGAAGATGATGTTGACCATCTGTCACAATCCCCTGTGATGTTTACAGAATGTTCTGAGGATTCCTCCATTTTGTCAATTTCTTTTACACAACATTCCCCTCAGCGCATTGAACCCCGCAAGGATGATTCTCAATGCCCCCAAAAACCTGCATGTTCTATTTCCAGTGAACTAACCTTACAGGCTATGAATACGGCCTTGTATACTTTAGCCAAGCTGTACGAAACCTTAGATGCAAGGCTATTAGATCAAAACTTTTTAATGAAAGAGTTGTTGGAAAGCAAAAATGCGGTCTCTTTGCCTGCTGTTATCTCTGCATCCGAAATCCCAAATACACAGTTAATATGCTCCACCTTTCCATCAAGTGATATTGATGTGGCTGCGAAAATGACAGATAATGCAGCGATGCCGCAGGAAGTAAATGTGAGCAATATGAGTGAAAAGGGAAAAAATAAAATTAGCACTGGATGTGTGATGCATGACATGAGTGCAATTGAAATAATGGATCAAAAAGAAGTGAAGGATGAGAAAAAAAATCCAATAGGAAAAATAATTGTCAAAAAGGTAAATGAGTCTGTCGCACTTCCCTCTACGGACACTGAAACTTACAACATATTTAGTGTTACTAAAAAAGTGAAAAAACAAATAGTCAATCTGCAACCTGAGATGAAAAAAACAAAGAATCAGAAGCTAACAAAAATGCAAAAGAATAAAAATTCTCGACAATTTATAAAACTATTGTCTTTACCTGACAAAAGATGTCAAGAAAAAAGTGCAGCAATTGTTAGAAAATACACTGCCATCAATAGGAATAAAGTTAACCAACTGTCTATCAAATTGGTAACAGGAGGTAATAGTAACTCAGTGAGTACTGTACTGGGATATGAACCTCTTGACAATTTAGTGACTGAAGTTTCCAATCATGAGCTTAATGTGGACACACTGAGATCTTTCCCTCCTGCGCATCTGCCTCATATAAAAGATCAGAGAAGTGACCTTGGAAACTCACTGCAAAATGGCCCTTTTCTAACTTTAGAAGACAGACGCGAGGAGATTATGAAGTCAATGGGCGTCTTTTTCTCACAAAACACACAGAACTCTAAGGCAACCATAGATAGATCTTCTGAAGTGGATTTAAATCAGTCTGGGAGACATACAGCTAAGGCTCAAGAAATGACAGGTTCCAAAGAAATATCTATGATAGACCAAAAACAGAGACTGCCAATGCAAATACGATAGTGACACACAAGCAAAAAGAAGTAAAAGTTGCACCGAGAAATAGGCATAATAAATGTAATGACCTCACACTTGTGAGTTTAATCTTACAATGTCGAGGTGGTGAGTATGGCCTATGTGATCTAAATCAATCCTCTATATTAAACATCTTACGGTCTATTCCTATTTTACAAGGATTTAAATCCGATGACATGGCTCAAATAGAGTTCATTAATGACCAGGACAGAGCCGTTGTGAAAATATGGATTTCTTCAGTAATTGTTAAATATACGATCTGGCAGGCAAGAGACGAAATATTTCATTTAGGCTTTCTGCTGCATAATCCCACTGTAACACCAAATGCGGATAATACCTTTCCCCTGAATGTAGCTAATATATACCCTTCAAGCTTTAACAATGGTGCAAGCAGAAAAGTACGATTTGGTGACAAATCGTCAGATCCACTGACGATAAAATGTTTCACAGCAGGTGAAATTCAGTCACGACTGGTAATGAGCACAGCGCATAATAGAGTGTCAAATGAATGTTAGCTGTTATGTAATGAAAGTAGAATAGACTTTCACCTAGCTTCCTGGAATACCAGAGGCCATACGCATCTCACTTGATCTTCAATGTCTATTTTGGGTGTGTATGACATAATTTTGCTTCAAGAAGTATGGCTAACTTCTATACCGGTCTGGGAGAACCATCAGGTTATTTTGGAACCAGCAATCAAAATTGTTAGAGGTCGCCCTAAGGCGGGTCTTCTTACAGCCATAAAATTAAATTATGGTTGGAAGGCCGAAGCATGGGCTTCCCCTAACAGTTATATCCAGTTGGTTCGAATTACCTCCAACGATTACATCATTGCTTGCATTAACCTGTATTGGAATCATATAGACATTCTTGACAATCGCTTCTTCAAGGACTTGACTAACTGCTTACACATGATTGATAAAGATCCATTGGTGAAATTCATTATCATTGCAGGTGATTTAAATATGGATTGCATGAATACAAAGGGGGGAAAATTAAGAGAAACTAAAGAAAAATGGAAATCCTTGATGAAAGAAAAGGGTTTTAATATGCTAAATGGTTCAGTAGAGGGTGATGTTCCCCCAAAGGCCACATGGCAGCAAGGAAATGCTACCTCAACTATTGATTTCATATATACTAATAGTGAACTTTTTTCTATGGTATCTTCCTTTAAAGTGTTACACCAAACTAAAAGTGACCATAACTTGCTTCATTTTACTTGGTCCTTGCTCATCCAAAATCTGGGTTGAAATATACGCCAAAACTAGGAGTTTCGACAAATGGTAATCGTTTCAAATGGACACCTGCAAATCTCAATGAATTACTTGTAGCTGTGTCATATCCGAAAGATATTTTAAAACCAGATTTACAGTACGTTCAAGGAGACTATGTAGGAACGCTCCAGCTGTTCAAGAAAATCTGCTCCGATTTCTGATAATGCTCAGAGATCTCACGTACATGTACACGACGAAGAGGTCAGAACAAAAAAAGCTGACCTTAGAAGGGAGGTGCGACACATTAATCAACTGAATCCTATTAATAAAGCATATATGATATCTAAATGCAAGAATAGGTACAGAAATTGGATGAAGCAGCGGAAAGCAAAGATGATAATGCAGGATGCACACTCCATGCTTCATTCAATAGCTTCAAAGAATTCTGCTTTAGTATGGGGTCTGATCAAATCTACTTATGAAGGTAAGCAATCCATAAAACAAATTAATTTAGTTCCAGAGGAAGTATGGGTGCAAAATTACACCTTCCTGTATGCTGAAACCCATATCCCGGCAAGAAACCAGAGTTGGGTTATTATGGGAAAGAAGATCTAAATTTCGACAATGTGGACTTTGAAATATATATTAAAAAATTGAGTAAGTCAAGAGCCCCTGGACCAGACAGTCTCTCTAATGCAATGCTAAAGGAAAACCCGGAGGCGTGGGCTGCCATCTTGGGAGCGGTTTTCAATCAAATAATTATCAGCAAAAGAATTCCATCTTCTTGGCAGAAGTCAATTATTGTCCCCATTTATAAAAAAATGGGGACAGGCTGAATCCCAAAGACTACAGACCTATTGCACTTCTTGATGCACCAGGGAAAATCTTTGCCCGCTTGATACTGAGAGATTTTAACAAAAGGTCTAAGCAGGCAGGAATAAATGACCCTTTTCAAACGGGTTTCACCGCGGGTCTTGATACTTCTGTTAATCTAAAAGTGCTGAATGCCATCAAACAGCATGAGCTGCAGTTTAATCACGCAGTCTATATGGCTTTCATCGATTCTGAAACTGCTTTCGATTCTGTCTCAAGAAAACTACTTTTCAATAAATTGGCTAATAATGCATGTCCAGAGTATTTATTAAATTGGATAATTCAATTCCATACGGAAACCTCAATACAAATTTGCTTGACTATGGATGGTTCCTTATCGAGATCGATCAATACGCATAAGGGACTAAAACAGGGGTGCCTCTTGGCATCAACCCTCTTTAACTACTTCATAGCAGATGTAGTGCAGGATTTCAGGAGGGTTACGTCTGATGCTCCTCGGCTTGGGAAATATGCTATCCCGTGGATGTTTTACGCAGATGATCTGGTTCTCCTTGCTAAAACGGTGAGAGGCCTGCAAAAATGACTCGACCAATTGAGGAATATGTCAAACAAAATGATTTGGTCATAAATGCCTTAAAAACTAAAACATTGAAGAATGTACCCAATAGGAAAACCAGAGCAGCTCGTTTCTCGTGGTCGTTAATGACTGAACCATTAGAAAACGTGACCAAGTACAAATATTTGGGGATGAATGTTAATACATCTAAGGCTGATATTCCCTATTGGGATGAATTGAAAAAGAAAATCAGCACCTCTATCTCACAGGCCTCCTTTATTAACTCCAAATATTGATCCTTTTCTATGAAACTGATCATCATGTTTTATTGTCAGAAAGTAGTGCCGACGGTTCTCTACGGTGCTGAGACTAGATCGTGGAGAAACGAGCTGGCTTGGTTAAGATTGGAAGGACAATTTTGGAAAAAGGTCTTGCATGTTCCAAAGACTACGCAGATGTGCTTCTTGAGATATGAATTAGGATTATCCTCTTTGAACTGTATGTATGTGTGGAAATTATGCAATTTATATCGCAAATGTATAATGGTCCAACAAGAGAACTCTCTATTGTATGTTCTGTCTAGCTATATGAGAACAAGCAACCACAAAGTAATGAGTACATGGTGTTGTCAAGTCAAACAATTTTTGATGAAAACTGAGGTATCAGAGGAAGTATTGATGACAAATCCCAATAGAGCTAAGCAAAAAATCATGATTTGGGACTGGATAAATACTTACAAACAATGTCAAAAGACTAATCATGCAATATCACATAAGTTAATTATAAAAAAAATGAGGACAACTGAGAGCTATCTGTTAAAATTCCCTGGTGCTGAAGCGAGAAACTCTTTTTTAAGATTTAGAATGAACTGGTGGCTTACAAGAAATATTCTGGCCAAATGGAACATCATATCTAAAAAGGAGGATTTCTGTCGTTTTTTCAAAGTTCCAAGTATTTCTGAAACTTTATATCATTTAGTTGCAGAATGCCCTATGTTATTACTTATGAGAATAGAGCAACTCAAGAGACATTTTGACACATATATGCCTCTAACTACGGAACTTTTTTGGCATTGGATTTTTCAATACCCATTTAACAACTATAAGAATAGCAATTTTGAATTATATGAAGGCTCTAAAGTTAAAGGAAAACTTCAGAGAAACATAAACGAATATATGAGATAGTAAATGTAATGTTTTTAATGTTTGACTAAAAGCATAATTTTTAAGTTTTTATCAGATTTGAAATAATGTGTTATAAGTTTGTATTTCTCTTTTGGATTCTATGTGCGTAAAATCGTGATTTCTTTTATGGCTGTATAAATGTTGTTTATTTTCTTGTTTTATATTTTTCCTTTTATTTTATAAAAGTATTGAAAAGTTGATTTTTCAACTACATCAATAAAAAAAAAAACAATTATGTCCCTCCGTCCTCTAGCTGGTCTTTTCTAAAACGTTCCCCTACCCGATGCCATCTTTTTGAGTTCCTGTCCTGATTGCAACTTCTCCTTCGCACACCACCTTCTTCCCCCTTGTCTGATACTGCATGTCTGCTCATGTCATCAGCTTCCTTGTACACTCAGTACACTATTCTCTCTTTCACTTTCTTCATTTTGCTGTTTCTCGCATTCTTTCTCTTCCACTCTTTTTCTTGCCCTTTCTTTCTCTTCCAGTTTGTATTGAATCTCTCTGTCGTCCTCTCATCTGTCTTCTCTTTCCTTCTCTTCACGTTTCCTTTCCCTTTCTTTGTCTTCCTCCCATCTGCCCTCCATGTCTTTCTCTTCCCTTTGTCTCTCCTTTACTTCTTTTCTCTTCTTTGCTCCCTTTCTTTCGAGTCCATTATTTTCTCTTCTTCTAGCTTCTGTCCTTCTCTAACTTCCTGTATCTTCTCTTTAGAATCATTGAGGCCCTTTCCATTCAGTTTGAGCATTATCTGTCCTCATATCCATTCATTTGGTACCATTACTGTCTCGCACGTGTCGTCCTGCCTACTCCCCTCTCTCTGAATCTCCTCCTTGGCTTCCGTCCACCTCACTCCCAATTCATGGCACTCATTGTATTCTATGTGTGTGGACAGTGGTCATTCTTTGCTTATTTTTGCTTTTGCTAGACACTTATAATGTCTTCACTACTGTATGCAGGAGGTCCATACATGGCATTATTATACCCTGCTGCTGCGTTTAATACATGTAATGCATATAATCCCTGTGCCGTTGAGGACATATCACTGCTCTGGGGAAGAGGAGGAGGAGATGTGGGCAACATACACCCATTGTCATCCGAGTTAAGCTTCCATTCCTCTGTATCTGACTCAGCCACATCTTCTCCATTCATTTTCCATAAATGAGTATGGCTAGCCTATTCTGTAATTTGTTTCCCTTATATGCAGCATGTACATAGATGCACATGTGTTGCAGTACTCTCTTCAAATGATTGTCTTCTTGTGGCCAGGGCATAAACATTTTGCCTGCCATATCGTTAACCCATTTTGTGTGATATTTCATAATGTTGTCCTTAATGAATGATTGGAGTTTGCCCTATTATAAAAGTTTACAATAGACTTACCAGTACTCACCAAACTTTACTTCAATTCCCGCGTAGCTTTTTCCCTCCTTTACACCCCTCTCTCCAACCGTACTTTCCCACAATTAACACCTCAGCATCTCTCTTTGAGACCACTCCTCATGTGTCACCCAATTCTTCTTAGCATCTGCACAACCACCACTCACGCTCTGAGCAGCCCCACCTTGGTGCTCCCACATTGGACCCCACTTCTCTGTCCACACCACCACTTTACATCCTTCTTGAATACAGACAAATCCACTCCTACAAGGCCTAAATTATCTCACAACATGAGGCTGGCACCAGCAGTCACTGCACAATAAAATACAATGCAGCTGTCATCCTGCCCTTTACGGTTATCCGTCTCTTTTATTACTGCCCTGTGACAAGGCTTACCACGTGCTCTTTCCCAACCAGTGTCAGAGGTTAACTCTTTCTTCTTTCCTCCATCTTTAATTTCTTCGCAATCCTACAATGTACAAAAAATCCCCTCCCCTATTTTGCCATGCCTATGTAATATTTACATCCACGGATCTGCTGAAGGTCCTTGGTGACAAGTCTCCCCTCTCCGCCTGCGACTCTCCACACCATATGGGATGGCCTGCAGGGACCATACAGGACTTTTCATCAAAGGGGGTTCCTGTCGACCCTTCTCTGTTGGGCATAATCCTGCTCTCCACAGGTGGCCACAGCAGCACTCAGGTGATGGGGGGGAACTCCCCAACCTTCCAACGATACTTAGCCGACCTCCTCTGCTACCACAGTGGTTCCAAAGTTCAAAATAGACTTAGAGGAATTAGAGTCAATCCAGACCAGACTCAAAGCTGAAGTAGGTGAAGTGAAAGGCAAATCCCAGCTTTGTTATCATTGAATTAAAACCGGAACAGCATACAAGCATTACAATCTTGCAACTCTTAACACGTTAATACAAAACAATTGTTTAAGTACTACAAACGTGTCATCTATGTTGTCATGACATTTTCACAGTTTACAAAACCTAGAGGGATTGGGGATTCGTTAGTGGGTTTGGCTACATTTAGATTATATAGGGGTAAAAGATTGAATTTGGTTACACATATCTGATGGCTCCACCTGGAACCACACCTATATTGATTAAAGTAAGAATACATAATTTCTACAGTAAATAATTGGTTGGCCTAATATTTGATCGGCGGCATGACACTACTAGTTCTGATACGTTAGCTTCTTGCTAACCAACTTTGGACACTTGACAGGTTATCAGAATACAAGCCAGGTGCAGAGAAGGGGGAGAGAAGATCATGGACTTTACGCAATATTATTGAAAGTACCTGCCTTTGCCTGTAAGATTTATTTTTTTAAACAAGGATTAGCAATGCAACACCAGTTAAACGACAAAAGTCCTAACTTCTCGAAGTTGTGTCAAAAGTTCTCTATTTGTGAAAACGCGGCTAGATAAAGCCAGATATGAAAAAAAACATATGTTTTAAAATTAGTTCATGTTAATAATTCTGCCAAGCATGAATACTTACTTCACAGCAGCTTGAGTGGCGGAGAAGGGAGACAGGAGAAAAGACAGACATTCTTAGGGGAGCAGTCCAGAGGATTTAGAGATAACATAGAGTTGTGGTGCTGGGAAAATGATCAGGGAAAGACGAAATAAGGGTGATGGGATAGAGTGCGTGATGAATGGCGGGAGTGAATCAGGACACAGTGGACCAACCAGGTGCAGGAGCAGTGTTGGCGTTGGGGAATTATTGTGGGTGTTGTGATCCAAGAGGCATCAAACCGGAGTCATAGGTAAGAGGAGGGGGCGTGGGGGGGGCTGGGAGGAGGAGACACATTTCATTCCAATTGCTTGAAACATGTCACAAATCCCTCACTCCTCGGGGAACTGAGACGCGCGGCCACTGATTGCCTGCAGTGAAAATGAGTCCTGACATCTCCTCACAGGCAGTCAATTATCCCGGCTGCATATAATTCCGTATTAATGTTTAATACAGAAGAGAGGCAGGCAGTGACAATTAACTTAATGTGACGAGTGTCAAATGGATCACTTTCTAATCTTCAAGATATTGCCCCTTCTTGTAAAAATAAAACGCTCGTACATTCTTTGATGGCTGGTGAAACATCTTTCAAGGTGACCGCATTTGAAGGGGCGAACGTCAGTGATAGTTCCCTGTGCCTTAAGAGACATGGCAGGCAAGGCACTAATTGAAATATTGACTTGAATTGCTAGTAAAATATCGATCTGCATCAATGTAAGAACGGGCTTCTGGGCTGCATTTGCTGGGAATCAGCAGAGCCTCTGGAAATTAGAAGGAGCTTGGAGGGATACATTCTTTAATGTTTCCAGACAAGCCAGATCCCCATTCTTTAATCACTATTGGAGTAAAAACAAATCAAATTTGAACTGTCTCTAGAAAGCCTTAATGGCCCTGCGGCTCCCAGGAAACCAATTTCAATTGTTTCTCTACATTCGGCAGGAGTTCCAGACATCAATCCAAGTGACAGAGCCAAACACTTAAGATCACATTCTGCTATTAGAACAGATAATGTAGTTAAATGAAGGCACTCTGAGGCGTGCGCCTTCTACCTTCAAGGCAACTAACTATACCACCACTTGCATGAAATACAATTGTACAGGTTGCTGCTATGGATCATCTAAAAACAGGTTCCCAAAAGTAATAAACATGAAAGGAGAAAGTGCAGATGGTGTCTCCCCGCGTCCCAGCATAATAACACTCGGCCATTGATGTTGATGAATTTCCTGCACATGGCAGAACAGCAACTGCCAAATCACCATTAGCCCATTTGGTGCCAGAGGCGCAGCAAACGGGAACTACGAAATTCACATCAACATGGTGTGATTAAATAAGGATAAAAGCATCGAGTGTTAAAAAGATGCAAAACACGCCAAACGCATACATTTATCATCAGTGTAAAGCGCGAGGTTTGATAATGAATAAATTAGTCTGGGTCAGTAACAGTTGAATTAAAATGTGCAATATGAAAATCTCACAAAATGGCGTTCAGTCTATCAACACAGACACAAGTAACGGGGGTATGTAAACGGATGACAAGTTGAATAAAAACCTGCGCTTTTGGGTATAGGGAAACATGCTTGGGTATGAAACCAATTAACAATAAAACTTGAGGGTAAATATAGATGGACACAAGTCAATACCCATATAGAAGTACTGCAGCTTTTAATTCCCTGATGTGAGCTGGAAACACTCCTGCTGATTAATCTGGGAAATGTTTTGCCAATCAAAGCTGGTTTCAACCAAATCCTGCGTCAGCTGAGGGGAAGACAGGGAGACAGGAGTACATTAGTTGGTTGCCCCTCATTACAGAGCAGCAGTGACCTGTTTACAAGTATTACACATTTTAGAAACAAAAGGAACACAGCTGTGTCAAAACGGAGGCACAGTCCTATGCACTGATTCCCACATGATCCTGGTCTTGGGTGTTTGTCTGGCACCCTCAGTCGTTCACATTGACACTCTTGAACTTGGACTGACCACTTTCTGCTCTCTGCTCACCTGCCGCTCTCTGTCCCCCAAGCTAAGCCCACCCCAACACTGCCGCCTACCTTCTCGGTCATTCGGCCCATGAAGCGGGTGTCAGTGGAAGCCTTTGCCGCTACTTTCTCTGCTCCTCCCACACCTGTGGCTGACTCACACTCTGACACAGCCGTCTCTAACCTGCGTCTTTCGATCTGCAACACTCTGGACGTCCTTGCCCCGGTCATGAGAATCCGTCTGAAGCCTACCTCCAAGTGCAACTATTGGTAATGTAAGTGATTTCAATCCGGCACACACCCAAATCAAGCCCAGCATGTAGTGTGTAACTGAAACCCTTATTTATTTTGATCTATAAATTCAATATTCTGAACGATATACCACTCATATCACACCCTTCTCCTGAGACCCCCCGGTCAAACTGAACCAGGAATCAGGCTGGTTTGCAAAGGTAAATATTAATTTGTGCATTTAAAATGTTATCACAGTATATTTTAATAGGTAAACAACAATCACCAATGGGGTGACAGAACAATGAATAAAATCTTTAATACACTAGGAATAAGTAATGAGAAAAAAAAAATGCAGCACAGAAAATAATACTTTTGTGTTGGTTCAGATCAGATAGCACTATGGTTAGAGGTTCCCCCTGCAACATCCCTCAGCCCCCAATAGGCAATGTAAAGAGATGTGAGGAGAGAGCAGGTATTCAGGAATAGCACAAATCAAACAGAATATCAGTCTCACCTTCCCCCTTCAAACACAAGAGAAAAAAGGAATTGACTTTTCAGCTGTCAGGATGGGTTTGCACCACAACTAGTACCGGGTGTTTCATTTTGTGTCACCCAATTTTAATTTCCAGCTCTGCAGACCCTTCAACAGGAATTTCCTCCCCGTGAAAGTTCTGGAGCTGTCCAGGAAGAGGGGTGAGAAGGATTTGGTATCCCTCCCCCTTCCCGAATTTAGCTGATCAAAGATCCTCTTTGACAGCAAAGTTACTTTGGATCCAGTGTCCACCAATGCTGGAATTGCACATTGCCCTTGCACTTGGATGGAGGCGTAGAATGTACCTTCCTTCTCCTCAAAGGGGCAAAGGTAATGGGTGCTCTGGGTAAGGGTGATGGTCAATTTGCTCATTTCTGACTCTGACACCGGGATGGTTGGGTCAAGAGACAGTGTTGGAGTTGAAGAATCGAGCACAGAATTTTGACACACCGCTATTTGGGGAGTCACGGGCTTCCCTTGTTCTGTTTCTGGGCTGCCCCCCCCTTTCTGGAGGCAGTCAACAGAAGTGGTTGGTGAGGTTTGGGGTTCCTCTTGGCTGGTTCTGGGTTGCTCCCCTCTTCTAGGAGGCGGTCCCCAGAATGGAGTGGGATAGTTCGGGTATCTGAGCACACAGTTTCATACTCAGTGATTTGAGGAGTCTCAGGCTCCTCCCTTTCTGATTCGGGGCTGTTCCCCCTTTTTGGAGATAGTCCTCAGAAGGTCTTTGGGGCCACCCTTATCCACTCATCCTCTGACTCTGCTACCTGAGGTGGGTATCTGATCCTCTAGGCTCTCCCTGATTCTGCGAGCTTGGAAATGGCTGGCAGAATGTAGGGGCCTAGTCTCTTGAAACCTGTGGTGCTCAGAAGAGTCTTCTGACTCTCCCATGCTCACAGGATTAACTGAGTATCCCCTCCCCCACTATCCTAGCTGGGAAGAGGTTTTATAAATGCTCTTTGTGGGCCTAATCTCATGGAATTCCCCACCAAATTTGACTAACTGATCTCTTGGTAGGTGATATTTCTGAGGATCCAGTTCTCTGATTTTCCCCTCACTGGAGTCTCCCTGATCAAAGAAGCTGGCCTTAGCATTTGGGAAACTTTACATAGATGCCCGCCCATCTATTTCTGGGAGGCGCTGATCTGTCAGTCCCATACTTCCCATTGTGTTGAAGTCTACCATCCCTGTGGCCCTTGATTCATATGAGCCAGTGGACATGAGGGTGGCAAAGTCCATGGAACTGAAGGGATTGACGTCCCTGATGCCAGGGGTCCTAAGGTTATGCTCAGGGGTTTCTATTTCCCATCTTACCTCATCGCTTTCAGCCCCAACTCCCTGATGACATGCCAAAATCTGACCCTTTTGTTCCTCTATTAAGGCCTTAAAGGTCTCTATGATTTGTTCTTGCATGGCTATCTGTCTGTGGAGCCTGTCATTCTTTTCACAGAGAGCCTCATTGTTTCTCTGTGCTTCCTGCCTGCATTGGGAGTATTGGGCCAATTTTTGCTGCAGGAGACCCACCTCCTGAGTTTGGTCCTTGTTAGCCTGATTGTTCTTTGCCAAAGCATCCTCCACCCGCCTGGTGTGCTCTAACAGCTTTTCATAACAGTTTTGATTTCCCCAAACTCTTGAAGGGCCAGCTTACTTTCCTCCAACTTTGTTTTTAAATGGCTGACTTCCTGGCCTAAGGCGTCGCTCTCCTGAGTTAGAGTGCCCCTCTGTGCAGCCAGGTCATCCCTCTGCTTTTTAAGTGCACCAGCTATCTGGCGCTCCTCATCAAACTCTGTTTGGGATTCTAGGTCTTTAATAATTAATTTATTATTTTCCTCTTTTAATTTGTCTATGCGGTCTTGTAACACACCTAACTGTTCTGCGCAGACTCTGTTAAAATTCAATTGCTGCTCCAGCTTTTGTTGACTCTGTTGTAGAGAGTCCCACCTTTCCTGACACTCTTTTTGCAGTGTCTGTACCTGGGCATCTTGCTCTGCATTCATTTGCAGTAAGAAAGCCACCTCTTCTTGGAGTTTGGTGGCATACTGCCTAGCCTCTGTTTCAGATTCTTGGCTACTCTTGAGCCTTTGCTCTGCAGAGTCCAGATTAGTCTGGATTTTCTGCAGTGCTTCCCTTTGCCTCTTTGTGAAATCTACATGGTCCGCGTAATTTTCCTGTATGACTCCTATGTGGAGGTACACGCTATTTTGGCAATTTTGCACTGCTCCTCTTTTATTTTAGGGGTCATATACAATTTGCTAAGTGCTTGATGTAATGGCCCCTTGTCCTGCCAGGTATCAAGATTGATTTAAGTGATTTCTTGTTTTATTCCCTGCAGCCATACCTGTTCGTCCTGTTCTGGCCATTCACCCCTGACAAACAATTTGTGCAGTGGGTGTTCCCTAGCAATATTAATTTCCACTGGGGTTGCCATTCCGGAAATATGAATTTCCTTCTGACTTATCTCAGGGTTACTTTATTTTTGCAAACAGGCCCAACTCCTTTGAGTAGTTCTTTTGAGGGGTGCTTATACAGTGTAGCACAGTATAGTAACCCACAAGGTGTATGTACCCCGTCGTCTAGCACACTGTTTTAGACTGTCATGAGTGGTATGTCTAATTCAGGATCCCCCGACGAGCCGCCAAGACACCCAAGTCAAGCCCAGCATGTAGTGTGCAACTGAAACCCTTATTTATTTTTATCTATAAGTTCAATATTCTGAATAATATACCACTCATATCACTCATATCACACCCTTCTCCTGAGACCCCGCCGGTCACAATGAACCAGGAATCAGGATGGTTTTCAAAGGTAAATATTTATTTGTGTATTTAAAATGTAATCACAGTATATTTTAATAGGTAAACAACAATCACCAATGGAGTGACAGAACACTGAATAAAATCTTTAATACACTAGGAATAAGTAATGAGCAAAACAAATTCAGGACAGAAAATAATACTTTTGTGTTGGTTCAGATCAGATAGCACTATGGTTAGAGGTTCCCCCTGCAACACCCCTGAAACCCCAATTAGCAATGTAAAGAGATGTGAGGAGAGATCAGGTATTCAGGAATAGCACATATCAAACAGAATATCAGTCCCACCTCCCCCCTACAAACACAAGAGAAAACTGGGCTTGACCTTTCAGCTGTCAGGATAGCTTTGAAATTATCTTTAGAATTGACTGGGCAAAAACACTAAATATGGTCAAAAATACTCAAATTGTTGTAAATTCCTATGGGAGCCGCTTTGAACAGTTGCACACGGTAACAAACAATGATTTTGTCCAAAGGAAGCATTTGAAATCTTAAAGTCCAAGTAAGAAACAATTTAAAGCTATTTCACACGTGTAAAACCATTCAAATTTTAAAATTGTGGCAAACTTTTCCTTGTGCGACTTTTACTATAACGGGAGAATCCATGGATAGCTATGGATGTTAGGTACAAATAGGAATTCAAATTTCGTTTCTATCATAAAAACTGAGGGAGTTATAGAGGTTTTAGTAAGAGGCGTTTTTGCAAAATAGGCGTGAGAATGGAAAGCAGAAATGCACTTTTGAAAATGACAAATGGGTTTGATTACACTAGATGTTGACTATGAAAAAGCGAATGCCACAGAGGGATCTTACAGTCACGTGATTAGCGTAACCCGCCTCCTGTGGATACTCTACATCTTCAGATGAGAAAAGAGTCAGCGCAATGATAGTTCTAACAATACTGTTTCTGAATGACAGAGGGGATGGGTTTGACGTTGGAGTAAGACAATGCAAGTATACTATGGGTCACTGTTCTACCTATTAATACTTACAGTCCTTTGTGATTAAATGGGACCATCAGTTCTGGTCATTCGATTGGGTCTGGTCTAGAACGGACAGCACTTCAGCGCGAGACTGGATCAGCTAGCCCGGTTGCCAGATTTGCACAGGATCTGCCCTTCTTGTTGTGGGTCTTTCAATCAGCTGGATAGCGAGTTCCTCAGGCAAGCCTTGTGGCAGCAAGCCAGGGGGTTTCAGGATTCTAGTTTAAAAGGCCTTCTCCACCCACAGCGCTCCACTGGGTGGGGAAAATAAGTTTGAGTATTTGGGCCTTGCTGGAAATCAAAGTTCTCTATTGCTGGCAAGAGTCTTGGCATCTGGATCTGGAAGGATATCAAAGCTGGATGTAGAATGCTGGATCAGAGTGCTTCGCCGGAATCAGGAAATTCAGTGGATCAGTGAGTCCCTATGTGTTGTCAGCTGTCTCTATTTATGCTTTAAAATGACATCACAAAATGGGTGTATGTGCCAGCTTAGCTAAGCTTGCACCTGTGAGTTGGGATAGGATCAAAACTTCATCTCTGCCTTGCTTTTGAGTGATTGGATCCAGGCCAGATGATGTCACATTTTTTGGTTTGGTTTACTATCATTATAAACCTCACTTTAGCCACTGGTCTCAAAATCGGATTTTATACTAAATATACATTTCTACATTGGTCACTTTATACAAATCACACACAAAATCCCATATTTTATGTAGCAGCTATTCCTCAAAACCCTGCATCGGTAGGATCTTGTCTCAACTTTCTACAGAATTTTGTCCTTTTCGCTATGAACACAACTGTGTGTTTTTAACATAGGGATGTGTGTGTAAATTTTCACAACCTTAGCATTCATACATTTTGCATAGAACCACATATATTGCCATTCCTGCCCAGAACATGTCACACAGTTCTGCCGCCTCTTGAAATGTGTAGCCAAAAATTAGATTCACAAGTCTGTCCTTGATATATTTTTCACCCTTTTGGATGACATGTTATGAGTCATTAAGAATTGTTCTTTGTTCATGTTTAGGAATAGATGGTCCGCCCCTTGGTCTCGCCCTGCAGTCCAGTGCATCCCCCTGCTTGGGGGAAGTTGCTTCCAGGAGCAATTTACAACCCTCTCACACCTCTGTTTCCTGGGCTGAAAGGCCTGTTATTGTTCATTCTCTTTCTGTAGAGAAGAGTCTGTTCTAACCCACAATTATCATCTCCCCGTGAGTTTCTGCTGAGAGGAAGGCCCTCCTCTTGGGTGGAAAAACCGGTTTTTCAACTTCTGGCAGCGCAGCCTGGCTAATTAACTTCTTAAATCCAGCAAAACCAAATTTTTTGCATCAAACATAAATACATTACTTTCTTGGGATCAAAACACACTGAAATCTGTCTTCCTTTTAGCCACAATGCCTTTTATGTTTGCTAATCCTTCAGACTTTTAGTTTAAATCTTTTAAATACTTTGAAGTTTCATCAGGAGCCCATCTGACAGGTGTCATTCACAGGTAGCCCAGGGTACTGCACACAGATTTTGGCAGGGGCTGTCAGTTTTCAGACAATCCAGTTTTTTGAAGAATGTTTTGTTCTTCACATTAGGACTTTGTATGTTCGCAATGCTTCATTAGATACATGATTTTTAGTACCAGGCAAGATATTGAATGTTGAGAAGTGTTGTGTTATAGGCATTTTGGAGTTTTTAGCAACAAAGCTAGGCACATTTTGGGGGTTCACTTGCAAAGTGCTGGTTCTCTCTCTGCACTCTGTTTGCTGGTTATGGAGCCCACTGACACATTTTCTGCAGGGTGTGCTCTATTCCACCGCACATGCACCATGGGTAGCAGGTTGTGCATCCCTCTTTTTGTATGCTGAAGCACATGGTTTTTGTTGGTTTTTGTCGGTTTTTGGTGCGCACAAGGGTTTTGCCGCCATTATTGCTGTTTCTTTCACTATAACTGGCAGGGTGATGCCGCATAGCATAGCGTAGTGATCAATACATCCCACTGAATGACTCTGCGAGAAAGTGGAGGGCATCAGTTGCATCCTCAGACGAGCTGACCTGCCGCCTGCTCCAAAGGCAATACAGACTCTGTCCTGTCCAATGAGAGAGCCCACATCCAAGCCCCTGTCTCTGTGGTATCCAACAACGCGGCTAAACTCTTTAAAATCTGTAAAGAGCTGGCCAATCCTTCTGCAGTCTCCACCTCGCCTGTTCCCTCCCAGGCCCTCTGTATGGCTCTGGCTTCTCACTTCACCACTAAAACCCAGGACATCCTGTCTTCTCTGTGAGAAACCTGAAGGTATCAAATTAGCTAGTCCCCGGGGATCTGTCATCCAGGTGGCCAGGACACGGCCATCGCTATTGGATCCAGTTCCTGGGGGTGGGCCAATGAGGGAGTATCAGGTGGATGGGAGATCCTCGGGGAGTGGAAGTGCGACACCGGCGAGTGAGACGCGGTATCCCCCTTCTTCCAACACCTTTTCCCCATTTTACCATGCAGGACAGTCAGAAACACTGCCCCTCCTTTTTCCACACAAACACTTTTTCATACTATGAAAGACAACAGACAAACACCAAAGCCATTTACCTGACATGTCCCAACACAAGGGTCAGGCAAAGTTGGGCAATTGAGCAGGATCGCACACACCTGACAGCCCTTTCCCTCCCTAACAGGGATAAAAGTTGGAGCGCGAGAGCACAACATGAACTAGGGAGACCGAATGACGAGAGAGCTATCCAAACCCGGCAGTTGAAGAGGAGGAGAAAGGCAGCAAGAACCGAAAGGCTGACAAGGAGAGAAGTGACCTTGCCCTTTCCGACACAGACCTGCAAGACTTCTGTGAAAGGTATCGCAAGACCGTGAACAATAGCCCAAGTGTGTTGCAGAAGATGTCAATGGTACACAAATAATGCCTATGCTGTTAAGCAGGACAGAGGGAGATGCCTGCTACCATGGTACTGGCCTTGACTCCAGATATTTTGAAAAGCCAAGCAGTTCATCACAGCCAGTGAGTCGAAGGGGAACCGATAATGTAATCAAACTGTGTTGAATGAAAGTCGCAAAGGGATACATTGTGGAAAGTTCAAAGAACTGTAATTTGTTAAGGGAAGACCAGCTGTTGAAGGGTCCGGCACCACGTGGGTGCTCACTCGAGAGACTCTGATTGATCCCACATTTAATGAAACTACTGATACCAGAAGGCCCTAGGGGAGCCGTGAGGCAAAGGTCAATGTGGTCATACAGGGGTCTAGCAAATTCCCCATACAGTGAAAATGATTTGGCCGACAAACCATTGAGAACACAAGGGAAGTGAATCCTGCATCAGAAGAAAGTAAAAGGAATTGTGAAATGCAAGAGTGAACTCGACGGGGGGGGGGTGCTGATGAAGAGGGGGCAAAGCCTGAAGTCCCAATAAATTGTATGTTGACAAGAGTGAACCCGGCAGAGGGTTGTCCACAGTGAACTGTTTAAAAAGACATTGAGACTTGTGAATGTCACAGTGAAATTGTTCTGAAAAGCCATGGTGAAACCAAAAGGAGGAGGCTGAAATTCGTGTGGGGTCTGCGCCCAGAAGAAGGGGACACAGGGGTGAAGTCATCACCCAACGTACATTTGGAACAGAACTTCTTTTTGTTTGTTATTTTTGGAACCCATCAGGTCCTTGGAGGCAAGAACCTTTTTGTAGAAAAGAGACTTAACTAACGAAGGTCCTGATACGTGAAGCGTAACTGTTGTCTCGTGCTGGGAAAGCTGGGAAAGCTCGAGAGTGTGCTGTGATCAGGAGTCCCACCTTTTCCTGTGCTGAAAACATGGGGATGGGAGACATTTATGAACACTTCTTTCTTTCTTTCTTTCTTTCTTTCTTGAAACACTATCCCACAATATTTTTGTATTTAGTGTAAGGATTGGCAATAGGTTTTTCTTAGTATAGGCCCTTTTATTTGACACAACGCCAGTAGGACTGCCTTATTATTATTTGATGGTCCTAGCTTGCTCCCATCTTAGATTTAGGTTTAGATTAGGCGTTTTTCCAACCTACCTGTACAGTTTAATAAACACCATTGAACTGTGATCACTTATGTCTTTCTATTCTTGATACCATGCCTTCCTTACATTTCTCTCCTCTTCCTCCCCCTCCAACTCTCTCGGCCCCCCTCTGTCCATCTCTAGATTTCTGCCTCCCTTCTCCTCCTTCTCTCTGACTACACCTGAGGAGGTTTCTAAACAAGTCCGATATACGAAAGTGTCGTCCAAACAGGTGCTCCCATGTTCCTCCAGAACCAGAACCACATTGACACTCTCGCTCCAGCCTTGTCCGATTACTGCAGTCACTCTATTGCCAATGGAACTTTCCCCTCTCTCCTCAAGCACTCCCTGTGCACCGACTCCTTAAAAAGCCTTCTGTCGACCCTACCTGTCCGGCAAACTACCGCCCGATCTCTATCCCTCCTTTCCTCAGCAAACTCCTGGAAAAGCTGGCTGTCTCCTAGTTTACTGGAGATAAAGTGAATATTCCGAATGTGTGCCACTCTACAATATATAGTGAGATGCGCATGCAATTATGCACAGTCCTTGCTGCAACAGACTAACTGTGGCTGATATTCACCCTTTGGAAAACATGTATTGGTAATCAGTTAGTAAGGTAGTTGCGCTAGGAAGTACGTAAGCGAATTAAGGTGATTAGTTCAGATTTATTAAGGATTCAAACTCAATTGATAGGTGCTGTTTGCCAACAAAGGCCTTTTGGAAGCATGTGCTCATGCCTCACCCTTTAACAGGCTTTATCAAGGCATAGTATCATATCTTACACTTGTATACATATGTAAATTTCTGTCTGACATATATACCCATTCAGTATTTACATTATTGATGTACTTTTGTTTCCCAAGTTAATTTATTTCACTAAATGTCATAGTAGTTGTTGAATTACCATTAATCCATAGTCATATTTGACCTTTTATAATTCTTGAGCTATGTTTCCGAGTCTTGTGGAAGTTGTGTGTGCCGTGTCCTAGCAAATTAGGTCGAGACGTTTTCAGTCTTAGTTGTTAAAGATAGCAAATTCTTAGACGTGTTGCACCGTCTTGGTAGAGAATGTGCTGGTTTCTCCTACTGGGTCCTAGTAGCGCTGTGTCAGTTCGTCATCTCCCAGCTTACTCTCCACACTGAATCTGTTGGTTGTCTCCATGACGATAAGTCTGGCTTCAGAGCAGCCAGAGGCACAGAAAATGCTATCTTGAACACCCGTGAAGATCTGCTCACTAATCTCGATTCCAGCCTTCCTTCTGTCCTCACCATCATTGGCCTTTCCTCTGCTTTTTATACGGTTAATCACACCACCCTGATCAATCGACCCTGTGAAAACATGGGCATCAAGGCCCCCGAGTGGTTGTCCTCCATCCTCTTGGATCTACCCTCCCAGGTCCAACTTGGGACCTTTCTCTCCACCACCTCTGTCTCCAAATGTGGTGTTCCCCAGGGTTCTAACCTCTCACCCTGGCTCTTAAATGTTTACTTGGCCCCTTTGGACCACCTTATCTCTACCTTCTCCTCCAAGTTTCAGTGCTATGACGATGACACTCAGCTCTCTTTCGGGCTCCCCTTAGCCTCCTCTCTTCTCTCGCTCATGCCTGACTCTCTATTTGTGATTCTGGATTTGTGTGCCTCCAACCATCTCTGCCTTAATGCCAATAAGACTGAGATCTTCTCATTGGAACCCCTGCTCCCGCTATCCCTCTCTCACTCTGGCTGCCACCTTGGGCCCTCTTCCTTCGCCTTCCTGTGAGGCAAAAAGCCTTGGTGTCTTCTTCGACTCCACTCCCTTCTTTTCCCCTCACATCACGGGTCTTGACAAGAAGTCCCACTACCAGGTGCACCTCCTCAGAGGTATTCTCCCTTTTCTCACTTTCCCCCAAAAGCTCACTGTCTCCAGAGCCCTGGTTCTCTCTAGGTTGGACCACTGCAACAGCCTCTTTCTCAATCTGCCTTCCTCTACCTTCAGCCCTCTGCAACTAATCCAGGACAGGGCTGCGTAACTTGTCCTTGGCCTCAAGCCCAAGGACTGTATTTCTCCAGCCCTAAATATCTCTGCTCGCTCCCTGTTGCTGCAAGAATCAAGTTCTAAACCCTCTGCATTGTCCACAAGGCTTTCTGGGGCCGGGGCCTGCACTGTATCAACTCTCTCCCAAAACAACTTCCTTCTTGAGCCCTTCACTCAGCCAACTCTCTGAGGGTCAGATGCATCTCCAGGCAGGTGCCTCCCTCTTGAATAGCCTCCCTACCCCAGTCAAACTTGAGCCGGACCACCTGAAGTTCCGGAAGCTGCCGAAAACCTTCATTTTTGCCTCTGCTTTCTCTCTCTCGCTCCCCTGATGATTGTCTGCTGTGCTGACTGGGGGCCTGGCTACCCTCAGAATCTCACTGGGTACCAGGGTCCTCCATGTTCAGTCGTCCCTGCACTCCCTCTGGGCTTACTGTGCACTTAGGGGATGTAACTGTAACCCTACAGTCCCCTGCCTCCATGCACTTACTCTGAGCCGCACTACCCTGGTTGCACTTACTGATCACTGCTGCCCAGATTGCACTTCCCTTGCCCTCTCCCTTGCACTTCCCCTGCCCCCTCCCCCACCTGCATCTCCACTATCGCACTTGCAAGACCTGAATGAAACAGGGCCTGGTAAGATTGTTTGTTTTGTCGTCCCGCTGCTTGCCCTCCCTTGTCTTGTCGCGCCTAGAAACACTTGTGTACAGTCGTGTTATAAATGACTTATCATATCAAGGGAAGTCCAGTGATGCAGGTATTTGATTAACCAAGTAGGAATTTAAAGACCACATTTGCCTGCAGCATGGTTTGGATTTTGTTACAAGACAAAAGTGTCCTACTAAATTGCAGTCCCAGAATCAAACATATCAATATAACATACATGTGGGGGGGGGGAGCAGCACGGAGCCAAGCTGAGCACAAGATGGCCTTTTTCTTTCATAGCTTCTGTCCCAGTGAGTGTTGCATTTATTTGAAGGGAAGCATTGGTGGTGAAATAGCTGAGGCATCCAATGTCTTAATGTGGTCTTCCCATCGGGACCCTCACTGTTGAATTCTCTCCTGAGCAACTTCCCCACTTCCACCTATTTGTCAAGCTAAACTAAGGCACTCCAAGATGGCTGTATTTCGGCATGTGTAGGGTGTGGGTGGCTCACACCGATGGAGGTGCAGTGAGTCACAACCTTGAGCCGATGATGGATCTGGAATGCTTTGTTGCGTAGTGGGACTACAGGAAACAATGTGGCACATGCAGAATAAGAGGGAGTGTTCTGGAACGTGAGGGCCGTCAATATCCACACTTATCACAAACTCTGGGTACCCTTTCCTGCTTGAAGTGAGCAACTGATTTGAGCTTGTCTTTTTAAAAATTGTGATGATCATGTGCAAATCATGGCTAAGAGGGGGGTTAGATCAAAAGATGAAACTGATCTCATTGATGGCAATGCCAGTAGTCACCTGGGAAGAAGGGTGATCAGGTCAAGGGTAAGCAGACCAAGACACAGAAGAGAATTTCTATGAGAAATTCAGAATTATTGATATTTTGGCACAGACTGCACAAACACTCTGGTGCCATGGGGGTTAGGAAGGCTTGCATTGAGAGCAAATTGGAATCTTTCTCATCTAGTGTCAACAACCAACAACCGTTTCAAGAATGTAGAGAGAACCGTTTCAGCTTTGCAGTCAGCACTACAAAAAACCTCTGAGGTCTAGGAGGCCTTTTCTAAATTACAACAATTTGCTGCGACAACGGTACCATAATTGGAGGGCAGAATGGAGCTCCTGGAAAACAGGACATGAGTGTGAAAAATGTGGATCCCCGGAATATCTGCTTATATTACTGACAGCGTTTGGCAACCCCTTATTCCGGATGTCCTTTGCATAGATCTGAGCATGGGTGATATGGATGGTAGTCCTCAAGTGGAGTTCACTAAAGTGCACGGGTTGGTGGCGAAAGGCACCAGTGAAGCACTTAAGGGTGGTGGAACTCTTATAGTGCTTTGGGCCACTGATCAATGCAACCTGGTTCTTGCTTCTGCAGGCAAGCAGAAGATTATTCAGCTTCCAGACAAGAAACATTTGATTTTTCGGACCTGTGCGATCAGTGCCAGCAAAAGAGTTTTTTGTTGCACGACTGAAGGCATCAGTGTTACACCCAGCAAGACTGAAGGATTTGCTGGATATAAAGTACTTTCTTTTCATGCAGAAAAGGCTTTTTTTAAATAAAGGACTGATCACAGAACTCTACATGATGGTGGTGTATTGGTGGGTCCTGTGTTCCCAGCGTGGCTGGGAGAGTACTTTAAAGTTGCAGGGCTGGGTCGGGGCTTTCTTTAGTGTGGGTGGTGGGTTTTGCATTTTCTCAGTGGGATTAAGATGTGGTATGTCATAATGTTAGATGAGGCTCGATATGTGTTCATGGACCTGGGGAAGGCTTTAAATGAGGATAAGGTTTATGGAAGTACATTCTGTTTTATTTGATACAGACCTCTCCCAATGGTTCCCTTCCCTCCCTCCTCTAATTGCATCCCTTCTACCCAATCTTACTTTGGGATGGGATGAGTATGCGTTTACAGTAAGGGGTACCTGTAGGGATTTAGACACAATCAAATATGGCAGAGATTTATTTATAGGGGCGGGACACCTGGATTCCTTTATGTTCTGACATTCATGAATCTTTTTCTGCTTCCCAGTAGCTTATGCACTTTTGCACTTTTAAGATACTCTGCTGATATAATGTGTGTGCCAAACTAATGACATATGAGAACAGTTACAAATAAAAGGCCCTTACTTCGGTTGGGGTGGAAATTAGTCTTTCCCACCCCCCTAGGTGCTTTATAGTGAGGCGGATCCCATAAGTAGCCATGTAGTGTGCTAGGGGGAAAAGGACCATGCTAAGACACTCAGCACAGATATAATGTAGCTGGAATGATAGATGTATAGATTCAGTGCGCGCATAGAAAGGAACTTCATTTTGTAGTTATGGTAGACGCATAGTCTTGCATGGCCGCGCGGCACACATTTAGCTCAATGGAAGAACTCGACTAGGCCCAGAACAGTAAGACGGGATGAGCCTGCATGGCCAGTTCTCACAGAAGCTTCCCCTTGCCCTTTCACTGTTGGAATTACTTTGTATCACTGGGAGGAATGCGCCCTGCAAGGCTGTGAGACAACACCAGGCAACTCGCAGTGCCCATTCATCACATTCTATCAGCAGACCCCTAACACCCACCCAGCCTACCCAGAGCACTGGGCCACACCACTGACCCGGTCCACAAACCACTGCATTCCATGATAGTGAGTGACTCGAGCCCCAGCCATAAAACCAATGGCCATAAAGGATCTGACCATGTACGGCCGTTTCACCTCTCCACATAAATACATCCTTTGTAGTGCGAGGTACAGGGAGGGATACATTATAGACCAAAATGAGGGTGGAGGCTTTGGGTGCGAGGGGTGCGATATCAACAAAGCACAGAATGTGTGGGTCAACGTGACTGCATTTCTTCCTCCATTCCCCCTGGCTCGAGCCTCCCAGGTGCATGCCACAGTGATATAGTCGTGGTTTTAGCGTATCATAGCAGCCTGGATACTGTAACTTACGAGGAACCTGACCTTCACTCCTTGGAGAGATGAGCCCAGCTGACCCACGTGGAAGAACCAATCATAGCCTGGCATCCCCTATGGAGCAGGCCCATGTATAGGGTCTCACCAACCAGTGACGCTCGTTTTTACTGTACAGAAATCACAATGTCCTGCCTTTTAAGCTTCTGCTTGCACTAGGTTTGGCCAGAACGTTCTCGATCATCAGAGTTATTTGATGACACCTTTGTATGCTGCACAATTAAACCATGTTATCCTTTCAAGCAATCTCTTGGCCTTTTTCCCCAGAGGGTTGTATTCTTTCTGGTGTGAGTGTAAATAGGAACTTGCCTTCACTTCGTAAAGGTCAACATGCTTCTGATGCACTGAACCTGTGACCACCGTCCACCGGCAGCCTATGCACATTGTTTATTGGTAGGTGGAGCTTTGCAGGTGGAAAGACATTGCAGGTAGACCACACCGACTGGCTTCAACAGATGGTGAAGGTCACATTTGCACAGGGGAAGAAGCCATGCAAATGTTATCAGCCCTTTGCCTCCACTGGCACTGGAAATGGAAATGGCAAAAAAATAACCAGACGAGGATTCACCACAAGAAGAAGGGGATTGACCACCTTAAATATTCGTGTTGATATTCCTTGAGGCCATCACTAGGACTCTTCAACACGTGCATGAGTATTACGTCATATTCATGGCTAAACACAAACAATATAAAAAGTATGGGAAGGGTGGGGGTCCAGATGGGCATGGGGCACAAAGCTCCTCCTTAACACGTACATTGTGTTTGTTCCCAGAAACCTAGTGGAGAATGAAGAAATAATCAGAGAGGTATTTCTTCATGTTATTCCCCCTCTAAAGGGCTTTCTCCAGGTGTGAAAACCTATTCTCTCAATTGGCAGGCTTATGTCCTTCTGTAATTTGCTCCTGACATGTTCCGACGGCACAGGGATATCAGGTGGGGGAAACAGTGTTACGAGGTCGGCTGCAACCAGCGGGTTACTGCTGACCTCATACTGAGGCCTATCGTCTTTATAGTATCAACCTTCCCACTCAAAAAAAAGTTCTGTTTCTTCTAGCAAGCAATGTCCATGGCTATTGTCAACAGTCACCCAGGAATGTTATGGGTAAGGATATTGAGAGTATCTCTTATAACATCAATCCCCACATAGACGAATATATCCTTTGTCCAACTAACCACCCATTGTCGGAACATGGCCAGGCCAGGGAGATTGGAAAATGTCTCATCTTGGGAAGGTTCATTCTCTAACTCTTCCAAAGATTGAACAGATTCAGCAAAGGGGGACCTGTGTTCGATAACAAAACCAACAGGTAATCTGCAATCTGTAATAGAGCAGGTCCTTGCAGTCAATCAGTTGTACTTCAATATCCTGAGTGCCCTTGTGACACCTAATGACTGTGACCAGAGGCTCAATTTCCTGATCAAAATGTAAAGAACCCGGTAGCCAATCCACAGGAAAAACATATGACTACTAGTTTTATGGCACTATTTGTTAAGACATTTCAACCAAAATATTTGATACACCATGGTTATCTTCCCTCCCCCATATGTGTGAAAAGAGGTGCCATGCTTTTGTGAAATAGCACTCAACTAGTGTGAGGCACACACTTCATTTAGAAGGTATTTATACTGCTAAAATACAAATATTCAGCTAAATAAAAAACACCATTTATCCAATCAAACATGAGCTTTTAATAAGCAATGAAAGGGGCACTGACTCTCAGGATAATGCAGACGCTTCTCTGGGCAAACAGTGGGGGTAGATCTCTCTCCTTTGCAGGTGCCTCCCTCTGGAATAGCCTCCCTGCCCCGCTCAAACTTGATCCGGACCACCTGAAGTTCTGGAAGCAGCTCAAGACCTTCCTTTTCGCCTCTGCTTTCTCTCTCTCTCCCCTGCTGACCTACCTGTCTGCCACGCTGACTGGTTACCTGGCTACCCTAAGAATTTCCCTGTGTACCAGGCTCTTCCAATACCAGTCGACCTTGCACTGCCTCCAGGCCTACCGTGCACTTAGGGGCTGTAACTGTAACCCTACATAACCCAGCCTCCTTGCACTTACCGAGAGCCACGCTGCCCTGGCTGCATGTACTCAGAGCAATGCTGCCCTGATTTCACTTCCCCCATCCCTCTCCCAGGCACTTCCCCTTTCCCCCCCCTGCACATTACGTTATTGCACTTGCACGATCTGAATGACACAAGACCTAATAAAATCGTTTATTTTGACATCCTTCTGTCTCCACTCCTTTGTCTTGTCACGCCTGGAAACACTTGTGTAAAGGCCAATTATACATTTCTCATATCATATCAAGAGCTTCTTTGTGAAGACTCTGCGGAGGAAGTACACTCTTTTTACCAGTCAAAATAATAACCCCAGGGTCAATTTGGAATTGTCTTTGCCTACTGCCTTATACATCCCACTTGTTTTATCATCATGATATCACTTGGAGAAACTGTCAGAAGCTTCCCTAAGTATGCCAACCAGATGAGTGCATGTTTAGAAGAACATAACAACTAAAATAGAAAGTGAAGCAGGGGTCAGCATGTTTAGCTCGAGCCAGGGGAGGAAGCATCATAGTCACCGCAGTGTATCATTGGTCACGAATACAAGAGTGGACGGCCAACTGAGGCCAGCATCTGAGTAACCAGCGGCTCTCAATTCCATTCCTAGTAGTTGTAATGGAGTAACAGGAAGTTGAGAGGAAAGAAAAGATTTGTGGAACTGCTTTCAAAACATAAACAAACTAGAGAAAAGAAAGGGAAAGAACATGGCGCGTGGCAGGAGTAATTTCCAACTAATACTCAGTTTACATTAATGATCTTTCGATCTACACCACCAGTAGTTCAGCAGGAAATACCCTCCTGTTCTCCCATTAGTCCTAATAATTTGCCACCATAATGAACCCCAACTGTGCAGTTGCTGGCCCCCTTGAGACAGGAAAGGGAAATATTCCTGCTACTGCTTGTGTTTTTGTTTTTGTGTGGTAGCCGCACATTGGATGTCTAGCTTTGCTTTGTGGATGATATGATGATAGTGTGATCCGGATTTCTTCAGTAAGTCCAATGTGTTTGACTATGTACGCAAGTGTGGCCACCTGTGACAGTTTGCAGCCAACATTGGCTATAGCCAGAAGGTTTTACTGGGATCGTGGATTATGAATGTTGAGGTTAGAGTAATGCCAATGACTAGTTGCTGCAACCATGATGGAGTGCTGTCACTACCTCAGTGTGCGGAAGCAGCAGCGGCCATGTCTATAGGTGGGGTGGGGTTGGATGGGGCGTGGTAATAGATAAAGGGAAAAGTCTTCATCGGTGTGGAAGTGAAGGTCTGGTTGCATGTGTGTAAATGCATCATCTGTAAGTGGCTCTGGTGCCTGCCATGGGAATGGAATTACTCTCAGTGCTGTTGCGGACAGTCGCTGGGCGCAGATGTGTGGGAAGGCACCAACAGGAGCTGTGTCTTCCGCCTTGCCGCCGAAAGGCGGAAGGCTGTAGGGCAGTGGTGGGAGACGTGTGGTCCTGAAGTGGTTTTGGGCAACAACTCCCATGATCCCTCGGGCCAAAACCACTGGGGCAGGGCAGCAGTTTCACTCTGTTGCTGTGCAGTGGTGGATGTAGCAGGCGTGGTGGTGGTGTTACTGCAGATGGTGCCGGAAGCAGCAATGATCTTCCTTGTAGTGGGTGTGACAACATTGCTCAATGATTTGTGAGTGGTGACTGGGGTCCTGAAATGTAGTGAGGCAAAAGCTGCCAAACAAATGTGCTTGTTCTCCTTTAAGGCCCCATTACCACCCTCCCCCTCACCCCCCAACTCCTTTTTCCTCTTGATGCTCCGAAGCAGTGCTGGTTGTAGGAAGGAAGTTGTAAATGTTCAATACTAACAATGTTACTGATGCCAGTAGCAGGGATGGGGATGCTGCAGACATGAGTCCCCTTATATGTGCGTCCGCTCATCTGACACCTTTGTGCTCAGAGAATGAAAAGCTTCTGTCCCACCAAGGACACCTTTTGGTAACAATTTCCATGAACTGAAACGGATTAGATTTTTAGGAGGATTATTTAAAGAAAGTAATGAATTGGAACGGATTATTGATCATATGAAACATGTTTGTGATGTATTTGCTGTTTGTGTAATGAGTTGAAACCTGCTATGATTATATTATATGTATGTTTTATAAAGATGGGAAAACGTTTTTAATGAACCAAATACGTGAATTAAAAAAAAGAAACTCATTTATGCCGTTATAGAAGGAGACAACGTCATGAAAATATGTCCCACTCTGCTGCAAAAAGGAGTCTAAAAACAAGGCCAGGCCACTTCCTCCATGAGTCAAAAAACAACTCTGAGGGGTTTCATTTTTATTGGAGTAGTTCAGTAATGAAAATAACAATAATAATGATTTGTATAGTGCTTCATTCCTGATTCCTCCAGCTTCTATGCGCTGTAATAATCAGTGTCACTATTATTACCCACTTGTGGTGCTCAATTCATCCACGGGGCGGGTGGTGAAGGGCTCATTTGTTCCAACCAAGGGCACATGGCCTCATATCTTCTGGTAGTGAGAATGCTGCTCTTGCGTTAACCTCTAGGTTTTGGGGTGAGGTGAGTGAGGTGAGCTTCAGTCCCTAGACGCGTGGAGCAGGATTCCTAAATCTGGACCTATGTGAGCAATTTTCAGGCGAGATGATCTTGCGCGTGGTCTCTGAGGCATTGATCCTATAGGGAATCCATACCATGTCAACAGATTTACTTTTCTCCCAGGATCACACGCAACGCACGACAACATGTATGTCCATACCGAGTTGCAACTCTCTGGTATTCTGCTGAGTACAGGGCCGGTTTTACACCAGATTGCACCCCGGGCAGGAAGCATCGTTGGCGCCCCCCCCAAATTGACAACAAAAATTGTATGTTACAATGTTGTAAATAGGGCACTCGATAAAGAACGAGCTCTATATAAACACCATATCATTATCATTACTGCATTTGCAAAATGTCCATAAAGAACCATGTATTCTTGTGCAAGTCTCATTCACCCCACTATAGAATAGAGGCACCCACACTGTAGATTGGTGGTGATCACTCTACTCAAGCAGGCCTGGATGATGATGTGTGGGGGCCCATTTCAACATGATGGTTGGCGGCTCCCTCCTTAAAGTGAAAACAGTCGGAAGCACACGTGGGGTGCATTATACATACATTACAAGGGTGAAAAAGATAAGTTAAATAGCCACCGATTACCACGAGACGGACAGCCACCGGGCAGCCTAAACACGAAATGCCCACTGAAGATCTCTAAACCCTTCTTTGTCAGCAAATGACTGTTGTGGAGGAATCATTGTTAGAAGGCAAGGAGTTAGAAGGCACTTCTGTATATCCAGTGGGAAGAGAGAATGCAGCTCGTAATGCAAGCCCTGCAAAGCGCACATTTAAAGCCCCAGAAAGAAAATAGAGAAATTAATATATTGAAAGACTGATGTGTTAGAGAGAATTGATATGGCCAATAGGCCCTTTTGTCTTGTGTTATTATTTTTAAGGATATATAAATAGCCCATGTATGTATTGCGCTTCATGCCAGATTCCTGATTGCCAAGCATTGGAATAACACATATTGCTAGGCTTGCTATTGACCCCGGAAGTATGAATTGTCGAGTTAGACCATATGCGAGTCAAGAAAGGGGGATGAGTGAGTTCAGACAAGGAGACTTGAAACTAAAGGTGCCACGCGAGCCTGGGTGAAAGGGCAGGTGATGACGGTTAGCACATTGGACTCGGCCTAAATTAATAAAAAGGCCTGACTGCATGTTTGATGCCACAAACGGTGCACCTAAATGGCCTTTAAGTAATGCGACTGCAAGACCAGGTTATTCTGTAGTGATAATAAATACAAAATGGCTATGGTTTAAAAGCAGTGGCTGCGAACTCTCAAGTGGTTAATAACCACCAAACAGGTTATCATGTCTGTTCTTGCGAGAGAGGGGCGCCCGCTACCTTTGTTAAACTATTTGTTAAGGAACCTGGGATTGGTAACCCTAGGTCTCCTGGGGGCAACCAGACGTGGTCTCCCTCTCACTGTGCTTAGAGAGGCATCAGCTTCACCTCACTGATGATCCCCAACAAGGGTGAAACACGTGTATGGGGTTGCTGGTGGTACTCTCGTTCAGATTGGAATTGCCATTGTATTTCGGTGCTGGACTGCCCCTGGGCAGGACAAAGACTGATATGCAAATGGATATTTCCCATCTGTGAAAGGCACAGTGAGTAAAAGCAGTGGCTGCGAACTCTCAAGTGGTTAATAACCACCGAACAGGTTATCATGTCTGTTCTTGCGAGAGAGGGGCGCCCGCTACCTTTGTTAAACTATTTGTTAAGGAACCTGGGATTGGTAACCCTAGGTCTCCTGGGGGCAACCAGACGTGGTCTCCCTCTCACTGTGCTTAGAGAGGCATCAGCTTCACCTCACTGATGATCCCCAACAAGGGTGAAACACGTGTATGGGGTTGCTGGTGGTACTCTCGTTCAGATTGGAATTGCCATTGTATTTCGGTGCTGGACTGCCCCTGGGCAGGACAAAGACTGATATGCAAATGGATATTTCCCATCTGTGAAAGGCACAGTGAGTAAAAGCAGTGGCTGCGAACTCTCAAGTGGTTAATAACCACCGAATAGGTTATCATGTCTGTTCTTGCGAGAGAGGGGCGCCCGCTACCTTTGTTAAACTATTTGTTAAGGAACCTGGGATTGGTAACCCTAGGTCTCCTGGGGGCAACCAGACGTGGTCTCCCTCTCACTGTGCTTAGAGAGGCATCAGCTTCACCTCACTGATGATCCCCAACAAGGGTGAAACACGTGTATGGGGTTGCTGGTGGTACTCTCGTTCAGATTGGAATTGCCATTGTATTTCGGTGCTGGACTGCCCCTGGGCAGGACAAAGACTGATATGCAAATGGATATTTCCCATCTGTGAAAGGCACAGTGAGTAAAAGCAGTGGCTGCGAACTCTCAAGTGGTTAATAACCACCGAACAGGTTATCATGTCTGTTCTTGCGAGAGAGGGGCGCCCGCTACCTTTGTTAAACTATTTGTTAAGGAACCTGGGATTGGTAACCCTAGGTCTCCTGGGGGCAACCAGACGTGGTCTCCCTCTCACTGTGCTTAGAGAGGCATCAGCTTCACCTCACTGATGATCCCCAACAAGGGTGAAACACGTGTATGGGGTTGCTGGTGGTACTCTCGTTCAGATTGGAATTGCCATTGTATTTCGGTGCTGGACTGCCCCTGGGCAGGACAAAGACTGATATGCAAATGGATATTTCCCATCTGTGAAAGGCACAGTGAGTAAAAGCAGTGGCTGCGAACTCTCAAGTGGTTAATAACCACCGAACAGGTTATCATGTCTGTTCTTGCGAGAGAGGGGCGCCCGCTACCTTTGTTAAACTATTTGTTAAGGAACCTGGGATTGGTAACCCTAGGTCTCCTGGGGGCAACCAGACGTGGTCTCCCTCTCACTGTGCTTAGAGAGGCATCAGCTTCACCTCACTGATGATCCCCAACAAGGGTGAAACACGTGTATGGGGTTGCTGGTGGTACTCTCGTTCAGATTGGAATTGCCATTGTATTTCGGTGCTGGACTGCCCCTGGGCAGGACAAAGACTGATAAGCAAATGGATATTTCCCATCTGTGAAAGGCACAGTGAGTAAAAGCAGTGGCTGCGAACTCTCAAGTGGTTAATAACCACCGAACAGGTTATCATGTCTGTTCTTGCGAGAGAGGGGCGCCCGCTACCTTTGTTAAACTATTTGTTAAGGAACCTGGGATTGGTAACCCTAGGTCTCCTGGGGGCAACCAGACGTGGTCTCCCTCTCACTGTGCTTAGAGAGGCATCAGCTTCACCTCACTGATGATCCCCAACAAGGGTGAAACACGTGTATGGGGTTGCTGGTGGTACTCTCGTTCAGATTGGAATTGCCATTGTATTTCGGTGCTGGACTGCCCCTGGGCAGGACAAAGACTGATATGCAAATGGATATTTCCCATCTGTGAAAGGCACAGTGAGTAAACGCAGTGGCTGCGAACTCTCAAGTGGTTAATAACCACCGAACAGGTTATCATGTCTGTTCTTGCGAGAGAGGGGCGCCCGCTACCTTTGTTAAACTAAATGGTTTGAGGAAACACAAAGAAACTTCAAAGACTATAATTTCTACAAGTATATGGCAAACAAATCCATGATGGCTTCCAACAAGTGCCTGGACACCTATCAGGAGGTGCTAGAGCAGCGAAAATTCCCAGAGAGTCATAAATAGGGTCCTCTCATATCCTTGCCCTCAGGTGAGGCTGTCTCTCTTGGCACAGAATGGTCCATGTTTGGAATCCCCGGATAGGATAATTTTGTATGGTGAGTTGTGGAGCTAATGATATATGGACCTTGCCTCTGGAAGATTTGCAGGCCAGTCAAAATAAGGGACTGTGCAATGGAAAGGGGCCATAGTCAAATGAGGGGGACAAAATGATATGCCGTGAAGGTTAAGGGGATGAACACCATTGCCCCCCCTTTAAAATGACACCCATGAGAATGTACGATCGAGAAGCCAATGTTTCTGAGTTCATTACAAAATGGATCCCCACCTCCATTGAAAGCAGTGACCTGCTTCAAAGTACAAAGCACGATTGCATTATCAACAGATCATCTTTGAACAAGACATTCTAAATCTGAACGTTATTAACTGAACATTGTACCATATTGATTTTTCAAAAGGTCCATTAAATGACATCTGGTACACTGGCCACCACCTATCCTCAATTATTTGTATGCCGTTTTCAAAATCGTTGCTCACGTTCATTTGCATTTCACATTGGACGTGTGCTTGTGTACACATTTGCCCTTCTGAAAATTATGTCTGAGGTTCTTCCATTAGTAGCATAGCACCCTCCTATTCGTTTGTGGTGGGGTTCTCTGCCTTGTTTGGGGAATGAGAGAATATATTTAATAAGTCATAACCAGCACTTCGCTGGAGGTCTATTTTACATTTTATGGGACAGGAATTAACATTTTTCAAAGATGGGACAGAGCCAACCCTTATAAGCAGAACTACTATACTTTTGATGAGACAACACTGTCTTGCTATTAGAAGTCTGAGCATATGATATGATATGATATGATATGATAGGTTATTTATAACGTGCTTAATACTGAGAGGTTTCAAAGCGCGGACCCAGGGTTCGAACTTGTTGTGATCTGTTTCGTCGTGCTTCCAAGGCGAGCACATTGCCCCTGAGCTATCCTCCCGAGGCATAGAGGTAAAAAAAGTGATGGGCATGGAGTCTGAACTCTCCTCTTTTACTCCTCAGACTAACTGATACAGATTAGTGTGATGTACACAAAACATCTGATACTCTGACCCATACAGAACATACAGTCCTTCAAATATCCTTGCAGCTTTTCATATAGATTGTGAATGTTCTAGCACAAGGCTTTGCCTGTACTTCGAACAGTTAGCGATATATGGTTCTCAAAATATGCAGAGTGAACACTCCAATGTCACTTTTTGGTATTCAGTCTCCATGCTCCTATAACCTAGATCAATACCTGATAGACCTACTGTTCTCCACTGGCAAGACACCCGCCCTCAACACCCCAATACCAAGGATGTCCCTTACCCTCAACATTTACATCACACTACTGCAAAGCACCAATTCATGTTCAGAAACAGCTTAAACGTCAATGGGATTTGTACCTATCAGGCAGTAGCATGATGTACATTGTGTACATTAGTTATGGTATTTGCAAACACATTGACACTATCGCATTTTCATATTTTACTTTAGCTGTAGCTTCAGAAAATGAAAGCTCCATTTAGTGAAACCAAAGATTTGGCTTGAGAAGCACAGAACAAAAGCCTTACCATATCACAGGGAGCATCTTCCTCAGCACAAGCAGTAAAATGGTACTAATTCAAACTGATTAGCAGGAAAACAGTAAAGAATAACACCGGTTACCGAATTTCACTAAAAAGTGCCCCAAATGTGGTTGTGTGAAATTGTGCTTTCCTGGGCATATAGTTAAGAGCTTTAATTGGCAACTTTGAAAAGCAGCTGCTGGACCTGCCAGCAGGTAGGAGATTAGCCACATGCTAGGGAAAGGAGAGAGCCAGTATGTATTAGTAGTATGGCTCGATATCCCCAAAGGATATACTACACCATGAGAGTCTGCTGCAGCAAATGAATCACTTACCTTGATGCCGATTCCTCCTCCAGCAATTTCAGCGCGCCAACTGACAAGGGTTAGCTGGTGTGCCCCAGTGTGTCAGTTGAATTAAAATAAACAGGTACAGAAGTGACAAACAGTATTACACACTGGACGGACTCTCGGACTGCTGGTGTGGTGCCCCCCTAGAGGCTGACACATTAGGGAGCCGCCTGCACTGCCTGACCCAAAGACCGGCCCTGGCTGAGTATGACAATGTCGTACATGGAACGCCAGAAGCATTAATCGGTCATACATGATGCCTCGTAAGCCTCCACTTTGCACATTCAAATCCCAGCGCGCCGACACAGCCCTTCATTCTTCCGAGCTCGAGACATCGCTTGCCATTGAATGAGATAATAATATTAACAGCTGCGATTACAATGCTTAAAAGCGAGAGCTACGCGACGTGAAGTAGGGTAATTGTTTTCTAAAATAGCTATTGTTATCAAAATGCAACCAGGCCTGGATGTAAGCCGTCATGGTTTAAGTTATGCAGTAGAATGCACACTTCAAAATGGCGGCTACTGCACAAAAGGTGCTCATTCCAATCGCAGTCTACAAGCCACACAGCAGAAAATATATTGAAGACACGCCATTGTCTCCTTGTGCTCGTTTGCATTCGGTAATTGCACGGGCTCTGTGAACAATACCAGAGTCTGAAAATGGAAAATTGATGAAAATGCAAATAATGTGTCACGTTTTTACTGCAGTACTGTGCCGATATGTCTGTTTGGCAAAATGAATAGACTGGAAACAATGTCTTGTTCTGTTTCCCCCATTAAAATAAACCCACTCTTCCTAAATGCTCCCTTCCAAAGGAGAACGCAAGGCTGTCATTAGGCTGAGTACACAGAGCTGGAGGGGAAGGCTCTATGATAGCACACCAAGAGCTGTCACTTGACAGCACACCAAGAGCTGTCAGCACAGCCACTGGCCCCAGGGGAGAGCGCTGCATGTGTGTTACTATGGAGAACATGTGTCTAGACTGCTAAGTGCACTGAGCTCGATCAGGAAAGCTTGTAATGCAAAAAACGCAGCAGAACAGCAACTGGAAGGTTTGAAAATAAAGTATGAATATTATTGTAAATAGATTTGAAAAATTACAGGTGCTCAAAGCAATGTAAAAAGAACGATACAATGAAAAATAGGAAAAAATATTTTGGCCCTGTTGAGAGGCGATTAATGTGGCCTGCATTAAGAATAACATTCTCTAGTTTCCGAAAGGCTAAGTGCTTGAAATTCTTTTAAGCAAAAAGGCTGACATCCTAAGTGCCAGCTATCAATCTGAAATTCCACGAGTGGTACATAACGTCCAGACTGGAAACAGGCTACTCTGCTGGAAATAAAGCTACCCACAGTGGCATTAAACAACACTGGATCATGCCACAGCGGTAGCGAGAGAGAACATGCCATATTGCAACATTGTGTCTGCTCCAGGAAAACCAGTGAGACATACAACTGGGAAATCAGGTCAAAATAGGACACAGTGAGCCCTCATATAAGCCAACAAAGTATATATGCAGATAGTGTATGATATTAATAACATGGGCTGCAGTGATATAAAGTGTATACGGCATGAATGGACAATTCTGTCATCTATCGTCAATTTATATAAATTTAAGATATGAACTTAATTGCATATTACTGTGTCCAGGTCATCTTAGATGCTGTTGAAAGGGTTAGTATAAGTTAGGGACGTTTCGGTAATACAGCAATACAGCAATACATAATTACACAATAACTGTGGGTCTGAAGAGTGGCGACAGACTACACCTGATTGATATAGTCCAGGTTTGCCATGATTAGTGGCCTGGTTATTTCTTCTTTATTGCTTGTAAGAGTGGGTAAGAGTGGGTATCTTCTGGAGCAGCGAAAGCTGGAAGTTGTTCCTTTGAATACCATGTGACTTCTAATGGCTGACCAAGTGCATCACTGGTGCGTCGCTGTCGCGATTGAACAACACACTACCTGGCCTCCAGAGAGGAGGGTCTGAGCCTTTAAAATCCTTATTCCCACGCTGAGCATGGCACGGGTAAGTGCGTGGTAACGTGCAGTTAGCTGCAGTCTGAGACTCCTGTGGCAGACGTGCTCCGTTAACGCCCCGCCTGGACCATAAGTCTGACTGCATTATTTGGACCACCTTGTTGTTCTTCAGTGAGGTTGGCGATAGGCAGTAAGTGACTCCTATTTATATCTTCAAATATATGCCCATTCTATCTTCTCACTGCGGCTCCTGAAAAATGAGTATATACTTTCTTCGCCCTCTGCAGTCACTTATAGATTTTTAAAATGTTTAATCTAATATGTACGGTCTAAGAAGTAAACCTCGAGACGGTTGTAGCCTTTCCTTAGATCATTTGCCCTCTCACCAACTACCAATTCTACTTGACACAATTTCCTTCTTACAGCCAATATCGAGTTCAGAAATGCATGCTAAGGCATGTCGCCCCCTTCTACAAAAATTACTCTTTTCTTTCCCTATTCGGAGGAGTATCATTTGGGGAGAACTCTGGCGAGGGTGCCTGCCTGGAAACAGTAACAAAGGTATCCACAGCAGATGCTCCATCCACTCAAACGATTAGAGCACCTCATCCTCAGAATATCTTCCACTTGACTGACCATTTGGGTGGAAATAACTCCAATCCCTCCACAATAACACAATTGGTGGAATGAGTAGAGGGTATCAACACAGTGACATGCACAACTGAACTCACTGGCCAATCTATCTCTGACCACCAGTCATCATCGCCGGCTATGTTTCCTTCACAGGACATTTAGCTATGCAAAATGTTAGAATCTTTAAGTGATTCTTTAAAACAATGTTCTAATTGTTTAAGGCATGGGCCTAAACTATATGAGATCTTATCTGAAGAAAGGGGTCACACAGAATCGCTGGTTCGGATTGATCAATGTTTGGAGAAGTGACAGGCCACCCTGCGACGATGATGACCACCCTTGCTTCGAGTCACAGAGAGTCCTTAATGGAAACATCGACTCACCATTCTTTGGAGATTTGTGACCAACTACCTTCAGCCACTGCTCCAACTGCATCCGACCACCTCGACTCTGACGTAGGTTGTCACATGTTTTGTGACAAGCCAAGAAAAACATCCCCAAACTGCAAAAACATACAAGCTAAGCAGCGTAAATCCTCAAAAAAATGTGTATCTTCTATAGCAAACACAATAACATCATAGGATCGGACCCAAAAGGAGTCGCCAGTGAGCAAACCTATGGAAGGTACGCTGGCAAAGAAAATGAAACGCAAACCAAAATTGAAAAAAATATAATTGAACAAAAGAATACTTACTTCTGCATCAATCTCTAATGATTAAAGATTCACTAATTATTTATATCCTGTATCAGCGGAAAAAAGGTTCTTGTGAACCTTCATTTACTATTGATTTGGCATAACCTTTCGATTTTATCTTCAACCTCTGACTTCTCGTTGGATCGCATTTTTACTCAAGAGAATCCTTCCGGACTGGAAGATATGACTTCTAATGAATTGCATGATATCTCGCTGAAGTCTGGAGGAAACACAAGCTGGTGCATCCTCAAAGAACATCCCATTTAATACCCTTAAAATTAGGTTTAGAATCCCTATTTCCATCCAAATCAACGGCACCATTATTTTACTATTATTTTGAGAAATGCCATCTCTATGTAATTTATACTCTAAAGGCCTTGGGCCTCATTATGAGTTTGCCGGTCTGGAACAAGGGTCCGGGTCAGCTCACCGACACCCTTGTTTCAGGAAAGACAAACTATGTGTCTGCCTCCTGTGGCTCTTGTGCCTGACAGGTCTGACCCTGCCAAGCGCTGAAGCCACGGTAGGCAGACCGATCACGGAAGCACCAGCACCGTTAGCCGGGTTGCCAGTGCTCCACAGTCCCCATTCCCATAGAGTCCGACTGGACTCTATGGGAATGGGGACTTACATTTTACCAGGGCCTGACTTCCCGGGCCGCTGGACTTGTAATAGCCCAGTGGCACCGGAAGCACGTAGCTCGGGCTGGATTACCGCCTGACTGGTAATGAGGCCCATTGATTTGGTTCAGTTCTTAGATGATAGTTGAATTGATTTATTTATGGTGTTTTTTATTTATTGTCTGCTTATTAGGCACTTATGCAGCAAGTAACTACTGTTCCAAAGTGCCCACAGGGCAAAGGGAGGGAACAAGGGAGTGAAACATATTAAAATACAAGCACATATTAAAAAAGTGGAGGGAAAAGGGATGAACCTACTATGCACTTTGAGTATTCAGAATGTGCACGTTCAGCAAGGAAGAGGGCAGAGGAAGAGGGATTCTGTTGGCCTCATTACACGGTAGGCGGTGAGCCATGGCGCTATTAGCGCCATGGCTCATGCCGGTAAAATACCGGCACCGCCTTGGCGGTAAGGGGATTTACTGCCCCATCCCAAGGTTGGAGGGGCGGTAAATCCCCCTTCCGCCATTGCCCTTCCCCATTCCCATTTCTGCCCCATAGGGCTCAATGGGAATGGGGAAGGCGCTAATTACGGCACCGCAATTTAGCGGTGCCGTAATTAGCTCCGAGGTCCCTTAGCGGGTTGGTATTTAACGCCTGCAAAAAGCAGGCGTTAAAACTCCAACCCGCTAAGGGACCTCGTAGTAAGGCGGCAGGGATTTACCGGCACCGGTATTTTACCGGTACCGGTAAATCCCTACCGCCTACCGTGTAATGAGGCTCTGTATGTCTGCACTTCAGTTCCCGTATAGTTGCCTCTGCTTCTAGATGAGAAAGAAAGATTACCCTCGTTGGGATAGGATTGATTTGTTTATGCAGAGAGGCCATTACTGAAGTAAAAGGAACAATATATAAAGTAAAATAGTTGATGTCATTGCACACCCTTAGTGCCATGACTTGAAAGTATCACGTTCTAACAACTTCCACAACGGATTCAGTCTACTTCGAGCAGGTGTCCAAGGTCGGAAAATTATCATCTCCAAACTGGACTTGGCTGCCATCAGAATCTCATCCAACCAAGTGTCGTCAAGGCCTGAGTATTCTTCTTTTTAACAGACCGACCCTGTCCATATTATCTTGGATGCCAAGAGGTTACAATAAGCTTTTTTAATTCCAATGATCTCTGTTCTTAATTCACTTCTTTTGAAATTATATTATTACAAGAAGTGTGGCTGACCATTTGTCCCCTACATCATGGCTATTCCGCCTACCTCCAGCCAGCCTCCGTGGGCCATAAGGGGAGACCTGCAGGAGGTCTCCTAATTCTATCTGAAAATGGCCTGTTCCATAATCTCAAAAAATTTGACTCCAATAATCCTGGCAGTTTAGCGTTTAGTGCAAAATCGGCCAAACCTGGCCCCTTTTAGGATGCTTATCAGGACCTGGACTGCTTTCTGGATGACCTTTCTTGTGATTTTGCACTTTAGTTCGAACTAGGTAATTCAGATCACATTCTATTGGGTGGTGATCAAAATAGTATATGCCTAGATAGGAATTGGAAATCTCATGTCCTTGACACTAATAGCGTCTTGGGTGCCTCGAAGATTGCAATCACACAGGAACAAAAGTAGGCACATTTGTTCAACACCTGGGGCTTACTTAAATTGAATGGAAACATTCAAGGGGACATTACAAGGCACCTACTTGGCACAATCAAATTCAATCTTCAAACATTGACTCCATATTAGTTTCCAGAGTAATTTCGATCACTGTTTCCATTTCAGCGTAAACCACACATCCCTGAGTTTTCACAATTTGGTTCAGGGCCTTGATGAATTTTGAACTGAATGGCATGAGATCTTCTCTGGTATACACACTGGTTGGGAATTAACCACAACCCTTGCGCTTGATGCTAGGATTTCATAAAGTGGGATGTCTTTGATGAACTGAAAAGTGGGTACATTTCTGTAAGGAAGGCATGGTATCAAACAGTGAAGACAGACACAAGTGATCTCAGTTCAAGGGTGTTTATTGAACTTCAATGGGTTGGTTGAACGCCTATCTAAGCTAAATCTAAGGATGGGAGCAAGCTACGACAATCAAATAAAAGGTTTCTGAAAAGTGTTGGTTTCTTGCCGGAAAGGTCAAGGGTATTTCCCTCCTTACAAACCCTTCTTGGTTTCCTGTCTTTCTCCCTCGTTTAGCTGCCGACTGTAGAGAATTATATATGTGCTTGTGCTTGGCGCCTCGCTTCGGTCATGCAGGTCTTGTTATTGTTGAAGCAGGGGTTGCTGCATGACCGAAGCGAGGCGGTTGAGAGAGGGAGACTAAGTGAGCGAGTTGTTGTTGGCTCCGTGGGGGGTCCGTGAATAAAAATAAACCAAAACTTACCCGGTGTGTGCGGTTCCTTTAATTGGCGACGAGGATACCCATAATACGGAGCTCGCCACTGAGTACGGGCGATAGAAAGAACGCTGCATCCGCAACAGTTCTCCCGGTGAGGTGGAGCGGGGACAGAGCCACGGTGTTGTAGGCGCCTCGGTGTTGCACTCTCATCACACCGCGGCCAATTGAAGCAGCGCCGCCAGCAGCGTGAAGTGGCGCTGCAGGGGGAAGGTCTCCCCATTCCGCTCCGAGCTGCCAACGCTGACACGCAGCCGTTCCTGTTTGGTGCCGCCCACCCCAGCTCCCATTGGACATTGAGGTGAGGAGCAGGAAGGGGATAGGGTAGGGCATAGCAGAGGGGTAGGTCCACTCAAACATTGGTGAAGCAAAGGGAGGCGCTGTTGTGCACATCAAGTATGGCCGCCTAGTGTGAGAGCTCCGGCACGGACAAAATCCTTGTTTGTCATAAATCCTCTCAGATTCGTCCCAGACTTCAACAGAAGCCAGCATCCGAGGGCAAGAAACACAAGGCACAATTGGGTGAAAGAGTGGTGGAAATCCGTGCCCGTGTTCGCAAGTTATTGCGTCCGGCGATCTCGGTGGCGAAGGGAGACCCGCGTGGCCGCCTGGAGGCTCCCCGAATGCTTGGACTGCAAGCCGCGGTGGGGGAGGGGCACCGCACGGCCTACGATATCCTGGAGACGAGGAGAGAGCCGAGAGGCCGCTAGCACCCAAGACGATCGTGGCTGCAGCAGTGATCGCTCCTCGCGACCCTTGGAAGGAGACAGGAGGAGGCAAGAACGAGAAAGCGGGAACCGGTGGAAGTGGACCGCCTTCATCCGGTGGGACCGCTAGTGTTGCAAGGCCCGGCCCCAGCCCACGGCACCTGGCGGCGCTGCCGGCGGCTCCTCGCGACACTGCACGCTGGGGTGCGGACTTGGCCCGGGGGCACGTGCGGTGGGAGTCCATCTCCCGCACATATAAAGTAAGTGATTCTGGGCCGCACCGGGGGCCCTATTTCCGACGCCCGAGAGGCAGACCCCCTACGATACGCGGCTCGCGGAGGCAGCTGCGGCGGGGGGGCCCCACATCGTGCCCCACAGCAGTTATCTCGATCCGCCAGTTATAACCCCAACAGATACAGGGAAATAAACACAGATCCTTGAAGGTGGGGGCATCCCGGGGTCCCATTGGGCCACATACATGTGACTGAGGGGGAGAATGAACATTGGCACTTAAGTGCAGTATAACTGCAACGCCCTCAAGCCCTAGAACGTGCAGACACAACTGGGGGAGGCCACTTTTATTGCTCCGGGTGCACTGCCCAACGCTCCAACAAGGCCCTCACGAATACAGGCTGGAGTGGTGGCCGGGGGGCTCCTACCAGCACAAAACTGCCGGATTTACTCCTGTATAGAAGCAAATCACCATATACTCAGGGCAGACATACAAGGAAACGACCCTTCCCCATCCTGAGCCAATCACCAGTTCATTTAGCGGCAATACGTGGGAGAACACAGTCCACCCCCAGCAGAACACCACAGCACATGGGCCGCAACGAGAAGAAGGGGACAGGAGGGAAAAAGATTGGCCCAATGGATACCTACACCAGTTTGCAGCCACAAGGGGCGACTGGGGGGGAACTATCAACGTCAGATGGGCAGGAGAATGACCCGATGGATCGCCTGGCAACGCTGGTACAGAATGGATTCATGGCTGTGAATGTTAAACTAGATGACATAGTGGCGATGATTGGATCCCTGAAAGCACGTGTGGAGAAGGAGAGCGCACGTATTACGGAGGCGGAAAACAGAATAAGTGTAAGCGAAGACACAATATTACAACACAGTCGAGACATAGCCCACCTCCAATCAGAATTGCACAAAACTCAAGCCAAGTGCGAGGATCTCGAATCGAGGTCCCGGAGAAATAAAATTCGGATCGTTGGGGTATCGGAAAACTATGGCAAAGGACCCATGGAGAAACAAGTAGAGACGCTACTGAAGGACATCCTAGGCGCCGACTCCTTCTCGGAACACTTTCTGATTGAAAGGGCCCACCGCCCCCTAGCACCGCGCCCGAAACCAGGAGCTCCCCCTCAAACTATAATTGCACGGCTCCTCAACTATAGGGACAGAGACACTATACTCCGACTATCGAGGGAAAAAGGAACGCTACACCATGATCAGAATAAAACCATGATCAGAATAAAATCCACATATATCCGGACTTTTTGACCACTGTGCAAACGCAAAGGAGATCGTATGAAGGAGTGAAAAGACAATGGCAAATGCGTAATGTGCCCTATGCCCTTATCTTTCCGGCGAGGATGAGAATACAACATGGGGGACGGGCCCACTTATTTGAAAACCCCACAGAAGGCATGGCGTATGTTGAGGCGTCCATTCCGTTGCCCCCCGGAGACTGAGCGGCGAACCAAAATGCGAGACCACAACCAAGAGATGAGAGGCGAGACCCGACAGACTGAAAATGGAATGAAAACCAGCTACCTGTCGGCTGAGGAAAAATTGACAACTACATAACAAGGACGAACTGAACAAAGACTCATGATTATCCAGGCCATGAGTTTCTAGCTGGGGCGCGCCAGATGGCTGCAACTAGTGACCCTCTGGAAAACTCTACCAGTTAAGGGGAATGTTAATTACAGGGAGGCATTGTCAAGTTGGGGAAGATGATGTGAGTGGGGGATTAAAGTATTGCAAGTTGTTTAGCTCCGTTGAGCATTGTGGAAATGACCGGGGGGAGTTGGGATATTGGGAATCAGTTGGTGGTGGTGACAGTGCAGCACATGTAACTCTCCTAAATAGCAGTGCGATGTGGGGCGTGATGAAGACATGTGGATATGGCTAACCCCAATATGATGGCCCGAGGGTTGAGACTAAAGCTCCTCACATGGAAAGTCCGAGGGTTGAATAACCAAGCCAAGTTAAATAAGGTGGGGACCTATGTCAGTCGACACCACCCCCAGATAGTCATGTTACAGGAAACTCATGCACTCCAGAAAGTAAACACTAAGCTTTTGAAGGGGTGGGCTCAACACAGATACTATACCGAGTACTCTTCACAGGCGAGAGGAGTACTCATCCTGATCCACCCCTCAGTTGGGTTTCAATTTGGTAAGAGCAAGATAGACCCACAAGGTTGCTACGTGATAGTGTGGGGAAGCATCGGAGGGGAAAATTAATACTGGTGAACACATATGGCCCGAATGTGGATGATCCCGATTTTTACACAAATGTAATACAAGATGTGAACTTCTCTGGTGCCGAGCAAGTGGTGTGGGGAGGGGATTTCAATACCATTCTGGATATCACACTAGATCGCTCTACGTCTAGACACAGAAACCCCACCAAAACTGCTGGTATCCTACAACAAATCCTGGTACAATTCACGCTATTGGACGCCTGGAGGGCTCTTCACCCCCATAAAAGGCAATACTCCTTTTACTCCTCAGTGCATGACACAGAGTCCCGGATAGATTACTGGCTGGTGTGTGCGTCGCTCATGCACCAAATTGACAGTAGTGAGATGCTCCCCCATACCCTATCTGACCACTCACCTTTCCTTTTAAATATGACACTGGAGAATATAAAGCCCCCTCCCAGAAGATGGAAAATGCCACCCGATATTTTCAGAGACCCCACAGTGGCGGAGGCACTACACACAGAGGTGGAGTTCTTCCTTGAAACAAACAAAGATTCAGTGAATAGCAGTGCAACTCTATGGGAGACGTTTAAGGTTTGGATGAGGGGGATTCTGATCTCCAAGTCCACGGGGCTGTTGAGAGCCGTCAGGATGGAATTGGCAGAAACGGAGAAGCGATTGGGCGAATTGGAGATGCGATACACAGCCGCGCATGAGGACAGTGTCCTGGCGGACATTAATGGTAACCTGCAGGAATTCAATAGACTGGCCACTAGGGAGCTGCTGTGTATGGCAACCCCAGTTAAAGCACGCCGTTACGGCGAGGGGAATACGGAGGGTCACACCCTAGCCAACTTGTTGAAGGCCGAAAGACATCATAACATGATTTCTAGCATAATAGCGGGGGACGGTACGGTGGCCACAAGTGAGGGAGATATAGAGAATTCACCCAGTTCTACACAGACCTGTATGCTAACCATGATCTAAAAACACCACAAGAAATTGGAGAATACTTAGGAAACATTACACTCCCGAGGCTGTCAACAGAGCACATACTGTTGCTTGACCAACCCCTATCGGTCGAGGAAATTAAGGAAGCGATAAAGTGACTAGCTAACGGTAAGGCGCCCGGCTCAGACGGATTGGGAGCCGAGCTGTACAAGGAGCTCAGCGAGGAACTAGCCCAGGTGCTCCTGTCTGTGTGGGAGGAGGCCTTGGAACTGGGGACACTCCCAACATCCATGAGGGAGGCTATTATAACGGTGCTCCTCAAACCCAGACGCCCGTCGAATGAAATGTCCTCATATCGGCCTCTATCCCTTATAAATTGCGATGCCAAGATATTTGCAAAGACCCTGGCCACGAGACTCCTGCCTAACATGCCAGTACCGTTCCACCCGGACCAGTGCGGGTTTATCGCTACCAGATCCACGGCGTTAAATCTCCGTAGGCTATTTGGTATCATGGACCAGATTAAGCCTGATGCCAAGGAGGTGGCCGTGTCTCTGGATGCCGAAAAAGCATTTGATTCGGTGTCCTGGAGATACCTGTTCTTGGTGCTGGAGAAGTTTGGACTAGGTCCATACTTCCTACAATGCGTGAAACTCTTATATACCAACCCAGGGGCTAGGGTATTGACGAATCGCACCATGTCTGATTGGTTTATGCTGGGAAGGGGTACGAGACAAGGGTGCCCGTTCTCCGCAATATTGTTCGCCCTCACGGTGGAACCAGTCGCAGCAGCCATTAGAGAACATCAAAGTCGGAGGGGCATATACATGTCGGGCCTGACCCAATCCATTTCTCTATATGCAGATGATGCTTTGTTGTATGTCCGAAAACCAGACACACACTTGGGGCCAGTGATGGGGGCGGTACATGAATTTTCAGAATACTCGGGACACAAAACTAACTGTTCCAAATCGGAAATCTTTCCCTTGACCCCCGCCAATAAATGTCCCGAACATACACATGGTCTAAAATGGTCCCCTGATAAGATTAGATATTTGGGTGTGATCTTGTTGAGAGATAGAGCCTCCCTATTGTCGAACAATCATGATTCCCTCTTGGACACAATTGCTGCTAAACTCCGTTTTTGGGCCAAACTCCCCATATCGCTCATCGGCCGGGTTACTGTATTGAAAATGGTTATTCTCCCCAAACTATTATATGTATTCACTAATGTCCCGATATGGCCTGGTAGGCAATTTTTCGATAAACTTAGGTCTATGGTGGTGGAGTTTGTCTGGTGTGGGGGGGCGGCCAGAATGAAGTCGGAAAAGATGGTTGACCTTATAGCAAAGGTGGCATAGCAGCACCAGATTTTGAATTATATTACCTAGTGACACAGGCCGAGTGTGTTAAACATTGGTATGACGAGCAAGACACCTCACCCCACATAGTCCTAGAGACGCATGCAGCACGTCCGACTGACTTAAGGTCCGTTATCTTTAAAAACAAACACAAGGATGAATGTCCATTCGACCCAGTTAGTACAACAGTGCATGCATGGTCCAGGATCTTCCACAGGCGCGGGTTGGAGTCACCATACTACTCTGAAGCCCTGTTCTGGAACCTCCCAGGTATAGCACCCACATATGACTCTGAAGTGCAAAAGACATGGGATCCAGAGAGACAATTCAAAATCAAAGGCATATTCCCAAATGGAAAATGTATAACATTGGAGGAATTCAAAACGGGGATGGGTAGAGATCAATTGATGGTTTTGCAATACTATAGAATGAAAATGGCATTTAAGGATAGATGGCTCATGTTCCCTGATGAGCCCCCACCACACCCGTGCCTGGCAACCCTGTCCACCCAATGGGGAACCAGTATTTCGGGACTCTACACGGCCATACAGGCTAATACTCCTACTGTGAACTTTATAAAGGCCTCCTGGGAGTCAGATGTGGGTGCTACCATTAGTGATAGGTCCTGGGAGAGGACCTTGTGTTTGTTAAAAACAAACACAAGGATGAATGTCCATTCGACCCAGTTAGTACAACAGTGCATGCATGGTCCAGGATCTTCCACAGGCGCGGGTTGGAGTCACCATACTACTCAGAAGCTCCGTTCTGGAACCTCCCAGGTATAGCACCCACATATGACTCTGAAGCGCAAAAGACATGGGATCCAGAGAGACAATTCAAAATCAAAGGCATATTCCCAAATGGAAAATGTATAACATTGGAGGAATTCAAAACGGGGATGGGTAGAGATCAATTGATGGTTTTGCAATACTATAGAATGAAAATGGCATTTAAGGATAGATGGCTTGTGTTCCCTGATGAGCCCCCACCACACCCGTGCCTGGCAACCCTGTCCACCCAATGGGGAACCAGTATTTCGGGACTCTACACGGCCATACAGGCTAATACTCCTACTGTGAACTTTATAAAGGCCTCCTGGGAGTCAGATGTGGGTGCTACCATTAGTGATAGGTCCTGGGAGAGGTATTGTGAACTGACCAAGAGGGTATCCATGAATGCGGGCCTCCGGCTGATCCAATGTAAGGTTCTGAACAAGTTACACTACACACCCCAAAAAATTGCGAAATTCACACGAAGCAGCCCTGGCAGATGTCAGAAATGCGGGGCGATCAGGCTGACTCATTCCATATGTACTGGAGCTGCCCGCACATATATGCATTCTGGGGGGAGGTGGCGAAAATTCTGGAAGAAGTTACGCAGATACCGGCGGACCTCACACCATTAAAATACCTGTTTGGAGATATGTAAACAGAAGGACATCTGGGCCCCGCTCAGAGTATATTTATGTGAGATGGACTCGAACAGCAGTAGCCCGGCAGGGCCAAATAACACGCCTACTCTGTAAATATTACACGCTGAGAGACTGTATTGAATGTTTATGGTATATACATGCTTGAATTGTCGTGCTGCCACACTGTAGTTGTGTACCACAGCTGTTAAATAAAGTTTTTTAAAAAAAACATTGGTGAAGTACCTCCCATTGAATGAGGTATAGGGAGGACAAGCAGGACATGCCATATCGTCACAAAGAGACTAATTGAGCATAAAGAGATCAACGAAAAGATCTCTGTTGATTGACAGTGTGGAGGAAAGGACTACAAATAATACATATAGGGGCAAGGAAACATGGTCTGTTGATAAACAGTAGACTTGTATGAGGAATAGCATACACACAGGACCTCATCACGAGTTGGGCGGTAACGCCGGCGCAATTAGCGCCGGCGCTAATAGCCCTACTGCCAAACCCCCGGCGCTATAAGTGCCAGATCACGGTTTGGCGGAAGGGATATTGCCCATTCCCCATTGGGCCCATTCGGGAATTCCTCATTCCCCATTGGGCCCAATGGGGAAAATTCTCGCTATTACTGCCGGCGGATTTCCCGCTCAGAGCTGGGGGAAAAACCGCCAAAACCCTTAAATGCGGCGGTAATAGCGCTACTGCCGCATTTAAGGGTTACCGCCAGACTCGTGATGAGGCCCACAGTATAAAAGGAAGGAGCTGCTGCATTTGCTATTCCCCAAAGAACGCATGTAGATCCAATAAACATGGCTGCAGCGAGTATGTCCCCACCGCCACCTTTCCAATCAGAACCAGGCACTCCGCCAATAAGGTGGGACAGGTGGAAAAGACTATTTGATACTTACCTAGTTGCTATAGGGGGAGATAAGTTTGCTCCAGCGAGAAAGGAGGCGATTTTGCTCTACAATCTGGGGACTGAAGGTAGAAGTGTTTATGATGGACTGCCTGAGCCTCCACAGGAGGGCCAAGGGGACTTGGATCAATATTATGTGGCAGAGAAGCTTTTTTCAGAGGGTGCAGGATCCACAGGAGCCAGTGTAAAACTTTATTGCAGCCTTAAATTCACTCAGCCACATGTGTGAGTTTGGAACATTGAAAGACTCGCTTATAAGGGACCAATTGGCCCGATGCACCAATAACATAAAAATACAGGAGAGGCTGTTGTCAAAAGATGTGTCACTGGAGTCAACTGTGGAAACAGCAAGGAGTATGGAACAGACCCATAAGTACATGAAATCTATGAAAGGCGACAAACAAGAAGGAGAAGTGGCTGCTGTGAGAGGATTTTGCAGGGGAGTCCCGAACAAGGAAATTAAATGCTACAAATGCGGGAGCAATCGCCATATTTCTACAAATCTATTCTGTCCTGCAAGAAACATCTCATGTTTGAAATGCAAAAAGAATGGTCATTTCGCAAGAGTCTGTCGGGAATCTGGACTGGTGCAGAACATTGAGTCTGGCTGAAGGGTGCCTGAACGGGAGGAAAATTCTGCAATGATGCAAAGCAGCCAGGCAAAACAAGTGCTGGAAGTGTCAGAGGTTTCACACAAGGGAGGTGCACCAACGGATGTGTTTATGGTCAACGGAAGTGTGGTGACAATGAAGGTGGATAGTTGTTCACCTTGGACTCTGATGTCGAGGGCAACATTTGAAGGCTGCATGCAGGGAGATGTGAAACAATTAAAGGAGCACAGAATAGAACCTTATGGGTATGGCAATGTGAGAATTGAAATTTTGGGGAAGTTCCAGGCCTCCATTAAATACAAAGGAAGAAGCTGTGATTCTGAGGTGTATGTTAGTCAAGAAGGTTCATCCCTCCTGGGGTGGGCTGAACAGCGTAAATTGGGAATTAGAATACAAGCAAGTGCCGAAGAACCTATTGATGTGGCTGAGCTGAGAGACAAAAGGGAGAAGGAATATCCAATGGTGTTTCGAGAAGAGTTAGGGATGCTAAAAGGGTTTGAACATGAGCTACGGCTGAAAGCTGGTGCCAGTCCTAAGGTACACAAGGTGATGCCAGTGCCTCACGATCTGCGCGAGAACCTTAAATTGGAAGTTGAGTCATTGCTGCAGAAAGGAATCATAGAGAAGAGCGAAAGCTCAGAATGGCTGTCACCTGTGGTGGATGCTGCGAAGGCGAATGGAGACATTAGGCTTTGTGTAGATCTGCGAGATCTCAATAGGAACATCTTAATAGATAGACATCCTTTGCCGATAATTGGTGACAAGTTGTCAGTGCTTAATGATGCCAAAGTATTCTCAGTAATTGATCTTTCTCAGGCATACCATCAGATTCCTCTGAAGGAAGACTGTCAACATTTAACAGCATTCATAACGGTCTTTGGAACATTTAGATATTGCAGAGTGCCTTTCGGGCTTGCCTCAGTGGCAGCCGTGTTCCAAAGGGTGATGGAGACTGTAATGAATGGAGTAAACAATATTATTGTGTTTCAGGATGATATGTTGATATATGCAAGCTCCATCAGAGAACATGATGAGATTTTGAGACAAGTATTAAGCAGATTGAGCGAGGCTGGGTTGACTGTGAAAAGAAGCAAATGTAAGATTGCTGTTGACAGGGTGGGGTATCTGGGGCATGAGATTGATAAACAAGGGGTAAAGCCTAAAAGAGGTTTGGTGGAGGCAGTGAAATGTGCTCCTGTGCCAGTGGATAAGGACCAAGTGAGATCATTTTTGGGGTTAGCCGAATATTATCATAGATTTGTGAAGGACTTTGCCAAGGTGTCCATACCCCTCAGAATGATACTAAAGAAGGGTGCGAAGTTTGAATGGACTTCAGAGTGTCATGAAGCTTTTGTTTGTATTAAGCAGGCAGTGAGTGAAGCACCATCCATTGGAAGGTTTGACCCCAAAGATAAGATTGTTTTAATAGTTGACGCAAGCATGTTGGGTTTAGGTGCAACTCTGGTACAATATGACCGGGACAACACAGAAAGAGTCATTGCATTTGCTTCTAGGACGCTCAGGGGTGCGGAATGTAAGTACTCTGTTATTGAAAGAGAAACATTGGCAATGGGGGTCATTCCGAGGTTGGAGGTAAGGGATTACCGGCGCCTGTAAGGGCACCGATGGTGGTAATCCCTTACCTCCGTATTCCGAGTTCCCTTTGCGGGTCCCTCTTTACCTCCTGCTTTTAGCAGGAGTAAATTACGGGACCCGCAAAGTGACCTTGGAGTAAATTACGGCACCGTAATTTACGGTGCCGTAATTACCTCCTTCCCCATTCCCATTGAGCTCTAAGGGGGCAGAGATGGGGATGGGGAAGGGCTATGGTGAATGGGGAATTACCGGTCCATCCAACCTTGGAATGGACCGGTAATTAGTCCATTCACCATGCCGGTATTCCATGGAGTAAATAGCTCCATGGTTGCCAATCATGCAGCTATTTACTCCATGGTGTAGTCCTGACTCGGAATGAGGGCCAATGTCTTGGGCCGTGAGTCACTTTAAATATTTTTTGTGGGGGAGAAGATTCATTGTTAGGTCGGATCATAAACCCATGGTGCAGCTTTTTGAAAGTGGAAGGTGGGCTATGGGTTCCCCCAGGATAAGTAGGTGGGGATTAGGACTTCAAAATTTTAATGTCGATGTGAGTTTTCTGCCTGGGAAGAAGAATGTGGTGGCAGGATTGCCTGTCAAGGCTGCCGGTTGGAAATATTCCTCGTGAAAGGCCAAAAAGGAGGTAGAGGAGGAGTCGGTAGTAGCAGAGTTACAAAGTGCCGTTAGTCAGGAAAGGTGGGCACAGGAAGAGGATTTAGATGAGGACCTTAAATTGATCAAAAGGTGGACGGTGATGGGATGGCCGGCCAAGAAAGAGCTAGATAGTAAATTTAATGTGTGGTGGGAGATTAAGGAAGAGTTAAATTTGTACGAGGACAGGTTGAGGAGGGGACGTTGTATTGTTCCTCCAGAATCCCTTAGATCTGTGTTGGTAGAGTTTGCGCATCAGGGACACCCAGGAGAAGGAGCCATGAAAAGGAAATTAAGACAGAGCAATTGGTGGCCAGTGATTGATAGGAGGGCGGAGAGATTGCCAAGGATTGCATGGAGATGTCAAGGATTGCATGGCTTGCCAGACGAGTGACAAGTGCAGAGTTGTAAGAGAAGCTCCACTAGTTCCCAACGTCATACCTGACCAGCCTTGGAGCAAGTTGGCAGTGGACATTATGGGTCTAGTAGCGGGATTGGGTGAAGGCTTGAGATTTTTATTTGTGGTGGTAGACTTTCACTCTAAATGGATTGAGTGGGAAGCTGTTAAAGAAGTCACGGCTAAGGAATTGATTGGGTTCCTCGAAAGAGTCTTCCTTAAAGAAGGTGTATCTGCTGCAATTGGATCAGATAATGGAGTACAGTTTGTGTCTGTGGCCATGAGAAAGTTTCTCACAAGTTATGGGATAAAACACACTAGGAAAGCATTGTATAACCCCAAGGCTAATGGCCTCGTAGAGACAGTCAATAGATATCTAAAGGGAGGTTTGCAATTGGCCATGAAATTGAGACAGCCTTGGAGGAAAGTGTTGAGTATGCTAATATGGAACTATACTACTACACCCCATTCAGTGACAGGAGTTTCTCCATTTGTGTCCATGAAAGGTAGAGAGCCTGGGACGAGGCTCTGTCCAGGATGGCTAGGCATGGCCAAAGTTGTTCATGTTGATCGAGATCGCATTATGAGACTCATCAGCTTGAGTCAGGAAAGGAACAAGGAGTTGTTTGATGTCAGAATGAGTGTGAAAGATCAAGAGTGGAAAGTTGGGGAAATGGTATTTGTTAAAAATCCTAGGTTAGTGAATAAGTGTGTGGAAAGTAAGTTCCTTGGTCCGAAGAAGATATGTGCTGTAAAAAAAGAGTGTGGTCATCCTGGAAGGGGGAGAAGTGTGGTCAAAAGGAAGATTGGCAAGAGCGGTAGATTTGGAAGAAGAACCTAGGAGAAGAGCATTGCTAGCTGACAATGATAATGTCGGTGTGGTGGTGGAAGAGGATTTGAATGGGGAATGTTCTCATAGGGCAAGATCAAAGCCTGTGTGAATGAGAGATTATGAGTGTTAAGATATATTATTGGTGTGACAACCTCATTTTCTGCATTGTAATAATTTTGGAAATGGTTAGGCTGATCTATAAAGGTGAATGTTAATTCATCATAATCTTGCTGTATTTTCTTCATGTTTAATTGTCATATTAGTGTAATATATTTTGTTAGTTAGTTGGGTTACCTTGTTACTTAATTTTTCTTAGAGGGGGAAGATGTGTAGACAATTATATATGTGCTCGTGCTTTGCGGCTCATTGCGGTCACGCGGGTCTTGTTATTGTTTAGGCAGGGGTTGCCGCGTGACTGAAGCGAGGCGGTTGAGAGAGGGAGACTAAGTGAACGAGTTGTTGTTGGCTCAGTGGGGGCTCCGTGAATAAAAATAAACCGAAACTTACGTTTCATTTCGTGTGCGGTTCCTTTCACCGACTCGAAACTGCTGCTCCATCATGTGCTTTGCCTCGCTCAGATTGTGCTCTCGTGCTCTGCCTTTTATCCATGTGCAGAGGTTTAATGGAAGTCAGGTGTGAGTGATTGTCAGTAATTGACTGACTTTGCCTGACTGTAGTAGCAGGACATGTCAGGTACACTGCTCGGGTGTGAGTCTTTTTTCTCCCACAGCGTGCTGTCCGTGTGGAAGTGTTTGTAAACCAGCCTGGTGCAATGAACAGGAACATGTTGAGAGTTTGATATAGGGAGACTTTATTTGTGTTGTAGTCAACATTTCTGTCAAATTGTGTCTGATGTACTGTTATTGTTTATGTATTTTCCATTGTTTTTGTTAATTAGTATTGATTTGTGATGCTTTTTGTTATAACGGGTGTGTAATTGAGGTTTTAATAATTTGATATTGATAAAATAAATGAAATTATTTCTATATAATATTATAGGTTTCTAAGCACGGACTTGGGGATCGAGCCTGTGTTGATGCGTGTGGTCTTGCTTCCAAGGTGAGCACGTTGCCCCTGAGCTATCCTCCCCAGACATCAGTAGGATTTGCCACTTGCAGCACATGTTGCTTCTCTCGGACGTTGTAATGCTCAGAATGTAGCACTGCATGTCTACTTATCTTGGCATTTTTAAAAAAGCAATAGACTAAAAGCAAGCGGTACAAACCATCCAATGCAGACTATGTTCCTGTTAAATAAATCTGACCATATCGCTCTGGCTCTTCCAGCACTCGCTTGACTTAAAATGGAAGACCAAATCCAAGTCCAAGTTCTTAGCCAGATTTGGAAAATGGTCTGTGGTGGTGACCCGTCTAATTTGGCTGGACTGCTTGGATGGTTCTGTTGCGATCGAGTTTAGCAGCTTTATTGACAGAATGTGGCTTTCATTCAAAGCGTGTGTGGTCAAAGCGTGTGTGGTCAAATCACGTAGGGTACAAGACAGTCATCCTTGCAATGCTCTGCCATTGCAAATCAGAAAATTCACTTTGCTGCAGCCAGGGCTCGCCCATAAGGGGTACTACGGTGTTGCCCGCCCTTATATTTCAGGACCTTCCAGCTCTCCTCAAGACTTTCCGACCCAAATGAATGCATTTGCATTAGGGAGCAAGTGATTTTAACTTGCGCCATAGTAATGCAAATGTTGTATTTGCATTTGCAAAGAATGGTGCATTTTACATGGGTGAAAGCCGGCGAATAAAACACAAATGGGCGAGAGGGCTGGAAAATCTAGAGCATGAAGCATTCTGAAGGCCTCTTCACTCCTCCCTCTGCCTGTTGTCTCAGGTCAGGGGTGGGATCAGAATGCTGAACCTACCCTCTCTGCCTGATACAAGGAAAGGCAGGAGGAGGGGTGAATGGCGTTTCCTGACCTCTGACCCTCTTCCTAAAATATGATGACATCTGGAGGAAGAGAGAGAAAGCCTGTGCCGACGAAAAAAGATCACCATTGGGGCCCGCTCAGGTAAGCTTCAAAATACAAAAATAAATGGTGTGTGTGTGTATGTGTGTGAAATTGTATTTTTACGGTGTGTGTGCGCGTGCATGAGTGACAGAGTGTATCTGTGTGAGTGAAGAGTTCGGGTGGGTGTCCTGTGAAGGATTGACTGCACGGGTGCGTTTCTGCTTGTGTGAACGTGTAAATGAATGGCTGCACTGGTGTGAGTTAAGTGATCTGGTGGGTGCCAGGTGGACGATTCATACACATGGCACTCACTAGAACACTTAACTCATTCCAAGACACACATTCGTGTACACAGTCACACAAGCAGTCATGCACGTATACAGCTTCTCTCAATTTGAGAAGCTGCATGAGAGCGTGAAATCTTGCGTGAATGAGCTTATAGTTGCGTGACTGCTTTTATGCATGTAAATATCTGCGTGAGTCAAGGGTTCTGGTGGGGGGCCCGTGAATGACTGAAAGAGGCTGCATGGGCGCGTACCTGCTTGTGTGCATGTGTGTATCTCTGTGAGTCAAGGGTTCTGGTGGATGCCGCGTGAATGATTGAGAGAGACTGCATGGGTGCATGACTGCTTGTATGTATGTGTGTATGGCTGTGTGTGTGGGCTGGGACTTGGAGGAGGCATTGGTACAGCACAATGCTAAGGTGAGAAAACATGTTCTTGCTGGCTGCAGGAGGGTTTGTTTATGATAAAGGCATGCAGTGCACAAAGTTTTCTGATTATGGCATGGCATTTGTTTTTGGACAGCTATGATAAAGCAAGCTTGATGGGTTTTATCCCATGGCAACACTGGCATATTTTGCTGCAGCCAGTCTTAATTTTTACTATGGCATGGATTATTTTTCTGGGCATTTATGATAAAGTAACCATGGTAAGTACTATTATGTGGCTAGACTGGCATATATTGGTGCAGTTAGTCTAGCTATGATTTCTTACTGTGGCATGGCATTTCTCACTGGGCATCAATGGTAAAGCAAGCATGGTGTTATTACGTGCCTAGAATGGCCTGCACTGGTGAAACCAGTTTGGACCTTTTTTTAAAATGTGGCTTGCATTTTAATTGCAATGCCAACAGGCGTACGTTTTTTATGAGGGGATACTAATAATGCGCAAAGCAAACATGTATATTCTTAAATGCGAATACTGGTATATATTGGTGCTGCCTGCATGGAAATGTACTGGCAGAGTCAGCGTGAAAATGTTTTTTATGCTGCATATATTGTGGGGGAAGGCATCATGAAAAGGCTTTGGGGAATGCTCCTGTGCACTGTTGGTGATGTATAGCTATTGGATTTTGTCACGAGTTACCCTAGAACCGGATTGCAAGCTAACTTGCTTTCTACCCAATTGTTCACAGAAAGTGTGCTGTACAATGCACTATGTTAACTCATTATTCAAATTATCTTCTCAGGAGTATTCTCCCTCTCCCCACAAATCCCTTTGATTGGTTCATGATCCCTTGCTGCGCTCGGTCGCTGTTGCAGATTTGTGGGAAATATGTACACCCCCCAAATGAAATACCAGCCGCCACTGGTTTGCTGATTATCTGCTCCCTTGCCAAGTGATCTACTGGTCTTTAGAGCTCTTTTTTTAATCATCTGCCCGTATAGTTATAGTACATTTTATTTTAGGTCTGTATTCATTTGCTGTTATTTTTTTTGCAATGACTGCATTGTGTGTTTTTGTGTTCGTGCCATGAAACGGTTCTTTTCTGGTATGTTTGATCGCTACATGTACTTCCACTACTACTAAGGACCTGGTCCAGCTTCAAACTGGAGCCATATTGCAGAAGGTTTGCACTGGTGCAGTGCAAGTGTACAAAATATTTGTATGGAACAGAAATTGCCAAGGTGCACAAATACATCAAAGCAATGCATATTTGCACCAGGCAATGAGTGTCTCAGTGCAAATGTCATGGAAGGCGTCGGCTGCACCAGTGCAAATTTTCTGTAATGTGACTTTTGGTGTTCTGTGGGTAAAAACAGTTAATAGCTGCTACACTAAAAAAATGCTTTTTAAAAATAACCTCCTAAATGAAATTCAGCAAAGCCTTGCCTATCTGGACACACACAACAATATTTTAATCTGTGATCTGAAAAATCATTTATTGAAATATATGCTCATCCATTTGATACAAATTAATATTGCCTTCTAGGCCATGATACACTAGGCATATAAAAGTCATGCAATGATATATGGGAGAGGTTTTGTGAGGCAGCAGCACTTTGAATGTTGGAGTAGATGCCAATTAAGCGCAATCTAAAGAATAATGTAAACTGATTTCCTTCTAATGGACGTAGGAAAACTCTTCAGAACTCCATCATCACTGGCACACAGAGCGCGAGCGGCAACCCCCGGCCACACACGATGGCGCATCTGCCCATTACTAACTCGAATGCCTTTTATGTTCCGCTGTCATTTTTCATCCCAAGGAACCAAGGCAGATAATATCCAACTTAATCATCGTCTTCCGTTTCACATGAATTGACATGCTGTTAAAATATTACAAATGCAAGCCCCGTCATCAGGGCAACTCGGCTGGAACGCTGAAGCACTGGACAGGAAGATGTTACATTAAATTGAAGCTCAGCTCTGAAGCTGGGGGGGAGGCGGGGGGGGGGGGGGTAGGCGCATAGATTTTATTGCCAGGATTGGGTTACGGATATGTTCCCTTTTGTAGGTATTTCGTATAGCAGGGCCTTGGCTAAAAAGGGGAAACAGAGCGCTTAACATAGAACGAGTTGCTCAATAAACATAGGGGCCGGGAAGTACCTGGGACAGTGTTGTGTCCAGGGTTCAGTTGTGACTGGGTTACAGAAGCCAGTACTGGAAGATCTGGGGACCGAGTGGAGCAGTTCGTTTTTTGAGGCACAGTGAGGTAAAGTGATTTGCCCAGAAACTTTTTGATTAAATGCCGTTCCGTGGTTTAAAACCTACTGCTCAAATTCATAAATTGTGTTCTTAATTTGCAAGCGCCTTGTTCAATAGCAAGTGAGGAAACAGGTTGCATTCTGCGGGTACCAGTATTCACAAAGGTTACACTGCCTATCAAATGGCTTTCCCTTGCAGACTCTTGCCACCTGCAGGGTCTGCAGTCAGGCTGTACGCTGAGGGCATCCCAGAGTGCGCTGCCAACTCACTAAGGTGTTCACTGCTGAATGAGCCCCACCTGCATCACTAGTCACTCATTCCTGGCCTGCCCTGTTCCAAGTGAAGTGCAGGGGAAAGTGCCATGCAGGTCAGTGTCTTGCCAGACCTCTGACCGCATTGCTGTACTGTCCAAATAGTAACGCTCAGGCATCACATGAGGTTTTGTTTTACATTTGCACCCCTGAAATTGGGGTAGACATGTAAGCATGGCACTGGGAACGGTGGGCCTTTTAAGGACAATTGCAGCCAATGGGCCACGAGCACTCAAAGGGCTGGAGGTCTTAAATGTATGCCGACAATGACATATGCACAGAGTAGGTTGCTGCGTGCCTCTTGTACCCAGGGGTATTCACTACTGCGGTACGCAGATCCCCTCTGCGACTAAGGGGACTTGTGTGCAGGATTCTGTGCCCAGCCCCATTGCTGAATCAGAAACATGGTATCTAGATTGCAAGGTCAGCAGCTCAGCCACCAGGCCAGAACTCCTCTCGTGTCCTTTATTTTGTAATTAAGTCCCAGAAGACGTTGCTCCTTTCAGTTTTTGGGACGCTTAAAGAAATGCTGATGTGGACTTTCTGAACAATAAAGAAGAGAATTTTCGGCGGCTAATTCTATTGTATGCGACATTAACCTTTCCAGTCAGGAATCTATTAAGTGATTAAAATGATCAATGCCATTAGCAGAAGAGTTAATGAAGCAGCATTGTCATCAAAAGATCAGCATGAAAACGAAACTTTGCATTTATTCTATATCTTATTTCATAATCACCATACTTTTATTGGAGGCATACACACACTTTTTTGTCAGCGCATTCAAAAACATTAAAAGTGATCAGTACATAGACTACATTGATTTAATGATGTCACATGCTAAAACAGCCTTAACATCGTATAATTGTGACTCCCTTGACTTTAGGCAAGCCTCCTAACAGGTAATGCGCAACTGGGAGTACAGTGGCTAAATTCGAGGTAAATGTTATCATTTTGAGTAAGTCCCTATTAGTTCTGCTATCAGTCACCTTAAATCATGGTCGCAGCGTTCTGCCACGTGCCGTGTGGATGCACAGCGACACCTACACCAATGATAAGGTTCGACACGTTCATTTATAAACAATACAGGGGTTGGGAGAACACCAAACGACCTAAAGGAAGGAATCTATAATACAAACAGGTTATAACTGTATTCAACAGTGACAATGGTTTGCGGGAAACATATTTCATTAATAATAATAATAATAATAATTAGGCTTTTATATAGCGCTACAAACCCTCAGGTATCCGAGCGCTGCTTATTATTACCCACGGTGTGTGGTGCTCATTTATCGACCTCGGAAGGATGAAAGGCTGAGTTTGGCCCCGCCGGGATTCGAACCTGCGTTAACAGGCTCTGCACGGGTGTCAAGGCGAGCGCTCTACTCGCTGTGCCACTTGACCGGCTTGACATTGATCCCTAGTCCAATGTAGAGTCATGGACCAGAATCCACGCTCCCTCGTCTATAAATGAACATCTTGAGGGCTGTATTGCTCTGGATGGAGGTCCCAGGTCATTAACAGTTCGTGGAAGGTAGGTGTTCCAAGTCTTCGGATGCAGATAGTCTCTCCGGGACAGCCAACAATTGGCCCGTCCGCACTTGATGCCTGGTTGGACCTCCGCGGCACGGAATCTAGAGGAGCGCTTCTGGCCCTGCTGACCCAGGTGTTCTAGATGAGCATAAGTTATGCAGTTTGGATTTGCCAGTCCCACCAGGGTCCAGACTATGGCCTTTATCATTCTTCCTCTCAATCCTGGTCATCACTTCTTACTACGCTCTTTGTTATCCTCCCACTGCATAGATGGAGTCATGGTTTCTCTTGTATTGTATTCAATTGCACAGCATGAGAGCATTCACGCCCTTGTGAGATCATTGATTTAACAAGCCATAGTAAAGTTTCGGATGCATAAAAGAATCCTAGTAATGGACCAATGCAAAGCTGCCGGTGAGCATCCTAGTCTTGCTGATCTTGCTAGATAATTACCAGATTTCTATAAGATGCTTTTAGCCCTCACTTGAATATTGGAGGCATTAGGAACCCACTTAGCTTTTAATTGTTTGTGGTGGGGTGAATGGATCCCATGATCCTCTTATCATCAAGGTTGGCAAGGTTGACCCTGATTATACCACATCTCAAACACCCACAGGGTGGTGTGGCAGCTTGTGAGGCTGCACACCACAAATACTTCAATTAGAAACAATTGCAATATAATTAAAGTTATATACATATGGTTTATAATATATTACTAAAGAAAATGTCTTGGGTATTAGGTTGCAAAAGCCAAAGAGCTGTGCTGACATTTCTGCTTGGAAAACTACAGATGTCTGCTCCCTACTATAGAGGGCTTTGCAAGGGGGCAACCTATATTTAGACTACTGCTAAACTGCCTGAGCCTTTTAGCATTCAAACATAGGAAATGTACCTCTATTACTGGGGTGCATAGTTCTATAGATTAACAGGGTAATTCATAGAAATTCGCACAAAAGTGGCGCACGCGACTGGCGCACAGCGTGCCCGTGCGAATGTCTGCGCCAGCCGCGTGCGCTAAAATCGATTTCCGCGCACAGCGTATTCATGGATTTTCGCATCCAAAACCAGCCGTGGCGCAGCGTGGCGCAGCGACCCTGCAGCAGCGCCAGTTACGCCCCCAAGAACGCCCTCGCGCAAGGAAAAGCCTTCAAAATCCCCAAATAATCGCAAAGGGCTGCGCTAACCCTGGACCAGTTCAAAGGGCTGGCAAACAGCAAACGCCAAGCGGGGAACGTGTATTTCAGTGGTTAGCGGGAAGTTCCACACGCGATTGTCCTGTGTACGTGTGCATCAGGGGTGCGCGGGAAGTATCACACGCAAAATCAGCAGGGTACGTGTATTTCAGGGGTGCGCGGGAAGTATCACACGCGATTCCAGCAGGGTACGTGTATTACAGGGGTGCACGGGAAGTATCACACGCAAAAGCAGCAGGGTACGTGTATTTCAGGGGTGCGCGGGAAGTATCACACGCAATTCCATCAGGGTACGTGTATTACAGGGGCACGCGGGAAGTATCACACGCAAAAGCAGCAGGGTACGTGTATTTCAGGGGTGCGCGAGAAGTATCACACGCGAAATCAGCAGGGTACGTGTATTTCAGGGGTGCGCGGGAAGTATCACACGCGATTCCATCAGGGTACGTGTATTACAGGGGTGCGCGGGGAGCACCACACGTGAATTGCATGTGTGGGTCCTCCCAGGTGTTCCCTCTACACCCTCCATGGCCCCTGCAGGTGGCCCACACCACAGGGGCCTACCCTGCACATGTCCTGCAGGCACCCCATCCACCATGGCCATGCCCCCCAGCCAACCCACATGTCACCTTGCACTACTGCCCACCAACGCATGTCCCCCTGCACCCCCAGCCACCAGGGGAAGCCTCCACCAGGCCCCCACTCATGTCTACCTGCACCCCCACCCCCAGCCACCAGGGGCAGCCTCCACCAGGCCCCCACCCATGTCTACCACCACCCCCACCCCCCAGCCACCAGGGGCAGCCTCCACCAGGCCCCCACTCATGTCCCCCTGCACCCCCACCCCCCAGCAGTGCAGGGGAAGCCTCCACCAGGTCCCCACTCATGTCCAACTCATGTCTCCCTGCACCCCCACCCCCCAGCAGTGCAGGGGCAGCCTCCACCAGGCCCCCACTCATGTCCTCTATCACCCCCACCCCCCAGCCACCAGGGGCAGGCTCCACCAGGCCCCCACGCATGTCCCCTATCACCCCCACCCCCCCAGCAGTGCAGGAGCAGCCTCCACCAGGCCCCCATGCAACTCATGTCTCCCTGCACCCCCACCCCCCAGCCACCAGGGGCAGCCTCCACCAGGCCCCACTCATGTCCCCTATCACCCCCACCCCCCAGCAGTGCAGGGGCAGCCTCCACCAGGCCCCCACTCATGCCTCCCACCACCCCCACCCCCCAGCCACCAGGGGCAGCCTCCACCAGGCCCCCACCCATGTCTACCACCACCCCCACCCCCCAGCCACCAGGGGCAGCCTCCACCAGGCCCCACTCATGTCCCCTATCACCCCCACCCCCCAGCAGTGCAGGGGCAGCCTCCACCAGGCCCCCACTCATGCCTCCCACCACCCCCACCCCCAGCCACCAGGGGCAGCCTCCACCAGGCCCCCACCCATGTCTACCACCACCCCCACGCCCAGCAGTGCAGGGGCAGCCTCCACCAGGCCCCCACTCATGTCTACCACCACCCCCACCCCCCAGCAGTGCAGGGGCAGCCTCCACCAGGCCCCCACTCATGTCCCCTATCACCCCCACCCCCCAGCAGTGCAGGGGCAGCCTCCACCAGGCCCCCACTCATGTCTCCCTGCACCCCCACCCCCCAGTCACCAGGGGCAGCCTCCACCAGGCCCCCACCCATGTCTACCACCACCCCCACCCCCCAGCAGTGCAGGGGCAGCCTCCACCAGGCCCCCACTCATGTCCCCTATCACCCCCACCCCCCAGCCACCAGGGGCAGCCTCCACCAGACCCCCACTCATGTCCCCTATCACCCCCACCCCCCAGCAGTGCAGGGGCAGCCTCCACCAGGCCCCCACCCATGTCTACCACCACCCCCAGCCCCAAGCCACCAGGGACAGCCTCCACCAGGCACCCACTCATGTCCCCCTGCACCCCCACCCCCCAGCCACCATGGGCAGCCTCCACCAGGCCCCCACCCATGTCTCCCACCACCCCCACCCCCCAGCAGTGCAGGGGCAGCCTCCACCAGGCCCCCACTCATGTCTCCCTGCACCCCAACCCCCAGCCAGCAGGGGCAGCCTCCACCAGGCCCCCACCCATGTCTACCACCACCCCCACCCCCCAGCAGTGCAGGGGCAGCCTCCACCAGGCCCCCACTCATGTCCCCTATCACCCCGACCACCCAGCAGTGCAGGGGCAGCCTCCACCAGGCCCCCACTCATGTCTCCCACCACCCCCACCCCCCAGCCACCAGGGGCATCCTCCACCAGGCCCCCACCCATGTCTCCCACCACCCCCACCCCCCAGCCACCAGGGGCAGCCTCCACCAGGCCCCCACTCATGTCTGCCACCACCCCCACCCCCCAGCCACCAGGGGCAGCCTCCACCAGGCCCCCACTCATGTCCCCTATCACCCCCACCACCCAGCAGTGCAGGGGCAGCCTCCACCAGGCTCCCACTCATGTCCCCCACCACCCCCACCACCCCCACCGCCCAGCCACCAGGGGCAGCCTCCACCAGGCCCCCACCCATGTCTGCCACCACCGCCACCCCCCAGCAGTGCAGGGGCAGCCTCCACCAGGCCCCCACTCACGTCTCCCAGCCAACATGTCACCCCAATGTAGATCCCTGGCCCTTATGGTCAGCCTCCAAATGGCAAACACCCACCCGAGTATTGCATCCACCCACTTAGAAATTGCAAAAACATGACAGAAGCCCAATTGCAAGTTTTGAAATGAACACATGTCCCTCACATACACCCAATGGGTGTCAGTGAATGTCAAAACCCATATCATGATATGCATGAAACCAATGAGATGATACTACACATTGAACTTTGAAGAAAAAATATGTATTAAAAGCAACATAAATTGAATCAAAAATAAACAAACAATAATAGAAATTTAACACAAAAAAAACAGCAGGTCCGTGAAAAAATGCTAAACCACAAATCATAATGCAAAGGAAAGGTGTCCAAAGTCACAAATTAAAATCGAAAACCATTGCTCCATGGTGAAATCATAATAAAAATTGAAATTCCAAAAGTCAACTATGTACAGATAACTATCCAGGGTCCATGATCCCAAACGAAGAAATGAAACCTATCTAATAACACTACCTAAAAAAAATAATTATATACAAAAATGTGACCCATTGTCCAAAAGGTCCAAAAATAAAGCCAAACCAAAGGAAACCTAACACTAACTATATAACTATTTACAAGGGCAGCAGGCTAGTCCGACGGCTCACTTCGGGATGTTTCGGGCCAGGGCCTCATCGAACTCCTGCTCAATGTCCCGGCTGCGCTCCTCCTCCATGGCCCTGAGGGTTCGCAGGGCCGTCCACATGTTCCCCCCAAACTCCCTGCGGATTGCCTCGAGGCACTCGGCACGCCTCAGGGCCCTCTGCATGGAGTTCTCTGCCCTGATACGGAGTGATTTAGCACGTGAAAATCCTGCACGTCTGCGTGTGAATCGAGGAAAGGGCCTTAGCGCGTATGCACGTCAGCACGCATATGCGATTTCATTGGAGCAAAGGCCCTTAGCGCGTAAGCGTGTCTGTGACGTGACGCGCGCGGGTGTTTCCCTCATTACACGTGATGACAGAGCACACGTGGATTTCCACCAATCGCGTGTGGAACTTCCTGCGCACCCCAGAAATACACGTACCCAGGCCAATCGCGTGTACGCTCACTTCCCTCCGATTACACGCGATGACTCTCGGACGTGCAGTTTTACCACGTGTGCTCGCATATGCGATTTCATTGGCCCAAAGGCCACCATGCGCAGCTGTGACATCACGCGCATGGCCGTAGAGAATGGCGCGTGTAAAAATGAAGAGATACACGTCCGAGTGTCAAAGCGCGTGATCGGTGGAAATGGCCTCATCGCATATGCGCGTCTGTGACGTGTGTATAAAAGGTACGTGTAGAACGCCATTTCCTTGTACGTGCTTTTCGTGGAGAGCGAGTGGGTGAAATCTGTACTTCTTGTCGGTTCACATGCGATTTACTTCACGGCGTTTCCAGTTCATACTCCCTGTTACCTCTGACAGCTTTTTCTCTTTTCCTCTTTTTCCTGGGCCTGTTTCCTCAAACAGCGTTCCCTTCTATTGTTGTCCTGTCTCCTCAGACAGCGTACAATTCTTCTTTTGGCGGGGGTGTTGCCAACGCGCACACATGCATATTTTTCACGCTTTTGTTCCTGGCAGACGGAGTCGCGCACGTATTTAACATCTGTGCTTGCCCCGTGTGTCGCATACCCCTTCAGAGGTCATTCTAGGCTGCGTGTGACACGCATACGTTCATTCTTGTGTTTCTGGGTGCCACAGCGTAGTGCAGGTTTATTTTTCCACGCACATGGTCTAGGAGGGGTTGCGTGCACCTTACTTCGCTTTTTTGGGGTACCTGTGCATTGCGTGACCCGTCATCTTTCCCCAGGGGTGACATACAGCCTTGCTAGAGCACCAGGGTACGATTACCATCTGGTACCCAACCCCTTTGACCCCCAATTGCCCAGGACAATAGTTCACATCGACTCCCAAACGCACAATAACATCAGTGCCATGGCTGGGAGGCGACCAAGCCGTAAGGGTGGCAAAGGTGGCCGAGCCCCAAGTGGTGGCCGATGTGGATCCAGTAGGGGACGTGACCATGACTTACAGGGTGCCCCTAGCCCCCCATGTGTGGAGGAGCAGTCAGGGACACCCATGCCCCCCCCGGTTGAGGTTACCGTGGCTGACACCATTCATGCTCAGCCCTTGTTGGACCAGCCCACTGTGGAACCAGACCTGGCACAGGGTGACTCCATGGCTGACTTCCAGGTCAGCAGGTCTGGGCCACGTGCGCCGGTGAACGTTGGTGTCATCAGGCCACGTGGATCAGGGGCAGCTAGGTCATCTGCTGCCCCGCGTAGGCAGGCTGGGGAGGCTGCAGGGGCAGCTGCGGCTCCATCCACCCCACCTCTCACACACCCATCCAGGACAGTGTCGGTCCAAGTCCATCATGCTGACATTCCCCCTGACACCATCACACTTGAGGTAATGCCTGCACCAACTCCCATGCTGAGTGTGCAATCCCACGCTCCTGCCCCTAGTGTCCAGAGCGGCGTAGGACACTCAGGATCCCCACCACCTTCCAAGCGGAAGAGGAAGAGTGCTCGTCCAGTAGAGGCTGATGCCCCAGACACGGCTACACAGTCCGGCCCGTCAAGGAAGCCCAGCTTCAATGAGGCCGAACTGAATGCACTTGTAGAGTATGTGTCCGCACATGACCGCGAAATGGTGATTGTTGCAGGATCCAAGACCACACCTGCACAACGTCAGGCACACTGGCAGACCATTGCAGACATCATAAGTGCCCTTGGAATCGTGAGGCGCACAGCTAATGAATGCTACAAGCGCTGGAATGACCTGAAGCGCAGGGCAAAGAATAAGCTGGCCTCAAGTCATGCCGCAACTCTAGTGACTGGAGGTGGGTCTCCAGCAGACGACATAGAACTCACTCCACATGAGCAGGTTGCTGGGACCTACGTCACGGAGGAACAGATCCAAGGCGTGGGAGAACTGGCAGATTACGAGGCATTGTCCGGTGAGTGCACATGCATGTGTGTGTTAACCATGTGCATGGTGTGTGTGGGAGGGCTTCTGTTTGGGTGCCAGGGGAGGGTGTGTGTGCCTGAGTGGTTCGGCTCACCCATGTGCCTCTTCCTATACATTCTTGGCACCAGCATTTGGGTATAGCAGCATCCCTTCGGCCAACATTAGACATCCAGCCCAACACCACGCCAGTTGCCCTTGGAGTGTCATCTTGCCACAACACTGTTGCTTATTTACCTCTGTTTATTCAGGCAGATTGTTTGCATTCCACCACTTTTACTCGGGATTTCTCAGTCCTATTGTCACATGTCTGACATGGCTGTGGTACAGTGGACTGGCTCAGTTTCATGGACATGATTAGTTTAGACATGTCCCTGTGCTATAGGACCATTTTGACTGGCAGCTGCAGGTTAAACATTTGAACCATTACAATGAAAATAATCAATTATATGAGCAAACTGGACTGAATGAACAATTGGTGACCTCCTCTGCCTCTTCACTTCATGGCTAGGGTACATGCCATCTGTGTGATGGCATGTGTATTGACCTGCCAATCACTGGCCAATGTGTGATGCCACTGCTAGGCATCATGCAGCAAATGTGTTCATCTTCCATATTGGTGTCATCAATGTGTGCCATCTGCCTCCCCATCACACGCAGTGACGGTGCATACATGGGAGTGTTTTAGTCATGTGGGACATGTGTCAATCAAGTACTGTTTCTGTAGCCTCTCAGCCCTAATTGTGTGCCATAGTGCTAATGCCTGTTTCCATTTGTTTTCTTTTATGTCTTTGCAGGGGAAGACGCACTTGATACTGCTGGGGTTGTGGAGATGGTGCAGACCCAGGAGGGGTCTGAGGGCCGACCGATCACCAGTGAGGGACGTGGTGTGGTGGTGGGTGAGAACCCACAACTGCTGCAGGTCGTGCTCTCAAGGGGTGTCTCTGGCTGCACCTCCCCCGAACTGTATTCAGGAGTCGATTCGGATGATGAGACCTACGTGCCGTCGCAGGTGAGTGTTCCTGGGAGGGATTCTGTTCTGTCCGACCCACCTGCACCAGGGTTAGAACCCTCAATGGGGATGTCAGTGTTGGCAGGTACGCCTTTGGTGGTTACGGATGTAGGGTGACACTCCGCGACATCTGATCCTGTTCCTGGGCCAGCAGATCAGAGGGGGAATGCAGTCCTGCAGCCTCAGGCAGTGCCGGCACAGCAAGGCGCAGTTCGCCTTGCCCCAGACAGGTGTGGTGCCCGCCGACGTGGTGGCCGTACGCCACCTGGCAATACCGCATGGGAGCAATCCATTTACGGTATGGCAACCCAACAGGCAGCATCATCAGAGATGATGGCTCAGGCCATGGATAGGGTGGCCACTTCCATTGTCCCCCCGAAAGGCTGATGGAGCGACTACAGCAGGCAACCGACTCCATCTGCCAGTCACACAGGGAGGACATGTTGGCGTCCGACAGGGACAGGCGGGCGGCACTGGCGACTCTGCAGGAAGCCATCTCCATAGAGTCCCAGGGCCACAGGGAAGCCCTGAGGCTAGAACTCCTTCACCTCAGGACGACTCTTGTTGAGCTTGAGGCTTCAACAAACCGAAGGACAGAACAGCAGCTGGAGCGTCTCACCCGTACGCTCTCAGCTGAGATGCAGGCAACTAGGGCGGAGTTCCGGGCATCCCGTGAGTTGTTGCATGGGGACCTCTGCACACTTATCCTCCAGAACGAGACCTACCACACCTGCATGCTTGCAGCCATGGAGGAACAGACTAGGGCTTTGCGTGGGCTGCCTCCCATAGTGCCACCACCTCCTGATGCAGCTGCAGAGGGTGAGGATAGCGACAGCAGTGATACTCCCACAGTAGGGTAGCCGTGTAGGCCATGAGCCCATGGAGGTGTTTTTTTCGCAAGATCCACACAGGTGGGTTTTGGTGTGCACCCTGTCCTCGGACCTCCTGGGTGGCCTCCCCCACCCCCCTGGGCCCATTAATGGCCATTTTTGATATTTTTTTTTTTTTTTTTGGGCCAGTGTGTTGCCTTGTGTGGCTCCCGTGGGCATACGCTGCATTGTGGCTGGGCACATGCAGGCTTGTCATGGATTTGGTTCAGATGCTTGGGTTTTTGTCACACACACCCCTCCTGCTTCCCGTTTCCATGGGCTTGCAAAGGGTGTGCCCAAGTGACATTGACGTACATGGTGACATTGGACTCCCATGAGCTGTGTTGGCAGTCTGTAGTCAATACTGTGTATACATTCATAGTGCATATTGTTGTATTGTACACTGCATGGTGTATTGATATGTGCCTCTGCATCCATCTCATCCTCCATATTTGCAGATCCATTCCTCATGTCTTCACAATGCGGTCCACCTTGGAACTGGAGTCCATGTTGTAAGCAGTGGACCTGCACTCTTGCCTGGCGCTAACACTGTATACTTGGAAGTGTTCGGAGGGCTGTCATCATCAGGTGGTGAGGCTAGCTAATTTTTAAGTCTGTAATGTCATGTTTAAGGTAGGTTGGAGGTTGTGTAGGTGATTGGTATTCTTGGTAAGTATTTGGTAATGTGGGTTGTAGGTCCTGCATTACTGTGAGCATTTCATGTGTGGACATGTTTCCATTAGGGACACTGTACCTGCTGACACTTGGGGCATGTTGTGGGGATTCATTTCTTTCCTCTCACATTGCATGACATGCCATGGTGTGTTGTGTGGCCGTGCCGGGGAGTGGGTGGGTGACATGGCACTGTTTTCATGTAGTATTTTGCAAGTGGGTATTCATTTCTGCAGCATGGAAGTGTCTTTTCATGACACTGCATTGGTGGTGTTTGTGTAGGTAGGGATGCACACATTGTGACACGTCCACATGAACAATCTCAGGCTGCTATGGTTCTGACAGTTGACAGTCCCTTTGTTCGTCTTAATTGTCAGGTCGAGTCATCATTGCTTATCAGATGGTATGTGCCAGGCCTGTGTGCACTCCACTGGGGTGTGATTTCTATGTGAAGTAATTAGCCACCAGCTGCGTACGGGCTGCCTCACCCCATGCCCTCTCCCCTCCCATGCGCAGCGGCCGTGCATGTGGTTGGGGATGTGGGGGCACCACCATGTCCACAGCCAGGCCCCGGCATGTTGCAACATTGTGCAGGACACATGCTGCCACTATGATCCTGCACACTACTGGGGGCGCATATAACAGCTGCCCGCCAGAACGGTCAAGGGAGCGAAAGCACTCCAAATGTGCGCTCCACTATGCCCCGGGTTGCAATATGGGCTGTGTTGTATCTTACCTCTGGAGGCGTGATGGGGTTCCGAATTGGCGTCATCATGTGGGTGCTCAGAGGGTAGGCACTGTCCCCTGGTGAGGAGGTGATGGGTATCATTAGTGGGGTAGTGACATAACTCTGCATCTGACATGCATGCATGTGCAGTGGCATTCATACTCACCAAGCAGCCATGTATCGCCATGCCGCCCAGCTTCTAGGTCCCGGCTTAGGGTAGACATTCGGTAAATGAAGCTGTCGTGGGTGGACCCTGGATAGTTGGCATATACTGAGGTGATGATTCCCTTAGCACTACATACTACCTGCACGTTGATGGAATGCCAGTGCTTGCGGTTCCTATAGATGTGCTCAGATGCCCTGGGGGGACGTAGTGCCAAATGGGTGCAGTCAATGGCACCTAGCACTTTTGGGAATTGTGCCACACCATAGAAATCGAGTTTGGCAGTCTGCCTTTCTGCAGGTGTCCTGGGCAGGTATTTGTGCCTACGGACTGATGGGCGTGCAGTGATGATGTTCAAGACCTGGTGTAGGCAGCGTGACTGCATGGCCTGTGACACCCCACCCACTATGGCACTTGTCCGCTGAAATGATCCTGTGGCCAAGAAGTGCAGTACATTGAGAACCTTCTCCAGGGGGCTGAGTCCTTGGGAGCACAGGGTGGGTGATGTGAGGTCATCCTCCCACTCACTGACCAGGTCCAGTATTATGTGTGGGGGGAAACCTGTACCTCCCATACACCTGGTCATCAGGCAACCCAAAAAGGCTGGTTCTGGGAGTGAAAATTCGGGCCCTCACTATCCTCCTCCTCCTCCTTTGGTAACCCACGGCCACTGCTGCTAGGAATGGTATATTCATCCTGGCGTATGAGCTTGTTTGTTGTTTGTGCGCACTTTTATGCTGCGCGGCTCGACGTACGCCTGCTTCATGCTGGCGTACGTGTCTCAGGATTGGGCCAGTTATTTTTCGGCATGTCGTAGGCGAACATGTGCATCTTCCCGCCCACCCCAGGAATACACGTAGCATGCTCTCCCAGGCCCAGTCGCGGGTAAATATTCTCGCCCACCCCTGGAATACATGTATCCCACTCTCACAGGCCCAGTCGCGTGTGGAAGTTCATGTGCACCCCGTGGTACACGTACCCAGGCCAATCGCGTGTGGAAGTTCATGCGCACCTCGAAGTGCACGTACCCAGGCCAATCACGTGTGGGACTTCCCGCGCACCCCGAAGTACACATACCCAGGCTAATGGCGTGTGGAACTTCCCCCGCACCCCGAAGTACACGTACCCAGGCCAATCGCGTGTGGAACTTCCCGTGCACCCCGAAGTACACGTACCCAGGCCAATCGCGTGTGGAACTTCCCGCGCACCCCCACCTACCCAGGCCAATCGCGTGTGGAACTTCCCGCGCACCCCGTAGTACACGTACCAAGGCCAATCGCGTGTGGAACTTCCCGCGCACCCCGAAGTACACGTACCCAGGCAAATCGCACGGCTGGGAGGTGGGGGTGCAGGGGGATATGAGTGGGGGCCTGGTGGAGGCTGCCCCTGCACTACTGGGGGGTGGGGGTGGTGGTAGACATGAGTGGGGGCCTGGTGGAGGCTGCCCCTGCACTGCTGGGGGGTGGGGGTGCAGGGAGACATGAGTGGGGACCTGGTGGAGGCTGCCCCTGCACTGCTGGGGGGTGGGGGTGGTGGTAGACATGGGTGGGGGCCTGGTGGAGGCTGCCCCTGCACTGCTGGGGGGTGGGGGTGCAGGGAGACATGAGTGGGGGTCTGGTGGAGGCTGCCCCTGGTGGCTGGGGGGTGGGGGTGGTGAGAGACATGGGTGGAGGCCTGGTGGAGGCTGCCCCTGCACTGCTGGGGTGTGGGGGTGGTGGTAGACATGAGTGGGGGCCTGGTGGAGGCTGCCCCTGCACTGCTGGGGGGTGGGGGTGATGGGAGGAGACATGAGTGGGGGCCTGGTGGAGGCTGCCCCTGCACTGCTGGGGGGTGGGGGTGGTGGTAGACATGGGTGGGGGCCTGGTGGAGGCTGCCCCTGCACTGCTGGGGGGTGGGGGTGATGGGAGACATGTGTTGTACATGAGTGGGGCCTGGTGGAGGCTGCCCCTGCACTGCTGGGGGGTGGGGGCGGTGGTAGACATGAGTGGGGGCCTGGTGGAGGCTGCCCCTGCACTGCTGGGGGGTGGGGGTGCAGGGAGACATGAGTTGGGGCCTGGTGGAGGCTGCCCCTGCACTGCTGGGGGGTGGGGGTGGTGGTAGACATGGGTGGGGGCCTGGTCGAGGCTGCCCCTGCACTGCTGGGTGGTGGGGGTGCAGGGAGACATGAGTGGGGGCCTGGTGGAGGCTGCCCCTGGTGGCCGGGGGGTGGGGTTGGTGGGAGACATGAGTCGGGGCCTGGTGGAGGCTGCCCCTGCACTGCTGGGGGGTGGGGTGGTGGTAGACATGGGTGGGGGCCTGGTGGAGGCTGCCCCTGCACTGCTGGGGGGTGGGGGTGATGGGAGACATGAGTGGGGGCCTGGTGGAGGCTGCTCCTGCACTGCTGGGGGGTGGGGGTGGTGGTAGACATGGGTGGGGGCCTGGTGGAGGCTGCCCCTGCACTGCTGGGGGGTGGGGGTGATGGGAGACATGAGTTGGGCATGAGTGGGGGCCTGGTGGAGGCTGCCCCTGTACTGCTGGGGGGTGGGGGTGATGGGAGACATGAGTGGGGACCTGGTGGAGGCTGCCCCTGGTGGCTGGGGGGTGGGGGTGGTGGGAGACATGAGTTTGACATGAGTGGGGGGCTGGTGAAGGCTGCCCCTGCACTGCTGGGGGGTGGTGGTAATAGGGGACATGAGTGGGGGCCTGGTGGAAGCTGCCTCTGGTGGCTGGAGGGTGGGGGTGATGGGAGACATGAGTGGGGGCCTGGTGGAGGCTGCCCCTGCACTGCTGGGGGTGGGGGTGATGGGAGACATGAGTTGGACATGAGTGGGGGCCTGGTGGAGGCTGCCCCTGCACTGCTGGGGGGTGGGGGTGATGGGAGACATGAGTGGGGACCTGGTGGAGGCTGCCCTTGGTGGCTGGGAGGTGGGGGTGCAGGTGGACATGAGTGGGGGCCTGGTGGAGGCTGCCCCTGCACTGCCGGCGGGTGGGGGTGGTGGTAGACATGAGTGGGGGCCTGGTGGAGGCTGCCCCTGGTCGCTGGGGGATGGGGGTGATGGGAGACATGAGTGGGGGCCTGGTGGAGGCTGCCCCTGCACTGCTCGGGATGGGGGTGATGGGAGACATGAGTTGGACATGAGTGGGGGCCTGGTGGAGGCTGCCCCTGCACTGCTGGGAGGGTGGGGATGATGGGAGACATGAGTGGGGACCTGGTGGAGGCTGCCCCTGGTGGCTGGGGGGTGGGGGTGGTGGTAGACATGAGTGGGAGCCTGGTGGAGGCTGCCCCTGCACTGCTGGGGGGTGGGGGTGCAGGGAGACATGAGTTGGGGCCTGGTGGAGGCTGCCCCTGCACTGCTGGGGGGTGGGGGTGGTGGTAGACATGGGTGGGGGCCTGGTGGAGGCTGCCCCTGCACTGCTGGGGGGTGGGGGTGCAGGGAGACATGAGTGGGGGCCTGGTGGAGGCTGCCCCTGGTGGCCGGGGGGTGGGGGTGGTGGGAGACATGAGTGGGGGCCTGGTGGAGGCTGCCCCTGCACTGCTGGGGGGTGGGGATGGTGGTAGACATGGGTGGGGGCCTGGTGGAGGCTGCCCCTGCACTGCTGGGGGTGGGGGTGATGGGAGACATGAGTGGGGGCCTGGTGGAGGCTGCCCCTGCACTGCTGGGGGGTGGGGGTGGTGGTAGACATGGGTGGGGGCCTGGTGGAGGCTGCCCCTGCACTGCTGGGGGGTGGGGGTGATGGGAGACATGAGTTGGGCATGAGTGGGGGCCTGGTGGAGGCTGCCCCTGCACTGCTGGGGGGTGGGGGTGATGGGAGACATGAGTGGGGACCTGGTGGAGGCTGCCCCTGGTGGCTGGGGGGTGGGGGTGGTGGGAGACATGAGTTTGACATGAGTGGGGGGCTGGTGAAGGCTGCCCCTGCACTGCTGGGGGGTGGGGGTAATAGGGGACATGAGTGGGGGCCTGGTGGAGGCTGCCCCTGGTGGTTGGAGGGTGGGGGTGATGGGAGACATGAGTGGGGGCCTGGTGGAGGCTGCCCCTGCAGTGCTGGGGGTGGGGGTGATGGGAGACATGAGTTGGACATGAGTGGGGGCCTGGTGGAGGCTGCCCCTGCACTGCTGGGGGGTGGGTGTGATGGGAGACATGAGTGGGGACCTGGTGGAGGCTGCCCTTGGTGGCTGGGAGGTGGGGGTGCAGGTGGACATGAGTGGGGGCCTGGTGGAGGCTGCCTCTGCACTGCCGGGGGGTGGGGGTGGTGGTAGACATGAGTGGGGGCCTGGTGGAGGCTGCCCCTGGTCGCTGGGGGATGGGGGTGATGGGAGACATGAGTGGGGGCCTGGTGGAGGCTCCCCCTGCACTGCTGGGGGTGGGGGTGATGGGAGACATGAGTTGGACATGAGTGGGGGCCTGGTGGAGGCTGCCCCTGCACTGCTGGGAGGGTGGGGATGATGGGAGAAATGAGTCGAGACCTGGTGGAGGCTGCCCCTGGTGGCTGGGGGGTGGGGGTGGTGGGAGACATGAGTGGGGGCCTGGTGGAGGCTGCCCCTGCACTGCTGGGGGGTGGGGGTGATGGGAGACATGTGTGGGGGCCTGGTGGAGGCTGCCCCTGCACTGCTGGGGGGTGGGGGTGCAGGGAGACATGAGTGGGGGCCTGCTGGAGGCTGCCCCTGGTGGCTGGGGGGTGGGGGTGGTGGGAGACATGAGTGGGGGCCTGGTGGAGGCTGCCCCTGCACTGCTGGGGGTTGGGGGCGGTGGTAGACATGGGTGGGGGCCTGGTGGAGGCTGCCCCTGCCCTGCGGGGGGTGGGGGTGATGGGAGACATGAGTGGGGGCCTGGTGGAGGCTGCCCCTGCACTGCTGGGGGGTGGGGGTGGTGGTAGACATGGGTGGGGGCCTGGTGGAGGCTGCCCCTGCACTGCCAGGGGGTGGGGGTGGTGATAGACATGGGTGGGGGCCTGGTGGAGGCTGCCCCTGCACTGCTGGGGGGTGGGGGTGATGGGAGACATGAGTTGGACATGAGTGGGGGCCTGGTGGAGGCTGCCCCTGCACTGCTGGGGGGTGGGGGTGGTGGTAGACATGAGTGGGGGCCTGGTGGAGGCTGCCCCTGCACTGCTGGGGGGTGGGGGTGCAGGGAGACATGAGTGGGGGCCTGGTGGAGGCTGCCCCTGCACTGCTGGGGGGTGGGGTGGTGGTAGACATGGGTGGGAGCCTGGTGGAGGCTGCCCCTGCACTGCTGGGGGGTGGGGGTGCAGGGAAACATGAGTGGGGGCCTGTTGGAGGCTGCCCCTGGTGGCTGGGGGGTGGGGGTGGTGGGAGACATGAGTGGGGGCCTGGTGGAGGCTGCCCCTGCACTGCTGGGGGGTGGGGGTGGTGGTAGACATGGGTGGGGGCCTGGTGGAGGCTGCCCCTGCACTGCTGGGGGGTGGGGGTGATGGGAGACACGAGTGGGGGCCTGGTGAAGGCTGCCCCTGCACTGCTGGGGGGTGGGGATGGTGGTAGACATGGGTGGGGGCCTGGTGGAGGCTGACCCTGCACTGCTGGGGGGTGGGGGTGATGGGAGACATGAGTTGGACATGAGTGGGGGCCTGGTGGAGGCTGCCCCTGGTGGCTGGGGGGTGGGGGTGATGGGAGACATGAGTTGGACATGAGTGGGGGCCTGGAGGTGGCTGCCCCTGCACTGCTGGGGGGTGGGGGTAATAGGGGACATGAGTGGGGGCCTGGTGGAGGCTGCCCCTGGTGGCTGGGGGGTGGGGGTGATGGGAGACATGAGTGGGGGCCTGGTGGAGGCTGCCCCTGGTGGCTGGGCGTGGGGGTGATGGGAGACATGAGTTGGACATGAGTGGGGGCCTGGTGGAGGCTGCCCCTGCACTGCTGGGGGGTCGGGGTGATGGGAGACATGAGTGGGGACCTGGTGGAGGCTGCCCCTGGTGGCTGGGGGGTGGGGGTGATGGGAGACATGAGTGGGGGCCTGGTGGAGGCTGCCCCTGCACTGCTGTGGGGTGGGGGTGCAGGGAGACATGAGTGGGGGCCTGGTGGAGGCTGCCCCTGCACTGCTGGGGGGTGGGGGTGCAGGGAGACATGGGTGGGGGCCTGGTGGAGGCTGCCCCTGGTGGCTGGGGGGTGGGGGTGGTGGGAGACATGAGTGGGGGCCTGGAGGAGGCTGCCCCTGTACTGCTGGGGGGGTGGGGATGATGGGAGAAATGAGTCGGGACCTGGTGGAGGCTGCCCCTGGTGGCTGGGGGGTGGGGGTGGTGGGAGACATGAGTGGGGGCCTGGTGGAGGCTGCCCCTGCACTGCTGGGGGGTGGGGGTGATGGGAGACATGTGTGGGGGCCTGGTGGAGGCTGCCCCTGCACTGCTGGGGGGTGGGGGTGCAGGGAGACATGAGTGGGGGCCTGCTGGAGGCTGCCCCTGGTGGCTGGGGGGTGGGGGTGGTGGGAGACATGAGTGGGGGCCTGGTGGAGGCTGCCCCTGCACTGCTGGGGGTTGGGGGCGGTGGTAGACATGGGTGGGGGCCTGGTGGAGGCTGCCCCTGCCCTGCGGGGGGTGGGGGTGATGGGAGACATGAGTGGGGGCCTGGTGGAGGCTGCCCCTGCACTGCTGGGGGTGGGGGTGGTGGTAGACATGGGTGGGGGCCTGGTGGAGGCTGCCCCTGCACTGCCAGGGGGTGGGGGTGGTGGTAGACATGGGTGGGGGCCTGGTGGAGGCTGCCCCTGCACTGCTGGGGGGTGGGGGTGATGGGAGACATGAGTTGGACATGAGTGGGGGGCCTGGTGGAGGCTGCCCCTGCACTGCTGGGGGGTGGGGGTGGTGGTAGACATGAGTGGGGGCCTGGTGGAGGCTGCCCCTGCACTGCTGGGGGGTGGGGGTGCAGGGAGACATGAGTGGGGGCCTGGTGGAGGCTGCCCCTGCACTGCTGGGGGGTGGGGTGGTGGTAGACATGGGTGGGAGCCTGGTGGAGGCTGCCCCTGCACTGCTGGGGGGTGGGGGTGCAGGGAATCATGAGTGGGGGCCTGTTGGAGGCTGCCCCTGGTGGCTGGGGGGTGGGGGTGGTGGGAGACATGAGTGGGGGCCTGGTGGAGGCTGCCCCTGCACTGCTGGGGGGTGGGGGTGGTGGTAGACATGGGTGGGGGCCTGGTGGAGGCTGCCCCTGCACTGCTGGGGGGTGGGGGTGATGGGAGACACGAGTGGGGGCCTGGTGAAGGCTGCCCCTGCACTGCTGGGGGGTGGGGATGGTGGTAGACATGGGTGGGGGCCTGGTGGAGGCTGACCCTGCACTGCTGGGGGGTGGGGGTGATGGGAGACATGAGTTGGACATGAGTGGGGGCCTGGTGGAGGCTGCCCCTGGTGGCTGGGGGGTGGAGGTGATGGGAGACATGAGTTGGACATGAGTGGGGGCCTGGAGGTGGCTGCCCCTGCACTGCTGGGGGGTGGGGGTAATAGGGGACATGAGTGGGGGCCTGGTGGAGGCTGCCCCTGGTGGCTGGGGGGTGGGGGTGATGGGAGACATGAGTGGGGGCCTGGTGGAGGCTGCCCCTGGTGGCTGGGCGTGGGGGTGATGGGAGACATGAGTTGGACATGAGTGGGGGCCTGGTGGAGGCTGCCCCTGCACTGCTGGGGGGTCGGGGTGATGGGAGACATGAGTGGGGACCTGGTGGAGGCTGCCCCTGGTGGCTGGGGGGTGGGGGTGATGGGAGACATGAGTGGGGGCCTGGTGGAGGCTGCCCCTGCACTGCTGTGGGGTGGGGGTGCAGGGAGACATGAGTGGGGGCCTGGTGGAGGCTGCCCCTGCACTGCTGGGGGGTGGGGGTGCAGGGAGACATGGGTGGGGGCCTGGTGGAGGCTGCCCCTGGTGGCTGGGGGGTGGGGGTGGTGGGAGACATGAGTGGGGGCCTGGAGGAGGCTGCCCCTGCACTGCTGGGGGGTGGGAGTAATAGGGGACATGAGTGGGGGCCTGGTGGAGGCTGCCCCTGGTGGCTGGGGGGTGGGGGTGATGGGAGACATGAGTGGGGGCCTGGTGGAGGCTGCCCCTGGTGGCTGGGCGTGGGGGTGATGGGAGACATGAGTTGGACATGAGTGGGGGCCTGGTGGAGGCTGCCCCTGCACTGCTGGGGGGTCGGGGTGATGGGAGACATGAGTGGGGACCTGGTGGAGGCTGCCCCTGGTGGCTGGGGGGTGGGGGTGATGGGAGACATGAGTGGGGGCCTGGTGGAGGCTGCCCCTGCACTGCTGTGGGGTGGGGGTGCAGGGAGACATGAGTGGGGGCCTGGTGGAGGCTGCCCCTGCACTGCTGGGGGGTGGGGGTGCAGGGAGACATGGGTGGGGGCCTGGTGGAGGCTGCCCCTGGTGGCTGGGGGGTGGGGGTGGTGGGAGACATGAGTGGGGGCCTGGTGGAGGGTGCCCCTGCACTGATGGGTGGTGGGGGTGGTGGTAGACATGGGTGGGGGCCTGGTGGAGGCTGCCCCTGCACTGCTGGGGGGCGGGGGTGATGGGAGACATGAGTGGGGGCCTGGTGGAGGCTGCCCCTGCACTGCTGGGGGGTGGGGGTGATGGGAGACATGAGTTGGACATGAGTGGGGGCCTGGTGGAGGCTGCCCCTGCACTGCTGGGGGGTGGGGGTGGTGGTAGACATGCGTGGGGGCCTGGTGGAGGCTGCCCCTGCACTGCTGGGGGGTGGGGGTGCAGGGAGACATGAGTGGGGGCCTGGTGGAGGCTGCCCCTGCACTGCTGGGGGGTGGGGGTGGTGGTAGACACGGGTGGGGGCCTGGTGGAGGCTGCCCCTGCACTGCTGGGGGGCGGGGATTGCAGGGAGACATGAGTGGGGGCCTGGTGGAGGCTGCCCCTGGTGGCTGGGGGGGTGGGGGTGGTGGGAGACATGAGTCGGGGCCTGGTGGAGGCTGCCCCTGCACTGCTGGGGGGTGGGGGTGCAGGGAGACATGAGTGGGGGCCTGGTGGAGGCTGCCCCTGGTGGCTGGGGGGTGGGGGTGGTGGGAGACATGAGTGGGGGCCTGGTGGAGGCTGCCCCTGCACTGCTGGGGGGTGGCGGTGGTGGTAGACATGGGTGGGGGCCTGGTGGAGGCTGCCCCTGCACTGCTGGGGGGTGGGGCGGTGGTAGACATGAGTGGGGGCCTGGTGGAGGCTGCCCCTGCACTGCTGGGGGGTGGGGGTGCAGGGAGACATGAGTTGGGGCCTGGTGGAGGCTGCCCCTGCACTGCTGGGGGGTGGGGGTGGTGGTAGACATGGGTGGGGGCCTGGTCGAGGCTGCCCCTGCACTGCTGGGTGGTGGGGGTGCAGGGAGACATGAGTGGGGGCCTGGTGGAGGCTGCCCCTGGTGGCCGGGGGGTGGGGTTGGTGGGAGACATGAGTGGGGGCCTGGTGGAGGCTGCCCCTGCACTGCTGGGGGGTGGGGGTGGTGGTAGACATTGGTGGGGGCCTGGTGGAGGCTGCCCCTGCACTGCTGGGGGGTGGGGGTGATGGGAGACATGAGTGGGGGCCTGGTGGAGGCTGCTCCTGCACTGCTGGGGGGTGGGGGTGGTGGTAGACATGGGTGGGGGCCTGGTGGAGGCTGCCCCTGCACTGCTGGGGGGTGGGGGTGATGGGAGACATGAGTTGGGCATGAGTGGGGGCCTGGTGGAGGCTGCCCCTGTACTACTGGGGGGTGGTGGTGATGGGAGACATGAGTGGGGACCTAGTGGAGGCTGCCCCTGGTGGCTGGGGGGTGGGGGTGGTGGGAGACATGAGTTTGACATGAGTGGGGGGCTGGTGAAGGCTGCCCCTGCACTGCTGGGGGGTGGTGGTAATAGGGGACATGAGTGGGGGCCTGGTGGAAGCTGCCTCTGGTGGCTGGAGGGTGGGGGTGATGGGAGACATGAGTGGGGGCCTGGTGGAGGCTGCCCCTGCACTTCTGGGGGTGGGGGTGATGGGAGACATGAGTTGGACATGAGTGGGGGCCTGGCGGAGGCTGCCCCTGCACTGCTGGGGGGTGGGGGTGATGGGAGACATGAGTGGGGACCTGGTGGAGGCCGCCCTTGGTGGCTGGGAGGTGGGGGTGCAGGTGGACATGAGTGGGGGCCTGGTGGAGGCTGCCCCTGCACTGCCGGGGGGTGGGGGTGGTGGTAGACATGAGTGGGGGCCTGGTGGAGGCTGCCCCTGGTCGCTGGGGGATGGGGGTGATGGGAGACATGAGTGGGGGCCTGGTGGAGGCTGCCCCTGCACTGCTGGGGGTGGGGGTGATGGGAGACATGAGTTGGACATGAGTGGGGGCCTGGTGGAGGCTGCCCCTGCACTGCTGGGAGGGTGGGGATGATGGGAGACATGAGTGGGGACCTGGTGGAGGCTGCCCCTGGTGGCTGGGGGGTGGGGGTGGTGGTAGACATGAGTGGGGGCCTGGTGGAGGCTGCCCCTGCACTGCTGGGGGGTGGGGGTGCAGGGAGACATGAGTTGGGGCCTGGTGGAGGCTGCCCCTGCACTGCTGGGGGGTGGGGGTGGTGGTAGACATGGGTGGGGGCCTGGTGGAGGCTGCCCCTGCACTGCTGGGGGGTGGGGGTGCAGGGAAACATGAGTGGGGGCCTGGTGGAGGCTGCCCCTGGTGGCCGGGGGTGGGGGTGGTGGGAGACATGAGTGGGGGCCTGGTGGAGGCTGCCCCTGCACTGCTGGGGGGTGGGGATGGTGGTAGACATGGGTGGGGGCCTGGTGGAGGCTGCCCCTGCACTGCTGGGGGTGGGGGTGATGGGAGACATGAGTGGGGGCCTGGTGGAGGCTGCCCCTGCACTGCTGGGGGGTGGGGGTGGTGGTAGACATGGGTGGGGGCCTGGTGGAGGCTGCCCCTGCACTGCTGGGGGGTGGGGGTGATGGGAGACATGAGTTGGGCATGAGTGGGGGCCTGGTGGAGGCTGCCCCTGCACTGCTGGGGGGTGGGGGTGATGGGAGACATGAGTGGGGACCTGGTGGAGGCTGCCCCTGGTGGCTGGGGGGTGGGGGTGGTGGGAGACATGAGTTTGACATGAGTGGGGGGCTGGTGAAGGCTGCCCCTGCACTGCTGGGGGGTGGGGGTAATAGGGGACATGAGTGGGGGCCTGGTGGAGGCTGCCCCTGGTGGCTGGAGGGTGGGGGTGATGGGAGACATGAGTGGGGGCCTGGTGGAGGCTGCCCCTGCAGTGCTGGGGGTGGGGGTGATGGGAGACATGAGTTGGACATGAGTGGGGGCCTGGTGGAGGCTGCCCCTGCACTGCTGGGGGGTGGGTGTGATGGGAGACATGAGTGGGGACCTGGTGGAGGCTGCCCTTGGTGGCTGGGAGGTGGGGGTGCAGGTGGACATGAGTGGGGGCCTGGTGGAGGCTGCCTCTGCACTGCCGGGGGATGGGGGTGGTGGTAGACATGAGTGGGGGCCTGGTGGAGGCTGCCCCTGGTCGCTGGGGGATGGGGGTGATGGGAGACATGAGTGGGGGCCTGGTGGAGGCTCCCCCTGCACTGCTGGGGGTGGGGGTGATGGGAGACATGAGTTGGACATGAGTGGGGGCCTGGTGGAGGCTGCCCCTGCACTGCTGGGAGGGTGGGGATGATGGGAGAAATGAGTCGGGACCTGGTGGAGGCTGCCCCTGGTGGCTGGGGGGTGGGGGTGGTGGGAGACATGAGTGGGGGCCTGGTGGAGGCTGCCCCTGCACTGCTGGGGGGTGGGGGTGATGGGAGACATGTGTGGGGGCCTGGTGGAGGCTGCCCCTGCACTGCTGGGGGGTGGGGGTGCAGGGAGACATGAGTGGGGGCCTGCTGGAGGCTGCCCCTGGTGGCTGGGGGGTGGGGGTGGTGGGAGACATGAGTGGGGGCCTGGTGGAGGCTGCCCCTGCACTGCTGGGGGTTGGGGGCGGTGGTAGACATGGGTGGGGGCCTGGTGGAGGCTGCCCCTGCCCTGCGGGGGGTGGGGGTGATGGGAGACATGAGTGGGGGCCTGGTGGAGGCTGCCCCTGCACTGCTGGGGGGTGGGGGTGGTGGTAGACATGGGTGGGGGCCTGGTGGAGGCTGCCCCTGCACTGCCAGGGGGTGGAGGTGGTGATAGACATGGGTGGGGGCCTGGTGGAGGCTGCCCCTGCACTGCTGGGGGGTGGGGGTGATGGGAGACATGAGTTGGACATGAGTGGGGGCCTGGTGGAGGCTGCCCCTGCACTGCTGGGGGGTGGGGGTGGTGGTAGACATGAGTGGGGGCCTGGTGGAGGCTGCCCCTGCACTGCTGGGGGGTGGGGGTGCAGGGAGACATGAGTGGGGGCCTGGTGGAGGCTGCCCCTGCACTGCTGGGGGGTGGGGTGGTGGTAGACATGGGTGGGAGCCTGGTGGAGGCTGCCCCTGCACTGCTGGGGGGTGGGGGTGCAGGGAAACATGAGTGGGGGCCTGTTGGAGGCTGCCCCTGGTGGCTGGGGGGTGGGGGTGGTGGGAGACATGAGTGGGGGCCTGGTGGAGGCTGCCCCTGCACTGCTGGGGGGTGGGGGTGGTGGTAGACATGGGTGGGGGCCTGGTGGAGGCTGCCCCTGCACTGCTGGGGGGTGGGGGTGATGGGAGACACGAGTGGGGGCCTGGTGAAGGCTGCCCCTGCACTGCTGGGGGGTGGGGATGGTGGTAGACATGGGTGGGGGCCTGGTGGAGGCTGACCCTGCACTGCTGGGGGGTGGGGGTGATGGGAGACATGAGTTGGACATGAGTGGGGGCCTGGTGGAGGCTGCCCCTGGTGGCTGGGGGGTGGGGGTGATGGGAGACATGAGTTGGACATGAGTGGGGGCCTGGAGGTGGCTGCCCCTGCACTGCTGGGGGGTGGGGGTAATAGGGGACATGAGTGGGGGCCTGGTGGATGCTGCCCCTGGTGGCTGGGGGGTGGGGGTGATGGGAGACATGAGTGGGGGCCTGGTGGAGGCTGCCCCTGGTGGCTGGGCGTGGGGGTGATGGGAGACATGAGTTGGACATGAGTGGGGGCCTGGTGGAGGCTGCCCCTGCACTGCTGTGGGGTGGGGGTGCAGGGAGACATGAGTGGGGGCCTGGTGGAGGCTGCCCCTGCACTGCTGGGGGGTGGGGGTGCAGGGAGACATGGGTGGGGGCCTGGTGGAGGCTGCCCCTGGTGGCTGGGGGGTGGGGGTGGTGGGAGACATGAGTGGGGGCCTGGAGGAGGCTGCCCCTGTACTGCTGGGGGGGTGGGGATGATGGGAGAAATGAGTCGGGACCTGGTGGAGGCTGCCCCTGGTGGCTGGGGGGTGGGGGTGGTGGGAGACATGAGTGGGGGCCTGGTGGAGGCTGCCCCTGCACTGCTGGGGGGTGGGGGTGATGGGAGACATGTGTGGGGGCCTGGTGGAGGCTGCCCCTGCACTGCTGGGGGGTGGGGGTGCAGGGAGACATGAGTGGGGGCCTGCTGGAGGCTGCCCCTGGTGGCTGGGGGGTGGGGGTGGTGGGAGACATGAGTGGGGGCCTGGTGGAGGCTGCCCCTGCACTGCTGGGGGTTGGGGGCGGTGGTAGACATGGGTGGGGGCCTGGTGGAGGCTGCCTCTGCCCTGCGGGGGGTGGGGGTGATGGGAGACATGAGTGGGGGCCTGGTGGAGGCTGCCCCTGCACTGCTGGGGGGTGGGGTGGTGGTAGACATGGGTGGGGGCCTGGTGGAGGCTGCCCCTGCACTGCCAGGGGGTGGGGGTGGTGGTAGACATGGGTGGGGGCCTGGTGGAGGCTGCCCCTGCACTGCTGGGGGGTGGGGGTGATGGGAGACATGAGTTGGACAAGAGTGGGGGCCTGGTGGAGGCTGCCCCTGCACTGCTGGGGGGTGGGGGTGGTGGTAGACATGAGTGGGGGCCTGGTGGAGGCTGCCCCTGCACTGCTGGGGGGTGGGGGTGCAGGGAGACATGAGTGGGGGCCTGGTGGAGGCTGCCCCTGCACTGCTGGGGGGTGGGGTGGTGGTAGACATGGGTGGGAGCCTGGTGGAGGCTGCCCCTGCACTGCTGGGGGGTGGGGTGCAGGGAAACATGAGTGGGGGCCTGTTGGAGGCTGCCCCTGGTGGCTGGGGGGTGGGGGTGGTGGGAGACATGAGTGGGGGCCTGGTGGAGGCTGCCCCTGCACTGCTGGGGGGTGGGGGTGGTGGTAGACATGGGTGGGGGCCTGGTGGAGGCTGCCCCTGCACTGCTGGGGGGTGGGGTGCAGGGAAACATGAGTGGGGGCCTGTTGGAGGCTGCCCCTGGTGGCTGGGGGGTGGGGGTGGTGGGAGACATGAGTGGGGGCCTGGTGGAGGCTGCCCCTGCACTGCTGGGGGGTGGGGGTGGTGGTAGACATGGGTGGGGGCCTGGTGGAGGCTGCCCCTGCACTGCTGGGGGGTGGGGGTGATGGGAGACACGAGTGGGGGCCTGGTGAAGGCTGCCCCTGCACTGCTGGGGGGTGGGGATGGTGGTAGACATGGGTGGGGGCCTGGTGGAGGCTGACCCTGCACTGCTGGGGGGTAGGGGTGATGGGAGACATGAGTTGGACATGAGTGGGGGCCTGGTGGAGGCTGCCCCTGGTGGCTGGGGGGTGGGGGTGATGGGAGACATGAGTTGGACATGAGTGGGGGCCTGGAGGTGGCTGCCCCTGCACTGCTGGGGGGTGGGGGTAATAGGGGACATGAGTGGGGGCCTGGTGGAGGCTGCCCCTGGTGGCTGGGGGGTGGGGGTGATGGGAGACATGAGTGGGGGCCTGGTGGAGGCTGCCCCTGGTGGCTGGGCGTGGGGGTGATGGGAGACATGAGTTGGACATGAGTGGGGGCCTGGTGGAGGCTGCCCCTGCACTGCTGGGGGGTCGGGGTGATGGGAGACATGAGTGGGGACCTGGTGGAGGCTGCCCCTGGTGGCTGGGGGGTGGGGGTGATGGGAGACATGAGTGGGGGCCTGGTGGAGGCTGCCCCTGCACTGCTGTGGGGTGGGGGTGCAGGGAGACATGAGTGGGGGCCTGGTGGAGGCTGCCCCTGCACTGCTGGGGGGTGGGGGTGCAGGGAGACATGGGTGGGGGCCTGGTGGAGGCTGCCCCTGGTGGCTGGGGGGTGGGGGTGGTGGGAGACATGAGTGGGGGCCTGGTGGAGGCTGCCCCTGCACTGATGGGTGGTGGGGGTGGTTATAGACATGGGTGGGGGCCTGGTGGAGGCTGCCCCTGCACTGCTGGGGGGCGGGGGTGATGGGAGACATGAGTGGGGGCCTGGTGGAGGCTGCCCCTGCACTGCTGGGGGGTGGGGGTGATGGGAGACATGAGTTGGACATGAGTGGGGGCCTGGTGGAGGCTGCCCCTGCACTGCTGGGGGGTGGGGGTGGTGGTAGACATGCGTGGGGGCCTGGTGGAGGCTGCCCCTGCACTGCTGGGGGGTGGGGGTGCAGGGAGACATGAGTGGGGGCCTGGTGGAGGCTGCCCCTGCACTGCTGGGGGGTGGGGGTGGTGGTAGACATGGGTGGGGGCCTGGTGGAGGCTGCCCCTGCACTGCTGGGGGGCGGGGGTGCAGGGAGACATGAGTGGGGGCCTGGTGGAGGCTGCCCCTGGTGGCTGGGGGGGTGGGGGTGGTGGGAGACATGAGTCGGGGCCTGGTGGAGGCTGCCCCTGCACTGCTGGGGGGTGGGGGTGCAGGGAGACATGAGTGGGGGCCTGGTGGAGGCTGCCCCTGGTGGCTGGGGGGTGGGGGTGGTGGGAGACATGAGTGGGGGCCTGGTGGAGGCTGCCCCTGCACTGCTGGGGGGTGGCGGTGGTGGTAGACATGGGTGGGGGCCTGGTGGAGGCTGCCCCTGCACTGCTGGGGGGTGGGGGTGATGGGAGACATAAGTGGGGGCCTGGTGGAGGCTGCCCCTGCACTGCTGGGGGGTGGGGGTGGTGGTAGACATGGGTGGGGGCCTGGTGGAGGCTGCCCCTGCACTGCTGGGGGATGGGGGTGATGGGAGACATGAGTTGGGCATGAGTGGGGGCCTGGTGGAGGCTGCCCCTGCACTGCTGGGGGGTGGGGGTGATGGGAGACATGAGTGGGGGCCTGGTGGAGGCTGCCCCTGCACTGCTGGGGGGTGGGGGTGGTGGTAGACATGGGAGGGGGCCTGGTGGAGGCTGCCCCTGCACTGCTGGGGGGTGGGGGTGATGGGAGACATGAGTCGGACATGAGTGGGGGCCTGGTGGAGGCTGCCCCTGCACTGCTGAGGGGTGGGGGTGATGGGAGACATGAGTGGGGACCTGGTGGAGGCTGCCCCTGGTGGCTGGGGGGTGGGGGTGATAGGGGACATGAGTGGGGGCCTGGTGGAGGCTGCCCCTGCACTGCTGGGGGGTGGGGGTGGTGGTAGACATGGGTGGGGGCCTGGTGGAGGCTGCCCCTGCACTGCTGGGGGGTGGGGGTGATGGGAGACATGAGTTGGGCATGAGTGGGGGCCTGGTGGAGGCTGCCCCTGGTGGCTGGAGGGTGGGGGTGATGGGAGACATGAGTGGGGGCCTGGTGGAGGCTGCCCCTGCACTGCTGGGGGTGGGGGTGATGGGAGACATGAGTTGGACATGAGTGGGTGCCTGGTGGAGGCTGCCCCTGCACTGCTGGGGGGTGGGGGTGATGGGAGACATGAGTGGGGACCTGGTGGAGGCTGCCCTTGGTGGCTGGGAGGTGGGGGTGCAGGTGGACATGAGTGGGGGCCTGGTGGAGGCTGCCTCTGCACTGCCGGGGGGTGGGGGTGGTGGTAGACATGAGTGGGGGCCTGGTGGAGGCTGCCCCTGGTCGCTGGGGGATGGGGGTGATGGGAGACATGAGTGGGGGCCTGGTGGAGGCTCCCCCTGCACTGCTGGGGGTGGGGGTGATGGGAGACATGAGTTGGACATGAGTGGGGGCCTGGTGGAGGCTGCCCCTGCACTGCTGGGAGGGTGGGGATGATGGGAGAAATGAGTCGGGACCTGGTGGAGGCTGCCCCTGGTGGCTGGGGGGTGGGGGTGGTGGGAGACATGAGTGGGGGCCTGGTGGAGGCTGCCCCTGCACTGCTGGGGGGTGGGGGTGATGGGAGACATGTGTGGGGGCCTGGTGGAGGCTGCCCCTGCACTGCTGGGGGGTGGGGGTGCAGGGAGACATGAGTGGGGGCCTGCTGGAGGCTGCCCCTGGTGGCTGGGGGGTGGGGGTGGTGGGAGACATGAGTGGGGGCCTGGTGGAGGCTGCCCCTGCACTGCTGGGGGTTGGGGGCGGTGGTAGACATGGGTGGGGGCCTGGTGGAGGCTGCCCCTGCCCTGCGGGGGGTGGGGGTGATGGGAGACATGAGTGGGGGCCTGGTGGAGGCTGCCCCTGCACTGCTGGGGGGTGGGGGTGGTGGTAGACATGGGTGGGGGCCTGGTGGAGGCTGCCCCTGCACTGCCAGGGGGTGGGGGTGGTGGTAGACATGGGTGGGGGCCTGGTGGAGGCTGCCCCTGCACTGCTGGGGGGTGGGGGTGATGGGAGACATGAGTTGGACATGAGTGGGGGCCTGGTGGAGGCTGCCCCTGCACTGCTGGGGGGTGGGGGTGGTGGTAGACATGAGTGGGGGCCTGGTGGAGGCTGCCCCTGCACTCCTGGGGGGTGGGGGTGCAGGGAGACATGAGTGGGGGCCTGGTGGAGGCTGCCCCTGCACTGCTGGGGGGTGGGGTGGTGGTAGACATGGGTGGGAGCCTGGTGGAGGCTGCCCCTGCACTGCTGGGGGGTGGGGGTGCAGGGAAACATGAGTGGGGGCCTGTTGGATGCTGCCCCTGGTGGCTGGGGGGTGGGGGTGGTGGGAGACATGAGTGGGGGCCTGGTGGAGGCTGCCCCTGCACTGCTGGGGGTTGGGGGTGGTGGTAGACATGGGTGGGGGCCTGGTGGAGGCTGCCCCTGCACTGCTGGGGGGTGGGGGTGATGGGAGACACGAGTGGGGGCCTGGTGAAGGCTGCCCCTGCACTGCTGGGGGGTGGGGATGGTGGTAGACATGGGTGGGGGCCTGGTGGAGGCTGACCCTGCACTGCTGGGGAGTGGGGGTGATGGGAGACATGAGTTGGACATGAGTGGGGGCCTGGTGGAGGCTGCCCCTGGTGGCTGGGGGGTGGGGGTGATGGGAGACATGAGTTGGACATGAGTGGGGGCCTGGAGGAGGCTGCCCCTGCACTGCTGGGGGGTGGGGGTAATAGGGGACATGAGTGGGGGCCTGGTGGAGGCTGCCCCTGGTGGCTGGGGGGTGGGGGTGATGGGAGACATGAGTGGGGGCCTGGTGGAGGCTGCCCCTGGTGGCTGGGCGTGGGGGTGATGGGAGACATGAGTTGGACATGAGTGGGGGCCTGGTGGAGGCTGCCCCTGCACTGCTGGGGGGTCGGGGTGATGGGAGACATGAGTGGGGACCTGGTGGAGGCTGCCCCTGGTGGCTGGGGGGTGGGGGTGATGGGAAACATGAGTGGGGGCCTGGTGGAGGCTGCCCCTGCACTGCTGTGGGGTGGGGGTGCAGGGAGACATGAGTGGGGGCCTGGTGGAGGCTGCCCCTGCACTGCTGGGGGGTGGGGGTGCAGGGAGACATGGGTGGGGGCCTGGTGGAGGCTGCCCCTGGTGGCTGGGGGGTGGGGGTGGTGGGAGACATGAGTGGGGGCCTGGAGGAGGCTGCCCCTGCACTGCTGGGGGTGGGGGTGATGGGAGACATGAGTTGGACATGAGTGGGGGCCTGGTGGAGGCTGCCCCTGCACTGCTGGGAGGGTGGGGATGATGGGAGAAATGAGTCGGGACCTGGTGGAGGCTGCCCCTGGTGGCTGGGGGGTGGGGGTGGTGGGAGACATGAGTGGGGGCCTGGTGGAGGCTGCCCCTGCACTGCTGGGGGGTGGGGGTGATGGGAGACATGTGTGGGGGCCTGGTGGAGGCTGCCCCTGCACTGCTGGGGGGTGGGGGTGCAGGGAGACATGAGTGGGGGCCTGCTGGAGGCTGCCCCTGGTGGCTGGGGGGTGGGGGTGGTGGGAGACATGAGTGGGGGCCTGGTGGAGGCTGCCCCTGCACTGCTGGGGGTTGGGGGCGGTGGTAGACATGGGTGGGGGCCTGGTGGAGGCTGCCCCTGCCCTGCGGGGGGTGGGGGTGATGGGAGACATGAGTGGGGGCCTGGTGGAGGCTGCCCCTGCACTGCTGGGGGGTGGGGGTGGTGATAGACATGGGTGGGGGCCTGGTGGAGGCTGCCCCTGCACTGCCAGGGGGTGGGGGTGGTGGTAGACATGGGTGGGGGCCTGGTGGAGGCTGCCCCTGTACTGCTGGGGGGTGGGGGTGATGGGAGACATGAGTTGGACATGAGTGGGGGCCTGGTGGAGGCTGCCCCTGCACTGCTGGGGGTGGGGGTGGTGGTAGACATGAGTGGGGGCCTGGTGGAGGCTGCCCCTGCACTGCTGGGGGGTGGGGGTGCAGGGAGACATGAGTGGGGGCCTGGTGGAGGCTGCCCCTGCACTGCTGGGGGGTGGGGTGGTGGTAGACATGGGTGGGAGCCTGGTGGAGGCTGCCCCTGCACTGCTGGGGGGTGGGGGTGCAGGGAAACATGAGTGGGGGCCTGTTGGATGCTGCCCCTGGTGGCTGGGGGGTGGGGGTGGTGGGAGACATGAGTGGGGGCCTGGTGGAGGCTGCCCCTGCACTGCTGGGGGGTGGGGGTGGTGGTAGACATGGGTGGGGGCCTGGTGGAGGCTGCCCCTGCACTGCTGGGGGGTGAGGGTGATGGGAGACACGAGTGGGGGCCTGGTGAAGGCTGCCCCTGCACTGCTGGGGGGTGGGGATGGTGGTAGACATGGGTGGGGGCCTGGTGGAGGCTGACCCTGCACTGCTGGGGAGTGGGGGTGATGGGAGACATGAGTTGGACATGAGTGGGGGCCTGGTGGAGGCTGCCCCTGGTGGCTGGGGGGTGGGGGTGATGGGAGACATGAGTTGGACATGAGTGGGGGCCTGGAGGAGGCTGCCCCTGCACTGCTGGGGGGTGGGGGTAATAGGGGACATGAGTGGGGGCCTGGTGGAGACTGCCCCTGGTGGCTGGGTGGTGGGGGTGATGGGAGACATGAGTGGGGGCCTGGTGGAGGCTGCCCCTGGTGGCTGGGCGTGGGGGTGATGGGAGACATGAGTTGGACATGAGTGGGGGCCTGGTGGAGGCTGCCCCTGCACTGCTGGGGGGTCGGGGTGATGGGAGACATGAGTGGGGACCTGGTGGAGGCTGCCCCTGGTGGCTGGGGGGTGGGGGTGATGGGAGACATGAGTGGGGGCCTGGTGGAGGCTGCCCCTGCACTGCTGTGGGGTGGGGGTGCAGGGAGACATGAGTGGGGGCCTGGTGGAGGCTGCCCCTGCACTGCTGGGGGTGGGGGTGCAGGGAGACATGGGTGGGGGCCTGGTGGAGGCTGCCCCTGGTGGCTGGGGGGTGGGGGTGGTGGGAGACATGAGTGGGGGCCTGGAGGAGGCTGCCCCTGCACTGCTGGGGGGTGGGGGTAATAGGGGACATGAGTGGGGGCCTGGTGGAGGCTGCCCCTGGTGGCTGGGGGGTGGGGGTGATGGGAGACATGAGTGGGGGCCTGGTGGAGGCTGCCCCTGGTGGCTGGGCGTGGGGGTGATGGGAGACATGAGTTGGACATGAGTGGGGGCCTGGTGGAGGCTGCCCCTGCACTGCTGGGGGGTCGGGGTGATGGGAGACATGAGTGGGGACCTGGTGGAGGCTGCCCCTGGTGGCTGGGGGGTGGGGGTGATGGGAGACATGAGTGGGGGCCTGGTGGAGGCTGCCCCTGCACTGCTGTGGGGTGGGGGTGCAGGGAGACATGAGTGGGGGCCTGGTGGAGGCTGCCCCTGCACTGCTGGGGGGTGGGGGTGCAGGGAGACATGGGTGGGGGCCTGGTGGAGGCTGCCCCTGGTGGCTGGGGGGTGGGGGTGGTGGGAGACATGAGTGGGGGCCTGGTGGAGGCTGCCCCTGCACTGATGGGTGGTGGGGGTGGTGGTAGACATGGGTGGGGGCCTGGTGGAGGCTGCCCCTGCACTGCTGGGGGGCAGGGGTGATGGGAGACATGAGTGGGGGCCTGGTGGAGGCTGCCCCTGCACTGCTGGGGGGTGGGGGTGATGGGAGACATGAGTTGGACATGAGTGGGGGCCTGGTGGAGGCTGCCCCTGCACTGCTGGGGGGTGGGGGTGGTGGTAGACATGCGTGGGGGCCTGGTGGAGGCTGCCCCTGCACTGCTGGGGGGTGGGGGTGCAGGGAGACATGAGTGGGGGCCTGGTGGAGGCTGCCCCTGCACTGCTGGGGGGTGGGGGTGGTGGTAGACATGGGTGGGGGCCTGGTGGAGGCTGCCCCTGCACTGCTGGGGGGCGGGGGTGCAGGGAGACATGAGTGGGGGCCTGGTGGAGGCTGCCCCTGGTGGGTGGGGGGGTGGGGGTGGTGGGAGACATGAGTCGGGGCCTGGTGGAGGCTGCCCCTGCACTGCTGGGGGGTGGGGGTGCAGGGAGACATGAGTGGGGGCCTGGTGGAGGCTGCCCCTGGTGGCTGGGGGGTGGGGGTGGTGGGAGACATGAGTGGGGGCTTGGTGGAGGCTGCCCCTGCACTGCTGGGGGGTGGGGGTGGTGGTAGACATGGGTGGGGGCCTGGTGGAGGCTGCCCCTGCACTGCTGGGGGGTGGGGGTGATGGGAGACATGAGTGGGGGCCTGGTGGAGTCTGCCCCTGCACTGCTGGGGGGTGGGGGTGGTGGTAGACATGGGTGGGGGCCTGGTGGAGGCTGCCCCTGCACTGCTGGGGGATGGGGTGATGGGAGACATGAGTTGGGCATGAGTGGGGGCCTGGTGGAGGCTGCCCCTGCACTGCTGGGGGGTGGGGGTGATGGGAGACATGAGTGGGGGCCTGGTGGAGGCTGCCCCTGCACTGCTGGGGGGTGGGGGTGGTGGTAGACATGGGAGGGGGCCTGGTGGAGGCTGCCCCTGCACTGCTGGGGGGTGGGGGTGATGGGAGACATGAGTCGGACATGAGTGGGGGCCTGGTGGAGGCTGCCCCTGCACTGCTGAGGGGTGGGGGTGATGGGAGACATGAGTGGGGACCTGGTGGAGGCTGCCCCTGGTGGCTGGGGGGTGGGGGTGATAGGGGACATGAGTGGGGGCCTGGTGGAGGCTGCCCTTGCACTGCTGGGGGGTGCGGGTGCAGGGAGACATGAGTGGGGGCCTGGTGGAGGCTGCCCCTGGTGGCTGGGGGGTGGGGGTGGTGCGAGACATGTGTGGGGGCCTGGTGGAGGCTGCCCCTGGTGGCTGGGGGGTGGGGGTGGTGGGAGACATGGGTGGGGGCCTGGTGGATGCTGCCCCTGCACTGCTGGGGTTTGGGGGTGCAGGGAGACATGAGTGGGGGCCTGGTGGAGGCTGCCCCTGGTGGCTGGAGGGTGGGGGTGCAGGGAGACATGAGTGGGGGCCTGGTGGAGGCTGCCCCTGCACTGCTGGGGGGTGGGGGTGGTGGTAGACATGGGTGGGGGCCTGGTGGAGGCTGCCCCTGCACTGCTGGGGGTGGGGGTGCAGGGAGACATGAGTTGGACATGGGTGGGGGCCTGGTGGAGGCTGCCCCTGCACTGCTGGGGGTGGGGGTAATAGGGGACATGAGTTGGACATGAGTGGGGGCCTGGTGGAGGCTGCCCCTGGTGGCTGGGGGGTGGGGGTGATGGGAGACATGAGTGGGGGCCTGGTGGAGGCTGCCCCTGGTGGCTGGGGGGTGGGGGTTATGGGAGACATGAGCGGGGGCCTGGTGGAGGCTGCCCCTGCACTGCTGGGGGTGGGGGTGATGGGAAACATGAGTTGGACATGAGTGGGGGCCTGGTGGAGGCTGCCCCTGCACTGCTGTGAGGTGGGGGTGATGGGAGACATGAGTGGGGACCTGGTGGAGGCTGCCCCTGGTGGCTGGGGGATGGGGGTGGTGGGAGACATGAGTTGGACATGAGTGGGGGCCTGGTGGAGGCTGCCCCTGCACTGCTGGGGGGTGGGGGTAATAGGGGACATGAGTGGGGGCCTGGTGGAGCTGCCCCTGGTGACTGGGGGGTGGGGGTGATGGGAGACATGAGTTGGACATGAGTGGGGGCCTGGTGGAGGCTGCCCCTGCACTGCTGGGGGGTGGGGGTGCAGGGAGACATGAGTGGGGGCCTGGTGGAGGCTTCCCCTGATGGCTGGAGGGTGGGGGTGATGAGAGATATGAGTGGGGGCCTGGTGGAGGCTGCCCCTGCACTGCTGGGGGGTGGGGGTGCAGGGAGACATGAGTGGGGGCCTGGTGGAGGCTGCCCCTGCACTGCTGGGGGGTGGGGGTGGTGGTAGACATGGGTGGGGGCCTGGTGGAGGCTGCCCCTGCACTGCTGGGGGGTGGGGTGATGGGAGACATGAGTGGGGGCCTTGTGGAGGCTGCCCCTGCACTGCTGGGGGGCGGGGGTGCAGGGAGACATGAGTGGGTGCCTGGTGGAGGCTGCCCCTGCACTGCTGGGGGGTGGGGGTGCAGGGAGACATGAGTGGGGGCCTGGTGGAGGCTGCCCCTGGTGGCTGGGTGTGGTGGTAGACATGGGTGGGGGCCTGGTGGAGGCTGCCCCTGCACTGCTGGGGAGTGGGGGTGCAGGGGGACATGAGTGGGGGCCTGGTGGAGGCTGCCCCTGCACTGCTGGGGGGTCGGGGTGATGGGAGACGTGGGTGGGGGCCTGGTGGAGGCTGCCCCTGGTGGATGGGGGGTGGGGGTGGTGGTAGACATGGGTGGGGGCCTGGTGGAGGGTGCCCCTGGTGGCTGGGGGGTGGTGGTGCAGGGAGACATGTGTTGGTGATCAGTAGTGCAAGGTGACATGTGGGTTGGCTGGGGGGCATGGCCATGGTGGATGGGTTGCCTGTGGGACATGAGCAGGGGTGCAGGGTAGTCCCCTGTGGTGTGGGCTGCCTGCAGGGGCCGTGGAGGGTGTAGAGGGAACACCTGGGAGGACCCACACGGCCAAATCACGTGTAGCATTCCCCGACACCACCTAAATACACGTACCCTGCTGAAATCGCGTGTGAATCTTCCCGCGCACCTCGGAATACACGTACCCAGGCCAATCGCGTGTGGAACTTCCCGCGCATCCCGAAGTACACGTACCCAGGCCAATCGCGTGTGGAACTTCCCGCGCACCCCGAAACACACATACCCAGGCCAATCGCGTGTGGAACTTCCCGCGCACCCCGAAACACACGTACCCAGGCTAATCGCGTGTGGAACTTCCCGCGCACCCCATAGTACACGTACCCAGGCCAATCGCGTGTGGAACTTCCTGTGCATCCCGAAGTACACGTACCCAGGCCAATCGCGTGTGGAACTTCCCGCGCACCCCGTAGTACACGTACCCAGGCTAATCGCGTGTGGGACTTCCCGCGCACCCCGAAGTACACATACCCAGGCCAATCGCGTGTGGAACTTCCCACGCACCCCGAAGTACATGTACCCAGGCCAATCGCGTGTGGAACTTCCCGCCCACCCCGAGACACACGTACCCAGGCCAATCGCGTGTGGAAAATCCCGCGCACCCCGAAACACACGTATCCAGGCTAATCGCGTGTTGAACTTCCCGCACACCCCGTAGTACACGTACCCAGGCTAATCGCGTGTGGGACTTCCCGCGTACCTCGAAGTACACGTACCCAGGCCAATCGCGTGTGGAACTTCCCACGCACCCCTTGGTACACGTACCCAGGCTAATCGCGTGTGGGACTTCCCGCGCACCCCAAAGTACACGTACCCAGGCCAATCGCGTGTGGAACTTCCCGCGCATCCCGAAGTACACGTACCCAGGCCAATCACGTGTGGAACTTCCCACGCACCCCGAAGTACACGTACCCAGGCCAATCGCGTGTGGAACTTCCCACGCACCCCGAAACACACGTACCCAGGCCAATCGCGTGTGGGACTTCCCACGCACCCAGGTACACATGCACACGCTATTTTTCACACAGCGGGTGTCCGTGTTTGTCGGTACCCCTTTGCACCTCATTTGTCCTAGAGGGCCACTGTATGGACCATTCATCATGGCTGTATATGGGTGCTTTTTGTTATCGCACATTTTGGCGCACATTTTTTTCAGGCGCAGGGACGCTACCGCCTGCTTTCTTGTGGCGTACTTCTTTGGCCCTGTGCGCGTCTTTGACCGTGCGCTGGTTTGCCCTATTCGATTCCATGAATACGGGTTGTAGGCAAGCGTGTGGGCGTTCCGCGCACTTGCCCCCTGTACTTCCCCCGTGACGCCCATATTTTCACGCGTTGTTCCCTGTTCCGAGTGTTACGCCCCATGTTCCGCCTACTTTTGTGATGTGCGCCGCGCTATGTGCGATTTCGCAGTGGCCGTGGCGCACGCTGTTGGATGACCTGTGCGCCGGCGTGCGCGGCGCACATTTTCAGCGCACATCCAATGTTTTTCTCGCGCACGGACTTCCATGAATCGATGTGCGCTGGTTTTCCTGCGATTTTCGCACTTGCACTGCGATTTTCGCACTTGCACTGCGAATCGCACGTTTTGGCACCTCTGCGCGGGAATTTTCGGCGCACATTAATTCCATGAATCGACCCCTATGTTTCCATGATAATAGAAAGATATATACATATATATATATATATATTATAGGGCGGCAGTCACCACCCTATAGTTAAGGTGAGTCAGAATCCCATTGGAACTCCTCAAATTTTATTGTTAATACCTTTTGATTGGAGATACGTTTCGGCCGAAATGTTGGAAGTGATTAAAAACCCATGTTCCCTGCCCCCTCACAGACTGCAAAGGTTCGTAAAGATTCGTAAAAAAAAAAGTTATTAAGCGTCAACATATTTACTTTCTCCAAAAGTGCGGCTTATTTCCCATTCATTTTCCCACAGACAAACATGGTACATTTTTGCCAAAGCGCACACCCCAAGCTGCTAGACGGATTTTAACCAGGTCCAAACAAACTTGGGCACGAAGCGTTGACTCGCGATCCATGCATGGTTTGGAGTTATTTCCTACAGTAGTTTTGGAACTATTTGACACAGAAGCGGGTGCCCCCTTCTCAAAAAAAGAGATATTTAGCAGATTTACTTGAAACCGTGTGTTTTTAGAAACAAAACAACCACTTGTTCTTCTCTCTACGCAAGCAATATACATGGCTATAGCTGAGGATATGGGAAAATGAAACGCAGGATAAAAGCAGTTTGTAGGTCAAAAAATAAGCAAATGCCCTCAGGCAAGAGGAGGGGTGAAATTTGAGAGTTGGAGGGGAGCTAGGGACCAGGTTTGCAACACAAAGCTATCTGTAACCTCGGCTATAGCCGTGAATACATCTGAAAGCAAACTGTGTCACAGAAACAGTGTGTATTGTGGGGGGAAAGGGAGAGGGCAGGGGAGGTGAGGAGGCCACCTGGGGAGTTGGGGAGCTGGCACAGATGAGGGGAGCACTTGGTGAGGGCCTTGGGGGGTAGGATAGGATTTATTTTTTTTGTTTGCTTTGCCGATACTCACAGCTATATCCGAGGCTATTAAGGACTACAGATATCTGCGGGTAGGAGTAGTTCTGTGTCCCCCCAGCTATACATTTTGGGGTGTCAGTGTTTTTTCTTTTTTTAAACATTTATTTTTTATAGGTATAGTGACGTCGGGGTGAAAAATCACTGGCCATGAGCTGGTAAGTATTTATGAGTCTTTTTTATTTTGGGTGTGTGTTTTTAGAGTGTGTATATGTGAGACATAGAGAAAAAGAGAAGAAAATAGTTTGACAAAATTCATATAAAAAGGAGGAATCATACTAGTTATAGATGCCCTATAGAATGTATTTTTTTTAGAATGTATTTTAGGTTGTGTACTCTCACTCGTGGTATTATATTGTGTGGCTGTGTAATGTTTGCCTATCGAGTTTACTGTTATGTATTATTATCTGCTTCCTTTATCTATAGCTACTTTACATAAGTACATAAGTACATGAGTAGTGTTGTACTGTATTGATCTTTTAAGTTGTACTGTATAGAACCTGAAGTGAGCCCACTTTTTATCCAATTCATGTAACAGCGGTTATGATACAAGTCAATGAACTGTAAACGCAGGTATAATAAAACAAATTTTTATTTTTTATTTCATTGTTTTTGTGTATTTATATGTCATTAGTAGTCCTTAAAAGGACTGTGTTGGGGTAACACTGTATGTAGTAATTTAGCATATCTTGAGTACTATTTTGATATTTTGAAGGGATTCTGCATTTCCTTCATCAGTTAGGCATACCCCATCATGTCTATAGAAATTGGCCATGTAAAACTGTATGTTGTTGTTCGAAATCCGTAATTGGATGTGGTCTGCCATGAATGCTGAAACTGCTTTATTATTATTATTTACCATTAAATCTAGAGGTCCATCTCCATTTTTGCCTCAGAGTCAGATTGGAAAAGATAAATATGAAGTGAGGAAATAGTTCAATTCGTTTTTCCAAGTCTTGTTTCATCATTAAAGTAAGGGACACACCTCGTACATTCCCAAAATCATTGCCTCCACAGTGAATTAGTATGACATCTGGCTGCCCTGTACTTCTCAGACTTAACAATTTTGGAAAAAAACGTGGAACCAACGCATTCCCTGCAATCCAAACAATGTAATTGTAAAAACCAGACGTTTAGGTCACTATCTTGCTCGTCTTGATAAAAGTAAATATAAGAGTCACTTTCATCATATACGGAGGCTGGCTTCACATCATACTAAAATGAGATACCTTCTATTTAAACTGTACGAGTGCAAAACACCAAGTATGTCTCTTGCAGTTAAATGAAATACCTTTGACTGGCACTGTAGAAAGTTGTGTTTCTACAATGCAAATGATAAATATGATGCATTGAAAAGAATATGGGCGTCATTACGAGTATGGAGGTAGCCATGCCGCTAAAAGCGGAATGGCTATCTCTGTACCGGGTTCCAGGTGCGGGTCCCGCAAAAGGGGGCTTACCAGGCCATTCTGACCTTGGAGGGCCCGGTAAATCCCTTTTGTGGGACCCAGACCCGGTACATCCCCATTTCCATTGAGCCCCTATGGGGCTCAATGGGAATGGGGAGGATGCTAACATCGGGCCCGTTAATGACGGGCCCGTTGTTAGCATCCTACACTCCTTGCGGGACCCGCCAAGGACGCCTGGTCTGACCAGGTGTTCCTCAGCGGGTCCTGCAGCAGTCCTCATAATAGGGCAGCCTGTAATGAACGGTGCCGGTCCCGTACCAGCACCGTTCATTACGGGACCGCCAGGGTCCAAATGATGCCCTATGTTTATGTAGATGAAACACTTACAGGAAGTGGAAATGATGATCCTATGCTTTCAAAGGATCAGATTTTTCAAAAGTATAAAAGAAGTATTGCAATGTTTGAATTGTCTTCTAGTGAACGACCTGACATTGTTTGTGTATCTTGTCGACGCACTATTTATAAGTCTCAAGTGAAACTATTGTATATTGAAGATAAAATTAAACATAGTGTCAAAGTTGTTTGGAAAGATCGTTATCTGTATTTGTAGAAGAACGATTTGACACAGAGAGGCACTATATATTTGTAGACACTGGGCCTCATTACACGGATGGCGGAGAACCATGGCGCTATTAGCGCCATGGTTCATGCCGGTAAAATACCGGCACCGCCTTGGCGGAAAGGGGAATTACCGCCCCATTCCAAGGTTGGCGGGGCGGTAATTCCCCCTTCCACCATTGCCCTTCCCCATTCCCATTTTTGCCCAATAGGGCTCAATGGGAATGGGGAAGGCGCTAATTACAGTACCGCAAATTGCGGTACCGTAATTAGCTCCCTGGGTCCCTTTGCGGGTTGGTTTTTAACGCCTGCAAAAAGCAGGCGTTAAATCCCCCAACCCGCAAAGGGACCTCGTAGTAAGGCGGTAAGGATTTACCGGTACCGGTATTTTACCGGTACCAGTAAATCCTTACCGCCATCCGTGTAATGAGGCCCACTGTGTTGGGTTTTATAATCAAATAAGTACTCCTCCAAGAAGTGTTTTGAATAACATGGTAGTGCCTGATATCCCTTCTGTGCTTCAAAGATTGAACATGTTTGAAGTGATTGCATTGAAAACTGTTCATACTTTCCAAGTTATCGTTACATCGCAAAGATGTCAAATCTGCCTAAGAAAACATCTGTGCAAGGTGTGAGAGGCAAAGCTCTGTATTTACCTCTCAATTTGGAAGAAAATGTGAATACTCTAGGAGTGACGCATGACATTGGAGACACTGTGTTTGTTTTAGTAAATGGTGTTGCCACTAAAGATAAGAGCATTTGGCAACAGATTATAGATAATGGAAAAGTGAAAAATGCATGGGCGTTTCTATTGGAGCACAAGGATTTATACAAAGGAAGTCTGACTGTACCAAACTTGTCTATGTTTGATGTTGAGTCAACAAACGAAAGCAGTGAAGCTAAGTTTCAGCGTCTATCTGTTGCAGAAGGGAATAGTTTGTATGAACATTACACTATTCATCATTTACACTCACGTCAAGTGCAACAATTTAGAATTGTATCAAATGAAAGCAACGAAACGTGCACCAATCAGTATCTGGGAAAATACATTAGAAGCCTGTTGTTTCCCAATGCTTTCCAGCTGGTACAGTAGGGAGATTGAATGATCGGAAGGAGCGAATCTCTGCTTCAGAATATCGTTGTACAAAAATGTATCCACACAAATGTTGAATATATTTTTCACTTATTGTATGAAAGTGAACTTTCAACATTATGTCATGTTGTTGCTCATACACTTCAGACCAGAACTAGATTTCAAAATCTTTCTGTATGTGAGATGCTGCAACAGGTAAAAGAATAGTGGTATAGGAGACACTCCGAGGTTAGATGCATGATCAGAAACGTGGACTCTCCAACTTGGTTTGTGACTTTAAGTTGCACTCAGTAGGGTTGGGATGATCTTGCAGAGTGGATTTGTGAAACTAATCCACAGAAAGAAAACAGAGAACACAGCACCAGGAGAAATGTATTCCATGGACCCAGTAAGTGTATCGCAGTTCTTTCATTACAGATATTTAGCCATGTTACACTGCATAGCTAATAAAGAAAATGGTCCATTAGGAACCGTGGAACATTTATTTTGGAGGAAAGTATACCAGGCACATGGGGCTTCAAATATGTATATGATGTTGTGGATTAAAGATGCTCCTCAGATTGGTAAGGAGAGTGATGGCTGTGTGATGGAGTTCATTGAAAAACATGTTACTTGTTCCATTCCAGGTCAGCACGTGAATGCTGATTGACGGAACAAGGTGGAAAGGTTTCAAAAACACTCCTGTGGAAAGTGCTGTCAGAGAAAATACAAAAGTAAAGACAAGTACTACACTAAGTTCAGATTTGGTTTTCCAAGGCCTGTGATACCAGTTGGTTAAGTCAACAGTTTAATGACATCTGTTCGACACCATGTTACAGGTAAGTCACCAAGAAACACAGATCAATTAAAAAGAAGGAATGCCAATTGATTAATGATTACAATCATTTAATTGTTCAGCTATGGAATGCAAATACTGATGTACAGTTTATTGGTGATGATACAACAGCTGTTGCTCGTTATGTTACAGCACACGTGACAAAAGCTGAAAAGAGCAATGCCGCTGAATTATGGGCAGATTTATCAGCAGATAAAAATCTTGGTCAAAAACATTTAAGCTTTTAAGCTTTGGTCTGAAGATGCTTTCACATAGTGAGTGTATTAGCTACAAAGCTGCAGATAAGCTAACTAGTTTGCCTCTGTTTGGATGTAGGATTAATGTACTTTAGTTAAGTCTTGGACCAGCTTTTACTAGAAACTGGGTACTGTAGCCTTTGAGTGAAATTGAGCAGTTAGCTGAAGTAGTACCTGACAGTACAGAGATTTTTGAAAATCAACATGATTGATACATATTATCCAAATTGATCTGAAATGTTTGAGGATCTTTGTTTATATGAAGTAGTCCAATGATAGTCATATCGAAATATTGAAGCAAACAGTGACATAGAACGGTTTAAAGTACATGGATGTCATGGTTTTCTAGTGACATGTGAGAAGCCACGTCTCATTAACCACATGAAACCGTCTTGCCAAACTGCATACAAAAAGGAATTCTTTTATTTTTGTCTTGGTGTGCAGAAAGTGATTTGCTTGGAATTTTTGAAACATTTGAGGAATACATTTTTGGTATAAAGAAAAGCGTAATTACATATCTGGAGTTACTGGAGAAAGAACTACGCCAAGAAGAACTTTTGGCAGCTGAATTGGCAAAAGAGACTCCTGAGGGAAGCCAAGATTCTGCAGTAGGAAGTCAAAATGTGCTTGGTGAGCTAATTATTCAAACTGATGTTGAGCTTGCCATGGAGGAAGTAGAAAGCACAATGCAACAAAGTAAAGTTGCAGATGCAAATTGCGATGAATATGTCAGTAAATTTAGGGCCCTATTCATAGAATTAAATAGTGCTGAAAAACGGGCGCAAGCATGCAAAACGCGCACAAGCGCTCATATGTTGTTTCATGAAACACATAGCACGTGGCTTACCAGAGACTTGCGTTAAATCCGCGCAGGTCCAACACGTCACGGAGACATCAGGAACGCCTTGTGCAAGATGCACAGCGAAGGGCATACCGGCCAGTGCAGTGACCTAAAAAGAGGGCAGAATGCATGGAATGGGGAACAGCAAACGAAAATGTGGGCGTTACGTGCGAAGTACCACAGTAAAATACTTGTAACGCCCACATGTGCGCTAACAACATACATTCATGGAATTGAACAGGTCTCCCCTGCACGCGGAAAAAGACGCGCTAATCCGTAAACACGTCTGCCAAGGGAAAGCAGGTGTAAGCGTCACCGCGCATCAAAAACAATGCATAAAAAGAGCATGCAAACACAAACACGCGTATACAGCTATGATGAATGTCCCATTCTTCAGAGCAGTGATCGCGGGACACCGCAGGAGGAGGAGGATAGCCAGGGCACGCATTTGTCTACCCAGGACCAGCCTTTTTGGGATACCTGATGAACAGGTCAATGGCAGGTATAGGTTCCCACCCCATATAATATTAGACCTGGTCACGGAGTGGGAAGATGACCTCACATCACCCACTCTGGGCTCCCAAGCACTGAGCCCCTTGGAAAAGGTGCTCAACGTACCACATTTTCTGGCCACTGGGTCATTTCAGCAGACAACTGCCATTGTCAGGGGCATTTCACAGGCCACGCAGTCACGCTGCCTACACTAAGCATGACTGCACGCCCATTAGTCCGCAGGCACATATACATGCCCAGAACACCTGCAGAAAGGCAGGCCGTAGTCCAGGACTTTTACAGGGTGGTGCACTTCCCTAAAGTGCTTGATGCCAGCGTCCTTGCAATTGGTTAACCTGTGCTATTGTTTGTCTTGCAGGTCATGAAAGAATCCAGGAAGGATGGGCCTACCGGAACTAAAGCCGACGGACGATGTACTGGAGACAATGGCCTCTCAGGCAGACTGGTAAGTAGCTGTTCACGCTCTCCTTTCCAGAGAAGATACCGGAGGAAGACAATGGGTGTTGGATGACTTCGGTTGATGGAGGATGCCACTGGGCAGGTAAGGATGGCGATGGTTCTTGTCTTCTCTCGCCCATGCAGGCCAGGATGCTGAGCAGGACCCAGTGAACGTCACGCTGCAAGAGAAGAATAACGCGAAGCACGTGCCTCGAATTGGGTGTGGTTTAAATAGCCAGCAGGTATCCCAGGTGCCTTTGGGGCGAACCCTGCCCTGGATGCTAGACCGCTAGTTGTGGTTCCCCATTAGTCCTCAAGGGGGCAGCCATGCTTGTCTATTGCCCATTGAAACCCCGTCCTAGCGTGTGCCTCCGATGCCAACAGCGCCAGGACTGGCTCCAAGGAATCCGAGGGGGGCCAAATAGAGTCTTTAGGGACCCGTTGCCATACGGTGGGGATAAGGTTATGACAGCACTCCCCCTTAGGCCCATCTCAAGGTGGTTCTCCGGCCTGGCCCTGGTTTGGAGGGGAATTCTTGATGGAAACGCTGAAGCAAGCGTGGGGCATGGATGTGCTCGCTGGGCTCCCATGTCCTGTCCTGTGGTCCATACCCTTTCCAATCCACTAGGTAGTAGAGTTTAGTTCTCACATACTTGGAGTCCAGAATGTTCTTTACCTCGTATTCTGGTTCCTCCCAAACAATGACAGGCTCAGGTGGGTTAGTTATTCAGGTACCTGGCTTGACTAGTTTCAAGGGAGATACTGGGTATATTCACATGTGGACTGGTAGTGTCAGCCTTACAGCTGCTGGATTAATTATGGCTTCCACTGGGTATGGTCCTAGGAACTGTGGGCGAAACATTCACGTTCCTTTTATTGGTATATGTTTGGAAGCTAGCCACACCATATCCCCCACCTGGTAGACAGGGGCCTTGGTGCGAAGCTGGTCCGCACACCTTTTCTGGCGCGCCTTAGCTTGTTGCAAGTGTTCTTGAGCTCTTGTGAAAGCCTGAGCGATGGTTGTGTGCAGAGTCTTGACGGCCGGCATTTCCAGGGTTGTGGGGACGTCTAATTCAGAAGTGCGTGGGTGTCTTCCATACACTGTAAAAAACGGCGTTTGTCCAGTACTGATATGCAGAGTGTTATTATAGGCGTACTCGGCGATCCATAGAAGTTCTTTCCAATCCACTTCTGCCTGATGAAGCATGTAGCGCAGGTACTGCTCGAGAGTCTGATTCGTTCTCTCTGTTTGACTGTTGGTCTGCGGGTGGTAACTAGTGGACAGGCGGATGTCTATCTGGGCCAATGAGCAGCATTTCTTCCAGAAGTTGGATACAAATTGGGTTCCTCGGTCTGATATTAGGACTGAAGGGGATCCATGCAGGCGCACTACGTGTTCTAGGAAGGTTTTGGCGAGGCCGGATGCAGTCGGCAGACCCTTGAATGGGAAGAAATGAGCCATTTTAGAAAGTAGGTCCCCGATTACTAGGATGGTGTTGTATCCATGACATGGAGGAAGATCGGTAATAAAGTCTAACGATAACGTGTGCCATGGGGCTGGCAGAATGTCCAAAGGCTGTAGGAGCCCAGCTGGTCTTTGTTTGGAGGACTTATTTTGGGCACAGATACCACAAGAAAAAATGAACTCAAACACATCCTTACGCCATGTTGGCCACCAGCAGCTTCTTTTTACCTTAGCCAAGGTTTTGGCAATTCCCGGTGAGGGAGTCATGGTATTCGAAGATAACTTGTTCTTGCAGTTCCTTCACTAGCACGAACAGCCGGTTCCTGTAATACGGCAGTTGGTTCTTAATACAGTAGTGCTCCCCTCTGGAACCCCACTCTTGTAGTTGCTCCTGGGTTAAAACCTCCCAGATTTCGTATAAGAGTTCGTCCTGGGTCATGGTGGTTGTGATACCTAGAATTCTATTCTCTGGAATGCTGGCCACAGGATCCGGAGGTGTGTGTGCCATTTCATCGGTGCCCATGCGGGAGAGTTCGTCCGCCTTGCCATTTTTAACTCTGCGTCGATACGTAATTACAAAGTCATACTTCGCAAAGAAAAGGGCCCAGCGCAGCTGTCGCAACGTTTGAACCTTTGCCCCCTTTAGATCCTGGAGGTTTTGGTGGTCTGTTATCACGGTGATGGTGTGCCTGGCCCCCAGCAGGTAGTGTCGCCAGGCCTTGAAGGCAGCTTTAATTGCCAATAACTCTTTGTCCGTGATGGCCTAATTGAGTTCCGCTGGTGTGAATTTCCGCGACCAAAAGGCCACTGGATGCAGTTGGCTTGTTTGTGGGTCTCTTTGGGACAGAACCGCCCCCATTGCTTGACTGGACACATCTGTTTCTATGACGTAAGGGAGGTCTGGACGCGGGTGTCGCAAGATAGGAGCGGTGGTGAACCTCGTCTTGAGTTTCTGGAAGGCCTTCTCAGCTTCCTCAGTCCAATTAAATGCCTTGTTGCATTTCCTTAGCAATGAAGTAATCGGGTGCACTATTTGGGAGAATCCGGGAATAAACCGGCGGTAGAAATTTGCAAAACCCAACATACTCTGGACCCCTTTGATTGAATTTGGTGCTGGCCAATTGAGGACGGCGTCCACTTTGTGAGCGTCCATTCGCATGCCCTTGGGTGAGAGGACAAAACCCAGGAATTCCACCTCCGTAACATGGAACAAACACTTTTCCAGCTTGGCGTAAAGGTGATGTTCTCGGAGTTTGGTCAGAACCGCCCGTACATGCCTAATGTGTTCTCGCTCAGATGTTGAATACACCAGGATGTCATCGATGTATACAAGAGCGCAGACATCAATGAGTTCTCTAAGGACATTGTTCATGAAATACTGGAACGCAGCGGGGGCGTTGCATAGGCCGAATGGCATCACTTGATATTTAAACAGGCCATACTTGGTACGGAATGCCGTCTTCCACTCGTCCCCTTCTTTAATTCGCACGAGATGTTAGGCACCTCTCAGATCCAGCTTGGTATAAATCTGGGCTTCCTTGACCTGGTCCAATAACTCCGGGATCAAAGGCAGAGGATAGCGATTTTTGATGGTCACTTGGTTCAATGCACGATAATCAATACACGTTCTCAAATCACCTTCTTTTTTTCGGTACGAAGAATAACGGCGCCGCAGCCAATGACTTGGACAGGCGGATGAAACCATTGGCCAGGTACTGCTTCAGGTATGTCTTCAGGTGTTGGTTTTCAGGCTCAGTGAGTGCGTAAATGCGCCCACATGGAATCCGGGCTCCAGATAGCAGATCGATTTGGCAATCGTAGGGCCTGTGGGGTGGCAACGTATTTGCTTGCTCCTTTTGGAAACCTCTTGGAAGTCTTGGTAATGAATCGGCAGAGTAGCGACCCCTCCGAGGACATTGGCCATTCCCTCCCGAACAGGAGAGCTTGCGTGTTTTGCTTTCTGACCTTTTGGGTAACAGGTGTGCGTGCATCTGTGGGCAAAAACCAATTTGCGAGCTCGGCAGTTGATCCGTGGATTATGTGCGACCAGCCATGGCATCCCCAAGATCAGCCGAAACTGTGTCGCTTTAATCAGATTGAAGGTGATCATTTTTCGGTGTCCATCTTCGCACAGGAGGGTGAATTCAGTGTTGCATTCAGACACAGGGCCCTATGCAATCTCAGTGCCATCAACGGTGGTCACAGTCTCAGCGGTTGGCTTAGGGCAGAGAGCTAGCCCCATATTTGCTGCAAGGTCTTGATCTATGTAGTTTCCCACCGCTCCGCTGTCGATATAGGCTTCCAAAGAGTGCATGTTAGACGGCTGCTGATGGGTGATTAAGATCACAGGTAGCGCAAAATGGGAGGTCTGTAGCTGTATTTCGTCGCTTGACAATTGGACCCCTACAATTGCCGGGCTTGGTCATTTCCCGACTCGTCATCAGGGGTTTCCTTCTCTGTGGCTCCCACTGCCCTTCTGGGTGGCTTGACCGGACACTCCTTTAGGAAATGAACGGCTCCTCCACAATACAGGCACAACTGCAACTCCCTCCTTTTTTCTCGTTTGGCTCTGGTGAGAGGAGGCCTGACTCCTCCTATCTGCATGGGTTCACTGGTTCCGTCGGGCCCCCGCGGGGTTTGATCTTTGGATCGCAGAAATAAAGGGTGTGAATCCGACTTACTACGGTTGTTCTTTCTATCTTGCAAACAGCGATCCAACTGTACCACCAAACTGATGAACTCGGCACAGTCCCGGGGTGGGTCCACTACTTGGGCCAAAACATCTTTTAGCTCCCCTCGAAGACCCCGGTGAAACAAGGTAGTCCGTTTGTCATCTGGCCAATCTTCCTTAACCACCAGTCTATTGAAAGTGGCGATGTACACCAGCAGATCCTGGCTCTCTTGACGATGGGACAAGAGCTCATTATCTAAGGCCTGTCCATGATGGCATTGAGCGAAGAGTTTTTCCAGCTCCTGCTGAAACCCGTCGAAGTTCTGCAACAGAGGATCATTTTGACTGATAAACAGTACTGACCAATCTGCCGCACTCCCACTCAGGTAGGATAGCATGAAGGCCACACGTGATTGGTCGGTGGGGAACGCCCCAGGCCTGCACAGAAAATGGAGGCGACACTGGTTCATGAAAGTAGCATTTCGTCGGGGTTCTCCCGAGAATCGTTCCGGAGGAGCCAGAGGTACTGCACCAGGGAGATTAATCTGGACCGGATTGCTTGCTGGAGCTGGTGTAGACTGACCGATTCCTGGCAACGGGGCTTGTCCTGCTTGTGACTGAAGGAGCTGCCTCCTAAGGTCGTCTGTCCTTTCCTTGGCCAAAATTAGTTCTCGCCGCAAAGCGTTAGCTTCCTGCCGCGCAGAGTGGACCTCTGCGCGCAACTGCCCCAACAACTGGGCCAACTGGTCTGTTTCCGAAGATTCCATACTAGGCGCCCGGGTGGATTATTTAGTTTACGGCTTTGCATTCTGTAACGCTCACCTTGTATCCATGGGGACGTCCCTCGACTGGCCGGAACGCTCTCTGGGACACCGCACCTTCACTGAAGTTTGTGCTGTCAAGGATCAGTTCTAGAAGACAGGAGGTGAAGTTTAGCTGCTATTCCTTCCCTTGCAACCCACCTCCCCCTTGCGATTCCGCTGGTGATGTCTCTCACCTTGATTTCTATAAAGATGCGCTCTCCATCCTGCCGCACTGGGCGGGGGCGCGTTGTCAAGGGCACTGTTCCGCCGAGTTTCTTCACTGGCGTGGGCCGGAGTCCAGACCGACTGCGACTCCACTTCTCAGGTAAGTCTTTAAGATGAGAGTAATGCCTATAATGGTTAAGGCACCAAATAACCTTCTCCCCTTTTCTTGCCGATGTTGAAGGCTGAGAACAAATGCTGGAGCTGTGTTCGAGGAGGTAGGATGGATGCACTGGGCGGCGCTGTGAGTGTCCTTGCAATTGGTTAACCTGTGCTATTGTTTGTCTTGCAGGTCATGAAATAATCCAGGAAGGATGGGCCCACCAGAACCAAAGCCGACGGATGATGTACTGGAGACGATGGCCTCCCAGGCAGACTGGTAAGTAGCTTACTCGATGTCTTGTTCACGCTCTGCTTTCCAGAGAGGATGCCGGAGGAAGACAATGGGTGTTGGACGACTTCCGTTGATGGAGGATGCCGCTGGGCAGGTAAGGATAGCAATGGTTCTTGTCTTCTCTCGCCTGTGCAAGCCAGGATGATAAGCAGGACCCGGTGAACATCACGCTGCAAGAGCAGAATAATGCAAAGCACGTGCCTCGAACCGGGCATGGTTTAAATAGCTGGCAGGTATCCGAGTTGCCTTTTGGGTGGGCCCTCCCTCCCCTGGATGCTAGACCGCTAGTTGCGGTTCCCCATTACTCCTCAAGGGGGCGGCCATGCTTGTCCATTGCCCATTGAAACCCCGTCCTAGTGTGTGCCTCTGATGCCAACAGCGCCAGGACTGGCTCCAAGGAATCCGAGGGGGGCCAAATAGAGTCTTTAGGGACCCGTTGCCATATGGTGGGGATAAGGTTGTGACACAAAACCACACCACTGACAACCCATCTCACCTCTACAGGGGACAGTGCCTGCCCTCTGAGCACCTACATGATGACACCAATACAGAACCCCACCACACCAGCCCAGGTAAGATACAATGCAGCCCATTTTGCAACTAGGGCCATAGTGGAGTACACATTGGGAGTGCTAAAGTCATGCTTCTGCTCCCTTGACCACTCAGGTGGTGAGCTACTATATGCGTCACAAGTAGTGTGCAGGATCATTGTGGCAGCATGTGTCTTGCACAACATTGCAACATGGCGTGGCATACCGGTGGACATGATGGTGCCCCCACATCCCCAACCACATGCACAGTGGCTGCATATGGGAAGGGAAAGGGCACGTAACAAGGCTGCCTGTACCCAGCTTGTGGCACAATTTTTCACCTAAAATCCAACCCCTGTGGAGTGCACACAGGCCTGGCACATTCCAGGTCACAATTGATGATGACAAAGGGACAATCATCTGTCCCAAACTTAACACCCTGAGAATGTGTCCTCGGAAGTGCTATATTGTGCGCATCCCTTAGTACTAAAAGTATCTCAATCTGGTATGCACAAAAGGAACACATGGAAGATGGAGTATGCCAGAAACGGCATGACAAAGTACACATCAAAATGCCGGTATGTCACCTAAACCCTCCCACACTTCATGTCAACTGCTTGACACACCATGCCATGGCATGCAATTTCAAAACAGAGAAATAAATGGCCAACACATAACACTACTGTCACAAAGCGTGCAACTATCAACCTAAAAAGTCCACAAATGACTCACACATCAACACAATCATGTACACAGGAACATCAATTGGCCAGTACAACCAACCAGAAACACAGGACCCAAGAGTTAATCTGTCTGAGCGTGACCATACCCAAATGCACATGTGCCTCAATGTTTGTTGACTTGCACATGTCAGCCTTCTAAATTCCACCCTTCCAAATTCATGTGGCACTGCTAACCAAAGTGGGCCAGGGAAGGGCATACAGCATGAAGGCTAACAACAATGCAGACAGTCAAGGCAATACATGAAGAAGAAACATGAAGAAAGGATGTGTCTCAATGTACGAACATAAAATGATGGCAACCATGCAGTGGACAAACAATCATGAATCCCACTACAGGTATATACACAGGTCGGACTTGAGACTGCCCACAGATAGAATGGAAGCCCAATGCCACTGTGTAAGTTACTTTCACATGCTGCACTCCTAGCAACCCTATGGAAAGGGGAAGCAGGAGTGGCATATGTGTCTGGGCCCAAGGCACAAACACCAAAACGAGAAAAGCCTCTATGGGCCAGCTGGAACCTACAGTGGATACCCTCAGCTGCCACACAAAGCAACACACTGGGCCTCATTACAACTGTGGCAGCCACGGAATGAACGGTGCCGGTAAGGGGCCGGCATCGTTCATGCTGGGCCGCCACATTACGAGTTCTGCAGCGGGTCCCGCGCTGTACGCCTGGCCAGACCAGACGTGCAGAGCGGGACCCGCTAGCAGACCAGGATGCTAACAACAGGCCTGTGATTAACAGGCCTGTTGTTAGCATCCTCCCCATTCCCATTGAGCCCTATGGGGGCTCAAATGGGAATGGGGACATACCGGGACCGGGTCCCGCGAAAGGGAATTACTGGGCCCCCCAAGGTTGGAATGGCCCGGTAAGTCCCCTTTTGCGGGACCCGGAAATTAATTCGGGGGTAGCCATGCCGCTAAAAACGGCATGGCTACCTCCAAACTCCTAATGAGGCCCACTGTCACATAAATGCACAATGGACAAAAAAACGGATAAAAAAATACAAAAATGCCCAAAGGGGACCTGGGCCAGGGGGGCACCCAGGAGGGAGGAGGTGCAGGGTGCACATCAACAACCACATGTGTGGATGTCAAAAAACAACCCTCCCTGGGTTAATGGGCCACATGGCTATGATGGAGTGGGAGACCCGTCGCTGCTGTCGCCACCCTGTGGTGCTGCATAAGAATGTGGAAGTGAAAAGGGAAGATAACCATGCATAGCCCTGGTCTGGTCCACCATGGCAGTGGCCATGCAGGAGTGAGATGCTTGATTCTGCAACAGGATGGCCCGGAGGTCTCCATGCAACACCTCACGGGATGCACGCAGTTCCTCTGTGATGGTAAGAGTCATCAGTTGCATCTGCTGTTCAGACCGTCTACTGCTGGATGCCTCGAGTGGAGCCAGTGTAGTCCTGAGGGACCTATATTCTGATCACGGGGCTTCCCTGTTGGCCCGACCCTCTGCAGCCAAGGATGCACGCAGAGCCCTCAGTTCCACCCGTCGGCTCCTGTTGTTGGCCACCATGTTCCTCCTGTTTGAGCGACATGTGGACCGCAATGCCTGCTGCTGGTGCTCCACCTGTCTTGCTGGGGGTATGATGGAATTGGCCACCCTATCCATGCCCTGAGCCAACATATCATGTGAAGCAGCCTGTTGTTGTGCAACAGCATACATGGACTGCTCCCACACAGTATCGCCAGCTAACACATGGCCACCACGTTGGTGGACCCCACGCCTGCCTAGGCCAAGGGTATCTGACCCTTGATGTGATGACGCCACCTGTGGCTGCAGGACTGCATCCCTCCCTTGATCTGCTGCCCCAGGACCAAGAGTCAATACTGTTGAGCGTGAACCTGCAACTGTAACAACCACAGACAGATGTCCCGACACTGACTGGCCCTGTGAGGGGTGTTCCCCCCTCCAGACATTTGGAATGCAACAGCACCCACACTAGATGCACTCACCTGCGACCCCACCAAGGTCTCCATATATGATTCACCACCAGAGCCTAAGGCTTCCTCTGAGGCTGACTCAGACTGAGTCTGGGCCAGAATGGCCTATAGCATCAGTGGAACTTCATGGGCTACACCACGTCCTCCACTGGTGGCTGGTCGTGGCACACTATCCAGTTCCTCCTCCACCAACTCCTCTGCATCCAGTGCCTCATCACCTGCACATGAACAGGAAGAAAATGAAGAGCCATGTAAATACCATATACCACACACATAGGCATCACAACCATGAGAGTGTTGTAGAGGAGGTCCCAGATATGGCTTGCACTCCAGCCACCCATTTTGAAATACCAGGAACATACTCGCCGAGATATGTGACGTGTGATGAGCAAATAAACCAGCAGAGAGCCGCGCTAGGGCTTTGTCCAGTGCCCATCAGAAGAGCAATACCTGTTGAAGTGGCAATTACCAGACAACCATGGGCAGCACGGTACCCATTGAGACAACCGTACCAACAGCTAACACGACATGAAGACTACTTTCAAACTGCCCCAGAAGAGACCCAAAGGGCCTTATTCAAAGGTGAATGGTGACGTCACAAGGGCCCAGACAGACGTACAGATGAACGAACAACAACCAAAAGATGACACACTAAAACAAAACATGATAGATAAAGATATCACAGACATAGAAGAAGAGACAATATCAAAATATAAAGAAACATAACCATAAAACAGGATGAAACTATGCAACCAGCTAACGCCTGTACATAGGCTTGTAACGCAAGAAGCTAAGAAAACAGTTCGGCTTGCTATGCTTAGTAGAAGAATAGAGCGGCAAGTGCCAACTATATATATCTACCTCAATGAAGCACATTAAATAAGTGCAGTCCACTCTACATGAAAGCAGAATTAAGCACAGGATGGTAGGGGCCAAACGGGACAGGATTCATATACCAGCACAAAGCCAGACGAAAGAGCGGAATCGAAACTTAGCAAGAAGCATCTCATGCCTAGGAATTCGAGGTCAACCCAAGGAAGGGAGGAGAGCGGCAACTCAGAAGAATTGAAACTTAAAGAGCATAGCAGCCTGCCCGTGAAGGTCGAGATAAGGAGGCCCAGGCAGGTGGCAAGGCCGAAGAGAGAATCAAATACGCAAATAGATGGAAAATGAAGCAGCTTCACGGTGTACAGACACGTGACCAGCCAAGCGCAAAGAGGTACCAACATATGATGTCACCCAAAACCAGAGGATGCCATAACTTTCCCTGATAAGAAGCTATTACTGATTGATGGAAGGGAGGCAGGGTGAATCTTGGGGCATGCTGCATCTGGGTGAACATTCTGCATGCTGCTAATTAAAGTGGAGATTTATGCTTGGGGGTGTAACTGACCCAACCAGTGGCGGCCGCTTTCATAGGGCGGGGGGGCACCGCCCCCCCACCCAGGGCCCCAAAGTGTGTGAGAGAACAGTGTGTATGTGAAGAGTCAGAAGTTCTCTTCTGAATTCAGCAGCATGGCATGATGGCGGCAATATAAATAAATACATAAATAATTATCTGCCGGGGCTGCCACCTCTCACATTGTATCTTTTACACTCTGGGCCTGCCACAGGGGCGTGTCACGTTTTACGCATCTTTTTCTACAGTAAAATGTGTGGAGCTTGTTAGCTCCACGCCTTCTACGTAGGAACCATCAGACCCAGGAGGCTGGTGGGGCGCTAGAGGGGTGGCCCTGCCAGTATTATTCTGTGCGCAAACAGCGCACTAGTGGGTCTACTTTGATCAGTTCTGTTGCTTAAGCATAGCAACAGAATTATACTAAATGTCATTGGGCCTCATTACGAGGTTGGAGGTAGTCATGGCGCTATTAGCGCCATGACTACCTCCAATACCGGTACCGTGTCCGGTCCCGTTCAATGGGGACTTACCGGTCCATTCCGACCTTTGCGGGACCGGTAAATCCCCATTGAAAAAGCCATTCCCCATTCCAATTTCAGCACCCATAGGGCTCAATGGGAAGGTGCTAATAACGGTACCGCAAATTGCGGTACCATTATTAGCTCTGAAGTCCCTTAGCGGGTCCCTTCCATAACGCCTGGTAAAACCAGGTGTTAGGGGAGGGACCTGCTAAGGGACCTCGTAGTAAGGCGGTAAGGGATTACCGGCACCGGTGCCCTTACCGGTGCCGGTAATCCCTTGCCTCCCACCTCGTAATGAGGCCCATTGGCTGTTTGCCAGCCAATGACATTTGAGTATGGGAGGGGTGATGGGCGCACGGTGCATGCAAACTCCTTCACACTTCAATCGTGCTGCTTGTATCCTGAGTGGACTGACTCTGAACTGCAGTGCCTACGCCAGGGCCCACGTGCACCGGACCGGAGTTGGACCGTCCGTGGCTTTAATGATAAGTAAATATAACCTCCTCCACCTTCAGTTACAGACTTAGTTGCAGCATGCCTGGCCTTCATTTACCAGGACAGTGCTACAGGCGGCTGGGACTTGATGCTCTGCTGGGGCTTGGGTGGCCTCTCACACCCGACACCCAAGTGCTAGCCCAGCCCTACAGGCTAACTCCGAAACGCGATTAGTTTCAGATCAAGGGAATTATAGGCCAAGTGACTTGGCCTTCCCTTGATCTGAAAATAATCAAGTTAGTCTGGTCGCCCATAACGGTGTCAGTGAGGATCAATGGCTGCTTAAAGTAGCTGATATTCGTTCAGCTTTACAACTTGTAAAGTGGAATGAATATCACAGATACTTTAAGCAGCCAATGGGGCCCTTAGGTGGTCTGGCCCACAGGGAGCGTGGGGATCTTCCCAGCACAGACAGAAGCCCCCGCATTGTTGTGTTAATTGTTGATACATGCTGCCTGTTGTGCCGCGCTTTTGGGGGGAAAAGCCCTCCTAATGGACGTATGCTCAATGTAAACTCCTTTAAAGAGATGGGCTCTTAAGGCTCACTAGAGAAATTGCGTAGATAGTGATGTGCTGCCCTATTTTCTTCAGGGTTCTTGTCATCACGTGCTAGTAAAATATAGTGGGCCAAGTTTACAAAGCGTTTTTAAATAGGAGTGCGCCATTAGGCCCATTACCTTTTTTCACCAGATCCAAATTTAAGGACGCATGGGAAAACTGATCATTCAGGAGTGGTTGTTTTGCAGTGGGTGGAAGACATGTTTTTAACGTTTTATTTTTAACGTTGTGTGTTTTGATGTTGTGTGTCCGAGTTTGCACTATTATTTCACTGCAAAGATGAAACATCGGACATGGCTGTATCTGCGAAAGGGCCCTATTAATCCACTTGAGCAGGCAGTGGAATGTTCTAAGCCATGGGAAATTTTACCACCCGGGGAGGGGAGAGGGGCAACCTTGAAGTTTCCCTGGGGTAGGGGGCAGACTTTAGTTACCAAAGTGACTGCAGAGCATTAAAACCTGCGTGCGTGTGGGGAGGGGTCCAAAGGGTTCAAATGAGCGTTGTCATGTGGGGGAGTCAGCACAGCCGTCCACGGCACCAAGCCCAGAATACCAACTAGATGCTCTCCATGCACATCGGCCCTAGTCTCCAGATCTGTTCCTGCTGTGTGGTGCTCGAATCGTGTGATCCTGGCCCAGCGCTGGGGCTTCACTGCCAGCTGCGGGCTGAGTGTCCCTGGTGGGGCCATAACTAAGGTGAGTTCACAGGCCTGGCCCTTCCATTAATCTCTTCAGGTCAAGGTCGTGTCTTCCCTGACTGCGCAGGGGAACGTGATTTTGAAATGGTGCCCGCTTGTAGTAGAATTACCCTATTCAAATATGGTTGTATATCAAACTTTCCTTCAGTATGTTTGTTTAATTTGCCAATTTAAACACAAGTCTTCAACTGTTGGGAAATCAACCTATCACCCCTTCTATCAAGTGCTGATATTTGGCCGGTAGCTACTGAGATCTGTGTGTGTTTTCAATACTCTAGAGTGTGTTCTTAGACCAGAGCGTCACCAGTCAAAGTACAATCCAACAAAGACACCAACTAAAAGGCAGAACTGGTGAAACCGCTTTCACTGTTGTAGTAAATCACCACTTGCACCAAAAGCAGGGTTTGCTGCAGATGTGGCTGGCTCGTGGGTGCCCATTTCAAAATGTTTGGGGTCCCCCTTGCCTACAGCTTTGAAATCCAGTCTGAGGCACCCATGCCGTGCATATATTATAGAGATGAAGAAATGCGAAGGGAAGGGGGTTAATAATTGCAGAATATCACGGGACTTCCAACCAGCTAGGTGCTGAAACACTAAATGTCCACTGAAAAGCCAGTCAGCTCTTTGCCATCAAGGTGCTAATGCATTAGAAACCAGAGTGGAAATGCAAAGAGGTGATATGAACACTGCTGGATACGGCAGGAGGCCTGGAAGAGGTGATAGCCTGAGGGCACCAGCAAAGGCATTTTATAGCATGTGCGCTGCAAAGCGCACACTATGTTTTGAATTAACACATTTTTTTTTGATTTTTGACAAGAATTGCAGCTGCTAGATGCTCATATTAACTGAAAGGTTGAAAGGCACTGGCCCATCTCTGGCCAAAAGGAAAGGTGGTGGGTTACCTTAGATCCAATGTTTCTTCGACAATTTTGCTCTGTGATGTATCACAAATTTGTATTATTATTAATTGCAGCACACCATTATATTCCCGAAATGTATAACTGAAGCATGTCTCCTTAGTGCCAGGCAAATGCCAAATGATTACACAAGCCAAAACAACTGGCTTTGCCCTTGTTTTTAACAGGAGTTCAGTGAATGACAGATAGTGCTTCGAAATAGAGTTCCTGAAGGCAGACCTGGTTAAGACATTTTTATAACACCATTATAAATTGGACAAATGTTGCATTAATTAAGTGTTAAACAAGTAATATTTTAGCGTAGGTTCTCCCCTGGCATATAATACCTAAAATCCCACCTTAGTAAGAGAATGAATGCATATGAATGCCAGTAGCATGATCAAATGATATTTTTCCATCATTACTAGATATCTATATAATCAATGTATTTATGCATTCAACATAGTGCCAGCTATTCTCAATACAAGCTTCTGTAAAATACACCATCACACTTGCATGTGTAAGAATAATGTACCACCATTATTATGTAAAACCTAATGCGTTATATGTCATATTTCTATGGGTTTGGACAGTAAATTGCACATTTTGAAAGCCATTTTTCAAAATGTGCCTAGGGGGAGAACCCCCCGCACCCACCTTGCTGTGGGTTGGGCTCGCTTGCTGCGCTCGCTCGCTCCCAAATTCGCCCAGAGAAATGTACGCCCCACCACCTTTCAAAGTCACCAGCTGCCACTGTACCCAACCACAATGGACCAAGTAATCTAGGGTCCTATAGTTAGTAGAACCAATTAGACGTTGTACTTGTAGTGATGTCTTGCACGAGTGATGTAGAGAGATGGGCGTAGACGCCCTTCTGATAAGAGTTATCCAATCCCCACACCCTGTTACCATATACAGATATAGGGCCTCATTACGACCCAGGCGGTAAGTTACCGCCTGGGTCGTACCTTTACCGCCATGGCGTAAACTATGTTTACGCCATGGTGGTTGGCGGATTTACCGCCCCATTCCAAGGTGAGTGGGGCGGTAAATCCCCATTTCCCATTTTACCCTTCCCCATTCCCATTTTTGCCATAGGGCATAATGGGGGTGGGGAAGGCGCTAATTACGCCACCGTAAATTACGGTGGCGTAATTAGCACCATGGTCCCTTAGCGCCATGGATTTTAACGCCTGCAAAAAGCTGGCGTTAAACTCACCATGGCGCTTAGGGACCTCGGAATCAGGCGTTAAGGGTCGGCGCCGTTAACGGCACGGTTAACCCCTTAACGCCTGACTCGTAATGAGGCTGATAGTACCTATACTTAAGTTACCTTTTCCAACCAATAGACTTGCATGACAAACTTTGAGTGTTACACGTCTATGATGACGAATTTTGCCTATAAGAATTGCCGTTTGTTTGAAGATTGTGGAAGTTGAAGCGAGATGGGCGATCGCATCACTGATGATTTCCTAATGTTTCCCCATTTTTTGTACTTGTCATTAAACAGACTTTCCTTTGCCAAACCATTTGAGTTGTCCTTATTGATTGGTATTGGAGTAAGAGAATCCTGCACCCCATCCACCTCAAGGTGCAGCTATCTCGTTTTAAGGTACTCGAGGGTGAGCTCTGATCCCATCGGCCCATCAGAGGTTGCTCCACCCTCTTGTACAGTGTTCTCCCCATCGGCAGCGGCAGACCCCAACCCGATCCTGTGTAGTGTACCTCAGGGCTCATGCGTCTCTCCTACTCTTTACAATATATACACCAAGCCTTTGTTCGACGATCTGGACCTTCTAGGTATCACCTACACTAACTATACAGATGATACACAGATTCTCCTCCCGCTTTCTGGGGATCATGGCAAGGACCGGGCATTGGTAAATAGGGTCTACCCACGGTCTCTGCCTGAATGATGATAAGACAGAGCTGATAATTCTAGGTACCCCTTCTAACATCACTAAACTAGGTCATGAATACGCATCATTTATTATTGATGGAAATATCATTAGAGTATCTAAGGAAGTAAAAACCTTGGGATTTTACCTGGACTCCACTATGTCCTTCGAGAAACAAGTGACATCTCTGGCCTCTACCACAGCCTACACGTGCAAGCTTATTAGAGCTGGTAAACCTTTCCTCTTAAATGACAGTTGCATTATCCTGGCTAGAGCATTAATTCTCTCCAGGCTAGACTATTGTAAAGCTCTCTACAGTGGCACAAACAAAGCCATTATTCAGAGATTACAAATCCTGCAATGCAAAATAACGCTCTAAGAGCTGCACTAGGCATTAACAAAAGAGTACACATGGCTTCGACTAGACATCAGTACAAGTGAATCTCTACTCATAATAAAATACAGCTAAAAATCGCTTCCCTGACACAAAAAGCTGTAAATAACGCTGCCTGAGCTATTTAACAGACAAACTCATGAGAAGAACGTCCAGCAGGCCAACAAGAGTGAGTAATACAAACTGTCTTGTGGTTGCGAGATTTAGACTTACCAAGATTGGCGGTAATAGTTTTCCTGTGAAGGTTGCTAAACTCTGGAACTCTCTGCCCCATGATTTGAGACCAGACCAACCCTATCCACACTTTATAAAGAGATATATCGCCCATCTCAACTTGACTGAAGGCTAGGCATGACTGTCATAATGCCTACACCATGCTAACAGTGCCTATCATTGTAAATTATAGCTGGAACCAAACTGTATATAATTGAATTGTATTTTACCGAAGGTTTATATCTACACTCTGTCTTGTATGTAATCTTACCTGTACACTTATTATGTTCTATTGTCAACCATTTTTGAAACTTTGTAAGCCTTCCACCTTCTTAATGCTGCACCCTGTTACCTCTGAGTTTGGTGCGCATTAGAAATAAACAAACAATGTCGTCATGTAACACATCAACCTGCCATGCCACAAACTCCTGCACCTACGCAGTGTCAATGCAAGTGAAGGCTAGCATGAAAGCAGCCATGGACCTGTGTGGAAGGGCTAAATACAACCTGTGGTTCATAGTGCATAGCAACTGCAACACACATGAGCACCTGACTGGCATAGTTCATGCACCAACATCACAGATGCGAAAACACATATGCCTCGTACCATAGCCATGCCTGATCTGCAAAGCTGCATTAGATGTGACTTGCCGACTACTGTCCCAGAGCCATGTACAGTGGATGTGACATGACATGTAAATCACAAACTCAATACACACAGGTGTCACACAGTGCAACGATGCAAGGGTGGTGGAATGCAGTGAATCCAGACAGACCCATCCCATGAGGCCAGCTCACATTGACATCACGCAAGTGAATAGGGGTTGGAAGTGGGAGTGGGAGTGGGCAGTGCAGTACATGGGAATGGCATACCAAATAAATACAACTACATTATCATCAATGAAAATGCGGTGTGCTGGTGGAAGTGTATGTGCAGACATGAGCTGTCAATAGCTGCTAGAGGGTTGTAGGGATACAGTTAACAGCCACCGAGTGTGGAGTATGGCAGGGAGGCAGTGCATGGGTACAACTGGTGGCTCAGAGGCCCGTGTCGGAGATCATAGTGTGGGCAGGTGACTAGTGCATTCTCCCAGTCATCCAGGACTCCAGCAGGGGAGAGGAGGCAGAGAAAGCAGAACACATGATGAAGGACCATAAGAGCCCCCAGACCCAGAGAAGGTTTACCGCCAGTGCCATTGATGCAGGGAGGCTGTAGCAGAGGGAGGCCCCAGCCGAAGAAACCACCACCTATTTGCTCAGAGAAGTTACTGACCCTGAGGGAGTAGAAAGGGGATGATCAAATACCATGGGAAGGAAGCTAATCGGGACGATGGAGTTGAAGGAACTGCGGCACCAGGAGCCATAAGGCCTTGTGGACAATGCAGAGTGATTGACAATGAACAGTCCTAGCCACTGGGAGCCAATGCCATAATCACAGTCCTAGGGACACAGAATACCTGGCACCAAGACAAAAGGACAATCCCCACTGCCCAGGTCAGGATGAGTTGCAGAGGGAAGAGAGTAGAGGCACAGCAACTGGCCATAGGGCGTTGCAGTACACCACCATAAGCACGACCACTCCTCTGGAGACACTGAGCTACTGGGGGAATCAGAGGAAAGGAGGAATCCCCATGAAGAGGTGCAGCTGGCCGGGTGACCCGTCAAGGATGTGCTGAGAGAAGGTCAGTGTGGAGTGCAAGATTGTGACAGGCTATCCGCCATCACCGCTTGGAGCAGGAACAGGGCCAAGAGAGCCTGGACAGAGTGATATGGAATGAGTGAGCTGGTGTAGTGATGGTGTTCATCAAGGTGTGCAGCACATTGTGCATATGTAGGTCAACGAGCATGTGTCAGTCCACCATGATATGGTTCACCCATTTCAGTCATGCCAATGCAGCCTGAACTGCCAGACAACCAACACACTTCATCCAAGCAACATTCACATGAGCTGGACACACACGCAGCACCACTTACCAGACATATCCTCATAGATTGCCAGGTCTCCCATGCCTTGGATCTGCTCCACATCAATCATAGCACCTATGGTATCCTTCTGTGGAGTGAGTTCATTGTCCTCTTCTGTGAACCACCTCCAGTCACCAGAGTAGAGGCGTAGTTGACACCCATCATACCCTTGGCTCGCCGCCGCAGGTACCAACGCTTCATTTCGTCAGCAGCTGAGCACCTCTCATGACCCAAGACGTTAATAAGGTCAGTGACACACTGCCAGTGGGCCATGTGCTGGGCAAGCGTATGTGTGCCCCCTGCCTGCACAAGCATGTCACATTGGTGTAGCTGCACGTAGTCCATGAGGACCTGGAGCTCCTCATCACTAAAGCTCCTCTTCCTCGACATGCAGGTCTCCTGTGCCGTGCCTTGGGACTGAGCCTGTTTGCCTACTGCATGCTTTGCCTTCTTACGAGGCTGTGCACACCCGAAATGGCTGGGACCACTTGGGTCAGTAGGGGCCGGAGCACTGGTGGCCTGGGCTGTGGCATCACACACTGATGGTGTGACTGTAGATGCCCTTGCAGTTTGCTGTACATGGGTGCCGGTGCCATGACGCTGCACCACATTTCCCTTCGCTCTCGATGCATGGATGGCATCTGCCCCTGTATCTCTGTGGACCAGGGCGCTAAGCACCACAGGCACGGATGAGTGACCTGGAGGCTGGGTGGTGGTTGCTACAGCTGCCCCTGTAGCTACCTGACCCTGGCGGGTGCATACAGCAGGTGACAGTGCTGCATCTGGGCCCTGGGTGTCGGTGCCATGACGCTGTACATCATTTCCCTTCCCCCTCGTTGCATGGATAGCATATACCCCTGCGTCTCTGTGGACCAGGGCGGGGAGCACCACGGGCATGGATGAGTGACCTGGAGGCTGGGTGGTGGTTGCTACATCTGCCCCTGCATTTTCCTGACCCTGTTCGGTGGGGGGCATGCCACCTCGGGTGCCTCCGCCACCTCGGGCGCCTCTGCAACTCTGGCCACCTTTGCCTACCTTCCACCTAGTTGCCCTCCCAGTCATGGTACAGATGGAATGGTGCAATGGGAGGTGCAGCTATCGATTGTCCTGGGCAATCTGAGGGAGGGGGCAGTGTACGTGATGTCAAACGTACCAGTGTGCCCCAGCAAGGCTCAATGTAACCCCTGGGGATAAAATAAATGGGCCACGTAATGCACAGGCATGCCAAAAATGAAAAAAATGTGTACGTGGCCCCTCTGCAGCCCATGTGTAAAGAAAAACAAGCAGTACGCTACGGCACCCAGCAACACAAAAAATACATACATGAAGGGCACGTAAGCTACAGTGATGTAAAATAAGGGGTTGCGTGACACACAGGGGCACCCATAGATAGCAAAATGCATATGCAACTCACCGTCAGCCTCAAAAGTACACGCGCATGTGCAGAGGCAATCCCCTGCCAAAAGAAGAAGCTTGCACGGGTTCTAGGTCAAAGTTTCGAATGCAAAGGATCGAATTACCAAATGGTTGAATCAAAAGGACAAAAAACCAAAGGGTCGAATGTATTTTTTTTAAATTTTTTTTTTATTTTTTTTTTGGGTGGGTCCCCCCTCAAACACCCTTTTTTTGTGGTAAAACCCACTTTTTTTTCAAAAACGGAAACCCAAAAAAAAAATATATTAAAAAAAATGTCGACCCTTTTGTTTTAGGTCAAATTGACTCGACCCTATGGCAGTCGATCCTTTTGGATTCGAACCTTTAACCGGACACCGCTCGCATGCAGTGAAGAGATCACGCGGAAATGAAGTCCACACATCCGTCCGCTATAACTCGACAAGCGTTTGATGCTCTCCTGTGCTCAACTTTATCCCGACCCAGAATGCTCTGAAATCATTGCCAGTGATCCTGTCGCTGTGACCACCGCTGCTGATCCTGAAGACTCACGACTGCAACACCACCACTCCACAGCCCAGGACCACCTTGCCCACCCACACCTGCTTCGGGGTTGCCATGTCTGACACAACACCATCTGAGGCAAGTGGCAACCCCCTGGCAGAGAGGCAGAGGGCTGTCAGCTTCTCACCCAGGGCAGTTAGGATCCTGGTGGAGCAAGTCCTGGGGCATCATGATGCCCTCTTCCATGGCCCATCGTAAATTGGCAATGAAGGACGGAAGAAGATCTGGGCAGACATCGTGGGTGCCATTTACGCGGAGGGGCTGGCACCTTGTGACTACCATCATGTCCACAAGCCCTGGGAAGAATTCAAGCCCAGGACCCTCGGGGCCGGTTGACCACTAACGAGATGAGGGTCCTGGAGCGCTTCAACCCAGCGATGTACGCTCAGGTCTTGGAGTTGGTTCTCCATCTGGAGTCGACTGGTAAGTGTTCATGTGTTCTTGTCCACCATAGTGCATGTTGACGTGTGGCTGGAGTGTGCACCTTGGCCTTATGTCTGGCATGCCTCCTGTACAGGTGCCTGTGTGCATGTCCCTGACAGTGCTGCATGTGAGTCCACGCAAGCGTGTCCCACATCAATGGTGTCTATGTTGCAATGCGTGATGCGCACCGGCATGTAACGACGCATCTGGACTGGGGCATGCAAGAGGTGTGACACATGGGTGCTTATGTCAACATCATGGACATGCATGGTGTACATGTGCGTGTGTCTGAGTAGTGAGTGTGTGACTGGCCAACACTCCGGGATGTATGTTACTTGAGTTCATTTGTGATTGCCACACGCTGCCAATTTGCCTTCGAGTGCACCATCACGTGATATCTCCATGGCCTGCTTCATGACTGTCAGGTGATATGTGTGAATGGGAAGTGTATGACCCATGATGACCCATGATGCATGTGAGCTGGAGGCACAATTCTGACGTGCTGCTAGTGCCTTGTCCAAGGATGTGAAACACTTGTGTATAGGCGTGTTACAAATGCCATATCATATCATATCATATCAATGTCTGTTGTGCATGAGAGATATGATTGTGCATGTGTGTGAATAGGGCTTCACTGTGTGTAGTGGACAGTGATGATGCTTGTGACCTCTGACAGTGCCACTGATGTACATTAGCATTGTGACAAACACACGTATGTTTAATAGCCTGATGTTTGTGTTCTATGTTTCCCTATCCACAGCGACGATGGAAGAAGAGGGCGGAGAAGAGGCTGTGGAGCACGGCAGCAGGGATGCCTCCACCAGGCACAGACGCAGGGCCTAGTCATCCTTCCAGGTACCGTCATCTTCTGAGAACAAGGACACTGGTGCCGCGTCCGCGACAACGGCCGCAGCTGCTGAGGGGAGGCCAAAGAGGGTGAAGTTGGTCATGGGCTCCTCGGCAGTGGGAGGGACAGGTGAGCCCACACAGGGGCATCCAATGCGGAACACAGTGGGGAGGCATCCAGGTTGGTGGAGGTGGAGGAGAGGGAGCAGGATGCATCAGCCCAACACGTGGGGCCCAGCGGGGGTGATGACGTAGGTGTGACTGATGCAGTCCAGGATCAGGGGCCGGAGGCAGTGCAGGTCACTGTGGAGGGGCCTGTGCCTGATCTTGTCTCTGGAACTGCGACTGCACCAGTATGCACCTGCGGGCATGCCTCAGGCCGGACCCATCCGCAGGTGGCAGATGTATCCACACAAACAGATTTACCACTACCTGCTGATGAAGCAATTCGAGACAGGGTGGAACCATTGCTAGCTAGTATCGCGAGGCATACAGGCACCATTCGTGATGATGTGCAGACTTCCAATCGGGAGCTTGCACATCATCACATTGAGGTCTGTAGCCTCATTAACTGGCTAACTCAGTTCCTGGTCACAAATTCGGTACATGTGATGGCCACTGCTGCGACCCCCTCCTCCTCTTCCTCCTCTGTGCGCCAGTCGTCCTCCCTGCCGTCTTCCAGCCCAGATACCACCAGTGCCCCCTGTGTACCTGTCCCAACCCCGGCAGCCAGTCTGGTGGTGATCACATCCCTGCAACAGTCGAGAGTCGAAGGAGGATCAGCAGAGATGATCACTGTTATAGTGTTGGCTTATAAGCCATTATTATTTAGCCTGTTAAGTCTGTTTTGTTAATACATGCAATGCTAATGAGGCTGGAATGTAATTAGGTCATCAGGCGTTGTCACTGTTCTAGGTTTATGATGTACATGTTTACTTTCTGTTGGGAGTTCTATGTTAGGCAGTTGATAGCCAGCAATCTGTGTTGGTGCTGTGCTAGCACTGCTGGGGGTCTTTCTATCTTGTAATTATCTTAATAAAGCCAGTTTAATCATTATGAGCATCTGGGTCTCCCTAACTTAACAGTCACCACGGAGGACCAGCCGGCGACAGGACATGTGGCAATGGAGGAAGAGCAAGCACCAAGAAGCAGGGCACATGCACGACAGCCCCGGGTGTTGTCATCATCCCGGAGGCTGTCTTTGAGGCGCAGGCACTGGGCTACTCGGCGGCAGCAGCAGGCTCAGCATAGAAGGTGACAGGACTCAGGGCTTCTAATGGAATTCGGGCAGGTATCGCCATCGGGCAGGAGGGAAACGTGGACCTCACAACAAGTATTTCTTCCGTGTTGGGGCATTTTGGCCAGCAGAGCGGCAGCGGGCACAGGGGGTATGACTCACCATTGCCAGGGCGGAGAATACCCTGCATCGAGCAGAGTCGGCAGAGTTCCTCGAGAAGACTTGCAGGGAGTTTGAGAGGAGGATGTTGGAGTCCCTGCAAGCCCTCGAGGGGAGAGCACAGGCCCGCCTAGGGGAAATCTACGCAGTTTGATGATGCCTTGGCCGAGACTTTGGGGAAAATGGTGAGTCACAGGACTAGCCCACTGCCACTGTACATAGTAATTTAGGTTTAAGTTTCCTTTTGTTATTTTTTTCCTTTGGAGTTTTTGGACTTTCCTCCACGTACTGTACATAGTTTGATTCTTTTTTGTTCTTCTTTTTCGGATATGGTTAGGGAGAACAGACCCTGGATTTTTTTCGGTCCACAGTGTGTTGGGGGGTGGGGACATGTGGCGGGCCTGGTTGTCATCACAGGTGGGTAGTGGCAACATGCGGCGGGGCCTGCCTGCAGGTTGCCGTCACAGGTGGTTGGTGGGGACATGTGGCGGGGCCTGCCTGCAGGTTGCCGTCACAGGTGGGTGGTGCTGACATGTGGCGGGGCCTGTCTGCAGGTTGCCGTCACAGGTGAGTGGTGGGGACATGTGGTGGGGCTTGCCTGCAAGTTGCCATCACAGGTGGGTGGTGGGGACATGTGGTGTGTCCTGCCTGCATGGTATGGTCACAGGTGATCGTGGGAGTCCCATGTGTTGTGAGATGCCTGCGGGGTATGGTCACAGGTGATGGTGGGGTCCCATGTGGTGTGAGCTGCCTGTGAGGTATGGTCACAGGTGATGGTGGGGGTCCCATGTGTTGTGGGATGCCTGCAGGGTATGGTCACAGGGGATAGGGGGGCCCATGTGTTGTGGTCTGCCTGCGGGGAATGGTCACGGGTGATGGGGGGGCCATGTCGTGTAGGCTGCCTGTGGGATATGGTCCACTGCTGGTGTCTGGCTATACCGTGAGGAGGCATCTGCTACCCGGGGAGTTTTGCATTTCCACGTGATCTGGCTAGTGCGAGCAAGGTATGCGGTTACGTAGGGGTGCGGACAGGGTAGGCGCTGGCCTTTCCACACAATTTGGCTGGTGCGAGTGGGGTACGCAATTTCGCTGGCATGCAGACGGGGTATGCATAGCCCTTTCCACGTGATTTGGCTGGTGTGAGCGGGGTATGCAATTTCGCTTGGTTGAGGACGGGGTACGCATTGCCCTTTCCATGCGATTTGGCTGGTGTGAGCAGGGGAACGCGATTTTGCTGGGGTGCGAATGGGGTAGGTGTGGGCCTTTCCATGCGATTTTGCTGGTGCAAGCAGAGTAAGTGATTATGCAGGGGTGCGGATGGGGTAAGCGCAGGTCTTTCCATGTGATTTGCCTTGGGCGAGTGGGTACGTGATTTGGCTGGGGTGCGGACAGGGTAGACGAGGGCCTTTCCACATGATTTGGCTGTTGCGAGCGGGTTACGTGATTATTCAGGGGTGCAGATGGGGTACGCGCTGGCCTTTCCATGCTTTTTGGCTTGTGCGAGTGGGGTACACAATTTTGCTGGGGTGCGGACGGGGTAGGCGCGGGCCTTTCCACGTGATTTGGCTGTTGCGAGCGGGGTACGCGATTATGCAGGGGTGCGGATGGGGTTCATGCAGGCTTTTCCGTGCAATTTGGCTTGTGCGAGCAGGGTACACGATTTCGCTGAGGTGCGGACGGGGTAGGCATGAGCCATTCCACGTGATTTGGCTGGTGCGGCCGGGGTACGCTACGATTCTTCACACAATTATGATGGGGGGGCTGTGTCCTGTCCCACAGATGGCGCAGAGGCCTTGCGCCATAGTAGGCATTTCACCGTTTTTTTCCTGTGCACGGGGGCATGTTGGGGACGTTACTGGTGCTGCTTTATGGTCATTGCGCCGCGGCTACTGATGGCTCGGTGAATCAATGAATACGGGTGACATGCAATGACTAGTTTGCGCCATTGCTGGCGCACGCTACTTCTTGGCGTGCGGCGCTTGCGCTACTTCTGCGCACGATTCTATGAATCGTGCCCTTAATGTAGAGCAAAAAGAAGTATCTTCTAAAATTACAGATAAGTTCTTACATGGTTTACTGCATGACAAGCATTAATGTTCTTGTGTGCAATACAAACCTGTATTGTTGTATGTTAGTGGACAAGCAGGAACAGGTAAACCTTTTTTAATTCAATAAAATATGAGCCATGATCCAAAATGCAACGGATTCCTCTTTGTCATGTATTGCAACTGGTTGAACAAGTTCAGCAGCATTTAATGTAGGAGGTGTTACTTTACATCATGAGTATCGCAAACTTGCATGAAGTGCAGCAAAAGAAGTAGGAAACGTTCTTAGAAAATGAAATACATTGATTGTTGATGAAGGAAGTATGGTGCATAACTTGATGCTTGCTTTCATCCACTTGAGAATGCAAGAGGTTTGGAAGACTGACTACAACATTTTGTTTGGAGGTAAACCTATATTTGTTTTTGGAGACTTGTTACAATTAACTCCTGTGAAATATCAACCAGTTTTTCAAAATGCTGCAATCTAAGGATACTCAAAAAAGTATAGGAGGCATTGGTCATTTAAACCTTTGGAATTGTTTTGAATTCCAGGAACTTACCATTAATATGAAGCAATCTGCAGACTTAGAGTTTGCAGAAATACTTAGTAAGGTTTGCATTGGTGTTCTTGAGGAAAATGCGAAAGCAGTTTTAAAAGGAAGATTGATTTCTAACATGTGTCATGCAGATTGCAGTCTGATGTCATTTTGACTCTTAAGGAAAGAAACATTTCTATTGTTGCTTTGATGTGCACACTTGCAGAGTGCAACAAGTTTAACACTACAATCCTACTTTCAGAGAAACAAAATATTGTGCAGGTAAAATCGTGTGATGTTTTAGATGATCATGTTATGCCTTTAGAGTTGGATAAGAGAGCAACAGATCAATTAGGTCAACTAGAGAATTCAATTTCTAAAACAGCGGGCCTGGAAGGAGTTTTAAAACTGTGTATCAATGCACTAGTAATGTTAATGAGGAACTTGAATATATGAATTGGTCTAGTCAATGGAGTGATGGGAAGAGTAATTGCATTTCACACTTTTCTTCGCAGTGCAAATATTGAACATGTTGAAGTTAAGTGTCATCATGTAGAAGGAACCCATTTGATTTCTAGGACCTCTGCATGTTTCATGCTTTTTGAGGATACCTTTGTGAAAAGAGCACGGTTTCCATTGTGATGTACTTAGGCAATAACTATTCATGAATCACAAATGTTGACTTTAGAAGCAGCACTTATTGACATTGGTAATTTAAAGAAGGAATGTCATGTGTTGCTTTGTCACGTGTGAAAAATATGCAAGGTTTATTTTTAATAAACTTTGATGAAAGAAATGTGGCAGCTGATATTTCTTGCATTGAAGAATACAATAGATTGTGAGTACTGTATTCTCCTCAATTGAACCTTATACCTGTACCTGTGAAGCACTCATCCAGGAAACATAAGGAGTCAGTGAAAGCTCATTCAAATGAAATCAGTCACTGTAAGACTAAAAATCAACAGAATTTAATGAAGTTGGAGATTTGTTCAACTATAACATACTGTCATTGCAGATTTAGCAATGAAACTGGAAATGGATGCTGTTGTAATGCAGCTTTGTGTATGTTGTTTCAAATGACTCCATTGATGCAAGTAATAGCTTCCGCAGCAGATAAGCAGCTATGTGTTGAACTTTTATTTCTTAAAATATCTGTAGATGAAAATTCACACAGTTTGCATTCGGCAATGTCAATTCGAAATGTAGTAGCTGTTGCGAGTGGAAATCAACAATTTTCTCAAAATACACAGGAAGATAGTCAAGAATTTTGTATTACTGTGTTCGATTTATTAGAGAAAGATAATGTTACTTTAGATAGGTATGTAAGAATCAGTCACAAGTGGTATCATATGTGTTCACAATGTGTGAAAGGTTATTCTACTCCTGATCTTTGTGAAAGATTTGTGTATGAGCCTATCCCTGATCAACAGACCTTGTTACTAAAGCATTCAATGACATATAATGCAGAGACTGTGGTTGTAATTTACAATCAACACCGCAACATCTAGTTTTTAATAAATATGTTTTGATTATATTTCAAAGGTAGAGTGTGGATGGTAGGAAAATTAACACTAATGCATTTTAAATTTGGTCAAGGTTCTTTCAGTAAGAAAACATTTAACATGTATGCAATTGTTTTTCATGAAGGGGCATCCATTGAATGTGTACATGTCGTGGCATGAAATAGATTGGCTTGTTTGTAATGACTCTATAGTCACACACCAAGCTAGATTGCTAAAGGTTTTAAAGAATGCTTACTTAATGTTGTTAGAAGCAAAGTTTTAAAATATATGTGTAATATTCTTTGTGAATATAAACATATAAAATACAAGTGTAAAATGGAAGAAAAGGGTAATACGTGTTTTATGTAAAGTAGGAGATGGATTGTTATTAGGATGTACTTTAAAAAACAGTATGAAATAAATGTGAGGTAATATTCTGAAGAGTATATAAATTAGAAGAGAAAACAGCATTCTGCAATCTTCTTCTGTTTTATTGTGTAAAACACTGTATATTTGAATATGTACAAGTGTTCCCTATGATATTCTAGGTTATTTATAACACACTTAATACCCAGAGGTTTCTAAGCACAGACCTGGGAATCGAACTGAACCTGTGTTGTCTGAGTCGCCTTGCTTCCAAGGCAAGCATGTTGCTGCTGAACTATCCTCCCAAGACTATGTTACATACATAGTTCCATGTACATCATTTAGAGTGTGAGCGAGTGCAGAAAGGCATGACTGTTTACATATGAAACAAGTAAACAGTAGGTGTAGATTGAAAAACCATAAAGTAGAATGTTTGAAAAATAAATAAGATATAACTACTAATAAAGGTTTTAGAGAACAATATATATATATATATACTCTGTTTACTTGTTATGTGTATAGGTGGTGAAAATGAGTAGGCATATAACTTTTTTTTAAGTATTCTAATTGTAATAAAAAATGAAAATACCTTAGTCAAAGGTTTAGTTTGTTAAATGTATAAATATATCCTGAATGCAGTGTGATGTTTTCAGAAAAGTTATCCAATCTATTCAGTGATTAAACTGTGCATGTATTCCCATTTTGTATGATAGGTGTAAGAAAATATTAGCTTCTTAGGTGTGTAGGTGGCCAGAAAAAGGGCACACACCAAATTATGAAAGAAGTTATCAAATGGCAATCTAGATACATTTTTTTTAATTTAGAATGTATATTGATATGGTAAAAAAAAGTGCACTCTCCATACAACCATCAGTGCCAATAGAAGTTTAAATAACAATTCTTCAAATGTGTGTACATTATAAAATGTCATTAAAAACCTCTTATGTGTGTAGGTGGCCAAACAAAGGGCACATACATATTTTATAAGAAGTGTGGAAATTGCATTTGTTAGGTTATTAGTATAGTTTTCACTAAGTGTTAATGTATTTAAACACAAAGGTTTTTTATTGTCTATCTATTATTTCAAATATAGGTATGACTATACTTTAAAAAGTTTAATACTCAAAATAATGTTACACTGTTGGCATGTCTTCATTTATTTATTTGTAAAACTGAAGACATAGGTTATATGTATTGGTAATTCATCTGTGAATTTGTCATAATTTAATATGAAATAATGTTTGTACAGTATTTTAACATATGTTTATTGTAGTGAAATGTCTTTATCGGTGTATGAACTGTTGATGTTGTGGGCAAATCGTTTTAGAATTTGCTGATGTAAAACCAAGTTCATACTTACCTAAATTGTTAGTATAGTTGAAGTGATAATACTGCATTTTTTTCCTATACTGCACTCTAGCAGCTATTCGTTTTTAAAAGTGTTATTTTGTGTAGGGTTGTTTTTTGATACAATGTTTATTTTATAAAATTGTTTCATTTTTAGTTTACATGTTATTATATACATATACTTGTAGAACGTGAGATAGTGTATAATTTGTATATGTATATATAATTATTGCTAAACAATTAAAATAACAGAATAGAGAAGTTTCTTTCCTCTACACAATGATTAATGAATACTAACTGTTAATGGGGAAATAATTGCCACTTTAAAAAAACAACTAAGCATGACAGGTAATCTGGTGTTTAGCGATTAACATCTGCCATTGCTCAATTGTGGCATCTCCCTTTCCTGCCCATTTGAGGCATTGTTTACACGTAATGTGCATCTTGGAAAGATCAGGAGTCAGTAAAACAAGAGTCTGTGCAGTTGACACCGCTGTTGAAGTTGAGGCTTCATTTCCAGTTGATGATGTTGTTGCACTAGTGGATGAAGGTGCTGCAGGTGGTGCTGATGGCGGTTGATGCAAGGAATGGGACGCATGCATTTTTCTTTTATGATGTTTGTGTGCTTTTCGATACTCATCATCGACATGATCCCATTGGACTTGCACTAGATGATTAATCATAATAGATGTTCCCAGGCTTTGAGAAGGAACATTGGAAGGCCCACAGCATAGAGTTTTGTTGCAGATTGTGCAAAGTACCTCCTCTGCCTCTTTTCTGGAACATTGTTTTTTGACATTTAAGAAGCGCAAACTGTCTGCAGCGGTTTTCATTCCTCAGTGGCGATAAATTCGGAACCCAAATGAAAACATCATCATCAATGCTGCTACTCTCGTGGTTCAACCGGCGAGAAATATGTAAAATGATAAAAATGACAACACAAAAAAGACAATGGGCCTCATTACGAGTATGGGGGTAGCCATGCCGATTTTAGTGGCATGGCTACCCCATACCAGGTAGCAGGTCTGGATTCCAGGAATGAGGAATTACTGGGCCATTCCGACCTTGGAGGGCCCGGTAATTTCCTTTCCTGGGACCCGGACCCGGTACATCCCCATTCCAGCCCCCATAGGGCTCAATGGGAATGGGCAGGATGCTAACAACAGGCATTAGTGGTGTCATTAGTGGTGTGATCTGTGATGTCATCATTGTGGTCATAGTCTGCGCAACAGGGGCACAAAGTTAAGGTGGCTTTAGCTGAATTTCAGAGATTTTGTTGTGTTAAGTTCTCACCTTAACATCCCTGCGACTAAAGTTTTTTTCTTGAGATATATATATATATATATATATATATATATATATATATATATATATATTCAGTGAAATAACATTGTTAAAGGGACATTATGGTTAAGTTGCACTACTAAACACCTATCAAATTCAGTGAAAAAAATGTTGTTAAAGGGACGTTATGGTTACAAGTAAAACCGAAAAACCCCTGAAATTCGCCAGTTATGGTAAGCTAAGTGTGTCTGCGATGTCATCATGTGACTGCACCCATGCTGAGCGTAGGCATTTGACCGTGGACAGTGTGTGGGCCCCCGGACACAGAAAAAGCACTTTTTGTTCCCAATCCCAGATGTTTTTCTATGAAACTTCACCCTTGAAGAGGTCTCAGACTATACCCCTACCAATCTGGATACTTTTTTGGAACATTTTGAGCCCTTTTTGCTGTTCAAAGTGTCCGTGGACAGCGCGGCTGTGCACAGAGCGCTCCCCAGCACCCCTATAAAAGGCCATACCCCGGAGGAAGACGAGAATGAGGAAGTCCTTTTTACTGCCAGCCAGTGTGAGTCTTGGGTGTGGAGGCTCTTTACCACCATTGGAGGGGTACCCAAGGCACGTGCACACAAGGTGCGCTGCACTGAGTGCCACATGGAGCTCAGTCATGGCAAACCATGTCTGTACAGCTACGGGACCACTTCCATGTGGTGACACCTGAGGGCGTACCACAAGGCGGCAGTTCGTAGGATCATCCCCTTTGAACAAAATAGTAGTGTGAGTTCCTCTAAAACATCCTCCAAATCTGCTCCTGCCACCAGAAGAGTAAGTCCTGTGGGTCAGCACATCCCTGAACCAGCCTCGCAGGCCTTACGTGATGCAGTAGACCCTTGCCTTTCGAGGGTCACTGTATTGTGTATGTACTGCAATGCGGTAATCTGCAAGGGGGAACAATTTTGAGTGCTTTTGAGGCTTCGGTCCGGGAGCATGAGAAAGAGTGCCACTAACCAATTGAGGCCCACCCAACATCTTCCTCTCTCCACTTGACCTTGGGATCTGTGGTTGGTGCCCCTCCCCTACCTTCCTTCCCTTCCTTTCCTAATGTGTCATGTCTGAAAAACCAAAAAAAAATACAAAACAACAAAAACCAAAGAAAAGGCTCTTTTCAGAGCCACCTTTCACAGTTCAAAAATAGAAGTGCCAATAAAATGGTGCAGAGCACTGGGTATTTTTAGATGTCCGCGGACAGTCCGCAGACTTTTAAAATGTTCGGGGTGTTGCACTCTTCTCCGGGAGGAAGTGGTGGCTCTGTAAAGAGCCTTTTTATTTTTTTTTGTGTTTTGAAAAGTTCAAGTGGTCAACACCTACTGGAAAAAGGATTGCAATACTTCCAAAAAGGTTTGCAATGCATTTTGTATATTTCGCCGAAACATCTGATTCCTAGCATCAGTAAGATGGACTCCATCTCTGCAAAAAATGTTTTTGCTACGAAACATAATATTTTCGTTGTGAAAAGAGGACATATCAACATCTCTCAAAAAAGCGTAAACAGCCTTGTTGACATTGCGCCTCGCTTTCTCCATTTGTGGACCAAATGAAGAAGAACAGAGCCTCATTTGTCTCTGAGCAATACGAGAAAAAATTACTCGGGAGTTTGGAAACATGTCCATGACTTTCCCAAATCCTCATTTCATTGAAAATTGCAGGGAGATTCCAGTAATATGTCCTAAACTGTTCCCTCCACAATGAATAATACTAAAGTCTGGATTATGGTGTGTCATCAAAGTGACAGGAAACCAGCGTGTATCTTACCAAAGCATTGCAAATACATACATTGCATGCATTTCAACAGAGTGCTTGCCACTTGCCATTCTTGCAAAACCAAACAAATACATGTGTACATTCAGAACAGTGCTAATATCAATGTGGATAAATAAATCAAATAACTGAAAGGTTTCCTCCACTCATGTGTCAAGCATCTATGCACAGAGGAATTAATGGAATTCCACACACAAAAACATTGGGCCTCATTCCAAGCTGGGCGGTAAGGGTTAACGGTCACCGGTAACGAGACCGGTGCCGTTAAACCCTTAACGCCCTATTCCGAGTTCCCTTTGCGGGTTGGTACTTAACGCCTGCTTTTAGCAGGCGTTAAAAAACAAACCCGCAAAGTGACTTTGAAGGTAATTACGGTACCGTAATTTACGGTATCGTAATTACCTCCTTCCCCATCCCCATTGAGCCCTATGGGGGCAAAAATGGGATATGGGGAAGGGCCCTGGTGAATGGGGAATTACCGGTCCTTCCAACCTTGGAATGGACCGGTAATTACTCCATTCACCAGCCCGGATTTGGGACGAGTTGGGAGGCAACAATGGAGCTAATAGCTCCATGGTTACCTCCAAACTCGGAATGAGGGCCATTCTCCTTTTCGATCTGTTCATCTTTCCAAGCTTTTTTTTCGCCCTACTACATTTTCCACTAATCTATTTCCACACTAAATAGTGCATCAGCAACACATACACTTTAAAAGTGCACCTCCTAGGACACACTTATAAATACTCCACTAACCCCCTTAGCAATGATGCTGATGCTCCAACATCCCCATTCATATACAAAGCTGTGCAATTTAACAGATACAGTACCTCTTCCTGGAAAGAAATCCTTCTGCAAATGTAACTAATCTATTCTTCAAGTGAAATTACTGTGCCATTCACACATATATGTACTAACTTCCTTCTTTCGCAATTGCAGTGAAGACCACACTCCTGAAAGCCAGTAGTGTTGCAAGTACAAAACAGAACCCCGAAGAAACCTACTCTTTGCATCGAACAAAGTAAGTGCAATACTGTCGTAGTGTTCTGACTGTTACTCAAACAGTGTAGTTTTCTTGTATTGTAGAACAAACAATTGTATCAACACTACAGCATTAGATTCAGTATTACTGATTGCACCTCAGTAGGTGCACACTTTGTATTGTCATCTGAACACCAGTATAGTAACACACAGATACAAGTACAGCTTTCCCAACCTGAAGTAACAGCCTATTTCACAATCACACACCTCTACATGTATGCCTACCCTCGTACTCGTACACTCATGCAGAAATAGTGCAAATCAAACTAAAAGTGTACAAAATAGGCATCCACCTCTAGCAGAATTTATCCAAAAAGTTCAAACAAAACCGCTAATACAGTCACTAAGTCAAACTAAAGCAGCTTGCAGGAAAGAAACTTTGACTCCTCTTTCAAAATGTAAAACTAAACAGAAATGTATTAAGAAGACTGCAACTACCACTAGTACTAACACTGCACTTATAAATCTTGGTGTAGCCACAAGTAAGCATACCAAATACATTATTTTAAAAAAATATTTCCACCACAGAGTCCTTTAGAATCTTATAAAAACAGGGGACAAATCATGCTCAACCCTTAAAACCTACCAGAGAAAATGAATCCTGGAAGCTCTCATAGACAGTGCAATCCTTCTCAAAAGGAAATTATTTATATTAGTTTTAAACAGAATGAAACCACTAACAAAACTAATTACTAAACTACAACAAGGACTTCTCAACAAACAAAATATCAACAAATATAGCTTTGCAAACATCTGTGCAGGTGAGTGGAGTCACACCACCAGCACAGAGCCATAGTTCAATGAAGAAGCATACAAACAAAATCAAACAAACTTAATTGCCATATATAGCAGTGGATGAGGGTATGAAAAGGTTAACAATACCATCATGGAACAAGAAACAATGCTCACCAAAATATCCACAGCAAACTTAGCATCAACTCTCTGTTCCACCAAACCAATACGTCCAGTCTACAAATTGCCGTACGAATCAATATGTAACGTATGCAAAAAATCTTTCACATCTTCACGCCAGTTCCTCAATCAGTATGTGAAAGGCAAAGGCAAATTAAAAATAAAACTATTACAAACTATGGACTGCTGTTCAGTGCGCAAATACAGAGGACTGTGAGGACATTCATTAGCCTGCATATCTGGACCTACTTGCAAAAGCACCTTCCACCATATCAAAATGTTAGCAATACCCATTCAACTGTAAGAAATCTTGTTAATAAACTGTGCTATGCAAAAAGTCCTGCTTTAGCACTGGACCATTTAAATAACATTTTTCTACATGGTACAGCCAAAGCATTACTCGAAGAAATAGAGCACATCCAAAGCAATTATTTTGGAAGTGAAACCCACTTACAAAATTCAATATCTTTAGAACAGAGTAGCAACAACCTTCTACTATACACATACAAAAAAGAAATACTAAAGTTTAAAAGCACATCTGGTGAAGTACCAGACCGTGTGTGTGTGTGTTATAATGAGAGCATTATAATTCAAACAGTGCACCCATTTCAAGCAATAATATGCCTTCAACCTAAAACAGCAAAACTACCTCCCTATGAATTACTGAAAGGCATTTGTGGCAAGGTAGTTTGATTGCCATTAGATCTCAAAGAAAATGTAGACACTCTGGGAGTGCAACGGCCAATAGATCAACCTTTGATTATCCTAGTGAATGGCGTACCTACAAAAGACAAAACAATTTGGCAGCAATTAGTGGACTACATAAAGTTAGAGAAGCCCTGCAATATCTAAAAGACAACAATGAATACTACAAAGAAACAAACATTGAAGAAAACCTGAGGGAAACCACCGAAGTAATTCAAGACTCGTCAGGAACTGGCCAATTTCAACTTCTAGATCCTACTACAGCATCCAATATTTTAGACCATTATACAATTCACCCACTTCACTCCAAAGACACCATAGATGATGCACTGGAAACTTACCAAATGCGGAAAGGCAAAGGATCTCCAATCCGCATATGGGAAAAAAGTATAGAAGCACAAGCCTTTCCTCTACGCTTTCCTCCGGAGAAAGGAGGAAGGTACGATGAAAGACCCACACACATAACAGCATCAGAATACCACTCTTTACGAATGTATTCTAAAGACCCCAGATTCAGACAAATCATTGAATACATATTCCACCTTCTCTTTTTAAGTGAACTAGCAACTCTATGCTACAGAGTTCCACACACATTGAAAACAGGTACCAATTTTTGCAGTTAATTCAGAAATATTTAACTTGTGAAATCCCTTCACAAACTACACATAGCAACCTACATGCACAAATTTGACAATTTCAAAGACACAAGTGTGGCAAGTATTGTCGGCGCAAATAAAAAAACAAAGGGAAATACTACACCAAATGCTGCTTTGGTTTCCCTAGACCAGTTTCATCAACAGGACAAGTGAACAACTTCATGTCTTCAGTTAGACATAGGGCCTCATTACACGGTAGGCGGTAAGATACCGCCTTTACCAGCATGGCGCTAACAAGGTGTCCTCGTAGGTGAGAGGCCACTAATTGCGTGCCATTACGACTACGCGGGCACGAACTTAGCGCCATGCCGGTATTGACCCTACCGTCATGCCGGTAAAGACACCGTAAAGACCCTTAGCGGCACCTATGAAAGCACTGATAGCACTTCCGACCTCCTGCAACACGGCATTAGCGGTGACCGCTATTAGCGGTCACCGTGAATAAGCGGAACTAGAAGTAGCGTCATCGCACAGGAATGGGAAAGAGCACGGCGGCCATCTTTAAAAACACAATCCATTGCCATCCTCTGCCCCCAGGACCTGCATCCACACCAGTGCCATACAAAATCAACCAAGACCCCCTGACAATGCCCAAGGCAATCAAAAAAGGAGCGGAGTGGCTGCAGAAGCAGCGATTCACCAATGAGGAGCTCATCATGCTCACTGAGACGCTTGCCGCCAACGCGGAGGTGATGTTTGCAAATAACATGCGGCGTGTCACCCTAATAAAGAAAAAGGCAATCTGGGCGGAGGTGGCCCACAAAGTTAGTGCGGTGGGCACCACCACCCGCACTGTGAAAGATTGCAGGAAGCGGTGGGACAATCTCCGACTCCATCTACGCAGCATCCTGGCTGCCAATGGGAACCTGGCCATGGCCACAGGAGGCGGTGGAGGATCCCCCTATCAAACTGATGGAGTAGGAGGAGACCTGCACGAGCACCATAGGTGTGGAAACTATAGAAGGAGTCAGCGAAATGGAGCGTGGTGCGCCCACATCATCAGATGGAGGTGAGTGTCCACATAAAACACTGCACTGTGAAAGATGGGGTACCCCCCAAATCTGAGCCCTAAATCAGCACATGGATGTGGCCAGAAACATATATGCACACAACCCTACCCATGTGAGGGTCACATCCCAACACAAACACATCCATGCATCACCACAGACACGTGCCACCCAGACCCATGCATGAATGACCCACCCAACAGTCCTACGACCTGTATGCCCACAAATGAAGTACAAATGCATAGAACAGCATGATGAACAACATCTGCATGAACCACGTTGACCTATCACCAATGCCATCCCCCTCTTTGTCCCCCACAGGCTCACAGACTGACAGCGATGAGCAGGACACTGCGACATAGGCTCCCCCACCAAGAAACAACCCAGGGGAAAGGAGGCAGGCAACATTGCAAGCACATCGAGGGGCACAGGGAGGAGTGCACTCCCGCAGAGGGCCAAACACAGCAAACCACCTATGTCACCAAGCCGTGAACCCATGGCAGAAACAATTGCAGCACCCACTCCAGTGATCCCCCCAACGCACGAACCACCCACGGAAGGGCCACTGTCTGCTGCCAACAGTTCCATTGGCGAGACAGCAGCCACAGCACTGCTGTCCAATGTGGAGGACACTTGTGACTTGGCCATGCAGGAGCACACCCCCAGCCCCCAGCAATCAAAAGAACCAAGCCCACGCCCCACATCACAATCCAGCAGCCATGGCCAGTCTGGCGATGAAATGGTGGCAGGGTGCTGGAGTCCACCGATGTCCTCACCTGATTCTGGACCCATCGAACAAGGTGCGGCACCCATCCCACGAGCAACACACAGTGGCCATGACATGGCCATCATCAGACAGCGGCAGGAGGAGATAATAGCGCTGGTTGGCCAGCATGTTGATGAGGCAGCACGTTTGAGGGAGGAGTGCAGGGAGAATGCAAGGAAGATCAGACAGGGCATGGAAGCCTGCACCAACAGGCTCTGCGAGGAAATGGCACTAGTGAGGCAGGTCCTCACACGCATAGCTGACACTATGGACAGACAGAACCCCCCACCGTCACAAGAACAACCATGCACCTCCTCCTCTGCCAGCTCAAGGCAGACGAGCCCCCGCCGCCAGTCCTTGCGATCTATGCAGCGCACACCCTTCCAACCCCCTAATGGTGGGAGTGGGGATGGGAAATAGGGCCAGCTCGATGTAGCTGACACATGTACAGCAAGACAGCAACATTGTACCAGCCATACATGGGGTTGTTGTAGGGGGAGGGGGGAAAGGGTGTTTTGGGAGTGTTGTGGGGGGAGGGAGGAAGGGGTGTTTTCGGAGTGGTGTGGGGAGGGGGTAAAGGGTGTTTTGGGAGTGTTGTGGGGGGAGGGGGGAAAGGGTGTTTGAGTAGTTGGGGCCATGCACTTCTTTACCTCATAATATATTAAACACACCGGTGACAAGTCAAAACACAGGCTTGGACCTTATCATTGTGTATGTGAGCTTTATTGGGGGACAGGGCCCAGTGTGCGCTTCACCACAAAACCCAGTGGACAAATGCCCACATCCATTCAACAGAGTAGGACCATGTGAATCAGAATATTTGGTTGATCAGATGCTGATGCACAGCGCGTCCCTCCTTGGCATCGCCTCCTGCATGACCTGCAGCCCTGTCTCCTCCCTCCTCATCCCCATCATCATCCTCATCAGGTGGTTGCATTTCAATGTCATGGGGCATTGGCACATTCCGTCTGATACACATATTGTGCAGCATGACACATGCCATGGAGATCTTGGCCACCTTCTCATGGCCATACAGGAGTGCCCCACCAGACCTGCTGAGGTACCGGAACCGTGTCTTCAAAAGGCCAAATGTCTGCTCAACTACGACGCGGGTACGGGTATGTGCACGATTGTATTCCTCTTCGTGCTTGTTCTGTGGGTTCTGTACAGGGGTACGGAGCCACCTCTTCAGGGGATAGCCAGCATCACCTGCATGGGTGCAAGAATGGGGATGCGTTACTGTTTACATCAAGTGGAACCTGTACATATCACCCAAATTAACTTTGCATTGTGATTGGCATCCACGAATCCCAGCATGCATGGAGACGATCAATGTAACTGCAATGTGAGAAGGTGAGCTAGTCCTTGCAAGTGGACATGCACTATGCATGCCTCCGGCAGTTATTGCCATGTTCTGGGTGAGGACAGGTCATTAGTGTTTCTGGGCCAGGGCAAGGTTTGTACCACACTGCTAGTGTACTGGGATTCTGAAATCGATGTCCCCATGCTGTGAAGCGGAACTTCAGTAGTGGTGTACGGGTCTGGTTCAGTACAATGGCTACAGGTGATCCCTTAGTATGCACTCAAGGGCGCATATCTGTTGTGATGTTGTTCAGCGCACATTTCCATTTTGCATATTGGCTGCATGTTGCTGCTTTGTGTCATATAGGGTATGGTATGATGTGCAATGTGCATGTGGATAGATATGTCATGTTTGGCATATTGGATTGATTCCTTTGTTGTGCACCTTCCAAATTGCATGTGGTTTTGTGTCCGGTCCATTATGGGCTGCCTTGGTGGACATTGGTGTACATCTGTATGTCCATTTATTCTACAGACGACAGTCCACACCCAGTAGGAGTATGCATCTCTTCCCCCCAATCACATCCAGTAGGAGTATGCATCTCTTCCCCCCTAATCACACCCAGTAGGAGTATGCATCTCTTCCCCCCAATCACACCCAGTAGGAGTATGCATCTCTTCCCCCCAATCACTATCGACATCACACTGCCATGTGCTTGCCCAGCTACTCACCAAGTAGCCACGCACGTTGTCCAGCATGTCGCTCCATGTAGCGTGGTATCGTTGAGTTCCGCAGGACCATTGAATCATGGGTTGATGCGGGATAACGGGCACAGCAATGTGTGATTATCTTGTTTGAGTCACATACCATTTGGACATTGATGGAGTGGTATTGCTTCCTGTTTCGGTACACTGCCTCATTGTCATGTGGGACCACCAATTCCACATGGGTACAGTCGATGGCCCCAATGCAACTTGGGATGCCTGCCAGTGAATAGAAGCCAACTTTGGTGTTAGAGATCTCCTGGGCAGTCCGTGGCAGGGATATGTGTTCACTTGTGTGCTTCAGGAGGGCATCGAGCACCTGGTTCAGCGTGCGTGAAAATACTGGTTGTGATATGCCATGCATCTGCCCTACCGTATACTGGTAGGTGCCTGTGGCCAGGAAGTGGAGTACAGTTACCACCTTCAGTAGAGGGGGGATGGCAGTACGGATGTCTATGAGGCTCACAATGTCGTTGTGTATCATGTCCACGATGGTGGTGATGGTATCCTGGTCCAGATGGTAAACGGTGTGTATCTGCTCAGGGGTTAGGTTGAATGGACTGGCTCTGGTCCTGGGCATTGGTGGCTGCCTCTGGGATATGACTAGGTGCGCTGGTGGGGCTTGCTGGGCCTGTCTCGCCCTCCTCCTCCTGCATCTCCTCTGTGCTGCCTGTTGTTGTCGGTGCTGCAATGCAATCATGTCCTCCAGCCCATGTAATACTGCTAGTATTGGAACCATCTTGGTGTGGGAAGGGGTGTAGTGTGCTCCTTTTGTGCTACCCCAGTCTCCATTGCCTCCACCTGTGCTGATTGTGGACACCTGTGGCAGGTGGGAACACTGCTCATGTCTCTTAACGGGTGGTCCGCGATGCCAGTATTTCCTCCATGCCGTTATGGCCTTTTTTGGCCTAATGCATGCCGCTATTTGCGGGTCCGCATGGCTTGTGATGGTCTGCTATTAGAGCCATGGCGCTATTTGCGACATGAGTGGTCGCGCGCCCGCGGACTGCCCGCTATTAGAGGCACCGTTCTTAGTGGTGCCACTATTAGCGGTTATCCAGGTCGTGATTAGCCAGGGAATTTAGCGATACCGGTATCGCTATTCCCTTACCGCCATCCGTGTAATGAGGCCCATAGTGTCAAAGGCAAATCACCTAAGAATACATACTGCATAAAAAGAACAGAAGGATCAAAGTACATCAATGATTACAATAAAATCACTGCCCTTCTTTGGAATGCAAATACAGATGTGCAGTACATTGCAGACAATTTCACTGCAGTTGCACGACATGTCACTGCCTACTTGACCAAAGCCGAGAAAACAGAGCTTCATGACCTCTGGAATGACATCTTATCTGACAAAACCTATCACAGAAATTGTACAGTTTAGGCATAAAAATGCTCTCTCATAGAGAATGTGGCTGCTATGAAGCTGCAGACCATTTAACCGGTACTACCGTGTATGGAAAATCTGACAATATAGTATGGCTAAGTCTTGGTCCTGCTAAATCTAGAAAAAGAGTTCTCAAATCTTATGAGGACATAGAAACAATAGCCAAAAATTATCCCAAGAGCCAAGACATTTTGAAAAACAACTTACCAGACACATACTACCCAAAAAGGAATACTGCTTTGGAAAACATGTGTCTATACCACATAGCCGAAAACTTCACACCAAAGTTAATATTAAACCAGATGAGAAGAAAGGTAGATACATAGTCAAAAGCTGTGAAGGCAGACTGATGAAACTTACCAAACACAGCCTAATTAATCATATGAAATTGTCATTAAAAACTGCTCAACATGAAGAACTGTATTACATGGCCCTACTACAACTTTTTAATCCATGGAGAAAAGAAGAAGATTTGTTAGATACCTATGACTCCTATGAAGATGCTTATGAATCAAATGAAAGCACTATAAAAGATATACATTTTACGCAGTACAAAACCATGTTAGAAAATTAACACCAACAAGAAGAATAACTCCAGGCATAACTAAATATATACACTCCTGACAGCAGTAAACCTTCTCTAATAGGAAGCCAAGAACCACTTGGATAGCCGCTCATAGCAAATGAGGCAGAATTAGCCATGACTAAAGTAGAAAACACCATGTGCCAGTATGAAGGATCTACAGAAGACTTTTCTATACTCAAATCACAATTAAACAATGAACAGTGAAGCATTTTCCTAGAAGTAACTAAACAAATTGAACATGGTATGCAGCACGAAACTAAAACTTGTACCTGTCAAGAGTACAAACCTATACTGCTATATGTAAGTGGTCAAGCTGGTTCAGGGAAAACATTCTTAATAAAAATCATCAACAAGTTCCTCCAACAATTGACAAACAACAAACTGTCAGCTGTTGTAACTGCCCCCACAGGTTTAGCTGCCTAAAACATAGGCAGTGTCACTTTACACCGATTGCTACTACACCAAAAGAAATTAGACTACTACAAACTTTCAGCAGAAGCTGCAATGGAACTACGAAGAGTTTTGAAACATATGAAAATGCTCCTAATAGATGAGGCGAGCATGGTCTCCAACCTAATGTTGGCTTTGATTCACCTCAGATTACAAGAGGTCTTCAAAACGGACTACGAAGAACTCTTTGGAGGAAAACACATTATTGTTTTTGGAGATCTTCTTCAATTAAGACCAGTGAAAGGTGGACCTATTTTTAAAACATTTGGGCACAAACTATGCCGTAAAACTCTTGGCAGCATAGGAAATGTAAATCTTTGACAACATTTCCAATGCAAAGAACTAACTGAAAACATGCGTCAGTCTGCAGACCTCACCTACGCCAACATTTTGAAAAGTATTGGAGTTGGTGCACTATCTAAAGAATCACAATCTATATTAAATACCAGACACAGCCAAGCATAACTCATGTGCTACTGATGTCATGGAACAATTAGCACACAAAAATCTAAACTGGATTCAAGATGGTCGCTGGCACCGAGTAGTTGTGCCGACGGGAGCTCTGGCACCTAGGCCTGGTTGGGTGGTCCCACCACCCGCCCGCTCCGAGGTGCAGCTGCAGGAGTCAGGGGGTCCCCAGGATAGCGGTGCGCCCTGCCCAGTGGTGATCGAGGACTCCCGTTGTGGCGTAGGAGAAGAGTAGCCCGGCAGGGCGGACCTCCTCTTCTATCCCCCCGAGGAGCAGTGCGGGGCTGAAGACTAGTGTGCGGGCCTCCAAAGAAGACCCTGTGCCCAGCGAATGAACTGGAGGAGTGGCGTGGAGGAGGGAGTAGGGGGGATCCTGGCCCCCCACCGGACTAGGGGCGTGCGGGGTGTCACGGGGCTGTGGGTTTGGAATAGCGCTGCCTCTGTGGGCTTCCCCCCTCCTTCTCCTGGCAAACGGGACTCTGCCGCGGACCAGCCAGTGAGGAAGATATGAAGACCCCAGGCCGGGCGAGTAGAATCAGCGGCCCCCGGCGCCGCACTGGAGTAATGCAGAGAGTCGCTGGCCATTATTAAAGGGAGGGGCCAAGCAGTTCCGGAAGTTGGAGCCTCATTGAGCAGCGGGCCCTTCTAAAACATAGCAGAGCGCTCGCGGAGGTGAGATCTTTGTTGGACAGCAGACCCCCTTAAAAGTAGGAGCGGCCCAAGACCAGGAAGACGGAGAAACCCCCCCTGGCCCACTTGGGGGTGGACGGAGGTCGGGCCCCCCAGGCCTCTGAGGAGGCGTCGGTGTGATCGCCGGGGCACAGTGCTTCGTGGCCACTGAGGTGACCTACCATAAATGCCGTCCAGGTCCAGAGGAAGAGCGAGGAAAGCTAATCACCAGGTGAGCAAACCCAAGGATACCTTAACGACGCTTTGGCCTGTAATGGAGTCCAGAGCTCGTAGCGATGGAGGGGGGAACAGTCTAAGGAGGCCTGGGATGGGGAGGGGTCCGAGACCTCGGCGCTGATGACGAGACTGGACCTTAGAGGAGAAATGCAGAATCTGAGGGACTCCTTGGCTAAAACCTTCCAAGAGCAATTTCAACTGATGCAGAGTGATTTAAATGCTGCCTTGGGAGAACTGAGACAGGAGATGGCTCAGCTGGGGGAGAGGACGGATTTATTAGAAAGGGGCCTCCAGGAGTGTGAAAGAGACACTTCTGCTAACATTGAGGCCATAGAGCGATTGGACATCGCCACAAGGAACCTGAAGGTCACTATCCAAGATTTGGAGAATAGGTCCTGAAGGGCCAACATCAGGATCATATCGCTTCCCGAGGCTGTGACTGACCAACAACTCAAGGGAGAGGTCCAGGGCATCTTTGCAGCGCTCTTGGGGGAGGTCTCCCCGGGGACAATCGAATTGGACAGGGTCCATAGGGTGGGCTTGTCTGTAGGAGGCTCTAACGCCAGGCCATGAGATGTTTTGGCAGCCTTTGCCCGGTATGGCCAAAAGGAGGCGATATTGTGAGCAGCAAGACAGAGTGAACCAGTGCTTTATAAAGTACTAGAAATTTCTCTATTTCAAGACTTGGCTGCCAGTACTCTGGTGAAGAGAAGGCAAATGGGCCCGGTCGTAAGGGTCCTGGCAAAAAAGGGGATAAAGTATAAATGGTCTTTCCCCTTTGGATTGGTGTTTGAGTGGGAGGGGACCCAGAGGCGTGCCACTTCCCTCCAGGAGGCAGCAGGTATAAAAAGGCTAGAGATGGAGGAGGGCGAGGAAGGTCAGGGGAGTGGCAAATAGAGGGGGGAAGCAGACCATGGGAGTGGTCCACGGTTGGAGAGGGCCCCCGGGAGGGAGGAGGGGGACTTTACGAGGGCCAGCTGTGGAGGGAGCCGGCGGAGCTAAAGTGGGTAACGGGGGAGCCGGCGTGGGCTAGAAGGGGAGAATAGCTTCACGGTTAAGGGCTTTGTGCTGGGGGTGGTGGGAACAGGGGCTTTACATGGGGGCCTAGGAGGAAGGAGCAGTAAACATCCTGGATCGAATAAGGGCAGGAGTGTCCGAGGGGTTGGGTGGGGTCTACAAGGTGGGTGGGGGCTGGGAGGTGGGGTCAAACTCACCCTTTATTGGGGTTTCAGGGTGGGGCTGGGGGAGGGGGACAGAGAGGAGGGGGGAGCCACGGTAGTCGGTGAAGTGAGCTGGTCTCGGGGGTATGACGAGATGGGTAGGAGGGGGACGTTAGGAGGGGGTGTTTGTTGGTGCCCTCGCATGAGGAGAGAGGAAGGTCTACTAAGGGGGAACCCTGGGTGTGCCAGGTGAACAGGGAACATGAGGGGTCCTGCTCTTGCGCGCAGCCTTTAAATGGTTAACACATAATGTGTGGGGGCTAAACTCCCCCCTCAAATGTACAAAACTGGAGCACTTTATCAGATCCCATAAGTCGGATGTACTAGCGTTGCAGGAGACGCATTTACTACGGAGGGACCAGGGCCACCTGCGACTGAAGGGCTTTACGAAGATATTGTTCGCATCGGGACCAACAAAGAAAGGAGGGGTAGCCCTGGCCTTTGGGAGGGGGATCAACTTTAGACTCCAGAATTGTCTCAGAGACAGACACGGGAGATACATCATGGCGAGGGGCAGGATAATGGGCTCGTGTTACACCATTGTCTCGGTCTACGGGCCTAATGTGGGTCAAGATCAGTTCCTGCGGGATACTCTGGGTACTCTTGAAAACTTTGCGAGGGGGCAAGTGATTATAATGGGGGATTTTAATCTTGCTTGGGATGGGAGGAAGGACCAGTCTCAGTATGAACGTAGTGGAGGGGGCGCGGTGGCCTCAACCTGGTTGAGAGAGAGATGGGAGGATGCCGGGCTACGTGATGTATGGCGTGCTTTGCGGGGAGATGAGGAGGGGTTTACATTCCTCTCTGACGTGCACCGAACCCAATCCCGCATTGACTATATCTAGGTATCCGCCAGCCTACTAGGGGCGGTTGAGGCAGTCAAGGCTGGCCCCCTGGGGATAGCCGACCACAAGGTAGTTCATATGAGAATGCGGCTCGGGAGGCGAGGGCTGGGGGTGTGAAGTTGGAAATTCCCGGGGGAAGTCCTAAGGGATCAAGTATTATGGGAGGAGATAGGAGGCAAGAGCCGGGACTTCTTTGAGAGGAATAAGGACCTAGACACGAGTCAGAGGACAAGGTGGAACGCCTTCAAGGCTACTTTGAGGTGGGAATTTATTGCTGTAAAGGCAGAGAGAAACAGGCTGTTGAGAGGTCTAGAAACTCAGCTGGAGGAGGAGGTCGAGGCCGCCAAGGCGAGAGTACGGGAGACCCCTACTAGGAAGGCATTTAGGGACTATAGTTTGGCGGAAGGTCAATTGGGGATCCTGAGGACTAAAACGGCTGATGAAGCAATGCTGAGGGTGAGGCAAAAATTTTATATAAAGGCCAACAAAGCGGATTCGCTCCTGGCGCGCCTCCTGAGGGGACAAAGGGACCAGAAGGTTATAACGGCCATCAGGGATGAGGGGGTAAGAGACTCACTCGGGCAGAAGAGGTAAAGGGTAGACTAGTGGAATTTTACGAAGCGCTGTACTCTTCTCAGTCCCCACGTAAGTGACCGCAGTCGGAGTTCCTGGGGAAATTGCCTCTCCCGTGATTATCCAGGGAGGAAGGCAAGGAGCTGGGCCCTCCAATCACAGAGGATGAAGTGAGGGCCACCATAGTGTCACTCCCCCGTAATAAGGCTCCAGGGCCAGATGGCTACCCGGCCTTCTTTTATAAAGTATATTCACATCTTTTGGTACCCCATCTTACAAATGTATTTAATACGTTCGCAGTGGAGAGCGGAATTACCCCATCGATGGAAGAGGCTAAAATCACCCTCATTCATAAAGCAGGGAAGGATCCGGAAGAATGTATCTCTCATCGACTGCTTGCTCTCATTAATACAGAGACAAACATTTTCACCAAAATACTGCCGAAGCACCTTGAACTGCATTTACCCTCGCTGATCCATCACGATCAGTCGGGTTTTGTCCTGGGAAGGCAAACCGCTGACAATATCAGGAGGGTGGCCCACCTGGTGGAGAAGTCCCGAAAGACGACCACTCCGGCAATCCTATTGGCACTCGACGCTGAGAAAGCGTTTGATAGGGTGCAGTGGTCGTTCTTATTCCAGGTGATGGAGAGAATGGGATTGGGGCGGGGTTCTTAAACATGGTTACTGCCAATTATAAAAACCCTGTGTCGCGCATCTTGGTGAACGGGGAAATGTCTCAGCCATTTAGACTGACGCGGGGGACGAAACAGGGGTGTCCCCTCTCCCCATTGCTCTATGCCATTTACTTGGAACCACTTCTCCTGGCAATACGAGAGGCAGAAGACATTCAAGGTATACCATTCGGAGGGGTCCAGCATAAGGTTGCGGCTTTCGCCGATGACATATTGCTTACGTTAACGAACCCGAAGGATTCCATTAAGGCATGCTTATCAAAACTGTCTGAATTTGGGGAACTCTCAGGTCTGCAAATCAACTTCCAAAAGTCAGAGTTAATGAACTTGTCCTTGGGGGAGCAGGAAGCGAGGGAGATGAGGGAAATTTCCCTGTTTGAATGGAGTCCAGATGGGTTGCGATATTTGGGGGTCAGGATAACTCCCTCACTGGCGGGCTGGTATGGGGCAAACTATGAGCCTATGTTGGTCGTGATCAAAAAGGACTTAAGAAAGTGGGGTGCCTTAAAGATATCCTGGTTGGGCAGGGGGGCGGTTCTCAAAATGGTGGTTCTCTGGCAGGTGCTCTATTTGTTTCAGGCCATTCCTCTGCCGGTTCCAAAAAGATTTTTTAAGAAATTGGGCCGGGCGGCCAAGGAATTTGTTTGGGAGGGTAAGAGACCCTGCCTGTCCAACCGACTACTAATGGCATTAAGGGGGGAGGAGGGACTCGCTTTCCCCGATTTTCGCCGCTACTATGAAGCGGCACAGCTTCGGGTAATCAGGGAATGGTTTTCGGCAGATTATGTCAAGCACTGAGTTAAAATGGATAGAGTTGTAGCTCGGCACCGTCTGGGGAAGTGCTTTGGCTCCCAAGCAGGCTGAGACCATCCCACTTATACTTAAGCGCGATTACGAAGGGAGTGGTGGACTGTTGGGATAGGGTGGTGCTGAAGCATGAGATTCTAACCTTCCCCTCACCCTTTACTCCGATCTTCAACAATGGGGACTTCACACCGGGGATGGAGAAGGGGGCTTTTGCGAAATTGGAGGATGGGGGCTGTAGAACCCTAAGGGATATGTTTAGCGGCTCAAATGTGATTACGTTTGAGGAATGTAAGCAAAGATTCGGGGTGGGGGAGCATGAGAGGCTCCGATACTTCCAGATCAGACACTGGGTAATGTCGGCAGAGGTACGTAAAGCTGCGACCCAAGAACTAACTCCATTTGAACGGTTTCATACAATGCATGAGCAGTCCAGAGGGCTGATCTCGGACTTATATAGGCAGCTGGAATGTCCCGGCTCGATAACCAGCTGGGCTTACATGAGGAGGTGCGAACAGCTCCCGGGAGTTAGAATGGAGCAAGAGGACTGGGAAAGGTTATGGAAGCAGATTCCAAAGATGGCAAAGGCGGTCCAATTGCAGGAGGCCTGGTACAAGTATATATTTGGCTGGCATTACACTCCAGCCCGTCTACATGCAATGTTCCCGGCAACTTGGGGGAAGTGCTGGAGGGGCTGTGGGGAGGAAGGTACTGCTCCTCATATATGGTGGGAATGCCCCATCATCCAGACCTTTTGGGGTGATATCGCACAAGCTCTGACCCAGGCGTTGGGTGGGGGAGTTAGCCAGGATCCCCAAGAGATATTACTGGGGAAAAGAGGACAAGGGGAGGCTGGGGAGAGGCGGGGTAGCTCTAAGGCGAAGGTAGTGTTCATAATGGCTGCGATGGCCCTTCTTGCACAGAGGTGGAAGTCCCCCACGACTCCGACAGAGCAGGATTGGTTGAGGAAAATGTGGGACATAGTCACGATGGAATGGGCAACCTATGCAGCCAATAATAGGTTGTAGAACTTCTCTGCGGACTGGGGAGAGACACTGAACTACCTTAAAGGGGAATTCAGGGAACAGTGGTGCCATCAAAGACTCATACTGTTGGACATCTACGGTTAAAGGGGGGAAGAAGAATGTTGAGATGGAAAGGACCATTGGTACCGTGGCAAGGGTTCAGTTGGTTATTATTATTATTTCTTTGGGGGGGGTGTTTGTTCTTTGTTGGGTCGAGTTCTTTCCTCTGTTTACTATGTAGAAATTTGTAGAAATTAATAAAAAGAAGTTAAAAACAAATGTAAACTGCATGTCCTTGATGCCAACTCTTGCAAGCTGTCCACAAGTCAATGAAATAATGCTGAAAAAATACTACACAGACAAACTGGGCGTGCACGTTATGACACTACCCATGTGTGAACAAGCCACAGCACGACTAAATACCTTAGAAAACTCTATCTCTAACAGAGCTGGTTTAGAGAAAATATTAACATTGTTTTTAAACTGTAGAGTATTGCTAAAACGTAACCTTGATGTGGAGCAAGGACTAGTTAATAGTTAATGGAGAACTTGGTACAGTTGTTGGCTTTCAAACATACCCACATGACAACAACATTCACTTTGTCAATATTCACTTTAACAAACTTTCAGAAGTTAAAAGGATAGGACACCCAACACCCCGATTCCTTCTTTTCAAAGACATGTATGTACGCAGAGAACAATTTTCTCTATCTCTAACATACACAGTCACCATTCATAAATCACAATGTCTTACCTTAGATCAAGCATTGATAGATATTGGCATTACAGTGTTTAAAGAAGGCATGAGCTACGTAGCACTGTCACGCCTACGTACACTTGAAGGACTATTTCTAGTCAATTTTGATGCATGTAAAGTAAACGCTGAAATTCCTTGCATTGTAGAGTACAATAGACTACATGCACTCTACGCACCCCATCTCAAAACCTACCCTGTTCCTCAAAAAGTAAAACTTTGTTAAAGAAAACTAGTGCAGACTCAACTTATACAGGATCTCACAACAATACCTCCAAGGAAATTAATGTAACGCTCATCTGGTTCCCACGGGGGCGCTGGTCTAGTCTGCATTGCTGTGGCCTCTTCTAGCGTGATGCGCAGGACCCGGAACACCGATTGGACAGGACCTCCAAATCGTGCTTGCCTGGCCCGTAGGAATATCCTTCTGCAGATGAGAAAGGGGATTAACAGTCTGCAGAATAGTGTGCTAGCTCCCCCCTTTCCGCCTTCCCCCTTCGTTCCTCCTCTAACTTCCTCCAAACCCCGGTTTAAGCTCACCTTATGGTTTGGAAGGATGAACTCTCCATCCTGCTTCTGGTGCAGGGGCGCGTGTTCGTCCAGTTACTTCACTGGTTTTCAGAATGGCGCTGGCAAAATCCACTTGACTTTCCTGAGTGATGCGCCGTAAGTATGAAAGTTCAAAGTTCAAGTGAGGCCCCCTTTATGTTGTCTTTCTAACCTGTGATCTGTCCTTTATTTCAGGTGCAGAATGAAGGCGATGCGTCGAGGGGTTAAACTGCCGAGGTGAGTAGTGATGAGGGCGATCCCTCTACATGTCCTCATTATTCCCCAGAAATGTCTCTTGTCCTTTCCCCATAGGGTCCGGGGTACGGTACCTACCAACGGGGCGGCGCCGACCCGAAATGTGGAAGAAAAGCCGTTAAGTATTATGGCTGTTAATCAGGCTTTCCTTCTGTGTTCCTTCTGCTCACCTTTTGTTTCTTTTTCTCTCCCCTAGGTGCAGAGATGTGGCGTCCGATGCTGACAGCCGCGATGGAGCCGGGAGATGTCTCAAGGACAGGTGAGTGAAGCGTGGCGCTGCAGCGAGCAACGCAATGCTTTTAAATGGAAGTTTTTCTTCAGGGATGCTGGCGAGAAGATTCCGGATGCAGGTAAGAAGTTTGAAATAGTCCTTGGTTTTCACCTTTCTCTTCTCTTCCTTCCTTGCAGGTCTTCCAGGTTCGAGGCGGGCGTGGCTGGAGTCCAGGAGCAGGAGAACACACGGTGAGCGTTAAGCTGCAGGAAGCAGAACAACGCGAAGCATGAGCTGCTGTCTGGGCGTGGCTTAAATAGCCTCCAAAGAAGTCCCAGGTATGTATCCTTCCCCAACTAGGTATGTATCCTTCCCTGGCCACGCCCGAGTGAAAAAATAGTCCCTATGAAAAAATAGTCCCTTTCAGGTCTCAGGGAGGCCTGAAGCATGCAGCATGGTCTGCATCAGGTAAGTGCACAAAACACCTCCCAAAAATGAGCCTGGCGCCTATGGCGCCAGGACTGATGTCCAACATGAGCCTGGCGCCAAAGGCGCCAGGCCTGAGTCCAAAGAGCCCCTATAAGGGGCCGCTGGGCTTTTACCCGAGGGCATGATGCCTGCTTCCGGGGGTGCTGGGCCTGGCCTGGTGCTCTGGGGGTAGGCATCATGACAATTAAAACCAGCTGGTACTTCATCAATTACCACAACCAAAGAAGGATCTACTGAAAAGGAAAATGCATACCAAACTGCACAAACAAAACCAACAACCTCTTCAAAGAAAAAATGTGTACTTCCATCAAATGACTCAGACACAGAACTGTCTGGTCCATTCAAATTTTCCAATACAACTAGTGTAAATTGCTATGCAAATGTAGCAATCAATATTCTATTCCAATTGCCACCAATTATTGAAAACATTTACTTAAACTGGACAGACCAATTATGTTTGCAAATGTTAGTCCTTCACAGAAATGCAACGAACAATCCTGACAACACTTACAGTGTTTCTGGAATACGGCAGGAATTGGACTACTGTGCTGGAATGGTGAGATTCACTATAAACACACAAGAAGATCCACAAGAATTTCTTATGTACTTACAACAAGTACTGGAAAACAAAAACATATCTATAAATGAATTCTTCCAGATTTCATACATGTGGAAACATACATGCACTCTCTGCAGCCATGTGGCACAGAAACAAGTCCCTAATGAACGCATCATGTATGTATCCATACCTAACTGATAATCCATTTAATTTCAGCAGCTTGTACAGAATGCAAACCATGGCATATTATGTACTACTTGCAATTCCGATAATCGTTCCACCTTAAATATACAGTCACATAGTGAATACGTAATAGTAATGCTTTTGCCTTTGGCCATGCACCCAAGACTCTAGGCCCTGGCTACAACAACTGCAGCATAACACACCCATGCAAGCAAACACCTGCCCACTGACCACAACCCAAAAACATAACACAATCACCACAAGACCTATCCACTTCACTGAACATACTAAAACAGTAATTGCAGCCAATGGACAGACTCTTCAATGCATGCCCTCTTCACCCAAAACTCTACTAACTACCCAAATTATAGCATTGTAAAATACCCAACAATCTGGCCAGTGTTTATTATGTCTGTGGACTGCTGCAGTGACCGCGGACATCGCGATCACAGCACAGCCTTCTTCCACCTAAACAAATACAGCATTTGACCCATCTTTCACTCCCCCACTCTCGCCAGCCACTCTTCCACACCAACACACTCCCCAAAATTGGATTTCGGCTCTGTTCTTCGCAACGCTGTCCGAGTATATCCGCAGATCCAAAATGGTGGGCGCATCGGGAAAATGTGACGCGCATCACACTTCACTCCAACCAATCAGCAAACACGTTATGTGTCCGTGGACATGACAGCGCCTTCCTAACCAATCGGAGTCCTGTCCGCAGAGCGAACAGGGAATTGAGTTGCAGAGTGCACCCAGATATCACACATTTTTTGGACCTACTTTTTGGTTGTTTTAAAAATAAATACTGGATGGATTTCCACCAAATTTACAATTTTTCCGCAAAATTTGTGAAAATCCGTCCAGCGATTTGGGCTGTAGGCGTGAGCAAAGTTTTTCTCCATTCAGTCTATGGGAAAAAAAATGTGGGACCCCCCCCCGGATGAAAACCACAGCAAAATGTGCATATATTTTTTTTTTTGCACATTTTGGTGAAGATTCGTCCAGGGGAGCAAAGTTACAAGCCACCCAAAAAGTGCTTTTCCTTTGGGTTTAGCAACTTAACCATAACTACACGGCCGTGTGATATATATATATATATATATGTATATATATATATATATAAATACATATACAAAACACGTGCAATACCAAACTTTAAAAATTCAAATAAATGTGGCAAGTTTGTGCAGCATATTAATATGTTGGTCTCTGTGGCACCACTTAGACGTATGCCTACCTCTGTTGAGAGGCATAGGTTTATGTGGTTCCACAGAGATCAACATATTAAAATGCTGTAAAAAGCTGCCTAATTTGTTTGTATGTATTACACAGCCCATGGTAGTGGCTGTGTAGTTATGGTTAAGTTGCTAATCCCATAGGAAGAATACTGGAGGAATCCTAACCAGAACTTTGTAAAAAAAAGTATGTGGCCCACTCTGAATTGTTTTGCAAATTGGTGAGGTTTGGTCCGGGGGCGGGGGCAAAGTTATAGCGGGGTCCCAAAATTTCAAATTTCTTTTTTCCCATAATGACATTTAGACATAATGGGAAAAAATGTTGCGCACGCCTACAGCTCAAACCGCTGGACACACTTCCCTGTGCACTCCGTGGACAGGACACCGATTGGTCAATCGGCTTGCGTCATATCCGTGGACATGCGATGTGTCCTCCGATTGGCTGGGATGAGGCGTGAGGTGCATCAAATTGTTTTGATGTGCCCGCCATCTTGTACCCGCCAAAGGAGCGATGGTGAACAGAGGCAAAATGCAATTTTGGGGAGTGTGTTGGTGTGCAGAAGTGTTTGGGGAGGGTTGAGAACAAGAGATGGGTCGAATACGGTATTTGTTTAGGTGGCAGGTACCCCCAATGTGTTTGCCATGCCTGCGGTCTTCGCGGCTGTCCATGGACATAATAAATGCAATACTAGCTATTTTACTTTAGTATGATGATGTTTTTGGGTTGTTAGTAGAGGATTGATTGTAATTAATATCCCCTATAAGCAGCCCACATACCACAGTCAAAATGTTTGGTAGTATAGGTGTGCTATGCTGTGGTGGTTGTGGCCAGGGCCTAGAGTCTTGGGTGCAGGCCAAAGGCCATAGGCCATGTACCCAAGACTCTAGGCTCTGGCCACAACCACTGCAGCATAACACACCGATAGAATCAAACACCCATCAAATATCCACAACCCAAATGTTTGTGTACTGTTTCATTTGTAGAGTTTGTATGTGAAGTTTTGGCTAGGCTATGCAGTTAAGATTGTAGAGTTTGTAACAAGGACTGCAGTGTTTCTGAGTCTATTTATTGGTTGAGTTTTGTGTGGTTGTATGCAGTTTTTTGCATGACATGGGTAACTGGACCAGACATACTTTTTCAATCTCTGTCATAAAAGAAAAGCTCATATGATAGAGCAGGTAGTTCATAATGAGTTATTGCAAGTACTATAGTTCAAACCAGTGTACTGTGCATTTTGCTCAGTTGCTGTGTTTGTTTTCTAAATCGGTGGGTCTGTGGGAAATATAATCCATGCTGGATTACAAAACAAAACTTCTATGTTGTGGTACAATATATTTCTTTCATTGTTTTACTGTTTATTTCTTGTTTCTTGCTAATCTTCTATCTTTTGGCTTGTTGCAGAATTTTGGGGCAATTAGATACCTGTTGGCGTATTCTAATTGTTTATTTCTACTTTTATGCTATATCTATCTGTTGGGTTGTTGCAGATTTTTTTTGCGGCAGTTAGATACCTGTTGGATTATTCTAACAATATATTTCTTGTATGATTTTAGTAGTATTTGTTTAGATGTTTGCTTGTTGCAGATTTTTTGGGGCAGTTAGATACCTGTTGGCGTATTCTAACTGTACATTCCTTGTTTGATTTTAGTGGTATTTATTTATCTGTTTGCTTGTTGCAGAATCTTGGGGCAGTTAGATACCTGTTGGCGTATTCTAATTGTGTATTTCTTGTTACATTTTAGTGGTATTTATTTATCTGTTTGCTTGTTGCAGAATTTTGGGGCAGTTAGATACATGTTGGCGTACTTTAACTGCGCACAGTTTTGAAGTTGAAGTTTTGCTTATGTTCATACACAGATTACATATTAAATTTTGGTTTTAAGAATATTAATTAAGCGTTTACAAGATTTGCTGGCAATCTCTGCTTTAGAGTAATGGCACTATCATTACATTCGAACCATCCACAATTCTTTTTTATATATGAAGTGTAGTGACCTGCATTGGTTGTGGCTCCTGCGTGGTAGACTATACCTATTGTTGTGACAGTCTTCTTACCAAGTTATACTTGACCATGTGTGAATCCAGTCAGCTTACAGTTGTTTTTGGTACCATCTGCATTGTAACGTAAAAACATCACTATTACGTATTCACTATGTGTCTGTATTTGTAAGGTGGAGCGATTATCTGAATTACAGGTAGTACATAAACTGCCATGGTTTGCATTTTGTACAAGTTGATGAAATGGAAAGGATGCACAGTTAGGTATGGATACATACACGAAGAGTTCATTAGGGACTTCTTCCTGTGCCACATGGTTGCAAAGAGTGCATGTATGTTTCCACATGTATGAAATCTGAAAGATTTCATTTATAGGTATGTTTTTGTTTTCTAGTACTTGCAGTAAGTACATTAGAAATTCTTGTGGATCTTCCTGTGAGTTTATAGTGAATTTGACAATTCCAGCATGATAGTCCAATTCTTGTCTTATTCCATGAAAACTGTAAGTGTTGTCAGGATTGTTGGTTGCATTTCTATGAAGGACTAACATTTTCAAACACAATTGGTCTGTAGTGTGTAAGTAAATGTTCTTAAGAAATGGTGGCAATTGGAATAGAAAATGTATTGCTACATTTGCCTAGCAATTTACAGCAGTTATATTTGAAAATTTTAATGGACCCGACAGTTCTGTGCCGAAGTCATTTGTTCAGAGTGTGTGTTGCTTCTTTGAAGAAGTAGTTGAGTTACTTTGACCAGTAGATACTTCTTTGGTTGTGGTAATTGAGGAAGTATTAGTTTCTTTTTTTTCTTTGTCGGAATTGTAGTGATATCCTGTATCATTTCAGTTTGAAGTAGTTTTCTTTTACAATGTTTTGCTTTTTGTGGAACAGGATAGTTTTTTAGATGGGGGTGAGGAGTGAACGCAGCCTATTGTATTCTAGAATGCAAGGAATATCTGCATTTACTTTACTGGCATCAAAGTTGATTTGAAATACCCCATCAATTGTACGTAAGCATGATAGTGCTACATAGCTCATGCCTTCTTTAAAGACTGTGCTACCAATATCTATTAATGCTTTATCTAGGGTAAGACCTTCTGATTTGTGAATGGTAACTGCGTATGCTAGAGTTAGTCAAAATTGTTCTCTGCGTACATACATGTCTTTGAAAAGAAGGAAGTGGGCTGTTGGGCGTCCTATCCTTTTAACTTCTGATATTTTTTCAAAGAGAATATTGACAAATTGTATGTTGTTGTCACATGGGTAGTTTTGAAGGCCAACGACTGTACCAAGTGCTCCATTTACTAGTCCTTGCTCCACATCAAGGTTACGTTTAAGCATTACTCTACAGTTTAAAGATAATTTGAATATTTTCTCCAAACCAGCTGTATTGGAGATAGAGTTTTCTAGGGTATTTAGTCTTTTTGTGGCTTGTTGACACATAGGTAGTGTCATACCATGTATGTCCAGTTTATCTGTGGAACAAATTTCAATTATTGGTTGCATTTCTTTTTTCAACATTGTTTCATTGAATTTTGAACAGCTTGCAAGAGCTAGCATCAAGGACATACAATTGACATTTTTGTGTGCTCATTTTTCCATGACATCAGTAGCACAAGAGTTATGGCCATAGAGTGCATGGATGTGCCTGGTTTTTAATATTGCTTGTGCTTCTTGAGATAATACACCAACTCTAATACTTTTTAAAATGTTGGCGTATGTGAGGTCTGCAGACTGGTGTATGCTTTCTGTTAATTCTCTGTATTGGAAATGTTGCCAAAGGTTGACATTTCCTATGCTGGCAAGAGTTTTATGGTACAGTTTGTGCCCTAAGGTTATAAATAAAAATGGCTTCAGCTTTCACTGGTGTCAATTGAAGATCTCCGAAAACAATAATGTGTTTTCCTCCAAAAGAGCTGTTCATAGTCTGTTTTGAGGACCTCTTGTAATCTGAGGTGAATCAAAGCCAACATTAGGTTGAAGACCATGCTAACCTCATCTATTAGCAGCATTTTCATTTGTTTGAAAACTCTGCGTAGTTCCATTGCAGCTTCTGTGGAAAGTTTGTAATAGTCTAATTTGTTTTGGTGTTCGACTGGAAGGAGTAGTAATCGGTGTAAAGTGACACCGCCTATGTTGTAGGCAGCTAAACCTGTGGGGGCAGTTACAACAGCTGACAGTTTGTTGTTTGTCAATTGTTGAAGGAACTTGATAATTATTTTGATTAAGAATGGTTTGCCTGTACCAGCTTCACCACTCACGTATAGCAGTATAGGTTTGTAGTCTTGGCAGGTACAGTTTTTCATGTTCCACACTATGTTCAATTTGTTTTGTTATTTCTTGGAAAATGCTACGCTGATCATTGTTCAGTTGTGATTTCAGTACAGCGAAGTCTTCTGTAGCTTGTTCAAACTGATACATGGTGTTTTCTACTTCTATCATGGCTAATTATGCCTCTTTTGATATTAGTGGCTGTCCAAGTGGTTCTTGGCTTCCTGTTACAGAAGGTTGCCTACTGTCGGGAGTGTTCACTTGTAGTTGGGCCTGGAGTTCTTCATCGTGTTGCTGTTCATTGTGCAACATTGTTTGGTACTGTGTAAAGTTTACATCTGTTATAGTGCTTTCATTTTCTTTGAAAGCGTCTTCATAGGAGTCATACGTATCCAGTAACTCTTGTTCTTTTCTCCATGGTTTAAAAAGTTGTAGCAGGAACATGTATTACAGTTCTTTATGTTGATGAGTTTTTAACGACAATTTGATATGATTAATTAAGCTGCATTTAGTAAGTTTCACTAAGATGCCTTCACAATTTACCACTCTGTATCTACCTTTCTTTTCATCTGGTTTAACATTATTTTTGTATGTGAAGTTTTGGGCTACGTGGTACAGACACATGGTTTCCAAAGTGATACTCCTGTTTGGGTAGTATGTGTCTAGTAAATTGTTTTTCAAAATGTCTGGCTGTTGGGATCATTTTTTGCTACTGTTTCTATGTCCTCATAAGATTTGAGAACTCTTTTTCTAGATTTAGCAGGACCCAGACTTAGCCATACTATATTGTCAGATTTTCCATACTAGGCAGTACCGGTTAAACGGTCTGCAGCTTCATAGCAGCCACATTCTCCATGAGAGAGCATTTTTATGCTTAAGCTGTACAATTTCTCTGATAGTGTTTTGTCAGATAATATGTCATTCCAGAGGTCCTGAAGCTCTGTTTTCCCGGCTTTGGCTCAGTAGGCTGTGACATATCATGCAACTGCATTGGAATTGTCTGCAATGTACTGCATGCACATCTATGTTTGCATTACATAGGAGAGCAATGATTGCATTGTAATCATTGATGTATTTTGATTCTTCTGTTCTTTTTATGTAATATGTGTTCCTAGGTGATTTACCTTCGACATTATGTCTGACTGAAGACATGAAGTTGTTTACTTGCCCTGTTGCTGAAACTGGTCTGGGGAAACCAAAGCGGCATTTGATGTAGTATTTCCCTTTTTTAAATATTTGCGACAACAATATTTCCCACATTGTTGTCTTTGAAATTGTAAAATTTGTGCATGAAGGTCACTATGTGTTGTTTGTGAAGGGATTTCACAAGTGACATATTTGTGGATGAACTGCAAAACAGTGACATCACTGTCCTGACCAAATTTAGGAGCAACTTTAATCCATAATAGCATGTGGATGTGTGGTGCTCCTATGGCTTGGTATTCTTTTCTCCAAAAGAAGTGTTGAACTTCTCAGAGGGGAGGAACAGACTTATTACAAATAAAGTGTAGCATAGCAATGAAGCGATGATGGAAATATCTTGATACATTTACAGGATCTAGAGAGCAGACTTCTCCTGGTGTTTTTATATCTATGTTTGTTTTATTTCTGTTTGCTATCCGTAGGAAATCATGTAAATCTTCCCATGCATATGCATATGGACATTCCTCAGTCAGGTTCACGCTTGTCATCACAATATTCATGGGTATATCACTATACACCCCAATTTACAGGCATCCCTCAGTCGGGTTCACGTTTGCCCTTATCACTTTGTTACATTACAAATGTGGGATTCACTTCCCTTAGCCTTCTCCTGGCATCCCTCTGTCGGATTCACACTTGCCACAGTTCAAAATGTCATAAGATCATGAGAAAGCGGGGTGGTTTCCTTCCCCTAGCTTTCTCTCAGCATCCATCTACAGGGTTCACACTTGCCACCATTCACCATTACCAAAAAGTAATTCTAGACCCCTTAGGTTCTTCCTTTTTCCTAAGTCTGGGTCCTTGAGCTCCCAGTCAGGCTTTCCCTTAAGCCTCCATTCAGGCTTCACTTTACTTCCACAATGTGTCAAAGACCTTCGACTGTACAAGGGATTTGGCTTGATCCTCGTATGACCACCTTGACACCTCACACTGGCCTTCCCAAAGGCCTCCTGGTATTTGTAGTTTGCTCAATGCATTGTCACAGTTCAGGAGCGGGGTAGCAGATAAAGTCCTTTGAATGAGCACCAACGTTGCACCAGACCATTCTGTTTCTGGTACCAATGCAACTCACAAAATACGTCTTGTCTATTATCTTCTTTCTTCATGTACAATGTTGCCATTGCAACCTTAGAGCCTAGCACAGTTTGGTCCACTATCAGTCTCTTCCGACTCACCGGCTGTGCTGAACTCGTTGGTGTTTCTTTTGCCACTGGAGTCAAGGACGGTACCACAATGTCAACCGCTTCTTCCTGCCCTGGCTATCAGTGCGGGAGGGTCCCATGTACCACTGACATCCATCACACCACTCGCCAGCTGCGATTCCTGGTCTCATGTTTCCTTTCTTTGAGGATTTGTGGGTCTGGATTGAAAAGGGCAAGGACAATTCCATCCTGGTTGTCATTTCAGATCTCCCCGCCTTTCTCCTCCATTTGAACTGCCGTCCTGGAAGCTGCTTCCTTGTGCGTTCAGCCTTGTGTGCTCTCGTGCTCAGTTTTTTATCCCTGTGGGGAAAGGAAAGAGCAGTCAGGTGTGTGTTGCCTGACCCTTATGTTGGGACATGTCAGGTATACGGCTCTGGTGTTAGTCCGTTTTCTTTCACGGTGTTAGACAGTGTTTGTGTTGGAAAAGGGGGGTAGAGTTTCTAAGTATCCTATGCGGTAGGATGGGGAAAATGTGTCATAAGGAAGAGGATACCGTGTCTCACCCTTCGGTGTCCAGCTTCCACTCCCCGGAGAGGCCTCATGCAGGTGATCCTCTTGCACTGGTCCACCCCCAGGAATTGGATCCAATAGCAATGGCCCTGTCCTGACCACCTGGATGACAGATCCCCGAGGACTAGCGAGTGAGACACCTTCTGGTTTCTCACACTATACCATGCAAAAAGTCCTGTTCTAGAACTGCAAAATTTAAATAACATTCTCCTACATGGAACAGCCAAAGAACTGCTTCAAGAAATAGAGCACATCCAAAGTAAATACTTTGGAATTGAAGTTGACTTAGAAAAATTAAGAAAACATTAGCGAAAACCGCACAAAAACAAACCACCTAACAAACACATACAAAAAAGAAATATCTACATTTCAAAACACATCTGCTGGAATACCAGACCAAGTATGTGTCTCTTGTTGCAGACATTTTTATAGAAAGAGCACAAAAATGGTAGATATGACCTACAAAACAGAGAACAATGAGAAATCCTAAAAGATCCAATCAGCCTTATCTAACAGCAGAACATAAACACAAAACTTTGGACCCCACAATAGTTTGCACATACTGCAATACAAAGCTTGACAATAAACAAATGCCATCACGTGCTATCACTAATAACTTAGCTTGTATGACACCATTATTATCCAAACAATACACCCATTTCAAGCTATAATACGTGTGAGAAACCTGAAGGTGTACCCAGAGTAAACCCAGAAGAGGTAGGTCGACAAACAGCGGTGAACCCTGGAGAGTTGTTCAAAAGGACATTAGGGTGCATGACATCAAGAGACATTGTAAGGCAAGGAGAAGTAAACTGTCACCCTAGGTCAATTGGGGTCTGGGCCCGGCCTAGGGAGATCCAGGGGTGAAAAGTCTTCACACGAAGTACATTGAGAAAATTACTGTTTGTTTGATTTGTTGGAAATGGCTGTGAGGGGTCTGCGCCAGGAAGAGGGGGAGCCAGGGGTGACGCCATCACCCATAACCATACGTGAACTTTTGTATGTGTTTGTTGAAACTATCAGGCCTTTGAAGGCAAGGGACATTTTATTGGAAGAGACTTTAAACCATCGAAGAACCTGATTGCTGCAGCGGAACTGTCGGCTTGTGCTGGGAAAACTTGAGTGTGTGCTGTGCTCAGGAAACCTACCTTGTCCCATGCTGAGAACATGGGGGAGGGAGACCGCTGGCAATCACATCCTGACTTATTATTTGTGAACACTTCTTTCTTTATTGAAAACCCTATCTCACACTCTTTTGTTTTTAGCGTAAGGAATTGGCAATATGTTTTGCTAGTATAGGCCTTTTATTTTGACACAACATCACATTTTTCATTTGATGGTCGATGCTTTCTCCCATCTTAGATTTAGGGTTAGTTTGGGTGTTTTTCCACCCTGCATTTACAGTTCAATAAACACCCTTGAACTCTGATCACTTGTGGCTGTTTTTACTGTTGCCACCAATTTGCCACCATCTGAGTTACTTAAGCAATAGAACCCGAGCGTCGGGGGCATTACCGTCTCAGGTAATGCCGCGGGGCCCAGAGGTAAGGACCCGAGCGACCCGGAGTCCCGTTTTCCCTTTCCATGGCGGGCATCGGGATCAGGCGCGCTGGGAACACAAGTGTTCCCAGCGCGCCCGCTCCCGAAAAAGGATCAAAAATAAGGTAAGTGGGGTTTGGAGGGCGGGAGTGGGATGGAGGAGAAAAAAAAAAAAACGTACCTGCGTCCCCGGCGGGGGATGAGGGAAGCCTCCAGCCGTGTGGAGGCGCGGAGCGGGGATGGCCCCGCTCCGAGTCTCCACAACGCTGTAGGCTTTCCTCTTCCACCGCCGGGGACGCAGGAACAAGAAGGTAAGTGCATAGGGGGGAGCGGAGGGGATTTAGAAAAAAAATTCCTTACCCGAGTCCCCGGCGGGGGGCGAAGGCAGCCTCTCAGCCGGGGGGAGGCTCGGAGCGGGGATGGCCCCGCTTCGATGCTCCTCATTGGCTGAGGGGCTGCCACGCCCCCCGCCGGGAACAAAGGCCGTGGAATCCCGATGAAGGGAATCCCAGCCGGGTAGGGACCTGGCGAGAGCCAATCAGAATGGCTCTTGCCTTCTGATTGTCTCTCGCCGGTTACTAATATAAGGTATACATGGCAAAGTAGTATATTTGCCATTAGTCCTTAAAGAAGATCTCGGAGTACAACAGCCGATAGATCAATCTTTGATTGTACTAGTTAAAGGTGTACCAACAAAAGACAAAAGAAACTGGCAACAACTAGTCAACTTAAAAAAAGTTAGACAAGCTCTAAAATATCTGAAAGAAAACAATGAATTCTACAAAGATATAAACATAGAGGAAAACTTAAGAGAAACCACCCAAATAATTAAAGATTCACCAGCAACTGGCTAATTTGAACGTGTAGATACTGTGACTGCAGCCAACATTTTAGACTAGTATACAACTCACTGACTACACTCCACAGACACCATTGAAGATGCATTAGAAACATATCAAATGCGTCAAGTCAAAGGATCCCCAATGAGTATATGGGAAAAAAGTGTAGAAGCATGTTCTTTTCCTCTACTCTTTCCTGCAGGAAAAGGAGGAAGATCTGATGAAGGTTCCACAAAAATGAGTGCATCAGAATATCGCTCTTTATGAATGTATTCTGAAGTCCACAGATTTGGAAGAAAATGTAGAATACATTTTCCACCTCCTGTTCAAAAGTATACTAGCAACTCTATGTTATGGAGCTGCACACACATTTAAAACAGGCACTAGTTTTTTAAACATATCCGCCACCAACTGTTTAAAAAGATAAAAGACAAAGATGACATTTTGCAGTCAGGTATCGCAAATCTCTTGGCAAACATGCGTGGTACAAAAGAATACTGGTTCCGATGTCACGCTGATGTACGTTGTATGCTAAGGAACCTAGGCCCACACACATCGTTTGTTACTTTAAGTTGTGCAGAGTATGCATGGGATGACTTCCACGACTTCTTAGGCACTGCAAAACAAAATAAAGAGGGAACAGATATAAAAACACCAGGAGAACTCTGTTCTCGTGTCCCTGTTAATGTACCAAGGTACTTTCACCATCACTTCATTGCCATTCTGCACTTCATCTGCAATAAAATTACCCCTCCGCTTGGATAAGTGCAACACTGCTTTTGGAGAAAAGAATATAAATCCAGAGTAGCACCAGACATCCACATGCTTTTGGCCATAACAGTGATGCCACTGTTTTGCAGTTTATTGAAAAATACATTACCTGTGACATCCCTTCAGAAACCACATATAGTGACCTTCATACACAAATCCTATGCTTCCAAAAACATAAGTGTGGCAAATAGAGCCGACGTAGATATACAAACAAAGGTAAATACTATACCAAATGTTGCTTTGGTTTCCCTAGACCAATTTGCAAAAAAGGACAAGTAAATAGCTTCATGTCTTCTGTTAGACACAGTGTAAAAGACAAATCCCCTAAAAATACATCCAACGTTAAAATGGATGAAGCATCCACCAACATCAATGATTACAATGCAATCATTGCCCTCTTGTGGAATGCAAATATAGACATGCAATACATTGCAGACAATTCCACTGCAGTTTCAAGATATGTAGCCTATCTCACCAAAGCTGAGAAAACAGAGCTAAAAGGCCTCTCAGATGACATATCATCTGACAAAACACTGTCGCAAAACTTGTACAGCTTTGGTATAAAAATGCTCTCACATAGAGAATGTGGGTGCTAAGAAGCTGCAGACTTTTTAACAAGTACATCCTTATATGGCAAATTTGAACAAATTGTCTGGCTACACATTGGTCCAGCTTCATCCCAAATATGAGTACTAAGATTTTACCAAAAGATAGAAAATATAGCTACAAAAGATCCTAACAGCCAGGACATTTAAATAAAAACAATTGACACATACTACCCAAACAGAAGTACTGCTTTGGGAAACATGTGCCTGCATGACATAGCCCAAAACTACTCCTACAAAAACAATGTCACACCAGATGAGAGAACTGGCAAATATTCAGCCTCAACTTGTGAAGGAAGCCTAGTGAAGGTTAACATACCCAGCCTAATGAATCATATAAAGTTATCATTAAAATCTCTGCAACAAAGAGAACTTTTTTACAAGGCACTACTGCAACTTTTTAAACCTTAGGAAAATAGGTAACATTAATAGGTGACCATGACCCATTTGAAGCTGCATTGAAAGCAAATTGAAGCAGTATAACAAATGTCAATTTCAAACAATACAAAGAAAATGTTGGACAATGAACGCCAGCAAGAGGATGAAATTGAAGACTGGATAAAGACACTCCTGAGGGTAGTCAGCCTTCCCTTACAGGAAGGCAAGAGCCACTTGGAGACCCACTCATTTTAAATGAAGCAGAATTAGCCATGACTGAGGTAGAAAATACTATGTATCAATCTAAACAATCAGAAGAAGACTTGTCAGTGCTGAAATCACAGCTAAATGATGAACAACTCACCGTTTATTTAGAAGTCACTGAAGAAATTGATCATGGTTTTAAGACTTAACAAACAACAATCTTTAATCAGTTGTAACAGCCCCCACAGGTTTAGCTGCCTACAAAATAGGAAGTGTAACTTTACACCGACTACTGCTCCTCCCAGTAGAACACCAATACAAATTAGGATACTGCAGATTATAAGCAGAATCTGCTACTGAAATACACAGAATTCTGAAACAAATGAAAATGCTCCTGATAGATGAAGTAAGAATGGTTTCCAACCTCATGTCGGCTTTAATTTATCTCTGAATACAAGAAGTCCTAAAAAGCGACTACGAAGAACTGTTTGGAGGAAAACATATTATTGTTTTTCGAGACCTCGTACAGTTAACACCAGTAAAAGGTCAGCCTTTTTTCAAAACATTAGGTCACAAACAATGCCGTAACACACTCGGCAGCATTGGAAATGTAAATCTCTGGCAACATTTTCGGTACAGGGAACTAACTCAAATCATGTGTCAGTCTACAGATCTCACCTATGCTAACAGACTAATCCATGAGCTATATGGGAAAATGATATATACTCCTGATGTCATGGAACAATTAAGTCAACAAAATATATAATGCATGTCCTTAATGCCAACTCTTGCAAGCTGTAGTCAATTCAATGATACAATATTGAAAAAAGAAATGCAACCCACACCACCTATCAGCTCCACAGACAAACTAGAAGTGCACAGCATTACACTCCCGGTGTGTCAACAAACAACAGCATGACTAAATAGCTTAGAATAATGTATCTCCAACACAGCTGGATGTGTAAAAGTAGTAATTATGTGTCTAAAATGCAGAGTAATTATAAAAACATAAACTTGACATAGAACAAGGTTTAATCAATGGAGCAATGACAGTGGGTGTATCTAGTGCCCCAAAATTCACACATGAACGTTAAAACGTTTTTTATTAAACATAGAAATGCTAGTACTCATAAAATGATCACATTACATAAAATTCCATAAAAACGCATAAAACATATACTGCACAGAAACACAAGAAAATACAAACAAATGTGGGCTAAATCATTCGGTCACTTGATCAACACCATGTGATACTTCACATTGGTGTTGTTCTCCTTTTTTACTATAGTATTGTTAGTCTTTTCTAAACCCAACTTGCACAAGTTTCTGTCCCTAACGCACAGATAAATGTAGGACATTCATCAGGGGTATTTGGTTGCTTGTGTTGTATGATGGTGATAAAATCTTCTTTCCTATCACACCTTCTCTGTCAAATGAGTTCAACAAATTATGAACCCTTATAGATTGTGGTAGAGGTTTTCCACAAGCTGTATTGTACCACCAAATGGTAATGGGGAGAAGGATTTCCTTTTCTAGGGGAATATCTCTCCTATTGTCTTCTATTCTGTGAGGAATAGAGGTAAAAGTTGTTCCCCAGAAGCTCACTGTCTCCAGAGCGCTGGTTCTCTCTAAGCTGGACTATTGAAATAGCCTCTTTCCAAATCTGCTTGCCTGACTCTCTGCCCTCTGCAACTCATCCAAAACAGGATTGCAAGACTTGTCCTTGGGCTCAAGTCCAGGGATCGTATCTCTCCAGGACTGAAATCTCTAGACTGGGTCCCAGTGGCAACGAGGATTAAGTTCAAAACCCTCTGCATTGTCCACAAGGCCTTCTGGGGCCTAGGACCTCAATACCTTCAACTCTCTCTTCCTAAATATCTCCCTTCTCGAGCTCTTCGCTCATCCGCCTCCAACTCCCTCTGGGTCAGTTGCTTCTCCAACAGCGAGTTGGTGGTAGATCTCTTTCTTCTGCCATGGCCTCCCTCTGGAACAGTTTCCCTGAATCTCAGAAACTTGAGGAGAACCATCTCCAGTTCCGGAAGCACCTCAAGACCTTCCTCTTTGCTTCTGCTTTCTCTCCTCCTCTCCCCTGCTGATCTCCTGGCTGAATCTGAAACTGCACTGGTTACCTGGCTATCCTCTGATCTCGGACCGAGGTCCACCCCAACTGTTGCACACCTGCTCTGCCCCCCTGGCAACCCTTGCACTCTGGGACTGTTTCTGTATCCCTACAGAGCCTACTAGCACTTGACACCAGATGTCTGCACTTACCCTTGCTCTTGCCACCTCTTGCCAGCTGGCTGCGCTTGTATTTATTGTCTTTATTTATTTACTGTTTTCCTATGTACTTCACTGCCACCTTCCCTTCCCTCTGCACTTTTCCCTTCCCCCCTCCCCTATACTTACGCAATCTCAATCTCACCTGGCCTAGTAGGATCATTGTCTGTGTCTTCCCTCTGTTTCCCCTCCCTTGCCTCGCTGCGCCTTGAAACACTTGTATATAGGCGCATTTTAAATGCCATATCATATCATATCATATCATACCATATCTTATACACATATTACTATAGTGGATGTGGCCAGTGGCCAGATTCTATCTGGCCTCCCTGCCACAACCATCGCAATAGAATGAAACCATATAACAAGTACGTACAATACACCTTCAAATAACAAGACTCACCCTGAACCCCCTGCAATCCAAATGATGTCCGTGGACACCAAAAGTGACTGCTGACTCAGCACTTGTACACCTTTTTTTTATCAAATATAAAAACAGCTCCATGTCAACTCTATTGCACTCCCCCATACTTTCCAAACCCTCTTTCAGCCACCAAATAACTCCAAATATGTGTTCCAGACTTCTTCTCACAGCGTTGTTTGCGTTCAGCTGCTATGTTCATGGTTTTGGAAGCACCCGCAAACCCTTTTGTCACCTATAAAAACAGCTCCATATCTATATTCCATTCCCCACCCTTTCCAGCCCCTCTTTCAGCTGGCAAATAACCTCAAATGCGCTTTCCAGACATTTTGCCCACCACTCTATCTGCAGACACTGGCTGCTGTCAGGGGATCCAACATGGCAACCGTTTTAAAAAAATATGACGCATGTCACGCTTTTGAGCATCCAATCACTGAGACATCACGCTGCCTCCTGTTAGCCCAGACGTGTCGCCGGACCCTGAATCAGGAAGTGAGTGCACGGACCAGACCCAGATATCACTAATTCTTATTTACCTACTTTTTGGCTATTTAAAAAAAAAAATACTTTACAGATTTACAACAAATTTACAAAAGCATGCTTTCAGGACCAAGCCGCCACTCCTAGCGCAAATTTGGTGAAAATCCGTCCAGTGGTTTGGGCTATAGGCGTGGGCAAAAACAATTTCCATTGTGTCTATGAAGATTTCCACAAATGTTGGGACCCCCTATAACTCGGCCCCCCTTAATGAAGCGGCACCACACCTCACAGAGTCATTCTGAGGGGCCATATACTGTTTCCGCAAAGTTTGGTGAGTCGAGGGGGGCAAAGTTATAAGGGACACAAATGTGCTCTTTCTATGAGTTGAGCAATTTAGCCATAACTACAGGGCCGCAACCACAGGCCCTGTAAAATATATATATTCATGTATATGAAAAGAAACAAAGACAGTTCACACTTTTTAGATTCAATAAGAGATATTTAATGCTCAGCTAAACTCTTGGTGCCAACATGTGGTTCCAACCTTTCTGAAGTCTTGTCGAATGGCTGAGCTTAAAATACATTATTTCCCTAAACTGAAAAGAAAAGCAATTTATTAAGACCATAAGAATTTGGAAAAATAACACTTTTCAGCAAGATGAATATGAAGACTATAATTTTCTAATTGGAATTTTTGTTTAATTGAGAAGCAACTCTAAAGGCTTCTAAAGAAGCCTTGAAAAAGATCCTAGAAGAGCCGAAACACCTGTCAGCACCCAGCGTTTAAAGTCACAAGAACTAATGACATTGGGGAATTAAAATGGCAGCAAGGGTTTAAAGTTAAATGAATTACTGATGTTGAAAAAATCAAATGAAACTTTCAAAAACCTTGCGTCAAAGACAGTCATTAGCTGTGATATTGTATAAAAATAACTGAAGATCAACAACCTCTTTTTTAACCTAAAAAGCGTGACCTGTCTTTTTTCTGTTGATGTAGATCAAATACATATTTATCTTTCGAGTATCAAGGAAATATAATCTATAGAACTAGTTGCCCCTGTGACAGAGGTACATTTAGTCAAAATATAATTTATGCCAACACAAGTCGCCTGTGTTATTAAGGGATGGTGTGCAGAGAAACAATGTTGGAAATGCAAGTGAATCAGCTTTTATGTGGCAACTTGGGAAATGGTACAAGCAGCGTCAATACTATTCAATTAATGGTACTCTTCACCTTCATCTCGATCTATGCTTGACACAGCTCCTATTAACTACTCGACTAACACTCCACAATGTACCTTTTCCAATAGTGCATTTAAATATGTAAATAAATATAGTATTCTTCTTCAAAAGCTATCCTCAAACAGATACTGAGCATGATAGAAGAGGATTTACTACCTGTTATAGCCATTGCCATAAAACCATTAGTGTATCTGCGTGGGAGCACTATAATTCGGAAACACAGTGTTCCCCTAGACTGGTATAGCTAGGGTGCCATGAAGGACCGGTGGGAGATGCAAATGAATGGACAGTGAAGAGGTGGCAATAGTCTTTCATTGGCACAGCATGCAGGCAACGTTCAGAACTGGAGTCTTACAGTGCCAAAGAAAGTAATCAAAATCCCTTGCCAAACCAGGGTTCTCCTTGCAAGTATAAAAAGCCCTGTCATTCACCCTCGAGTCACTGGGTGATCAGTCCTCGGGGATCAGCTATTAGATGCAGGCTTCACAGGCTCCGTACCCTTAGCTATCTAGTATTATCCTTAAAGTCCATGGAAGGTTGCCTGCTGTGCCACTATAAGAGGGTACTCTGGGTCACCTCCACTCGGTGCCAGTAGTATTGGAACGTCTGGAGACATAAAAGGTTGAGCAGGTTGTTTAACTATCCCAGGGTTCCCTATCCCCCCCTCTGCTCCAGATACATGTGAGATGCCATTGTCATCTGAAAGTCTCACTACTCTGTTCTCACTGGATGTTTTGCTCCCAGGGTTCTTACCTCCACTTCCAATGCACACATCTCTCCTCATGGTGCTAATTCCTCTGGTCCTGCACCTTTCCAGAACCTACTCCATGTCCTCCCTTTCTTGTCTAGCTATTGCCTCCTCCTCCCCAACTTCTCACTACCACCTCTTGTTGCCACCTTCTTCTCCAGTCCTCTACCGCTTCCGGATGTTTTCTCCCTCTACCTCTCTCGGCCCCCCTCTGGCCGCCTTTCCCTCTCCTCCTCCTTTCTGCTCTTTCTCTCTTACAACGCCTGACAATGGTTCTAGACAAGTCTGATCTATGAAAGTGTCATCCAAACAGGTTCTCCTCTGCTCCTTCAGAAACATCAAGGACCAGACTGACACCCTTGCTCCAGCCTTGGGCGATTTCTGCAATCACTCTTTCGCCACTGGATCTTTCTCCTCTATCCTCAAGCACTCCCATGTGCACCCCCTCCTTAAAAAGCCTTCTGCCGATCCTACCTGTCCGATCTCTATCACTCCTTTCCTGGGCAAACTCCTGGAAAGTCTGGCCATCTCCCAGCTTCTCCCCACACTGAACTTATTGGTTGTCTCCATGACCATCAGTCTGGCTTCAGGACAGTCAGAGTCACAGAAACTGCTCTCCTGAACCCCCATAAAGATCTCCTCTCTAATCTTGACCCCAGCCTTTCTTCTGTCCTCATCCCCCTTGACCTTTCCTCTCCTTTTGACACGGTCAATCACGGCATTCTGATCAATCGACTCTGTAAGAACCTTGGCATATACGGATCAGGCCCTGCAGTGGTTGACCTCTTTCCTCCTGGGCCGACCCTCCCAGGTCCATTTTGGGTCCTTTCTTTCCACCACCTCTCTCTCCACATGTGGTGTTCCCCAGAGCTCTATCCTCTCACCCTGACTATTCAATGTCTACTTGACCCCTTTGGTCCACCTGATCTCTACCTTCTCCTCTAACTTTCAGTGTAATGTGGATGACACTCAGCTCTCTTTCAGGCTCCCCTCATTCTACTCTCCTCTCTCGCTCATTCCTGACTGTTTATCTGTGATTGAGGATTGGTGTGCCTCCAACGATCTCTGCCTACATGCCAGTAAAACAGAGATCCTTCTCATTGGGGCCCCTGCTCCGCTTTCCCTCTCTCACTCTGGCCGCTCTCTAGGGCCCTTTTCCTTCACCTTCCTGTGAGGCAAAAACACCTTGGGGTCATCTTCCACTCCACTCTCTCCTTCTCTCCTCACATCACATACCTTGCTATGAAGGCCCACCACCAGCTGCATCTCCTCAGAGGTATTATTCCTTTTCTCACTTTCCCCTAGAGGCTCACTGTCTCCGGAGCCGAGTTCTCTCTAGGCTGGACTACTGAAACAGCCTCTTTCTCAATCTGCATTCCTCTACTCTCCGCCCTCTGCAACTAATCCAGAGCAGGTTTGCGTGCCTTATCTTTGGCTCCAAGCACAGGGACCGTATCTCTTCAGCCCTGAAATATCTCCACTGGCTTCAAGGATCAAGTTCAAGACCCTCTGCATCATCCAGAAGGCTTTCTGGGGCCGGGGCCAGCATTGCATCCAACTCTCTCTTCCAAAATACCTTCCTTCTCAAGCTCTTTGCTCAGCTATCTCCAACTATTTGAGGGTCAGGCACTTCTCAAGACAGAGAGGTGGGGGGTTGATCTTTATCCTCTGCAGGTGCTTCCTTCTGAAATGACCTCCCTGCCCCTCTCAAACTTCAGCTGGACCACCTGAACTTCCAGAAGCAGCTCAAGACCTTCCTTTTCACCTCTGCTTTCTCTCTCTCCCTCCCCTGCTGACCTACCTGTCTTCTGCACTGACTGATTGCTTGGCTACCTTCAGAGTCTCACTGGGTACCAGGCTCCTCCATGATCATTCTCCCCTGTACTGCCTCTGGGCCTATCACGCACTTATGGGCTGTAACTGTTACCTCTACAATTCCCTGTCTCCTTGCACTTAACAGAGCCACGCTGCCTTGGCTGCACTTACTCAGAGCAAAGCTGCCCTGATTGCACTTCCCCCTTCGCTCTCCCTGGCACTTCCTCCTCTCCCTTCCCCCCCACACGTTGTGTTGTCACACTTGCACGATCTGAATGACACAAGGTTTAGTAAGATTGTTTGTCTTCTCCTCCCTCTGTCTTCCCTCCCTTGTCTTTTTGCGCGTAGAAACACTTGTGTACAGGCGTGTTATAAATGACATTTCATATCTCCACCTCCTCCAACTTCTCACCAGCACCTCAGGCTACCACCTCCCCCTCCAGTCATTTGCCCCTTCCTCCAGCTGTAAACTATGCCTTGAAGTTCACATTACAAAGTCCTGCTGCCACCCCTTCCTCATCTCTTAGTCATGCCTTTGAAACCCCTCTCATCACCAACCACAATTTACTCCACAATCCACATGCCAGCTCTGTGTTTTTATAGCATGATTCAGCTTGGAATCCCTCCTTGTGGATCTAAAGAAGCATTAGTGGGAGCGGTCTAAAATTATATCTACTATGGAAACAATGTTGGATATATTTTTGCTTATTTGGTTTGGGCAGAAGAAGGTCCAACCAGGTTTACCAAATGCTGGGTATACGTAACTAAGTCTCTGAAGGATCTGGATGCTCCTCTTGCTGGTTTGGGACTTTCAGAGGTTCCAATAAACCAGCCCTGTGTTCAAGGGTCTGTATTTGCCATGAGTGGGCATCTGTACCTGCACAAGCTTATGGACGTCATACACAAGTGGGAATGTGTGGCTCTACGAGTGCTCTGAGTGGACTCTTGGCCCTGTGGGAGCCCACAAACTTCGTAGATAGTTGCAGACCAGATTGGGGCTGTTTTGGTGGACTGAACATGGGCTTCAGTAGAGATGTTATGAAGGAGGGTCTCCCTCTATCAATGGATGAACACTAACAACCTCAAGATCCACCCGGACAAAAGCGGAAATTAACAACCAAGAAAGCAACCAGTACATTCAATGGCCCACAGAAATGGGAACAGCATCCACACCATCCAAAGTTGTGATAAACCTTGGAATTCTAATGGACAACTTACTAACCCTAGAACTGCAAGTAAACGCAATAATTAAGAAATGCTTCTTCCATTTACGTATACCAAATGCAGCTGCCAGACTTCTCCTCAAACTCTCATGAAGGGACCACATCACTCCAGCGCCAAGGCTGCTAAATTGGATCCGGTTTATAGTGATAATGTCGGAAAAAAAATGTCGACTTACAAAAATGTCGAAAAAAAAATGTCGAAAACAATAATGTTGAAAACCTATACATATAATGAAAAGAGTCAATTTTTAGAAAAAAAAATGTCGAAAAAAATGTAATTTATCACTATCAATAAATACATAAACAAGAAGAGTATCATTTACTAGGGGGGTCCCCCCAACCCCCCTCACCCAACACCCCCCGGCCACCCCCCCAACCCCCCACCACCCTCTCACCCCTCATACTCAACACATTTTAATTATATATATATATATTTATTTATTTATGTATTCAATAAATAAATAAACAAGAAGAGTATCATTTCCTAGGGGGGTCCCCCCAGCCCCCCTCACCCAACACCCCCCTGCCATCCCCCCCACCCCCCCACCACCCTCTCACCCCTCATACTCAACACATTTTAATTATATATTTATTTATTTATTCAATAAATAAATAAACAAGAAGAATATTATTTACTAGGGGGGTCCCCCCAACCCCCCTCACCAAACACCCTCCTGACACCCCCCACCACCCTCTCACCCCTCATACTCAACACATTTTAATTATATATATATATATATATATATATATATATATATATATATATATATATATATATATATATATATTTATTCAATAAATAAATAAACAAGAACAATATCATTTACTAGGGGGGTCCCCCCAACCCCCCTCACCAAACACCCCCCTGCCACCGCCCCCACCCCCCACCACCCTCTCACCCCTCATTCTCAACACATTTTAATTATATAAATGTATTTATTTTTTTCTAAAAATTCGAAAAAATGTAGAAAAAATTCAACATTATTGGTTTTCGACAGTATTTTTTTCGATTTTTTTTTGTGACATTTTGACTGTCGACATTATTGCATTCGACATTATCACTGACCACCATTGGATCCCAGTCAAAAAACAAATCACCTTTAAACCAATGTGCATAACACACAGAGCAATCCGTGGCCTAGTAGCGGAATTCATACAAAAGAAAATCAACATCTGCCAGCCGACTAGAACACTCAGGGCCAGTGGTGACATCCACCCAGGACCTGAACTGTACATGAGGAAAAGGCTTGGGGGATAAGCATTCTCTTGCTTAGCTGTAAAACTTTGGAACTCCCTCCCCAGAGAAGTACGAACTATGAAGGACCATCTAAAATTCAGAAAATTTCTAAAAACCTGGCTGTCCAACTCTGAACGGGACAAAAACAAATGAAAAACACCCATGCACCATGGAATTGAACACACAACTGAGAAGGACTGGGCAGTAGGCCGGACCGGAGTGGAGTGCAGGGAAGAAGAGAGATGTCTGAATGGGAGGTAGATCTAGGTATATCCTTCCCTATAGAAAGTCAAACTGGAAACAAGGGAGGGAGATGGGTCTGACTTCATTGGACCACTGATAGAGGGCCTTAGACTAAAAAAGGGGAGAAAGAGGTGTCCCCATCTCAGAACTGATGGACCACAGAGCACAGGGAACACCCCCTCCCCTGGAGTAGAAGTAGGGGTATGGGTGGCACTTTGTCTGAACACTGGGGGTAGAAACGGTACTGCCACTGAATAGCCCTATTATGGACCCACTCTTCTGCACACAGCGTAGGAGTGGTAATTGTAGCACACCAGAATGTAAAACAGGTGAAGGAATATGGGCCACCATTAAACAAAACAGAGGGGGTAGGATAGGGTACTGCCACTTACCAACCCCACAAAAAATGATCCTTCTGCATACCTCTACAGCACAACAAACCACACAGACTTCACTACAGCACAACAATGAAACAAACCACACATAACCTCCCCAACAGCACATGACAGCTACCAACTGAAAAAAACACCTGCGCTCAGTGAACGGTGTCAACCAAACTGAAGCTGCCAACAGCACATCACAGCTCTCTTGATCTTTTCTCCCGCTCAATCCTACTAAGTTACACCCACCTCCCCCTTGCTTTACAGATCCGCCAAGGTGCCAAGAAACTACGCAGGTGGCAACAGTGCATGGTATAAAAACCTTAAAACATAACATAATATTGTCTATATTTAGTGGAGTGTTTACAGTAGCTCCAATGTGACTGCTCCTGCTAAGCAGCTTGTACCATGGGGGTTCATAGTCATTTTTTCGAAAACAGAAATGTCGAAATTCATTTTTTCGAGAAAAAAAATGTAAAAAAAAAAGTCGAATTTCTTTTTCAATACGTTTTTTTTTCGAAATGGGGGGTTCCCCCCAACCTCCCTTTTTTCTATTTATTTTTTATTTTACCCCTTTTTTTTATTCCCGGACCCCAAAATAAATATATAATTAAAAAAAGAGAATTCAAATTTTTTTTTTCAACATTATTGTCTTTCGACATTATGTTTTTGAAAAAATGACTGCCCACCTACCATGGGAGTACCCCTGGGATCCCTCCACATTCCACCTTTAGGGCCATTATCCACTGGCTCGGGAAGGCACCTACCCCTACGCCACTCTCCCACTTGTATGCAGAGCCAGGCAAGGGGGCACCCTCACAATGGGTAATGGCCAATCAAAGCCAAATGTTTCTTAGAAACTCCACATTCTGATACTGATGCTGAAGCATGCAGGCATGCACATCACATTCTCCCAGGTGCATGCACATTTCAAAAAGGTAATATTTGTGCCTCTATAACATCAACAGTGTTACAGATTGTGCCAATTTGCTACTTCTAATTATGTTACAGGACCTTCTATTGTGTATTGGACCATTTAAGCACACAATGAACATCCAGACAATCTGGACTGATGGCCTTATCTTCATTCACCAATTCCATGAGTCTTCAGAATTGGTCCTTAACCAAATTCGTAGCAGGCTATTGGGACAGTAGGATGTGTTTCAAAGGCAAGCACACTCTGATGCAATGCATTTGATGCTTGCAACCCATACTGGTTTTACATGAAGGTCATCAGTGACTTTCCAAAATTCATGTTTATTCATTGCTGGCTTGCCTTCCAGTACACAAATGGTTGGACTACCTTCAACAACTCTGTGGCAAGCAGATCCGTTTTTGCACCAGAGAACGTGACATGCATTTGGTGTGCATTCAAATTGCTGTGGGTTCTTTTAATGTACCAGCTCCCCGCCAGTATCCCTTTCCCAACTTGGACGCTTTCTACAGTGCTCTGGGCGATGTTCTGTTTGTTATGAATTTTGCGATATTAAGCACAATGTTGCTAGGCAGACTTGATCCCAATAATTTTGCAAGTGGAGATTACACCTCAAATAGTGAAGCTGTTTTCATTTCACAGCGCTGCCTTTGCTGTGCCGTCTTTCATTTCGCTGGCATCGCTACACGCTTCTCTGATTGAGGGCCTAATTGCAGGCTCATAGGATTGCTTTCACTTTTGAACCGAAGTCCCTGAGGCGGCCTGCGTGGATGCGCTTCTGTGCATGCGCCGCCAAGAGGGAGGGGCAAATTGGATGCCTGATGTCGGGAAGTGTGCGCTGCCAGTGGCTCTTGGATTCTAGACCCAGCGGCTGCACATGTCCTACCATCCTTTTGCGAATGATGCAAGAGGGATTGCAGAGCAGAGAAATAACTATGCAGGGATGTTTTGGTGTGTGAAGGCAATACATGGGGCCTCATTACCAGTGAGGCGGTAAGGGGTTAACGGCGCCGGTAAAGGTGACAGCGCTGTTAACCGCGTACCGCCTCATTACCAGGTTCCCTCGCGGGACCCGTTCTGGACATCTGGTCAGACCAGACATTCTTTGCGGGTCCCGCGAGGGGACCAGCATGCTAACAACAGGACCGTCATTAATGGGCCCGTTGTTTGCATGCTCCCTATTCCCATTGAGCCCTATGGGGGCTTAAATGGGAATGGGGATACTCCGGGTCCACGTTCCCTGAATGGGGAAATACCTGGCCCTCCAAAGTCGGAATGGCCCGGTATTTCCCCATTCAGGGACCCCGTACCCGAGTTTAGAGGCAGGCCCTTATTAAGGGCATGGCTACCTCCAAATTCGTAATGAGGCCCATGATCATGGTGATTGGGCGAGCATATGATGCTTAAGTGAATGACGACTTTGCATCTATGCTTATGAAAGTGCTGCAGCATCAAGTGGGAACAGAACACTTTGAAGAGAGATAATGAACATTAGGAAACAGCACACAGAATATTAACATCCTCTGGAAAAGTCAAATGGAAAAAATGGGTGTTGCGGACCTCATTACGAGTATGGCTGCCCGGAAATAAGGGTGCCGGTAACAACGCAACGGCACCCATTCCGGACTGCCACACTCCGAGAATCCTGGTAGGGGCACCAATCCCGCGGCATGCCCGACCAAGCATTTCTCTCACTGAAGCACTGGAACAGTTAGCAATGGTGCCGGTGCTTCAGGGTCCCCATTCCCAATGAATCCTATGGGACTCCATGGGAATGGGGATTTACCGTTCCGCCGCTACATGTGATGTCCCACTGGCACCGGGCTATCAGGCAGCAAAATCAGTGTCACAGGGTTGGCAGCAACCACCAGCAGTACCAACAGGTTGCCTCCAACCTCGTAATGAGGCTCAATGTCTGTGTGCATTTTATAGCAAGTAGTTGTGAACAACCAGCATTGGAAGACATACCTTCTGCAGGATGCTGATTTGTTTAAGGTTTAAATTCGCTTTCAATTAATATTACAAAATCCTTGCAGTCCCCACATGATCTAATACACTGAGCTATACCAAATAGCAAGACATGTTTGTGGTGTGTGTGTGTGTATATTACTGTTGCATTCAGTGGAAGTGCGTCTGGAAGATGGATGGACTACCATAGCCCTGTGGGTAGTGTCGGCTGTGGTAGAGTGCCCTTGGGCAGGACTCCACACCGTGCCACAGGCATTCCATCCACATGGCCAAAGGCATGGGCAGTGCATGGCGGGGTTAGGATAACATTTTGATGGCAATGCTGATGCCATTCTTGATATCCAATGAAAGATCATATGCAACAGGCACTGATGTCATTTTCCGTTAAATGATGTGAGCGATGCATGGGGTGGTGTTAAGGTTGATTAGTACCCGGCACGGGTGTGGCAGCCTCTCAGCCAATTAGGAGGATTGGAACAGGGGCATTACGAGCAGTAATCCCCCCTCACCGAGCCGCCTCATGGGTATTACCCAAATTGTTTGTTTACAATTGCTCGAATGATACAATTGTTCGAATAACAGGGGTCCGAATTGACCTTCTGCACAACTGACCGTATGGTAATTTCTATATATATAATGCGTCGGGTTGGGTTAATAATAATATAAGGAGATTGGGTGGGGGGTTGGGGTGGAGGTGGGATTGGTTGGGGGCTGCAGGGGTTTTCCCCCGCATATATATATATTAATTGACCATTTACATTCAGTCAATTGTGCAGAAGGTCAATTGTTATTCGAACAATTGTCATTCGTACAATTTGTATACAACCGCCTCATGGCTGGAGGCCGCCATCTTCCCACACCGGGGAATGAGGTATGGGTGATCCTCCCCCTCTACCTCCCTCCTCCCCCATACCCAGAATTCCCACACCGCCCCTCACCCACGCTTACCTTCTTTTCAGTCTTTTTCGGGAGCAGACACTTCAGTCCCCAGCGCATCCGCACCCGATCTGCGACATGCCGTCATGGAAAGGAGAAGGGAGTCCCTTCTCCTGTTTCCATGGTGGCCATTTTTTTTGTTTACTTTTTCAATGGCCACCAGGGAAAGTGAAAACAGACTTTGTTTTCCCTTCCCATGCAGCCATTTTCTTTTACATTTTGGGTTTCTGTTCCAAAACGCCAGTGCGTTTCGGAACAGAAACAAAATTATTTTATCACCCCGGTCTTATAGGCCGGGGTACTAATAGCAATAAGCTGCTCGCAGGGAGGGCATTACCACTTCAGGTAAGGCCCCCCCACCCCTGCGATGTACTTATTGCTTAAAAAGCTACTCAACTGGCACATTTTAATGGTTTCAGGTTTTTGTTGTTTTAACTTGAACTGGTATAGTATATGTCTTGGTAGAAGAAGAGGAATGAAACTTTGCGGCAACCTGCTTTACTAACATACATAATGCAGTTACCCCCTGACTGCGAACATAAAGAACAATAGCACCAAGCTAATTTGCCATGTCTCATGTAACATTATGTAAAAAAGGTTGCTTTCTTCATCACAGCATACCAGGTTTACTGTGTTGAAATAAAGTGATTTAAGCTTTTCCTCTCCTAAAGTAGGGATAATCGCTCCGGCAGTGTTGAACAGCAGAAAGTGATGGTCCAGAAAAAGGACTGGCTAGTCATATTGAACTCTTGGCGCGTAAGAAATTGTGTGCTCTCTGTATGTAAGAAACTGAGGTGGCGGGGGACATTTTTATGGCTGACTAGTAGCTAGCAACTTTAATTTTTTCACCCTGTAATATTTAAATAAGTACTTATAATATGGACTATGCAAACAAAATATATAAATAAGTTCAGAGTATATTCATCTCATCAATTCAGAACGCAGTATTACGCACCACTAAAATCATATTATCATGACCCTCGCCCAAAACCCCCTCTGGCAAACCCATTGGCCAGGTGGAGTCAGGACTCGGCCTCTAGAGCCTGGCATCCTCTTCAAAAGCCCTCATGGGGCCAGGTCTGGCGCCTATGGCGCCAGGCTCATACACCATGAAAGGCAATGTGCTTGGGAACTACTTTATTGTATTGTCAGCCAACATTGAGGCATCCACATAGCTTGATTCCTAAGAACCAAGCTATGCAGTCTAGTGTTTTGGGTGTGGTAGCCTAGGGACTACTTTACCTGGACTATTTTGTTGGGGCTATTTAAACCACACCCGAGCAAGACAACACGCTTCGCGTTACTTTGCAGCTTGCAACGTGACGCTCACCGTGTCCAGCTATTCCCTCAAACCTCGGAGAAGCAGAACCTGCAAGGAGACAAAAGGAACATTATTAGCAGCAGCATCTTACCCTGCAGTCTTCATCTTTAAAAACTCGCAGCTACTGAGAACAGCTTCCTTGAATCTGCACGCCTCTCGGACAGAACGACATGAAAGAGGAAGATAGAGGCAACATTAAAGAAAGCAGTAGAGACATTTACAAATTACGAACTGCTCAAAAGGCTTACCTGGCTGGTCGCCTCTCGCCTGGCACCACTCCGGACGTTCCACTCGCGCTGAAGAACACAGCGACCTACAAGGAAGAAAAACACAGGTTAGCAAAGGCAAGACTTTGCAGCGCTGCGCATAGCACTTACTTACCGCATCATAGCGCTCTTAACCAAGCCAGTTCGCTGCGCTGAAGCTCCGCATACCTAAGGGAGAAAAAAGAGACATTTTTAAACAAAGAAAGGCATGCAGGATAGCAACAAAACTAAAGAACAGCAATAAGACCAACCTGAACAATATCAAATGGCCCGGCGTCAGTGAAGTAACTGGACCACACTCGCCCAAGAAAGACAACGCGCCCCTGCAAAGAAGGCAGGACGGAGAGCACGCCTAATTCTACCATAAGGTGAGGAGAGGGCGCCAGTGGGACTGAAATCATACGGGGGTGGAGGGAGGATACTTACCCCAGTCGGTCAGTCTTGAACACAGTCCTCCTGTATTTTCAGGCAGAACCTTCCCCGCAGACCACATCAGGGCAAAGCTGAGAAGCATACCAGCGAGTAACCCGGCTGGGTGGCGTCCCTGTGGATACCAGGTGAGCGTAACAGAACGCAAAGCCTACGACAACATATCCACCTGGGCGCCATGGAGACATCAGAAAATGACCAATTGGCCCAATTACTAGGAGAGCTTCGTGCTGAGGTTCATTCTGTCCGACAAGAGACTAATGCCCTCCAGAGAGACCTAGTAGTGACCAAAGAACGCACTGAAGAGATTAGCAGGCAATACTTGCAATCACAGGCAAGACAGACGCCTCTACCTGGAAGCAATCCAACGATGCAAAACCCCGCCATACCACCCACTCCGGTACAGATCACGTTACCTGGAACAGTGCCCCTGGCACCACCAGAAAAGTTCTCAGGCGACCCACGGAAGTATGCAGCATTCATCAATCAGTGCCGCCTTAATTTTCTTTGTAGGCCTGGAGCATTTCCAAACGACCAAGCTCGGGTAGCTTTTGTCTTATCATACCTGAGTGGTAGTGCAGCAGATTGGTCGGTGCCGTTGGTAACCCATGACGATCCTCTCTTACATGACTTTGGGGGGTTCCAGAGAGAAATGGAAAAACGTTTTGCTCGCCACACCCAGGAACAAGCAGTAGACAATGAGCTCTTGTCCCTCCGACAGGGGAATCAGGACTTGTTAACGTACATTGCCTTCTTCAACAGACTGGTTGCCGAAGCTAGATGGCCAGAAAACAAAAGAACCACGTTATTCCATCGAGGCTTACGAGGCAAATTAAAGGTCGTCTTAGCCCAGGTGGTTGATCCACCCAGAGACTGTGCAGAATTCATAAATCTAGTTGTGCAGCTAGACCACCAGTTGCAGGACCGAAAGGCATGCCTAATTCTACCACAAGGTGAGGAGAGGGCGCCAGTGGGACTGAAATCATATGGGGGTGGAGGGAGGATACTTACCCCAGTCGGTCAGTCTTGAACACAGTCCTCCTGTATTTTCAGGCAGAACCTTCCCCACAGACCACATCAGGGCAAAGCTGAGAAGCATAGCATCGAGTAACCCGACTGGGTGGCGTCCCTGTGGATACCAGGTGAACGTAACACATATTGAATGATTTTCATGAGTTGAGAACAAGCAAAACTCGTTTTATCAAGGCATACTACATCTCTTGTCACAGACTACTGTGATCGAAGAGTAGATTCATACACCCTTCACACAGTCAGCTTAATTAAATTAATTGTGTACATCAGACCAAACACAAAGGCAGGCTAATATGAGGGAGATGTCCTTCCCATAGAAAAGATAGCTCTAAAAGAAAAGATAGCTCTAAAATATAGCTGTTTTTAGATTCTTTATCACTTGTACTTTGCTATCAATATGTTGTATTCTCTAGGGCCTCATTACACGGTAGGCGGTAACCATGGCGCTATTAGCCCCATGGTTGCCGCCGGTATTTTCCCGTGTCCGCCTTGGTGGATGGTGGAATAACCACCCTACTCCAAGGTGAGCGGGGGCGGTAATTCCCCATTCACCAAGGCACTTCCCCATTCCCATTTTTACCCCCATAGGGCTCAATGGGAATGGGGAAGGCGCTAATTACGGTACCGCAAATTGGGGTACCGTAATTAGCACCAAGGTCCCTTAGCGGGCCCGTTCCTTAACGGCTGCTAAACCAGCCGTTAAGGTCGGGTCCCGCAAATGGACCTCATAGTAAGGCGGTAAGGGTTTACCGGTACTGGTGCCCTTACCGGTACCGGTAAACCCTTATAGCCTACCGTGTAATGAGGCCCAAAGTCTCAGAATATATAAAAAGGTTGTGCAGTGTCTTGTTATTATTATTATTATTATTATTATTATTATTATTATTATTATTATTATTAATAATAATTATAATAATATTATTACAATATTATTATGCTATCTATTGAGTGGGGATCTAGCTTTGGAAAGCAACAGTGTGGTTTACAAATCAAATGGGAAGTGCATATCGCAGGAAGCAGAGATACAAGGGAGCATGGAGCTAACAACAGAGAGGGTGTGCAATTTGGCAGGAAGGGAACTTCAAGCAACCAGGGGAGGAAACAGGGGGCTAGAGATATCAAGTCTTAGGTTAGGTGGGGAGTGGAGGATGTGTGGTCCCTATACTGTCTTGTTCGTTACACTTTCTGCAATGCGCCTTACCTCTAAGGACCTCATTACCAGTTGGGCGGTGCGGCTAAAACCAACGTAATGTGGTGGTAACAGAGTTACCCCCACATTAACACTGCATTTCCACACTGCCCAACTATGGTTTTGGAGGTAGGATGGAGATAATTCCGCTGCTTACCACCAAAATGAGGCCATTTTGTTGGAATGACCGCCAGTGAAATTACCACCAGTGGTAATTCTGCCAAAATCCCCAAGGAGTCCTATGGACTCCATGAATGGGGACTAACACTGTCATACCACTACTTCTAATCCGGAAGAAATTCTGCCAGACCAAGTGGGGGAAATGTAAATCCATTTGGTGGTAATTCGGCAGATTACCAATAAAATACCACCAAACATGAAATTAGCTCCTATGCCTCTTATTACTACCTCCGACACATAATTCATCTATAAAAGGTTTAATCTTAATTTTCAGTAAGTATGTCTCAGTTATTGATGGGGAACTTGGACAAAGTTCAATGGAAGTTCATGCTCTGATGTGAAGAATTGTTGGTACTCTCTTGCACATGCATTCGCCTAAAGAAAGCTAAAATATATTAGTCTGTCACAGCCACATTCATATGTTTCATTTTTAAATTGCAAATAGAAATCCTAGGTTTCCACATTTAAGATTCTGGGGCCCTGCTGATGAGGCAAGTGTATTATTTGTTCAGACATTTATCTCCCACCTAATCATGTTGGGCAAAGCATTGGACACTGCCCTTTGTATCTTTCCATAATATAATGTGACCCTCGTCATTGTCTACGTGCCCAGTGAATTTAGACCAGTGGTCTTTAAACTGCAAGGCTGGTTCCACTAGGGGGACCTGGATGATGTCCAGGGCGGCTCAAAGTACTGTAACTGTTTCTAATAGTAAATGTAAGCAGTTCTGGAATTTGGGGGAAGGGGGAACAACAATAGTTTTACTCAGTGGGGGGCCCTTCATTAAAATATATGGTTACCACTGTGTTAAAACAAGTTCCGTCCAAAGATATTCTACAGGGGTTCCTTTTTCTAATCCAAGAGTACTTCTCCTTAACCGGCCATCCAGTGGCTGAAGACAGGTTACATTGCCCAATGTCCATACCTCTGCCCCAAAAAGTACTGCAGAGGTTAGTTTTACCTTATAAGCTTCTACTAAGGGTTGCGATCTATATACACCATGTCTATTGTCAAAACCAAGCAATGCCCCGCATTTCTTTTACGTGGCCTTCAAGCCCACAGGTCTTTGATGAGAAGTCCCAACAGAACCTAAGGGCAAAGATCTGGTCAAATGTATGCTCATGTCTCCATGGTGGACCACTGTGGTTAAAAAGTCTAGCCGATTTCCATGGGCTCGTCCGGCCGTGCACAATGGAGGTAAGAACTCGACGACGGAGAGGATTATGACCCATGATCACTCTATGCAGTTTGTTTCATTCTTCTTACTGTGGATTCCCATTGTTTTCACTCTGTGCAGTGCAAAAACTCAGCCTTTCTGAGCATGTTTTCTGGAGTGGGCTCTATCCCACAGTTATGGCATGTGGAAAATTCTGATTTCTTTTCTCATTCTTTCTTGTGGAATTGCTTCCTCATAGTGGTGACTATTGTTAATGGTTTTCATGACATTAGGATGCATTACTTAGCGTGGGGTCCAATTTTCAACTATGTTGTGGTTTGGGCATCAGAGCATTTACTGCTCCTTGAGAGTGATCTCAGGTGTATTTGTATTTTTAGTTTATTTATTTAGTTTAAATTGGTTTAAAAAAAAACCTAAACAAATGTATTACGAGGAATTGAGGGATTCAGTCACTTCTCCAAAGGGGGGAGCCCCTTCCTGTGTGGCAATGGAGGTGAGCACACTATGTAACATTCCCCTTAGAGGGGGTGGTAAGCAGAACCACACAGGGAAAGACTCCCTTCTTGGGGATAAGGACTCCCTTTCCCATAAGGAACACCTTTCTTATTATCCCAGTAAAACATTATTAACTGACAGACAACTAAACTCCTCCTACATGTATTATTGTAATGCAATACCAGAAGAACAATAGCAACCTGATACTGTGAAGAGTAAGCACATGAGAGTAATGAAGAGTGCTTTTCTGTCAAGCATTGACATGAAGAAGCCAACAGGAGGCACAGTGAATACGGACCCAACACAAAGAAAGGACTTTCTTTGGAAGCCAGGGAAGCCCCAGCAGTGCGTCATAAAAAGAGGAGGGTCAAGAGAACAAGGAAGTGAGACACAGGAGTTTAAAACTGTCCGGATCGAGGAAACCATTGGAGACGCTGCCTTGCCTGACAAAGAGCAGTTATGGAGAAGAAGGGACGGCAACACGCTGTCCGACCAGCAGAGCAGAACAAATCCACAATAGTTCCTGGAGGGATGCTCGAGAAGGGCCAGTGAAGAGCCCTATCGTTGGCGAGCAGGGTAGGCGATACGCCAATAATAGACCTGAGGAGGTCTGTTTATGGGAGGAGAACCCTATGAACAGACCAAAGGAGGAAGATGGTGGCATGGAAAAGAACAGAAGGAAAAATCCTTTCATCGATGAATGCCACCAAAGAAGAATGAAGCGTGTCAGAAGAGCGACACAGGAGAAACCAGAGTATCACCCTGACCAACCACGGAGGAGAAAAAGAACACCAACCCTGTGACGCGGACCCCCTTCAATGCAGGTACAGCAGAGAGCGTGAGACACAGGAGTGAGGCGTAAAGTGTGAAGATCACTCCAGTACACTGTATCGTCGGCCCAGTGATGGACAAAAGTATATAAAGAATAAAGATCATTCGGGGACCCTACATTTTCATCCTAGTGAATAAAGAGTGAAGATCACTCGGGGAAACTTCATCCTCATCCCAGTAATTGACAAACTCGTATGAACAGTGAAGATCATCCAGGGGGCCAACATGCTTGTCTCATTGACTGGCAAAAGTATAGGAACTACTTAGGAGTACATGATAGATGCTCCTGTGGGTGGCAATACTGGGAGCGGAATAAGAGTAAGACAGAGACTTTGTCTACACATCTTGAGAAGAAGGAAAGTACTTGGAGAAACAGGGGGAACAAATACACAGGCCTGGGAAGACCCATTGGAAGAACTGAAGGAGCTATTACAAGGAATAGCAAGAGACTATTTGAAGATATCATATCGAAGAGACATGTGCTGAGAAGCATTCCTCACGAGAAGGGAGTCATTCCCTTGTCTTTTGCTATGTATTAATAGTGGTAGGGTCATCTTAAGCTAGTTTTTGACAGTGTAAGAACTATTAAGTTTGGACTACAAGCACTCTAGTTTAGTTTTGTTAGGTAGGGCATCCCATACACTAGGGTTAGTGAGGCGTTTTCCTTATTATTTAAATAAAAACAAGTTGAACATGGCACCTTATAGTCCGTCTCCTCCTTCTGACCTACCATAGTATCTATAAAAAAGTAAAAGAATGATAAATTGAGTTAAATTACATTACGTTCCGATAAAAGGAGATATATGTATGGCAAACATAAAACAACACACAAAATGATCAAAGAGATTCAATTTAATTAATTGAAATGCAAACAATTCCTGTTGGAATATAGACCATCTAGTAGTTCATAGAACATTTTAAAAAATCTAGACAATTCTAATGCTAATCTATTTGAATTTTCTAGGCCATGTTCTGCTTTATGTCTTGGTATGAAATGCAACATCAATTACTTCTCCACATTGCAAGTCAACCGGTTATTGCCATGTCACATGTATGTAGTGCACGTTTCGTAAACTAGCTTGCTGTATTCTTCTGCAAGGGTTGTCTCTTCTGGTAACATCAGCTATACATCTTGCTAAACGCTTCATTGTTTCCATAATTTCCCATTGATGAGTTTTGAGTAATCTTTTTACCAGGGAGTCTCCTTTTTGCTCACAGATAGTGGGGAAACAGGTGGCCTCAAACTCTCACAGGTGGCTGGTCGACACAGGTGCCGTGCCCGCCATCTTTCGTCCGCGCCACCTGCAGTTCAGCCTGAATTGGCATGCCTTTCCAGTCTGTGGTCCTTGTAGGACACATTTGTGATATTATGTATACGTTGTAAAATTCCTCAGCACGTTTCATAGTTTGTGAGACGTTTTCATGCATGTTGATTAGGAAGGTATTTTGTTTGTGTGGCTTTTTGGCTGTACCTGCTTAGTGAATGGAGAGGTTACCTAGTATCCTTGGTGACTTTTTAATTGTCAAGCAAATTGGTTGTAAATCAGTAAATGCATTTTTGCTATGCTAAATGTGGAGTAGTTGTGTTTCATGTGCGACATTAAAACAACTAACATGTAAAAAATAACTTTAAAGTGTGCATTTGCAGTAGTTGCTTTGTTGGGGATCTATAAGCAGTGATCAAAGTGAGTGGGAACGGTCAGGAGCGGTGTTCCACTACTTTTATTTTTTTCTCTTTACCATTCCTGTACATTTTACGACCATGTTCACCATTATTTATAGAGGATTTGTCCATTCATGTCCCTGTGCAAGTGTAAAGTTGTAATAGGAGCCTTATTTTCCTGTCACTTAGACTATTGCAATGCTCCGGCCGCAACACCTTGTCACGTGTTGCACTATGCTTCCACATACCCTCTCGCCAGTTCCACTACTTCTTTTCGGCACACTTCTACTACTGTCTATAAGAGTTGACAGGAAGACTCCTTCCCCAGCATCAGTGTGAATTGATAGAGTATGTTGGTGGAACAGCATGTCCTTTTTTGGAAAATGATGAATTTTGAATCATTACAGAACATTTTCTTAACACCTTGATTTTACTGCCTTGTTTGCAATATTAACATTTTACAGTAATAGACAAGGGACCCCACCAAAATGTGGACTGTTTTTCCCCAAAGGGGTCCCTTGGCTCCTGAAACCTCAATGGGAGCTTTAAAAAAAGGTGATGTACATATGGATCTGCTGCAAGGAAAACATTCACATAGTGCACCTTATAGACGGACCAGACAATTGGGACCTTCCGCTGCATTTGCTTCGGGTTTTCCTTTGGTTTGGTATTTGGACTATGGACAGATAGTTGAGGTCAGGCACACGGGTCCTGTAGTATTCTAGTCTGCTGTACTGCACGGGCCCTTTCAACACATAGGGCCTCATTACGACTTTGGAGGTAGCCATGGCGCTGTTGGCGCCATGGCTGCCTCCAAAATCGGGTCCGAATCCGGGTTCCCTGAATGGGGAATTACCGGGCCATTCTGAGTTTGGAGGGCTCGGTAATTCCTCGTTCAGGGAACCCGGGCCCGGACCTTCCCCATTCCCATTCGATCCCCCATAGGGCTCGAATGGGTGCGGGAGCTAACAAAGGGCCGATTACGACTGGCCCGTTGTTAGCTCTCTGGTCCCCTCGCGGGACCCGCTCTGGACGTCTGGTAAAGCATCGGGTCCCGCAAGGGAACCTCGTAATAGTGCGGAATGCATTTAACGATGCCGGCACCATTACCAGCGCCGTTAACGCATTCTGCAATTGTTTTAATGAAGCCCACATGCTTTTTTAGTCGTTTAAGTCAGTGAGTGATGCTTATTCATCTACATGTGAAACTCAGTAACAATAGATCCTGAATGTCTTGGTGTTTCTACCATCAAGTGAGGTCCACTACCTTCACTTTACGTCGACCACTGAAGGAGTGATTATCACCAGCAATGTTTTTTTTCTTCTTAAAATCTTAGTACACTGTGAGTACAGTTGCCTTCTCTGCATGGAGATACATCTTTCCACTGTTGCACCTTTTCTGACCACAGCCCCAGAGCATTAAACTCACAGATATGTCTCAATTAGTCAGGTGCTGTTGCTCTTTTGGCGTTACTTGGTAGTAATGTTCAGTTTATTATTTCTCCATCTTCAACAAAATGGCAGGAATGCATTGGTGACTGGCACTTCTAGTTCTTCTGAGGATCAATGTATTGCTTTGCTGGTTGAGGATCACTAACCCTAGGAAGGTTCAGTATATTTTTTGGGAGGTTGGCTGTCCCTCGTCTGCAGTGAACTTGGTCCCTCATGGATATTTTGATTGAATCTGTCAGGACTAGGGACCCTAGAGAGGGCTCTTTGCTTCCGGTGCACAGTGACTGTCGTCTGCTGTGGCGTTTGGCACATCATGGCTTGGGCCACAATACAAATCCCAGAGGACTAGCAACAGATTCATGTCAGTGAGTGCCTGTGAGGAATCGCCACCTGACAAGGGGTCAAAACACTGGCATTTTTTTATTTGTTTAATACATAAAATGATGCAGGTGATTTCTTCTCGAAGGGGTAATTTGCTAACCATATCCCCCTGTGTCACCAACTCTAAGCCAAAAGCTTAGTGTACTTGTACCCTGCTGCATCAGTAGCCTGATCAGTGGCACCTGCTCTGCTCGTGGTGCAGAGCAAGTTCAAAGGTCACAAGATGCCCACTCGACCTCCACAGCGACAGCCAGGGGCACACGGGCGGCATTTAAGATATGCCCCCTGTAGTAAAACTATATTCCATGCTGGTGGCAGGGTAATCAATACAAAATGAGCTATGCCTGAGGTTATGCATAGTGCATGGCACTACTTATGATCATGGCCGCCATATCCAAACTGATATTGCACATGTGTTGGCTCCTGTGAGTCAGCTCTGCTGTGGAAGGGAATGTGTATTCACGTCAGACGGGCCGATAATGCAACACCGCAGGACAGAAACCCAGAGGACCCACCCTCTTTTTGATGCTGTGTGTGAGGGCCCGTAACACCCTCCCCTAGAGACAGACACACAGCAGGCAGTTGCCCGGGGCCCAGTTATAAAAAAGGGATTGAGAAGGAGTAGCCTCACAACAGGTTGCTGCAGGTGCAAAGGCAAGGAAGTGGGCTAGAGTAGGATAGGCAGGAGGGGTCTGGTCACTGGAACAAACCTTCCACCATCTTGTTTTGTGCTGTCTCTCTTTCCCTTTCCTGTCTCCTACACTTGCTCTGGGGCAAGGCACTGTGGGTGTGACATTAAAAGGGTAATGTCAACTCCGACCAGGTGCATGGATTGGTCCGCTAAAGCAGGCTACCTTTAGACCAATCACCTGGTGACTTGTTCCTTAAAAGATGGGGTCTCTTGCTCCTTCAGAAGATTCACTCAGTTTCTTTTGGATCCTTTAAGGCTGCAGAGTCATCCTGAAAAACGAATGGGACTTCCTTTGTGAGAGTTGTACTTTCCAAAGCTCTGAGCCTGAGGTGAAGAAAGAGCCATCCAATACAGAATGAATATCTGGCCCCTAGCACTCCCAGGGCATTTCAGGAGTAACCTCTGCTGTGGATCAGGACCTACCACTCTGCACCAGAATCCCCTGAGCTGTGAGAGCAGACCCTAAACAGGAATCATCCTATCCTGAAGTCCCCCTGAAAGGGCCTCACAGCAACTGGAGGACCAGACCAGTCAAAACTCCCTGTTCACCAATCCAAACCGGTCGCTCCATGTTCACCGCACATGGAACAAGAGGGAAATCGATGGCGCTGGTTGCTGTGATCCACCACCATCCAAACATTTGCTTGCACCTTCGACCAGCTTGATACAGCAATGTGTCCCAGCCAAAGTTCATCACCTGGTAGGCGGAAGTGACTGCTAGACACCGGGACCCGAACTGAATCACTGGAGTGTCACTTGTCGACTCTAACTGGGGGTTACAAACACGACTCTGCCCAGCTAGCTGACGAGCTGTCGCCTCATTGATCACACATCGACGACCATTGCCTGCTGACTCGAACCGCTGGAGCATCACTCATCAACCCCCACAGCGGCGAAAGCCTGTCTCAGCCTGGCCAACCATGAAGCATTCCAAGGACCGCCCCAAAATCTGCATAATTGAAGAGCCACTGTTCTACCAAACGAGCACCTGCATTCTCCCCTATTTGATGACTGCTTGCTTCCGGGCCTCCATGATCCTACATGCCCAAACTTAGCCTGATCAGTTTGACTTGATGTTCAACTCTGGGTCTGGCTGAGTCTGCCCACCAAGAACGGAATCCACGTACTGTTGATTTTGAACTGCCCCCACAGTCCACTTGGACCCTAGAGACTGGTTAGGCCATGATCGCTCGCGGTTTCAACAAGTTATTCTTTTTAATCCCTTTGAATAGTGCAGCATATTTCTCCAGCAAGTCATTGATGTCCTCTAGATAGACGGAGTACGCAAAGCTGACAATGCCAAGGGCCCAGCCGCTGCACAACTCAGCAAGGTGTTGTTGCTCACTGGTGTCACATAGAACCGTGCAGTGATTTGGGATCCATCGTGCTCCACCTTCGCCACGAAGACGCCGTCTAATGGGATAGGGTCAACGCCGCCAAACGCGAAGATGCAGGCCTTGGGTGCGACCAATTTGGGAGGCCGGTCCATGGCGTCATAGTGTCCACGGGCCATTACATTGACAGACGCCCCTGTGTCTACCAGGACCGGGACTGGAGAATGGTTTACCTCCACCACACATTGTGGCTGTCTCCTGTTTTTTCCTTTCAGGACCTCCACACTTGAGACAAAAAAGATGTTCTCTTTCTCATCTTCGTCAGCCTCCTCTGCCTGAACATCTTCTTCGCCCTGGTCTACTTGAGCGACTTTGGGCGGTCAACCCTGGCGATTGAAGATGGGCCGGGCGGGGCCTTGCGGCACCAGCACAGGCATCGCGCCTTGCACACTCTTAAGAAATGGTCTGGTAGCCCACACCGTCCACAAGTCTTTCGGGCCGCAGGGCATTCCGTTGGGTGGGGCAGGTCGTAGCCACACTTCTGGCAAGACTCACCTGCCCTCCTAGCTCTGTCTCGGGGGCCACCGCCAGGACTTCTGGAGCCCCTGCCACCGCGCCACATCGCACACACCTCCTCAGTTTTGATGGAGCGCGACCCAGCCTCCATTCTCGCTGCCCTCGGACACCTCATGGCATCTACCCAGTTCAAGGATGCGTGGGAGTGTGATTCCAGGCTTCCTTAGCACTTGCGCCTGAGCTTTCCTGAAGAACACATGGTCCTGATCATATCTTCAGCATCACCCCACGCGCAAGCCAACGACAGGCGCCTCAGGCGTCCATAAAAAGTGTCCATAGTCTCGTCTTCCTTCTGTTTGGCGGATAGCATCACAAAGCGCTCATAGTCCACGTTGGCTAGAGGTAGAAAATGCGCTTGAAGGGCGGCCTTCGCCTGACCATAGGACCCATCCCCCGGCGGAAGAGACTCAAAAATTTCCTGAACTGAGGGCCCTGCTGAATATAACAGTCTAATATAACAGCCAGTCTGGAGTCATCATCAGTCACTTGAGCGGCCCGAAAGTACATGTCCAGGCGGTCGACCCACCTCTTCCATCTGGGCCCCAGGCTGGAAGGTGAGCCTGACACATCAAACTCCGGAATAGGCTGCAGGGCCGCCTGTGCACGAGGCTGGGCCATAGCTAGAGGAATTTGCTGGAGAACGGGTACCACCGCTGGTTGCATAGGAGGTAGCAGACCTGGAGGACCTGCCTGCCCACCCAGAGGCTGCTGCACCTGCAGTCCTGCTGCTGCTGCTGCTGGTGCACCGTCTTGATCCTCAGTGTCACTCATGAGCACAAGCGCACAGGCACCTCCAGTGTGGGAGATGGGGGCCGCAACACGGACTCAAAACACCACCGGGGAGGAAAAACAGTCACTGCACCACACCTCTGTGATGATGAAGAGGATGAAGATGGTTCCAGCCTGATGAAACACATTAAAGTCACTGCAACACACCTCTGTGATGATGAAGAGGATGGAGATGGTTCTGTTACGCTCACCTGGCTTCCACAGAGGCGTCGATCTGAACTGGACAGCTGCGGTCTCCACGAATGTGACGCGTAGGGCCGAGATGACAGACTGGACTGGCCCACGTAGCTTCGTTTGCTTGGCCTGTAGGAATATTCTTCTGCAAATGGAGAAAGGGAATTAACCACCCGTGGAGTTGAGCGTCATCCCCCCACACCCGCTGTTCTCCCCACAGATCACCTTTGATGACCCCTCTTATAGTCTCACCCGATGGTTTGAAAAGATGAGCTCTCCATCCTGCATTGAGCGCAGGGGCGCATTTATAACCAGTTGCTTGACTGGCTCGAAGGAATTGGTGAGTTCTAGAACAATATTGACTCCGAAAAGTATGTAGTTCGAAAGAGTTCACATGTCTGACTTTCACTCTAGTCCGATTCCTTGCAGTTTGCAGCTTGACCCCAGCGAAGAGTTCCTCGTGGTAGCTGACGAAGTTCAGGTAAGGATTTGGCTTATCCTACACAGTTCAATAAAATAAAGCCAGAATGTAACCTGTGGCTTGCTCCCTTATTCAGGCGTGGAGAGAAAATATGAAGTTCGGGGAATAATGCCTTTGGCGGTAAAATTAGGTGAGTCTATTGTGGTGAGAAGAGTTCCCCTTGTTTGTCCTTTCGTCTCACCTTGTTGTCCTTTTGTTCCCCTTAGAGGCCGGGGTACGGCGAGGATGCAATGGAGACTGCGCCAACCCGTGAAGAGGAATAGTACCCCCGGCGGTAATCAGGTAAGTCTATGGAGGTAGTTACTATTGCCTCTGTTTATTCCCTTGGCTCACCTTTGCTGTTCTCTTGTTCCCCTTAGGTGCCAGAGTGTGGCGGGAATGTGCAGAAGGATGCGGTGGATCGTGAGGATGCTGCGAAGGCCGGTGAGTTCAGCGCGGCGCTGCAGCAGGCAAGGCAGCGCGTGTAAAATGCTTCTTTCTTCCAGCTCAAAAGCGCGGTGGATCCGGAATTCAGGTAGGGATCGAAGGTTTTGCTCTCATTCTAACCTCTTCTCCTTCTGATCCTCCCGTTTTCTAGGAGCTGCAGACTCGAGGCAGGCATGGCAGAAGACTGGATGCAGGCTTGCAGACACGGTGAGCGTTACGCTGCTGGATGTAGACTAACGCGAAGCGTGTGCTGCTCTTTGGGCGTGGTTTAAATAGCCCCCAAAGTATTCCCAGGTAAGTATTCCTCCCCAGCCCCACCCGAGTAAAAAAATAGTCCCTAGGTAAAATAGTCCCTTCCAAGCCCCTTTGACTTGGAGCTCTACAGCATGGTCTGCATCAGGTAAGCTTGCAGCATGGTCTGCATCAGGTAAGTTCTACTCTATGAGCCTGGCGCCTATGGCGCCAGTACTGCTTCTCCATATGAGCCTGGCACCATAGGCACCAGGACCGCACCCAAACAGCCCTAGCAGGGGTTTTTGGGCTTGTTCAAAATAACTTGATGCCTGCTTCCGGGGTTGCTGGACCTGGTCTGGTTCCCCGGGGGTAGGCATCATGACAGGTTCCAGCCTGATGAAGAAGCATTAAAGTCACTGCAGCACACCTCTGTGATGATGAAGAGGATGAAGAAGGCTCCAGCCCTCGACTGTTCCACAAATTGAGGCAAGAAGAACAATGGGCTACGCAGGCCCAGCCATGTTAGCCCTCCTCCTTGCTTGCACTCGACGTAGGAGACCCAAGAAAATGAAGAAATCACCAATTGGGCACACGTGTGTGTAGGTATAGCTGCCTGCTACCAGAGGTTCCAAAAATTAGGTCTGGGTTCACTTCAGAGCTCAAACCAGAGCCTCATGATGTTCCACGGCCTGAAAGACAAAATGGCCGCCAGCCGCGTGGGTGACGCACTACCCGCGGCCTGAAACGAAGTCGCGATCCGACCTCGTTTTGGTGAAAAAATTATCAGAAATTATCACCGCCGGGCCCGGGCATCGCCTCCCCCACTCATCACCACTGTTGGGGGTTACTGCCCCCCCCAGCACTGTCCGCAAACCCCGGCTCCCCCAAGGACTCAGCCACACATGTCCTTGTGGTTCGGGATTCCCGTTCGCTCTGCGCGGCCGGGAAATGCCCCGTTTATTTATACTGCATGCGGCGGCGTGCAAAGTCACGCCGCCCGTGCGCGCCCCGTCATCGGGCAGCGCCACAGTACCTTACCTACCATCCATGAACTACGCTCAGAATGCTACTTTCTCCAGTTCTTTCTTTAGGGGTGTGTTTTTGTGCAGTCTCTTATCATTCTACGTGCAGGTGGTTTGTTTAATTAAAGTGTTTATTTTTTCATAGAAACCTGAATGGACATTTCCTTTATTTCGGACTTTGATTCTGGGCCTCATTACGAGTTTGGAGGTAGCCTTGCCCTTAATACTTTCTGGGCCATTCCGACCTTGGAGGGCCCAGTAATTCCCATTCGCGGGACCCGGACCCGGTACGTCCCCATTCCCATTTGAGCCCCTATAGGGCTCAATGGGAATGGGGAGGATGGTAGCAGCGTTACCGTTAATAACGGTACCGCGGCTACCATCCTAGTTTGCTCAAGGGTGCCGCTCTGCACACCTGGTCTGACAAGGCGTCCAGAGCGGCACCCGCGAGCAAAGTCGGAATGTTGCAGCGAGGTAACAACGGCGCCAGTAGCACTACCGGCACCATTGTTGCCTTACCGCAACACTCCTAATGAGGCCCACTGTGTTGTTTAGGTCGCTAGTGGTTCACCTTCACACCCCTCTTGAGACTATAGCCTTCTCCTGGCCCAGGTTACCACAAAAGGCGAAGTAGGTATATCTCTTGATTATCCCTGTTTTGCCTTTATGATTGTGTCGTGTTTTGGATTGCAGAAATGTGAAGGCTGAGTGGGCCATTTTACCCCTACTCATCCTTGTACACCTGCGAGGCAGAATCCAATGCGCCACAGGGCCCAATGCTTGCCGAAACACAGTGCCACAATTTTAACATTGCCATGCTTTTCAACATCTTCACTAGAGCGTGAATGGTGACTTTAATTCTTGCATTTGAATTGTCTGTTCATCTGACAACCTGGACCTCTTAACCCGATTGTGGATTTGTTTGTTGGCTGTGGTGCTCTTCTGCTCTCCCCTCCTAACCCCGATATCTGACCCTGGACTAGCTTTAATCTCCCTTGTGGCTTGGTATTTGTTGAACTACAATATGGATTCTGACCCTTTTTACTACTGGCTATACAGTGACTTTGGATCAGACACTTTCCTGATAGGAATTTGAATCTACATCAAGTCCCTCTTCTTCCCCATTCCGCCGACTGGAAGTCTTACAAGGAACTGACTGTCTCTGGTGGAGCCCTGCTGTGGTCTTCTTTCCCTGAGTAAGGAAGTGATTGCCTCCTCTTCCCTGTTGAGTCATAACATGCCCCAAGTAGGTGCTGGTTCACCTTCTTGAACCAGTTGTACCTTGGAGCTTACAAGGGTTAGAGATGGAAACAAGGGAGTTAAGGGTCAAATCTGGAATTTACTTTTAGACCAGTAGTGGCCAATGTTGTTTTGTTTTCCAGCTTCAGCTGAGAATCCTGCTGCATTCCTGCCAATCTTTTAGCTCACCAGAGCGCTCAGTGGTATCTCATAAGACTGGGTTGTTTGGTGGTGGAGGGGATCTTGCTACCGCCTGAGAAGACCTTCATCCTCAGGTCTTGCATACAGACCCTTTAGTGCTAACAATATCTGCATATCAATAATGCTTGGATTGTCGCTGCCACTTCAGTTTGGTTGGGCTACCCCTAAGCTCCTTGGACGGTCTCATATATAGCCATGTGGAAGTCATGAACAGTTTCACTATTCAGGCTTATGGTTGAAGCTCTCTTGCATGTATGTTGAGCCTTTGATTCTGCAAAACATCAATGCATTCCCGTGAGTAGTTTGTTTGTATCTGGCAGCCCACATACTTATTTATTCATGGGTTTTTGTCAAGAGTTAAACAATACATTTCAATCACCTCAGAGTGCTTTGAGGAGGGAGTGATGTGCGGCACATTTGTAATGATGTTGGAAGGGTTGATAGTTCAAATGTATTTTAAAATATTTGTTGTCCGGTATCTTGATAGCTCAGGATGACCTCCTCTTTGGGCACTGCTCCTATAATCTCTTAAAATGTTCTTTGTCAGATTAGATTTAGGGCCTGATTCATGGAATTTCTGACACGGTGCAAAGTGACTTTGCAGTGGTGCAACGTGACTTTGCAGTGGTGCAACGTGACTTTGCACTGCCAACAAACACCCTAATTCATAGAGTGGTGCAAAGTTTATTTTTGCAGTGCAAAGTCACTTTGCACTGCAAAAATACACTTTGCACCACTCTGTGAACCAGGGTGTTTGTTGGCAGTGCAAAGTCACTTTGCACCACTCAAAAAAAATACATGAATTCACCCCTTAGTATCTTCTCTTTCAGAGGTTATGGGAATATGACCTTAATTTCCCACAATATCATCAGCATTTAGTTTCCAAGCTTCCTTGTACCCAACTCCTCCTTCAGAAGCACAAGGTATCCAATGTTTAGTTTCCACATTCTAAATATTTTTCCGTTTCCTTGCTTCAGAATTCACAGCCTCCCCATTGGGGGTATTGAGAACATAGACTCCTTCTCCCACACTTTACTGGCCTTTAGGATTCAAAGCGTCCTTTTCAAAGGCCTTGGAAATCTGAACGTTGCCTCCCAGAATTCTCATGTCTTTCTGTGACCTAATTTCAGGATTTAAACAAGCTATCTTTCTGAGGTATTGCATAGTTGATGTTAATTTTCCACAATGCAACTGTTTTTCAGTTTACTCGATTCAATATTTTAACCCTCTCCTTCAGGGCTGTCAGCTTGTGGGGAGCGGGCCTCGCTCACCCAAGCACTGCATCACTCGTGCCTCACACTCACACACAAGAGGGGTTCTATGCCCCTGTAGTCTTGTACGTTGGGCTTGACCTCTGGGTTAATGTGGAGCTGGACCTTCCGGTTTTTCAACTTGCCCAGCTCTTTGAAGAGGTTGGGGAATGCACTTCAATGTCCTCAGGCCTTGCAAAGTACTTATGGGCCATCAACTGGTATAAGATGTGCACAAGCCCCATGTCCACCACTGTCTTAAAGCTGAGTATACAGCCACTGTTTACCTCTGTCTTGAGGGTGTGCAGCTGGATTTTGGCCACACGAGCCTTGTGAATGCACACAGCCAAGATAACACATTTGCAGGGAAGTGGTGTAGTGGAGCCGTAAGGGTAGATGCCCACTGTGGCCTTCCTGAGCTTTGGAGTGTTTGGGAGGGAGTGGTATGCCTCTTCACTAATTATGTTAACCGTAGCTCTGGTGTCTATTAGGCAGTCCAGCGGCGCGCCATTTACTTGAAAGGCCCGCTCTGGACCATGCTGTTGTTTAGGGCACAGATATTTCTTTTCTTCCTCTGGTCCTCACTCGAAGACGGGGTGTCACTGCTAGATGGCGACCGCATTTTGATGTAGCGGACATAGTGTCTGCGGCCGCTCTGTCTGGGAATTTCCGCTGGCCGATACTCCTCTGGGATGTATGCCTTCCTACGGTCAAGTTCCTCCTGTCTTTGCCATCTGGGTTCTTGTTCCGGACCACCCCCCTGGGGGCTCGTTGGTGTTGTCCGCCTGCGTTCCTTCATGCTCCTTTGACTGCCCGGGGGAACAGGGGTATTTTTGCAGACTGCCCTGAAGTGGTCGTCACCACCACATGTGGCACATTTCTGTCCTAGGGCTGGGCAGTCACCTGTGTGAGGGTATTCGTACCTGCGCCTGTAGCATGTGGCATCTGTGCGTCTGGGCAGCCGGTTCGGCGGTGTGGTGAAAAGTATGTTGATGGTGTCTAGTTCAGCAGCCTTTGGTTGTAGGGCGACTTTGCCCAGACTGTCGCCAGGGCGAGGATTCCCTCCAGCGACCGCTGTTTCTGCAGAAGCTTCTTGCAAAACGACTGGGAGTCGCACCCCGCTATGACCTGCAATCGTAGGGCTTCCTCCTTCAAGTAGCGATGAAATGTGCAGTGTTTTAATTTGATGTGCTGGCTCATTACGTAGTTGTCGAGGGATTCCCCTTTGTCCTGTCGTGGAAGAGGTATCTCAAATAGTCAAAGTTGGTATGGGGTGTGAAGTATTCAGACAATTTGGTGTGCAGATCGTGATAGTCGAGATTCACAGGCTCTCCTGCAATGTCTCTGACTGCTGATCCAACGGCCATAGATGGGTATTTTTTGGCTGGATATCATCATTGAGTCCTATGGCTCCCACATAAAATTTGAAATCGCGTAGCCATGTTGACCATCTGGGCCCAGATTGCTGGTGTAGCACATGTCGAACGCCTGGGGCAGGTGCAGCACTTGGGAGCCCCCACCTGGTCCTTCTCCAGACATGGATGAAGCCTCCCCATCCGACATGATTATGGCTTGCTTGAAATGTTGCTGGGCACTTCCTGTTGGCTCACAGCTGGTGTGTGTGGGAGGAGGAGGGAAACCTCAGCACGTGGTTCAGGCAAGGTGGCCAGGACAGTGCACCTGTAGCTGATCTGGTGAGGCCTGCGGGCCAAAGTGGGGTCGTCCAGTGTGCTTGTAGCCTGTGCCTCCTTGGGTCTTTTGCCCGAACTTGACTGTGGGCCATTTGGCTGCTAATGGTGATGTGGGCCAGTAGGCTGCTAATGCTAATGGCTTACTGTTGCCGGACCTCCTGAAGGTGTTGTCAGCACCCCGCTGTGCTTTGCAGCTTGGACTGCAGAGGTGCGCCGACGCGCGAGTAGTACTCCGGGCTGCCCACAGTGAAAACCGGCAGAGAGCACGGGCCGCTTCACCTCCCGCATGTGGAACTTCTCCTCCATTCCGTGCCTTCCTGCCGTCTCTGGCTGTGGCATGGGGACGTAAGCCCTTTGTCGCCAATGTCAGCTTGGGGGAGCGGTTCTCGCTCACCCAAGCACTGTGTCACTCCTGCCTCTCACTCACACACAAGAGCGGGACACAGACAGGGCGCAGGGTAGAACCTTCTTTATTCCCTTGCACACATAAGCCCAACATCACTTCCGTTTTTCCCCCTTGTAGCCCAAACATAATGATGTGGGAGGACACCGGTGTGTCACTACACATGACAAGGGCTACAGGGGAAGTTGGACATTCCCTCCCAAAATGCCCTTCTCTTTCTCTTTCCTCACTTCAGGATTTATATATAACCTCTCATTTAGAGATATTAGGAAGTAGCGCTACTCTTCCTACACTCCACTTGTCTTCCTGTTTTCTCACTTCAGGTTTGTCAACCTCTCCATGGGATGTTTGGGAATGTGGCTTCATTTCCCACCACCAATTTTCGGTCAGGTTCCCTAATTCAGGGAACCTGGGACTTCACTTCCCAAAATGCAATTCTATGGTGGTTTCCTCACTTCAGGATGGACAACCTCTCCATCAGTGGTTTTTGGAAAGTTCGAATTTAGCACCAAGTACAGGTCTTTCAGTTTTTCACTTCAGGAATCACAACCTCTACTTCAGAGTTACTGCGAACTTCGTCTTACCTTCCCCAATTCAAATGGCTCTTTATTTCCTTGTTGATGTACATTAAACCACTCCTTGAGAGGTATTGATACCAATTCACAGCATACACAATCTATTCGCTTTCCTCACTCTTCTTTCAACACTCAGATAACTCCTCTCACTCACTTCCCTGAGTTAACTTTCAGGTTCTCATTCTTTGGTTTGCTCCCATTGATCATCCACCGCTAGAAAAATGGAACTTCACTATTGTGTCTGGGCTCATTCAACAAACCTACCATCCTTCTTTGGACAGGATCTGCCTCTGCTCCACATCTGCTCTTTCCATGGACATGGACTCTTTCTCCAGCTCTACTTCGTCGCCCCTCTCTCTCGCCCATCTCTCCTATATTTGTCTTTGTTAAGCATCTGACAGCATCTTGTGAGATATAGCCTGCTTTCCCTTGCTCCACTCAGTTCTCTGAACTCATTCATTTGGTTGTTGCTCCCAGCTTCATCAGTTCCCCTCATATCACTACTGGACACAGGTCTCACTCTGCCACTTCAGCTCTCCATGTCAGTTTTCACCTTGCTATTGCCGCTGTCTACAGCTTCTCTTGAGTTCAACATCTCTTTTTGACCAGCCTCTTACTTTTGATGGTTGGGCCCTTTCAACCACCTGCAGTACTCTGGGTCTCAACAAAAGTTCGGTAGTGAAGAAAATATTAATTCTCTGGACAACAACAGATTCCTGAAGGTCATGAATAGTTTTTACTGAGTCCATTGCAGACAAGATACTCTGAAGGTCCTTGGTGTGAAGTTCATATACTCTGTAGGACCCTTTGAAACATGGATATTTCCAGTTATAGCCAGCAAGTGTGCCATACCATTTCTGAATTTTTGGCATCCTACTGTTGCTGAGGAGGTGCAAGTAGATCTAGGTTACCAGGCCTAAGACCCGCCTAGCTGTCAATCAATTTAAACTGCTGGTGCCTTCCTGGTTTGCCACACTTTCCCTACTTAAGCAGCCCTCCAGCCTCTTTTCCTTTGCAGTTGGGTAGCAGGTGCAAGTGGATCTAGGTCAACTGGCCTAAGCACCACCCACATTCTTAGCCCTGCCTCTTCCTTTCCGCTCTCAACTCTTAGATCAAGGGCATCTCTTGCCCGGGTGCCTGAAGCAAAGGGCAGATGAAGAAAAGGGCAATTCCTGTTTCGGCTTGTTCAGACCAGGAGGACCCATGGCCCAAACCCCTGCTCATACAACAGGTAAGCATGCATCAACATTCTCCCTCTGTCCCCTCAGGCCATCCCCACCATCAACAGGCAACCCAACGTCAACTTCACCAGTGATGGGGTGAGGACAGATACTCCGCGGCACAGTAAGTTGTGCATTTCTAAAAGTTTTATTCTCGTGCCATAGCGTGTGTGTGCCCACTCCCCCTCACTTTGTCCGTGTTGCTTCCTTCTTTGTTGGCCTTCCACCCTTTCTCCCTCCTACCATGCTCCCAATGGTTGGTTGGCCCTTTAAATCGACCACCCAAGGCACCCCCTGCCGAGGCAGCCCCCTCTGCCAAAGACGAGAGGCACAGCTCCAGTGGTGTCTGCCGGTGTCCCCTGTGGTAGCATGTAGCCTGCAGCCGTCGACTTGCTGGGACTGATCACATAAGTCGAGCCTTTTTTCCCCCTTCTATGTTGTATTTTGCTGTGCTCAAGAACGTAGCCTTTTTCCCCTTCTAGGAAAGTCGAATCTGGAAGTGTTGTATTGTGCTAAACTCAAAAACATAGGGCCTCATTACACGGTAGGCGGTGAGCCATGGCACTATTAGCGCCATGGCTCATGCCGGTAAAATACCGGCACCGCCTTGGCGGAAAGGGGATTTACCGCCCCATTCCAAGGTTGGAGGGGCGGTAAATCCCCTTTCTGCCATTGCCCTTCCCCATTCCCATTTCTGCCCCATAGGGCTCTATGGGACTGGGGAAGGCGCTAATTACGCCACCGCAATTTTGCGGTGCCGTAATTAGCTCCGAGGTCCCTTAGCAGGTTGGATTTTAACGCCTGCAAGAAGCAGGCGTTGAATCCTCCAACCCGCAAAGGGACCTCGTAGTACGGCGGTAAGGGTTAACGGTCACCGTTGCCATTAACGGTGACCGTTAACCCTTACCGCCGTCCGTGTAATGAGGCCCATAGTCTTTTTTCCCCCTTCTAGGAAAGTCGAATCTGGGTGTGTTGTATTGTGCTGTGCTCAAAAGCTTGCCTTTTCCCCCTTCTGGGAAACTCTAATCTGGGTGTTTTCGCGGTTTAGGGTCAACGGATCGAATGCAAAGGGTCGAAATGCAATTGTTTTGAATCAAAAGGACCAGAAAAAAAAATCGAATGCATTTTCTTTTTCTTTTTTTTTGGGGGGGGGGTCCACCCAAACCCCTGTTTTTTGGCCAAAAAAATCACAAATGTAACCTATACCAAGGCCCAAAAAAAATGAATGCGATCATTTTTTTTCTGGTCCTTTTGAGTCGGATGTATTGTATTCGACCCTTTTGAATTTGACCCTTTGACTGGACACCGTTTCGCATTCCGGTAACTGTGGCATTGTTGCTGGTTCTCTGTTTCTCACTCCAGGCTCCCACCTAGACTCCTCCCCCCGCAAGGCGTGCCATTCATTGTTGTGAGTTACTTGTTCCCCTTCTATATCTTCCTTTGTTGTCACCCGGCCCCTTTCCTCCTCCTCTCCCTGTGCTTTCTGAGTTGTGTGCCACAGGGCTGTGTGTCTCTCTCTCTTCTCTCACCCCCTTCTCCACCTACCTCCTTCACACCCCCTATTGTGCTCTCTGTCTCTCCCATCTTATCTAACTGCTACTCTATCTCTTACCCTATTCCTCTCAGTAAGTCTGCCAGGCAGAGGTTCAAGAGGGACATCCTGGTCTCCAACCCAGGCCTCCCTGTCACTGATACCCACACCAGTGCTTCCTCCAGATAGACTCTCACTGACATCCTCTTTGTCATCACCATACTCTCCATACCTATGGACCCTTCACGTGGTCTCTGTCCTCTCTCCGTTCTCCTCCTCTCCCATTAACAGTGGCACTAGATGGGAGGTCCTCTTGGCCCCCTTCCACTCCTCCAAGACCATCATTAAAGTCTATCTGAACAGCACTGTCTTGGTTCAGGGCCCTAAACCCAATCGCCTCCTTTTTGATAGGTGTTTCCCACTTCTTATCAACTTCCTCCCTTCTCCTGTAACTCCTTCCGCCACCTTTCTGGCACCCTCATCTTCTTCCTCTGCCCACCTTCGGGCTGTTCTATCACCTCTGCAGGGTGTACCTCAAGCCTGTACCCCTCCACGGAAGTCTTTCAAATGTGGCAACCTGCTCCACGTTAGTACTCTCAACTCTTGTTCTGATGTCAAACACTCCTCCTCAAAGAACTCAACCTAGATGTCCTTGCTCTCACCGAGACATGTATTACGGCCAGTTCTGTCACACAATTTGACACTCTCCTCCTTGTGGGCTACAAGAACCTCTCCAAACCCAGAACGAACCGTCCTGGAGGTGGAGTAGCCCTGATATTTTGGAGTGGGTCCTGGCCTCTGTCATACCTAACCAGGCCTACTCCTCCTTTGAATGCCTGGTCTGCAGACTCTCTATCTATCCTGGCCTCTCTCAAACTATGGCTACCATCTGCAGGCCACCTGGCAAGGTCACCCTCTTCATCATTGAATGGGCCAACCTCTCCTCTTCTCTCCTTGCCTCTACTTCTCAACTTCTCCTCCTCAGAGATCTCAACATCCACCTGGATGCATCTAATCCATCCTCTGGGCTTTTCTGCAACCTCTGCAACCTACTCTTCCTCTCATTCTGGAGAGGAAGAGTAGGTCACAATGAAATGAAAATCCTTACATTAAAAAAACGTTTATACTATTCATTCCTGCTGAATCATTTTTGTTCATAATGCCTGTTTCTGATCTGAGGGCATCTCTCCAGTCCAATATCTTTGCTATACCATCATTGTTCTCCAACACCTTTTTTATGGCAGCAGTATTTATTTGTCTCATGCTTTGGAAGCCATGTGAAGTCCTTTGTTTAAATTCATAGATACGCCCTATGCAGTATAGTAATCCTGATGGGAACTGCTGTTATTGATTTCATTTGTTTGATGAATTGGTTATTTCTGACAATTGTGATGAATCTGATGGTATCATCACTGCTTTCCCATCGGTGACCTCTGCCCATGTGGTCCGGGAATGGAAGCCAATACCATGGGGGCGGCTATATGAGGGAGGATCACATGATGGGAGGTAAGCCCCAAGGGAGTGATATGACATTATCGGACGAGACATGGTATCCCCCTTTTTCTTTTGGCGATACCCCCTCCATTCCCCATGCATTAAAGGTGGTATGCAGTGTTTCCATCGAAATAACTTCCATTGAATCATTATCCATTGAAATGCATTCATTGACATGCTTTTCCATTGAAACGCATATTCATTGAATGAATTCCGATGGATTTCCAACTCAAACATACCTTTAAAATAGATGTATGTTTGGATTGGAAATTCAATGGGTTGAGAAAAGGGTTAATTTTTGAAAATGGGGTTTGGGGGGATTAGGGGGAAGGACCCCTGTGGGTTGAGCAGTGGTTGGAGGGAGACCCCCCGAATAAACAATAAACACCAGAATTTACAGGGGGCTGTCCAGTGCTGAAATACATTAAATATTTCAGCACTGGACAAGGGTTACATTTTGAAAATGGGGGTTGGTGGGGGTAAAAGGGAACCCTGGGGTTGAGGAGGTCATGGTAGGCAGAGGAGATGTGTGATATGGTAACCACCCATACCTCATGTAAGATGCTCCCCCAGGTAACCACACTCTATAGGGCGAACCAGAAACCATAGCCGAGCTGCTCACCCTCATACAGATACACCTCCAGAGTAGGAACAGCATCACAAGGGTCATCACACCCATGCTGAAGCTGTTGGCTGTCCTATTCGCAACCAGAGAAGGGTGCTCAGCCAATCTGGTGTCTGGAAGAGTGGTCAACAATACTACAGTGTGTATCACCCACTCCTTCCAGCCACCTGAGGCCCTTACCCGGGTGGCACCATCTTGATTGTGGGGAGGAAATGGGAGCCACTCCATGTTGCCTCCTCAAGCCCCCAATGACATTACATCCCAGTTCCCACCCCTACTTTCCCCCCACTTACCTGCTGGACCAGAGCATTGTGCGCCAGTCCTGTGCTCCAATCCTGGCACTCTTCCCGTCCGTGCCTGCCGCCAAGGAAATCAAAAAGGGACAGTAACGGTGGCTATTTAAAACAAAAATATTCTCGGGAGATTCGGAGCGCAGAGCCCACCTCAAGAGAAAAAAAAACGATTTCCACCCTGGGCAAACACTGGGGTGTGAATAGCTATCACGCCCTAGCAGGGGGGCATACATGGCTGGTAATGGCCTGCATCCCTCGCCGAGGCCCTCACTTTGACATGCCATAGCTCGGGCTGGCGACTATTACCGGCCTTGTACGGCCCCATGCTGGGCTGTGATTGCTACATACTTCCTAGCAAGGGGCACATTTCAGCACACAGTCAGAATGCTCATGGCAAGTCCCAGCCAACCTTCGGAAAAGTGCTGCTACAGGTGCCTGATGCACTAATTCAACACAATGCTGAATCACATTACAATGCCTGCCACCCTGAACCCGGTGCAGGCTACAAAGGCACGTTCCCTAAAGGCCAGTCCACCCCTGCAGCCCACATCCCTAATGTGAGTGCAGCATTGCACTATACACATGTGTCTCTGGACCCACCCCGGCCACAGGAGAAAATGTACCACTACAGGAATCAGCAACATTCCATGAACATCCAAATGAAGTGCGAGAAGGATGTGACAGTGAGCCACTACTGTTTCCAGGGTTCAACCCATGATGCCATCATCCTGAGGAACAACACCCTGCCAGGATGCATGGACTCCCACAGGGAACATCATACATGGATGTTGGGCAAGTAGCAACACTGACAATGCAATGCACATGTGAACCAAACAGTGAGAGGGGATGAGATGAGTACTGCCATACACGCCACACATTGGCCAAACACTTGGCAATACATGATGAATGTGAGGTAACGAATGCAAGCCTACATGGGGCACAGCGCGCTAACCTCCAGAGTGAGTGAAGCTGTGGTGATGGTTGCAACTGTGTTTCTTGTGATGGAACACAAGGCAGAGATGCTGGTGATGGTGTTGGTGGCCACAGTTTAGCTGCTGACAGAGGTGGCGATGGCCCAGGTGCTGTGTGTGCTGCCAGGCACTGTTGATGGCATGGTGGGGGCCTCTGGAAAGGTGGTAGCTGATGCAGACTTCTGTTTGCTTTTTTTCCACTGCCAGCACTCTGCCCAGCATCCCTGGAGACGTGGCTGGAGGGTTATACTGGGGTTGTTGATGTTGCAGTGAATAAGTGCCTGTTATACTTGTGCCTCCTTCTTCTTCCTGGTGCCATGGCTACATGCTATGTGAAAAGTGATATGCTATACATTTCTATGTGCAGAAGGGGTAGATTGTGCATTGCAGTAGAGTGTTTGGAAGCCATGGACACAGTTCACGTTAGGAAGGGGGCGGATGTTACACATGGTACCACTGGGACTTGCTATGCAAGGATGTCATGTATCACAATAAATGTGCTTGTCAACCAAGTGTTCCTGTGGACATAGTATCCCAGCAAATCTCAGTATGAGCAATGGATCTTGTCTAACCGCATGCATTAGGTGATGTGAGGCTAAATGGATGCTTGAGTGGGGACAGGAGGTGATCAGAGCGATGAGGTGTGATATGACATTTCATTGAGTCTCCCTTCACTGATGTCAATGGCATCCTTCATAGACCTTGCTGCTACTTGGTGGGGTGTGGACAGGTAGCAAAACAAAAAAGGCAATGGCTGGAAGGTTTTTAATTAATCATAACCACCGCACCGCTCTGGGCAACCCTCCAGACCATCCATCGTTTTTCAGCCTGCTAAGCCATTACAGAAGGAGAAAGACCATATACAAATCAGGCTTGGTCCTACCGCAAAAGGGGCAGTCCAGCCTGAACTGCTAGGTCACATCCCTTCTGCAAGAGACCACAAGCATCCCCAGACATGTTTCAGCCTTGTTATCCATCATCAGTGAGGAGTAGCTTGGGTCTCTAAGCCCGGCAGACTCAGGACCCACATCTGGGCATAACCGTCCCACTCGGGGTGACTTAGCAAAACAAAAAGGTGATGGCTGGAAGGTTTTGAATTAATCATAACCATGGGCACAGCTCTGGGCAACCCTCCAGACCATCGTTTTTCAGCCTGCCAAGCCATTACAGAAGGAGAAAAACCATATGCAAATCAGGCTTCGTCCTTGATTTCTGGCTCTGAGCAGGTGAGGGAAGCTCATTCTCAGATCCTCCTGGGCCTCGTTTGGCAAATTGCTTTTTTTTAGCTTTTTTAAAACTTAGCACCCCCAGCGCTGTTGCTTTCTGCCTTCTCCCTCCCTGCTTCCATTCTGTCTTAACCTGTTCCCTCCCACCTCCCTCCTCCCGTGATTGGTGGCTGCGTGGTAGAGCTCGAGACTACCTTCCTGCAGTGTTCTACACTCGCTATTTCTGGCATTGAGCAGGTGAGGGAAGTTCATTTTCACACCCTCCTGGACCTCGTTTGGCAAATTGCTTTTTTTGCTTTTTTAAAACGTAGCGCTCCCCAGCGCCTTTGCTTTCTGCCTTCTCCCTCCCCTCCCCTACTTCCATTTTGTGTTAACCAGTTCCCTCCCGCCTACCTCCTCCCCAGATGGGTGGCTTGTTGGTCATCACTGACTTCCCTAGGGCAGCCCTCTGCCCGGCAGCCTCTGCGGCTAAGGGCCAGGAGGCAAAGGGTGGCTTCCACAGAGGTGGCACCATATTGTGTATGCATGTGTCAGAAGAGGAAGCCAGTTACCAGCCGTCAACCAGCAGCGCCTAATTAAGGTAGGGGTGGTACTGGTTCTGTATAGAACCTCACTCTACCCTGCAAACCTGTCCATATAGCAGATTCTCAAAGTTAAGTGTGTTTTCTCCTGTTCTTAAAATTGCATTGTGAAAGTCTTTAAAATTGCATTGTGAAACCTAGGCCTTTTCCCCATTTTTCAGGACTCTCAAACTTAGGTTTAAAATTGCATTGTGAAAGTCTTTAAAATTGCATTGTGAAACTTAGGCCTTTTCCCCACTTTTCAGGACTCTCAAACTTAGATGTGTTTTCTCCTGTTTTTAAAATTGCATTGTGAAAGTCTTTAAAATTGCATTGTGAAACCTAGGCCTTTTCCCCACTTTTCAGGACTCTCAAACTTAGGTGTGTTTTCTCTTGTTTTTAAAATTGTAATGTGAAAGTCTTCAAAATTGCATTGTGAACGTCTTTAAAATTGTATTGTGAAACCTAGGCCTTTTCCCCACTTTTCAGGACTCTAAAACTTAGATGTGTTTTCTTCTGTTTTTAAAATTGCATTGTGAAAGTCTTTAAAATTGCATTGTGAAACCTAGGCTTTTTACCCACTTTTCAGGACTCTCAAACTTAGGTGTGTTTTCTCTTGTTTTTTAAATTGCAATGTGAAAGTCTTTAAAATTGCATTGTGAAACCTAGGCCTTTTCCCCATTTTTCAGGACTCTCAAACTTAGGTGTGTTTTCTCCTGTTTTAAAAATTGCATTGTGAAAGTCATTCAAAATTGCATTGTGAAAGTCTTTAAAATTGCATTGTGAAACCTAGGCATTTTGCCCACTTTTCAGGACTCTCAAACTTAGGTGTGTTTTCTACTGTTTTTAAAATTGCATTGTGAAAGTCTTTAAAAATTGCATTGTGATTGTCTTTAAAATCTGATTGTCTGTCGTCTTGTCCATCTCTTTGTCTCGTCTGCTTGCACCTTGCCCGGTGTCCTTCCCTAGTGTTCTCCCCTTCCCTCTCCCTTCCTCTTCTCTCCTCTCCCTACCTACTCTTTGGTGCTCTCTGTCTCTCCTATCTTCTCTAACTGCTTCTCCATTGACTATCCTGCTCTCCTCACCAAATCTGGAAGGAAGACGTTTAAAAAGGACATCTTGTTCTCCAACCCAGGCCTCCCTATTGCTGACACCTATACCAGTGCCTGCTCCAGGCAAACTTTCACAGACATCCTCTTTGTCGTTCCCTCGCCAGACCTATGGACCCTACATATGGTCTCTGTGCTCTCTCCCTTCTCCTCCTCTCCCATTAATGGTGGCACCTGGTGGTAGGCCCCCTACCAACACTCCTCTGACATCTGCCGCCTTCTGGAGGAACTTGACCTCGATGTCCTCGGTCTCACCGAGACATGTTTCATGGCCAGCTCTGTCACGTCCTGTAACGCTCACCTGATTCCCGTAGAGGCGCCGGTCTTGACTGGGCGTATACCGTATCTTCAAAGGTGATGTGTAACACACGGCTGGCTCTTTGGGCTGGACCTCTGTGCACTGTATGTCTGACTCGAAGGGTAAGATGTCTGCAGATAGAAAATATGTGATTAAGGAACTGGGTTATTGAATGTCTCTCTCTTCTTCCCTTTCTCTTCTCCTGTAGAACCCCAAAGGTTAACGCTCTCACCTTAGGTAAGTGAACGCCGTGCTCTCCATCTGCCTCGGGGCAGGGTGCTGTAACCAGTTTCTTCACTGGATAAGGGGAGCAGGCCTCTTGACTTCAGAGGACTGCTGTCCGTCGTTTACTGCACGAACGGTAAGTTTCGAGTAATCCTAATGTCTTTAAAGTCTTTAGTAATGATGTCTCTTGTTTTGCAGGGTTCCGGCGATGGCGGATGACGGGCTGAAGTGAGTTGAAGATGGAGCCCGTGTGATGAATAGAAGCGCCTGGAAGCACGTAAGTAAGCGCTTGTTGCCTGCTTCACGATGCGCTCTAACTGTCTTTTTATTTTGCAGGTACAAGTTCGGAGCGGCTGCAGGGTGCCGGAATACCCACTGGGTTAGATGTGGAAAGGAGTAATGACACGTGAGTATTAAAGTTCCCCAATGTCTTTAAACGCACCTTGTTTTGTCTTTCAGATGCGGGATGCAGCGCCGAAGGCCTCCGGAGCGTGCAAAGAGTTGGTAAGCTTTTGTCTTTCAGATGCCGGAATGCAGTGTGAAGACCTCCGGAGCGCACGAAGAGTAGGTAAGCCTTTGTCTTTCAGATGCCGGAATGCAGCGCGAGGCGTTGGTGACAGCCGATGGACCAGGTAAGTGAAGAGCTGTCACTGAAGACCGTAATGCTAACCTGTTCTTTCTTGTCTTTATAGGTGTTGCTGAAGACTGGATTCAGGATGGTAAGCCTTTTTCCTTAGGCCCAGGATCAGATGCAGAAGACACGATGAGCGTTCTGCTGCAGAGGATGCAGAATAACGCAAAGCAAGATTCATCCATCGGGTGTGGTTTAAATAGCCTCCTGTAGTGCTTAGGTCTCTCCTTCCACAGCCACGCCTAGGTAAGAAAAGAGTTCCTGCTTTCCAGAAGAGTTCCAGTGTTCTGAATCTAGGGAGTGGCTCCTGCCCCACCCAACAGGAAAAGTAGTTCCAAACAGAAGAGGATCAGAGGCTCAACTGGCAGGCAAGTAAGCAGCATGGTCTGCTGCAGGTAAGTCCACCCAAGCATTATGAGCCCAGCGCTTCCAGCGCTGGGACTGGGCATATTTATGAGCCTGGTGCCACTGGCGCCAGGACTGGGTCCAAAAGGTCCCAATTGGGACTGGTTGGCACTCGGAACCTGGGTTATGGATCTGCTTCCAAGGGAGTTGGGAAAACCCTGACCTTTTGGAAGCAGAGATCATGACACGTCCTCCCTGACGGCTACAAGATCCTCTCCGCGCCCAGGTCAAACCGTTCCAGAGGGGGTGTAGCCCTGATCTTCCCCGAGTGGATTCCTGTCTCTGTCATTCCTACGCAGGCCTGCTCCTCTTTCGAATGCCTCATCTGCAGGCTCTCTCTCTCTCTTCTAGCCATTCTCTTACTGTGGCTACTATCTATCGGCCACCTGGTCAGATCTCCTCCTTCCTCTCTGAGTGGGCGGACCTCTCCTCTTCCCTCCTGGTCTCGGCCACTCAACTCCTCCTTCTTGGAGACTTCAACATCCACCTGATTGCTTCCTGTCCTTCCTCTGGACTCTTTTGCGACCTTTGCGACTCTCTCTCACTCTCTATTCTCCCCTCTGGCCTGACTCACTCTGCAGGGCACCCTCTGGATGTTCTGATCTCCTCAGACCTTCACCTTTCTATCCCTCTCACCACTCCTCTCTCCTGAAGTGATCACTTCCTCCTTTCCTCCCAGCTCACCCTCTCTACCCCTCAGACCAAGCCAACTCCATCACTGACACCCACCTTCTCGGTCATCCGACCCATGAAGTGTGTGTCAGTTGAGTTTCGCTGCCACTTTCTCACCCCCCTTCCCCATTTGCCTGACTCACACCCTGACACAGCCCTTTCCATGCTCCACTCTGCTATATCTGATGCTCTCGATGATTTGCCCCTGCCATGAGGATCTGCCTGAAGCCCAAAGCCAAATGCAACTCCTGGTACGACTCAGACCTCGTCACCCTTAAACGCAAGTGCAGGGTGGCTGAGAGGAAATGACGTGCTTCATGTACATCCTTTGACAAACTGGCCTGTCACCTGCTCCAAAGGCAATACTGGCTCTCGGTCCTCACCAAGAAAGCTCACATCAAAGCCTGCATCTCTGCGGCATCTATCAACTCAGCTAAACTCTTTAATATCTGCAAGGAACTGGCCAATCCTGCTGCAGTCTCTACCTCTCCTGTCCCTTCCCAGGCCCTCTGCATGGCACTGGCTTCTCATTTCATCTCAAAAACCCAGATGAGGTTTCTAGACATGTCCGATCTATGAAGGTCACATCAAAACAGGTTCATCCCTGTTCCTCCAAAACCATCAAGGACCACATTGACTCCCTGGCTCCTGCTATGGCCAACTTCTGCAACCCCTCTTTCACCACTGGAGTCTTCCCTTCCCCCCTGAAGCACTCCCTTGTGCACCCTCTTCTTAAGAACCCCTCTGCCGACCTGTCCTGCCTGCCTTTCGCCCAATCTCCATCACTCCTTTCCTGGGCAAACTCTTGAAAAAGCTGGCCATCTCCCAGCTCAATCTTCACACTGAATCTGTTGGTTGTCTCAATGATCATCAGTCTGGCTTCAGAGCTGCCAGAAGCAAGGAAACTGCTCTCCTGAACATCTGTGAAGACCTGCTCTCCAACCTTGATTCCAACACCCCCGGTATCCTCATCTTACTTGATATCTCTTCTGCCTTTGACACTGTCAACCATGCCATCGTGCTCAACCGTCTCCGTGATAACCTCGGTATCACCGGTCAGGTCCTATTGTGGCTAACTTCTTTCCTCTCTGATCGACCCTCCCAGGTTCAACTTGGGTTCATCCTTTCCTCTATCTCTATCTCTACCTTAGGTGTTCCCCAGGGGTCTAACCTCTCTCCATGGCTGTTCAACCAATCCTGGCACTTCTTTCCCACCGCATTGCCATGCTCTGCCCCATCTTCCAGTGCTATGCGGGTGACACTCAGCTCATATTCAGGCTACCCTCAGCCACCTCTTCTCCCTCTCTCATCTCTGACTGTCTGTCTGCCATCCAGGAGTGGTGTGCCGCCAATGATCTCTTCCTTAATGCCAGTAAGACTGAGATGCTCCTCATTGGAACACCCGCTGCCTCCTTTGCTGTCACTCTCTGGCCTGCCTCTCTTGGCCCTCTTCCTGCTCCCACCTGTGAGGCTAATAACCTTGGGGTAATCTTCGACTCCACACTCTCCTTCTGTCCTCACATCTCTGACGTCTCTAAGAAGTCACACTACCAGTTGCACCTCCTCAGAGGTATTCTTCCTTCCTCTGCTTCCCCCAGAAGCTCACTGTCCCCAGAGCTCTGGTTCTCTCTAGGCTGGACTATTGCAACAGCCTCATTCTAAATCTGCCTGCTTCTACTCTCCGCCCTCTGCAACTCATCCAGAACAGGACTGTGAGACTTGTCATGGGCTTCAAGCCCAGGGATCGTATCTCTACAGGACTAAAATCTCTGCACTGGCTCCCAGTGGCTGAGAGGATTAAGTTCAAAACCTTCTTCATTGTCCACAAGGCCTTCTTGGGCCTGGGTTCTCAATATCTTCAACTCTCTCTCCCCAAAACATCTTCCTTCTGGAGCTCTTTGCTCATCTGCCGCCAACTCCGTCAGGGTCAGTCGCTTCTCCAAGCAACGTGTTGGTGGTAGATCTCTTTCTTTGGCTGGGGCCTCCCTCTGGAACAGCATACCTGCCTCCCTGAAACTAGAGGAGAACCAGCTCCAGTTCCGGATGGACCTCAAAACCTTTCTCTTTGCTTCTGCCTTTTTTCCTCCTCTCCCCTGCTGACTTCCTGGCTTAAACTGAAGCTGCACTGGTTACGTGGCCACCCTCTGATCTCGTGCCCAGGTCCCCTCCCCCACCAGTCGCACACCTGCACTGCCTTCCTGGCAACCCCTGCATTGGGGGACTGTTTTTCTGTATCCCTACAGTCCCACTACCAGCACTTGACACCTGATGTCTGCACTTACCCTTGCACTTGCCACCAGCTGGCTGTACTTTACTTATTGTTTATTCTTTTATCCCATGTACTACACTTTCCCCCTATCCCTTCCCATGCATTTGCGCGATTTGAATGACACCTGGCCTAGTAGGATTGTTGTCTGTCTTCCCTCTGTTCCTCCTCCCTTGCCTTGTCACCCATTCAAACATTTGTGTATAAGCGCATTATAAATGCCATATCATATAATATCATGTCATATCATACCCCAAAAAGGGCAGTCCAGCCCAAACTGCTAGGTCACATCCCTTCTGCATGAGACCAAAAGCATCCCCAGACATGTTTCAGGCTTGTAGGGCATCATCAGTGAGGAGTAGCTTGGTTCTCTAAGCCCGTCAGACTCAGGACCCACATCTGGGCATACCCGTCCCACTCGGGGTGACTTTAGCAAAACAAAAAGGTGATGGCTGGAAGGTTTTGAATTAATTATAACCACGGGTCCAGCTCTGGGCAACCCTCCAGAACATAGTTTTTCAGCCTTCCAAACCATTAAAGAAGCAGAAAAAACATATGCACATCAGGGTTGGTCCTACCCCAAAAGGGGCAGTCCAGCCCAAACTGTGGGGTCACATCCCAAGGGGCAGTCCAGCCCAAACTGTGGGGTCACATCCCTTCTGCACGAGACCACAAGTGTCCCCAGACATGTTTCAGCCTTGTTGGGCGTCATCAGTGAGGAGTAGCTTGGGTCTCTAGGCCCGGCAGACTCGGGGCCCACGTCTGGGCATACCTGTCCCACTCGGGGTGACTTTACCAAAACAAAAAGGTGATAGCTGGAAGGTTTCGGATTAATCATAACCCCAGGCACAGCTCTGGGCAACCCTCCAGACCATCATTTTTCAGCCTGCCAAGCCATTACAGAAGGAGAAAAACCATAGGCAAATCAGGCTTTGTCCTTCCCCAAAAGGGGCAGTCCAGCCCGAACTGCTAGGTCACATCCCTTCTGCAGGGACCACAAGCGTCCTCAGACATATTTCAGCCTTGTTGGGCATCATCAGTGAGGGGCAGCTTGGGTTTCTAGGCCCGGCAGACTCGGGATCCACGTCTGGGCATACTCCTCCAACCCGGGGTGACTTTAGCCAAACAAAAAGGTGATTCCTGAAGATTTTGAATTAATCATACCTACGGGCACAGTTCCGAGCAACCCTCCAGGCCTTCGTTTTTCAGCCTGCCAAGCAATCGCGCAGATGGGCTAAAAAACGGTGGTTTGGAAGGTTGCTCAGAGCAATGCCAGTGGTTCAGATTGATTCAAAACCTTACCCCCATCACTTTTTTGGTTTAAGTTTGTTTCCCTTTGTGAGAGAGGGTATGACCAGACTGGGTCCCTTGATTGCTGTGCAATAGATAACCAAGCTGCACCTCACTGAGGAGGCCCAACAAGGCCGAAACATATCTGGGGGTGCTTGTGTTTCCGGGCAGAGGGGACGTGGCCTAGCAGTTCGTGGAGGGCTGCCCCCTTTGGTGGCAGCACCTGACTGATTTACATATGGCTGGACCCCTTTTGTAATGGCACAGACAGCCTAAAAAACGCTGGTGTGGAAGGTTGTCCAGAGCAATGCCAGTGGTTCAGATTGATTAAAAACCTTCCACCCATAACTTTTTTGATTTCAGTTTGTCTCTCAGGGTGTAGATAGGCGACATGCGCCCAACATATATTTGTGTAGCGCATTAGAGTGCATGATTGTCAATACCTTTATGTGCGAGAGATGGGCAATGCTGCTTGTCTATGGACTGGGTAGTTAGTCCCCCATTCAGGTTGCACAATGCACCCTTTATGTGACTGTTATGGTGTTTTGGAGAGTATTATCACTGCACAGCAAGTGTTTTGGGGTGTTACCTAACTGGTGCCTTGTGTTTTGCATTACTCCATTGTGTTTGTTATTGGCTGTCCCAGAGTCAGCAGGTTGAGAAGCAATGTAGGTCTTGCAATTCTGTAATTTACGAAAATGGAGTATCATGCACTTACAAGGTTCATGATGCCAGCTTCACACTTAGTGGATTCAACATCTAGACTAGCCAGGTGGAGGATGCTGCTGACCGTGTTCTCCCAGGGCGTCAGGCTAGGTGGCTCAACTCTGGCTGCTGACTCCTTGCGATGGTATGCCAGGAGATTGCACACCCTGATATTCGGTCATTCCTTCTTAACATATCCTATATCTGGCACACTGTCCCAGCTGCCACCACCTTGTCAAGCAACCCTGAACAGATGGCATCCTTAAACTGGTGTGTGCTCGTGCGACTGCTCCCCACCTGTTCCACAAGCATGGTAAGCTCTACCTCCATGAGTAGCCTCATTTCTGGCTTTTGCAATATGGGTTTATCTCCCGACAAGATTTCTCTTTCTTTCTGCCAAGGACGGCTGAGGGAAAAGGTAATATCCAATGGCCCTCATTGGGACCCTGGCGTTAAGGGGTTAACGGCACTGTAAAAGGGTATTGGCGCCGTTAAACGCTTAAAGCCTTACTATGAGGTCCCTTTGCGGGACCCAACCTTAACGGCTGGTCTAGACCAGCCGTTAAAGTAGGGGCCCACAAAGGGACTCAAGAGGTAAGTACGGTACCGCAATTTGCGGTACGGTACTTACCGCCTTCCCCATTCCCATTATGCCCTATGGGGCAAAAATGGGAACGGGGAAGGGCCATGGTGGCATGGGGAATTACCGCCCCGCCAACCTTGGAAGGGGGTGGTAATTCCCCATTCCGCCATGGCGGACTCCGGCATCGTCCATGGTGCTAATAGCACCATGGTTTTCCGCCGGAGTCCTAACGAGGGCCAATGGATTGAACTTTTAATGATGGCCATCACGCAGCTTCCGCTTCCATAATTATGCTATTTCCGTCTGGCGCCAATTCCACTGATTTTTGGTGAAGTTACCGTTTGGCCATTTGATCCAAATACTGGTTGCGGTAAGGAATGGAATTCTGGCAAATATTTTGTGAAATAGCACTCGTTAGCAGATTTTGGGGGTAATTCCTCCAGGTGGAATTAATGTTACCGCCAGCTGGATTGGTTCATGGCTATGGGCTCATAATATGGCGGTAATTCTGGTGGGCACAGTCGCGCTCACAGTAATTCCACCTATATTTACAGCCAAATTCATAATGAGCCCCAGAATGTGAAAGGAGAGTGGGGGTCATTCCGAGTTTGGAGGCAGCCATGGTGCTGTTAGCACCATGGCTGCCTCCAAAACCGGGTCCAGGTCCGGTGTCTCTGAATGGGGACTGACTGGCTCATTCCAACCTTGGTGGACCCGGTAAGTCCCCATTCAGAAAACCATTCCCCATTCCCATTGAGCCCCTATAGGGCTCAATGGGAATGGAGAAGGAGCTAATAACGGGCCCGCAAATTGCGGGCCTGTTATTAGCTCCAAGGTCCCTTAAGGGGTCCCACTAAGAACGGCTGGTCAGACCAGCCATTCCTGGTGGGACCCGCTAAGGGACCTCGGAATGTGGCAGTATTGGGTTAACGGCACCGGCATCCTTACCGGTGCCCTTAACCCCCTACCGCCATACTCGTAATGAGGCCCTATGTGAAATAAATGCAAAACAAAACACTGGGCCTCATTACGACTTTGGAGGTAGCCATGGCGCTGTTAGCGCCATGGCTGCCTCCAAAATCATGTCCGGGTCCGGTCTTGTGGAGAGGGGACTTACCGGGATGTTCCGCCCTAGGCGGACCCGGTAAATCCCCATTCCAAAAGCCATTCCCCATTCCCATTTGAGCCCCCATAGGGCTCAATGGGAAGGGGCTAATAATGGGCCTGCTAATTACGGGCCCGTTATTAGCTCCAAGGTCCCTTAACGGGTCCCGTAATGAACGTGTGGTCAGACCACACGTCCTTTACGGTTCCTGCTAAGGGACCTTGGAATTGGGCGGTAAGGGATTACCGGCACCGGTCTCCTTACTGGTGCCCGGTATCCCTTACTGCCCAGCTCGGAATGAGGCCCCAGGTGTTTCTAAGTTTGTAGTACAGGCTTAAAGGACACTTCTAAAGAGGCAGTTTGTGGTGTGTATGTACCTAGTGACTCTAAATCTAGTCAACAATTTGTTTCGGGAGGTTTATATGTATAGTTGTATTTATTGAGAATGGGGAGGCAATTTGAAAAAAACTGTACATAAAGTTAATAACTGTGAGCTAAGCAATACCTTTTCAAAGACCTTTACAAACCCTCAAGGTGGTGTAAAGCAAGTCGTTTTTCCAGGTGATGGTCGGGGTGATTTAAGTGAACATTTACTAGGGACCGCAAAGACAGACAACATAAACAAATAGCAGTATATACCGATTTAAAATAAAATGCAGCAGTATGTTGAGTGAGGGGCCAAATAGGCAGAAGAAGTGATGCGTTCGCTAGGCATAGAGCACCTTTCCAAGGAGTGGAGCTGGAGCTAAAGTGCAGCTTTGAATGCCCAAATAGTATTTATATTTCTAATGTTACAAGGGAGGGAGTTCCCAGGAAAACTAGAAGTGAGAAGGCTCCAGCACAGAGGGGCAAGGAATGGAGAGATTAACTAGTAGTGCTGGAGAAAGGACTGCAGGTTTGAGAAAGGAGCAAGGAGCATGGCTGGTTAAGTAGGTATACTTAGATTCATGCACGGCAGTGGACAGAGCAAAGAGGGCTGTCTTATGGAAAGTCAGGCATTAGGGGCATCACTGGCATAGTGGGGTCACCCGCAGATGCTGCAGTGTGAGGACGCCGCCACATCAGGTCTGAGTGGGCCCATGGCCCAGTCCTCACCTATCAGGGTGAAGGCTGGGCCGGGGCTCGTAGCACAAGGTGAATGAGCTCAGTAGGGGTGGGGGCTGACCGTGACATGTGACACCTGCCACATGGCATGTTCAGCTCCAACCCCTTCTCCTCTGGCTTCCTTGCAGCTCCTATACAGGAACCAGGAAGCTCTCCCAGGTTCCTGGTTCCTGTTTGTGAGCAAGGAGCCGAGGGTGGCCTGGAGTGACGGACCGAAAAAGAAAAAACAGGAAAGAGGTTTTTTTTTTAAATGTGATATATATTTGTCATGTGTGAAGTGTGTCTCAGATGTATGTATTGCTATGGGTCAGTGAGTGGTGGGTGAATGAGTGAAAACGTGACAGTGTGTGTTTGAATGTTCTGGGTGTGTGGGTGTGTGCCTGTGTGGAGAATGCAGTGAATGTAGATGTAAGAGAAGGTTTATGTGTGAGTTACTGGTCGGTGAATCAGTATGAATGTGATAGTGTGTATCTGAATATTTGGGTGGGTGCGTGACTGTGTGGAGGATGCAGTGAGAGTGGATGCAAGAGAAGGTTTATGAGTGAGTGTGACTCGTCGGTGAATGAGTAGGAATGTGAAAGTGTGTGTTTGAATGTTCTGGGTGGGCGGGTGCATGCCTGTGTGGAGAACGCAGTGCAAGTGGATGCAAGAGAAGGTGTATGGGTCAGCGAATGGTGGGTGAGCTAGTAGGAATGGGATAGTGTGTGTTTGAATCTTCTGGGTGGGTGAGTGCATTCCTGTGTGGAGAATGCAGTATGAGTGGGCATGAGAGGTTTATGGGTGAGTGAGTGAGTGAATGGTGGTGAGTGAGTAGGAATGTGAGTGTTTGTGTGAATATTCTGGGTATTTGGGTGCCAGTGTGAGTTTATGTGAGAGAGTGTATATGGGTGAGTGACTGATGGGTGAATGGGTATGAATGTGATTGTGTGTGAATGTTCTGGGTGGGTGGGTGCATGCCTTTGTGTTGAATGCAGTGTGAATGAATGTGAGATGAGATGCATTGGTGAGGGACCGGTGAGAGAAAGGAGTGTGTACATGCCTTTGTGTGTGTGTGTGTTTAAGGCCCTGGGAGACTGGGGATCATTAGAGCATTTTTGGCACATCATTTATTGACTTTGTATGTTTTACTGGTATTTTCGGGCAAAGCCAAGTTCATGTGTGCCATAACCTGGCTAGACTGGCATTTTGGTGCAGCCAGTCTGGCCATCACTTCCTGTGGCATGACATTTTGTTACTTGCCATCTCTGATAATGCAATCATGATAAGCAGTATTACCTCACTAGATTGACATTTTGGTGTAGCAGCCTATTTATTTCTTACTGTAGCATGACATCTTATTAACTAAGTTTCTATGATGATGCAAGCATGATAAGTGTTCTTATGGGTCTAAACTGGCTTACAATGGAACCAGTGTAACATGTTTTCTCATTGTGGCATGTCACTTTTAATGGCCAAACCAATTGGAGTATGTTCTTACATAGGAATACTGGCATATATTGGCAGAGCCAGCTTTGTCCCTAGTGCCAGCAATGATACTATAAAACACCTCAAAGTGAACATGAGTATATTATATGGGCATACTAGCATATGTTGGTGGGGCCAGCACGGAAATGTATGGGTGCAGCCAGCATTAAATGTTTTTTATACTGGCATATATTGCAGAGACCGACATGACAATGCATTGGGAATGTGCCTGTGCACTTTTGGTGACTTGCATCTATTTTATTTTTTTAATGCATTACCCTACGCCCTACAAAACCGATTGCAAAGTGGCCTTTTACCCAATTTTTCACAGAAAGTGTGCTGTGTAATGCTCCATTTTAACCCATTATTCAAAAACATTTCTCATGGAGGGGGAAGAATCTCGACTTCTCCCTCCCACCCCATTTTCATTAGTTGGGGCTCCCTTGCTATGCTCGGTCGCAATCACATACTTATGGCAAATATTTACACCGTCCGCTAGGTGAAACATTTAAGCTTTGATTAAAAAACATATTTACTTCTTTCACCTGGAGTAGTGCATGCCCCTGCAGTATAGTCATCATGGACAGTGCACACACATGGTGGTCCAGGCCAGCCTGGAGTGTGGCGTGCCCTGTGCTTTGTTAAGGAGCTTGGGGCAGCCCTCAGCCAGGCTCGCAGTGGGGCCCCCAATTGTTGTGCTATGCCACTGAGGGTCATGTGTCTTTGTGCCAACATTAGAGATGGAGTCACAAGTTGGCCTTCCTGTGGTGAGAACTGGGTAGTGTTCCTCAAAAGAACAGATAAGGACTAAGTTGAAGTTGTTAAGGATTTCAATCAGGCGACATGCACACCTTGGTCTTTGCCCAGTATGTAGCGCCTAACTGAGGTGTTTTTCTCCTTATTTATGTGGATTTAATATTGGGATGATACACCACTCATATCACACCATCTTTTCAAGTACCTCGGGTCACAATGGACCATTAACCAGGCTGGTTGGTCAAATGGAATATTTATTTATTTAAAATGCAAAAGAAATCACACACTTTTTAATATGGGGCAGCAATCACCAATGTTGTGATTGTTATAATAAGAATGTGAGCAGTGCACTGGGTTTGACTTTTGAGTGGAGCATATACACAGCACAGCAGAATAGGAGCCCTTTTTGATTTAGGACAGATAGCACCCAAGTTAGAATTCCCCCCTGCAATGTTCCCTCAACCCATCAATAATAAATTCTGAGTGGATCCAAAAAAACATCAGGTACTCAGGAATAAGAAACTGAAAACGGTATCTAAATCTGACCTTTCCTCCCCAAATAAGAGAGAAAACAGATTTTAAATCCCTTGCAACGTGATGAAATGACACTCGGAAATGGATAAATCAATAATGAATGTGTGTTAAAAACCTTGAAGCAAATACGATTGATTACTAAAGCAACAAGGTGAAGATACTAACAATCACAAAGAATGTATTACCAAAATCATACCGTTCAGAAATGAGTGGAAAGTTTAAAACAGATTGCAGTCAAATAACATGTTTAAAATCTACACTTTTGCAATTCCCGCCTAAAATGACCCAAACGGTTTTTAATAAAAATGGGTGAAATAATATTTGGAGTGCAGTGTTTATGTTGGGGGATAGATGGAGATCATGGGTACAAAATGGAATTGAAAGTAAGTCTCTATCTGGTAAATTGAAAGAGTTATGCATTATAGAAGGAGGAACGCTTTGAGTAAAATGAAGGGTGAAACTGGAAAGGAAATCAGCTTGTGAAAAGACCAGTTTTACTTTAACTATATTTAAGGACTAAGAAAAGAGTAACTCCACCCGTGAATTCTCTAAGTTACGCTGCAGATATAACCCTTCACGCAGAGTACCCCTTTTCTTTAAGGAAAATTACTTTATTTAATCAAAATATCGCTAATGACATATGATCTATGTAAGACAGAAATGAAAAGAAAAATAACGCTGATGCTTGGAGATTAATGACAAAATGCACAAAGAATTCTGACAGTTGGACAAGTTATCAGGATAAGGATAGGATGACTTATAGAGTGGGATGAGGACAATGCAAGACAAAGAATACCAGGGATTTCTATGGGGTGAGGAAATGCTCACAATCCATATTTTAGTTTTGGGCTTTTTGGACAGTCAACCGGGTCTGGTCACTACACGGCAGGGCACCTTGCAAACAGCTGTGCGGTTCTGGTCACCGGTTGGCAAGGAATGGACGGGCAGTTCTGGTGCCTGGATATGAAAGGTCATCAGGGTAGCAGGATTACAGCAGCATGCAGTGAGTGGCAGCAAGCCAGGCTGGATCAGGATGCAAAAGGTACCACAGCTTTCCCATTGTTAATAGGAAATTTAGTGGGTTTTAAGATTTTAGGCCTTGCTGGGAATGGGATCAGCACTTTTTGGGTGTTGCAGTGGACCCTGGAATAGGATCAACAATGCTTGACCTTGTAGTTGGAGTCTGGATCTGGAAGATGACAGGAACAGGAACGCAGTGCAGGAAATCAGGAAGAGAGTCCTAGAGTCTTTTCAGGGACCCTTATTTATAATGCATAGTGACATCATCAAAGTATAGCTTGGCAGGGTTAACTAAGCACACCTCTAAACTACTTGGATTGGACAAGGTTGCTAGTCTCTGCCTTGCTCACAACTTGTTGGATATCCAAGGGAATGTTGTCAGATTTATGAGGTGAGTTTTACAATGTCCAAAAACTCCCACAATTACTTTACTTAAAATCCGATTTTGTCAAAACGCACATTTATACAATTGCAATCTCTTAGCAAATTATATACACATGTTACATATTTTGTGCAGCACATATCAGTCCAATCCTCCAGTCTGTGGGACATTGTTTCCCCCTTCTGATACATTTTGGTAATTTTTTTTTTTAATAAAACATTTTTTATTGTTTTACATTCTTATCAACACAACCAAAAAAAAAAAAAAAAAAAAACCTGTGTGGACTAGCATGTCCTTTCCAACTTCCATCATTGACAGATCAGTTATCAATCACCCATGACATTACCCCGGGTCTGCAGTACGATTAAACCATATCCCCCTCGCTACATACAACAGGATCCTACAGGATCTAAGGTCCATCTTCTTCCCACCTCCCCCATATCTTATCCGCCTTGGTAGGGCAGCCTCTGGCGGTATATACCCTGTGCTCTATGCTTGCACAAATGTTCATGTCCGTCACCCATTGTTCCATCGTTGGGGACTCCGGGGCTCCCCATTTTTGCGCTATATTGCGCTTCATCAGTCCCGCTGCTGTGTTCAAGAGCAATTTGCCCCATTTGTTAAGTGCAGTCTCATCCGGGGCCCCCAGGATGAGAATTTTGGGGTCCAGAGGTATATGGCACGCCAAAACATTGCTAAGTACAGTACAGCATTGATTCCAGAAGGTGCGGATTCGGGGGCATGCCCAGAGGATGTGAAAGAAGGTCCCCTCTTCTTCTCCGCATCGGAGACAGTTCGGACTCGAGGCCCTCTCCCACCTTGAGCATGAAAGATTCAGCCTAAAATGCCATAACTGTATACACAGATGCAAATTATCCCAAAGGATGTATGTACAAAAATGTATAAAATCACTTTTAAACTGTAAAATGTTTACAATTTTTCAAAGTCTTGCTGCAGAGATAGAAGTCTTTAAAGTTTATTCCTGAAATAGTCTTTGGGAACAAATGGCAGTCCCTTTGCCTCTGGGTCATTTTTTTTCTTTTTCCTTCAACTGCTGCCAACTGTCATTTCCTTCAGAGCATGGTGGGGGTTTCTCCCTTGATTGAAGTTGTATTGCCCCTTCACACTTCAGACTTCCTTCCCTGGGAGCTTCACTGTCAGGGTACTAGCAGTGACGACAGTCTGTTCAATCCCGTAATTATCAGGGGGTTGTCAGTATGTGCTGAGAGAGAGCCATCCTTTTGGTGCCACCCCTCCAAGCAGAAAACCTGTTTTTCAACTTGCAACTCCAGACAACATAGTTTTAACATTTATTTTCTGATCTTAGATCCAGAATTAAATCATGCCTGTTGCATAAAATAACTCATGTTATATAGTCTCACCAGCAACAAACCCTTTCAGATTGCTAAAGACTGGCAGGCTTTCATTCATCAGTGCACTGTTCCAAAACACGGGCATTTGTTTTTCTTTAATTTGCAAATGCCAATGTTTTTACACATGGTGCAGCTGGCCTTCCTTCTTAAATTCAACTTTTCATCTCCAGCAGATTCACACACTGTCTTGCAGCTATAGTTATTCTCTTGAAATGCTGGAGTTGGTCCACATCACAGATACATTGAAACAGACATGGCTCAGCTAGTTAGAGTCTCTCTCTGAACAGCTGAGTTTTGGATACTTTTGCAAAGAAAATGAACGCGTTTCTCGTGTAAGTAAAAGTAATGTTCCTGGTTGATTATTTTTTTTGGAGTTGGTTTGACAGGTATTGTCAATTCAGTATCATGCCTGGTTTTGCCGAGGCACAGTGAGACACACAGGGCTTGGTAGGGCTTATTACTCACAGTGGTTTTAAGGAACAGAGGGAATTAGCGTCAAATCCACCTCTTTTTTAAAGGTGAACAAGGGTTTCTTTTCAATGGGGATTTTTGGCTTTTTTAGCAAAGCAACGCTGCTTTTCCCACTTTCTTCCTTTTGTTTATGTCGGAACACACTGGCAATCTCCTTCAAAGGGCCCCCTTTGTTCCATCCTGTCCGATGTGTGTTGGCAGGATGGCACAGCCATTTTTGTTTTTGATGCAACATGTAGTTTTGAGCCATGGCGCTCACAGGAGCCAGCACAACCATTTTGTGGTTTCTGCGCAACTGCAGCTTGGTGCTGTGGGGAAATACTGTTGAGTGGGTTAATATATCCCACAAATTCCAGAGAAACGTTCTCAGTAGTAATGGCAAGGGGTGGACACAGAGCAATGAATGTTTGTGCCTGTCCTTAGCTAGGTAGGGTGCCTTTGTGCCAGGTTTGATTTTATGAGATGAGGATAGAGGGAGTTTAGGATGGGGTAGCAAAAATGAAGTGTGTTAGCAAGGGGTCAGATGGAGAGGGATTAATGAAGAGGATAGATGAGGTGAGAGAGGATTAATAGGAAGATGAGGCCAATGGTGTTTAGTCATGAAGCGAGGTCACAAAAGAGTAGGAAGGCAAGGTTAAGTTAAAGTTGAACGTAAGTGGAGACTTTTGTAAGGTTAAACACCTCAAAACCTGCACAGCGATGGCAGCAGGGAATGTGTAAAGGTGCAGGTCCAAATCAGGGAAGACGGAGTTGAGTGGACCCAGAGGTTCATAGATAAGAAGCATAGTGAAGGAGTGGACATAGATAGTTGAGGAGCGGTGTATTCAAAGCAGAGCGGGTGGATGTCAGATAGAGGAACAGGAGTAGCAGAAAGGTTAGCCTTGTTGAATATTAAACCAAGCACCTCTGCTTTGTGTCCCTGTTGGAAAGAATAAGCAGGAAGCAACATAACTATGAGAGGGCTCAAGTGTGGCTGTGTCATAGGGATATATGCACAGCTCTGTGACGCCATCACTGCTAGCTAGGGGTTATACATCAAAATGTTCAGTGATAAAGGAAGTTGCATAGGAATTAGGTATAAGTGTGGTAGATTGTAAGGAGGGGAAGGGGGGACACAGAAATCTAATGGGAAGTTGAGATGGGTATATTACGATGACGCAAAGGAGGCAGTCACAGTGTTTCTTTCACTTAGTGCATAAAACAGGGATGGGGTTTGATGACGGGGGGCACGTCGAGTGATGAGGGGGTGAATGAAGCAGAATAGAAGAGGAATGTTATTGCATGAAAGTGCTTGGTGTGGGATTGAGTTGGGGGGATTGGTGTATGAATTTCTGAGCGCTCAGAATGCAGTTGCACAGGAGCCACCAATGAATGAAAAACAGAAAGGATTACTAATTATCAAATTGAAGTTACTGCTATGGCCATCTGATCAATTGCTATTGATCAGAAGACAGTTGTAGAGGGTCACTAATTACAAGTATGCAGTTGCAGAGGGCCATTATCGACCTGAGTGCAATTACACCAAAACACTAATGACCACATTTACGCTACTCACCACCACTTAATGTCAAAATAGTTACAAGGGGTTTGTAGTGACCAGAATGCATTCACATAAAACCACTATTGAACCATATTAGGTTACACAGGTCACAGGGTCACTGATAATCAAAACAGAGTAACACAGGGTCACACTGAACCACATGGAGTTACCCGGGCCACTATTAACTAGCATCTAGTTACAAACGGCCAGTAATGACGAAAAAGAATGTACACAGGTCGACTACTTGCCACAATGCAGTTACATAGGGCCACTAACGACCAGCATGCAGCGACAGACGGTTGTGGATGACCTCCGGAGGAATAGTAGTTATTGGTAGGTGGAATAACAAAAAATTAATCCACATGTTGGTAGAAGATGATAGGGGCTGTCGCCTGGTCAGTAAAGAACAAAGTGGATAGGAAAGATCAGGGATGAATATAGACCAATGCACAGTCAGGAGGATATGGGATATGCGAAGGGAGATGGTTATGGGACAGAATATACAGAATTATGGGTAGTAGCCCGTATTGGGAAATAGGACAGCATTACAAACAGTCGAACATTCAACCTGATGGAATTCATACTATCATAGAGCATACGTTATGAGTCCAGAGCCATGTTGGGAGTCCGTACTGGCATACTAAACAACCAAACAGCCAAATCGTACAAGTGCAATGACCTATGTGCGTTTTGAGCTCTGTATGAGGGGGGGGAGCATCCCAGCAGAGATGGGGGAGAGCCAGGGGATTTGAAGTAGAGATATTGTACAATCTGTCTCGTGATGGTAGAAAACAATAATTTTGCATTATAAAACCCTTTTCTACTATGACAATCACTACCATATTGGCCTTATAGCACCAGTGGTGTATTGTGCCTTTACCTGGGGTAAACAGACCATAGTTTGTGGAGGAAGAAATGAAAAAAAGACAAAAGTGAGGGGCTGAGAAATGGGAGGAGGAAAGGGAGACAATCTATAACCATGAAAGTGATGGGTGGAAGGTTTTGAATTAATCTGAACCACTGGCATTGCTCTGGGCAACCTTCCACACCGCGGTCTTTTAGTCTGTTTGCACCATTGTACTAGGGGTCCAGCCATATGCAAATCAGTGAGGTACTGCCACCAATGGGAGCAGCCCAGCACGAACTGCTAGGCCAGGTCCCCTCTGAGTGGAAACACAAGCAACTCCAGACATGCTTCGGATTGTTGGGTCTCAGTGAGGTGCAGCTTAGTGTCAGAGGCAGCAGCAACGTTTCATTTCGTTTTGTCTTGTTGCCGTGCGGCTTGACTCTCATTGGTGATTCAGATCCTTTCCTCTAACCCGCTCTGCTCTGCAAGCGTTTCAGCTGCAGGCTCTTGCAACTCCTTGCGGAGTTCCTGGCGTCCACGCCTCACATGGTTTACAGCTATTGGATGTGGAGGGTGATGCTGGATTCTCCTTACCACATGGGTTCCTCAGTTGTCTCCTAATTTTTGGGGCGGCGAGTACCGGAGAGGCACGGTACCCCGGCAGGATGTCTATTGATGCGGTAAGAGCCTATTCTTTCTTGTGAATATTGCAGTCATAGCCAGGTAGAGACACTGCTTACAAGCCCAGTGGCTGCTGTCATACTGCTGACGCTGTTCTCATTGATTATCTCCTACCTAAAGGTTCCTGCTCCCGGTTGATACTAGGGATGCCAATACAAAGGGAGGGGCCTACAGTCTACGATCGAGAGACCAGGATTATAAATTCAATACTCCTGCGCCGCTTGATAAGTCTTTTGTAAGACTGCAGAAGCGGGATCAGAAGGCTTGGTGATCTCTTCTCACTCGCCTATCAGAGATCATGTTTTAGAGGTTTTGACTTGCAGCTCTCGTAGGAGACGGAGACTGCAGAGTGATCTCTCTGAGGTGGAAATGCATAAAATCGAGTATGATGCGTCCTCCTTAAAATGCTTGCACCAAGAACCAGGTAACTCTCATATGATGTTTAAGCCTGCTGCACCTAAATCCCTGGGAAATACTCCAAGAGCTAATAACAGTGACATATTGGAGCCTACCCCTATTTCTGTTGTTTGCTCATCCCTGGAAGGGTCTGAGAAACATACAGATACTAATATGGATTATCTTATGCCATCTAATGATGCCTCACAAGAGCTGGTTGGACGTAACCCCACTCAACTAGAACAATCAGTTCTTGCTCAATGGCCAGGTCTCTTGGCCAGTATTGCGAAAGAGTTACTCTTACATACTTTGCACTTTGACCTTGGACTATTGGTGGACTGACTCAACAACTGGGTGGTAGACATATGTTCATCGAGAGTCAATACTGCCTCACAAACTAATGAGCCCCTTAGTCATGTTGCTGGGATCCAGTCATCCAAACGGGATAAACCCTGTCAAGTTAACATACAAAGTGAGCTGCTGGAGCAGTCCTCACAAACCGATCTCCCTACTAGGGAGTTTGTGGCGCACATTGGGCCTATTGTGGCTACCAACAAAAGGATTGAGTTCTCCAATACTGACATTACAGGCCCGGCACCGGAACCATCTTTTTTCATCCCGGTGTTTGCTCAGAAATTGGGTCAAAAAGTGAGGAGACATCTTTCATCGGCGAATGCCATTCCCAAGGCGGGATCTTCACACAATCTAAGCTTAAGAAAGGGTCAAGTGCCTCAAGTAGATGACACGAGCATATATGACTTTGTTATGGACAAGAGAAATGTTGTTATTACCGATATCTGCAAAACCGATGGTCCGGAGCCCAGAGAAGCCATGCATTACAAGGTCCTTGCCTAGCTAAATCAGAGAACTCGGCCAGGTGTGGTCAGATTATCTGACCTGAAGATCCTCCACAGGTTGGACCTAAAAGAGTGTCGCTCGCACTCCAATAATGTCTGCATCTTAGTGGGTTGTGGGTCTGGTACGTAACCTGCATTTTTAAGAAAGTGTAAATACATTCCCAGAGGATCCTCCATTTGTAATCTAATTCTCTGATGTATTTACTTCTCCTTTGCATGTTCCATATATTGTGGTGTTTATTTTTGTTATTTGTATAATTTTGTTTGTACTGATTGTTGTTTGTTGTTGTTCTGCGGCCTTAAGCCTTCGGGTACCTCAGTGTGCATTATAAATGATTAAACATAAACATACATAACTATGGTGCAGCGAGCAAGGGACCCACATCTGGGAATATCCTCTCTCACATAGGGAGACAAAACCATAACCAAAAAGTGATGGGTGGAAGGTTAAAAATTAATCTGAACCACTGGCACTGCTCTGGGCAACCTTCAACACCACAATTTTTAACCCATCTGTGCCATTACAAAATGGGTCCAGTATATATGCAAATCAGTCAGGTACTGTCACCAATGGCAGCAGCCCGGCCCAAACTGCTACACCAGGTCCCCTCTATGTGGAAACACAAGCAACCCAGACACGTTTTGGCCTTGTTGGGCGTCATCATTGAGATGCAGCTTGGTTCCCTATGGCACAGTGAGCAAGGGACCCAGGGCTGGGCATACCCTCTCTCACATAGGGAGACAAACTATAACCAATAAAATGAATGGTGGAAGGTTTTGAATTAATCTGAACCATTGCCATTGCAACCTTCCACACCACCGTTTTTTAGCCCAGGGATGCACAGTTAAGAGAAAATGGTTGTATAAGTAATGGAATGTGTGAAGTGGTAGGCAGTGGATCAAATGAAATGCTGATCTAGAGAGCGGCAATGAGACATCTTGGGGCTCAATTGTGGCCTGGCGTACCATAAATAAAATGTGTTAAAGCCTTGCATAAAGACACTTACGCATTTTGCTTATGATATGCCCCATTTTCTTGTATTTGTATAGCAGAATGGAAGGGCAGAATCAAACTCGGATTTCCGCAGCCTCCCTTCCTCTCTGCCATTGAAATGCCACATCATTTGTGCCGGCATGCATTTTCATGCCGGTGCAAATTATGGGAACCCCTTTGGACCCTGCCGGCATTGGGTGCCCCCATAAAACTGGTGGACTCCCAAAGGATCCATTGGAAAAGCAGCCTTGACATGCTTGCATGGCAGGCTGCGTTTATAATTAAACGCTGCATACCATGCACGCATGATAGGTAGCATTTATAATTACAATTAAACGCTGCCTCACATGGGAGGCAACGTCTACATGCTGACTACCATGTGAGCATCATAGGCAGCGTTTACTCAATTGCATGGCAAAGTGCGAAAGTGCTTGGGGGCTTGGGTCCGGTTTCTGGCCATGCCTGGGCCGGTTTGGAAGAAAGAAAATTGAAGAACAAAATTGTTTTTTTTTTTTTCAAAAAGCTTTTCATCCTTCTTAGCTCGATAAATGAGTACCAACACAGGTTGGGTGATATTGTATGCATATTTGTTCTAAAAAAAAGAGCTCAAGCATAAGTGCTATACAATAACATATATCAATTGGCCTTGGACGTGTGCTTGGATTCACAATAATTTAGTGTACTTAGACACAATGCTATTTGATGCCACTTCCTATTTTGTCAAGGGGTGAAAGGTCGTGTTTCATTGCTTCCCGGGATGTTACTTTGGGGTGAGGTCAAATGACATCACTTCCGGTGATGTCTTCAGAGATCAAGGCTCGTAAGGCAAGGGGCGGGCCACTTTTTTGAGGCGAGGGGTGGGCCATTTCTTTTGGGTGACCAGGCCTATTTTTTGTCCCAGTCCCACCCTGTATGCTACCTTTTGACCTGCACCTTTCCACACTGCCGTGCAAATGACGAACATTCTAAGGCAGGGACCTCTGCATGCCAACGTGCATGCGTAAAGGTCCCTGCAGCCGAATTACGTGGAGACTCCAAAATGAGCTCCCTTGTGGAAAAACGTATTTTCAGTGATGCGATTTCTATACCTTAAAATAAGTCGTATCATTAGTCGAGGTGTGGTTGTGGGATGGCTGCTAGATGTGCTCTGGAAGCCCTTACAGCATGGTTGCACGATAAGGCAAGTAGCATTTTTGCTGCACCCCTGCAAACCACAGGGACAAAATCTGCGATTGCCAAGCCAACTGTTAGAAGTGGCAGTGGCAAGAAAATGGCTGTGTAAACAAGGTGAAAGATAGGCGCGACAGAGGGAGAGAGAGGTCAGGGAAGAGGAAATGAAAAGCACCCTACAAAAGCTGTACTTACTTATGATGGTATTCACTAATCATTAACGGTGGGAAATGTGCGAGCTATGTGGTATGTGTGCATCAGGATATAAATGCTTCAGTTCCTGTGCTCATAGCAATTAACTATATCTGGAACAGGGGTGTTGCTAGGTATGGAAAAGATCAGGGGCAAACCTAATGTCGGGACTGGGGGGATTCGGGGCTAGTTATAGCCTTTTGATTGTAGTCCCTGACCTACTATCCGGGGCTACAACCAAAAGACCCGGGGCTATAGCCCCCTCAGCGCCCCCTTAGCAACGCCTTTGATCTGGAACATCTAGGACTGCTGAGCAATTTCAGAATGGATATTTCAGCATCTGGTTTACAGACTAAACATTGTCCATTTATCTTTTTTCCACCACTTGTCCCTGCAGAAAGTAATCTGTAACTGTTTCCAAATATATATATTTCGACCAAAAGGAACTAAATCAATCAAGTCATCAACTGCAGGATGCCTTACCTTCGAGCTCCTTTCCTGGGGATGACTTTGGCCTTGAACTAAGTGGACACCCGCCCAACCTTTGGTACAACAGGTCAGATCTACTTGGGAGCTGCCTGCTGCAGTGGACAAGCCCTGGTGTTCTGGAGGCCAGTGGGCCTGAGCGCAATTCGAAATCTCACTTGCCAGTACAGTGTGGGGGAGGCAAGTGCTCAACCTTCCCTGATAGGCGCTCTTCTAATTCTGTGAACGTGTGTGTATCTGTACCTTTTGGGTAGGAGCATATCAAGTTAATACATAGGGGGTCATTACAAGTCGGGCGGTAAGGGATACCGGGCACTGGTAAGGAGACCGGTGCCGGTAATTCCTTACCGCCTGATTCCAAGATCCCTTGGAAGGAACCATAAAGGACGTGTGGTCGGACCACACGTTCTTTACGGGACCCGTTAAGGGACCTTGGAGCTAATAACGGGCCCGCAATTAGCGGGCCCGTTATTAGCGCCTTCCCATTGAGCCCTATGGGGGTTCAAATGGGAATGGGGAATGGCTTTTGGAATGGGGACTTACCGGGTCCGCCTAGGGCGGAATGTCCCAGTAAGTCCCCCCTCGACCAGACCGGACCCGGACCGATTTTGGAGGCAGCCATGGCGCTAATAGCACCATGGCTACCTCCAAACTCGGAATGAGGCCCATAGTTTTAAATAAGAAATCACAAACTGGGGTAAAGGTTCCATGCCTGACTGGATCAATCTGCCTGGGTGGTTAAGACTTTCTTTGTGCATTTTGGCACACTAGTGTGTTGATGTTGAATTGTGTCAATTTGCTTTACTGAACAGAATGTGTATCTTCACTCTGATTTCCCAGTCGGGTCAGTGGTCAAGAGTCAGTAACTAGCCTCATCACCTAGCTGTTTTTTAAATGCAGGTATATAGTCTGCTCTATTTTGTATCATTACTTCCGCTCCTTTTTGTCTGCTATTATTTTTTATAATTGACTCATTTCTTTGTAAGTGCTTAAGTGCATCCCCTTCTGCCGTAGTTTAGTCATATTTTGTTAAATTCTTCTCTGTGTTCTTGCTAAATTGTTTACTTAATTCGGTAATCACATGTTAAAAGTATGTCTCTCGGGTATTCATGCACGCGAGGCCATGTACATCAATTTATTATACAGAACTGTCATTATCTAATATTTTCTGGTTGTTTTCTCACAGATCGGTGTACTCTCTTGGAGAGTGATCGTTGAGTCCCTTTTCTCAGGAGTCTACATAGAAGATTTGTATAGTTTAAGGAAAGGAGATAGCCTGCCCTCCTTTTGCTTATTCTTTCTTTTGTGTGTGTGCGCTGTCACGGATGGTTTAAAAATACCCCAATTCCAGGGATTAATTCAATGGTGTGTATGTTCAGTTTGATAAATAACGTGAGGATGTGATGGCAGCATGCTGGAATCTGGCAAATCAAGCTGGCGGTACACATATTGAGTGCACCCAAGCACTGTATTCCACCCTACTCTCTTGACTGGACTGCGGTCCCCAACAGCATTCAACCCACAAGCACTTTGAGATCATACCAACGATATATAGAGTGCTATATGAATGCCAGATAACATAACATAACACACTAAGGGCATTCCCTCTCTCATCTCCCTTGAACATTCCGCCTCCCTAACCCAGGTGTCCCTGTATCCCAGGTTGGATACTTGTGATAGGTCAAACCTACTCTCTAAGGTTCTAGCTATGCTGAGAGCTTAAAGGCAAAAGCATGATCTATCTGCCTCCCTCTGAAGATTTCCTATGTCAGTCCTGACCTATCACTTCCTAGGATTCTCAAAACAGGACTGAAACGTTTAAGTGCCAAATCTCAAATGCACTCGTTCAGCCTCGTTCAGCCTCTCCCTCAAATACTCCCGTTCTCCCATTTCCCTGACCTTACTATTGATATTTTTGTAAGCTGTAAAGACCGGAGGGGGGTGTCTGTACTTCTGCTCTCTATATGGTAGACGGGAGGTACAGAGGACCCCAGCCAAGATTCTCTATTATAGGTACATGGTCGAGCAATCAAGGCCTAGCTTCTCAGTAGGTGATGCAGGCTGGTTCTTAAGTACAGTGCAGTTCCCTAGCACACAGAAAGGAATGTCCACACACTGTATTACTTAAAACACAGTCTTTATATAATTAATATTCAAGGTTATGTACAATATCACGATAACCCACTTTGTACTCAGTTATCTATAATGACAAATATACAGTTACATCATGTTCTACTCTTGTTCTCCCTCTTTCATCCTGTCTCCCTCCCTCAGATATTCTTCCCAATCTTTCTCTCTCCTTTGTCCCTCAGATGTACATGCCCTCTCTGCTCACTCTTCTCCCCTCTACTATCCTCTCCCTTCCACCATGTAGCATCATTTTCCCTCTCCACTGCACTCTCCTCCCTCCACTCTAGTCTCCTGTTTCTTCTCCTTTCTAGCTTTCTCCCTCCACTCTTCTGTCTCAAATACTTCTTTCACCCTCTCACAAATGTATTTCACGCTCTTTCTCCTTGCTCACACCCACTCGTTCTTGTACACTAACCAACTACCCTTCACAAGCTCCAGTAATCATACGGTCACTAACAGCCACAGTCTTTCAAATATGTACCACTCTTTCTCAGAACCAACACCTCACCTGAAACACACTGCACAAACATCTCCAAATCGCTAGGCTCCACCGTCCTTCCTCTGCCTTGTCTCTTGGTCTGCCACTGATCCACCTCACCTCACCCTAGCTTCCCTCAACTTGTCTGACTCTTTGAGGGTTTTTTATAACCCTACCTTCCCATGTCTCCATTATCCACCAATCCGCTTTGGGTCCTTTGCTCACATGCTTCCCAAGTCCAATGTCTCTTTTTGGTTTCCCAGAGGTTGTGCCAGTACCGCACCACCAGCGGCGTATAGCGCATAATGTAGTCTCTTTAATGTGGCCTCCTGGACATCTGTTGCTAAAGTGAGGATGCAACGAGTCTGTGATTAGCGGTGAACTGCTTCGCTGGACCAGCGTAGAAGATCTTCTTTTGTCCACCGAGCCGGCAGTGGTTTTCCACAGCATGCGATGCGTCCATCCTCTGCACGGCCTTGTGTGACAGGTAGTCCTGGAAAGACAGACACAGAACTATGGGCGGAATGTGATAAATAAGGTATGGGGTAATAGATATTGGTACCCTGTGCATACAACATGGCACAAACAGGGAGCAGGCAGAGACTGTGGCCCTCCTAACATCACCCCGCCCCTGGAGGAGGATTTGCTCTCGTAAATACCCTGGTAGGCCTCCTGCCCCAGGCTGAGATGAGTCCCTATCTGTCTGACCGGGTCATGCCGCTAACCCTGTCACAGTACATATTAGTAGTTGTTTATTTGATCATTTATTTGTTATCTAATTAGCCCATGGTGCTCATACACGACATCAAAGAAGAGGCCATGACTTCATTCCATGAGAAATCGTTGTGGAATGATAATGGTCTGAATAATCAACAGAAAGGAGAAAAGGTACAAACATCTGTGAAGAACAAAACTGACATAGCCCTCCATCAGGAGAGACATTTCACTGATTTAAAGACCTGTGAATTACAATAGCAAGTGGAGACAGAGATGTATAGCTGTAGTTCAAGTTGATCTTGTGATGTAAGCATACTGTTTAATTAAAATCTTATTGCAAGTTTTTAACAAAAACGTTGAGCATAGTAGAAGATGGGTGTTATCTACAACGAGGTGGAAGTAACCTTAGTGAACATGTTCCTCCTGTTTTCACATCCTTAAACAAATCTGATGAAGTTAGGATATGTGTGTACAAGCAAACCTGACAGCAATATTATGGTGATGGCATTTGTAACATGAATGTACTAATGACTGTTTACTAATCTATATATATATTTGTGAAAGTGTATTTGTATGATCACGGTTGGCTCTAGCCCCATAACAGTTGGAGGGCTGAAATGTTTGCCTAATGTCGGCATACCAGTCTCGGGTGTACTGGCAGTAGTGACATTTGACCAACCCCGCCCATTTGCCGTGAACACAGCGTGGTCCGGCTCTCTGCTATCAGTACAGGTGATTTCTGGAGATTGCCTATTTTGTGATTGTTGTGCAATAAAGATGCAAGTGCAATGCAGTAAAAGGAGCACACTTTTCAGCTGCGGGAGTAACACTGTAAAAGGGGAGGGGGATCATCCTGATGCTTACAAAATAATAAACTAAAACCCATACTAAAACTAATCCGTGAATACAGTGACACAGGAAAGTAGAATCAAAATCTTAGTGCTAGGATGAAATGCAGTAAACAGGCCTTAACATCTTGCTTTTGTAGGGAACGTGTGTTAGCATTTTACATGCTGGAAAAGCCACTGTGACTGGTGATTCAGTGCAGAACCTGTGATCCCAGGCTAATGCTGTAAAACGTTTATAATGGTTGATATTTTTTGAGGTCACAGATTACAGTGCACAGGCTCCACCAACAAGCTATGAAAGCATGACCATTTTATATTTCATAATCACTCATAAAATGCGATTTTCCAATGGAACCGGAGAGAACCATGGCAGTTTCAAATTTCCCTGTAGAACATTTTGCTTGGGAAAAGGGTTAGAGTGTACCCGATATGCTACATTTATGTAACAGTGCATCTGTTGTTCAAGGCTCTGACGGTGACATGGTGGGCAGCTCTTCCCATGAGAATCAAGATGAGGCGACCACGGCAGTCGAATAAAGTTCCGCTGGTCGTCTCAAATGTTTCAATGAATTAACTTTGTTTTGTGGGAATTAGGGGTGGATTGTGTCATCACATGTCATGGGAAGGATTGTGGACCCAGTTATTAAATGTAATGTATGATTTTCTATAAGGCTTCAAAGTGCAAAAGCCAATCAGCTCCACGTTGGGAGATTTTTTCATGTCACATGGTCACACATACTAATTACTTTGCATTGTATAAAAGTTCTAACTTTATGGCTGTTTCTTTGGCAGCACCTTTTCATGCAGGTGGAGCGTGGAGCGTACTGGAGTGCGTGGAGCGGACTGGAGTGCGTGGAGCGGACTTGAGGTCATGGAGCGGACTGGAGGGCATGGAGCGAACTGGAGTGCATAGAATTGCACGACTTACATGGAATGGTTTGGAATGCATGAAACGTTTGATGAGCATGTAACCCACCATCTCACATCACCATGCTTACTCTCTTCTCTACATCACCACTCAACTAGAATACAGAGATACTATGACACCATTCGGTATAACTGTTCTCATACCAACATCTGGCTCATACTCCCCATCACTCTAACTAAACACTGCTGGTTACTCACACCCCAGCCAGGCGTTCTCTTCAGGCCTAACACAGCCACAATCAGTCTGGATAAATCCTGCCAGAACGAACACATACTCTTTATCTCTCAACCACCATACCTACCGCAGAATACCGCACCAGCTGCACACATATCCGGTGCTCACACGCACCTTTGACTCTCTCTACGCTCTCTACTGACCTGAACTTTGGTTCCCAAGGGCGTTCAACCTACCAGCGCCTTCAGGCCATACCAATGGTATATAAGGCGCTACATAAATGCTAAGTAACATAACATAACATAACAGGTCTGTTCCACAATCTATTTGAATTTGCTAACCCAACTGCACCTGGGGCCCTAAATAAAACTGTGTTACTTCTTGCACTGACGTACACTCCTTTTTGACTACTTTTGTAAATTCTTGGTGAGTTTTTCGAGGCGAACCCCTGACTCAGTTGGCTCCAGCCCCACAACAGTTGATGGGCTGAAATTGTGGCCCAAGGTCGGCATACCAGTCTGGGGTGCACTGGCGAACCCCACCCATTCTCCCTGCACAAGAGGGGTCCAGCCCTGTGCAATCGGTATAGGCGATTTCAGAGATTGCTGATTTCGGATTTTTCAAAAATAAGAAGTTGTGATGCAATAAAACATACACAAGGCGATAGCAAACCTCACGTGCATGTCAGCAACAGACCCGGGCAACGCGGGTGGTACCTCCCGTTGATAAATCCCATGGCATGAAAATACTTGCATTTTTCTCTTGCCCACTATTCTTTTTATCCATAAATGTTTTTTTTTCCTGTTAGACAGGACTAGGACTGCAACAGCATCCTTGAAATCCTCTGCATCTGAGCATTGATATTTCTGACCATTCTTAGGTGCGTTGCCTCTGGATAGAGCAGATGAGCTAACCAAACCCTGGAGACAAGATTGTTTTATACTCAGGGATCAAGGATTCATCAGTGAAGTGGAAAATGTAATTAGACACTGCACAGAGGACAACTTACATAGAGCCATCATTGGGACAAGTCTGGGATTGTTTTAATTCCCGAATAGGTCTCCCTTCACTGGAGAAAATATCAGCTAGGAGAAGATACAATGCTGCAGATAATGTGAGTGTGGATAGCTTTGGTAAACTGCTTGCATGCATTCTGGAAACTAAACAGGCAGCAACGCCATACACTCCTACATAAATGCAAGTAGTGAAGTAATAAAGAAACAACATAGAAATCAACCAGGCACTTGCTACATTCTATGAAAATGTTCACCTAACGTTCCCCCTATGATGGGACTTCTGCAGAGCTGCTTTTCAAGGATCTCGACATACCAAACTTATCAGAATTTAGTGCAGACTTAATAGATGGGATGGTGTCTTAGGATGAGTATACATAGGTTTCATCACTGAATCCAAGTAAATCACCAAACTTGGATGGTCTGACAGCAATTCCCTTTCAGACCTTTACATCTAACGTGGCACCTGTCCTGCTTTCAAGCTCAATCAAGTGCTTAATCATCCTGTCGAATCTGGATAGCAGTGTGCAGGATTGCTCCCACTACCTAATACACCTGGGGACACCTATTCTAAATATAAAATCGGCAGATCACAACTGCTTTTTAAACTTCATTTCAGGTTTTCGGGTTTGAATGTCCTTGAGGTAAACAGAACATGTTTGTTATTTTATCTTCCCTGTCATAGTCTATTCCAGCGCACGTGTCATTAATAGATCGTTTTGGACTGATTTGTGGTCATAAGGCCAAAGGGAGTAAACCAGTGGCTCTCCCAATCTCGAGGGTGTAAAACACAAAGGAAAACAAGGATTGGCTTTTTGGATGGGAGAAGAAAAGAGGTGATTTGATCAATTAATTGTTAAAACCAGGAACGCAAACCAGACTCTGAAAGCAAACATCCTAACACCATGGAAAAGATAACATTGGGCATTTGAGATTGTTTCAACTTGATATGAAAATCAACGATCACATTCATTTCTTCAGCTGCGTATTTTAATCATGGCCAATGTATGTATTCCATGCTTCAATGCGGAGTGTGATAGGGTATTTAGTGGAGCAATGTGCACAATTCCCTTTTGCAATGTTGGAGGCCAGAGTCTACCTACCATTAACATTGACAAGAGGTGGAGTTGATTGTTTTGTTTGTTTGTTTGTTTGTTTTATTATTTGTAATGCGCGCCTAAACCGGAGGTAGCAGGGCGCAAAGGTAACAAGAGGATTGAATAGCTTAGGTTACATTAGGATTGGGATTGCATATACACTCTGGGCACAGCGGAGCGTGGCGGAGTGTGATCGAGTATTTAGTGGAGCAATGTGCAGAATTCCCTTTTGCAATGATGGCGGCCAGGGTCTACCTGCCATTTCCATTGACAAGAGGTGGAGTTGATTGTTTTGTTTGTTTGTTTGTTTGTTTTATTATTTGTAATGCGCGCCTAAACCGGAGGTAGCAGGGCGCAAAGGTAACAAGAGGATTGAATAGCTTAGGTTACATTAGGATTGGGATTGCATATACACTCTGGGCACAGCGGAGCGTGGCGGAGTGTGATCGAGTATTTAGTGGAGCAATGTGCAGAATTCCCTTTTGCAATGATGGCGGCCAGGGTCTACCTGCCATTTCCATTGACAAGAGGTGGAGTTGATTGTTTTGTTTGTTTGTTTGTTTGTTTTATTATTTGTAATGCGCGCCTAAACCGGAGGTAGCAGGGCGCAAAGGTAACAAGAGGATTGAATAGCTTAGGTTACATTAGGATTGGGATTGCATATACACTCTGGGCACAGCGGAGCGTGGCGGAGTGTGATCGAGTATTTAGTGGAGCAATGTGCAGAATTCCCTTTTGCAATGATGGCGGCCAGGGTCTACCTGCCATTTCCATTGACAAGAGGTGGAGTTGATTGTTTTGTTTGTTTGTTTGTTTGTTTTATTATTTGTAATGCGCGCCTAAACCGGAGGTAGCAGGGCGCAAAGGTAACAAGAGGATTGAATAGCTTAGGTTACATTAGGATTGGGATTGCATATACACTCTGGGCACAGCGGAGCGTGGCGGAGTGTGATCGAGTATTTAGTGGAGCAATGTGCAGAATTCCCTTTTGCAATGATGGGGGCCAGGGTCTACCTACCATTTCCATTGACAAGAGGTGGAGTTGTTTTCATATACACTCTGGCCACAGCAAAGCGCGGCGGAATGTGATCGAGTGTTTTGTTGAGTAGTGTGGCGGGTGGCGTAGGAGTGACCTCCCCTCCCGCCTGCGCCTTCCCGTTGATATTTAGGACATGGTTTATGCAACGTCGTAATGGATTTGCAAGTAAGTGGCTGACACAAAAAAGTTGGATCTTTGTCCTGGACGCTCATATGAGAATTGGGTTGCTATTTAAAGTGCCACCAAGTTTTTTCTCAGCTGTGCGGCGATAGCTGGGAGCATTTACACAGAGCCTTTTCGGCCGCTTGGATTGCAGGGCATGGGAAGGCTGACGATCCTTTGCTATTTATAACATTGAATCATAGTGGTTTGGGATGCCCATTCCGTGAGGCGACTGTGGGGGAGGTTTCCCCTTTGAGCCCGCAGAATAATTGTGCCTCAATGCCTTCTGCATGAGTGTCTGACGTTCTTTGACAACATATATTTGTGACCCCTTCAGTTGGACATATCACGGTGACTGTTGGGTCTGGCCCCCTTTAAACCCACTGGTGCCTACATAAATACTGGATGCCGAGTTTCTTCCTCTGAGCTTTGTGCAATGTGCTGGTTCCACCGTTTCCCCATTGCCATTTATCAACGTTGTACGTCTGCTGCTGTTCGGCACAGGGCTTACCTATTCCAATATGCTGGGTAAAGCAGGACTTAAGCCAACGAACTATAACCTTGGAAAACAAAAGCCCTATGGCAAACGTAATGGTTACTGACGAGCTGCAATGGTGGGGAGCACGGATAGGTCAGCAATGGAGCCACCTGTGGAAAGAAACATCAGCAACGGATGCACCATCTAGACGATGTTCATGTAAAACTAAAGAAATCTCGATTTTCTTTACTAACAAGCAGGAGAATTTGAAGCCATTGTTGCCTGATGGTGGAAATGAGGTTGAGGCTACAACGCATGAAGAACAAGTGTTAAATAAATCCCTCTTATACTCCACTTTCGATGGTCTCGATAACAACTCCTTACTAGACTTATGTTATCTAGTGAGCAATTCTATGCAACCTGCTAGGGTAGTATCTGCTGAAAGTACTGCCAATGTTTTGACTATATCTGAAGCTGTGGGGCGGTGGCCTCAGATGGTGGAGCAGGTTGGGTTTACGGGTGCATTATTTATCAACGCTTATCTGCATCTCCCAATTTGTTAATGGATGACACTCCTCCATCAGTCGGCATGACACCACTAGATTTAAACAGCCACTCCAATAGTCCCTGGAATGGGACCAGCTTAAATCAAACGGGTGAGGACATTGTCGTTCATTTTGCAGTGAAGGTGCTGTTGAAACTTTGCAGATGTATCCGTGAAGAAGTAGAAAAGCACTGTATTATGCTGAGTGCGTTATTAGGGAACCTAAATCTCCCTATTTCTTTGGACGAGATTGTAGCATTGCCTAACAAAAAGGTACCAGCACCACTGATTGTTATTGGATCGCAGGAGGAAGGAATGATTGAATGTCCCCACGATGAGTTGCTGGTGTTCCCTCTGACTTATCCTACACACCGGGATAGACGCAGGAAGAAGCAGTTACAACAAAAGTCATCGGGGGCAGTAAGAAACCCCACAATCTGCAGTCCTGTGAGAATGTGATTCCACTGAACTTGATTATTGATACTGCTCCACAGAGAACAAACAAAAAAAAGAAAGAAATGAGAAAGAAGAAACGTAAACAGCAAAGCGAGGGTGTACTCACCAGCTGGTTCCTAAATGAAAATGCCTCTATAGAAGAGCCGAAACATGTGGTGACGATAACAGATCAACCAAAGGATTTGGATGATCTTGATGAAATAAGATCTTTTGGTGAGACCAAATCTGGTCATTGTGGCTTACAATATAGGAGTTCCAACCCTATACTCCTGTCAACTGTTTCTTCAGCACATCCTCCAATGATAGTCTAACGGGTAAACGTATTGTGACTATCTGCCAGGATGCCTCAATCATAAAAAGAACAGTGAGAAATCGCCCATCGCTGCTTAAATTATTTACTAAAGTCCCTTCACTATGAAATCTTGAATTCTAGTGACTTAGAGTTTGTGCAATCGATAGGCGCACGGTATGGTGACATGTCGAAGATCCCCTGTGCATTACCAGCTACAGCATATCTAATTAGAGGTCAAAATGAATCCCTAGAATTCCTGGGATACAACTTGATAAAGAGCCTGAACTAAAAACTGGTGACAATATTTTTGAAAATTGTAAAAAATGTAACAATGGTGGGAAGAATGTATCGACAGTACTCCCTAAAGAAGCCAATAATCTAGGTTGTGATAACACACAGGTGTGCAAATGGATATGGAGCGTCATTCCGGGTCTACTGGGTCCTCAAGATTTAATAAATATCTTATCATGGAATACAAGGGGGTTCTCGTACCTCACCTCGGTGAATGGCTCTCTCCAGGCATTAATTAATTTAAATATATTCATGCTACAGGAAACCAGGATGTGGGAGGTTTTCTCTATGGATGGATACGCAATTTATCGATTGCAACCCTGCTTGAAAGGAGTGGGGGTGTCATTGCAGTGGAGACCATTTTGGCCGATGAGGGTCTCAGTAGGTGTTTATTATTGGTTTGCATATACAATCCTACTGGTAATGAAAAAACGGAGAGTGTCTTTGAATATACCTAGATAGGTTATTCTTGACTTGGGTAGAAGATCCTGATTGTGATATGATACTCCTGGGGGGGTGCATGAATGCAAAATGTGGGGTGTTTACTACAAATGTCCTAGCCAGTCATGTGCCGAAAAGAAATAATATGACATTGAAAGATAAGAATACTAAGGGCGTGGAATGGATCAAGTTTTGGACTGAGTGGGAGATGACACCACTAAATGGCCAGTTTCCAAATGATATTCCTGGGCAACCTACCTCGAAGGTGGGTAACGGGGAAAGTACCATTGATTCAGTATGTGCGAATGGACCTTTGCTTGGAGTTGCAGTTTCATTTGTTATCAGACCTACAATCTTCAGTGATCATCATACATTCATACTGAGCATTCAAGGAATGGTGGGGAAGCTCATTGTACTTGGCCTGGGTGACCTCGAGATTAATAAAGGAGGTAATCAAACACAATGGTCTGAGGGTAACATTAGATGGGCTGGTAAACTGTTTACCAAAGGTTTGGATGATGGAAAGGCTTTTTGGGGGGATGTGGATGTAAATGGCATCGAACCATGGATCAAAGAAATGTCCTTGAAAGCGGGGGTATTCAGAGGTAAACCAATTGTTCAACTGGCCAATATGAAAACGAAACAATTTGATGTGGAGGTTCAATTGGTGAAGCACAAATTACATAGGCAAGTGCGAAATTTAAAAAGATCAGCACTACCTATATCGGATATTATAGCAAATACCTGTAAAATTAAAAATTAAAAATGTATGCTGCAATTGGCTAAAGAGACGAAACACGCAGGGTTTGAACACTAAATGGCAACACCTGCTGAAGGTCATGTCGTCACATAACCCAAAAACAATCCGGCGGACCCTTACTTTAGCTAGGGATCCAAAAGATGGTAAACAAATGTTAAACCCCATCAACAAAGGTACATGGTGAACGTTTATCAAGTCCAAAATGTTGGTCAGCCAAAACGAGAACAACTGCATAGTGGCAGATGATAGCCCCTAACCCCTACAATTTAATTGGGATTGCATCATAGAAGTGATCCAAAAGGCAAATATTTTGAAAGCTCCAGGCCCAAATGGGCTGGTGACTGTAGTACTGAAGGCTGAGACAATAAAATTTACTTCACTGCTTTGAAATCTGTTTGATAAAGTATACCATCAGTAAAGAATCCCTGTGTCCTGGACCTGCGCCATATTGATTCCAATACACAAAGCTGGCGACAGGCTTAGTCTGGAAAATGACCGTTTACTGTCACTACTACATACCACCGGTAAGATGTTTGCAAGCTGTGTGCTAAATCACCTGCTTGCATGGTTTAATGAAAATATTCTTCTTCACCCATTGCAAACCGGTTTTCGTGTAGGGGCCAATACCAACTTAAATATGCGTGTAGTTGATCAGTTAATTAACCAAGCTAAAGGTAAAGCTATTCCACACCTATATATAGCATACGTGAATTTCAAATCCGCTTTTGATCTGGTCAATCGGGAACATCTTTGGGCGGAAATGCAAAAGTGGGGTTGCCCAGGCTTCTTACTTGAAATCGTAAAAGCTCTTCATTATAAAACTACTGCTAAGATCATACTGAGCAATGGAAATCTATAGGATAAGATCGGTATAAATTGTTGTGTAAAACAGGGGTGCATGTTGGCCTGCCTCCTTTTTAATCTATATCTTGCCAATCTTATCCGACGCCTAGAAGCTTTGGGCATCTGATCCCAAAGATAGGTCAAGACCGTATTACAGCGATATTATATGCGGATGACTTGGTGCTCTTTAGCCACACCTTAACAGGCATAAAATCTTTTTTGGAAACCTTGGTAAATTATGCTACTGATAATGAGCTAGAGATACATCTAGACAAAACAAAAGTAATGCTAGCCACTCACAAAAAAATAAACAGGGTGCGGATCAACCTAAGTATCGGGCAGATTCAGAATGTCACCTATTATAAATATTTGGGCTTAAATCTGATGTCAAATGCCAGCTATGAACATATTATAAATATTAAGATCACTAAGGCTAGGCAATTGACTTATCTGATTAGTCGTTTCTCTAAAGGAAACGCTGGTTATTCGTTGAATGGGACTCTAACGCTATATAAGCAGTGGTTTTTGTCTTGTATGGATTAGACGGTTTAGAGCTGCACAATCTGGAGTCGCTAAAATAGGTTGAGGGCCTTTTTTGGTGAAAAATGCTGCGCTTGCAGCAAAGTACTCTGATAGAGTACCTAAGCCTGGAGCTTAGGTTATTATCACTTAAAGCAAAGTCATTGAAGCGTAAAGGTGAAATGTTTATCCGCACGCAGATAGTGTTTCTTTGATGGATCAGATGGCCGGGCATATGCAAGCCGGGAGTTTGGGAAATGTTAAATATTTGGAAACAGTAAATCAGCTTTTCTCAAATATAAACTGGCAACCTGACTTCACACGCGGGCCGAGTTACATAAAACAAAAAAAGATGTTCTTGCTTAAACAGAGTCAATAGACTGGTTGTCTAACTATACCCACCTGGGCACACCAGGTTTCTCAAGTGGTCCATCGTTTTATGCGTCCCCAACCTTATCTCTTGATATGCCCCGATCCCAAAGTAAGAAGACTACACTTACTTACCTGGATTAACCAGCTTCCGGTACTGTCATCTACTGGTGGTCAATTAAAATGGAGCCCCGAAAATCGCTTTTGCAGGATATGCAAAAGCCAAATAATTTGGAAACGGTGAGACATATTTTCACCGTATGCACGAAACTTGGCCATCTGTACATGTTGCATTTGGGTCATCTGGTACATGATTATGAGGCAATCCTGAGCGAGGATTTTTTGGGTTTGCTGTCTAAATTCAAACTCCATACCGATACACATTGCTCTGTACCAAATTTGGGTAAACATCAAGACACATTTTGAGTAAAGCATTAGTGTAGTAAGGATTATGAGATTTTAGATGGAGTAGTACTTCCTTCTTTTAAGAAATTTTATTATATTATTTGATGAATCTGATGAGTTGAATTGTGAATTTTGTCTTATGAATTTTAGGGATGAATCGATGCAGATTGATGAATTCTATGTAAACATATGTAGTAAGAATGAAAGAATGGAAGATGATTTGTAATTTCTAATTATGTGGAAAAAAACTTTTTGTTTTGTTCTACTTCTAGATATGTATTTATGTGTATGTCATATTATTTCCGATCTGTGGATTACCAGCGTTTTGTAGCAAATATTTGTTAGATTGCAACAGACTGTAGTACATTATGTTTAGTAAATAATATATGAAAAAATCTATGAACTAAAACGTATAATAAATAAATAAAATAAATATGTTAAATACCTAGAAAAATGCGCCTGTGCTGTGATTGAATCCGCAGGCCAAAGTTACATGGTAGATAAACAAACTGAAGGTCACATTTTGCAAAGGCAGATTTGCTTTTCAGATTAAAAGCCCTATCACCAAGCCACAAATCTCTGACACTCGCTCCCCTTGATAGGTGGAAATTTAACAGCAATGTTTATATATTAACCTGAATGTATGTATGTGTGTGTGTGTGTATGTTTGTCTGGCTACACACCGTTAAATGCACTGCACCAAATTTTGCATGGATTCCTTATTTGTCTCGGGCAAGATTCTAGTCTATGTTTGGATTGAAAAAATGTAATCTGTAGACACCCTCATTTACTGATTCTGAACCTTATTCACTACAGTGGGTACTAGAAGGAGGCCCTGTACACAGTTTGAAACTGTTGATTAAAGCATTTTTAAAGGGAATACAAAAAAAGAATTACATTTTTTTTTATCACGCTACTCCAAATATGGGAAATTGCAAGGTTACAGTTTACATAAGTTCATTCACGAAAAGAGGGCACAATCAATCAATCTTTCTTGGCCATTTTCTCAAATGTGCCGAAGCCATTAAGTAACTGAAACATGCTGCACAAAAAACGAACATCACTTGAAAAAGCTCAATCTGATGCAAAGAGAAAATCAATATCAAGAGCTTCTGAAACACAACAACAAACAGCAGCACGACGTGCCAACCAGAGGCAAGAGCAACTTTTTCCAGGGCAAATGAGATGCCAGAGCAATCTGAAGCGAGACTTGCTGACATGAGGACAAGAGCAACATCCTCCAGGGCACATGAGACACCGCTCGATCAGGGCACGGGCAACACCGAGACACCGCTCGATCAGGGCACGGGCAACACCGAGTACCCCAGCTAGTCCTTACTATAATAATGTCACTATAGATTAAGAATATGAGCTTTGTGGCTTGAACACTAAGTAAAATCGGCTTCACCAAAATGATAATAAGGATAGATGCGCACAAATCAAAAGTGATCTTTAAACTTAATCCAGTGGTGGTCCATTTGGGAGAATCAATATAACCGAGTGGGGAGTAAAATATATTATGGATATGTGAGTGAAGCACTGTCCATGGCACATGTCTTTATGGAAGGAAGAATTATACTTTTCAATCAATTCGCAAACGATATAACTCCAAATTCCAAGCTCTGCAATTGTCTCTGTCTGGTAAAAAGGAATATGTATATAGTACAATTGCAGGTGCAAAAAAACAGAGTGCTGAACAACGAGGAACTACATCAAAAGGTAACGATAACATGGAAACAATTAGAAGGACTATCACAGGTAGACATGGAATGCGATGGAGAAAGGGGATGCAGAGAGTAACAGGTAAGGAATACAGGTTTGGGAGGGAAAGGCAGACCATGGGCCTCATTACACGGAAGGCAGTATCCATGGCGCTATTAGCGCCATGGTTGCTGACGGTAATTTACCGATTCCGCCATGGTGGATGGCGGAATTACCGCCCCATTCCAAGGTTGGCGGGGTGGTAATTCCCCATTCACCATTGGCCCTTCCCCATTCCCATTTGAGCCCCCGTAGGGCTCAATGGGAATGGGGAAGCCGGTAATTACGGTCCAGCAAATTGCGATACCGTAATTACCTCCAAGGTCCCTTTGCGGGTCCCGTCCTTAACGGCTGGTAAAACCAGCCGTTAAGGTAGGGACCCGTGAAGGGACCTCGTAGTAAGGCGGTAAGGGATTACTGGTACCCTTACCGGTACCGGTAATCCCTTACCACCATCCGTGTAATGAGGCCCCATGTCTTTATTTAGTTGCTGACAGATCTGCAGCTCTGCTCCCCTGGATATGATATAACCTTTCTGAGTGCACTGCTGAGTCCCTCCGTCTGCATCAGGGAGTCCCTGGCTTGACTTTTTCTGTTAAGAGAGATGAAGCAAAGTTCCCTTGTAACACCTCCAACCAGAATACCACAAAAGTAGCAGGTGGCGATGATGGTGAGCAGCGGAATTAGATAGTTGCAAGGAACATCCTTTCCGACAGTGAAAATCATTGCTTTCAATCCTGTTCTAAGTGGATTGTTTGCGAAACCTCTGTTCTCCGCTGACTGGGGCACACCAAGAGGATCACAACGGTGGTAAGAACAAACAGATCAAGTGGTTACTTGGCAAGATGGCTCCTGCATCTGTTCTGACTGCTCCGCCCAGCTAAAATGAAAATGGCAGCCGCTATGCACCTGTGTAAGGAAACAAAAAAACAGGAAGTGTAGGAGTGGGCTGATGAAGATGACAGTAACGGACCATGACTGTGGTGTACAAGGTACTTGTTCACTTGTGAGCAGAAGATGAGGCTGCGCTACTGAAGGGAGCAGTGATGCAGGAGGAACAGTGAGGAGAAGAAATAATTAGCCATTGCGCCCCACCCAAAGGAGCTTTGTTGAGCGAAAGTCGTTTTGCATTACATTCTGGACTACGTCTCCCTCTCGTAAGGGCACCCTCACACGCCCCTGGCATTAAACTTGGCATTAGATTCCAAAAGAGATTCCTGAGAAGATATATAGGAGTGGGACCAGTGAACTGTGGCCATGGAGATGTTAGCAGGCTGAAACATGAGGGAGGTGACGCCGGGATTGAGGTCATCGACCAGGGCCCTCCGCCAACTCTAACATTCATTGTGGCGGGTGGGGAGTGAGTCCTGGGGGAGCGCTGTCCTTGTGCTCTCTCTCTAGTGGACTGGGGTCATGCTCCTTTTCCCCGTGATATCCCCTAACGCATTTAGCACCTAACAACATATAAAAACACATTAAAAAAAACAAAAAACTCACAGAAAAACCAAGAATAGAATAGAGGTGGCTGGAGTGGGAGAAGGGGTGTAGTGGGAAGGCAAAGAGAGGGAAGCAGAAAGTAGGAATGGAAGGAAAAGAACGAATCAAGCAAGGTTTCTTTCAAGGCATAAATCCCACATCCCTTTGGATCACTAACAACTAGAGTTGGAAAGTTGGAAAGTCACCAAAGAAAGGAGTTTAGTGTCATAAGGCCAAGGACCCTTAGGTTAACATCTCAGTACATTTAGTGATTAGCATACGTAGGGTGAAACAATCGCTGTATACTAACCTGGGGCTAGTCTGGCCAGGGAGGAGTTGAATTGAAATGAGAGAGAGAGTGATGGACAGAGGGAGCACTGATATTTTAATACAAACCCTTGAACCTTGAACCGCCTCTGGTATTTGGATTCTGGTGACATCTGTGACAATAGAACTATATAGGAATATATTCTATGCTGAATGGAAATCAAACTAAGCGTATTACACTGGTTCCTGGTGCATAGTACCAGAAACCTAATAGGCGTTATATTTCAAAAAAAGGTAGCAGGCGCTCCTCTCCAGGAAGAACATGGCAGGATAACCTGTTCTGAGATGAGAGTTTGCAGCATATGCTTTTTGCTCACTGTACCTTTCACAGATGGGAAATATCCATTTGCATATCACTCTTTGTCCCGCCCACATGGGCAGTCCAGCACCGAAATGCTATGGCAATTCCTCTCTGACCAAGAGTACCCACAGCAACCCCATACACGTGTTTCAGCCTTGTTCGGCTTCATCAGTGAGGTGAAGCTGTGCCTCTCTGAGCACATACTTTATCTAACAGCATCATAGCATCCTTTTTAGAACAGGTGCTACAGTAATTAAGACCTCAGCCAGTTCCCATCGACTACTGACTCTGTCGAACTAAGCACTTCAGTTTGTTTTGTTTTACTGAGTAGGCAGTCACTGGAATGGAGGCTGTGTTTATAGCCTCATGAAAAAGTGATTTAGAGCTAAGAAGCTGTTTGCCATGACTTCATGCGGGAGGGACCCAGACCATAAAGAGATGCTAGTGGCAATGCTGAAAGGGGGACATTGATTTCACGTTAAACCTAAGGAAGATGCGGTGGAGGCAATCAAAATCATGGCGCCTCCCAAAAGTAAAGGAGATATTCTGTCATTTTTAGGGTTCATCGAGTTTTACGGAAATGTATCAAAGGGCTAGCAGACAAGACGAGGAACATGCGGAGACCCACACGCAAGGGTGTGATTTTTTCTTGGAGTGAGGATTGTCAACGAAGAGTTTGAGGAGGTGAAACATTCGGTAGTTAATGCCCCTGTGTTGGAGGGGTTTGAAGAAAATCTGGCGACTCTGCTGTTTGTAGATGCAAGTGAATGTGGGCTGGGAGCAGTACTGATGCAACAAGACAGTGAGGGCCTGCATACCATAGCCTTTGCTTCCAGGAGTTTGAAGGGAGCAGAGTGCAGCTACTCTGTAGTAGAGAAGGAGGCACATAATATTATTAATAATAATTATAATAATAATAATAATAATATGATCAAAGGTTTCCGAGGCATGCGTTTTTTTTCCACGAGCCCACTAGCAGATTGGGAACCACAGGCGCCCCAATGTCTATGCGCTTGAACTGGCTTCGTTTATCACACCTCCCTCCTCACAAAGAGGGTGTGGTAGTAGCCGCATGCTCTGTGTGGTACATGAAGCAGGCCCTTTGACCCGTCCTGAGTCTTGGTCCTGTATCTAATATCAAAAAAAAAGCTCAGCTGCTTCAGCTGCTCAGGTGATAAGCTTTCAGGAGCGAGCCAAGTGTGTACATGTTGCTAGGCTGCAAGAGTTGAGTGCCCTATACAATAAGCCTACCTCAACTGGCCAGGGTGAAATACTGCATGACTTTATTACCGGCAGAATAGTACATGCTCCCAGTAAACTGAAATTGGCGCATACATTAAAATATAAATGAAAATGAAATACGCTCAGTTGCGTCTGCCTGGTCGATTGAATGATGAGGCGACCCCTTGAGGCGAAATGATGCACAATGCCTTGCAAATGTGTATTGGCCGAGAATCAGAGATAATTTGATGGTAAAATACTGGCGAGATTGCTTTTCTGATTTAAAAAAATGATATGAGGAAATGTCATTGACAGGTACAGCCCATTTGTGTTAATTGGGTTCTGTTCATTCACGGAATGGAAAAATGTTTATTTTCCTTAGCAACCGTAATGATATTGTGTCTGTCTCAAAGTGAAACACCCCTGAACATTTTAATTAATTACATGAACGTGTGCTCCGCATACCAGGAAATAAAATCCCATTTACATTTTAATCAGCATGCCATGAACTGCAATATAGCAGCAAGGTAAAATGATGCCAACGTTTGATGGGCATTCCCAGGATTAATAAATATGTATCATTTGCCAAGATCCTTTCTGAGAAGGAAAACAATAGCGCAGAGCCATCAGTCATGGCAAGCTAAGCACTCGGTAACTCACACACACAGCGCCGTGGGCTTTGATTTGACTTGAACATGAAAGGGTCGCAGCAAGCCGGCGTGATGGTCCACCGAGGCTGTGGTTCGATTTCAGGGGTATTGATGTATCCAAATGTCCATTGCTCTTATGCTACGAGGGACAGCTTACAGGGTGAATGTGTTATTGCGTTTTTAAAATGTGCAAGAGCACGTGGCCTTCCGTTCAGGTAATATAACATTTCTCATTAGCATCCCAGGCACATTGATGGTAAAAGCTAGCATTCAGGACATGCGCGTTGATATCTGCATAACCCGAAGCTACTGGAGATGTTATGGAGCGCCTAAAATGGCAGCGTTGTTATTTTTAAGGGGAAGCAAACTTTCTCAATTAAGTATTTGGTCTTTATCCAATAGACATATGAAAGCTTTAACATTTTGCCTCAGAATAAGATTGGATAGGCAGGAGCTAAAAGCAGCCCCTGGGTTTCCAGCATTAACCAGTGACCAGGAGCTGCCACTGGGGAGTGAGGAGCTACTATATAGCGTTCTGCAAATCTAACTTCCAAATAAGATGTAACGTAGCATTGTGTCCATTTACTACTCTGTATGCTTTAAATGTCATAAAGAACTGGCATAATGTTAATGTACAGATTGCCCCAAACACACAGAGTTAAATTCACATAGGGGTGTTGTTTCGGCATCTGTTGGTCTGGGGAGCCAAAGGTAGCTCCCGGTAGCTGTTAACCAGGCTCTTCTAGGCTACAAGGAGGAGTTAAATAGCTCCCAACTCCCTACAATTTCAAACCCTGCACCTTTTTATGAGTTTTTTTGGTATTTCTTATGAAAATACTGTAAAATCTGTTTACCTTTAATATCACTCGGTCTGGCAGATTTACCGACAGATTTCGAGTGGGCTAACAGCATTGTAAATCACAACTTTTGTAGTCCAAGGACTCCATAGGGAATGTGGTGGATTTATCTTGGGTGGTAATTCCTCCCACGGTATATGGACAGGGTTTTGTAGGTCAAGTGGAGGAGTCACCTCCAGCAATGTACTCTAATTGAATCCTCCACTTGACCTACAATGTTGGAATTTGGCAGTGCAGGAAACCTGTGGTAAAATGCCAGTAAATTCCTAACTGCCATTTCACATGAATCTTTCCCCACACAGCCAAACTCAAAATGAGCCTTGGAGGCCTTATTTGGTATATGCAGATATCTGAACCCAACCGGCTATTATTCTTCCTGTGTAATTTGTTCTGAACCTAGTAGTTTTATAGTGCATTTAAATCTCACACCAATGAGATCAAGTGTTTTCTGTTAGTGCCTTAAAAGCCATAAATAGGAAGACATTAATATATAAGAACAACAGCTGCAAGTACCTGAAAGCTACCACCCAATTTGCAAAGAATCCAATACCTTTCAAATGGATGATCAAAGGCGTGCAGTGGCACCTTGGAGCGTACCTCATGCACAGAATAGAATTACCATAGTAAATTTCCTCTGACCAAAATAACCGGACAGACTCAAAGAATATGGCAAAGTACTACTTTACTGACAGCTCAAATAAAGTAGGGAAATCTAGTGACCATACAAAATGCAGCTCACACACTCTCGGTTACTTTTCTCTTACACAAAGACTTTATACTTCGATGCATGTCGGCTATGATGTCAACCTACGTGCCAAACAGTGAAACCTAAAGAGACAGGGATCGGTTAGGAGAACGTATATACCTAGGGTATTTCTAAGTGTTAATAACCTGAGTGGCTGCCCCATATCTAGTAGGCTTGCCTTGAAATACGTATAATACTGATTAAAAAAATAATAACAGTGGATTGGCTTCTGCAACATTGTATAGGATGTTGCTACATAGCCACTCATCATTGGTTGGCATACTCTCCCAACCTTAGATATTCGGTTCGCTAGCAGCAGATGAACAGAATGAAACCCAGGTGCAGAGAACAGCGTCACACGACTGCCCACATTGATCAATTAGCCTATCATCTCTCATCAGCTAGACCATGAGCCAAAGCTACTCCTTTGTAGTTGACCTTGCTGGCTGTAATCTAAGAGAAATGTGCCCTTCATTCATAGCTTATCCTGGTTAACTCCCTTTGTACTTTCTGTTAAAATGAATTTCTGAACTCTGACCTGTAGGGCGGAGGTTCAGAAGGCCAGCCTAATTTCTTGGAACAGGGTAACCTTCTGGGCAAGCCAGACCAATCAAGGTAGCATTGACGGCGGTCAAGACTAGGTCTCAGGAGGGGTGAGGGTGATGGAAAGCCCACAATGAGCACACACACAGCAAGGGCACTACAAATTACTTTCAGTCAGGCTTATATCAAAAATACATATACATTTATTTAAAGGCCTTTTAAATCAAACACAAGCAAAGATCAACAGTAATACTTAATCCAAACCCACACTACTATACAACATATATACAGTTACAATGGCCTAAAGGAATGGCACACAGTAAGGGTCCACAACCTGTAACGGAAAGGAGCAAACAGTACAAATGTACTTTTGGTAGTCCTTCACTTTATCAACCCTAACTGAAAGGCAGTCCAGTCCCTAAGAAGAGTGGTGCCTTATGCTGAAATGAACTTTTGGATGCAGAGGCACGCAATCGTGTGGTTGGGCAAAAACGGGGTCTCTTGCAGGGGCTGTAGCTGCTCAGGAAGGCAGGTGAGGCAGTGAAGAATAGGTTCCCTCTATTCAAGGAGGGTCTGCCCAAGAGGGCAGAACAGACTCCAAGGATTGGGAATAGCTCGGTAGCACAGGCTACCTCGATAAAGGTGAGTGGCCCTCAGGGGACACTCATGCGTAGAAGTGGATGGATGTGCCAGGGGCCACTGGTAAGGGTTGCAAGTACTCACCGACCCAAGGCGCACTCTCGACCAAACTTCAACTTACCGGCTGAGTTCCAGGGATGATTCTGTGGCGGGACAGTGGTGATTTCTCCTCTCCTGGTGAAGGGATCAACTCAATTTCACTGCAGCTCGTCTCGGGGCAAGGGGGTCACAGCAGCAGTGTACCCACGAAGTTTGTCACCACGGCTGGGCCACACAGTGACCGCGTGTACTCGGGTTCAGGCGTACTCTCCTAATTCCAGACCTAGGGTGCCCAGGCGTACGAAACTCAGCCGGAGATTACCTTGGACCCGGTGCTTACGATCTCGAAAGTCTCAAGAGTTAACTTGAGACAGCGGCAGTTCCAAAGCAAAGGACCTGCGCAAGCTGGTCAGTTCACTGGTTGGCCCAGGAACACTTCCGGAAAGGCTCACTTGCAGGTTAAGGTTAAAAATAAGAGAAAAATAACAGCAGCCACCAACTCTGTCCAAGGCGCATCAGTACTTCTACCAAAAAATCCTTTGAGGGTGTCTAGGGCCTTTAGAAAGAAAGTAAGACCTCAGCGCACTATATTGTAAGGTACTTCGTGCACTGGTAAAAATGTTGCGAAGAACTTGCAACAGAGTGAAAGGCTTAGGGAATCAAAGTCTCCCAGTACTGACTGTCTTTAAGGGCATGTCAGTTTCTCCATAACAAAGTGAGCAAAAACCCAGCGGACTACAGCAGAAGGCTGTGCTCCACTGGCAAAAGTCAGGCTAGGATGGTCAGACAACAGCAAAAATTTGGGAGATAGACAACTGGAGGGACAATTGCTCATAAATGGAAATCTTTCATAACACTTTCCAATTATGTCTTGCTGTGTCATCTTTAGGCTTAGTAAAACAGATATTCTTTGTTCCTCGAACGAAGCTGTTTTCTGCAGCGTTTCTGATTTGTGTCCCTGGTTTGCCTCTGTGGTAGTTTTGACACACTCTGACGTCCATCTTTCCATCATGGCAACTTTACTCATGTATAGTTTCTACTGCAGTAAGCTTCTATGTAACTCATCTACCTTTTTTTTATGTATATATACATTTGCTCAGCTTCATCTCACTTATCTTCTCAGCATAGGTGATTTCTTCATCTCTTTATACTTGATTACTTTGTTACTTGGATTACACCTTCATTCTTTAAGTATTCTTATATCGTTTCTGTGCGTCATCGTATCTTCCCTTTATGGCATCACGTTAGTCTCATCTGTTCACACTTACAGCTCCTCCTTGTCTAATGGTGTATGCCGACATCCTTCCACCACTTCAGTGTGAGGGTACATTTGATATGGTTGTCTGAGTGCATAACGTCTCTCATATCTTCGGTGTGTTATTGGGATGATACCTGGTGCTATGCACAGTCTTCCTGCTTTGCTTCCAGTATGATGGAGGTGAGGAGGCAGGCACTAGAGATGACACCATCTGCTCCTCTGCAGAGGTAGTTCAGCTCAAAAGTGTTATCAGTTCCTCTGAAGAGCATCATGTGGTTGATGATGCCACTTCAGTTCACCTGTGGGGCATTGGTATGAGCTAGAGGACTTTATGATAACATGAAGGGGAAGAGGGTGGCATTCAGCCTGTTGCTTGGACTATTGACTTTAGTGACGACTGGAGCATTGGTCAATCAAATGTTGGGCACTGCCATTATAGGGACATATTAGAGAAAATGTACATTGGTGCAATCGCAATTAGCACTTGTGCAAATATTGTCCTTGTGCAAAAATAAAATTCTTTAATTTTTGCACCACGACAAAACATTAGGACTAGGGTAAACATTGCTCTGGAGCAAAAATGTATTGAACACATTTTTCTTTTTGCACTTGCACACAAGGAAAATGTTTGCCCTAGTGTTTATTGCACTTGCACCAGTGAAAAACTTCTGTAATATCGCCTTTGATCTATTGCTGGCAGGGGCTACCTCCAACCATATAGGGGCCCTCTCCCCTCCAAAGGATAGTGGGTGCTGGGATAGAGGGGTGAGCAGCCATGCAAAGTACAGAATTTAGAATGCCATATGCCCTGAAAGTCTGCAGAGTTAACAATCACAACACAAATAACCAGAACACGGATTTGTGTAATTTGGCCCAACTGTTGCATTATATTGAGACCACCCTTAACAAGGGGAGTTCCTTCACACCCCCAATCAAGGAGCCCTGCAATGCTTGCTTATGTTTTTTTTAGCCCTTTCCTTACTGAAGGCTCATATAAAGTCACACAAATCGCCCCCCTCCTCTGCCCACAGTGAGGCCAAGGTATAGGATATATGTTTGCATTTTTGGAAGATATGTAATAGAGATCACACTAAAATGACACACGCCACCTTCTTTGCGGCTCACAATTAAAATGATTGGTACACAAATAAATCACGCAAGTTAGTTGTTAAAAATACAAATCACAATACTTTACTTTATACAGATTTCACTCCAAAAAAATAATCAAACTGGTCAATGAACACAAGCAATTTACATATGCAGTGCTGTGCAATTTTGAATTTCCTGGGCACTTAAAAAGCTAGCAGTTTGGTTTAGAGATCGGTACAAATGCATATGGCAATTTTGATTTCACCCACACTTTTGATTTAAAATAATCACATGGTCATTTAGCAATTTGTTTTCTGACCTGCTGCACTTAAAGGTCTGTGTTGGTAAAGTTGGACAGTCAAAATTGGGATGGTTTGTGAATTTTGATTTCAGACCCTAATCCACTTAAAGGCCTGTGTTGGGGAAGCTGAACAGAAAGATTGCCCAATTAAATTACAGACTATACTTTTCTGCGCTCACTGTGAATAAGCTTTGTTAATTTTGAATTTTAAAAAAATTCACCCTGTGATGTTCTGCCCAGGACAATTAATTAATTTAGTATTTTTAGTTAAATAGGCTAAGGACCTACACAGTTTTGCACGCCCCCCTCCCACCCCCACTGCTATAAAGGGAAATGATTTAAGGCAAGCAGACCCCCCCACCTTTGGTTTCAATTGGCTCAATGCTACTCACATTGAAAGCCTCGGTTTAAAGTCCAGGAATTCCATCTACATCCCAGGACCCTCTTGGAGGACAGGGCGGGGTCTGGTCACTCCACTCTCAAGAATCGTCCCCAACTCTTCACCATAGGGCCCAGTCAGCGGCTTTTTTAGGCCTCCCCAGCAATAGACAGCTCCACCAAAATATAATCTCAGCAATCTCCTTTGGTGTTTCCTTGTGGCGGTCAGTTGGTAAGTTTCAGAAGCTCTGTACCTTCCTCATAGTGCATTCACTTTATATACCAGTGATGACACCATCAAGTTTACAACATTGGGATTGGTTTTTCATTTGCACTTCCCTTTTTTCATGTCAAATTTTGGCAAAAATCTAATTATGCCTCAAAATCTTTGTGATTTACTAATAACTGTCATAGTATACATATATTCTACTTCAGCTACTCATGGGGAAATTAATAAAATTGCCACCAGATCTGCACTATATTGCACAGCCGTGTGGCAATTTTCTGCCATTTACACAAAGCACATAACAATTGTAAACATGTGATGTATTCCCCACACTCCTAATTTTACCCTTTACCAGTTTTCCAACTCTCAAATGCCGAACAAGTTCAAAGCAGCCAGAAACACCTTTTAGATGGTTTACAATTCCCTAAGTCACAGGTGGAGGAATTCTTCTATCAACAGAATCGCCTGGAAATCATCTAAAAAATGAAACATACATGTAATCATTGCGACTTGTGGTTTCTAGTAAAATGACAGTCCATTTAAACAAAGGGAATCTTCATATGTGCAAATATGAGGTTCCCTTCCTCCAGGTCATTTGCCACACTGGGCCAGCCTGTTTTTTGTATATTAGTCTCTTTGATGCTTGAAGTTGGTTCAGCCTTGATTGCAGCCCCTGTTTTCACACCTCCCCCCTATATTCCGGTCATGCACCAGCTACACCATTTGGCCTGCACAGAACTACCCTCAAAGACAGCAGGTCAAGGGAAACTTGGTTTTTTCGACACCCTTCGGTAAGGCCCCATATTATTGCAGTTGTAAATAGTCGGGATGCAAGCCAAGCTTTTAGTGGGGGAGTCCTTTGTGAATTTTGCCGAGAGACCCATTTGCCCTTGGCTGAAAGGAACTCACTTATTGCATTTTCTAACATCAGCCTTGATTATTTGACATACAGTGTGTTTTACTGATCATGGTTCACTTTTGCTTTTGTGCTGAGAGTACAGGGCTGTTTCTTTCATCTATATACATATAAAAGTGAAAATGTGTGAGTTTGTGAGTTTCTAGCAAATTGTATGTCTCCTATACAATTCTGCACCATTTCACCAATCTGCACCGAATTTTGTACATTTATCCCTACCTATGAGGGAATGAAAACCCAGGCAACACCGGGTATATCAACTAGTTCATTAATAAAATACACTTTTAATGATCTGCTGTTTGTTTTTCTGCTGAAAAGTGGGTTTGAATTGTGACAGCTCACCACCTTTTGATGGTTGCCAGTTTCAGTGAACATTTTGCATTTATTTCTCAGCCAGTCATGTGATTTACTTCTCCAATATGCACTTGGATTACATTTTTGTTTTTACTTTCTATGGATTTGCAATGCAGAAAGACACCCACATAGTCTGCCATGGGCCTACAGGAACTTTTCATGGAAACAAAGTGGGCTTTTCTTTTCAAATGTTTGCAGGTATTTTGCATATGCAGCATAATATACATTACATTTTGTCAGAACACGCTAACATTTCTCTCATGTCTTGCTTTAGACTGCAAACACACATGCAAAGGCATTTTGATGTCATATCAGTGCTTAAAAATCCTGCTTTTCATGTGAAAGGGGCCTTTGGATTTCTTCTGCCACTGTGAATTAAAAAGGCTGCTTCTCCTTTTGTAATGACAGGTAAGCCTTTTCACAAAGTGCATCCTTGTGTTACGTGCAGAAACTCCCACAGTCTTCTTTAAAAGTGCCAGTTTCTGTGTGAAGGTTTTTCTTGATGAAAGCTGGCAGGCCGTGCTTCCCGTGGTTTTTCAGTTTCATTATTTGGAGGCTTTGATTAATCCCCATATTTCCCTCCACCCATGGTTCTTCCATGATTCCTTTGTGGGAAAGAGCAGGGCAGAGTTGGGTTTTAATCCAAAATCTCATTTTCTTTTTCTTTTCTCTTATGTTGGAGCCTGCCCGGCTGAATTTCCTTTGTTAGGCAGTGGGCACTACAGTCTCCCCTTCCATCTTTGGGTTGAGGGGGGTATAGCATGGCACCCCCTTTCTTCTTTCCTTCTGGGGTCACTTGTGTTCTCACCGGACTCCCCTCTCACCGTCAGGCTGGAAGTGAATGGAATTAATTATCTAACAAGGTTCAGTACTTTTTACAAAACATATTTCCACAGCAGATGGAAATGGCATGCGAGAGAAAATATTTGCATAGAAATAGACAGCACATTTCAACACATCCACTCGAAAGAGGACCACATTACATAAAACTAGACACAACATTTGAAAACGTCCCTTGAACAACTTTGTTTTTGTTTTTGTTTTTAACATTTCCAAAGGATATTAATTAAACTACTCACCTGTTATAATTCCCCATCCAGGGTTTTCAGTCTTCGGATGATTCCTCTGCTCCACTTTCATTTGGCTCCTCAATAAGTCATAATGCAATACTGATCCAAGAGAGGACCTGGCTAGGAGACCTCTTCCCGAGCTATGAGGGACCATTGTGCACCAGCTAACCTTCGCCAAGAATCCCTGGAAACCAGTCCTCAAAAGGCTGCCAACTGGAAATGGGGACCGCCGAGGAATCTCAAAGCGCAGCACCTGGACATTGTCGACCAGGGTTCGGAGGATCGCCATAACCGCTGGAGGCCATCAAATGCATGTTGCCCAGAAGCGGGGACAGCTCGACGCCGTACCACCGCCAACCGGAGCTGCAATGCTCTATTGCCTAAGAACACTTTGAATCAAGGACTCCCTTGCTCATCACCGTCGACTGCTTTGACTCGCCGGAGAAAGTCAAGGTCGCAGACGAACTGAGGAGGATCAGCCGGTGGGTATCCCTCTACCCAAAGTCCTCAAAGATGCCAACGAAGATCCGAAAGCCAGCCGTGGTCGACTCTCGATCGCTGTTGCCAAACGCTGATGAACCGATGCCCTTGCTGGGCCTACGTTCTTCATTGACCCTTTGCAGCAATGAGCTATCATCGTCGAGGTGCAATGCACGCCTCATCTTCGCAGGACGTCCACGACCAATCGTTGACAAGCACCGCAAGTACCGAAGCTGCTGCCTTGACTCCATTGTGCACCTTTTCTTCGAGGAATCTCGATGATCCATGGCTCCTACCTTAAAGGGAGTTCAGTCAAGAAGGATCTGTCAATGACCCATCGAAGAATCCTACTAAACCAGGTACATTGGGGTAGTAGAACGATTTTATAAGGAAATAAGACTCTGGTAAACAATATATGGACTAGGCTTGTCAGTATACATTATTTACAGGTTTCCCAGGTGGGGGGATCCTCACAGAGAAATGTGTCTTGGTAAACGGGGCAAAGTATTCTGCCAATTGTTTAACCAACGTATTTACCTCCCAGGTCGATGGTTGATACCTTTTTGCTATTGATTTGTATGCCATTTGTAACTGTCAGCAGTTGGTGCAGTTTAATGGAGTCAGAGTAATTGTGGTGCCGCATAGAAATTGTACATTTATCATTACAGAATTGCCTGAGAACAAAGTGTGTTATTGTGTGTGTATATAACTTGAAACTTATTCATATAACTGTGTTATCACTAACATTGTGAGTGGACATTCCTTTATGGGTGCTTGGGGACTACACTGTACTTAAGAACCAGCCCGCATCACCTCCTGAGAGCTAAGCCTTGATTGCTCGACCATTGCTTCCAAGAATAGAGAATCATGGCTGGTGTGCTTTGTGCTTCTGCTCTGCCATATAGAGGGCAGGAGTACAGAAATCCCCCCTCCAGTCTTTACACTCCTATATTGGCATTCAGACCAGTTCTGTTTCTGGGATTGCTTGGTTTTACTCCTTATCTGCTGAGACCCTTGGCTTTGCTCTTGGGCTGCATCCATGGCATTTTGACATATTTCTTTGTATTCTGGATTGCTTAGCTGTATCCTTAACTGCTGTGACGCCTGGAAAATTGTTGTCTTTTGGATTCCTTTGCTCTGCTTATTCCTGCTGTGACGATTTGGAGAGTTTCTGCTGTTTGGTTTGTTTTTGTTATTTTTGTTTTGTATTTTTTATTCAGCCCCTTTCTTGGAACTTGTGTACATTGGATTTCCTGTCTACACCATTGACTTGTGACCTCTAAGGATTTTGGGGGATTTTTCTTTTTTTTAGTGGTTCCTTCACCGGACATTGGATTGTTATTGGATTGTTCTTGTTTGGACTTAAAGACATTGGACTTTTTTTCTCCATCAAGAACTGAATATATATTATCCCAACATGTTTATCCCCTTAGATTGCACCCTTGTGCTTTACGGGTCAGGTCTATCCTTCATGGACATTGTCATCTTGTGTCTACTGTCCTCTGACAAAATATCCCAAAGCACTACACCATCATCAGTGGGAGTATTTTGCCTCTTGTTAGGTTTGTCCGCAGTCTAAACCAGAAACCAGGTAGGAGTTGGGGACAAGGGAGACGGGTGGTGGTGATTTCTTGTCAGTTATCATGCATATATAGTTTTAACACTGCTTATGTTCATTTTCCTCCTCTAGCACTGCTGGTTGCTCCTGCCTTTTCACCTGAGCCCAGAGCCTGCCAGGTTATTATAAGTTCTGCATGCTGCACTCTTGAGGGAAAGGTCTCCCTGTGAAAGGAGACCCCATTCCTTGTAATTTATGGACTGTGGTTATCTGAATTCAGACTTATCCTTGACAGATTAAGGAGCCTACCCTTTGCACAGGCAATATTTTATCTACAAATTCAAAGGCACCATGCCAGGACGGAAGAAGCTTCCACTCCCTGGTCTGATTCCTTTGAAAATTGTGCAGTTAAACCTTGTCCCCTACTTCATACTCTTTCTTGGTGGTCTTTAGATCATAATAGGTCTTAATTTCTTCAGCCAACTTTTCTAAATTGCAACGAGCATAAGCAAATGTGTGCTGGAGGTGCTTCCTTAAACGTTCAATGTACTCATGAGTAGTGGGTGCATTTATCCATGTCTGCTCCTGGGTTTTTTTGAGCAGATGCTGAGGTAACACAATTTTTTTGTCCGGTCATGACCTGAAATGGAGACATCTTTGATACAGAAGTTGGTGTAGACCTAATAGCATTCAGCACAAGTGATAATTAGATGTTCCAACTGGGTCCAGAGTCTGCTAAGAACTTCTTTAAGATACTCAAAATTGTCTTGTTGTATCTCTCTACCCCCTATGCTAGAGGCCAGACAGTAGGCAATCTGGAGTTTTCTTCACCATTTTCACCATCACCTCATTGGTAACATGTCTTCCTCATTCTGATTCAATCCTTTGTGGCAGGTCGAAACGAGAGAAAATGTGGTTGGTGATTAAAGCAGCAGCTGTCACTGCCTTACAATTCGGGGCTGGAAGACATTCTACTCACTTTGTGAACAAGCATGTCATAGACAACATGTACTTGTTTCCTCTAGAGGAGTGAATCACTGGCCCAATGAAATCGACTTGCAAATCTGCCCAAGGCAGTATCTTCCCCTTTTTTGTAGGGAAGCTCTGTGTGTGAGTGAACTGGGTTGAAATTGAGCACACACAAAACGCTGCTTTAGGTAAGTGTCAAGGTGCTGGCCTATGTGTTGCCAGTAGGCAACCTTACACAAGATTTCTAATGTTGTGTGAAACGCCCTATGACTGCTAGTGGCCACGTCATGGGCGTGGTTCAAAATCAGGATTCTGAATGAGGTAGGTAGCACCCACTGGTCACAGCCAGATAGGGATCTCCTTACCAACAAACCGTCTTGGATCTGGAATATCTTGGAAAACGTCATCAACACCCAGAGATCCTCTTTACCGGTATAATCTGGCTATGTTAGAGGAAAACCCATGGGTCTTCAAAGTGTTGATCACTTTTTCCAACAATGGGGTCCTTTTTCTTTGCAGTGATCAGATCTGCATTTGGGGTATCTTTACTCCACTGGGCTGTTGAGAGTTTGCTGTTAGCACAAGTTTGTGACCTGGTGACAGTGGCAACTTGGATTTCCCCCTGCAAGAATTCTGTTTCAATGAAATCCCCCTGCAGAACTCTGGTTTTTGCCCACTGGTCAGCCAGGTAATTCCCGGTGTTATCTGGCCCCTCTAGTTTGGAATTACCTCTTATCTTCTTCCAATAGATGGTCATCTCATTGGAAATCACCATATCATCAGTTGACTGGATCAGTTTGGCATGCTTTAAGGGTACATTGTTAGCACAAAGCATGCCTCGATTATTCCAGTTAATCAGGTGCTCCACCAACCCATTCCAGACACAATCAGAGTCAGTGATTATGACCAGTTCATTGAGTTGTTGGTGTCCTGCAGTGAGGATGGCTTGATGTACGGCGTTCAACTTTGCAACCTAACTACTTCGGGTTCCTATTTTGTAACCAGCAGGGGTTACACAGTATCCTTCAACCCGGCATTCCCAATGCCAGCCATTAGTTCTTTTTCCCCGTTGTTATCAATATGGTAGGAGCACCCATCCACATTAACTGTGGGTATCCCCTGACACGTGTCTTTTTCATAGACCTTGTGTGGGGAAATTGAGTATGCCTCCATGTTGTTATTGGTACTTAGACTTTCGTTCTCACAACAGTTTTCTTGAGCACAATCATGCAAGTCCGGCAATCCTTGCGCTAGGGCAATTTTCTTGTTTTGACCATATCTGACTTCCACAGGAAAGCCAAGCATGGACAGAATCCAGGAAGTATAGGAAGTTTCTATACATATATTCTACTTCAGCTACTCATGGGGAAATTAATAAAATGGCCACCAGATCTGCACTATATTGCACAGCCGTGTGGCAATTTTCTGCCATTTACACAAAGCACATAACAATTGTAAACATGTGATTTATTCCCCACACTCCTAATTTTACCCTTTACCAGTTTTCCAACTCTCAAATGCCAAACAAGTTCAAAGCAGCCAGAAACACTTTTTAGATGGTTATTACAATTCCCTAAGTCACAGGTGGAGGAATTCTTCTATCAACAGAATCGCCTGGAAATCATCTAAAAAATGAAACATACATGTAATCATTGCGACTTGTGGTTTCTAGTAAAATGACATTCCATTTAAACAAAGGGAATCTTCATATGTGCAAATATGAGGTTCCCTTCCTCCAGGTCATTTGCCACACTGGGCCAGCCTGTTTTTTGTATATTAGTCTCTTTGATGCTTGAAGTTGGTTCAGCCTTGATTGCAGCCCCTGTTTTCACACCTCCCCCCTATATTCCGGTCATGCACCAGCTACACCATTTGGCCTGCACAGAACTACCCTCAAAGACAGCAGGTCAAGGGAAACTTGGTTTTTTTGACACCCTTCGGTAAGGCCCCATATTATTGCAGTTGTAAATAGTCGGGATGCAAGCCAGGCTTTCAGTGGGGGAGTCCTTTGTGAATTTTGCCGAGAGACCCATTTGCCCTTGGCTGAAAGGAACTCACTTATTGCATTTTCTAACATCAGCCTTGATTATTTGACATACAGTGTGTTTTACTGATCATGGTTCACTTTTGCTTTTGTGCTGAGAGTACAGGGCTGTTTCTTTCATCTATATATATATAAAAGTGAAAATGTGTGAGTTTGTGAGTTTCTAGCAAATTATATGTCTCCTATACAATTCTGCACCATTTCACCAATCTGCACCGAATTTTGTACATTTACCTCTTCCTATGAGGGAATGAAAACCCAGGCAACACCGGGTATATCAACTAGTTTATTAATAAAATACACTTTTAATGATCTGCTGTTTGTTTTTCTGCTGAAAAGTGGGTTTGAATTGTGACAGCTCACCACCTTTTGATGGTTGCCAGTTTCAGTGAAAATTTTGCATTTATTTCTCAGCCAGTCATGTGATTTACTTCTCCAATATGCACTTGGATTACATTTTTGTTTTTACTTTCTATGGATTTGCAATGCAGAAAGACACCGACATAGTCTGCCATGGGCCTACAGGAACTTTTCATGGAAACAAAGTGGGCTTTTCTTTTCAAATGTTTGCAGGTATTTTGCATATGCAGCATAATATACATTACATTTTGTCAGAACACGCTAACATTTCTCTCATGTCTTGCTTTAGACTGCAAACACACATGCAAAGGCGTTTTGATGTCATATCAGTGTTTAAAAATCCTGCTTTTCATGTGAAAGGGGCCTTTGGATTTCTTCTGCCACTGTGAATTAAAAAGGCTGCTTCTCCTTTTGTAATGACAGGTAAGCCTTTTCACAAAGTGCATCCTTGTGTTACGTGCAGAAACTCCCACAGTCTTCTTTAATAGTGCCAGTTTCTGTGTGAAGGTTTTTCTTGATGAAAGCTGGCAGGCCGTGCTTCCCGTGGTTTTTCAGTTTCATTATTTGGAGGCTTTGATTAATCCCCATATTTCCCTCCACCCATGGTTCTTCCATGATTCCTTTGTGGGAAAGAGCAGGGCAGAGTTGGGTTTTAATCCAAAATCTCATTTTCTTTTTCTTTTCCCTTATGTTGGAGCCTGCCCGGCTGAATTTCCTTTGTTAGGCAGTGGGCACTACAGTCTCCCCTTCCATCTTTGGGTTGAGGGGGGTATAGCATGGCACCCCCTTTCTTCTTTCCTTCTGGGGTCACTTGTGTTCTCACCGGACTCCCCTCTCACCGTCAGGCTGGAAGTGAATGGAGTTAATTATCTAACAAGGTTCAGTACTTTTTCCAAAACATATTTCCACAGCAGATGGAAATGGCATGCGAGAGAAAATATTTGCATAGAAATAGACAGCACATTTCAACACATCCACTCGAAAGAGGACCACATTACATAAAACTAGACACAACATTTGAGAACGTCCCTTGAACAACTTTGTTTTTGTTTTTAACATTTCCAAAGGATATTAATTAAACTACTCACCTATTATAATTCCCCATCCAGGGTTTTCAGTCTTCGGATGATTCCTCTGCTCCACTTTCATTTGGCTCCTCAGTAAGTCATAATGCAATACTGATCCAAGAGAGGACCTGGCTAGGAGACCTCTTCCCGAGCTATGAGGGACCATCGTGCACCAGCTAACCTTCGCCAAGAATCCCTGGAAGTCAGTCCTCAAAAGGCTGCCAACTGGAAATGGGGACCGCCGAGGAATCTCAAAGCGCAGCACCTGGACATTGTCGACCAGGGTTCGGAGGATCGCCATAACCGCTGGAGGCCATCAAATGCATGTTGCCCAGAAGCGGGGACAGCTCGACGCCGTACCACCGCCAACCGGAGCTGCAATGCTCTATTGCCTAAGAACACTTTGAATCAAGGATTTCCTTGCTCATCACCGTCGACTGCTTTGACTCGCCGGAGAAAGTCAAGGTCGCAGACGAACTGAGGAGGATCAGCCGGTGGGTATCCCTCTACCCAAAGTCCTCAAAGATGCCAACGAAGATCCAAAAGCCAGCCGTGGTCGACTCTCGATCGCTGTTGCCAAACGCTGACGAACCGATGCCCTTGCTGGGCCTACGTTCTTCATTGACCCTTTGCAGCAATGAGCTATCATCGTCGAGGTGCAATGCACGCCTCATCTTCGCAGGACGTCCACGACCAATCGTTGACAAGCACCGCAAGTACCGAAGCTGCTGCCTTGACTCCATTGTGCACCTTTTCTTCGAGCAATCTCGATGATCCATGGCTCCTACCTTAAAGGGAGTTCAGTCAAGAAGGATCTGTCAATGACCCATCGAAGAATCCTACTAAACCAGGTACATTGGGGTAGTAGAACGATTTTATAAGGAAATAAGACTCTGGTAAACAATATATGGACTAGGCTTGTCAGTATACATTATTTACAGGTTTCCCAGGTGGGGGGATCCTCACAGAGAAATGTGTCTTGGTAAACGGGGCAAAGTATTCTGCCAATTGTTTAACCAACGTATTTACCTCCCAGGTCGATGGTTGATACCTTTTTGCTATTGATTTGTATGCCATTTGTAACTGTCAGCAGTTGGTGCATTTTAATGGAGTCAGAGTAATTGTGGTGCCGCATAGAAATTGTACATTTATCATTACAGAATTGCCTGAGACCAAAGTGTGTTATTGTGTGTGTATATAACTTGAAACTTATTCATATAACTGTGTTATCACTAACATTGTGAGTGGACATTCCTTTATGGGTGCTTGGGGACTACACTGTACTTAAGAACCAGCCCGCATCACCTCCTGAGAGCTAAGCCTTGATTGCTCGACCATTGCTTCCAAGAATAGAGAATCATGGCTGGTGTGCTTTGTGCTTCTGCTCTGCCATATAGAGGGCAGGAGTACAGAAATCCCCCCTCCAGTCTTTACACTCCTATATTGGCATTCAGACCAGTTCTGTTTCTGGGATTGCTTGGTTTTACTCCTTATCTGCTGAGACCCTTGGCTTTGCTCTTGGGCTGCATCCATGGCATTTTGACATATTTCTTTGTATTCTGGATTGCTTAGCTGTATCCTGAACTGCTGTGACGCCTGGAAAATTGTTGTCTTTTGGATTCCTTTGCTCTGCTTATTCCTGCTGTGACGATTTGGAGAGTTTCTGCTGTTTGGTTTGTTTTTGTTATTTTTGTTTTGTATTTTTTATTCAGCCCCTTTCTTGGAACTTATGTACATTGGATTTCCTGTCTACACCATTGACTTGTGACCTCTAAGGATTTTGGGGGATTTTTCTTTTTTTTAGTGGTTCCTTCACCGGACATTGGATTGTTATTGGATTGTTCTTGTTTGGACTTAAAGACATTGGACTTTTTTTCTCCATCAAGAACTGAATATATATTATCCCAACATGTTTATCCCCTTAGATTGCACCCTTGTGCTTTACGGGTCAGGTCTATCCTTCATGGACATTGTCATCTTGTGTCTACTGTCATCTGACAAAATATCCCAAAGCACTACAACATCATCAGTGGGAGTATTTTGCCTCTTGTTAGGTTTGTCCGCAGTCTAAACCAGAAACCAGGTAGGAGTTGGGGACAAGGGAGACGGTGGTGGTGATTTCTTGTCAGTTATCATGCATATATAGTTTTAACACTGCTTATGTTCATTTTCCTCCTCTAGCACTGCTGGTTGCTCCTGCCTTTTCACCTGAGCCCAGAGCCTGCCAGGTTATTATAAGTTCTGCAGGCTGCACTCTTGAGGGAAAGGTCTCCCTGTGAAAGGAGACCCCATTCCTTGTAATTTATGGACTGTGGTTATCTGAATTCAGACTTATCCTTGACAGATTAAGGAGCCTACCTTTTGCACAGGCAATATTTTATCTACAAATTCAAAGGCACCATGCCAGGACGGAAGAAGCTTCCACTCCCTGGTCTGATTCCTTTGAAAATTGTGCAGTTAAACCTTGTCCCCTACTTCATACTCTTTCTTGGTGGTCTTTAGATCATAATAGGTCTTCATTTCGTCAGCCAACTTTTCTAAATTGCAACGAGCATAAGCAAATGTGTGCTGGAGGTGCTTCCTTAAATGTTCAATGTACTCATGAGTAGTGGGTGCATTTATCCATGTCTGCTCCTGGTTTTTTTTGAGCAGATGCTGAGGTAACACAATTTTTTTGTCCGGTCATGACCTGAAATGGAGACATCTTTGATACAGAAGTTGGTGTAGACCTAATAGCATTCAGCACAAGTGATAATTAGATGTTCCAACTGGGTCCAGAGTCTGCTAAGAACTTCTTTAAGATACTCACAATTGTCTTGTTGTATCTCTCTACCCCCTATGCTAGAGGCCAGACAGTAGGCAATCTGGAGTTTTCTTCACCATCTTCACCATCACCTCATTGGTAACATGTCTTCCTCATTCTGATTCAATCCTTTGTGGCAGGTCGAAACGAGAGAAAATGTGGTTGGTGATTAATGCAGCAGCTGTCACTGCCTTACAATTCGGGGCTGGAAGACATTCTACTCACTTTGTGAACAAGCATGTCATAGACAACATGTACTTGTTTCCTCTAGAGGAGTGTATCACTGGCCCAATGAAATCGACCTGCAAATCTGCCCAAGGCAGTATCTTCCCCTTTTTTGTAGGGAAGCTCTGTGTGTGAGTGAACTGGGTTGAAATTGAGCACACACAAAACACTGCTTTAGGTAAGTGTCAAGGTGCTGGCCTATGTGTTGCCAGTAGGCAACCTTACACAAGATTTCTAATGTTGTGTGAAACGCCCTATGACTGCTAGTGGCCACGTCATGGGCGTGGTTCAAAATCAGGATTCTGAATGAGGTAGGTAGCACCCACTGGTCACAGCCAGATAGGGATCTCCTTACCAACAAACCGTCTTGGATCTGGAATATCTTGGAAAACGTCATCAACACCCAGAGATCCAATTTACCGGTATAATCTGGCTATGTTAGAGGAAAACCCATGTGTCTTCAAAGTGTTGATCACTTTTTCCAACAATGGGGTCCTTTTTATTTGCAGTGATCAGATCTGCATTTGGGGTATCTTTACTCCACTGGGCTGTTGAGAGTTTGCTGTTAGCACAAGTTTGTGACCTGGTGACAGTGGCAACTTGGATTTCCCCCTGCAAGAATTCTGTTTCAATGAAATCCCCCTGCAGAACTCTGGTTTTTGCCCACTGGTCAGCCAGGTAATTCCCGGTGTTATCTGGCCCCTCTAGTTTGGAATTACCTCTTATCTTCTTCCAATAGATGGTCATCTCATTGGAAATCACCATATCATCAGTTGACTGGATCAGTTTGGCATGCTTTAAGGGTACATTGTTAGCACAAAGCATGCCTCGATTCTTCCAGTTAATCAGGTGCTCCACCAACCCATTCCAGACGTAATCAGAGTCAGTGATTATGACCAGTTCATTGAGTTGTTGGTGTACTGCAGTGAGGATGGCTTGATGTACGGCGTTCAACTTTGCAACCTAACTACTTCGGGTTCCTATTTTGTAACCAGCAGGGGTTACACAGTATCCTTCAACCCGGCATTCCCAATGCCAGCCATTAGTTCTTTTTCCCCGTTGTTATCAATATGGTAGGAGCACCCATCCACATTAACTGTGGGTATCCCCTGACACGTGTCTTTTTCATAGACCTTGTGTGGGGAAATTGAGTATGCCTCCATGTTGTTATTGGTACTTAGACTTTCGTTCTCACAACAGTTTTCTTGAGCACAATCATGCAAGTCCGGCAATCCTTGCGCTAGGGCAATTTTCTTGTTTTGACCATATCTGACTTCCACAGGAAAGCCAAGCATGGACAGAATCCAGGAAGTATAGGAAGTTTCTATACATATATTCTACTTCAGCTACTCATGGGGAAATTAATAAAATGGCCACCAGATCTGCACTATATTGCACAGCCGTGTGGCAATTTTCTGCCATTTACACAAAGCACATAACAATTGTAAACATGTGATTTATTCCCCACACTCCTAATTTTACCCTTTACCAGTTTTCCAACTCTCAAATGCCAAACAAGTTCAAAGCAGCCAGAAACACCTTTTAGATGGTTATTACAATTCCCTAAGTCACAGGTGGAGGAATTCTTCTATCAACAGAATCGCCTGGAAATCATCTAAAAAATGAAACATACATGTAATCATTGCGACTTATGGTTTCTAGTAAAATGACAGTCCATTTAAACAAAGGGAATCTTCATATGTGCAAATATGAGGTTCCCTTCCTCCAGGTCATTTGCCACACTGGGCCAGCCTGTTTTTTGTATATTAGTCTCTTTGATGCTTGAAGTTGGTTCAGCCTTGATTGCAGCCCGTGTTTTCACACCTCCCCCCTATATTCCGGTCATGCACCAGCTACACCATTTGGCCTGCACAGAACTACCCTCAAAGACAGCAGGTCAAGGGAAACTTGGTTTTTTCGACACCCTTCGGTAAGGCCCCATATTATTGCAGTTGTAAATAGTCGGGATGCAAGCCAGGCTTTCAGTGGGGGAGTCCTTTGTGAATTTTGCCGAGAGACCCATTTGCCCTTGGCTGAAAGGAACTCACTTATTGCATTTTCTAACATCAGCCTTGATTATTTGACATACAGTGTGTTTTACTGATCATGGTTCACTTTTGCTTTTGTGCTGAGAGTACAGGGCTGTTTCTTTCATCTATATATATATAAAAGTGAAAATGTGTGAGTTTGTGAGTTTCTAGCAAATTGTATGTCTCCTATACAATTCTGCACCATTTCACCAATCTGCACCGAATTTTGTACATTTACCTCTTCCTATGAGGGAATGAAAACCCAGGCAACACCGGGTATATCAACTAGTTCATTAATAAAATACACTTTGAATGATCTGCTGTTTGTCTTTCTGCTGAAAAGTGGGTTTGAATTGTGACAGCTCACCACCTTTTGATGGTTGCCAGTTTCAGTGAACATTTTGCATTTATTTCTCAGCCAGTCATGTGATTTACTTCTCCAATATGCACTTGGATTACATTTTTGTTTTTACTTTCTATGGATTTGCAATGCAGAAAGACACCCACATAGTCTGCCATAGGCCTACAGGAACTTTTCATGGAAACAAAGTGGGCTTTTCTTTTCAAATGTTTGCAGGTATTTTGCATATGCAGCATAATATACATTACATTTTGTCAGAACACGCTAACATTTCTCTCATGTCTTGCTTTAGACTGCAAACACACATGCAAAGGCGTTTTGATGTCATATCAGTGTTTAAAAATCCTGCTTTTCATGTGAAAGGGGCCTTTGGATTTCTTCTGCCACTGTGAATTAAAAAGGCTGCTTCTCCTTTTGTAATGACAGGTAAGCCTTTTCACAAAGTGCATCCTTGTGTTACGTGCAGAAACTCCCACAGTCTTCTTTAATAGTGCCAGTTTCTGTGTGAAGGTTTTTCTTGATGAAAGCTGGCAGGCCGTGCTTCCCGTGGTTTTTCAGTTTCATTATTTGGAGGCTTTGATTAATCCCCATATTTCCCTCCACCCATGGTTCTTCCATGATTCCTTTGTGGGAAAGAGCAGGGCAGAGTTGGGTTTTAATCCAAAATCTCATTTTCTTTATCTTTTCCCTTATGTTGGAACCTGCCCGGCTGAATTTCCTTTGTTAGGCAGTGGGCACTACAGTCTCCCCTTCCATCTTTGGGTTGAGGGGGGTATAGCATGGCACTCCCTTTCTTCTTTCCTTCTGGGGTCACTTGTGTTCTCACCGGACCCCCCTCTCACCGTCAGGCTGGAAGTGAATGGAGTTAATTATCTAACAAGGTTCAGTACTTTTTACAAAACATATTTCCACAGCAGATGAAAATGGCATGCAAGAGAAAATATTTGCATAGAAATAGACAGCACATTTCAACACATCCACTCGAAAGAGGACCACATTACATAAAACTAGACACAACATTTGAGAACGTCCCTTGAACAACTTTGTTTTTGTTTTTGTTTTTAACATTTCCAAAGGATATTAATAAAACTACTTACCTGTTATAATTCCCCATCCAGGGTTTTCAGTCTTCGGATGATTCCTCTGCTCCACTTTCATTTGGCTCCTCAATAAGTCATAATGCAATAGTGATCCAAGAGAGGACCTGGCTAGGAGACCTCTTCCCGAGCTATGAGGGACCATCGTGCACCAGCTAACCTTCGCCAAGAATCCCTGGAAGTCAGTCCTCAAAAGGCTGCCAACTGGAAATGGGGACCGCCGAGGAATCTCAAAGCACAGCACCTGGACATTGTCGACCAGGGTTCGGAGGATCGCCATAACCGCTGGAGGCCATCAAATGCATGTTGCCCAGAAGCGGGGACAGCTCGACGCCGTACCACCGCCAACCGGAGCTGCAATGCTCTATTGCCTAAGAACACTTTGAATCAAGGACTCCCTTGCTCATCACCGTCGACTGCTTTGACTCGCCGGAGAAAGTCAAGGTCGCAGACGAACTGAGGAGGATCAGCCGGTGGGTATCCCTCTACCCAAAGTCCTCAAAGATGCCAACGAAGATCCAAAAGCCAGCCGTGGTCGACTCTCGATCGCTGTTGCCAAACGCTGACGAACCGATGCCCTTGCTGGGCCTACGTTCTTCATTGACCCTTTGCAGCAATGAGCTATCATCGTCGAGGTGCAATGCATGCCTCATCTTCGCAGGACGTCCACGACAAATCGTTGACAAGCACCACAAGTACCGAAGCTGCTACCTTGACTCCATTGTGCACCTTTTCTTCGAGCAATCTCGATGATCCATGGCTCCTACCTTAAAGGGAGTTCAGTCAAGAAGGATCTGTCAATGACCCATCGAAGAATCCTACTAAACCAGGTACATTGGGGTAGTAGAACGATTTTATAAGGAAATAAGACTCTGGTAAACAATATATGGACTAGGCTTGTCAGTATACATTATTTACAGGTTTCCCAGGTGGGGGGATCCTCACAGAGAAATGTGTCTTGGTAAACGGGACAAAGTATTCTGCCAATTGTTTAACCAACGTATTTACCTCCCAGGTCGATGGTTGATACCTTTTTGCTATTGATTTGTATGCCATTTGTAACTGTCAGCAGTTGGTGCAGTTTAATGGAGTCAGAGTAATTGTGGTGCCGCATAGAAATTGTACATTTATCATTACAGAATTGCCTGAGAACAAAGTGTGTTATTGTGTGTGTATATAACTTGAAACTTATTCATATAACTGTGTTATCACTAACATTGTGAGTGGATATTCCTTTATGGGTGCTTGGGGACTACACTGTACTTAAGAACCAGCCCGCATCACCTCCTGAGAGCTAAGCCTTGATTGCTCGACCATTGCTTCCAAGAATAGAGAATCATGGCTGGTGTGCTTTGTGCTTCTGCTCTGCCATATAGAGGGCAGGAGTACAGAAATCCCCCCTCCAGTCTTTACACTCCTATATTGGCATTCAGACCAGTTCTGTTTCTGGGATTGCTTGGCTTTACTCCTTATCTGCTGAGACCCTTGGCTTTGCTCTTGGGCTGCATCCATGGCATTTTGACATATTTCTTTGTATTCTGGATTGCTTAGCTGTATCCTTAACTGCTGTGACGCCTGGAAAATTGTTGTCTTTTGGATTCCTTTGCTCTGCTTATTCCTGCTGTGACGATTTGGAGAGTTTCTGCTGTTTGGTTTGTTTTTGTTATTTTTGTTTTGTATTTTTTATTCAGCCCCTTTCTTGGAACATGTGTACATTGGATTTCCTGTCTACACCATTGACTTGTGACCTCTAAGGATTTTGGGGGATTTTTCTTTTTTTTAGTGGTTCCTTCACCGGACATTGGATTGTTATTGGATTGTTCTTGTTTGGACTTAAAGACATTGGACTTTTTTTCTCCATCAAGAACTGAATATATATTATCCCAACATGTTTATCCCCTTAGATTGCACCCTTGTGCTTTACGGGTCAGGTCTATCCTTCATGGACATTGTCATCTTGTGTCTACTGTCCTCTGACAAAATATCCCAAAGCACTACAACATCATCAGTGGGAGTATTTTGCCTCTTGTTAGGTTTGTCTGCAGTCTAAACCAGAAACCAGGTGGGAGTTGGGGACAAGGGAGACGGGTGGTGGTGATTTCTTGTCAGTTATCATGCATATATAGCTTTAACACTGCTTATGTTCATTTTCCTCCTCTAGCACTGCTGGTTGCTCCTGCCTTTTCACCTGAGCCCAGAGCCTGCCAGGTTATTATAAGTTCTGCAGGCTGCACTCTTGAGGGAAAGGTCTCCCTGTGAAAGGAGACCCCATTGCTTGTAATTTATGGACTGTGGTTATCTGAATTCAGACTTATTCTTGACAGATTAAGGAGCCTACCTTTTGCACAGGCAATATTTTATCTACAAATTCAAAGGCACCATGCCAGGACGGAAGAAGCTTCCACTCCCTGGTCTGATTCCTTTGAAAATTGTGCAGTTAAACCTTGTCCCCTACTTCATACTCTTTCTTGGTGGTCTTTAGATCATAATAGGTCTTAATTTCTTCAGCCAACTTTTCTAAATTGCAACGAACATAAGGAAATGTGTGCTGGAGGTGCTTCCTTAAATGTTCAATGTACTCATGAGTAGTGGGTGCATTTATCCATGTCTGCTCCTGGGTTTTTTTGAGCAGATGCTGAGGTAACACAATTTTTTTGTCCGTACATGACCTGAAATGGAGACATCTTTGATACAGAAGTTGGTGTAGACCTAAAAGCATTCAGCACAAGTGATAATTAGATGTTCCAACTGGGTCCAGAGTCTGCTAAGAACTTCTTTAAGATACTCACAATTGTCTTGTTGTCTCTCTCTACCCCCTATGCTAGAGGCCAGACAGTAGGCAATCTGGAGTATTCTTCACCATCTTCACCATCACCTCATTGGTAACATGTCTTCCTCATTCTGATTCAATCCTTTGTGGCAGGTCGAAACGAGAGAAAATGTGGTTGGTGATTAATGCAGCAGCTGTCACTGCCTTACAATTCGGGGCTGGAAGACATTCTACTCACTTTGTGAACAAGTATGTCATAGACAACATGTACTTGTTTCCTCTAGAGGAGTGAATCACTGGCCCAATGAAATCGACTTGCAAATCTACCCAAGGCAGTATCTTCCCCTTTTTTGTAGGGAAGCTCTGTGTGTGAGTGAACTGGGTTGAAATTGAGCACACACAAAACACTGCTTTAGGTAAGTGTCAAGGTGCTGGCCTATGTGTTGCCAGTAGGCAACCTTACACAAGATTTCTAATGTTGTGTGAAACGCCCTATGACTGCTAGTGGCCACGTCATGGGCGTGGTTCAAAATCAGGATTCTGAATGAGGTATGTAGCACCCACTGGTCACAGCCAGATAGGGATCTCCTTACCAACAAACCGTCTTGGATCTGGAATATCTTGGAAAACGTCATCAACACCCAGAGATCCTCTTTACCGGTATAATCTGGCTATGTTAGAGGAAAACCCATGGGTCTTCAAAGTGTTGATCACTTTTTCCAACAATGGGGTCCTTTTTCTTTGCAGTGATCAGATCTGCATTTGGGGTATCTTTACTCCACTGGGCTGTTGAGAGTTTGCTGTTAGCACAAGTTTGTGACCTGGTGACAGTGGCAACTTGGATTTCCCCCTGCAAGAATTCTGTTTCAATGAAATCCCCCTGCAGAACTCTGGTTTTTGCCCACTGGTCAGCCAGGTAATTCCCGGTGTTATCTGGCCCCTCTAGTTTGGAATTACCTCTTAACTTCTTCCAATAGATGGTCATCTCATTGGAAATCACCATATCATCAGTTGACTGGATCAGTTTGGCATGCTTTAAGGGTACATTGTGAAAGCAAGCGTCCCCAAACAGCACGATCCTCCCCGCAATGAGAGACAATGAAGGACTCTCCCAAAATGGGAATAAGGCCAAGACAGAGTGCGAGTGAGCGTAAATGGGAGTTTATCAATCAGAATAGGGCATGCAAAGGACTCTGCAAACTCCGAGAGCGCTCTGTCTGACAATAGCAAAGACAGGCGTATATATTTACAAAAAACGTCATAAAAACCTACACACTATAGGGGGCACAAGTTCAATGGGATTGGGTGGCGACGACTAACTATAGGTGCTGCTGCGATGTGGTTGGCTTTGGCTGGAAGACGTCACTGGTCAGCCTCGTGGGTTGGGCTGGGCCTGGCAGGGTGGCGGAGTTCATCCAGGCGGTGTTGTGGGGCCATCGCGGCCTGTGGCAGAGACGAATGTCTTTTCCTGACTTATTAGCCCTAGGCCATGCACATCGCAGTCACTCAGGCATTTTGATATTATCTTCTTTAGTAAATCTTTCAATAGGTTATACAACAGGTTAATGCAACACAGGAGGAATGTACCTTGTGAGGGGTCTGGAGGTAATACGTCAGGACATGGTTACCAGTGTCCTGTTGACCGGGGTCATGGGTCGGGGGGCTAAGCTTCAGGGCCTGGGACGGGTGGTACTGGTCTGTCTGCCTTGTAAGAAGTTGTTATGGATGTTCCGCTTGTGTGTTGTCAAAGTGTTGGGTGTCCTGATTGTACAGGGCCATAAGTCTGAGATGGTCCGGTGGGTTGCGAGGTTTACGAGGGGGCACGTGTGTTCATGCAGAGGTTTACTGCTGCGCTGTAAATATGGCAGGTGGCGGGTGGCGGCCTTGGGTGCTACAGAGGGGGTCACAAGTCTTTGAAGCGGCTCCAGTCCGGTTGGGGGAGGTGAAGCGTCGCGGCGCGGTCTCTGCTCTCATGCCTTGGCAGCCTTCGCAGGGTGGGAGGGGGAATGGCCTTGCACGTATTTCACAAAGGTATCTCCCTTGTGTGTTGCCGATTTAGGTAAAAACATCACGAACATTTGAACACTCTATAATACTTATTCTAAGCAATACGAAACATACATTTAAGCTTTGCTGGATGTGTCTCGATTATACCCAGTCTGAGCACCTTATTCATACATTATGTTTCAGCGAGTACAGTATTTTAGTTATATGCATATATATATGTTTGCAATGAGTGAGGTAGAATTAGGATTGGTGGAGAACATAGAAAGTAACCCGCCACTGTTCGTGACGGTGGTGGCACATATGGGGCCTAGACATGCACACATGACATGCGCCTTCTCGTGCATCCTTCACATGGGCCCTCTGTATGGTTACATTCGTCTTTCTTGTGTCCTCTAGCAGCATTAGTTCAGTTTATGGCGCGAGCCCATGGGGTGTGAGTTTCCCAGTGATACACGTAACAAATAGATTCCGGGTGCGTTCCTTTATTATTAGCACCCAACTGCAATGGTGTGGGCTCGCCATTGCTTATATCAAGGAAGCATGCTTTCTTGGAGTTATACATTTTACAGGCTTTTGCAATAAAAGGGATCTGGTGGGGGAAAGCATACTTTGCGAGTAATCTTGACATTAATATATAAAGACTGTCTGCCATCTGATGACCATTTTACTTGTTCTTTTCATTACCCAGGCCTGCTGGCCGAGTCATGCTGGGAGCGATGGTACACTGCGGGAGGTGAATTGTTACAATGTTAGTGTATTACGCTCGCTCATGTCCGTTTTGTCCGTGAGAACGTGCTCGCAGCGGATCTGCCATGGTGCTGCGGCAACAAGGATGACTGGAACCCTCCAAGGGTGGGGGCCGCGCTACAGTGCGCTGAGCTCACACCATCTTTACCAGACAAAATGGTTTCTGGGCCTAGCTAAATTTTACTACAGGTGGGCAATTTTAATACGTGTGGGCAATGTCTCCAGTGGGTGAACCCTCCACCACCTGGGCCCGGGTGGCATGAGGGGACGCCCAGAAGAGCCATAGTCCTCACCTGGGGAGAAAGCGCAGGCGAAGGGGGTCTCCTGGACCAGTCCTCCCCTACATTTCCCCCCTTTCGTTACTAAATTAACGAATTCTTTAAATCTTCTATCCTCCTACATTCTGCCTCGTCCATCACCGCCTCATCCCATGCGGGAGTTCCTTTAATGGGCATCCATGCTCTGCACACCCCCCTTAAGCTTTCTCCTCTCCGGGCGTATTCATCTGGGGTACACATTAGATATATACATCCACCATCTCCTTCCAAATCTACCCAGACTTCCTCATACCATTCTAGTATACGGGGCTCTTTGATGGTGGTGTGCCACAACTTATCTACAATATTCTTATCGTGGTACATAGGCACCAGTTGGTACCTGGGTGTGTTGTCTATCCCTGTCTGTACTTGTGCTTCTTGCATCGTTTTTATTGTACCATGTGAGTTGCCCATTGTCACCATCATCATTGCACCATTTGGTACTGCGTTAGCACAAACTCGAAGACCCACCTGGCACAGGCAAAAAAGTAAAAGGAGGAACACGACAGCTGGTATCAAAAATTTCACAGTCATTCCAAGCCATGAGGGAACCCAGGAGAAGATGTTGTCGAACCATGTACTGTCTTCTGCTCCACCTTCCATTTTCATTTTTTCTCCTAGGTTGTGGACTGCTTCGATCACATGGGACAGGGAGCCATTTTCTGCGTCTTCAGAAGGTATGAAAGTGCAGCAGGCACTTCCTATTTTTCGGCAAACACCGCCGTCCATCGCCGTCAACAGGTCCAGGACATACCTGTTTTGCATGGTCATTAGTCGTAGAGCTCTTAGTTCCACCTTTATTATATTGAATCCTTCTTCAGTGTCGTTTGCCAGCTGAATTAATTCCCAGCGGGTTATCTGGAGCCATTTTGCGTTTGCCCTTGCTTGGACACTTGAGACGAGCGAGGCAAAAAATGTTTCTGCTGAGCTGAATAATCGATATTTGTCTGGGATCTGAGCCAATAGTTCTGATGAGGCTTTTGATATGTAATTTGATGCTCGTCTGTTACGGGTCAGCACTTCTCCCTTGCTTCCGGAAGACAGGACATATATTTGTGACTCTGCAGTTGGTTGAGCCACACTCTGTTGCACGCGTTCCTGTGTCCTTTTGTTCCCATTGATGTGGCTTTCTGGTATCACCATCAGGGCTGAGTGCAGAGTGGCCATTGAGCAGCTGCCACTCCATGACTGGGGGAGGTGTAGGTATGCCTGGTTGCCGCATACCCAGTACGTGTCCATGAGGGCTGCAGTACCTTTTCTTAGATCTGGGATGGTGAGGGTCGTGTTACAGTTCTTGTTTGTTCCCATGGGGATTCTCCCTTCTCCTTTAAAACACAGTTCATAGTCCATTTCACTCTGTAGTTTGAACGGTTTTTCAATTGCAGTTACCCAAGTTAGTTTTGAAATGTGTTCTCTCCATACTGGTGTACATGTTTCTTCTATCTACTGCAATTTTTCCGGCGCCACACCTCTTAGTGCTTCCGCTTTGCACAGTACTTCTTCATCCTTCCGCTTGTTGTCAGAAAAAAGTGTCCTTTCTATTACAAAAAATGGTTCTTTCAAACATACCACCCCTGCCGGTTTTGGGTAACACGTTTTCTCGTTCTGTAGCATTTGAAAAGTCACTTTGTGTGCCTGGAAGGTGTTCTTAATCCTGCATAACGTGAGATGAAGGAGACACTGGGCATCTACAATTGGCAACTCTTTGGGTAGTAATACTTTGGGTGTACCTGATGCGTGAGGGATGAGGGAACAGACATAGCAGCTCTCGTTGGTTGTTTGTTTAGCTGTGGCGCTCATGTCTGCATACCATTTATTTGTTTGGTGGGGGTGTCGTGGGTCTTCCATCTTATCTAGACCTAGCCCATAGTACTCATCATACTTCCTCCTCCCTGCTTCCCTCTTCCGTCTGTTATTCTTGTTCCTCATGTGCTTCCCACCTCCCTGGGCAATGGATAAGCTGGACCCCCCTTTCTCATTCCCGCCCCCCTTAGCCCATTCATCATATAATATTTCGTGCATTTCTAGTAGCTTTTCGTCTTCTTTCCTGACGTTAGCTGGCAGGTTGTTTTTTAGTATGGGGGCAGGCTGGCTGGTGAGGGTGTTGTATAACCATGATATGGCGGACGGATTTCGGTCATTTAAACTGTGGGCATTGTAATTAGATACCTCTGGTGGGGACACTGTGTTGTTCTGCATTTCACCTTGTTGCTTTTTTCTTTGTAAGGTGACAACACTGGATGGTGTGGTATGATACCCCCATACAAGTTTATTTCCGTCCCATATCAAAAAATCACCTTCCCTGGTATCGACACCTGTAGTTGCATTGGGCCCGGTAGTGCTGTTAATCCCTCCCCCCTCGTTCATCTCGATAGAGATGAACGCTATAAACCAATATGTAACCAGGCCAAACATTAGCATAAAAAGCAATGTTATGCATATAGATAATCCACACTCATACGAATATCTGCATCTCTCATGTACTACATTTCTCATTCTACTAATTCTATCCATTGCAGGCTGCCCGTTAGATGCCATGGAAGCTCCTGTTTGAGATATAAAAGTGCATTAAGTGCATGGATGTAAACATTTTGCTAGCACCATCGATGCCAATATAAATTTGACGGGGAATGGAAGCGGGTGGGGATGCAGGGAGGGGTATTCACAGACAAGGGTGTATACAGGCTATAATTTCGTTATTTCATTAATTACATACCACTCAACAAGATGAAAAGAAAACACATATTTTTTTTTTTTTTTTTTTGAAATATCCTTATCAGTTATTCTCCCACTGCGGTCCAGTGCTGACACACACACACACACGCAAGTTCATATTTGGGCATCTTACTCATTTGCATCGTTTGCTGTTGTCTGTGCCTCCTCATCTATCTCCTCTTGTACATTGCTGTATGCTTTCCGTACGTCGATCAAGTGCACCCAGTACCTCAAGCCCTTTACCTTTACCGCCGTGGGCGTGCAAAATATTACCTCGTATGGGCCATGAAATTGTGGTGCATTCCACCGACGCACAAAGCTTCTGACATAAATTGAGTCGCCTGGCATCAGCTGTAGCTGTTGCTCTGGCTCCGTGACAGATGTTGTTACGTTTCCCTCTTCTCTAGTGAAGGGTGGGGATAGTTGCTTTGAAATGGCGCGCGCTGCTCTTGTCAATTTTTGTAAATAGTCTGTAAACTCATCTCCTAATATTGCGGCGCTTCTGTGAGCATCTGAGTGTTCACGCAATGGAGAGTGTGCTGTATTCATTCTTCTCCCAGTCACGATCTCGTGCGGGGACAAATGATGGTCTTTGCTTGGCTGATTTCTCAATTCAAATAGCGCCAGGGGTAGACAGTAAATCCAATTTTTCTTTAATGAGAAGCATAGTTTCGATAACCTGCCCTTTAACAGTCCGTTCATCTTTTCCACTACGCCATTACTTTGGGGATGATAAATCGAACACAATTTATGTTTTATACCCAATAGTGTGGTAACTTCCTTGAAAAGTTCATTCACAAAGTGAGAGCCGTTGTCTGAGCGAATCACGTCACAAATTCCCCAGCGTGGGAACACTTCCCTTACTAGGAACTTGGCGGCGCTTTTGGCATCAGGTCGCGCACAGGGTCCTGCTTCCACCCACCTTGAAAATGGGCACACAACCACAATCATGTAGCGTGCGCCATTGCACCTTTCCCCCATGTCTGCGTAATCTATATGTAGTTCTCTGAATGGGCCAATGGGTTTGGGAATTGTTCCCCGGAGCGTGCGTAATGTCATTCCTGAGTTGTATATTTGGCATGTTGTACATTCCATTGCTAATCGAGATACATGCTCCTGGAGACAGGGCACGAACCATTCTTCCTGTATTTCTGCTGCGATGTGCTGTTTAGTATTATGTGCAGGGAAGTGTAGCTGTTGAAATGCAACTTCTAGTAACTGTAGTGGCATTACCACTTTCCCTGAGTTATTTTGCCGCCATAGTAGGTCTGTTCCCGATTGGCTGCATCCCCGTTTTGTCCATGTCAATTTTTCTTCTGCACTAGCTCCTTCCTGTAATTCTAGTATTTGTGATACGGACATCATGTTGTACCCTTCTGGGAGTTCTTCGGTTGTTTTGTTCTTAATCATGAACTCACCTGTGTCGTATTTCTGAAAATAGGAAGCCTCCTTGGCGGCAGCGTCCGCTGCCGCGTTCCCTAAAGACACAACGTCTGTGTTGGATGTATGGGCCTGGCACTTCACTATTGCTACTGCAGTAGGGTTTTGTAGGGCCTCAATTAACTCTTTTAACAATTCTGCATGCTGTACTGGTGTTCCGTCTGCCCGTCTGAATCCCCTACGCCCCCATCTTGCTAGACCTCCATGTACTGTTGTCGTCATGTAAGCTGAGTCTGTGTATATTGTCACTGCACAACCCTTTGCTGCATGTAGTGCTTCTATGAGTGCAATCAGTTCTGCGGCCTGTGCAGAGTAATGTGACGGGAGGCGGTATTGTACTAGTGTTTCATACTCACCGTCTTCTAGCCTCACTACTGCCATGCCAACGTGTTTTTCTCCCGTGTCCACATCAATTGATGCAGACCCATCCACAAAGTACACTTCCCCTTCGCTTAGAGCGTTCTCGCACACCGCTGTGTCCTCCCCTCCTTCTCCTGTGTAGGTTGCGCAATCGTGGTTCTGCATATCCTCTAATGTGCATGCTTCTGTAATGAATGTGACGGGGTTCACTGTCTTACATCTCACTACATGGATGTTGGCGCTGGACAATATAATCTCGTAGGCTGTTGCGCGCTGTGTGGTCAGTGTGCTTTTTGATCTCTCAAGTATTGCAAATAATGAATGTTCCACAAACAATGTCACAGGGCAACCCCTTACTATTGTGGCACTTTTCTCAATCGCGAATGCGGCTGCGGCGAGTGATTGTTCGCACGCGAAATGACCTTGCATCACAGCATCCAAAGTACCACTATAGTAAGCCAATGGCTTGTGTCCTAAGGATGTTTTTTGTGTCAGTACCGCTGTCATAAGTGTTCCTTTGCAATGTGAAAATAGGTAAAAATTGCGTCCATAATCAGGGTTTGCTAGTACTGGAGCGCTTGAAATTAGCTCTTTCAGTGATTGAAATGATGTGCTCATTTCTTCTGACCATTTTATTTTTTCATTCTCCTGTTGTGCTTCTTTGAGTGCTTGTAGGAGGGGCCTCGTGTATGCTGCATAATCTAGTATCCATGCTCGGCAATAGTTGCACATCCCCAAAAATGTCTGCATATCTTTCACTGTCGTGGGTTCTCCTACTGATCTTATTGCTTCTACTCTGTCAGGAATTATTCTTTTTCCATCTTTGGATATGAGCTGTCCCAGGTATAGGACCTCAGTCAGGCAGTACTGTAACTTCTCCTTGTCTACCTTGTATCCCTTGTTTGCTAGTAAGGTCAGGAGTGTTGTTGAATCTTTTCGACATGTTTCCTCATCCTGTGCACACACTAATAAATTGTCTACGTACTGAAAAATCGTGCTATCAACTGATAGATTTCCCAAGTCTTCATGCAATATGCGGTTGAATATGCTCGGACTCTCACAGTATCCCTGAGGTAGTCTGCAGTGTTCATATCTCTTTCCCCCCAGTGTGAAAGCCGTAAGGTATCTACTCTCTTCAGCCAGTGGTATTGAGAAAAATGCATTTTTCAAGTCCACTACTGTGAAATGTGATGCCGCCTTTGGGATGCTGCATAGTATTGATGCAGGGTTCGGGACTAGAGGGAACTCTTTCTGAATTACGTCATTGAGGGGGCGTAAGTCCTGTATCATCCTCCAAGATCCCCCTTTCGCTTTTTTGATTGGATAAATACATGTGTTACATGGGGAGTTTGACGGCACTATTATCCCTTGTGCTAGTAGTGCATTTATTGTTTCTTTTATCCCTTCTTCAGCTTCACGGGACAATGGATACTGTTTGACTCGGGGTAAGATAGCTCCTTGTTTTAGTTTTATTATCACAGGTTGTACTCCATGCAACAGCCCGACATCATGGGGGCCTGTTGTCCATAAATTGTTAGGTACGAGCCTCATGTCGTCATCAGAAAATGACGATGGTGTTCCTACCACTGCCATTAATTGGACGGGGATCTCCCTGGCTTGGATCAAAATGTCACAGGGCATCGCTATTTCCATTACTATCTCACCATCTGCTTCTGTGTCTGAAAAGAGATCCTCATCTGTTACCTCGCGTAGGGCGAGGTTGGCGTTTGTACACAGCACTGTGCGCCACTCACATCCTTCCCTGTCCATTCCAATCACAGCGATCCTTTTCGTTGATACCTGCACAGCGTGCAAATCCAACGATACCACTGATCCTGGTGCTTGGCTTGGACACACTATGGGGCGGAAGAGGAACTCTGCTGGAATCCTCCAATCCATGTTTCTTAGCTCTGGAATTATGAGGGCCAAAGTCTTTAGCCCTTCAATAAACATTTCCCCATTTTGTGGCAGCCCTCGTATTTCCTGTGTGGTTGTGTAGGCTTGTACTACCAACATTGCACGCAGGGGGCATATCCCGGGTGTGGAACACACTATTCCTCCTTCAGTAAATGATATGGTCATGTTAAGTTTACTCATAAGATCCCTCCCCAACAAATTTATCGGGGACTGTTCGTAATACAGTAAGGGTGCCTTTACGGTCTTGCCCCCCACTGTTACATCCAAAACTTCTGTGTAAGGAACTTCAATTACAGCCCCAGAGAACCCCTGCGTCTCTAACTTCCTGTTAGATAACGGGAACCGGCCCTCTCTGACACATGATTTCTCCGCTCCCGAATCAACCATGAATATAAACTGCTTGTCTCCTATCTGCGCCCCTACCAATGGTTCCTCAGCTGCACTGTAGGTGGTAGATAGAACTGGACACGCAAGTGTTCTCTGTGGGCTGTCCTATGCGGGGTGTCTCATCGCCCCCTCTTCATTAAATACGTTTCCTGAGACCACCGACATGCCGTTGTGAGGTGCAGGTGCGGGGGCCCCGTTTGCTGTTGTTGCGAAAGGGTTACCTGGTGTATATTGCATACTGTCGCTGTTTTGTGGGTGGTTCTGTGTTCTATACTGAGGTCCCTGTTGCTGGCCAACATTACCTTGGCCTGGGTTTCTTGGTTGTTGTTGTTGTCCCATTGGGAGGCCATATGGGCTTCCCGGGTGGGGATGGCCATATTGTTCTACCTCTTGGAACCCGCTATTGGGTCTGCTTCTGCACTCTCTAGAATAGTGCCCCCATCGCCCGCAGTTCCAGCAACTTCCTTGTGCACCTCTAGGACCTTGCCATCCATTTGCTCCCATTCCCCCGTATCCCGTTCCACCTCCCCTTCGGCCCCTGTACCCACCTCGTCCCCCTCGAGGGGTCCACTCTTGCCACTGCGGACCTCCACCTTGCTCCTGCTCATTCCACTGCCGCTGTCCTGTTCCCGCCCAATTAGTTGCCATCCTTCCTTGTATTGCTATCAGCCCCTCCTCCTCGTCCTCTCCCTCCCTGCTGTGTGGGAGCGCAGCTACTGCTGCTGCGACCTTCACCAATTTTGTCTGTACTAACTTTGCTTCGTCTGCCAACCTTTTTTGCGCCACCTCCTTCTCCCTCTCCTTTATTCGTTTACAATGGTGTACTATTATGCTCTGGATTTCTGGCCATCCCTTTGCTTCAATGCCTGCTATCTTGTCGAGCGCTTTCTGCACTTCCTTGGGGAGCCCTCTTTTTATAATGAAGTAAAATAAAGATGTCGATTGATACCAGGGCGTGCCCGTCTCCGCTCTCCACATCTCTTGGACCCGAAAAATGTAATCCATAGCCTCCTCCCCCTCATTCATGGTACATTGCATCACTGACTGTAAGTCCGGTGTATCTGGGAATGTTTCGCGTAGGGCGTCCCACACCCTAGCCTGTACTGTGTTAAAGGAGGCCCCATCATGGCGGTCACAATCTAACGTTACTCCCGGGAACCCTGCTTTAACCCATACTCTTTCAGCCTGATCGCCCACCGCTGATACAAGCAGACTTTTCACATCTCCTATAGCTAGGGGTACCCCAGCAGTATGTTTTTCAAAGGCGTATATCCACTTACTTGCCCCTCCTGATAAAGGGGGCAATAGCTTTAATAAATTGGCTTTATCCATTTGTGCCCATGGGATATAGTTAGGCCTCCCTCCTCCTCTGTGTATCAGCGGGAGCTGTAGCTTTCCTTTCGTTAGGGCATCCGGACCAGATTTGGATGCTGATGTTTCCAGTGATGCCATTTTCCCCACTCTGTTCCTTAGTCGTCCCGTCCACTCATCGTCCAGTGTTCTCACTGAACATGTGCCATCCCCCCTTCGCTTCCCCCTCCCATTGCCATGCTCAATCTGTCACTTTCTTCTAATTCGTCCCTTATGTTGCATAGTAATTCCTCTCGATCCCCCATAGGCCTTTCATCATTGTCAGTATCTCCCTCTCGTGTCTCTATTTCAATTATTCGTGTTGGTTCTTCTTCAATTCTAAACAGTATCTCACCTTTCTTCCACCCCTCTTCAGGTTTTCTATTCTCGCCTGGTGCTCTAGACGTGCGCCCTGATCTAGCCGCATTAAGTGCTGTTTGCCCGCACATGTCTTTTATCCTCGAGAGCTCATCTTTGGCTATTGAGAGTCTTGACTGTAAATCCTCTGTGAGTTTCTCTATGTCTACCCTTTGTGTACTTACCTGGCCTCGCTCCCTTGTATTTTCATATGGTGGGGGTGCAGTGGGCCGGTGGGGTGTAGTAGTGGTCGGGGGAGGCACATACATCGGATCACTGTATCCCTCTGCGGGTACAGGTTTTCTTAATATTGGGTACAAGCTTATTACCTCTACTGGTTGCGCTACACTGGGCGATTCTTTGACATCTTTCTGTATCATTAGTGGATTGTCGGTGGTGGACGGGAGATCAGGATTTAATGCTGGTGCTTTAGGTGGTGGTATCTCTTCAAATAACCTCCAAAGGTCTAATATTTCCCTCCTATTTTGCAACTGCTTCCCTTTGTACTTCAAGAAAATGCATGTGACCACCATATCCAGGACACTTTTATCGAATGACCCTCCCTCTGGCCATATCTGGGGTAACCCCTCTCCCTTCAACTCCGTTACCCATTGGTCGTGATATTTTTTAATTCGCTCCGCGTACCCTGGAAGACTTTCACAAATATGTGATAAGGGTGTTTCAGCCCCCATCTTTATACTCTCCTAGGGCTTGTGTGTCTCTGTGCGTCTGCCACTACAAGGTAAATGGATTATCAATATATATATATATACATAAAATATATATATATATATTTTATGCTATTTCACAAGCAATGTTGGGCTCGTTTGGGCTCTCCCCCCTTCCTCTGATTGCACGATATAAAACTAGCTATACACAGCCTCTACTCTGTTCTGTTGGAGGGGCACATACAAGGGCAACCCATCATGTATTTTGACAGTATCAATCTGAAAATCAAAACATGTACGTCACGCTTACCAAGACCGTTTAGCTATTATACATTTATAAACGTTATGCACATTCACAACCTCAAATCGTCCCCTGACACATACGAGGTGCACACACCTCTTGGTAACACTCAATGCACCATTCAAGCTGCACTCCCTTTCCTCCCTAGCCGGCTTCCCCTGTCCTGTCTTACTTAGATAGATGGATGCGCATATGCATATTTTTATATTTTTTAACCTGCTCTCCCCCCTTATAGTAGGACCTGTTTCTCTTTTACTTCCTTCCCAGGTTCGTGCTAACCTTGTTTTTTATTCTCCCCCTACCCTAAAGAAAAAGAAAAGAAAGAAATAATAGCGATCACTAATATATTCTCAGTGTCCCCTTTTGCTGAACACTTTTATCTTGTATTTCACTTCGTCATATATTCCCAGTACTAGTCAATATAGCACTATGCGGCGCCGCCTTCCACCCCCTTTCGGAGCTAGGTTCCCGTCACTTTTATCTCTTATTCACCTCTTATCCTAATGGCCATATGCAAAGAAAAAGAAAGGAAATTTTAGAATGATCTTTAGTATATCTTCGTACCCCCTTCTCGTTCCCTGTTCTACACTCCTTTCCCCGCTCCCTTTACAATCGCTCACACTCAGTACTCACGTGCCCGTCTTGAACCGATAGTCTCCGAAACTGGGTCCGTCCAGGCAGTGTCGCCGTCAGCTCAACAGTCAGCCCCGGCTCCGGCGAGCGGTACTCAAAGGGGATTTTTCAACCGGGATCCCGTACCCTTTCTCTATTGAGTGTGCACTTCTTAGTGTACCGGTCGCCGTTGGCGGGCAGCCTCCCGGAGCCGGCTCACCGTGCGTATCCCTTTTCGACCGGAGATTCTCGTGCCAAAAAGGGGACGGTTATAATGAGTCAGGAAGAAGTAAAAATCACGCTATCGGGGTCACCACTGAAAGCAAGCGTCCCCAAACAGCACGATCCTCCCCGCAATGAGAGACAATGAAGGACTCTCCCAAAATGGGAATAAGGCCAAGACAGAGTGCGAGTGAGCGTAAATGGGAGTTTATCAATCAGAATAGGGCATGCAAAGGACTCTGCAAACTCCGAGAGCGCTCTGTCTGACAATAGCAAAGACAGGCGTATATATTTACAAAAAACGTCATAAAAACCTACACACTATAGGGGGCACAAGTTCAATGGGATTGGGTGGCGACGACTAACTATAGGTGCTGCTGCGATGTGGTTGGCTTTGGCTGGAAGACGTCACTGGTCAGCCTCGTGGGTTGGGCTGGGCCTGGCAGGGTGGCGGAGTTCATCCAGGCGGTGTTGTGGGGCCATCGCGGCCTGTGGCAGAGACGAATGTCTTTTCCTGACTTATTAGCCCTAGGCCATGCACATCGCAGTCACTCAGGCATTTTGATATTATCTTCTTTAGTAAATCTTTCAATAGGTTATACAACAGGTTAATGCAACACAGGAGGAATGTACCTTGTGAGGGGTCTGGAGGTAATACGTCAGGGCATGGTTACCAGTGTCCTGTTGACCGGGGTCATGGGTCGGGGGGCTAAGCTTCAGGGCCTGGGAAGGGTGGTACTGGTCTGTCTGCCTTGTAAGAAGTTGTTATGGATGTTCCGCTTGTGTGTTGTCAAAGTGTTGGGTGTCCTGATTGTACAGGGCCATAAGTCTGAGATGGTCCGGTGGGTTGCGAGGTTTACGAGGGGGCGCGTGTGTTCATGCAGAGGTTTACTGCTGCGCTGTAAATAATGCAGGTGGCGGGTGGCGGCCTTGGGTGCTACAGAGGGGGTCACAAGTCTTTGAAGCGGCTCCAGTCCGGTTGGGGGAGGTGAAGCAGCGCGGCGCGGTCTCTGCTCTCATGCCTTGGCAGCCTTCGCAGGGTGGGAGGGGGAATGGCCTTGCACGTATTTCACAAAGGTATCTCCCTCGTGTGTTGCCGATTTAGGTAAAAACATCATGAACATTTGAACACTCTATAATACTTATTCTAAGCAATACGAAACATACATTTAAGCTTTGCTGGATGTGTCTCGATTATACCCAGTCTGAGCACCTTATTCATACATTATGTTTCAGCGAGTACAGTATTTTATTTATATGCATATATATATGTTTGCAATGAGTGAGGTAGAATTAGGATTGGTGGAGAACATAGAAAGTAACCCGCCACTGTTCGTGACGGTGGTGGCACATATGGGGCCTAGACATGCACACATGACATGCGCCTTCTCGTGCATCCTTCACATGGGCCCTCTGTATGGTTACATTCGTCTTTCTTGTGTCCTCTAGCAGCATTAGTTCAGTTTATGGCGCGAGCCCATGGGGTGTGAGTTTCCCAGTGATACACGTAACAAATAGATTCCGGGTGCGTTCCTTTATTATTAGCACCCAACTGCAATGGTGTGGGCTCGCCATTGCTTATATCAAGGAAGCATGCTTTCTTGGAGTTATACATTTTACAGGCTTTTGCAATAAAAGGGATCTGGTGGGGGAAAGCATACTTTGCGAGTAATCTTGACATTAATATATAAAGACTGTCTGCCATCTGATGACCATTTTACTTGTTCTTTTCATTACCCAGGCCTGCTGGCCGAGTCATGCTGGGAGCGATGGTACACTGCGGGAGGTGAATTGTTACAATGTTAGTGTATTACGCTCGCTCATGTCCGTTTTGTCCGTGAGAACGTGCTCGCAGCGGATCTGCCATGGTGCTGCGGCAACAAGGATGACTGGAACCCTCCAAGGGTGGGGGCCGCGCTACAGTGCGCTGAGCTCACACCATCTTTACCAGACAAAATGGTTTCTGGGCCTAGCTAAATTTTACTACAGGTGGGCAATTTTAATACGTGTGGGCAATGTCTCCAGTGGGTGAACCCTCCACCACCTGGGCCCGGGTGGCATGAGGGGACGCCCAGAAGAGCCATAGTCCTCACCTGGGGAGAAAGCGCAGGCGAGGGGGGTCTCCTGGACCAGTCCTCCCCTACATTTGTTAGCACAAAGCATGCCTCGATTCTTCCAGTTAATCAGGTGCTCCACCAACCCATTCCAGACACAATCAGAGTCAGTGATTATGACCAGTACATTGAGTTGTTGGTGTACTGCAGTGAGGATGGCTTGATGTACGGCGTTCAACTTTGCAACCTAACTACTTCGGGTTCCTATTTTGTAACCAGCAGGGGTTACACAGTATCCTTCAACCCGGCATTCCCAATGCCAGCCATTAGTTATTTTTCCCCGTTGTTATCAATATGGTAGGAGCACCCATCCACATAAACTGTGGGTATCCCCTGACACGTGTCTTTTTCATAGACCTTGTGTGGGGAAATTGAGTATGCCTCCATGTTGTTATTGGTACTTAGACTTTCGTTCTCACAACAGTTTTCTTGAGCACAATCATGCAAGTCCGGCAATCCTTGCGCTAGGGCAATTTTCTTGTTTTGACCATATCTGACTTCCACAGGAAAGCCAAGCATGGACAGAATCCAGGAAGTAACTCTGGAATTACTAACATTCCCCACCCAGATTCTGTCACTTTGTAGATATTGCAAGGGTTGGTGCGGAGTCTCGACAATGATGTGCTCCCCCTAGATGAATGGGCAGTAATGTTTTAACACCCACAGCATTGCCAGGAGTCCCTTCTCGCAGTCATTACATTTTTCTTCCACGGAGGACAATGTTTTACTGGCTTATGAGATTACTTTGTTGACCTTGTCATGCTTGTGATACAACACCGCTGTTAGGCAAGTAGCTGAGAACCCCATCTCTAAGAAGAACTCCTTGTTCTTTATGGGGTAAGCCAAACAAGGAGCCTGGGAAAGGCTTCTTTTCAGTTGTTTAACTGCCTCAGCTTGTTCTGGATACCACTCCCACTTGACTCCGGCCTTTAAAAAATTGACCAATGGTCGAGTGACCTCTGCATACTTTTCAATTAACTTCCGGCTATAATTAGTGAGTCCAAGAAGGCATCTTAATTCGCGCAAAGTAGTAGGGTCTTTTAATTTCATTAAGGCTTCTACCTACTTTGCCTGGGGATTAAGACCTTGTGCCCTAAGAAGTTTACTCGGTCTTACACCACTGTGCCTTCTGGCTTTCTGCAACTGTGTTAGAACATAGCAGATTTCTGCTATATGTTCCTCCACAGTTGAGCTCTTGATCAGAACACCATTTACAATTACCAGGTTTTCCCTTTTGCCCAAGTCGGGCATGGCCTTGTGTAGAAAGATGATGAACTCATTGCCAAAGTTGATGTATCCAAAGAAGGTCGAGGTCCACGTGTATTGCTGCCCCCAATGCTAAAGGCAAGCTTGTACTTGTCTTCCCTACTCATGAGTACTGTCCAGTAGCCGTTGGTCAGGTAAATGGTGGTGTACACCTTTGACCATTGGATCTGTGCTAGCATTCAACTCCCTCAGCTGCACATAGTCTCCATTGGCCATTTGGTTTGAGTATCCCAGGTTGTTGAAGGTACTGTGGATAGGTCAAATCTAAGCTCTTAATAATCTCAGTAAGTGACTCCATGGACACGAGAGGTATCCGGTATTGTTTCACAAATACTGGAGCAATCTCGGGGTCCGTGAGTATGGTGGGTGAATGAATGGATGTGCGTCCACAGTTGCATGAGTCCACTGAATAGATATCTCGGAATTCCAGGAAGATCTGTTTCAGCTTTGTCTTTGCTTGTCAGTCTCACAGGTATCAGTAAGATGACTGCGAACTCTCAATGTAGTTAACAACCACTGAACAGGTTATCATGCCTTGTTCTTCCGAGAGAGGGGCGCCTGCTACCTTTGTTGAATTTTTTGAAGGAACTTGGGGTTGGCCACCCTAGGTTACCTGGGGGCAACCAGACGTGGACTCCCTGCTCACTGTGCTTAGAGAGGCTCAGCTTCACCTCACTGATGATGCCCAACAATGCTGAAACACGTGTATGGGGTTGCTGTAGGTACTTTTGTTCAGAGAGGAATTGCTATAGCATTTCGGTGCTGGACTGCCCATGTGCGCGGGACAAAGACTGATATGCAAATGGATATTTCCCATCTGTGAAAGGTACAGTGAGCAAAAAGCAGATGACTGCGAACTCTCAATGTGGTTCACAACCACTGAACAGGTTATCATGCCTTGTTCTTCCGAGAGAGGGGCGCCTGCTACCCTTGTTGAATTCAGTAAGATTGATCCCTTCCTCAACCATCTGCCTGAAAGCTGGAAAGACCTTGTACTTGGCAAATTCATCGGTATCCTCCAGTTGGGTGGAGACATCTCTTTTGATGGTTTTGACCTGAACATTAGGTTCTAGGGATTCGAGGTAGTGGTTCTTTGAATCTGATCACTACCTCCTCCCGCCTAATGTCACAGGTCACCTGTTCCATCCCGTAGGGGCAGGAAGAGTGCACCATGAAATTCCCCCATGCCTAGCAAACATTTGTGATTGGTCCCATGATTTCATTGCCTGAATCAATAGAGTAATGTTTGGAATCAACAGCCATTCTGATAATGGTGTCTGCGCAAAAAATTGATACTTCCAGTGTCATTTTAATGCACCAATATTCAAATGGTGTTGTGTTCTAGATCTACTAGAGGTGTCGGATTTAAATGCAAACCTTGTTGTTGGAGCTGGGAATTTAAATGCATATAGGCTCCTGATGTTTGATATGATATGATATGATAGTTTATTTATATAGCGCCTATACACAATGTGTTTCAAAGCACTTCAAGGCAAGTGAGGGAACAAGAAAAATACAATGCCATTCTTACAGGCCATGAACAGTAAGGATGTGAAATTAACTATCGTACTCGGCCTGACGACATTTCAGATAGTGCAAGAGCTAAGACATAGCTAAGGAAGGGAGGCGGGGAGTGGAAAGGAAATGGAAACAGACAGGACACTACCGTACTAGGCCTGACGACATTTCTGGTAGAGCGGAGGAAAACAAGAGGTGAGGGAGAGGGGTGCAGAAAGGTAGGGGAGGAACAAAACAAGCGACTATCATGCTAGGCCTGACGACATTTCAGATAGTGTTGGAGTGGGGGTGGGGAGGAAGAGACAAGTAAGGGGAGGGGGGAGACAGACAAGGTTGCTATCAAACTAGGTCCAGGGACAGTTCTGATAGAGTAAGTGCATAGAAGAAAGAAAGGGGAGGAGATAGGAAAAGGGAGAAGAGAAAGGAGGAGAGAACAGAGCGTTAGCAGTCAAGAGTGGAGAAGCAAGAGGGGAGAGTGAATACAATTGCAGAAGTCAGTAGTAACACATAATTTTGCAAGCCAGGATACAAGATGAAGATGGGAACAGCATGATTCAGGGCCACCATGAGTACAAGATGCAAAGGAAGTCCTGCACAAGAGTTGAGAAAGGGTGATGCACCGGGACTGAATGAAATCCATAAAAGTCAAATCCAGCATTGGCCACAAGACTGTGATGGTGAAACCAGAATTTATCAGGACAGACTCCTGCAGAAGTAGGCTTGAGAGGGTTGAGGAGGGAGCAGGAGAGAAGAATCAAGCAAAACAGGCAACACCTGTGTGCGAGAAGGGAGGGGGCACAAGGGAACATCACAGGGGGACCAGAGGGGTTGGGGATGGCCTGTGGGGACAGAGGGAGTAACACATGTTGGTGCATGCTTACCTGCTGTCTGAGCAGGGGGTCGGCCCCTGGGTCCTCCTGGTCCGAACAGGTCCAAACAGGAATTGCCCTTTTCTTCATCTGCCCTTCGCTTAGGACTCCCGGGCGAGAGACGCCCTTGATCTAATAGGTAAGAGTAGGAAGGAAGAGGCAGAGCTAAGAAGGTCGTTGGTGCTTAGGCCAGGTGACCTAGATCCACTTGCACCTGATCCCCATCTGCAAAGGAAAAGAGGCTGGTAGGCTCCTTAAGTAGGGAAAAAGAGCAGCAGGCAGCAAGGGACCAGGTGGACGGGGCTTAGGCCAGGTGACCTAGATCCACTTGCACCTGCCCCCCATCTGCAAAGGAAAAGAGGCTGGAAGGCACCAGGTGGGTGGGGCTTGCTAAGTGCTGAAAAAAAGTGTCAGGCAGGAAGGCACCAGGTGGTTGGAGCTTGCTAAGTGATGAAAAAGAGCGGCAGGCAGGAAGGCACCAGGTGGGCGAGGCTTAGGCCAGGTGACCTAGATCCACTTGCACCTGCTCCCCATTTGAGGTTTTGTTCTCGCTTAACTTTGGGGGGAACAGAGAATTGTCTCACCTGTCCTGGGATGGTAACCTCTTCTCGCACTTGAACTTCAATGGCATAAGACAGCAATTGAGCTGACTGAAATGCTTTTTCAGTGTTGTCAAAGCCCATGGGTTACCCCCACAGTCGTGACCAGGCTTTAATATTAATTAGGTACAAATTGATTGCGAATCGATTAAGAATGTCACTGCCTAAATAAAAAGCGGAATGGACATCTTTCATGACCCAACAATTATGTTCTATGCTTCTGTCACCAATGGAAATTTCTTGCATACATCTGCTAGGCACGAGATGCTTAGAATTTGGGGTTTCCAGACCTATTTCCCATTTGTCAATCAATTTAAAGGTGGTTATGGTCTGATCTTTTGGGAGTTTCCTGAATAATTCTTTGCTGATGAAGCTCCTTCTGTTATTCAGGCCTACTCTGGTGAGCACCGGCTTCTCCTCCTCATTTAACTGAATGGGGAAAAAAAACTGTTAACTTTTTGCTGAATGTAAGTCATACTTTGAGCAGGTTCTTCCTTGTCTGGTTTCACAGGACTCAATGGGGGTCATTACGACCCTGGCGGTAGGGGGTTAACGGGGCCGGTAGAGCTGCCGGCCCCATTAACCCTGTACCGCCTCATTACGAGGTCCGCTCGCGGGACCCGCTAAGGACGCCTGGTTTTACCAGACATCCTTAGCGGGTCCTGCGAGCGGCCCAGCATGCTAACAATGGGCCTGTCATTAACGGGCCCGTTGTTAGCATGCTCCCCATTCCCATTTAGCCCTATGGTGGCTCAAATAGGAATGGGGCTGTACCGGGTCCGGGTTCCCTGAATGGGGAAATACCGGGCCCTCCAAGGTCAGAATGGCCTGGTATTTCCCCATTCAGGGAACCCAGACGCAGTACCCGGAATGGGGGTAGCCATGCCGCAAAAAGCTGCATGGTTACCTCCAGGGTCGAAATGAGGCCTAATGTGTCTTCTGATTTTGGACTGGTGTAACTTTTTAGGGTGTTCCCTTACAGTGTGGGTTGCCACTTAAAACTGGGAGTAAGTTAGATTTTCAATTATGGAAAGGGGTTTGCATTGCAAGTTTGTTCTCCTACAGAGATGACAGTGATATCTGGCACTTGTTATTCTTGAAATGGAATTCTACTTTCTCAGAAAAGACAGATACCATTCAAGCTTACATAATTGTTACTCATTTTTAACATTATAGGCCAATTAGTCTGGGTACAGAGGACTTTCTTTACACAGTCAATCAGAGGTGATAACATCCTCAGGAGATCGCTCGCCAGTAAACACAGTGGGCCTTCTGGAGTCCCGACTATCAACGGATGTTTAACTTGGTGTTGCCCAGTTTTTATTTCCAGATCCGCAGCCCCTTCGATGGAAATGTATTTCCCATCAAAGTTTTGGAGGTGTTCAGGAAGTAGTGTGATGGGACTTTGGTGCCCGCCCCACCCACTCCCTGTCCTGAGTTTAGTTTGGCATGGCTTTTTTGCATAGGAGGGTGGCTTGGGATCCAGTATCTGCCAGAGCTGATAATTCAAACTGACTCTGTACCTTGACTGGCGCATACAATTGGCCTTCTTTCTCCTCCAAGGTGCAAAGAAAGTGTGAGTTACTTGACAGCCGTTGGTCATTTGCTATTTCTTTTTATTGGCAAATTTATTAGAGTAAAGTGGCTACAGTAGTCAATTCACATCAACAAAGAGAAAGTATTACATTAGGTCATGACAGCATCGTTCCTTGTGGTATTTCCAGAATGTAGATGACGTTGAACCGTGGGGTGAGGTAACTAACTTATGGGGTCGTACATGTTGTATTCATAGAATCATTGGTCCAGGGAGGCAGAGAGTCCAAATACAGTTCCTCAAAGCTTTGGGCCCAGGTTAGTACTAACAACCAGGTTTTGAGATAGGGTGGGGCAACGTGCTTCCATTTCAACAATATGCATCTCTTGGCTAGCATACAACCCGTATTTTCAAATGAGTGAAGACCTTTGTTCGGGAGGTTATCCCATACACCAAATAGGGGTTGCATTGTGGAAGGTTGAAGGGAAGACATCAACTACATCAGAGAGAGTTTGTACTACCATATCCCAAAATTCTCTGAGTTTGGTACAGGACCAGAACATGTGCATGTGGTCGGCAGGACTAAGCCGGCATCTAGTACTGGTACGTTCTCCCTCCTGAGAAATTTTACCAGGTTTTTTAGGGGTATAATATACTTTGTTCAGCAATTTGTATTGTATATATCTGAATCTGATGTTCCAGGAGACCTGCTTAGTATGTATACACATAAGGTTCCATTGGGCATCAGACAACTCCATCCCCAGATCATCGGACCAACCCTAACGTATTGGCAGAGAGGAGGTGGAGTGGGTGTTCACCAGGGTTTTGTAGATTGTTGACAGGAAGCAACGGCTACTGCTAGAGTTAGCAATAAATGCCAGCTCAGCGTTCTGAGGGTGCTCTGCGGGGCACGATGGCTAGTGCGATTACACAGCCGCCCCTTATTCTATAGTATTGCATGAGTTCTGTTCCAGAGCCAATATGTTTATGGCGCCAGGTCAGTGGGGTAATGAACTTGTCATCCACAAACAGGTCAGCCGCAGCTCCATAGCCGAGGCGTTCCTACTGTGTGGCTAGCGTGATGTCCCAGGTGGGCCCCAGTTTAGGTAACTTCCAGAGTGGCAGCCATTTGTAGTAGGACGTGACTCAGCATTACCCGAGAACATACAATGGCAGGCAAGCACCGTGGAGAACATCGGGCCAAATGGACACTCGTCCTTATACCTGTCGTCAAGTACAGTTATCCTGAGGTCCGTCCTCTATGCCGACAGTCTCTGAAATTTGACATGCAGCAGTTAGGTTTCTCCACTGTTCAAGTAGGTGGCATATTGGGCCTGTACAGCCAACCAGTATAGCTCGAGATTAGGAGCCAGAAAGCCCCCCTTTTCATACAGGGAGGTCATATCAACCCACATTTTTCAGAGCTCCAGAATAAGGGGCGTAAGAGACCCATAAAATCTGGGGGGACAGGGGACACCTTGGGGACTTGGGCATGGAGAGGCAGGAATTGCCCACTCACAGATACTCCTTTACATCTTTCCCTGTCACTGACATATGCAGTAGATTGTACAGGAGCTTACACAAATGTATGGAAATGCTTTGGTCTTTATAATATTCCCCCCACGGGCCTTATTTTTCTCTTCCACCTCAGTTGGTGTGATGATCTGTTTCACTTCTTGTGTTTCTCCAGGTCTCCTAGCAATGGACCTTTGGAGAGGACTTTTATAATACTCTCACCTGCGTTTTAAGTGCAGGTGCTTTATGGAGTTTCGCCAACCCATCCTATCCTATTCCACTTGAACCGTCAATGATGGAACATGAGTGTGCCCCTTTACAGCAATGTATGAGCTGCAATCATACCTCGGCTGCAGGGTATTTACTGGATTTACATGGATAGCGGAACAAGTTCTGTTGTGAATCTAGAGGCTCTGCTTTATTTTTTTCTGGGTCTCCCAGATGGCTTATGGTGGCCTCTATTAAAACTTGTCTAAAACTCATTATTCAGCTTGTGGTGGGTACCAGAAATTCAGTTGCATCCCTTTTTTTAAAACAAGCGTTGGCAACGCCAACCATTTGGGTTTTAATGTAGGCATGGAAAAGGCACTTGCCAGGCACTGCCATAGTGGTATTAGGTACCCTCTGATGGTAGCAGCTGCAAAATGGTGCAAGTACCTGGACAATTACACGGTAATTCATAGAATTCATCGCACAAGTGGCGCACGCGGCTGGCGCACAGTGTGCGCGTGTGAATCCCTGCGCCAGCCGCATGCGCTAAAATACATTTCCGCGCACAGCGTATTCATGGATTCCAGCCACCAAAACCAGCCGTGGCGCACAGTGGCGCAGCGACCCTGCAGCAGTGCCCGTTACGCCCCCAAGAATGCCCCTTCCGCAGGGAAAAGCCATCAAAATCCCCAATCCAGCGCAAAGGGCTGCGCTAACCCTGTACCAGCACGGCAAGCGGGGTACGTGTATCACTGGGGTGCGCGTGAAGTTCCTCACATGATTTCATCTGGGTACGTGTATTACTGGGGTGCGCTGGAAGTTTCACACGCGATTGGCCCTGTGCGAGCGTGGTACGTGTATTACTGGGGTGCGCGGGAAGTTTCACACGCGATTTCAGCTGGGTACGTGTATTCCAGGGGTGCGCTGGAAGGTCCACACGCGAATGTCCTGGGTACGTGTATTTCGGGGTGCGTGGGAAGTTACACACGTGAATTCAGCAGGGTACGTGTATTTCAGGGGTGCGCGGAAAGTTCCACACGCGATTCCATCAGGGTACGTGTATATCAGGGGTGCACAGGAAGTTCCACACGCAAATGTCCTGGGTACGTGTATTCCGGGGTGCGCGGGAAGTTACACACGTGAATTCAGCAGGGTACGTGTATTACTGGGGTGCGCGGGAAGTTTCACACGTGATTGGCCCTGTGCAAGCGTGGTACGTGTATTACTGGGGTACGCGGGAAGTTTCACACACAAATTCAGCAGGTTACGTGTATTTCAGGGGTGCGCGGGAAGTTTCACACGCGATTCCATCAGGGTACGTGTATATCAGGGGTGCGCTGGAAGTTCCACACGCGAATGTCCTGGGTACGTGTATTTCGGGGTGCGCGGGAAGTTACACACGTGAATTCAGCAGGGTACGTGTATTCCAGGGGTTCCGTGGAGTACTACACGTGAATTGGCCGTGTGGGTCCTCCCAGGTGTTCGCTCTACAACCTCCACGGTCCCTGCAGGCAGCCCACACCAGGGGGGAATACCCTGCACCCCCACTCATGTCCCCCAGCTCCCCCACCCCCCAGCAGTGCAGGGCACCCTCCACCAGGCCCCCACTCATGTCCCCCTGCACCCCCACCCCCCAGCATCCAGGGGCACCCTCCACCAAGCGCCCACTCATGTCCCCCTGCACCCCCACCCCCGGCACTGTGGGGCACCTGCCAGCAGTCCCCCACTCATGTCCAACTCATGTCCCCCTGCACCCCCACCCCCCAGCACTGTGGGGCACCTGCCAGCAGGCCCCCACTCATGTCCAACTCATGTCCCCCTGAACCCCCATCCCCCAGCAGTGCAGGGCACCCTCCACCAGGCCCCCACTCATGTCCCCCTGCACCCCCACCCTCCAGCATCCAGGGGCACCCTCCACCAAGCCCCCACTCATGTCCCCCTGCACCCCCACCCCCCGGCACTGTGGGGCACCTGCCAGCAGTCCCCCACTCATGTCCAACTCATGTCCCCCTGCACCCCCACCCCCCAGCACTGTGGGGCACCTGCCAGCAGGCCCCCACTCATGTCCAACTCATGTCCCCCTGAACCCCCATCCCCCAGCAGTGCAGGGCACCCCCCACCAGGCCCCCAACTCATGTTCCCCTGCACCCCCACCCCCCAGCATCCAGGGGTACCCTCCACCAAGCCCCCACTCATGTCCCCCTGCACCCCCACCCCCCAGCACTGTGGGGCACCTGCCAGCAGGCCCCCCACTCATGTCCAACTCATGTCCCCCAGCACCCCCACCCCCCAGCAGTGCAGGGCACCCTCCACCAGGCCCCCAACTCATGTCCCTCTGCACCCCAACCCCCCAGCATCCAGGGGCACCCTCCACCAAGCCCCCACTCATGTCCCCCTGCACCCCCACCCCCCAGCACTGTGGGGCACCCTCCAGCAGGCCCCCACTCATGTCCCCCTGCACCCCCACCCCCCAGCACTGTGGGGCACCTGCCAGCAGGCCCCCACTCATGTCCAACTCATGTCCCCCAGCACCCCCACCCCCCAGCAGTGCAGGGCACCCTCCACCAGGCACCCAACTCATGTCCCCCTGCACCCCCACCCCCCAGCATTCAGTGGCACCCTCCACCAAGCCCCCACTCATGTTCCCCTGCACCCCCACCGCCCAGCACTGTGGGGCACCTGCCAGCAGGCCCCCACTCATGTCCAACTCATGTCCCCCTGAACCCCACCACCCAGCACTGTGGGGCACCTGCCAGCAGGCCCCCACTCATGTCCAACTCATGTCCCCCTGCACCCCCACCCCCCAGCAGTGCAGGGCACCCTCCACCAGGCCCCCACTCATGTCCCCCTGCACCCCCACCCCCCAGCATCCAGGGGCACCCTCCACCAAGCCCCCACTCATGTCCCCCTGCACCTCCACCCCCCAGCACTGTGGGGCACCTGCCAGAAGGCCCCCACTCATGTCCAACTCATGTCCCCCAGCACCCCCACCCCCCAGCAGTGCAGGGCACCCTCCACCAGGCCCCCAACTCATGTCCCCCTGCACCCCCACCCCCCAGCATCTAGGGGCAACCTCCACCAAGCCCCCACTCATGTCCCCCTGCACCCCCACCCCCCAGCACTGTGGGGCACCCTCCACCAGGCCCCCACTCATGTCCCCCTGCACCCCCACCCCCCAGCACTGTGGGGCACCTGCCAGCAGGCCCCCACTCATGTCCAACTCATGTCCCCCAGCACCCCCACCCCCCAGCAGTGCAGGGCACCCCCCACCAGGCCCCCAACTCATGTCCCCCTGCACCCCCACCCCCCAGCACTGTGGGGCACCTGCCAGCAGGCCCCCACTCATGTCCAACTCATGCCCCCTGCACCCCCACCCCCCAGCACTGTGGGGCACCTGCCAGCAGGCCCCCACTCATGTCCAACTCATGTCCCCCAGCACCCCCACCCCCCAGCAGTGCAGGGCACCCTCCACCAGGCCCCCAACTCATGTCCCCCTGCACCCCCACCCCCCAGCACTGTGGGGCACCTGGCAGCAGGCCCCCACTCATGTCCAACTCATGTCCCCCAGCACCCCCACCCCCCAGCACTGTGGGGCACCTGCCAGCAGGCCCCCACTCATGTCCAACTCATGTCCACCAGCACGCCCACCCCCCAGCAGTGCAGGGCACCCTCCACCAGGCCCCCAACTCATGTCCCCCTGCACCCCACCCCCCAGCAGTGCAGGGCACCCTCCACCAGGCCCCCAAATCATGTCCCCCTGCACCCCCACCCCCCAGCATCCAGGGGCACCCTCCACCAAGCCCCCACTCATGTCCCCCTGCACCCCCACACCCCAGCACTGTGGGGCACCCTCCACCAGGCCCCCACTCATGTCCCCCTGCACCCCCACCCCCCAGCACTGTGGGGCACCTGCCAGCAGGCCCCCACTCATGTCCAACTCATGTCCCCCAGCACCCCCACCCCCCAGCAGTGCAGGGCACCCTCCACCAGGCCCCCAACTCATGTCCCCCTGCACCCCCACCCCCCAGCATCCAGGGGCACTCTCCACCATGCCCCCACTCATGTCCCCCTGCACCCCCACCCCCCAGCACTGTGGGGCACCTGCCAGCAGGCCCCAACTCATGTCCAACTCATGTCCTCCTGCAGCCCCACCCCCCAGCACTGTGGGGCACCTGCCAGCAAGCCCCCAACTCATGTCCAACTCATGTCCCCCAGCACCCCCACCCCCCAGCAGTGCAGGGCACCCTCCACCAGGCCCCCAACTCATGTCCCCCTGCACCCCTACCCCCCAGCATCCAGGGGCACCCTCCACCAAGCCCCCACTCATGTCCCCCTGCACCCCCACCCCCCAGCACTGTGGGGCACCTGCCAGCAGGCCCCCACTTATGTCCAACTCATGTCCCCCTGCACCCTCACCCCCCAGCACTGTGGGGCACCCTCCACCAGGCTACCACACATGTCCCCCAGCCAACATGTCATCACAATCTAGATCCCTGGCCCTTATGGTCAGCCTCCAAATGCCAAACACCCACCCGAGTATTGCATCCACCCACTTAGAAATGGCAATAACATGATAGAACCCCAATTGCAAGTTTGGAAATGAACACATGTCCCTCACATACACCCAATGGGTGTCAGTGAATCTCAAAACCCATATCATGATATGCATGAAACCAATGAGATGATACTACACATTGAAGTATGAACAGAAAATATGTATTAAAAGCAACATAAATCGAATCAAAAATAAACAAACAAAAATTGGATTTAAAAAAAATAAAAACCAGCATGTCCGTGAAATAATGCAAAACCACAAATCATAATCCAAAGGAAAGGTGTCCAAAGTCACAGTCCACAAAAGTAAATCCAATGGAAAATTAAAATCGAAAACCATTGCTCTATGGGTAAATCATTAAAAAAAAATGAAAATCCAACAGTCAACTATATACAGATAAACAATCCAGGGTCCATGATCCCAACAGAAGAAATGAAACCTTTCTAATAACACTACCTAATAAAAAAAAACTATATACAAAAATGTGGCCCATTGTCTAAAAGGTCCAAAAAAAATGCAAAACCAAAGGAAACCTAACACTAACTACAGAACTATTTACAAGGGCAGCGGGCTAGTCCGACGGCTCACTTTTGGATGTCCCGGGCCAGGGCATCATCGAACTCCTGCTCAATGTCCCGGAGGCGGTCCTCCTCCATGGCCCGAGGGTCCGCAGGGCCGTCGACGTGTCCACCTCCAACCCCCTGCGGATTGCCTCGAGGCACTCGGCCCGCCCTCCGCCCTGACCATCATGAGCCGTGCCTCTTCCGCCCGCTGCCGCTCCGCATCTATGGCGTGGCCCAACCGCTGCCACACGGAAGACACTTCCCGTCCTGGGTCCTCCTGCCCTCCGGCTGATGCCTGCCCCTCCGATGTCGAAGGCCCCGAGCCATCATGGCTCCCACCACGTTGCTGCTGCTGCTGTGCCTCTGCCCGTGCACTGCCTCCTGCTGCCTGCACATCCTCCGCTGGCTGGGGTGCAGTCGTTGATGTGGCCACCCCTGCTGGACGTCCGACTCCCGACTGTGGCAGGGATGCCTCCTCCACAAGCCTGGCCGCACCATCAGAGGCAGCTCCACAGGGCACCCAGGTGACTAATGGGTGGGAATATGGCACAGAGGACGACTGGCGCATAGGGGGTTCAGTTGAGGAGGGGGTCGTAGCAAGCCCCATCAAACGGAGGAATCCGGCCTGGGTGACCTGTCCCAGTAGGCCGACGCGGTCAACGAGCCATTCGAGATGACGTGCAGTCTCCTCATGAAAAGACTGCAGGTCACCTCGCATGGCCCGTTGACGCAACGCCACACCAGTCAGGACAGGCTCAACCCGGACCCGGATAGCCACGTCCGCAGGCAGAGGAAGGCCAGTTGTCGTGAGCTCATCCCCTGCCTGAAAACGGGTGTGGACGTAGGCATCCCTGCTGGTGCAAGATGATGCAGTGACAGGATCAGGGACAGGATTGCACACAGGCACCTCCGCGGTGGCCTGTGCTGCCTCCTGTCCCTGGTCCTGCACTGCACCACTAGCACCAGTGGAATCCCCACCTCCAGACCCGATCTCTGTTGCTTGCACGGCCTCCTCCTCCACCAAACCCCCCACCAACCTGGATGACTCCGTGCCATCTTCCCACGTTGGGCCCTGTGGGGTCCCAGCTGCCCCTTCTGCTGCCGAGGAGTCCAACTCCAACCTCCGCCTCTTGGACCTCCCCCGGCAGCTGCTGCCTGGGACGCGGCACCGGACTCCTCACTCCCCGACGAGATGACAACCTGGGAGGGGAGCCGGGCCTTGCGTCTCTGGCTGGCGGTGCGATCCCCGCCGCTGTGCTCCACAGCACCTTCTCCGCCATCTTCATCAGTTGACGCTGCAGACAGGGAGAAATAAAACACAGGCATCAGGGCACTGTACAATGGACACATACACACATGACAGTTGTACATGAGTGGCATTGGCAAACCTCAGACATGCCATCACAATCCCCAACACACATGTCATTTCAACTTCCACACATGAGCCATATCGCAACTGCCAGCACCATCCATACACATACAACAGCATGAGCAGGCAAAGGTGAGCCAGACATCACATGCAACACAGGGAGTGCACTACACATGCACGCACACCACCACACTTGCATGCATGTGTACACCTCTGCCAACTGTCGCAGTGTTCAGATGGGCATCCATGTCACATCTGCCAATCAGGCTTCCACATCCTGCTGTCACATGCATCCATGTTGCATCACTGTTGCACCCTTGTCAAATACACACACATGCACATGTACACAGTGCTGATACATGCAGCTGAAAACAACATACATGCGTGACATCATGAACATGCCTGCTTACATACACATTCATCCAAACATGTGTGCCCACACAACTGCATTTGGCATGCAAGCCTACACACACAAGCACCATCCATGTCTCGCACATGACAGCACTCGCATGTGTTAGCCTCACAGCCCTGTACACCCCCACCCATACTCGGCCCCATACAAACAGATGTGCAACCTGCACACTACTGGCACATCACCACACGCACAGCATACAATCATGATGCATGTACACTTACCGCTCGACTCCAGACGGGTCTGCCTCTCAAGGACCTGGACGTGGAGCGTTGGGGATATGCGTTCCAGGACCCTCATCTGATCTTCCGACAATTGGCCCCGGCACCCCTTAGCATCCGCTGCCTTCAAGAGGCGCCGGGCCTTGTTGAGGGTCCTGGACCTGAAGTCCTCCCAGCGCTTCTTGACATGTTGGAAGTCGCGGTCTGCCGCCCCCTCCGCGTTGATGGCAGTCACGATGTCCGTCCAGATCCGAGTCCGTCCTTCCTTGTCGGCGCGGGAACTTCCGAAGAGGGCATCATACTGCCCCAGGACTTGCTCCACCAGGACACCAACTTCGGTGGCAGTGAAGCTGGTGCCCCTCTGCCTCTCTGGCCGGGGGTTGTCAGTGGTGCCAGATGTTGCAGTGCCCGACATGACAACCCCAGAGGCAGGAGTGGGTGGGCAACTGGGTCCTGGGGCTGGGCTGTGGAGCGATGGAATCCCAGTCGGGAGTCTTCGGTTCCAGCAGGGGTGGTCACAGCAACAGCACCCCTGGCTGATGTGCAGGCAGCAAATGGCCAGGCACGTGGGCAGCAGGCAGTCAGGCAGCAGCAGATGGCAGGTGGGAGCGTGCTCGGGGCTCTGGGGGGCAGTAATTCGGCCTTCTGGGCAGGAGCGTGGTCTTCCGTGTGCTTACGCGTGGCCAGCTTGATACGGAGTGATTTGGCATGTGAAAATTCTGCACGTCAGCGTGTAATTCGAGGAAAGGCCCTTAGCGCGTAAGCGCGTCTGCACGCATACGCAATTTCATTGGACAGAAGGCCCTTCAAGCGCAAGCGCCTCTGTGACGTGACGCGCGCAGGCGTGCATGGGCATTTCAGCGAGTGTGAAAAATGGCACATCCGCGTATAATCCGAGGAAAGGGCCCATGCGCGTAAGTGACGTGGCGCGCGCGGGCGTTTCCCTCAGCACGGGTTAAAGGTGAGCGGGGCCAGCAGTTCGCTGTACGTGCCTTTCGTGGAGACCGACGTGTGTTGCTGCTTCCTGTTGTTTCGCGCGCCATCACAACTTCACAGCTATCAAGGACGTATCTCTTCTTTTGGCGGGGGTATTGGCTACGCATGTTTTTCTGCATCGCGCTAGTCAGACGGTGAGTCGCACACGCTATTTTTCCCACTGCGGGTGTCCCTGTGTATCGCACCCATTTTCGATGTCATAGTAGCCTGCGTGTCCCACGCGTACGCGTTATTCGTGTTACTGGGTGCCACCGCGTACTACGGGAGGTTGAATCCACGCACGTAGGCTGCAGGGTTGCGTGCACGGTTTAACTGCAGTTTTGGGGTGCCTGAGCGTTGCGTGACCCGTCACTACATCACCGGGGTCACATACAGCCTTGCAGGTGCAGGGGGCTGGTAACATCTTGCTTCCCACCCCCTTCACCCCAATTGCCCAGGTCAATTGTGGTGTACACCTACCATTGGCACTACTCCATCTGTGCCGGCACTACTACATCTGTGCCATGGTTGGGAGGACACCAAAGGTGAGGGGTGCCTCAGCTGGGCGTACTCCTCGTGGCGGGCGAGGTCGGGGACGTGGCCGTGGTGACCAGGGAGTGGGGGACTCCAGGGTGTCCAGGGCGGCCACAGAGGGGGAAGAGGCAGGGGTGCGCCACTTGAGCACAATGTTGTGCCATGTGTCGGTGCAGTCATGCCACCACCCCCTGTGGTTCCGGAGGATGCAGCTTCTGCATCTGGCACTGGCGGCCGTGTGACCCGGCAGTCCGTTCCATCGACTGCCACGGGCCCAAGGGTAGTGGTAGCTGCAGGTGCAGCTGTGGACACCGCCACCCAGGCTCAGGGTCTGCCAGCACAGGCTGCGTTGGCACTTGAGGAGCCCTTGGTAGATTTCCAACAGGCCAGGAGGGAAACCATAGGGGCAGGCCGGGCTGCTCAGACCAAGACACGTGTGCCTGGGGCAGTTATGCAATCTGCTGCCCCAAACAGCCGGGTGTTGGCAAGTGCAGGGGCAGATGCATCCAACAACACCTCGGTTGTGAGTCTGCCAACCAGGACCGTTGCGGTCAATGACCCTGCCACAGCTGATGTTGCTGCGCAGGGTCCATTAGAGGGCTCCCAGATGCCACTGACATAAGTCAGGCCTTTGGTCGTCCCTCCACCTGCCACTCCCTTGGCTCAATCCACCGAACCCACTGGCCATACTGGCGGGGGCGGCATTAGCCAGCCAGGGTCTGCGCCACAGTCCAAGAGGAGGAAGGTTGCACCTGCAGCACAGGCTGGGACCCCACACACAGCCACGACCTCCTGCACGTCGAGGAAGAAGCCTTTCTGCAAGCAGGAACTGGACTTCCTCGTGGGCTACGTGCGGGGCCACAGCCGTGACATGCTAGTGGGTGCCAATAGTCAGACTACGGCTGCCCAACGTGACACCCACTGGAAGCATGTTGCGGAACATGTCAGTTCATTCGGCCATGAGGTGCGCACGGCGCAAGAGTGCAAAAAGCGTTGGAAAAACATCAAACGCAGCACTAAGGCTAAGCGTGCCTCTAATTACAACTTGACTCTGGTGACTGGCGGTGGGCCTGCACCAGAGGAGGAAGAGCTCACTCCACATGAGGCACTCGTTGCGGAGTTCATAAGACCTGAATTGGTCGAAGGAGTGGGAGAGATGCTGGACTTTGATGCCCAGTCCAGTGAGTGTTGATGCGTGTTTGTTGAGGACGTGTGTGTTTCACTTGTGGGATGTGTTGTGCATGATTGCCACTACATGTGACGTGTACATGGTTCTAATGTGTAAGTAATGCAATGCTTCCGTGATGCATGTCTGCTCTGCTGGATGGTGGACATGTGGAGCAGACGGGGACTGTCTGCATCACCACTATTGCACCCTACTGACATGCTGGTTACAAGTATGCCCCTCCGGTCCATGTCCCAGCTCACTGGCCCTTCTGCATGTGGCGTGGGGTGACCTTCCTCTCAGTCCAGGCACAATGTCATTGCATGACTGACGTGCATGCCTCCTCTGCCTGCATGCGGGGACTCCATGTAGGCATGCTCCCTTGCCCCTCCTCCGCCACTCTGCACCCCAGTTCCACCTTTGCACTGGTCTGCTTCAATCTTGCCAATGTGTACTTTCCTGTTCATGCGTCCTGTGTAGATGCTAACTTCCAGCGTACAATCTGCCAGACATATGCCGTGTGGTACAGCCTTAGTACTTGATGCAGGGTATCTCACTTGTACTGTGCATAGGTCAGATGTCCCGCAGGGACATGAGTGCCCATTCATGCTCCATGTGCATTGCACGCATGCCCATATGTGTCCTTGACTGGATGATCACTGTAATACAAGTCCTGGGTGACATACATTGTATGGCATCTCATCAGCCTTCCCATGTCAACTGTGGCCCAGTACTGCGTTGCACACATGTTTAGGGTCTGACAATCTGTGTGGCTCACAGGCCTCAGCCTGTTCAATGGCCAATGACTCTGTCCAACTGTTGTTGTGTCTTCTTCACACGTGGGCGGCCTCCAGAGTTTTCATCATGTGTCCTGCTTACTGTTCCATCATCATTTGCAGTGTTGTCACTTGAATCACATTAAGCTGTTGATGCCAGTCAACACTGCCTGTCAATACACAGGTGTATGGTCACCCTTTTGATACCATGCTAGGCATCCCTGCTTTTGTACTGGGGTGGAGGGGTGCTTGGCTTCTAGATATGGTACACATTGAATGCACAATGCACGTGATGTCTGAATTTGACATTGCACTGCCTTCACATTTCCTGGCACGCACCATGGAGTCCTTGTACATGTAGGTAGTGAGTGGCGTACACATTTTCTGCACTGCATAGAACCACGTCCATGGAAACTGCCACCTTTCAACAGGTCTGATCACAGAAGCAATTCAAAGTTGACCCAGCATGCATGCCAGGTTATATGTTGTGTGTCACATGTCTGCCTGATACGTTTGTTGTCGGTGTGTGTGTGTGTGTGTGTGTGTTGCGTGCTTCTGACATGTGTAGTGAGCTTTTTTCTCTCTATTTTTCAGGTGATGACGCAATGGAGGCAGAGGATGGTGTTGTCATGCCAGACACAGGGTTGTTACCACTACATCAACCCGGCACAAGTAGGGGTCGTGGGGTGGTAGGCCACGAAAACCCCCAAGTGCTACAGTCCATCTTGTCTCTGGCTGCCTATGAGTCTAGCCTTGATGACGACTCTGATGTCCATGTTGAGTTGGATGAGCATCAAGTCCATGTGTCAGGGGTGAGTGATTCTGATGTGGACACTCCTCTGTCTGCGACACCTGCACTGAGGGATCAGACAGTCTTGGTTCCTCCGCCCGTGGTGGATCGGGACGCAGGGTCACCCTCCACACCAGTCACTGATGTGCCTGGGACATCACGTCGACGGTGGCATGTAGTTGTGCAGCCGCGGGCGGTGCCAACACAGCGAGGACCCCCGGTCCTTGGGTCCCGCAGGGGTCAAGCCCGGCAACGCGGTCACCGCACGCAACCGCAGTATACTGAGTGGGAGCAAGGCATGACTGCCAATTCAGAATGGCAGGGGCAGCAATGGAGAACATCGCTGAGAGCATGGAGCGTGTGGCCCAATCTGTGCTCCCCCCTGCTAGGCAGGTGCTTCTCCAGCAGCAGGCGGCACGGTCCACGGCCCGCTCGCTCAGGCTGGGCATGGCGGCCTCAGACAGGGCACGCCAGGCCGAAATGTTGTCTCTGCGTCAAGCAATTGCTGCTCACGCATAGGCGCACATGGATGCCCTGAGGGAGGAGTATGCTTCCCTCAAATCCACTCTGGGTGTCCTTATGATGTCCCAGAGGCAGCGGGCAGAGGAGAGGTTTGCACAGCTTGAGCGTACCATCTCGGCTGAGCTACAGGCTTGCCGGGAGGTGCAGCGGTTGTCCAGCCAGGCCTTGCAGGAGGAACTCTGTGTTACACGTGCTACCTTGCAAGAGGAAGCCCGTGTATCACCTGAGGTTCTGCATGCAGACCTACGTCACATCGCCACACAGAACCAGGCTCACCCTTCCGGCAGACTTGCTGCTGATGAGGGGCAAGCTGTGGCTAGGCGTGGCCAGGCTACTGTGCCACGTCCTCCTTTCAAGGATGAGCCAGACTCGGACGACCATCTATCTCCCACATAGGTCGGGCTGTGCAGGCGTTGAGCCCATGGAGGTTTTTTTTTTGGCTCAGCATCATCGCATGTGGGTGTTGAGCAGCACCCTGTACCTCCCCCCTCCTGGGTGCCTCCCCTCCCCCCCGGGTCGTATGTGGCCATTTTTGATTTTTCTTTTAGTTTAGTTAGTTAAGTTTCTGTTTGATAGTTAGTTTAATTAGGTAATGTAGGTTTTTCATAGTTAGTTTAATTAGTTAATATAGTTTAATATTGCTTGTCTATTGTTCTTTCATGTGACGGTGCGGTGCTTTGTGGCTTTTGAAGGCATCCACTGTCTGTTCCAGCTGGGCCCTTCAGGCTTGTCTTGTGTATGTGTTTGCTGCTTAGGGTCCTTGACTCACATATGCCACTCCTGCCTCCCTTATCCATGGGCTCGCAAGGATGGTTCGGTGTGACAACCTATTACACAAGGGCTTTGGACTGTCATATCTGTGGCATGTCTGGTGCTGTGTGACTTATGTTGACACCCCTAGTGGGGATGATTGCGGTGTTATTGTCCACTGTCCAGCTTTTGCTAGATGGGGTGTTTCATGATTAATGTGTACATTCATTGCTATGCATTGTGTAGTATGTTTCTTATCTTTACTGTACACGTGCTTGTTGCAATTCATGCCGTAGATAGTGTGTTCCACACTTTGGCTGTGAAAGACGGACTGATGGTGTGATTTCTGATGTAAGTCTCTGACATGGTCCAGTAATGAGATGCCTGAAGAGACACACACAGATGACTTTAAAGCATTAATCATGTGTTTCATGCCCTTTCTGCAGGGGGATGAGCCTCCAGAGCACCTTTGCCAGCAGACATGGCCCATTGGACGTCTGTATTCTGGACACGTTTGTTGGTGCCCACATGCACATGTGTGCACAAGCAGAGGCACAGGGATTTCAGACCTACATCCTAGAACTGCTGACGTGTTCCAAGGAACTCCAGGTAAGGTGAGCAGTACAGGGGAGCCACAACACAGCAAAGCTTGCACCAGGCGAGTTGCACATGCAGGCTTAGTCACAGCACTGAGGGTGAGCTTGGACGAATATTGGTGTTGAAGCACACAATGCAGCTCAGATATGTTGGTGGACTGATGGCTGTTGATTGTAAGGTTGTCTGGGACACCTGCAGGGGCAGTGGCACATACCCTCCAGTACACCAAGGTCCATTGAGGCACTTGTATCAACCATGTAGCCTTCCGAGACATGGAAAGGGGCAGGTCAGAGGGACATACAGCAAGGGACATACTCGGGTGCAGTGCATTTCATTTCCATGTACATTTTGATACATGCACTGCCAACTTTGTTTCGGTCATGGTGGAACACGACTTGTTCTGAAGTCATGCCTTGCTATATGGGGCTGTCTGCTTACCCAGGGAACATTGCATGTTGTGTGAATTGTGACACATTGGTGTTCCATTTGCCACGCACCCACCGGCGGCTGACTTACTGCATTGACTGTGTATGACCCATCACAGGGGTAATGTTATATATGGGTACGAAGCATCTACACCAGATTGTCTGTTTGTAGAGTAGTTTGTTGCTATGGGGCATGTTTGGTGGTGTGTTTTTGTGTAATGGGCACGTACAGATTATTAACTGTGGCTCTCTTTGCAGCATTGCAGTGCTCCTGTAACCGGACCTGAGAGTGCGCAGGCAGGAGGCCAGCACTCAAAACCAGAGCTAAGTGTCTTGTTGTTTTTCTTTCAAACTGCTCTGCATAGGCTTGCTGGGGGGTGCACTAATGCATGGATGAATGTGTAAATCAATTTGGTATGTTTGTTTTCCCCTAATAACCGGAGTCCTATCCAATTTTAAACCCTGTACCCTCTACCCAGTGTTCCTGCTTCCCGTACCTATCCAAGCAACATTCTCTAACCCTCTTTGCCCGCTGGGGTTGCGGATGCCTGTGTAAGCCCCAAACTCGTAGGCGCCAAAACCCTAGAGGGGGTGGTTGGTTCGTGCCACTCCTAAGCCTGGACTACAGAAGGCCATGACAATGATGTCCAAGTTTGTTCGGATTGTGAATGTGTTCATGCAGGTAGTACATTTTCGTGCATTCCCTACTTTCATGTGTCATTCCTCCTCCCCTCTCCTGCCACTCATTCCAGTTATCCAGTGTGCCAACACCTGTCCCGAATGCATATCCCTGACCCTCCTTCCCCACCAGGGTCTCAGAGGCCTGTGTGAGTTTGACCTTGCAGGCACCCGGGACACGGTGGGGGTGGTTGTTTCGTGACACTCCCGCGCCTGTACACGGGACCTGTGACAGTACACATCCGTTCATGGTGCATCATTCTATGTTATGTACCACACATGGTTCACATCCTGTTGTGACATTGTTTTACTGTGCTACCTTGGTTGTTACATCATTGTGGTAGTACTTGGCCTTTGTGAGGTACTGCTACGTCAAGTCATCTACTGGAGGGTGTTCTGGTTTGTTTTTCTGGCTTGGATTTTGTGATTTTGCAAATGAGGGTGGACTCTGAGGGTGCAGGCACCTTTTTACACACAAGGTGGGGGATGGTGACGAAGGGGAAGGGTGATCCTGTGGCCAGGTGAAATTGAGGGTTGAAGGCTCCATGACCCAGGTGCAGTTGTTCAGTGGGTCATGGTCATTTGTGAGGGAGGGGGGGGGGGTTTGTTGTTGATAGTTGCCTTGCCCTGCAGTGTGATGGAAACCCTGACATTGTAATGGTGGTATCCTATGTACATGTTGTGTTCTGCTGATCAATGCCTGTTCATGTGTTGTGTTTACCTTTCAGGTGTGAGGGGATAGTTGTGGTTTGATATGCTGGGGTGTACACATGGTGAATGTTGAATGTTCACATGTGATGTGTAGAGGACACTGATGGTCACTTGATTGCACATGCATATGTTGAGTGCATGTCCTTACTGACCCACACACTTGCACTATGATGCACTACATGTACAACCACCCTTGCATATCCACGTGTACACTCTGTTTGCCTTCTGGTGCCCACTGTGTCCCTGCAGCACATGTTCTGTGACCAATTACGGATCCTGTACATGCCTAATTTGCTTTTTGATATGGTCTGTTGCTTAGATGTGAGGCTCAGGGTGTGCATCACACACAATGGCTGTTCACTGTGCTGTGCGCTGAGCAGTGTGTTGCAGGAGTTGGACACAGCACACAGAGGCTGCAGTGTTGATTTTGCAATGCACAATGTGCATGTAGACAGGCATTCATTGTTATGTTACGTCTACAACTTTTGTAATGCATTTGGAAATGACTTATTTTGGGTGGGAGGTTGTTGGTCAGTCATTTCATCTGATTCCATGTCAGGCATCATTGTCTGTCATGTTGTGGTTTGGGAGGGTTTGAGTGACATAACAGTGATGGCCACGGCCTGTTTTGCAGGTGTGTGTGATTCACACCTTGCATGTCAGGGTCATCCGCTTCTCAAAGCAACTAGCTGGGGGTAGATCTCTCTCCGCGGCAGGGGCCTCCCTCTGGAACAGCCTTCCTGCCTCACTGGAACTTGAGGAGAACCATCTCCGGCTCCGGAAGCACCTCAAGACCTTCCTCTTTGCTTCTGCTTTCTCTCTGCCTCTCCCTTGCAAAATTCTTCACTGGAACTGCACTGGATCTGCAACTGGGCCACTCTCACCGACCTCGGTCCCTGGCCCAGCCACTCTCCGCTTGCACTGCCTCCCTGGCAACCCCTGCACTGCGGGACTGTCTCTCTATCCCTACAGCCCCCCCTTCCCAGCACTTGTCTGCACTTACCTTTGCAGTTGCCATCAGCTGGCCTATTTATTTGTTTTTTAGTCTACTTACCCTGTACTGCACTCCCCCCATCCCCTTCCCCTTGCACTTTTCCCTTCCCCCTATCCCTGCACTTGCACAATCTAAATGACACCTGGCCTAGTAGTATTGTTGTCTGTCTTCCCTTGTTCCCCCCTCCCTGCCTCATCACACCTTGGAATACTTGTGTATAGGCACGTTACAAATGCCATATCATGCCATGTCATATGTGTGCCTTTTGGTCACACAGGATAGCTCGTGTTTAAGTAGCTTGGGATGCAGACAATGTGGAACTTCCATGGGAACTATCTCAGGGTGGTAGGGTTGTGACAGTTGACTGTCTCTTTGTCATCATCGATTGTCACCTGGTATGTGCCAGGCCTGTGTGCACTCCGCAGGGGTGGGAGTTTAGGTGAACAATGTGGCCACAAGCTGGGTCCGGGCTTCCTCGCCACGTGCCCTGTCCCCTCCCATGGGCAGCGCCTGTGCCTGTGGTTGGGGACGTGGGGGCACCACCATGTCCACCGGTACGCCCTGCCGTGTTGCAACATTGTGCAGGACACATGCTGCCACAATGATCCTGCACACTACTGGGGGTGCATAGAGTAGCTGCCCGCCAGAGCGGTCAAGGGAGCGAAAATGTGACTTGAGCACTCCGAATGTGCGCTCCACTATGGCCCTGGTTGCAATATGGGCGGCGTTGTATCTTACCTGGGGTGGTGTGGTGGGGTTCCGGATTGGCGTCATCATGTGGTTGCTCAGAGGGTAGGCACTGTCCCCTGGGGAGGTGTAAATGGTTGTGATTATTGGGGTTCGTGTATTTGTGTGTGTGTGTGTGACATGCATGCATGTGCAAGGGCATTTGTACTCACCTAGGAGCCATGTGTCGCCATGCTGCCCAGCTTCCAGGGCCCGGCTCAGGGCGGACATTCTGTATATGAAACTGTCATGGGTGGAGCCAGGGTAGTTTGCATAGACAGAGGTGATGATTCCCTTTGCATCGCATACCACCTGTACATTGATGGAATGCCAGTGCTTGCGGTTTTGGTAGATGTGCTCAGTGGCCCTAGGTGGACGTAGGGCCACATGGGTGCAATCTATGGCACCGAGCACTTTGGGGAAGTGTGCCACCCTGAAAAAATCCAGGACAACGGCCTGCCTTTCTGCGGGTGTTCTGGGCATGTATATGTGCCTGCGGACTGAGGGGCGCGCTGTCATGATTGCCAGTACCTGGTGTAGGCAGCGTGACTGCGTGGCCTGTGAGACCCCCCCCACTATGGCAGTAGTCCGCTGAAATGACCCAGTGGCCAAAAAATGCAGGACATTGAGCACCTTCTCCAAGGGGCTCAATGCTTCGGAGCAAAGGGTGGGGGATGTAAGGTCATCTTCCCACTCCCTGACCAGGTCTAGGATGATATGGGGTGGAAACCTATACCTGCCATAGACCTGGTCGTCAGGCATCCCAAAAAGGCTTGTCCGTGGTGCGAAAATACATGCCCTGGCTATTCTCCTCCTCCTGCGGTGTCCCACGATCAGTGCTGCGACAAATGGGGCATTCATCGTAGCTGTATATACGTGTTTGTTGTTTGCGCGCACTTTTATACTGTGCGCGGGAACGCTTCCGCCTGCCTTCGTGTGGCGGACGCATTGACGCCTGTGTGCGTCTTTTGCCGTGCGCGGGTTTCCCGTATTCAAATCCATGAATACGGGTTGTTCGCGTGCGTGTGGGCGTTCCGTGTAGTTCCCTGCAGTACTTCCCCAGTTACGCCTTCTTTTTCACGCGTTATTCCCCATTCCGCATGTTACGCCCACTGTTCCGCCCACTTTGGTTGTGTGCGCCGCGCTATGTGCGCTTTTGCTGTGCGCGTAGCGCACGCCGTGTGTGCCCGCGTGCGCCATGGCAGGATTTGGCACACGGACAGCGGGAAACACGCGCAGCGTCTTCCTTGAATCGCATGCGTGCGCATGCGCTGGATTTCTCACACTTGCGCCACCTTGCGCCTGCTTGCGCTGGGATTTTCGGCACACGTTTACTCCATGAATCGACCCCTTAATGGCAGTGCCTGGCAAATGCCCAATACGTATACACAAGGAAACACTTGCCATTGCTGGTTTTTAGCAGGACTTCAGTGAAGGAAATGCAAAGTGCTAATAGAGTGGCTGAAAGCATCTCTGGATAAGACATTTGTATTACACCAGTAGTATGTTCCCAGCTCCAATTAGGTTATTAACTACACAGGGCTTTGTAGTATGATATGATATGATATGATATGGCATTTATAACATACCTATACACAAGTGTTTCAAGGCGCCACGAGGCAAGGGAGGGGGAACAGATGGAAGACAGACAACAATCCTACTAGGCCAGGTGTCAATCAGATCGCGCAAGTGCATGGGAAGGGGAAGAGGGAAAGTGTGGAGGGGGTGGGGAGAGGGGACAGTGCAGTACATGGGATAATAAAATAAATAAACAAAGTAAAAGTAAGGCCAGCAGGTGGAAAATGCAAGGGTAAATGCAGACAACAGGTGTCAAGTGCTGGTACTGGTAATGTAGGGATACAGAAAACAGTCCCTAAGTGTGGGGGTTGCCAGGAAGGCAGTGCAGGAGTGCGACTGGTGGGGGAGGGGCCTGGGTCCGAGATCAGAGGATGGCCAGTGCAGTTCCAGCATCAGCCAGGAAGTCAGCAGGGGAGAAGAGGAGAAAAAGCAGAAGCAAAGAAAAAAGTTTTGAGGTGCTTCAAGAACCAGAGATGATGCTCCTCAAGTTTCAGGGAGGCAGGCAGGCTGGCCCAGAGGGAGGACCCAGCCGAAGAAAGAGATCTACCACCAACTCGTTGCTTGGAGGAGCGTCTGATCCTGAGGGAGTTGGAGGTGGATGAGCGAAGAGCTTGAGAAGGAAGATATTTAGGGAGAGAGAGTTGAAGGTATTGAGGCCCCAGACGGCCTTATAGACAATGCAGAGGGTTTTGAACTTAATCCTCACAGCCACTGGGAGCCAATGCAGAAATTTCAGTCCTGGAGAGATACGATCCCTGGGCTTGAGGCCAAGGACAAGTCTTGCAGTCCTGTTCTGGATGAGTTGCAGAGGGCAGAGAGTAGCAGGCAGATTTAGAAAGAGGCTGTTGCAACAGTCCAGCCTAGAGAGAACCAGAGCTCTGGAGACAGTGAGCTTCTGGGGGAAGGAGAGAAATGGAACAAAACCTCTGAGGAGGTGCAGCTGGTAGTGAGACTTCTTATTGATGTCAGAGATGTGAGGAGAGAAGCAGAGTGTGGAGTCGAAGATGACGCCAAGGTTTTTGGCTTCACAGGTGGGAGCAGGAAGCGGGGCAAGAGAGGCGGCCAGAGAGTGACAGGAAAGGAGGAGCGGATGTGCCGATGAGGAGAATCTCAGTCTTACTGGCATTAAGGCAGAGATCATTGGCGGCACACCACACCTGTATGGCGGGCAGACAGTCAGAGATGAAAGAGGGAGAAGAGGTGGCTGTGGGTAGCTTGAAAGTGAGATGAGTGTCATCCACATAGCACTGGAAGTTGGGGCAGAGCGCGGCAATGCAGTGGGCAAGAAGTGCCAGGTATTGTTTGAACAGCCAGGGAGAGAGGTTAGACCCCTGAGGAACACCACATGTAGAGATAGAGATAGAGATAGAGATAGAGATAGAGATAGAGATAGAGGAGAGGAAGGACCCAAGTTGAACTTGGGAGGGTCGATCAGAGAGGAAAGAATGCCGGGGCCTGACCGGTGATCCCCAGGTTATCCTAGAGATGGTTGAGCAGGATGGCATGGTTGACTGTGTCAAAGGCAGAAGAGAGATCAAGCAAGATGAGGACACAGGGGGTGTTGGAGTCAAGGTTGGAGAGCAGGTCTTCACGGCTCTTCAGGAGAGCAGTTTCCATGCTTCTGGCAGCTCTGAAGCCAGACTGATGATCATGGAGACAACCAACACATTCAGTGTGAAGATTGAGCTGGGAGATGGCCAGCTTTTCCAAGAGTTTGCCCAGGAAAGGAGCGATGGAGATTGGGTGATAGTTTCCCGGGCAAGATGGGTCGGCAGAGGGTTTTTTAAGCAGAGGGTGCACAAGGGAGTGCTTCAGGGTTGAAGGGAAGACTCCAGTGGTGAAGGAGTGGTTGCAGAATTCGGCTAGGGTAGGAGCCAAGGAGTCAATGTGGTTCTTGATGGCTTTGGAAGAACAGGGATGAACCTGTTTTGATGAGACGTTCATAGATCAGACCTGTCTAGAAACCTTGTCTGGGGAGAACAGGAGAAAGGCAGAGAAGGAGGGGGAGAGGTGGCCAAAGAAGGGTCAGAGGAAGAGCAGGGAGTAGAGGGAGGAAGGGGAGAGGAGGAAAGAGAGGACAGGATGTCCTGAGTTTTAGAGATGAAATGAGAAGCCAGTGCCATGCAAACATCCCTAAATCAATGGCTTTATCCAAACCCGAAGCACATCCTATGACATTTCTGCCCTACACCACTCTCCCTGTGTTCTGGTCTTTCCTGAACCCCTCTCTCCCCTGCACACACTGGTCACCCCGTGCTGCAAACCATCCCGATCTTTCATCTGCACACCGTTCTTGTTCCCATCTCTCCCCTCCCTTAATCCTCTCCGTTTCTGTCCTCTGCACCCTTTCAACCCTTTTTCACTTTGCATTCCCCCACTCTACTGCACCCCAGTCCCTCACTTCCCATTCCCCCATGGCCAGAACCCCACAACTCTCATCTGTACACTTACTCAGCACTTTCTCCTCAGTCTTCAGATCACCCTCGATATCCTTGGGCACTTTTCTACAACTATTAGTCATGCTCCACTGTCATACCTCATTTTGGTGTCTTCTCCAGGTCACTGTCGAGGCAACGCCCAGCCAGTGCTGTGCACACATGTTTGTATTTATTATTTACACTATAATGCTGCTTGCCGCTTGCCGGATGCTGCACCCCCATACCGGCCTGCACCGCACTGCTCTGAGACTACATGTTTGCCTCACCTGCACTGTATGCATTGTCAGTACATACACTCATCGCTCTGTGGTGATGAAGTCCAGGTATGGACCCAGCAGGAGGTTGAGGGGGGTAAGTGGGTAATGGGGATTATAAGCCATTTGAACTTCCATAAACTAGTGCACTGTTCTGGATATGCTAAGGGAACGAAAGGGAAGTTGGCAACATGCTTCTTCTCACAGCAACAGCATTAATACTGCATATACCATAGGGACCCCTGGGAGCTCTGGGAGGCAAACACCCAACACAAGGGAAAGGAAACTGCAAGGGAGCATGGACAGGAATGTGCACTGGCACGCAGGTCCATGGGGGAAAGAGGCCCGCTAACAAGGCCATACAGTGCTGTCTCGGGTCACTGTCACCAGGTAAGTAGCACAATGTAAGTGACTGACCTGCACTTATTTTCGGGGTGTTGAGCTGTGGGTTCAGGTCTTTGTAGTATTTACACATTAGTGTGCAGTGCAGGTCTAAGTAATTTCTAATTTCTGCATTCATGTAATACAGACTATTCTTTGTAGTCGACACAATTTCCAAATGGTCATCTCCCTATCATGGCTCAGGTGTGGCGGTGGGGGTGCTCTGACCTCACACTACACTTATGATTCCTAAATCCGAATTCGAGCTGTGCAGAGCATAAACAAGCTCCCCCCTGGACCCGGGCCAACCGCTCCCTGCGAAGCACACCTCCCCTCAGCCACATCCACCACAGTACCGTAGTTGGGTTCAACTGCTTCAAATGAATCCACAGACGTGTGAGCACATCCCTTTGCTCAGTGTACAGGCTGAGGCTACTTGCATTTCACACCCACTTTTGTGGTCCTCACGAATGCCCTCATCATCGGGAAGACTACACAGCACAATGCACCCCATTATGAGCTTCAACATAAACAAATAGCTTAATTTTCCAAACAATGGAGACGTCCCAGAATAGCGCTCCGGTGTATGTTGCCCAGGTATTTCACCACAAACCAGTTTGCCTGCGGCGACCTACAAAGAGTTCCACCAGTGGGTAAAAATCGGTAAATATTGAATCCTTCTGAGCTGGGGGCTTTTTTCTGAAGTCGTGTAGGTTTGTGTTGCACTTGTGAGCACGTTGCACAACACAGGGGTCTTGGGTGTTGATTTATCATTTATGTTCTGTAATGGTGCTATGCGAAACGTGAACAGTGCATGGAACACATCAGGGACGTATGTATTTTGCTCGTTGTTTAAAAGTGCACATTGCATGCACAGAACAGCCCAATTTAGCACTTGTTTGCTGTTGGGTCACCTGCATACAATTTGAAACCTTCACGAGGCATGGGGCAAAGCCTGTCTTTTCCTGTTATGAAATAAAACAAGGGTTTGACCCTCAGGTTTTTCAATTCATGATGAAACATTAAGATGCTAGGATTCCCTGATCAGTTTGCAACTCGCTGCACGTGGTGTTTAGAAACTGTATAAATATGACGTTGGCACATTCCCCCTAATAAATCCTCCCTATGTCGGCCTGCACTGCACCTGGGAGAGGGGGGCCATTTGACTTACCTTAAGTACGGCAGCTGTAGTCTCAGGAAGTTGAGTGGCAGTCAGAGTCTCACTCTGTCTCCCTCGATATTAACACACGCTGTCAGTCGGTCACTCTGAGCAGGAGCATGCGTCGCTGCCTGGTTTCTTCGTTCTGGAAGCTGAGCAAGCAGCAGAGTTCTTGTTTTAGCCCGCTGCTGCAGACAGTCTGAAGTTGACTTGTACTTTTGCACGCATGACAAGGGAAGTCATTTCACCAAAATGCCAGGGGTAGCGGAAGTAACATCACACCACCCTTGACCTCTGATGACATCACAGGAGCTGATGTCATTTGACCCCACCCCAAAGTGATATCGTGGGAAGCGATGGAACTCAACCTTTCACCTCTTGACAAAACAGGAAGTGGCAGCACATAGCATTGTTCCTAAGTACACTACAAAAAATATTTTTACGATATCACTATAATGTGATATACATTTCATACAAGAATGGATCACCATATGTATCGTTAGGATCAGTGTGTATAGACCCATATTACCAAATTACTGTGAATGCAAGCAGACGTCCATGGCCAAATGATAATGATGTGTTATTATATAGCACTTACGCTTAAGCGGTTTATATAGAAAAAATATACACCCAATATCACCCAACCTGTGTTGGTATTCATTTATCGACCTCAGAAGGATGAAAGGCTGAGTTGAGGTGTTTAAAAACAGACTAAATCACTGACTCACCCCCTGAAGTGTGCCTGAATGAGCCTTTAATGAGTCTAGCAATTATTGTATAGAATTCCAGAAAGGCACATTATTTGGTTCTCCTATTCTTTCTTATTTAGGGTCAGTGCTGAAAGTGTTAGACTTGTGGCACCCCTGTTCTTTTTTTTTCTTCTCTTTTCTAGAGGCCTGAACAAAAAAGCCAGCCACTCCAGAAGTAAAGAGCCACAGTTGTGACCTCTGGCGACTCATAAATGGCATCCCTGCACATGACATCTGCAGCCTGCAGTGCAGGCTGCCGACGTATTTTACATCCTGAAGTGACACCAATTCTTGGGGGGATAAATGACATTATATCCCCACCACTACGCCCAGGTCCAGAATACCACAGGAACTGAGCACAAAGTTCATTTAGTCTAGAGAAGAACGGCTTGCCAGTACAGACCGGGACATTGGCAAATATATACAATAGTTTGGGCACCAGCACATCTTGATGAGGGACAATCTCGCTGCCATTGTGAGGTGGAGAGCTCGCCACTTGGACAGCTTGCTCCTCACATAGTCTTCCATGGCCACGTAGTTGTCTCTCAAGAGGGTGGGTCTGGCACTGGAGACCCACACTCCTAAGTATTTGATCCCACTGGGGGACCAACGAAGAGGATATCTCCCAGATGGCTGCCCAGTGCCACTGGTTAGTGCGAACATTTCCCTAGAGTTTCTATAATGCAGTTTACCTGAGTACGACCACCTTCAGATTTAGCAAGTCTAGCCAATTTTCTATGCAGCCTTTCACCCTCTCCATATTTTCTGGCAGTCTGCGAGCGGGAGAAATACTGCACTTCTCAGAGCGCATTCACCTCAAATTGTTCCATTTCGGACTGTTTGTTCCAGCACCTTTGGGCTGGGGTGAGTGGAGTATTCCAGCTCCAGGTATTTCAGTTTGGCTTCTGAGCACTTGAGGTTGTTTCTAATTGTCTTCACCCGCGAATGGGCAATTACCGGGGCATGTCGGCCCCGCCGGACCCAGTATTTTCCCATTTGCGGGCGCTGGAAAAAAATGCTCCCCATTCCCATTTGAACCCCATAGGGCTCAATGGGAATGGGGAGGTCGGATGCAATGGCACCATTTAGAATGGTGCCGGTGCATCCGACATGCTGTGCTCCCAGGTGCTGCTCTGCCCGTCAGGTCAGACCTAGTTCCGTACCATTCCGTACCATAGTTCCCGGACCGGCAATCTTATAATGAGGCCCTATGTCCCCGAGTATCTCAGACTTGAAGCGCCCAGCACTGCAAGATCCCAGGGGTCTGTCCGTGTTCAGTGTAAGTACTACTGGGGAGTGAGCAGAGAGAGTGCGAGGGAATATCCTAGTGTCCCCAACCCTACCCATCAGAGAGTTGTATATCAGGAATGAATCAATATGTGAGGAGCTATCTTGCACTGACAAGTAAAATGTGTATTGTCCCTCATGTGGGTATAAGAGGCACCATGCGTTGCCCAGTTCTAGGTCCTTCATATGGGCCAAAAATTGTCTAGCCACACTAGATTTAATTCTGGGGGCAGTACCAGATCTGTCAAGGGTTAGATCAAGGATTACGTTCATATCCCCATCCCATATGATTGGGACATCAAGAAAACTGAGAAGGATAGATGCAACCTCATAAAAAACTTAGGTGAGTCTATATTGGGGGCATAAGTGTTGACCAGTAGCGGTTCAATGCCATCCATAGAGCAGTGTAGAATAACATAACATAAAGTCCTCCAGGGTCGACATAGTCCTTTTTAGGGAGAAATTTAACTGATTCATGGATTAGCATCATTAACCCCCTAGATTGAGTAGAGTATGATGTAAAAAAAACTATTTGGCCCCCAAGCTGTTGCAATCCCCCTGGATGGCCCCTCTTTTGCATGGGTTTCCTGCAGTAAAAGCACATTTATTCTGTGTCTGTTAACATAAGCGATACTTTCATGAGATTTTGTGAAGTTCCCCAACCCCCTCACATTCCAGCTCATCAACTCAAGACACATCCATGGGTTAAAACATGTTTACATGGTATGTCTCCGACCTTTCAGTATACATTCCATCTCTATAGGAATAGAGCTTCCCAACCTTGTACTCTGCTGCCAATTTGTTTTCGATGATATCCTTCATAATAACTCCAAGAGCGCAACAGACGCTTAAACATTCCGAGAGACCTTCCACCAACGCAGATCTCAAACCCCAGCCTCCCACCCTCATTGCCCAGCCCAAACCTGCATTGTAAAACCCTGTCCTGTCCCCACCCCAACTGGGCCGCAGAGCCATAACATAACCCAACATAGTTCAAGTAAATGCTGCGGTGGTAACTGCTGCCATTCCGGTACACACCACAACGGGTTCTTGGATCACATGTTTAAATGTACTAGTGGTAGTTGTAAGTTAGCTTACAGATATACTTATCATGAGAAACGGAGGTAACTACATAGGATCTTGGTGCAGCCACTCAGCCCGGGACCTGGTCCATCTCCAACGCTCCTCCATCGTTCGGGATAGGTATTTGGGCCTCTATGAACTTTGTGGCCTCGTCTGGTACTGTGAAGAAATATAATTTACCACAGAACTGGAATTTTAGAGGGGCTGTGAAGAGCATTGCGTATTGTATATCTCGGGTCTGCAGTAGTTTTTTGACACCCACAAATTGGCGCCTCTCATTCTGGTCTGATAGTGGAAAATCTGGAAAAATACAGATTGTTTGAGAGCCTAGTCAGAGATCCTTCTTCTCCCTGGCAAGTCTCGGTAGGTGGTCTCTGTCTCAGAAGCGGAGGATTTTCGCAATAATGGGGTGAGGAAAACCCCTGGTTTGGGGGCAAGGGCCCTGTGAGTGGACTCCACTGCAAAGAAGGGGGAGAGGATAGGTGATCCTTAAGAAGATTTTCCACTGCTTGTTCCATGACCTCTGAGACAACATCCTCCTGGACCCCCACTATGTGGATGTTTTTCCTCCTCAAGCGTGATTCAAGATCGTTGCATTTGTATTTAACAGTTTTCATCTCCTTTGCCAGGGATGTGACTGTATTTTGTAGCCCCTGTACCGCATCCTCGGTCACACCGATCCTAGACTACGCCTCAGGGATTCAACCAGATTCTTTGGCTAGTTCTGAGCGCATGGATGCCGCATTGGCCGTTATATCATCCAGTTTTTCATTGACCACTGCAAATCCTATAGCCACGGCACATTCATATGTGTTAGGTCCTGGGATGATGGCATGACAGGCAGGGCCTGGTCGGGGTCAGGGGCAGCAGAGGGGCCAGGGACTTCGCGTGAGGCGTATTTCATTCATTTGTCCATTGTTCCTGTTTTTTCCCACTGCAGGGGCCCCTAGTCATGGCGGCTGTATGGAGGCAGGTCCACCCGAATAAGAGCAACAAAAGCGGATTAGATCGTCAGAGGCCACCCTGCCAACACAAGACAGTGCTCCAGGGGTCTAGTGGTGGTTGACATAGGCCGCGCCTGTCCAGTAGTTCATTGGGACAAAGTAAGCCTCGACAGAGATAAGTGGCCGTGCTAGGGGTGATATGTGGGAGGAGGGGCACACCTAGGCTGCTGGACATGGGTTTCGGATTGATGTTTCAGAAAATATTGCAGGTTTACTAGTTTTAAAGCTGAGGCGCATCCGGCCGGCCTCACCACAACCCACCGTGATCAGCGCCCAGGGTGGTGAGAAATGACAGTCTGGGAAACAAGCAGTTAAGTTCCAGGAGGGGGACTATTCCCAGTTGAATGGCAGCCCAGGGTCAAACTGGCCCTTAGATCAAGCACTTCAGTGGAGGCCAGCGAAGAGTGGTTAAATACAACAAGAGTGTCCCAACGGGAAAATAGATAAATTGGTTCCAGCAAACTAGATCACTGTGTGTGCAAATGGGTGTATACTTTCTGTAGTAATATTTTACATGTCTAGAACCTTAGTAGCATTCGGGGTCCCTGTAATTGTTCTCTGTCTATCAGAACACAGCACACTGTGCTGTGTCTCCAGATTGTGTCAAATGAACATTTATTTGGTATATTTAAATTGACCTGGCAAAGAAAAACATTTAGAATATATAATACACATGAAGTTATACTAAATGCATGTGACAAGTAGAACATGAGAAAAATAGGCAAAAACACTGTACAAAAACACATAATTGAAATAACAACTCATCCAGTGGGAACCATTATAATTAATGTAGTTGTCAAGTGTGACATAGGTAAAAGACTTGGTGTGAACAGAAATGATTAGTACAAACAGTTAATCATGTATGCAGTGTAACCAGAGCATAATAGTTATTGTTGTTTCACTTGTATGTAACTGAAAAGTAGTCAGCTTCTTGTTATACATGAATTAAATATTAATTGTTCACGAGTGCAGGGGTCTATGTAGTGCGCAGTATGATTCCCAATGCAGCGCAGCCTAAGGGCGTGGATAAATCAGAATGCAAGAGCATAACATTTCGGTGATTTAAATAGATGTGTCCACCTTAAACAGGACCAAGGGACTGAACTTGTATGGTGACCCCGCTTGTTGATAGATCCAAAGCTGAAATGTTGGATAATGCCAAGAGTGGAGCTGGACAATTCGCTTGCTCCGTTGCCACGGAGGGCAGAAATGGCTGCCTAAATATCAGTGGTCCGTATCCTGAAATGGTGTGTCTGTGTCCTCAAGTGGGTTAACATTTCTGCTGGAGGGTGAGCTCCATTGAAATCAGGAGTTTCATACGGAGAGGGTGGGGATGGTTGCCTGATGGCAAAGCCTTGCTTCGACATGTCTGTTTCAAGCCGCAGTAGAAGCCGTGTACCGCACAGTGGTAGCAGTACAAGGGACAGCCCTCCCAGCAACCCGGAGAGTAAGGCCGGTGGGATTCGACCCCCAGGAGGGGAAAGCACTCACCGCAGATATATATCAGGACCGCTGTAACGAGCAACTGGAGCCATCCGGATCATCTCTCCATTATTCCGTGGAGGCACACATGTAGATTGATGCCGTTGCAGCAGCCGTGCAGCTTTTATATGGCCCTTGTCCACTGCTGTAAGTGAAATATCGGCCCAAGCAGGGCCACGATGTGGAGAGGCCAGTGATGTTGCAGGCGGATGGTTGCTAGGGATTGAACCACTGCCGCCAAGGTAGGCGGCATGAAGCAGTGGGCGTTACGGGTGCCATACGGGCACTGCGGGATGTGTGCTGCAGCAGGAAGCAATAGGGAAGTCCAGGCACAGTGCACCTCACTGCTTCCCGCGTGGCATGCAGTCTCTGTTGTTGACCCGGTGCGCTGCACCAGGGGGAGGAGTGGTGGCCAGTCTCTCCCAGCCTCTGCAGTATCTCACAGCACACGCAGTCTTGGGGCTCCTCCCAGGCTGCCACTGCTGATTTTTAGGAGTAACTGGAGGGATAGCCCAAAAGAGACACAGGACTTAGGGCTTTAATTATATATATACTGAGAAGGGGGTTTGTCCCGGCTGTAATAGTCAAAGCATTTTGCAACTTATTTACATGCAATTTAAATCTACTGTGTATTGACTCTCCATAGATGGTGCTATTTTTGCCTATTCATGGATACGTGTACATCGAAAAAACACAACATACGCTTTCTTTTTAGTGAAGTTGGGTACAGCTTTTAATATATTGCTGACCTATTAACTCTTATATACTTGTTTTTACATGTTCATGGAATAACACAACTATTTCAATCTGTGCAGAAGTGCAATTATTCTACACATCGACAATCGTGAACAATTAGTCAAAAAAATATATTACAAGCATAAGTTAAACAAATTGATACAAGGATATACTTCATAGTGAAAAATGGAAGGAACAGGGAACCACATACATGAAAATTCTTCTAGTACATGTTGGTGTCCTAATTGTACATCATGGTTTTTGAACAAGTTTTACCAATCAGATAGAGCTTAGATTTTTTGTTGTTATTCTAGGTGCAAACCCTTGGGTAGGTCTGTCATAGCCAGGCTAAAGGGTGACCAAATGGTAGGTCGACGTCACTGAGATAAAGCAACAAACATATTTTTTAAATAAAGACCATGGGGCACCAATGGGTGCATTGGTCCTTGGACGTTTTGGCTTTCTGTGGGTGACTGCCTTCTTCTGGAGCCAAGGCGTGGTCTCCCCTGTAGAAAATTAAGGGGAGCTGAGTTAAAAAACGGGTTTTGATGAGTAAGGGGCTGCAAAGCGCAGTAAGTTTAATAACATGTACTAAACATGTATACACAGAAAATAAAGGACACAATTATTAAAAACACTAGTTTTCACAAATTAAGGGTCAAGCACTGACATTTCACAGGGCTGGGTCCTGGGTAGAAGCCCTATCACAGATGTTTAAGAGTTGGGTGGAACACTCAACGACGTGGCGTGGGTTTACAAGTGTTTTTAATGCAGGGCTATAGATAAGGGACAGAGAGCAAGAAATATGTCTACCTGTATATGCCCTTAGCAAGCACTCAAAACACCAGAGAATCCAATGTGAGTTTGTTAGATATTAAAAAACCAAGATAGCCAAAGAGATAAAAAGAGTACCTTTAAGCGATGTTCTGTAATACACTGATGGACAGTATTATTGTCTGTAGGGCACTTGTTGTAAGCGAACTGGAAGTAGTGCTTCTATAGCCTAAAGCATGGTTCCTCGGCTGAGAAGTGCAAGGTAGATCTAAATGGGAAGAAAAGGAGGGTATCACCATTTTAATGCCATTTCAATTGCTAGGTGGCCGTGGGAGAGCTAAAAAGTCCGAGGACCTGGGAAGCGCAGTTACCTTGGTCTTAAGGCTACCGAGAGCTGAGCGGCTGACGTGTGTCCAGGAGCTGCGGTGAACTCGGAATGGAGCTGTGTTTGAAAAAGTGAAGCGTGCATTTGCAGATAGGGAATACTGTATTGACCATGCGCATGCACGGTAGTTAGCCCCTCGCCCCGTAGTCATGGGGACGAAATGGAAGCTAACTGTGGCACAGAAATGAAAAGTACGATCCTGTTCTGAATGTGAAAGGAAACCTTGCATGCGTATGTGCAAACTAGACTGAGGGCGGACCACAGAGGCAGATAGAAGTGCCTGGAAAATAGTGGATCGGAGGTAAGGAGGTCAAAAATGACTGAGGTGTGCCATGAGTCAGGAAGCTGCCCAAAATGCACAAAGTGGCCGTAAGGTGTATGTATGCAGAATGGGCTATGGGTCAGATAGAGATGCCGGAGACAGTAAAACGTGATGGTGATAAACTGTCTATGAAGTGCTGCAGGGCCACGTATGGGAAGCTATGTTAAGAGAAGCCAGAGACAGTAAAACGCGATGGTGATAAACTGTCTATGAAGTGCTACAGGGCCACGTATAGGAAGCTGTATTAGAGGCTGCGGGAAAATGGCGCAGTAAGGAAATGAGAGGTGGTGCATGCAGAGATGGCTAGCAGCAAGGGGGATGGTGGCTATAGATGAACTAGCGACTAGCCGTGTCCTACATCTATTGCTAATGCAAAACCCAAAGCGACAGGGTAAAATAAGTGGGTGGGGTAGAATGCGTAGTAGAAATATTGTGTACATGGTATTACAGGAAGAGAAATAGAGAGACCTAAGGTCTATAGTGTGCTGTAGTCTGGAGCAGACGACAAAGGGAACCCCACTGTCTTCAATGGCTGGAGGCTGGGTTGAAAAGGCTAGGGGAGAGGCTAGAAGGTGGATACTGCTGTGTTGAGGAATCAGGAAAACCGGCCCGATGGTTTGCGCCTCGTTAAGACCTGTGGATATAGATTGGAGTTTGAACATCCACCAGGATTCCTTAAAGTTCAAAGAATTTGTGATATTACTGGTGTTGAATACTTTGTCGACCACCCACCAAATTAAGTTGTCTGGACCGTGTTGGAATTTAAGAAAGTGTGGCACGAGTGGAGCTGAAAGAGTTTTATATCGAATCCTAGACCTGTGTTCGCCAATTCTTTTGTGGGTGGGTCTAGAGGTCTGTCCCACATAAAGTAAACCACACGGGCATTCAATGATGTACATAATGTTACATTATTTGTAATTCGGAAAGTGACGTAGTTTCCATTCCTTACTCCCTATATGGAAGGAGTTGATTTTTTTCGTCAATTTGCATATTGCACATTTACCACATGGGTGATGACCATTGATTTCTCTGAGATGCCACATGCAGGATCTGATGTTACTTTTACTCATCCTGGCATCAGTGAGTATGTCTTTAAGATTTTTTGGATCCTTTTAGTACCATTCTAGGTGTTGGTTTATTAGGCAAACTAAGTTGTATCAATGGCCAGAATGTTCTTATTATACCTTCAAGTTTGGTAGTGTTTGGTCCAAATGTAGTGACACACGCCATGATGTCTTTTTTGGGGGTGTCCTGTGTTTTAGGTGAGAGTAATGTTTCTCTTGGTGTGAATCCGGCCCTCTATTGTGTGTCCTTAAGCAGTTTTTTCGGGTAGCCTCTTGATTTCAACTTGTCTTGGAGCACAGACACATTCTTTTTCAATTCCATGATGATTGTACAGTTCCTACGCACTCTTAAAAACTGTCCTTACGGGAGGTTATCCCTCAGATTATGTGGGTGGTGCTTTTTTCGTGCAGCACAGTGTTACAGTCTGTCTCTTTTTTGGACATGGTACATTCCAGTTTGTTATTTTTGGGTCTAATAGTCAAATTCAGGAAATGTATGCCCATATTGCTGCTGTTGATCGTAAACTTCATCTTTTCCGTAAAGTTGTTGATCCAGTTGAAGAAATCTGTGAGGGTGTTGTTCTCTCCTTTCCAAATGTAGATAATGTCATCGATATATCTATGCCATAACACAATGCTGTCAAGGAATGGGTTGGAGGTGTTAAGTACATAGTTATATTTGTATTCTGCCATAAAGATTACGGCCATACTGGGGGCAAAGGCCGCCCCCATTGCTGTGCCTCGGATTTGCAGATAGAAGGTGTCCTCAAATTCAAAGAAGTTATTAGTGAGTACCAATTCCAGCAATTCCACTATGAAATTAGTGGGGACTCTTTTTTGTGTCATGTGATGGGTAAGATGGTGTCTAATACATTCAACTGCTGAGTCTTGTGGAATGCTTGTATAGAGGCTATTGATGTCCATGGTGACTAGTAGATCTTCAAATGGATTAAAGGGCTGGTGTTCAAAAATTTTTATGGTGGCCATGGTGTCTCTCAGGTATGTCGGTGTTTTCTGGCTCAGAGGTTTGAGGAAATGATCAATAAACTTCTCGACTGGTTCTAAAACTGAGCCACATCCCGAAACTATGGGTCATCCTGTTGATGTTGTCCGGTTCTTATGCAGTTTGGGTAGGGCGTAGTAAGCAGGAGTGCGTCCATCAGAGCTGTTCAAAAAGACTTCTTCTTTATCTGAAATCCAGTTGTTAACCATGGCGAATTCAGTTATCTCCTGTATTTTTCTCTTGATTGCCACCGTCGGGTCTTTGTGTAATTTCTTGTAATTGCCCTCTTCATTCAAAAGTGCCATCACCATTTTCTTGTATTGATCTTTGCTTTGTACTACAATACCTACACCTTTGTCGGCCGCTTTTATTACAATTGATTTGTTCTCTGTTAGTGTTTTAAGGGCTTTTTGTTCACCTGAAGTGAGGTTGTGCCTTTTTGAGATGCTGTGTCTTGAACCTTTTTCATTTCTTGTTTGATGCACTTCTCAAAGGTAAGGACGGATGAAGGCATTTCATTATCTCTTGGAAAGAAGTCAGATTTGGTCCTCAGTCCTGTGACACTGTGACTGGCTTCTATTCTATCTTACTATCAACATGGATCAGACTCTCAGTTTCTCTGAAGAAGAGATCCTAGAGATTATTCAAGGTACCACGCTGTTTAACATGGTAGATGCACAACATAATATAGCATCCACAACAACGGGAGACAATCTATTGAATCTTAAAAAATGGTGCTTAAGAACTGAAGTGCACGGCCACTTTCTAAGGGAATACCTTAGGGTAAATCTAGTCCCACTTGTTTTGCTAGTTATGTTATGTTACTTTGCATTTATAAAGTGCCTTATGTACCATTGGTATGATCTCAAGGCGCTGGTAGGTTGAACGCCATCGGGAACCGTAGTTCAAGTCAGTAGAAGGAGAGAGAGAGCCATAAGGTGCGTGTCTGCACCGGATATGTATGCAGCAGGTGTGTCACTCGTATGATAGTTGCTTCTTAGAAGTAGATGTGGTGGTTGGGAGATCAGGAGTATGTGTTTGTTCTGGCATGGTGTTACCCAGGCCGTTTCTGGCTGCGTTAGGCCTGAGGAGAACGCCTAGGCGGGTGGGTGTGCAGCCAGCTGTGTTTAGTTAGGATGATGGGGAGTATGTGGCAGGTGTTGGTATGAGAACAGCTATACCGAATGTGTCATAGTATCGCTGTGTTCTAGTTGAGTGGTGGTGTATAGAAGAGAGTAAGCGTGGTGATGTGATATGGTAGTTTTCAGTAAGTGCTTGAGATCGAACGCCTTCATGCTCTATGCATTCCATGCACTCCAACCATTCCATGCACTCTAACCGTCCCATGCTCATCAACTGTTCCATGCACTACAACCGATCCATGCACTCCAACCGATCCAAGCATTCCAAACGATCCATGCATTCCAACCGTTCCATGGACTCCAACCGTTTCATGCACTCCAACTGTTCCATGCACTCTAACCGTTCCATGTATTCCAACCATTCTTGCACAATGTCCATTCCATGCCCTCTATTTGTTCCATGCATTCCATCCGTTGCATGTACACACTTCGTCCTTTCCACACACTTCGTCCTTTCCACGCACTTCATCCTATGCACACACTTCATCCGCTCCACACTCACCTGCTCCACACTCTTCATCCACTCCACACTCTTCATCTGCTACACACTCTTCATCCGCTCCACACCCTTCATCTGCTCCACACTCTTCATCCGCTCCACACTCTTCATCTGCTCCAACCTCTTCATCCACCCCACCCACTTCATCCGTTCCACCCACTTCATCCGTTCTATCCACATCATCCGTCGCACGCACTCCATCCGTCCCATGTACTTTATCCGTCCCATGCACTCCATCCGTCCCATGCACTCCATCGGTCCCATGCACTCCATCCGTCCCATGCAATCCATCCATCCCATGCTCTCCATCCGTCCCATGTACTCCATCCATCCCATGCACTCCATCCGTCCCATGCACTCTGTCCGTCCCATGCACTCCATCTGTGTCATGCACTACATCGGTGTCATGCACTCCATCCATGTTATGCATTCCATCCATGCCATGCGCTTGATTCATATATTCCATTTGTTCCGTTCATTCCATGCACTCTGTCATTCCATGCCATCTATCCATTCCACGCACTCTAACTGTTCCATGCACTCCATCCGTATCATGTACTCATCCTTTCCATCTTCTCGTCCACCTTATTCCTCTTGTCTACTTCGTTCCTCTTGTCCACTTTATTCCTCTCAACCACTTTGTTCCTCTCATCCATTTCATTGATTTCATCCATTTCCTTGATTTCATCCACTTCACTGCTTTCATCCAGTTTATTCCTTTTATCCACTTCTCTACTTTCATCCACTTCACTCTTTCTATTTAGTTTATCCTCTTTAATTTACATTAGCGGTTATTAGTTTTCGATTTCTCGCTCGGATCATGATGCTGGATTGTTATTTATGTAAAATCAGCTTTGGGCTAAGGTCATTGATTGCTGATTTTAGGGGAAGAGCCATGTTTTCAGTAATTTGCGGAAAGACATGAGGTCCTCGGTGAGTCGGTTGTGGGGTGGAAGTGAGTTGGGGCCAGGGCTGAGAATGATGATCCACCTAACCTGACTGAGTTGGTATGATTAGGAGGCCGGCAGAGCTTGATCTTAGAGTGCTTGGAGGATGGTAGGGTTTTAGCTTGTCTTGAAGATATTGTGGTGCGGTTTTGTGCATTGCTCAGTGAGAGATGCATAAGGTTTTGAAGGTCACCTTTCGGGCAACCGGAAGCTAGTGCAGAGTTTTGAGGGCTGTAGAGATGTGATCTCTTGGGCCAAGTGCTAGTAGCAGTTTGGCTGAAGAGTTTTGTGCTCTTTGTAGTTTAGTCAGTTGGTACGCGTGGACTCCGAGGTAGAGGGTGTTAGCATAGTCCAGTCTTGACATGACAATTGATTGGCCCGCGGAGAGTATGTTGGGAAAAGAGAGGTATGGAAAAATGCACCTAAGAGATTTAAGGTGGAAGTGGCAGGACTTGGAGACATTTTTGACTTGGAGCGAGAGGGTTAGGTCTGAGTCTAGGGTGCATCCAAGGGTTTTTACTGAATTTGAGGGAGTCAGGGAATTGTCCATGGCAGATAGCCAGGGTAGCGGGTGCGGAAGAGGTTCGGTGTTGCCACATACAATGATTTCAGTTTTGGAGGGGTTTAACAAGAGGTGGTTTGTGGTCATCCAGTGTTCTATGTCGAGGATGCAGGAAGCGAGGTCAGGTTGGCAGTTGGGTTTTGAATTCAGGAGTTTTAGGAATAGTTGTGTGTCATCGGCGTAGTTATAGCAATGGATATTGTGCGAGAGGATTATTCGTGGGAGGGTGGACATATAGAGGTTAAACAGGAGGGCTGATAGGCATGCTCCTTGTGGAACTCCAGTGTTGACTGGTCGGGCGCGGGAAGCATAGGTGGAGAGTAAGGTTATTTGGTTCCTATTGTAGAGGAAGGATGCTATCCATTTGAGAGCCTTTCCACGGATTCCCAGGGAGTGGAGGCGGTCAAGGAAGATTGAGTGGCTGATTGTATCAAAGGCTGCGGATAGGTCAAGAAGGATTAGTGCGGCGCATCTCGCAGAATCAGCAGTGTTTTTAAGGTCATCCCTGATTGACGTTAGGGTGGTTTTGGTTCCGTGTCGGGCTCTGAAACCTGATTGAGCGGGGTCTAGGAGATTTTTGGCTTCGACAAAGGCATTTAGTTGGGAGTAGGAGGTTCGGTCAATGAGTTTGGCAAGGAACCTGGTGTTTGAGATGGGGCGGTCGTTTTTGGGTTCGAGAGGGTCGAAGGAAGTTTTTTTAGAAGAGGTTTGACATGAGCAGTTTTGAACGCATCAGGAAAAATTCCTGAGGAGAGGGAATTGTTTATGATGGTTCTTGCGTGTGCTCCTGCGCAGGCAGATGCAAACATTTCTTTGAGGGTTGTGGCTGGGCAGGGGTCGAGCGGGGAGTCGGCTGGTTTGCGGGCAGAGAGAAGTTTGAGAAATTGGTCAGTTGATATTGGAGTGAAGGCGTCGAAAGTTGGTAGGGTAGCGGTCGCAGGCGGTGGGATGGCAGGTAGGGTGGGTGGATTGCGTGGTGGGTGTAAGAGAGCTAGTTTGTTGGTTAGCGGGTTTGTTCTTTCGAGAGCTGTGGTGTAAAAGTGTAGAGAGAGTGAGTTGCACAGTGATTGTGAGGGGGTGGGAAGGGTGGTGGTACATGATGGTTTGGTGAATTTGGCGATGATTTTGTGAAGTTCTTTGCTGGGGTTTTTACAGTTTAAGATTTGGGAGTTGTAATGGGCTTATTTAGCTTTCCGGATTTCGGCCTTGTAGTGGCGATGGTGCCAGGCCAAGGTGGATCTGCTCAGGGCTGTTTGTCTCTCTGCCATTTGCGTTCTAGGGATTTATATAGTTATTTAGTGGTCTTCAGTTCTGGTGTGAACCATCTAGGAAAAAGGCCATGGTGAGCTGATGGTTTGCAAGAGGGGGTGAGCGGGATTAGTGAGGTGTTGAGCCATGAGTCAAAGGCGTCAGAGGTTAGGAGTTCATTGAGTATGCGGGTCGGTGGAGGAGACTGAAGGGAAGGATTTTTAGTTTCTTCCAGCATTTGTGTAGATTCAGAGGTTCTGGTTTGGGTAAGAGGAGCGGGTTGGGTGAGCGAAAGAACCAGCTTTATTCCTTGACAATAAGGATTATATGCTTGGCTTTAGCAAAATAGCAACCAAATGCATTAGGGACCTTATGGTGCTCATAATCACCACCGCCAAGAGAATTCACCAAGATATATCCAAAGAACTCAAAGAGCAAGAAATAAAATTTCTCAATGATGGAACCCTGGAAAACGCTCAAGACAAACTTAAAGAAATAGATAAAACCATGGACGCTTTCATGAGCAGCACTTTAGAAAAAAAGCATAAAAAATTAGCAAAAGATATCAGAAAATGTTCAACTTGAACAGGTCTACCCATACTTGTCGGCAGAATATAAGGATAAGAAATAAAAGGAAAGACTGATGAACCAAACGGGGCCCATAAGAAATAAGCGCAAAACGGTATAATTTTGTAACACATCCAGCTCTGACTCCTCGGATGGCGACCAAGCTACAACTAGGGGAAGACTAACCAATCGTGGTAATCTGCAGCAGCCACGATGATGCCTTTTTAGGACAAGGGGGACACAGGGGAGGCTACTGCGGCCATCCCAGTTTCAACCAATGCCTTTCTTCAACTACCCACAATGGCGGGCTCAGAACCACAACAGGAGACGCAGGCGATTCTAGAGGAAATACCTATTTTTAACCTATCTGGTATTATGTTGACAAAAAATGAGAACTCCCTACTATCCAAAGGACTGTCATTTGTCCCCACTAACCACACTGATTGGTTTAGTTTAGACCAAGAACTTACAAACTTCTATAGGACCATCAGAAGAAAAATCTATTTTAATGACAAGGAAAGCCCGATTGAACTTGAAGACCCAGGACTGAGGACCAAATCTGACTTCTTTCCAAGAGATAATGAAAGGCCTCCATCCGTCCTTACCTTTGAGAAGTGCACCAAACAAGAAATGAAAAAAGTTCAAGACAGAGCATCTCAAAAAAGGCACAACCTCACTTCAGGTGAACAAAAAGCCTTTAAAACACTAACAGAGAACAAATAAATTGCAATAAAAGCGGCCGACAAGGGTGGAGGTATTGTAGTACGAAGCAAAAATCAATACAAGAAAATGGTGAGGGCACTTTTGAATGAAGAGGGCAATTACAAGAAATTACGATCTATATCCACAGGTCTTAACGAGGCGCAACCATTGGGCCTGTTTTCCTGATTCCTTGACACAACAGTATCCACCTTTTAACCTCTCCCTGCCGCTGCACTTTCCTACCCCTAGCCTTTTTACCCCATCCTCCAGCCATTGAAGATAGTGGGGTTTCCTTTGTCGTCTGCTCCAGACTACAGCACACTATAGACCTTACGTCTCTCTATTTGTCTTCCTGTACTACCATGTACATGAGATTTCTACTACCCAGTCTACTCCACCCACTTATTTTACCCTGTCACTTTGGGTTTTTCATTAGTAATAGATGTAGGACACGGCTAGTCACTAGTCCATCTCTAGGTACCATCCCCCTTGCTGCTAGCCATCTCTGCATCCACCACCTCTCATTTCCTTACTGCACAATTTTCCCGCAGCCTGTAATACAGCTTCCCATACGTGGCCCTGTAGCATTTCATAGACAGTTTATCACCATCGCGTTTTACTGTCTCTGGCTTCTCTTAACATAGCTTCCCATACGTGGCCCTGTAGCATTTCATAGACAGTTTATCACCATCGCGTTTTACTGTCTCCGGCTTCTCTTAACATAGCTTCCCATTCGTGGCCCTGCAGCACTTCATAGACAGTTTATCACCATCACTTTTTAGTGTCTCCGGCATCTCTATCTGACCCATAGCCCGTTCTGCATACATACACCTTACGGCCACTTTGTGCATTTTGGGCAGCTTCCTGACTCATGGCGCACCTCACAGTCATTTTTGACCTCCTTACCTCCGATCCACTATTTTCCAGGCACTTCTATGTGCCTCTCTGGTACGCCCTCAGTCTAGTTTGCACATAGGCATGCAAGGTTTCCTTTCACATTCACAACATGATCGCACTTTTCGTTTCTGTGCCACAGTTAGCTTCGATTTCGTCCCCATGACTACGGGACGAGGGGCTAACTACCGTGCATGCGCATGGTCAATATAGTATTCCCTATCTGCACATGCGCGCTTCACTTTTTCAAACACAGCTCCATTCCAAGTTTGCCGCAGCTCCTGGACACACGCCAGCCGCTCAGCTCTTGGTAGCCTTAAGACCAAGGTAACTGCACTTCCTAGGTCCTAGAACTTTTTAGCTCTCCCACGGCCACCTAGCAATTGAATTGGCATTAATATGGTGCTACTCTCCTTTTCTTCCCATTTAGATCTACCTTGCACTTCTCAGCCGAGGAACCATGCTTTAGGCTACAGAAGCAATACTCCAGTTCGCTTACAACAAGTCCGTACAGACAATAACACTGTCCATCAGTGTATTACAGAACATGGCTTAAAGGTACTCTTTTTATCTCTTTGGGTATCTTGGCTTCTTAATATCTAACAGACTTACATTGGATTCTCTGGTGTTTTTTGGTGCTTACTAAGGGCATATACAGATAGACATATTTCTTGCTCTCTACCCCTTATACATAGCTATGCATTAAGAACACTTGTAAACCAACGCCACCTCGTTGAGGGTTCCACCCAACTCTTAAACACCTGTGATCGGTCTTCTACCCAGGACCCAGCCCTGTGAAAGGTCAATGCTTGATCATTAATTTGTGAAAACTAGTTTTTTAAATAATTGTGTCCTTTCTTTTCTGTGTATACATGTTTAGTACATGTTATTAAACTTACTGCGCTTTGCAGCCCCTTACTCAACAAAACCCGTTTTTTAACTCAGCTCCCCTTAATTTTCTACAGAGGAGACCACGCCTTGACTCTAGAAGAAAACTGTGACCAACGGAAAGCCGAAACGACCAAGGACCAATGCACCCATTGGTGCCCCATGGTCTTTATTTAAAAGATCTGTTTGTTGATTTATCTCAGTGACGTTGACCCACCATTTGGTCACCCTTTAGCCTGGCTATGACAGACCCACCCAAGGTCTTTCACCTAGAGTAACAACAAACATCTAAGCTCTATCTGATTTGTAAAACTTGTTCAAAAACCATGATGTACAATTAGGACACCAACACGTACTAGAAGAATTTTCAAGTATGTGGTTCTCTGTTCCTTCCATTTTTCACTATGAAGTATATCCTTATATCAATTTGTTTAATTTATGCTTATAATATAGTTTTTTTACTCATTGTTCACGATTGTCGATGTGTAGAATAATTGCACTTCTGCACAGATTGAAATAGTTGTGTTATTCCATGAACATGTAAAAAAAGTATATGAGTTAATAGGTCGGCACTATATTAAAAGCTGTACCTAACTTCACTAAAAAGAAAGCGTATGTTGTGTTTTTTCGATTTACACGTATCCATGAATAGGGAAAAAATAGCACCATCTATGGATAGTCAATCCACAGTAGATTTAAATTGCATGTAAATAAGTTGCAAAATGCTTTGACTATTACAGCCAGGACAAACCCCCTCTGCTGATTTTTAGGATGGCGAAGCAAGGCTGTTCACTAGAACTACTGATTCCTAGCGATATTTACTCCCCGGGTCAGTAGGTCCTCGCAGTTCAAGTTACATGGAGTAATTTACAGTATTAGCACCTCTCCACTAGGATTCCATTGTCGTTTGTATGGAGCTCTCCTCTTATGCAGCCAACTTGCCGGCTGCTCAGCAGCACCCCCCCGTTGGTCATTTTCTTAATATTGATTTCTTACACTTTGTGATCTTGGGCAATTTTCGGTGCCTGAGATCGGGAATCTGTGAAGAAAATGTAACAAATAATGATGGGTGAATTTGGGGAATCCTCTTTTTCCCCTGATTCTTTGCTGTTCCCCTTTACCTGGAGGCAGTTCTCAGAACCTTTTTGGTGAAAGGACCCCTCCATTTCTATCTTGTCTGGCTCACATTTTGGGGGTTGTATAGTTTATTGTTTTGGATCGGTCTCCATACTATTCCACTCAGGGTCTTTTGAGACCCAATTTTCTTTGGGAGGTATCCCACCGTTCCTGAAGGAGAACATTTGCTTATCTGAGTCCTCCAGGTACTCTTCTGTTTCAAAAGGGATGATCTTAAGCTCTTCCACAAAGTGGGTTGTTCTTTGGTCTCACCTACTTACCAATTGCTCTTTAGGTTCTAACATTTCGGAGGTAGGAGAGTCACTTGGGCCGCTGAAGTGTACACATACCATATGGAAATAGGTGGTCACGAACTCCCTAATATGTGTGTTCACTCACCGGGAAGTCTCAGCAAATGCACGCTTTAGCTCCTGCACAAAATCCCTAGGTGCCTGATCCTCCCCATTATATGCCTCCTGTGGGTTTCTGTGTGAGGAGAAATGTTTTAAAATGGCCACCTTATAGGTGGACCATTTAAGATGATCCTGGTACTCCAGTCCTGCAATGAAACTGGAGTACTTAGGTGAGAAGTCCATTTAGCAAATGCTATACAATTCACATAATTTCTGATCTGGAATTATGCCATCATCTGCTCATAAAGTTCCATGTGCTCCCATACCTAATACTTGCCATTCTTATGGTATGGAGTCAGGAAGCTCTTTATGGTCTTGATTTTTCTTATTGGGTTTTTCACAAAACGCTTGCTCTATTTCCCTGTCTTTTTCTTTCTCTGCACCCAAGTCCATTCATTTTCTGACTCAGAGCTACTCTGTGTACTCCATTCCCTGTCCTCTAGGTGCTTCCTATCTCTATGAGATCGGGAATATCTCCCATAGTCATAGGATCTGGACTCTTCTTGCTGGACAGCAGTGAGTTCTCAGGGTAACTTTTCCGGTAGCTACTTTTAGGCCCAGGATTACACTCAGTCTCTTCTTCCCTCCTTTCAGGTAGTCTGGAGAAATCCCCCCACCTCCTTGAATGGATGGAGGTTTTTAAAAAGCTCTTCCTGGGTTGAATCTCTGGCTTTTCTCTTCCAGTGAAGCTGGCCAGGCGATCTCTTTGTATCCTCATCTTAAGCAAGTCTAACTCCCTGATCTTGTCATCTTGTTTCTGGGTCAGAATTACTCACGAGATTCCTGTGAGTAATTCGACTATCCGCACGGTGGGTGTGCGCTTACCTGGGCCTTTTTGAGATTTACCATGAAATTGAATGATGGTAGATCAACCTCTGGAAAATGTGTGGGGCTAATTCGCAAACATTGTCCTATGCTCACTGCACGACATACACATAGACATGTGTACCCTGGGTGGACACCGGCTACAGGCACAGTCCTCCCTGTCATATTAAGGTGGGAAGTGCCAGAGAGTCTCTGAACCAAACCAAAGACAAGACAGTTGCCTTGAACACTCTCCTCAACTTTGTGCTGTCCGCCTTATAGGACGCCACAAGCCCAGTGAGGAAGCTAGGAGGAGTGCATCGACAAGCATCAACTGACGTCTGCCTTAAAGGACATTTTTGAGCCAGCCGAACCCCTCGAGCTGCAACCGACTGCACGGCTGACTGTTGTTATGCTGCAGATCCATCTCTAGGGAAAGCAGCAGTAGTGGCTCAAACCAAAGTGCCCGGATAAGCCCAGCGGCACATCCCCAAAGACTTAGTGCAGGCTTACAAAGTGGGGAAGGATATTTGTGACTGGTTTGAAGCACTCGAGCTGGCTTTTCAGCTACAGGAGGAGGATGTGGAACTGTGAGGTGCAGCCCCAATGAGTCACTTACTGACACAGTACTGACGCAATTCATCAGTTAACTCCTGAGGACGGGCCGTTTATGAAAGCAAATGGCAGCCCTACTCAGGAAATTCTGTAAAACTCCAGAACAGTATCTCAAGAGCTTCAGAGAGCTCGGAAATGAAAGTAGGCAGACATTTGAAGCATTCACACACTTGTCATTGAAATATCAGAGCGGATGGGTGGCTGGTTACAAAGTTGACCCATTTAAAGGGATGTACAATTTGATTGTGTGTGAACATGTATTGAAGAATTGTGAGGTTGACCTAAACATGTATCTTGTGGACAAGACTATCACAGACTCTAGGGAGCTAGCAAAGTCTGCCGACAGGTTTGTGAGTGCTCGAGTCCAAAAAAAGGCTCAGGTGAGCACACCTAAACCGGAAGAGAAATCTTCGGACAAAAAAGTAAACAAGGATGGGAAGGACAAAGGTCCAACCCAATCCTCTTCGAAGTCAGGTCCCCAAAAGAATGAAGGGAAATCCCACAACTTTAGTTCAGCTGTGCATACTGAAAAGAAGAGTTCAGGCACCCCTAACACTGGGACACCTGCGTTATCACCACCCAAATGCTGTTTCGTGTGTAAGGAGCTGGGCCATAGGAAAAGGGATCTTGCTTGCAAGGGCTTACCCAAGCAAACCATAGTGAATGTTGAACTCATGGAAGAGGCCATCATTAGTGTAGGCCTCCTAGATGAGGGGTTCCACTAGGCCAAGGAGTAGCTGAATGTGGATTAGTTACACTAAATGGGAACAGTACCGGGTCTCCAATAGAGATTCCAGTTCCCAATAATACTCAACTCTATTTAGAACATGTGTATATCCATGGACACATAATTCTTGCGGTCTGAAACACCGCGACTAGTCACTGTTGTCACCCTGCAGTGGGTACAGCCCGGCTCAATATATTGATGGACCTGATTGTATCATCAGTGGGTTTGACAGAAAAAGTAAGTGCCCCTTGGCGATAATAGAGTTCAGCTGGCGAGGTGAAATGACCCAGTGCTGTCTAGCGGTGAAAGACTCCATCCCTATCCCATGTCTGTTGAGTGAAGAACTTCCTGATCCCGAGATAGTCGCAGTGGCTACCCGATCAAGGCACAAAGCGATTGCCAGATTGAACACTCTGAGAGGTTTAGGGCCTTGAGTGCTTCCAGATGGCTTGTTGGAAGGACCGGCATGGCTGGTAGCCCCCAGTCCAATTCCACAGACTGCTGACTCACCTACTTCTTGTGGGATAAGGGCCCGTAGCTACTGAGGACCCTACTTTGGTAGCAGGGGACAGAGTGATGTCAGGGCTGACTGGCACATCCCAGGAACCAGCGGTGGAGGACCAGCTAGGCACAGATCTGAAGGGCCTGCCCAAGCTGGATGAGTTTGCATCAGCTGAGAGGGACAGATCAGACTGACTTATTCAAAGCCCAGAAAGAGTGTCCCATTCTGGCGGTCTGTGGAAGCAGGTGGAGGAGCAGGCTAAGGGTGAAGCCCCTGGTCTTTTCAAAGTGTACTGGGAGGATGGACTCCTTTACAGTGAGCCAAAAGACTCAGAGGGCTAAGGCACCAGAAGGTTGGTAATTCCCCAGTGCCAGAGAAAGTTCCTTTTGGATTCGGCTCACCAAATGCCTTTAGCCGGTCACTTGGGAGTGACTAAGACATCGGACTGGTTGTCTGTGCACTTTTACTGGCCACAGTTTGGTGTGAAGGTTAAGGAATTTGTCCGGTCCTGCCTGACATATCAAGCTTCTGGCAAGTCAGGTGGTGCCAAAAAGGCCCCCTTAATTCCACTACCTGTGGTTGGGTGACTTTTTGAGAGAATAAGCATGGATATTGTGGGTCCTTTTGGTCTACAAATCAGCTCAAAGAATAGATAAATCTTGGTGGTGGGAGACCACGCCACAAGACTGAGGCTGTCCCTCTGAGGAGCATCAAAGCCCTTGTGGTTGAGAATGCTCTGATTGGAATATTCTCCCTTTTTGGATTCCCCAAGGAAGTCATTTCTGACAGGGGATCAAACTTCATATTGCATATGTGAAGGCTATGTGAGAAGAGTGTGGAGTCACCTACCCGTTATGTACATTGTTCCACCCACAAACAAATGGGCTTGTTGAGCATTTCAACAAGACCCTGAAAGGCATGATAGGTGGCTTGGAACAGCACCTGAGGAGAACATTGCATATTCCACTGCTATGCATTCTGTTCGACTACAGGGAGGTGCCACAGAACGGAGTAGGGTTTAGCCCCTTTGAGCTTCTGTTTGGACACCCTGTATAATGTCCCCTCATTCTAAAAAAAGAGGGATGGGAGGGCAACACCTTATCCCCTACACCAGATGCGGTGGACTATGTACTTGGCCTTCAGTCTAGAATGAGGAAGTACATCGAACAGTCAATGAGAAACCTAAAGGCCAGTCAGAACCTGATAAAGCACTAGGACTACCAGAAGTCCACACTGACTGTCTATTCCCCAGGCCACTGTATGTGGATTATGGAGCCTGTCAAACCCAGTGCCCTTTAGAACAAGTAGACTGTGTGCTGGAAAATGTCATTGAGGTGAATTATCTCATTGTTGTGAAAGGACCTAAACAGATGTGCAGGGTCTTTCACATCAACCAGTTAAAACCCCATTCTAGCCGGGATGTCGTTGCATTTGTGACTGACAGAGAGACTGAGGAGGAGGCCGATGCCCTCCCAGACCTCATACACACTGAAGTCACAGATGGGTCAGTTGAAGGTTTTAACCTGGCAACGGACCTCTCAGATCAGCAACTGACAGACTGTTGCCATTTACTGGGACAGTTTGTTGGTCTGTTTTCTCTGACTCCAGGTCATGCAGACTGGTGTACCCATGATGTGGACACTGGCAACAGTAAGTCAGTAAAGAGTAGGATTTGCCAGATGTCCGATAAGGTCAGGGACACCATCAGGGAGGAAGTTTCCAAGATGCTCTCCGTAGGAGTGATAGAGCCATCCCACAACCCCTGAGCTAGTCCAGTGGTATTGGTCCCTAAAAAGACAAGTGGTAGGAAGACTGAAGTTTGCTTTTGTGTGGACTACAGTGGGCTCAATTCGGTCACAAAGACAGATTCTCACCCCATTCCTCTGGCAGTTGAGCTCATTTACAAGCTTGGCGCTGCCAATTTTATGAGTACCTTTGACCTCACGGCAGGGTATCGGCAGGTCGGCTTGACCGATAGAGCGAGAGAGAGATCAGCATTGTCAACCCTGGAAGGGCATTATCAGTTCACTGTGATGCCCTTCGAATTGAAGAATGCCCCTACCACTTTTCAGCGGATGGTTAACCAGGTTGTGGCTGGTCTGGAAAGCTTCAGTGCCGCCTATTTAGATGGCATTGATGTGTTCAGCCACACCTGGGAGGACCACTTATCCTACCTAAAACAGGTGCTTCAAGTGCTGCAGAATGTAGGTCTGACTTTCAAGGCCATGAAATGACAGATAGTGCAGGGCACCGTGACTTACCTAGGCCACCTGGTTGGTAAAGGTAAGAAACAACCTAACGAAGCGAAAGTACAGATTGTGAAGGATTGGAAAATCCCCAACACACAGATGCAGGTGAGAGCCTTTCTAGGTCTCACTGGCTACTAGTGGTTGTTCATCAAGGGGTATTATTATTATTATAATTGTTCTTTTATAACGCGCATAATACCAGAGATTCCAAGCGCGGGATCGGGATTCGAACCAGTGTTGTGCTGCATTGTCTTGCTTCCAAGACAAACGCATTGCCCCTGAGCTATCCCCCCCATTGCCATGCCCCTGAATGATGTAACTTCCAAGAAGATGCCGAAGAAGTTAACTTGGAACCTCGCCTGTCAAACCTCCTTTCAGTATTTAAAGGATGGATTGTACACAGCCCCAGTTCTGAAAGTGTCAGACTTTGGTCAGGAGTTCATTAACCAGACAGATGCCTGTGATTTTAAGATTGGAGCAGTGTTAGCAAAGCTGAACTCTCAAGGGGTAGAGCAACCTGTCGCCTACATTAGCAGGTGATTGAAAAAAAGGGAAAGGAACTGAGCTATCATTGAAAAGGAGGCTTACATGGTCGTGTGGGCCATAAAGAAGCTATAACACTACATCTTTGGGTCACACTTTACGATCCAGACACATCACCGGCCTCTTCAACGTTTAATGGCCATGCAAGCAGAGAACACTAAGCTTTTGCTTTGGGCCATAATCCTACAGGGATTAGATATGGACATCCAGCACAATCCAGGCTTGCAGCATGGAAATGTCGATGGCCTCAGCCGGTACTTTCACCTTGATGACGAACAAGACCCTCATTAGGGTGGTGGTTCACATGTTTGGGCTGGGGGGCATGTGAGAATTTCAACCATCTGCACGGTGGATGTGCGCTCACCTGGGCTTTTTTGGCCTTTTATATGAAATTGAATGATGGTAGATCAACCTCTGGAAAATGCGTGGGGCTAATCTGCACACATTTTCCTGTGTTCACCGCATAACATACACATAGACCCAAGTATTCTGGGTGGACACAGCCTACAGGTGTAGTCCTCACTGTTATTTTTAGTAATGGTCTGACAGGTGGAGTACATGATGCATGCCAGAGGGGGAGGGCCAAAACCTTCCTCCTGCCATGGCCAGCCTAATTAACTATCAAAGTCTCCATGTATCTACCCTGTCCATTTCTTTACACTCTGCAGATGGTGGCAGCAATTAACATAATTAACATGCCAATAGAGTATTCTTCAAACAGGCCAACATGGGGCCTGGCTACAGAGGCTAAAACAAAAGAGACAGGAAACTCCAACAGCCTTTGATATGCACTGTGTCAACATGAAGCCAGTTCTCGTCTCTCAGTATCAAGGGCAGTATCCTGTCATGTCTGGGACTATGTGTTTACAGTAGGCAACCGCCGCAGGGGGGGGCCTTTCAGATAGGACGAGTATGTGGATTGATGGAGACAGAAAGTCTGTTCTCGCCACAGCTTCAAGGGAGACCTGCCACTTTAATTAGGAACCACATAGAGATCAATTAACCACACAGACCCTTTGATCAACAACAGAGAGGAAGATGGGTGGGACCTAGTATTACATGCTTTCACCCCCTTACCTCTTCTTTTGCAAAGCACTCTGGTTATGATGTAAGGCTTACAGGAGATTGTTGGCAGGGACCCAGGATTGGTTCATTAAGGTAGGCTTAGCCTACACCGATCACTGTGGCCCATTTGGCTTTAAAAAAGGACTGATTCCCTCTTTTGGGAAGATCATCCGAAGACTTTGCAAAGAGTAACAAGAAGGACTCAGCATTGGACCCTGGCTGAAGGTAAAGTCTGTTTTATAGCTTTTGCCAGTGAAGGAAGGCCAGGATTTCCAAAGAGGGAAGTAAGATCCCTCCCCTAAACATCTCCAAGGGAACACAAGGAGATACTGGATCCAGAGGACACTCCAGCAGCTCCAGAACCAGTACCCAACCAGCATACAGCGTGCCCTGATAGGCCCTGCATCAAGATTCCTAGGTGGGAAGTGCCAGAGAGTCTCTGAACCAAAACAAGGACAAGGCAGTTCCCTGCAACACTCTCCTCAGCTTTGGGCTGTCCGCCTTAAAGGACAACACAAGCCCATTGAAGAAGCTAGGAGGAGTGCATCAACAAGCATCCACCGACATCTGCCCTAAAAGACATTTTCGAGCAAGTGGAGCCCTTCAAGCTGCAACCAACAGCACTGCTAACTGTTGTTACGCTGCAGTCGCTCGTGCCATCTGAGACGCCTCGACCAGTGATTCAGACCTGTCGAACAGCACCGAGATAACAATACCTGACCCCAAGCTGCTGTGTAGGCCAGCCTGCAGCCATCCGTCCAGTCTCGATCGCCAAACTGCCTGTTGCCTTATACTCGCGGCTGTCTACTATCTTGGACTCTGTTGCAGAAGCTGCAAAGCTCCCTGAAACTTACTCAGCACTATCGATCACCAAGAACTTCTACAAGCACAAGGTACATTGTGGTTCTGTCCCCCTGGTTCTTCTCTGAAGGACCTTAAGGGAATTTTACAACCCATTGCTCCCTTTGTGCTGTAACCAAGTGTCCTTGAACTATTGCACTTAATTACTTTACCGACTACCCTCCTGTCAGTATCTAGAGTGCATCCCTTTTCCTTCTTGAAACTGTATGTCCTCTGCATTCCTTAAAGGGATGGTCTAGTAAACATTTTTATTTAAAAAATAGATAGGCAACATAAAAAAAAATACTAGCATTCTCCGTTTTAAAACTTCCTATGTAAAATTTTGAGCTATTCAAGCTCAAAATTCGCAAAAGCAAGCACATTGGCGCATCCATTTTGTGAAATGGATGCCCCGCCTGTGCTGGCTTTTGCTTTTGCGGCACTAATGAAGGAAAAGCCAGCCAGCTGTAGTAAACAAAAGCTACCGCTGGGTGGCTTTCCCTTCATTAGTGCTGTAGGCGGAGGACGGGGAACGGAGACCAGAGCAGGAAAGCTGCAGCTGAATCTCGGTAAGTGCTATTTATTTATTTTTTTAAAATAAGCACTAGCTGCGTTTTTTTTCCTACGTTTTCCGGGCTGGAGGAGCCCGGAAAACTAAGAAATAAAACCGCAGCTTTAAAAACGTTGTATTTATGTTTGCGGTCGCTTTTGAAGCGACCGCAAACATAAATACAACGTTATTGTGTTGGAAAACTCTGCAGTTTTTCTTTCCGAGTTTCTCAGGCTCCTCCGGCTCGGAGGAGCCTGAGAAACTCGGAAAGAAAAACCGCAGCGTTTTCAAACACAACCGCGTGTGTTTCTGCCTGCTGTGGCTATCACTTTGGGTCTCGGAGCACCGGAGACCCAAAGTGAAAGCCACAGCAGGCAGAAACACAACGCGGTTATGTTTACATGCCGCGTGGTGTTTCTACCTGCAGCTGATTTCCCATTTGGGACTCTCGGGCTCCCCGTGGGGAGCCCGAGAGACCCAAATGGGAAATGCTAAATGCTGCGTTGTGTCTGCCTAAATCTGCTTTCCCATTTGGGGCTCTCGGGCTCCCTGTGGGAAGCCCGAGAGCCCCAAATGGGAAAGCAGATTCAGGCAGAAACAACGCGGTTGTTTTCCGCAATGCTGTGTTGTTTCTGCCTGAATCTGCTTTACCATTTGGGGCTCTCGGGCTCCCCGTAGGGAGCCCGAGAGCCCCAAATGGGAAAGCAGATTCAGGCAGAAACAACGCGGTTGTTTTCCGCAATGCCGCGTTGTTTCTGCCTGAATCTGCTTTACCATTTGGGACTCTTGGGCTCCCCGGGAGCCCGAGAACCCCAAATGGTAAAGCAGATTCAGGCAGAAACAACGCGGTTGTGTTGGAAAACGCTGCGGTTTTTCTTTCCAAGTTTCTCAGGCTCCCGGAGGAGCCTGAGAAACTTGGAAAGAAAAACCGCAGCATTTTCCAACACAATAACGTTGTATTTATGTTTGCAGTCGCTTCAAAAGCGACCGCAAACATGAATACGTTTTTAAAGCTGCGGTTTTGTTTCTAAGTTTTCCGGGCTCCTCCAGCCCGGAAAACTTAGAAAAAAAAACACAGCTAGTGCTTATTTTTAAAAAATAAATAAATAGCACTTACCGAGATTCAGCTGCAGTTTTTCTGCTCTGGTCTCCGGTCCCCGTCCTCCGCCTACAGCACTAATGAAGGGAAAGCCACCCAGCTCTAGCTTTTGTTTACTACAGCTGGCTGGCTTTTCCTTCATTAGTGCCGCAAAAGCTAAAGCCAGCACAGGCGGGGCATCCATTTCACATTTTGCTTGCTTTTGCGAATTTTGAGCTTGAATAGCTCAAAATTTTACATAGGAAGTTTTAAAACGGAGAATGCTAGTATTTTTTTTTTTATGTTGCCTATCTATTTTTTAAATAAAAATGTTTACTAGAACATCCATTTAACAGGGTGTGTTGTATTTTGTAGTGTGCTAGAACTGTTTGTTGAATAATAATAAAGTAGATAATTTTATACAACCTTGACTGGACAGTCCCTTTTATTTTATTTTTTTTATTGAATATAGTCGAAATAAATCAACTTTTTCAATTAATACAATCTTAAAGGAATGGTTTGTTAAAAATTGTTATTGTCCCTATGGGTCAGCCATGTGTTTTTAAGCCTAAGTCGCTTGATTTTAGAAAAAATTCCCATGGACCTTACCCGAGTTTTCGTCCATTAAACGCACGCGAAAACATGCACCAGGGACCTGCCATTTTGTGATAATCCTATCACTTGCCCCATCGCCTTGGCTGACCTGCTTTTGCAGCACTAAATCATATCCCCCGCTCCTGAGCCTGACATTATCAAAACATTCATATTCCCCACCTCTCTCCGTAACGTTACTGTGCTGCGTAGGCAAACGCGCCCAGTCGTCTTCTACGCAACTTCACACATAACCTGGAAACCAACACAGATCAATTCACAACACAGCGCGCAACAATTCGGAATATGAAACTGTACTTTAAAATCAAACAGCAATACGGTACATTTGGTAAAGTACATTTATTTGACATTAAATGTTTGGAGAATATTCAGCAATTGGCATATTAAATCGGAATGGATTTTTTTTTCTTTTCTCTCGATCCGCAAATCCTCTAAAGTTGATCGTGAGTCACGCGCTGTTCCTTTATGGGTCACAGGGTGTTGGTTTTCGTTAAAAGAAGCACTTTGGACGCACGGTGAACCGCAAGGCTGTTCCATCAACTAGGCACTAGATCACCGTAAAGGTTGATATGTTGCTTCTAGCCGCTAGTACTGCATAAGGGCATATGGGCCCTTGGCGATCGTCCCATAAAATGGCCAACGTTGTGCAGTTGTTTACAAGAAGCTGCAGCTGGCGATTGAAAAATCTGTCAGCCGGGGTCTGGAATAGGTGGCAGTAGCAGTATGGTAGGATGTACCTGTTTAGAAAACATAAAAATTGAAATTAGTCTCACCAGCCGATCTTTATTACTATAATTAATTTTATTTATTACGGCCGATCTGAAACTATTTGCTTGCGAGGATAGTGCAATGGAGTATGTTCGGCTCTAAAAGCAATGCGAAAACTAACGAAATAAATTGAGGTAAACACACAATGTAATGATTTTTTAGCGTTGAACCACTGAGAAACAACTGTTTGTCTACATGCATGTCGAATGGGCACATGCATGCTCATGTGCCCTGTAGAAAGACGATCCCACAAACATTTTACTTGCTCTTCATTCATTCATTCATTTATTAATTAATTAATTCATTCATTCATTCATTCTTCATTCCGGTATAAAAGCGTCTAAAGAGTTACTTACATTATATTTGCCATTTCCATTGTGTCTCTGCGTAATGCAGTCCCTAAATCCCACTGTGTTCGTGCCAACGATTTTTCATATACTGAACTAACATGAAACTCGGTCTAGTTTCAGAATTTTCAGCCTTATCGTCTCTTACGTTATTGCACCCCTCCTTCAAATGAAGTCCTTTTGCCATGGTCCCTGTCTCTCAAAGTCAAAAGACAATAGAACCTTATACTGCCAGTGCGAGTCGCGGGCCTCTTCAGCCCGCGAGCAAAAAATCAAAGCCGCTGACCTTCAATCTGCATGAACATACATTCTTACTTTGTAACATCCTGAGTAAAGCCATCTGTGAGAACTTGAATTTTCGACTCCATCTATGTACTAGGCCTCAATGTGCAAATGCAAACTGGCTTCTCTGCCATCTGCAACGCCTCGCTTGGCACGTTCTAAGACCCCCAATTTTGTCCTTGTTTTCCGCGAGCTTGACAGCCCTAGAGAACTATGGAGATATTGACTTTTTGGGGGAAGGTCAGGGAAAGTATAAAGTACCTGAGGAGTTGAGTTGAAAGTGAGATTTATTGTTTGTTTGTTTTATTAATTGCAATACGCAAGTCTCCCCTCGGTTAACAGTGCAGAGCATTTACATGAGATTGAGAAACTTTGTTACAGCAACAAAAATATATACATACACATGTTCACAAGGTCAGCGATATGAGGTGAATAGAGAGAGATGTCAAAGATGACACTCATGTTCGCCACAAAGGATGGTGATGGGAGGGGGTTAGGGTTAGCATACTTTGTATGCACACTGTACAATAACATTATTTTCAAAAAGACAATCAGATTACAATCATTTAAACCGGGATTTGTACTTCTCAACGAGCTCTGCTTTGGGTGGACATGGCACAGTGGCAATGTTCGGTGGCAATGCATCAGTGCTGTGCACAGAAATGCTCAAAATTCAATATCTGTGCTTCTCTAGTACAGTAACAATAAGGCCTTTAACAAAGTTGAACTCCATTTCCTCATATACTGGTTTCACCACCCATTTCTTACTTCTTTTTGCAAAGGCCGTAGTGTAGCGAGGCATCCCTACATTTCCTGTAGTCCTAGATTGTTCACGGCACACATTCTCGTTATAGGCCAAGACCGCTAGTAGAGTCCTATGTTTCATGCCCTGTATGCCGAAATGCAATCACTTTGGCCTGTACTTTAGGCACATATTGTGGAACACCTCCAAACCTCCAGATGACAGAATTCTGTCAGTCCCCTCAAATCTCTTGATAGAGTTTTATCAAAAGCAATCTTCTCATTGGCTTTGTGTGTAGATGAAGATGGAATCAACCACTTCTTCTTCCGTGACTCCTCTGTGGACAAAGGGCCATGTTCACATTGGTGGAAATGTTCATTTGCTGTCCAGCGGTGAACGTTGGTACAGTGGTGCATCAGTGACCGCCATTTTTCAAGTAGGATTTCCACTGACCCTTCACAAGTTTTGGAGCTCCACCAAAGATGGTTGCTGATAGACTGGGACCACTGTGAAATACTTTCCATACCTTTTTTTTTCCCTGCAGCCGAAATGTTCTTATTGATTGATTTAGCAAGATGCCATATGTCAAATTGATGTTTAATATGTGGGAACTGCTCTCTAATTGTCTTGGCAATTGAAACGTGTCTGTCCGTGGCTATGAGGTCGATGTGCATTCCCCTCGATTGTAGATATTCCAATGATTTTATAAATCCTAGTTTCTCCATGGCCACTGAGGATTTACATTGGGACACCTGCACGACCACCGAACTCACAATTTTCTTACTATCCATGTCCTGAAAGTGGTAGGTGCAGTACTTGGCAGAAAATCCAGGGCTGTTGCACTGTCCATCGCCGGCTAGCCTGAATCGTTTGCCTTCGAATGTACTTGCTAGAGACAATTGTTCAATTTTCCAAGCATCACTGATGGCCGGAAATAGATAATCATGTTGGAATTTGTAGTACTGCGTTTTAGAAATGAAATGGAGTCCCACAAACTGAAAGAAAGACTCTAACTTTCTAAATAGTGAGGCAGCTGCACACAGTAGATTGCCTGCTGGCAGTTTCACCAGCATTGGTTGTGCAGACCATGAGAACGTATGATTTAATCTACAGGCGGCATGTATTTTGATGTTACTGCCTTGTTTTTGACGAGTCACATGAATCAATGGCTTCCCACATACTTTCCCTCTAACTGAATGCCCACATTTCAGCATATTTATAATGTCCATCAAACAACTGTCAAATACTATGTATTTGCTCTCTTTCATTAGACTGTCATCCGGCGCCAAAGTTGTTTCGGACAGTATCGTTGAGGACATATCACCACAATTGAAAGTAATATCGCTGATATCAAGTTCTGATGCGTCGGTGAATGCTGCTGCTGGTTCATTCTCTTTCATTTCAACATCTGTTACTTCAACATTGATGGGAGAACACAACAATGTCGACAGCTTTTTGGGTGGCATTTTTTTGGTGGGTGTAGATTGTGTGGATTGATCTGCGACTACTTCAGAACTATCTTCAATACATTCAGTATCATCTTCTTGTGGCGGTGCGTTCGCACTGTAGCAATGGTCCAATAAAACTTTACTGGATTCTCCGGACATATTCAATTCATGTTCTGGCCATTGGACATAAGGTTGTATACGAATTGTTCATTTTACAACTGTTCGAATTACAATTGACCTTTTCACAATTGACCGAATTGTGAAGGTCAATTCTAACATATATGTGGGGGGAAACCCCCCACAACCCCCCACCCAATGCCAAACCCCCCAAAACCCCTATATATATATATTACCAAACCGATATATATATATATATATATATATATATATATACGGTCAATTGTGAAAAGGTCAATTGTGACCCTTTAAATTCGGTCAATTGTTCATTCAAACAATTGTAAACGAACAATTTGGGTAATACCATACCGGACATAAGCATCTCGAGTCTCAACACGCCGCGTCTGAATTAATAGTTCCTCCATAGTGTAAGTGGTCTGGCAAGCAACATCTCTCATTTGCTTCACTGTCTGTGTATGTATAGTTCGTACACCCACGGGTAACTAGAGGACAGATTGGAAAAGGGATGTTCAGTTTAAACACAAGATAAAGTATAGTACAATTGACAGGAAAAAAACATAATATGGTCCCCAGCACAAAACAATTTCTAAAATTATGAACTGTTTGTAACTAACATTATTTTTGTTTCTTTTCTTTGCAACTTTCTTGACTCGAACTTCAACATCTGCACACTGTTGCTCCGATTAGTTTCCGCATGTCTTCCCTTCCTCTTGCGCTGCAACGACTATATTTTCTATATCCGCATAGACAGCACGGAATGACGCTCCATCGACTCCCTGAAACATAGTACTTTCATTACTATGTATCACAATATTGAAAACATAAAACAAACGTCAGGACGAACACACAGGTACATCTCAATAGCTAAACACGAATTAAACATTGTGTGGAACAATCAAACGACAAGTATTAGAGCACTGATGATCTAGTTCGATGGAACTTTCAGTATCCATACCTTTGGCTCCGCATGGACTGCCATGAATGATTGTATTGGATAGGAGGCATCAGCAACTCCCTGAAACACAGTACTTGCATTAGTATGGTTTTCAATATTGTAAACATAACACACACGTGTGGTCAACGGCACAGGTACATATAAAGAGATAACCACAAATGATGCATTGTCTAAAAGAATCAATGGATATCTAAATATGAACCGATTTAATCGACTTATTTCTACGATTTCTTTACATTTGCATCACCAACAAGGGATGTTGTGATTGTAGAGGAAGCTCCGTCGTCTCCCTGAAACACAGTACTTGCGTTAGTCTGGTTTTCAATATTGTAAACATAACACACACTTGGGGTCGACGGCACAGGTACATATAAAGAGATAACCACAAATGATGCATTGTCTAAAACAATCAAGGAATATCTAAATATGATCAGATTTAATCGACTTATTTCTCCGATTTATTTAGATCTGCATCATCTAAATGGGATGTTCAGATTGTAGTGGAAGCTCTGTCGTCTCCCTGAAACACAGTACTTGCATTAATAGGGAAGAAAGTATAACAAATGGAATCACGTTATATGATCACGCTCGATGGAACTGTCAGTATCCATACCTCGTGCTGCCGAAGAATATCTAGGGATGTTGTAAATGTAGTGCGCACTTCCGAAAGCTGTTGCGCCGATTCATATATGCAAGGTCCTGCTTCCACTTCCCCTGGAATTATTTGAATGTCAGGCTCCGCATCAAGTGCAGGTGTTGACGCTCCATCAACTGCCTGAAACATAGTACTTGCATTAGTAGGGATTACAATATTGAAAACAGAACACACACTTGGGGTCGACCGCACAGGTACATATCAATGGCTAACCACGAATGAAACATTGTGTAGAACAATCAAACGACAAGTATTCCAGCTCTGATGATCTAGTTTGATGGAGCTGTCAGTATCCATACCTCGTGCTGCTGAAGAAGATCTAGGGATGTTGTCAATGTGGTGGACGCTTCTGCATCTCCCTAAAAGACAGTACTTGCATTAGTATGGATTACACTAATTATAACTGAAAACAAACTCCAGTGGACGATAACTAAGGTGTATATCAATTGGAAAGCACTAACCAAACATTCAGTAAAACAATTACACAATACATAAAAACTATTACTTGACATGCATAAAACAAGTCTGTAGCAGAATAGCCAGCTACGATTACCTGATACGTGCTAGAAGTGGTTGATGACTGCGAGCACGTCACGGATGTAGAATGTTCTTGCATCAGATCAAGGGATAGTCAAGCAGATGTAAAGGTAAATTATTGTTTGATAATGAAATTCCAATATTAAAAATTGCCATTATTCAAAAAGCTATACGCTCATATCAATGTCGAAAGTATTACAAGGGACACAACACCTAAAATATCAATTAATCCATTCGGCTACCTACACACTACTGCAAGGCCTAAAGCTAAATCCGGACACTTGACTCACCAGTGGTGGAATGTGGACGATTAGAGTGGGAATGGCGTTTGCAAGCATTTTTCGTGTCGTTCGCCGTTTATTCTTCGTTGTTACCCAAGATGTGGTGTACATGTTCGAGGGAAAGTGCCGGCTGCAGATGCAGTATCGATCACCCCGCTTGTCCTCTAAGACTTGTTTGACTCTACTTTCCAGCTCAACCAGTGGTTATCCGCAATGTCTGACCCATTCTCTTATTCGATCAACAGTTTTCGGGAATACATGCATTGTAGTGCCTTCAGATTTAGCATGGGTCTTCGAAGGGCAACCGCTAATCGAACAGGCAGGCATTGTTGAAAATTCTGAAAAGTAAATATCGACCTTCGTTATTATACAATCTTGATGAATAAAAATGTGATACAAAAGTAAATGAACCATACCATGTTCAATGCAAGGTTTGTTTTGGTCGCCGGAACTATACCAGTTCATCATGTGCGGCTTAGTATTTGAATAAATTGCAGAAATTTATAAATGATGTGACTAAACTCTGGACATGTGACCCGTCCCTTGGATGATCTGTCTTGCACGAGAAGGAAACATGCTTACATTATAGACTGGACCCCCAAAGGATGCAATTCGATGACAATTGACACAGATGAAAATAAATAGATCTATTGATAGCATAACAATTGAAACTCAAGTCAAAAGCAATGAGACCAATGAACATAGCACTATTGAATACTCTACTCGCAAATAGATAGAAATTTAAAAATCAACGAAATATGACTAGGAAACATGGCCTTACCTTGACCAACAAACAGTTGGATTCAGCATGCAGAGCAGTATGTTGCAGGAGAACAGGTAGATGGCCACAGGTAGCACACTGACGGGTTTGCTCGAAGTGGTCACAGAAGTTCACGGATAGCACAACGATGAGCAGATTAGCATAGATCTCAGTGGTTCTCAGGTAGCACGATCAGGAGTTGACTTGAAAAGCACAAAGATGTTCTCATGAGACATATCAAGTGGTTTATAAAGTATTAGAAACAGGAGTGTGTTTGTGAATGAATGACGTGTGTATGTCATGGTATTATGTGGTTTGCCGGGGGCCGGCCAGCATGAGGGGGGGGTTCTGGAGACACGGGATCTGAGGAGGCCATGTGAGCGATGGTCCCTGGGCATGGGATACCTTTTGAAGTGTACATGGTGTTTGGCACCTTGGCCGTTTGCACCCCTGACAGCCCCCCATGGCAGCACGCATCCACTGGCGCGAACCGCCTTTGATGGGTGGGGTGGATGGTCCGGTGGGCGTGCAGACAAGCAAGGCACAGGAAGACTGCTGAATGGAGAAACACTTATGTGGATTGAATGGGGGCAGCCAGCGTCAGGGGAGGCCTTCCTGGAGACACAGGGTCTGAGGAGGCCATGTGAGCGATGGCCCCTGGGCTTGGGATACCTTTTGAAGTGTACATGGTGTTTGGCACCTTGGCCGTTTGCGCCCCTGACAGCCCCCCATGGCAGCGCGCATCCACTGGTGCAAACCACCTTTGATGGGGGGGTGGATGGGCCTGTGGGCGTGCAGACAAGCAAGGCACAGACTGCTGAATGGAGACACACTTGATTCATTTAAAACATCGAAACAACCGTTGTTAAAATATATGTGGTGTTTTATTTTGTTTCTTATTTTGATGGCACAAAAATACAAAACTTTACACATTGTAAAGGTCAGGTTGCAGCACAGCGAGGGAAAATCCCCTGTACTGACCGCTGTCACTGGGGAAAGTTTGTCTTATGGCACGAATGGCACAGGCGGGTATTACTCTTCGAACGCGGTGTCCAAAGCCTCCAGTGAAGCCACCATGTAAAGGAACGATAGGCCACCATCCTGTACCACCTGTGAAAAAGAATGATACAAACTGTTTTTAAATGACCAAGATGAGTTTATTAAACGTTTGCTGTCAATGACAATTCTTGTAACTAATGGCATTCTGCTCAGACAAATGCTATCTAGACACTGCACACAATTGAACGACTTTCATGCGTTACAATGATATGTAGATGTCATTTTGGATCTAGGAGACGACCATGAAATAGTAGTGGCATCACAACCAAAGTATACTTACTCGTTACTCGGATTACGAGGACGAACAGTTGCGCGAAGTCCGTGAATAAGCACCATCATTATCCTCAACACGAACCGTGTGAGGCAGGCTGGACTGAAGTCTGGCAGCTCGGTGATCCATTGAGGTCGTGGCTCGCCTTCCGAAATGTAGGCCACGCATCCCGAGTTTTCACAGCAGCAGCAGTTCTCCTCCTTGGTTGTCATTAGCTCGCACCGATTGCATGTGCACCAGGTGGAAACACGTCCATGCGACTAGGTCCAGTGTCTTCATCCGTTGATTCGTCCTGCCAACTGCCATCCGAAGCCCCATCGTTTTCGCATGTTTCCCTTTCCTCGGTATACTCGGGCTCGTACATGTAGGGCATTATTGTAGCCATTGTGTGGTAAACAAACTAAAATAATTTATAGCGATGGTACAGGTGTTCACACGGGCTACAAGCGGCGAAGGTAGCTGACCAGAGCACAGAAACGAGTTACAGAATACTCAAAGTAACACAGAGAGAGGAATGGAATCGAAAATCTGCTGCTGTGTGTTGTGAAACGGTCTGTTTATACTTATTGAGGAAAGAGGCGTCCTGCCATTTCCATGGCGACACGTCATTAGCTGAAGCGCAGTGATTGTTGACACGAGACGTGCTTTGGCGTTGTGAAATGGGCGGTACGCGTCTGCTGATGACAGGCTCAGAGGCGGGGGATATGATTTAGTGCCGCAAAAGCAGGTCAGCCAGGGCGATGGGGCAAGTGATAGGATTATCACAAAATGGCAGCTCCCTGGTGCCTGTTTTCGCGTGCGTTTAATGGACGAAAACTCGGGTATGGTCCATAGGAAATTTTTCTAAAATCGAGCGACTTAGGCTTAAAAACACATGGCCGACCTGTAGGGACAATACACATTTTTGACCAAACCATTCCTTTAACACTTCTAATATGAAAATATTCCAAGAAAAGAACATTTTTACAGTAAAAGAACAATAAACAATTACAATTACAATTTCAATTACAACACCATGACACAACCATTAAAATAATCATATTATAAAATAGACAATAGAAAGTACATAAAAAAACCTTAAAAGTCATATTCATGTTCAAGTCAATTTAAGAATACAGTCAGAAGGAGAATTGAATACCATTCATTCCATTTTCAAGGCCATCAAAAAATTAATAGTTGCTAATCTGATGCTCATGCATTCAGTAGCTGCTAAAGCAACCCATCGATTTTTAGGGTCAATTTGTGCAAAGTACGCAAGATGTTTAACAAAGTGAATTCTCCTCAAATTTGTGAGTTCTGGACAATCAATGATTATATGCTGTAATGTTTCAACAATTTCATCATTTTTACAGAAACGACACCATTTAGCATCCGAAGCAATCTGTTTTCTTCTAGCTTTCACCTCACGAGTAGGCCAGATATTAAACCTTAAACGCAATATTGCGTTTCTTGTGGCTGAAGATGGTGCAAGCATAAGTAAGACGCTGTTTCTCTATAACGTTTTGGACCAAATACTGAGGTGTTGAAATCTTTATGTTGTAAGCATTTGGCCCTCGTATCAATCCAATCCATTAAATAAAGTTTTTTTTAGCTCGCTCAGGATTAGACACGAGAATATCAAGAGAAATGTCAGCATTCAGCATAATAGTAGGAATGTTTCTAGACCATTGTTTCGGAAACACTTCAGATGAGTTCAGTAAGTAGCTGGAAATTGTGGTTAGTGTGGTATTATTCCATGAAGACAAAAGACATTTACGAAACAGGGCACATAGACGCCAATTGTACAAGGCAGTTAACGAAATTAAACCTAATTCATAGCGGATCAGCACTCCAGGGATGCATTGTGGAAGGTGTAAAGTTGCACGCCAAAACCTAGCTTCCATTGAGTTCAAGAATTTCAATGGGATTGTACTGTATGTTTCCAAACCATATAATATGGTGGCTACTACATTCTGACTCCAGTATATAATAGCAGACTTTATAGAAAAGTTGCCATATTTGGAGACAATGAATCTTGTTTGATATATAGCAGTGATTAACTTCTGTTCTATTTTGCACAGTTGTGAATGGTGTGAAGGACATCCATCAAAAATGAGGCCTAAATAGACATAATTTGGGACTACTTGTAAAATGATATTTTCTATTTTCCAGTCCAATTTATGTCTACGAATGCCCTTCGGTACATACATGACAATTTGAGTTTTATTACTATTTACCACCAATTCATTATCTCTGAAATAACAGCAGAGTGCGGTCAAAAGATTACGTAAGCCACTCAGCGTTTTAGAAACTAAAACACGGTCGTCTGCATACCAAAGGGCATACATTTTTGCACCGTTCAACTTAGGAGCATCATCCACAACCTTAGTAAAAATCCAACGAACGCCATTAATAAAATAATTAAAAAGTGCTGAAGCTAATATACATCCCTGTTTCAATCCTCTATTTGTTGCAACTGGTTTTGAAAGGAGACCTTCCACATTCCGTTTTATAGATACCTTTGTGTGGGAGTGAAGAGCAAAAATAATATCAGTTAGAGTCGAGGGACAGTCCGCTTTGACCAATTTGTCCATAAGTTTTGGTCTTGACACTGAATCAAATGCGGAGTGGAGATCCACAAATCCAAAATAGATTGGTTGTTTCTTGGTTTGAGCTTGGTACCTGATGGCATTTAAAGTAATCAAATTTACAGCGGTTCCTAGACCCGCTACAAATCCAGTCTGAGCTGGATCACGCTGCCCAAATTTCACTGTCCAATCATTGAATTCTCTTAGGACCATTCTAGAGAAAATGTTTCCCGGTGCGTCCAAAAGCGCAATCGGTCGATAGCTTTTGGGGTCCTTACGGTCCCCTTTTTTATATATCGGTACAACCACGGATGTTCGCCATGAATCCGGTATTACTTTGGTCTGCATGATATGGTGAAAAGCATTATTTAGAATACTTGCCCACTCATTTGGATTTTGTTTAAACATATAATTTGTAAGGCCATCAGGGCCCGCTGCTCTTGAAGAGGACAATTTCTTAATAAAATCCTTAACAATTAATTCTGAACAATTCAAATGCCAACAGCTAACCAAGTTCCTATGATAGTTGTAACTATTCATCTTATCATAAGCATAAAGTTCAGTAAAATGATTAACCCATTGAGTTTCTGAGACTCATTAAGTTGAGAATTAACTTGGGGAACTGCATTACATTTATTTAATAACTCCCACACCTGGGCAGAGTTCTTGTTATAGCATGCTGCTAAAAAATGTTCACTGTCAATCTGAGATAAAGCCGCTTTTCTCGATCGTACCCAGTTGCGATACCTACAGCTGGCAACTTTGATGGCTTTAATCTGATCAATCATGGGTTGTTTGCGTAGCTTCCTGATCTCTTTTCTATAAGCTTTTTTCCGTTCATGAAGGGCCAAATCAAACCATGAATGTGATTCTTAGAAGAGTTGTTATGCACAGGATAAATATTCCTAAAAGTATTTAACACATCAACATAGGAATCAGCATTATTCAACCTGTGGCTATTCAAGATGGCACCGTTCAATGCTAAGAGCTTGTCAGCGGACCACCTAAATCGATTCCTGCCATTGTTAATAGTGAGAACTTGTTTGGACCATTGCTTTAAGGCACTACAATTTTGCCCTGCAATAGTCCAAAATAGAGAAAGCAAAGGATGATCACTTTGTGCTTGATTAACAACAACAAATTTAGTGGTATTCATGGAGATACTATTGCTCATAAAGATATAATCAATAGTAGATTTGGAATGTCCTCTCTTCCACGTATTCATTGGAGGAATGTCGCCCTGAATTGCGCCATTAGCCATCTTTAAGTTGAGATCTTTCATGAATGACTTCCATCTCAAACCATCAGTATTCGCACCCTTTTTGGTCATTTGAAAACATGTGAGGTTCAAATTACCCATTACCAAAATACCAGAATTTTTTTTATGAGTAGCAATTGTTTCAAAAAGAAGCGACAAAGCGCTATAAAAGGTGTCATCAAGAATACCAACTGGATTTCAATAGAGGTTAATCAAAGCATATGTTTCTAGACCAAAGGTGACCTTAACTAATTGCATGAACTTATTAGGAGCCTGCCACGCTGAAATCTCAAAGCCCCTGCTGGATTTCACTGCCACTAACAAGCCAGCAGTAGGCCTACCTTTACCAAGAGATTCAGCTGGTAGTAAAATAAGCTCATGATCATCCCATATGGGAGTTTGCCGCAACCACATTTCTTGTAAGGCTACAATGTCATAATTATTCAGCTGATCATTTAGTGTCCATAATCCACAACCGAACAATAGATAGATTTCTGTTGCATAGAAATTCAATTTGATCTATATCACTAGAGGATTTAGCTTCCAAGCCCTCAACATCACCAAAGATGTTTAACACACTTGCACGGCATAAGTCATATTTTGGAAATGCGCCATCTCGACATTTCAAGATCAGGGTATGGAATATTTTAAATCTCTGTGTATCGGAATCTCTCTTGTCATTCATATGAGCTTTAGAATTCATCTCACGAGTATCAAGACTCTTTTGAATATTTTCTGCCGCTATATCCCGAGTAAAGCCACCAACTGATGACGCTATTTTAGTTTTCGAGCAAGTCGTTGCTAAATCTTTAGATGAAAAATCTAACTGGTCGCTGCTAAGAGGCGGTTTATGAGTAAGGAGGGACTGTGAATTAGTTTAACTAATTTCAGGCAGCACCTGCATTAACCTTTTCAAAAGGTAGGTATCAACCACTACTTTGAGAGTGGATAATCGATCTTCAAAACCGGATAACGGGGCAGCAGTTGAGGGGGACGGCTTATCAACGCCCATTATCATCACTCAAGTATGTGTATGCATCAAAGTTTCTGCAGGCTTTGGAGGATGACCTGGGAAGGTCACATCTGGATTATGGGACAGCAAATCTACTAGCTCATTCAATGGATCATATCCTGAAGGTAAATTCTGCGCCTCCATTGGAATGAATGGAGAAGGAACCAGTCTGACTGAATCATCTTTACTTATAGTCAGACCCAACAAGGGAGAGAACAATTCATTAGTTACATTTTCTCGTGGTACCTTTGATGAGACTGCTGCGGTACAATCAGAAATTGTTGATACCGCTACAGCAGCATTTAGTGTTTATTGTTTTTTAGACTTGGATTGAGTATTCTTGCTTCCTAGCGTTAACTTATTTGCCACAAATGTGCTTTTTTACTGATTATTGTTTTAGGGTCTCTTTTTTGTATTTACTGATTAGGAACTTCACGAAGGTTGGCATTGATAGGAATTCGGGAAGCACTCCTCTCGGGATGGTCTACACTAACCCATGAGTCATTTTTCTTTTCCACCATGTCTTCCACACACTCTATAGGGCAAATAATTGTTGAGAATAAGGGTAAAACCGACTCAGGCATGGCTGGAAGCTTGCAAAGAGACTCTAAATTCGTGAGTCTCTGCACAACGCTTACGCCAGCGGAATCTTCAACAATTTGGCAAGGAAAATAGTGAGTCTCTATGGTTGATATTCTTTGACCTAAGTTTTTCATAGTAGTTGCATTGGTAAGATTATGCGAGTTATTTATCATGCAATCCCCAATCTGATCTAATTTAGTTGCTTGAATGGTAATCTTATGATCTAAAGATTCAAACAACTTAAATAGACTGGTTATGGTAGTGTTTATGGCCCCTAATGTTATCTCCAGAAGAGTCGGGTTCGCTGAAGTTTCAAACGGTTTCCTTGAGGATAGACAGCGTTGTGGTGTAGGTTGTATAAAAGATACATCCTCGACCTGTCTTGTTGAATCCATTGAACCTGGTTGATTATAATCCGTCAGCACCGACACTCTCGAGCTTTCTACATCTCTACTATCTATATGTACAGAGCTATCTGGCATAAGAACCTCATTAGAGATAACTTCCACTACTTTCTTGGAGACTTCACACGCCACAGAACCATTCACACTTGGGACATCACCTTCTATAGCACAATCGACATTAGCTGTTGCTTCAACCTCGTTCAAGGATTCTTTTTCAACTACTGAAAAAATTTGCATACGTTTTATGATTTTGTTAGGTGACTGTGGTATGGCTAAAATAGTTTAATCAGAAATGGTAACACATAGGTCAGGCACAATATGATTACTTGCTGGAATTAATAATTTCTGTGACACATCCTTGGACTAATGAGGTAAGGCAATTTCATTAGGATTGGACATTGTGCTCATTACAGCACTTGGAGCAGACGCATTAGTAATTTTTTCATAAAAGTTGTGAATGCCACGATTGTGAACAGGGGTTTTGTTGATTGGCGTCAAAATAATAGTTTTTTTCAAGGTTTGAGTGAGGCTTTTAGGCTTTTCACTGGAATTAGGGACCGATTCATTTGCGGGTGTGTGTGGAAGCTGTTTTAACACAGCGCTACTCGGCGTCGTGCAAAAACTGCTATCACAGGGAGTTCTATCCTGCATGCAGGGCATCCCTGTTTTTAAATTATACATGACCTTTAAATAATGAAAATGGTAAAATCAATCTTAAAACTTTAAATATTGGTATTCGTATACTGTAAAAATTATGTGAATATGGCACGACGCACAGTTAAGCTTAAAAGGAAGGTATACAATAGCCCAGTAAGGGATATATCATTCCACTTTTAAATCCACTTTTAAATCACTTGATAAGTTTCAACTAATGACAACATAGAACTAAATTACCTAAATTACCTAAAATCTCACCCGCAGTCCGCAAACCGCAACGCCGCGGCAAAGTGGGACTCTGCGGGACTCCACGGGAGCGCGTGCGCGGTGCGCGCGGGTTCACGTTTAAATAGCACGCCCACACAGGTGTAACAAAGCCTGTAAAACAAATACAATAAATATAAATATACAGACAGATATAGTCTGATATAGTCTGATAGAGTCCAATATTAAAAGCACCACCTTGTGGGGATCGTAGTTTCACTTTCAATAATATTGAAAGCGCTTCCAATAGTTTCCGAACATTCCAGCGTCTCCAGCACAGGCAAAGCGGGACTCTGCGGGACTCCAGTCCCTTTTATCATTGAGCAATAATTGTATTTTCGCTGTGTTGCAACTAACAAACGATCCATGACCTTGCAGAGATAAGCCTGCCGTTTCGTCCACATTACCAAAATTGGAGAAGGAGGTTTATAATTTGCTTGTGGTTCCAGTCTGCTCAGATCCCTTCTGGTGTACAAGAGGTGTGGGGCTGATTGATGGCTTACAAACCGATATTCATCCCTACACCACTGGTGCCCCAGAAGTTGATTTGTCTCAATTCTTTTTGGCCTCCCAGACACTCTAGTCCAGGCACCCTCGCTTCCGTGTGGCACAGATGAATACTCATCAATATCAGACAGGGACAGGCCTTCTGGATCAGCTAGGCTAGGCAAGTCTAACTGCCTCATGTCTCCCTGTTCTTCACATGTGGCATGCATACAGGCAGTTCCCATTTCATCATGAGAGGTTGTAAATGACTGGCATGAGGCCCCGACTAGGAGGGGAGCCTCACCTTGATCAGTGGGTATTGTCCCCTATCCAGATCGGTCTGGGTGCCTCAGGGCCTATTAATAATTTTCAATTTCTTTGGTGAGAATCTCACACCTGTGTATCTCTTTCCTTATTTCATTATTTCCTGGTGATGACCGTAGAGCTTGCTTTTTAATTCTGACACTGAGGCCTGATTAGTGTCAAGCAACCTGGTTCTGAGCTAACAACCGATCTTTTGTTTGCTGTACCTCATGCTGAAGTGATACATTCTCTCTCTCCTTCAGGAGAATAATCTATTTCTCTTGGCCATCCCTACAATTTGCTGCTTCTAATAGTTCTAATAGTTCAGCTTCTATATGTCTCAGACACTCTACTAGCAGTCCGCAAAGCCAATTGAGCCAATTGAAACCTTCGGTTTCAATTGGCTCAATTGGCAAAGGGAAGTGCAAAGGGGAGCTCATCCCTTCTTCTCTAATTCTGGTCAGTTCCTGGGGACCTGACTGTTCCTTCTCTGCATCCAATTTCAACCTGAATGTATCTTGATCTTTCATCAGTTGTAAATACCGTATAAGTATTTACATTCTGCTGCATTTCATCAAACTCCATTTGCGAGTCCATCTCTTTAATGATGGACCGACTATTGTCCTTTTCCAGTTCCCTAATTTGATGTTTGAGGGCCACAAGTTCATCTAACAACCCTCTGTTATGAACAGCCTGGTCATTCAATTGGGACTACGGGCGACTTACAATGTCTGCACCCTCTGTGCGTGCATTATGCAGTGCCGCAATTTCTATCCCTCTCTCTGCACTGGCTTGCTGTTGTGTTTTCAGCTCATTTTGTAGTTTATTTATTTATTTATTGAGCATTTGTTAGACACCTATACAACAGAATGTTGTTTCCAGGTGCCACAAGACAAAATAGGGGAGGGAATAAGTGGAGTAAATAACAGTGACAAAAAACAGTAAATATACAATCGTGGTCCTACTAGGCTTTGTGGCATTCTGACGTGCAAGTGCAGTGAAGAGAAGTGTAGGAGATAGGGAAAGGAGGGGCAGGTGGAAGGTATGGGTAAGTGGTGGTGGGAGCCCGGGAGGGAAGTGCAAAGGGGAGCCAGGGAGGAAGGCACTGGCTAAGTGCAAGGACGGAGGAATCCCAAGGCTGGTATGCACATCCGCCGGACAGTTGTTCAACGAGCCTGTTTTGTTGTAACTCAAAACATTTGCATTGCTGCATGTTGTCTCCAAGTTGTGTGAGTTTTTCCTGAGCCTGTTTCCAGGCCTCACTCTTCTGCAATCCCTCTTCCACTAACTGCAAGTGGAAGTATAAATACGCTGTAAGGTGAGCCATTTGACTCAGTTCTTCACAGCAGTTTAGGGTCATATAAAATTCATCTAATGCTTTGTGCAAGATCCCACCTTCACACCAAATGTCAGTGCTCACTCAGGTTGGACTATTCTAGTTTGCCAGCTCCTGGCTTCACCCTAACCCCATTCTCCTCGAATGAATAGCTTAGCCAGGAGGTGCTTCCTGGCATCACACACATCTATGGTAGTCATTTTAAAATGGCTCTTTGCAACTTTTGTAAAACTTTCTTTGTGCAGGGGCAAACATCACCCTGTTCCTGCTTGCTTTCTACACAAAACGGCAAATCAAAAATAAATTCTTAATCTCTGTTTTGCCTTAGCACTCTACACTGTCTCATTTTTCTACACCTATATACCTCCCTGGAACTCAGGGTTCAAGCGCTATAGTGGCCTTTTCACTAAGCACGACAACCTTATTACACCAAAATGAATATCCTGTAATCAATGCACTTGTCATGAGTCAACAATATGGTGGTGGTAAATCTGCCACCACCGTTCTTTCCGGACCGGCTGATTAAGAGTCTTGCAGGCGGGAGGTGTCACTCCCGCCAGGTTTGACCTGGCGGGTTTAACACCACCCGCCTGCAGGCGGACATAGAGACACCGGCTCTGTCATAGACGAAGCCGGTGTTTCCATGGTCCTCCGCCTCCGGAATTACCGGGTCACCAGGGTTGACCGCACGGTTACCGCCGGACTCGTAATGAGGCCCCAGATGCATGAGTGCCAATTTGTCGAGTTATATTGAGAGCACCCTTAACCTGGGGAGTTCCTTCCCACCCTCAATCAAGGAGCCATGCAATACCTGCTTAATTTGTTTTAGCCCTGGTCTTACTGAAGACTCATCTAGAGTCATACAGATATTCCGCCCTGTGCCCACAGTAAGCCAAGAACCAGGCTAGGGTATAGGAAATATATTTGTATTTATTTGGAAGATAGGTAATAGAGATCACACTAAAACAACACATGCTACCTTCTTTGTGACTCACCATTAAACTTCTTGTTAGATTGTTAGACAAATAAATCAAGCAAGTTAGTTGGGGGAAAATACAAATCACAAAATTTTACTTTATGCAGATTTCACTTAAATCATCAAACTGGTCAATGAATACAAGCAATTTACATATGTAGTGCTGTGCAATTTCGATTTTCCTGTACACTTAAAAGGCTAGCAGTTGGGTTTAGAGATTGGTACAAATGCATATTTGACCCACACTTTTGGTTTAAAATAAGCACAGGGTGATTTAGCAGTTTGTTTTCAGACCCACCCTCACTGAAAAGTCTGTGTTCGGGAAGTTGGACAGTACAAATTGGGAGGATTTGAGAATTTTGGATTTCAGACCCCACTACACTTAAAGGTCTGTGTTGGGGAAGCTGGATGGTAAAAATTGGGATGTGCTGAGAATTTGGCATTCTAGACCCCCTTCACTTAAAGGCATGTGTTGGTTGGGGGAGCTGGATGGTAAAAATTGGGATGATTTGAGAATTTTGGATTTTAGACCCCCCTCCACTTAAAGGCCTGTCTTGGGGACGCTGAACATAAAGATTGCCCATTTAAATTACAGACTATATTGTTCAGCACACACTGGGAATGAGCTTTGCTAATTTTGAATTTTAACAAAATTCCCCTGTGGTGTTCTGCCAGGGAAATTAATTAAATGAATATGTTTAGTAAAATAGGCTAAGGATCTACACAGTGTTGGCCACCTGACCTGCTATAAGGAGAAAGGACCCGAGGAAAGCAGATTCCACCTTTGGTTTCAATTGGCTCAATTATTCACACATTGAAAGCCTCTGTTTAAAGTCCAGGAAGGCCAGCTGCATTTCAGGACCCTTTTGGAGGACAGGGGTGCGGTCTGGTCACTCCACTCTCAAGGATGGCCCCCCACTATTCACCATAGGGCCCAGTCAGCTTTTATAGGCCTCCAAAGCAATAGACATCTCCACCCAGATGCAATCTGAGCAATCTCCTTCGGTGTTTCCTTGGGGCTGTCAGTTGGTATGTTTCAGCAGTTCTGTCCCTTCCTCATAGTGCACTCACTTTATATACCAGTGATGATGCCAACAAGTTTACGACATTGGGCAGTTCCCAGTAAGTGTTCTTGCAGTGAGTATTGGCCACGTATCCTTCTCTCTCCTCCCAAGTCCGGCCTCTCTCTATGGATAAGTTTCGGAGTCTGGAGGAAACATATGCCAATTCCCATTTGCAATCCCCTTTTGTGTTCATGTCAAAGTTTGGCAGAAAATCTAGTTATGTGTCCAAAGCTTTGTGATTTACCAATAACTGCCATAACATACATATATTCCGCTTCAGCTACTCATGGGGAATTTAATAAAATGATCGCCAGGCCCGCACTATGTTGTACAGCCGTGTGTCAATTTTTTCTCCGTTTGCACAAAACGTATAATAATTATGAACATGTCATTTATTCCACACATTGCTAATTTTACCCTCCACCAGTTCATCAACTCTCAAATTCGGAACATGTTCAGAGCAGGCAGAAACACCTTTTAGCTGGTCATTACAATTCCCCAAGTCACAGGTGGAGGCATTTTATATCAACAGATTCGGCTGGAAATTATCTAAAAAAAGAAACATGCATGGTTTCAGTGCGGCATGTGGTTTCTGGGAAAATGCAACAATTGTGATAGTCCATTTAAACAAATGGAATCTTCACATGTGCAAATATGAGGTTCCCTTCCTCCAGGCCATTTGCTAAACTGGGCCAGCCTGTGAACAGAGTTTTTTGTATAAATCTTTTTGTTGTTTAAAGTTGTTTCAGCCTTGATTGCAACCCCTGTTTCCACACCTCCCCCCATACATTCCAGTCATGCATCAGCTACAACATTTGGCTTGCACAGAACTGCCCTCAAAGACAGCAGGTCTAGGGAAACTTGGTTTATGACACCCTTCGGGCAAGCCCCATTTTATTGCAGTTGTAAATAGTGGGAATGCAAGCCAGGATTTCAGTGGGGAAGTCCTTTGTGAATTTTACCCAGAGACACACCCTTTGTCCTTGGCTGAAACAAACTCACATATTGCATTTTTTAACATCAGCCCTGATTGTTTGACATACAGTGTATTTTACTGATTAGGGTTCACTTTTGCTTTTGGACTGAAAGTAAAGGGTTGTTTCTTTCATTCATTAATTAAATATACTTTTAATGACCTGCTGTTCATTTTTCTGCTGAAAGGTGGGTCTGAATTGTCACTTTTTGATGGTTGGCAGTTTCAGTGAAAGTGCTGCATTTATTTGTCAGCCAGTAATGTGGTGTGCCTTTCCAATCCGCAATTCGATTACATTTTTGTTTTAACTTTCTCTGGATTTCTACTGCAGAAAGGGACCTATAAAGTCTACCTCGGGCCTACAAGAGCTTTTCATGGAAACAAACTGGGCTTTTCTTTTCAAATGTTTGCTAGCATTTTGCATGTGAAGCGTAAAGTACATGATGTTTTGTCAACACACACTAACATTTTTCTCATGTCTTCCTTTAAACTGCAAACACACATGCAAAGCTGCTTCGGTGTCTGTGTTTAAAATCCTGATTTTCATGTGAAAGTGGCCTTTGGATTTCTTCTGCCACTGTGAATTAAAATGGCTGCGTTCTCTTTTGTAATGACAGGTAAATATTTTCACATAGTGCATCCTTGTGTTACATGCAGAAACCCCCACAGCCTGCCTTAAAATGGCCAGTTTCTGTGTGAAGGTTTTTCTTACTTTCCTTGATGAAAGCTGGCTGGCCATGCTTCCTGTGGCCCTTCAATTTCGTTTATTTGGGAACTTTGATTAATCTCCACACAACATATTCTGTGTGTATGCAGAACTGTTATTTTAATTGCACACATTACTTTAGCAGGTAAACATCCAAACACCAACACACAGCATCAGTTGTAGGTTTCTCATTTCTGTTGGATGGGGCCCAATAGACCCAGAGGACTGGCCTTTTGACTAATCCTCCATTCGCAAAGATTCCAATGCTAACTTGTAACCAAACACAACATCTGTTATTCCATAGAAATGGAGAGCAACAAGCTACATTCAAGAACAAATGTTCAACTGCTCCAATGAAAACCTTTCTCTCTTAACCATCCCTGCTTCTCTATAATTGCTTACTCCAACTTCTGCCCAATCCTGTAAACCTGTTGCATCTATTGTAAGTCAATGCATACATCTGTTATTCTATTTAAATGTTCATGTGCCCACCTTCCAGGAAAGATGCAAAGCAACCTTGATAATTTGGAATAGCACATGAAAGCATCACACCTGAGAGTTACCGGTCTTTCCCCCAGTCCCCAGCCTAAGAATCTAAAATGTCAGGGTTTTTGGTAATATAACTGAATGATCACCCCTGTATAGTACAGGAAGGCATCTAGTCCTAGATCTCGAAGCTTCCCTGCATCAAAGGACAGGAAAGCCATATCAGGAAGGGGAGATGGTGACTAACAGTCTTGGTCCACTTGAACAATGAGGAAATCTGTAAGGGAACCATTTTGGAACGAAAGGGACCATTTTGATATGTATGTTCTTAGACGTCAATACGGGAATAAAACAGAGAAGAACATGTCTGGAATCAAGTCAAAGGTTTTCGGAGTATGGCACTAAATTGCCAATAACATTCAAGGGAAAACAGTCACATTACACGATCCTGAGCCTTCCAAATCCTTGCTGAAAGACTCTCAGAAATGGGGACATGGAGTGAAAGCAACATACAGCAGATCAACACTATGTAAACACGTATTAAGAAATCTTCATTTTAGTTGGGAAGGACATTTAAATATGCCTCTATATAATTTGTGATATAGAAATCAACTATCATTGTCAGCCTATTAAAAATTGAGCTCTTTATTAATTTATTTTTGCTGGATGCAGATGGGCACTTTGTTTCCGGTGGCTGCTGAATATACCTTTATTGTGAAGTCACTGTCCTCCGAATAGCAGAATTTTCTCAGCGATAGGTTCTCAGTCACTGACGTGTAGCATGATCAATGTGGCTCTTGGCCCCATTATCATAGTAGAGCAAAGCCGTATTGCCGTGGCCCGGGGGAACCCCATATTCTGTGACTTTAAACTCAATCAGGCTACTCTGATTCCAGTCACTATCAAGCCCCACGCTTTCATTTAATAAGTTATCCTCTGCAAAGCAAAGGGAACATGATCAAATGGAATTATTAAGAATATCTTAAGAAGTCCCTTTATTGGCCTCAGGGCTCACTACGAGAATTCATAAAATAATGAACATGCAAGCCTGTGAAAATAAATAAAAGAAATGGAACAGTTTCAGTGGACCAGCTTGCCTTTAAAATTATCCTCACTAACTACTGACTTAATTGACTTAATTAGTTCCTTGGTGTTTGAACATTATTAAGCACCTAAGACAATATCACAATGCCTCAAACTCGCCGCGCTGCTTTCAAATTGCTACTGACACCTCCATTGCGCCCAAGTGAATTAGCTTTCACTGGCAGTGCACTGAAAAGTAAATATTTGCATCTGGTGGTACTCTGAAATGTGGAACTAGTCGTAAGAATAATCAGTGGTGGTATTTCAGAAACTTTGCATCAGAGTAATATGAATTAGCATTTGGGCTAAAATTACTAATAGCACCTTGGTCGCCCGCCGTCCGTGTAATGAGGCCCATCGACTTGGGCCTGTTCAGAACAGTTGGAGGGTTGCACATATTGCATGACAGTGGGCCTCATTACGAGGTAGGAGGTACTTACACCTGGTCAGACCAGGCATTAAGGAAGGGACCTGCTAATGGACCTCGGAATATGGAGGTAAGGGATTACCGGCACTGGCACCCTTATTGGTGCCGGTAATCCCTTACCTCCTACCTCGTAATGATGCCCAGTGTCTTTCTTGACCCTGTCATTCTTTTTTAAAATATGACAGCAGCGGTATGAACTGCTGCTTCCCGACCTGCATTTCTACCCCTGAAACAGGGATAGAAATGCTTTATTCTTTTTCAAATTGCAGGCTTTGTGAAATGCGCTCCCAGTTATCATGGGGTTGACATACATTTTTATCAGAAGCACTCCTGCACTTGCAAGAGCGGTCGACAATGCATCTTTTGAGCAGCTGGCCAGTCCTGCTGAAAAACGCAGGCCACCATTGACAATAAGGTGACGTGCGCATTTCTGAAATCAACACAAATGAAAAAAAGATCGGTGAACTTGTGAGATAGAAATTGAGCTCTATTAATTGGTCTTTGGCTGAAATCTCTAGAACGTGTGGGAGTTGGGATAGCAATACAACGGGTTGGTGTGCACTGAGAACAGTGGGAGAGACAGAGTAAGATCAGGAGGCACAAACACCAAATATTCCACAAGGGTTACCCATTAGGAGGGTTGTAGCAGAGGCCAGAACAAGAATCCTTGACCCATAAACTGGCAAGTGCCAGAAAATACTGATGGGAAGAACCACTAGCGTAATCCTCCTTTGGGTAGCTGCAAAGCCCCGATACGTAAAAACGAAGTCTGGAACTTGGAGAGCCTGAGAAGATCCTGCGATGGGCTCAAGCCAAGGAGGGTGGCCTTTGAGTGGGGGTTATAATTACTGCAGCCCGAAAAGGGCTGTGTAGAGGATACCTATGGCAAGAAGGAAATATTGAAGAGTCTTGCCTTCATTAGAGCACAAAGAGACCCCTAAAGCAATAGTGTGAACATGCAAGGCCTTGCCATGTTAGGAGTGCATCACAAGGCATCAGAGTGGGGGAAGATTACTCATCATTGGGATAGTTAATTTATTTATTTTTTATTTATTTGCATTTTGAAAGCGCTCACACAGCCCGGGGGCATCGAGGCACTGTTACAGGAATGTATGCCTTAGTTGCACATTCATAATGCGCTTAATACCCAGAGGTTTCTAAGCGCAGACCTGGGGATCGAACCGGTGTTGTTTTGTATCATCTTGTTTCCAAGGCGTGCACGTTGCTGCTGAGCTATCCTCCCGGTAGGATAATCTTCCAAACTCAAATAAAGAAGTGCGCTGGGGCCTTCTTGGCTGTGGATGCCCAAACTGTGCAGATTAATCCAGGAATCAAGCAATAGACCAAGGACACGAGGCCATTTTAGCATAGGCCATTCACTCGACTTGACTTATAGCTCCATCCTGATGCTGTGAGATGAGAATCTTACTTTTGTGTTGGATAGTTGCCCCTTAGTTTTTGTAGTAGTTTAGGTCACCCTGCCTTGTCCCTAGTATTTAAAGTTAAAAACCACCAGGCATCATGCTGCGGATATAGAGCCAGACCCATTCTGGGAGGAGAGTAGGAGGAACTCCTACAATACTGGGTACTGTTCCTGTAAGTGCAGGGTTTCAAGTGGAGCCAAACAGGGCATTCTTTTTTCTGGGGCCCCCGACTTTATGCTCAGCTCCATCTATCCTTCTAAATATATGGGGCGCTCATCAAGGTACAAAAAATTATAAATGCAGCTACCTGCAACTCTTACTGTCCTGGAGCTCAGGCAATTCCCAAACAGGAGAGTACTGCTTGGCAACACCAACGGAACATACAAGTTGCATTGGAATAATTAACCTCCTGAAGGTTTTGTGAACAATAATCAACCAGTGCCTAGAACTTGAGTTACAACAACATCCAGATCAGCTGCCCCGAGTTCCGTTTAATCTGCGTAAATTAACAGAAACACACTGACCGCCGCCACCCATCTCCTCCAACATGAGGGTATTCTGGGCAGAGCTTCTGGAGATCGGGCAACAAAAAAAAGTAGAGACCGGCTTAGGTGCGCCATTGGTGCCAACTCTTTTGAAGGGAATTGGATGCCCACAATGCCCACAGTCCGAATTAAGCACTGCATATGGACCCCTTTCTGGGAGAAGTGCCTTGAAGTTATTTGAGTTTGTATTAGCTCAGTTACGTGATCCACATTAAACAACAAATTGAAAGGATAGACAGAGATCATCACAGTTGGGCCACACACTGTGGATGAAAAATTATTGCTACTGAGCTAACATTCATTGGTATATTTTACGTACACCTTCCAGGTCTTTGATTTAGTGAAGTAATCCGTGCATTTCCGGGATCTGAGTTCGAACCATTTCTGAAAGTTACACATAGCCCTTCATCATTCTGAGGATCATAAAATGGCCGCCATTGGGTTGGATAACAGTGAACATGTGTTATCTGTCTATAGCACCAAGAGCCCACTTACTACCCTCTCCTCCAGTGGAAGGGGATGATCCCGCACTCTACAAATACACATGGTATGTAGGTCGTTGGAAGTCACTACTGTTTGAATTAGCAGGATCTGAGAGTGTTCCAGTTCTTCTCATAGCACAAATAATATAATTCTAAACCACAAAACACATCCACGAGAAACCTAGCAAACTATTTAAGGAACTACGCGCTACATTACTTCTTGCAGGTCCAACACAAATGTAACTGACATTTTTTGGTATTCTTCAATGAACTAACTGGTCAATGTTTTGCTCCTGTAAATATTTAGACTTGGTACCTAATTCACAGAAGCATTTTATAATGGCGCAATCCTAAAGGAAAATGCTCTGTGAATAAGGATGTTCTGCTCCCCAGCCATTTGGGTGCCTTTTTGCTAGCAGTGAACATACCCAGATTGAGTTAACATAGCACAAAGTTCAACAATTCATGATTAATTTTATTAATGATTCTTCTAAATGAATGAAAGTACGCAGATATGTATAGTTTGCAATATTAACAACATTAACAATAGGGGGGGACTATTGATTGAACAATCCACACTCATTTGCATAGAGTTAATTCTTGTGCTTGCTTTATTGTTGTGCTTCTCTGGTAATGATAATTCATTAGCACCCGAAAGGGGGGGAGCCAACCAATCAGGAGGCTAGGACCGAGGGCTTATACTGTCGATCTAGCCCAATTTCCAAGCCGCCTGATAGCAAGTTCGCCCACCCTGTTCCTCGCACCCTCCATTCCTATTTTTTTCAGCACCCCCACGCCCTCCCAAATTACCTAATTGCGGGAGCGGCAAGTACCACCGCCGCAGCTGCTGCTGCTCCTTCCACTCTGCCCTGTTTGGTCACCATGGAAATGAAGAGATGCTCCATACGGAGCCCCACCTTCCTTTTCCATGGAAGCTGTGTTTACATGGTATTTTCTTTCCATGAACGGGACGCTGTGAGGTAACCCGTTCACAGAAAGAAAATACTTTAAATGTGCCCTGTCCCAGCCCATGGGACGGGTGCTAATAGTGTAAACCACCCATTCCAAGGCCTTGCTTGGACCTTTAACTTAGGCCTCGGGCTGTTACCATCCATTCCAGACTTTGGTGGTTAATGCTTAATTAGCACCCAGGGCGGGGGTGCTGGCCAATCAGGAGTCGGGGAATACAGGCTGTACTGTTTGGTATAAGCCCATGTTTCCAGCTGCCTGGGCAGCCAGCGCCCCCTTCCATCCCTGCTCCCTCCTCACCACTTAGCACCTGTGTAGTTTCCTACACGGGTGCTAATGGTGTCTTTTTTTTTGTAAAAAAAAAAGAAACCTTTATCCCGCAGTCCAGCGCCACCCAGCCCTGCTTGTCAGGGAAGTCCATTTTCATGTTGGTGATGTCAGAGTCATCAACACTGAAAACGGACTCACCTGACAAGCAGCACTGCGCGGAGGCGAGCAACACGCTAAAGGTATGTTTTTTTTCTTTAAAGGTACCATTCGAACCTGTGTAGGGAAACTACAAAGGTGCTAATTGCGATATGCCTCTCAGTGGCGGAACGACCCTCCCGGTAACGGCTTTGCTCGAGCCCTTAACTTGGGTGTCGGGCTGTTCCCAACAGGGTCAGCCCGACACCATGTGGCATATTGCCTCAATATAAGACTCAGGGCATGGTCCACATCACTTGCTGAGTTTTTTAAATCTATTTAAGCTAGCAATTGCAACAAACAGGCAGAAAATTCAAGAGGGATTGGAAAATGTTGCTTCCTATTTTGTCACTCATTGCTCGGGAGAACTTTGCATTCCTCAAGCCAATACATCTTCCTACTGTAGTAAGGGGCGGAAACAATTTTAAGAATCTGTTTACTTCCGTTCTTTTCCTTGCAATAGAGTGCTTAGGAGCAAAATATATTTTCCCCTGACTTATTTTTATAAAGAAGGAAACTATGGGCCTCATTACAAGTTGGACGGTAAATCCGCCGGAATACCGCCCAGATGAATTACAAGTAGTAATTTCCACCGCAGTAATTCTGCCGACTGTGCCTATATTTCGGCGGTGCGTTGGAGGATTGACTTCCAGGAATTTCCTGGAGGCAAATCCTCCACTCCATGCCCAAACCCATAATTTGGCATAGTAAAACTTTGCCTCTTAACTCCAAACTCGTAATGAGACCACTATATAAGGTAACAGAGAGGATTTCCGAAATACATTGGCCCTCACTATAAGGTTGGCGGAACGTGTTTACCGGCACCGGTAAAGGTGCCGGTGCCGGTAGACCCGTTCCGCCCTATTACGAGGTCTCTTCGCGGGACCCGCAATGGGTGCCTGCAAAAACCAGGCGTCCTTACCGGGTCCCGCGAGGGGACCAGGGAGCTAACAACGGGCCCGTCGTTAACGGGCCCGTTGTTAGCTCCATCCCCATTCCCATTGAGCCCTCTGGGGGCTCGAATGGGAATGGGGAAGGACCGGGTCCGGGTTCCTCGGACGGGGAATTACCGGGTCCGCCAAGGTTGCGATGGCCCGGTAATTCCTCATTCGAGGAACCCGGGCCCGTCTTGCGGTATGGAGGCAGCCATGGCGCTAATAGCACCATGGCTGCCTCCATACTCGTAATGAGGCCCATTATATTTTTGAACAAAGTTAGTGGGCCTCATTATGAGTATGCCGGTCCGGTAACCACAGTGCCGGTAAGGTACCGGCACCGTTGTTACCAGACCGGTACACTCTGAGTCCTGTGGGCGGGTGCTGTCCTTCCCACCAGGCCTGATCTGGCTGGTGGAACAGCACCCGCTTGCAGACTTTGACAGAAGCACCGGCCCCATTATCAACGGTGCCAGTGCTTCCATCCTTCCCATTCCCATTGAGTCCTTTGGGACTCGAATGGGAATGGGGAGTAATTTTTTCCAGCGCCTGGCTATGCAGAATTACCGGGACTGACAAAACACCAAGGTGGGTTGGTATCTATATATAACACTAGCATCCAACAAATAGAACATGTCATTTTCGAGTATTAGTACATTAACAGATAAGTCAGCTACAACCTTAGCCTTCACAGAGGAGGAGGCAACAAGAATTTTAGGTTTGATCTAGGACACAAGAAAAGGCACTTCATTAGATAATAATCCAGAACGACTAATACAGAAATTAGAACGCCTAATTAGGAGAGAGATCTCACAGAAACTCCATGCAACTACGCTTGCACAATACTATAGAGCTAAACGCATTCCACGTGGCTTGAGAATTTATCTCAAGCCAACCCTCTGCAAAGAGAATAAAGAATTTGTTAACAGGTGGGAGCACATCCTCAATAAGTGTTCATTGGACCTGATTCTGCTTACCATAGAAGCACTATCAAAATCGGTACTAACGTTACAGCAGGAAATAGAGGAGGTCACAGTACAATTGTCAAAACTCAAGACAGAAACAGAACTGAAACAAATTTTGGAAGACACAAACAATAAATTGGATTCGTACAAACAGGACATAGAGCAACGCAAAATCAGAAAATTCTGCCATGACACATTGGATTATGCCAGATACATTGTTTACTCGTGGCAGGAGTTTTATGCAAACAATAGACCGACACCAAGGAGACCACAGAGACCACAAAACACACTGGATAGCAATACCGATAGCAGCGAAGTACTAAGTGGGGAGGTTGAGGATAGAAGTCATCCCTAAGTAGCATCAACCTCTATTAACAACTTAAACCCAGAAAATCTTGAAGACTCTAGACCGGGACCCACAACAGATACGCAACCAGGTCCTTTTTTAGGAAACGCAAAACAAGACGAGGACAGAAGAAAATTACGCCAGAAAAAGAAATAGACAAACACTTGGTGATTAATATTTCATCCAAGCAACTCACCACGGCACAAATGGATACATTAAACTTGGGAATCTCCTTTATACCACAACCAACTCCACCACCTTTTTTGAAGAAGTCAATTTGTTTAAACTAATAAGGAAGATGGAGCTAAAAGTATTTTTTCATAACATCGAAGATAACCTACAACCCAGAGACACACCTAAGTACTTGGAGATGAAAAATAAGAGCACCTTTCACCCTCAGGTGAACCATCCTTTAATAAATTTGTTTAAACAAAAAACGATGAAGGATCTTAAACGCATAAAGTATGTACCCTCCAAAAAATGTAACATCAGGAAACATCAACTCAAGCTCATAAAACAACTGGCGGAAGACAATACCCTCACGCTCAAACAAGCGGACAAAGGGGGTGCCCTGGTTCTCATGGACACCACACTCTACGACAAGGGATGCATGAAACTTCTGGAAGATAGTCATACCTATAAACTACTGGACAATGACCCAGGATTAGGAACAATGGCTATTATCCAAACAACAGTTGATAAAGCTGAAACCATGAACTGGATTTCAGAGAAAACAGCAGACTACCTAATCCCAAAAAAAACAGTCACCCCAGTATTTTATGTTCTCCCAAAAATACATAAGAATGCAAGAGACCCACCATTTCGCCCAATAGTTGCAGGAACGGACAGCATTTTTCAACCTCTTGCCATTTACCTAGATACTGCTCTTCAACCATTGGTTCAATCAATAAGTACATATCTCAAAGATACCACACATTTCTTAAGAATCTTACATTCACTACAATTGCCAGAAGAAAACCTATTGCTTTTCACAATGGATGTTAATAGCTTGTACACTTCCATCCCACACTCAGAAGGAATTGAAGCTATGGAATGGTTCCTGTTGTCACACAGAGAAGTCAATATTCAAAAAGTCTTCGCTTTGGAATTGCTCTACATTATCCTTTACAATAACTACTTTAGGTATGATGGACAATATTATCTTCAAATTTCTGGCACATCGATGGGGTCTTCAATGGCCCCATCCTATGCCAACATTTTCATGTATCACTATGAGAAAACACATGTACTAGACAACCCCATCTGGAAAAACAAAATACAAATCTGGCTAAGGTATATCGATGACATATTTGGAATTTGGAATGGCACAGAAACTGATTTGCTTGAATTTTGGAACCATCTGAACACCTGCAACCCAAGAATAGGGTTTACGTTGGAAATTGGCAAACCCTCTGTGAACTTCCTTGATGTCACAGTTGAATATACAGGCACAAACATTAAAACTAAAATATTTCGAAAACCTACGGATGTGAACAGTTGCTTACATCATGCGAGTCATCACCCGAAACACTTGAAAGACAATTTACCCGACAGTCAGCTATTACGAGTTAAAAGGATCACATTAGAGACAAACCTGCTACAGGATGAATACAGCAACATGAGAAAAAGATTCCTGCAAAGAGGTTTTCCTCCAGATACCATCAACAAAGCTATTGAACGGACTGAAGCTCATGACAGAAATGCTCTCTTACAAGATAAACAGAAGACTGAAGAAGAAAAAAAAAAAACATTTCATACACACGCTCAAATACTCAAGTCAGAGTTTCCAGATAAAAAGAATCATTCACAAAAATTGGGAACTAATCAAATCTGATGAGACTTTATCAAATCTATTCCCTGATCCACCAATGATGGCCTACAAACGAGGAAGGAACTTGAGAGACCAACTGATAAGAGCAGAAAGAATAAAACCAACATCACAGAGGACATTAAGCAAACCCAAAGATGGCACTTTTGCCTGTCTACATTGCCAGCACTGTAACAATCTGATTAAAGGCGACCATATACGTCATCCACAAACAGGTAAAAAGATCTTTCTAAGGAACTTTGCGACATGTGACACAAAAAATGTCATTTATGCGATACGCTGCCCATGCGGGAAGTATTATGTTGGGAAAACCAATAGAAGGGCCAAAGACAGATGGACGGAACATAAATCATGCATCAGGACAAAAGATTTAAGTTCACCTATCTTCAGACACTTTAGAGACATGAGACACAATGTTTCCCAGATGAGACTAGCAATTCTGGAAGTCATACGTCCATTCAGCAGAGGGGGAAACTTGCCTAAATTGTTGGCGCAGAGGGAACTCTTTTGGATCAACAAACTAGATGCCATGACTCCCCTAGGATTAAATGAAGAGTATTATCAAGGACCATTTTTATAGGCATATATCCATATTCCATGAAACCTTAGGTATTCCCAGATTTTACTAAAATGTTTTGTTGTATCTGATATATATGTTGTAAATTAAGTAAGAAATCCACCAAGGGCTCTAGTCCCTTTAAGATTGTACACCCATCTGTCTTGGGATAGACAATTATGGAAAAAAACTTTTTCGATTATATATTCACAAAATTGTTTTATGATACCATAACATGGGTCCAATACTATGGTCTGCTATCATTACATCCTTTTACCCTTTTTTGAAACCCAGTCTATATAGGGTTAACATTAGCGCCACACAATAGCGCTGCTTAGAGTGGCACACCTCCAATCACCAAGATTTATCCCTACACGGAATAATCCTTTCTTTCTCCAATTATTTCTCCGTATTGGGAGTACACCTAGCAGCCTACAGGTACACAAATACCATTCTTTTCATTTTGGGTTAGGCAGAACAACACTATCTTTTTCTTCAACTAATTTATACTTGGGGACGTTTTTTCCCCCCCTTTTTTTGAACATGCCTAGATACAGGCCACTACGTGTATCCCATTAGAGATCCACTATCTACATTACTATACATGTAAGATTTATCTAAGACATGTAGCTGTTCGCGCTATTTTTGGTGACAGGTGCATTTTTATTTACTCAAATGGCATTCCCAGCACTCACGCAATTCCAGTGCGCCCCGGTACCACATCATCATTTACAGACGTCATCCGCGCATGCGCGAATGACGTCATAGGGGACTTAATTTGTTTACCACTTATGAGAAACACCTACGTTACTCGCGCGTGTGCGAGTGACGTCATCACTTCTGACGCCGCTCGCGCACGCGCGAGTGACGTCACAGGACCCATTTTACCATATATAAACAGAGTAGCAGACGAGGCGGTCGGAAAGCTGCACTTCCTGACCGCGTCTCTGCATCAGATCCCGGATCAAGTAAGTTTAGATGTATGGGTAAACCCCCCCTTATACTCCCCTTACCCCCCCTTTCTCTATATTTATTGTTCACACTTTACCTTACCTTAGGAGACTGTTATCATCCTTCCCCCAAGAAAACCAGGGTCTGGCTATTGCACTGGACTACGTGGGGTGCACTTTCTGACCCAGTTCTAAAGTTTTTCTCATAAAGACTTTTTGAAGATGGGTGAGTCCATTCTTCGTTCTCTTTACCTTACATTTTTCTGGCATGACTAGGTTTTTTACATATATAGTGGGAATGGGACACAACATCAGCATTTTAGCCTTAAAAACAACTTTCTCTTTGTTACAACATGGAAAACTGGCGAGTTTTTCCGTATAACAAACACCTAACATAAGCTTCATCTCCCTTTAATGTTGGATTTTTTGATGATTGACACTATAAGTATAATCAGGTTGCCAATAACACAAGTGATGTGCTAACCATTTTAGATTATTGTTAACTTTTGTTTATAACTTCAATTTGATGTGTTAAAACGATATTTTAAGGTGATTCTCTTTTGAAAAATAGGTAATCTGTTTAATCTATTATCCATATATGTTCTTTATAGATGCTTGTGAAAATTATTTTGAAATTTAAGCCCCTGATGAAGAGAAAATGAATCTCGAAACGCGTTGGGCGAACAGAAAAAATCATTAAAAAGGAGAAGACCATATTTCTCTAAAGAAAACGGCCTATTGAATTTTCTTTATGCAAAAATCTTTTTTATGAATTTTCTTATGAAATTTAACATATTTGAATTTTCAGAGATGCTAAACCCATTTCTCATTACTCTCATAATTGTATGATTAAATCTATTTAGATCTTCGGCCTCTTCGAAGGTGTGCAGGGGACGCAGTTGTCCATAACTTGGATTTCTTTGTGTTCGCTATTGAATTACCGGGATTGCCAGGGCTGCAATGCCCAGGTAATTCCCCATTGCCAGGCGCCAGGGAAAAAACAACTCTGTCGGCAGCCGTGCTGTTTTTACTGGCACGGCTACCACCAGGGTCGTAATGAGGCCCAGTGTCTATAATTTGGGTTTATGTTTGTTTGTGTATATGTGTATATTCCTGAGTTATTCCATGCTAGGTTGGGGTTTGTCAGTGTGAGTGTCAGTTCCTGTTTTACGACAATACAGTCAGTTTCCTATTTTATTTAACACACTATTTGGTATATCAGATGATAAAGCCACCGACAGAATTGAAAAGATACAATGCTCCATAGAAAATAAATTCAAAGCATTCACACGAAAAGTCTGGGATGAAATAACCTGCAGAGATGTGAGCGAGAAACAGCTCCTATTTGCAAGAGTGCACACGATGGAGGGACTTGAGAATAGCGGGGCTCTGATATGGGGTGTTATATCTCAAGGTGGGTGTCTTCAGGGAAAGAAAGCAGATAGGCACTGTAATATTGAAGATTCTTCAGAAATTGGCAGTTTTTTCCTTATTTTGAAGATATGTGGGCTAGAACGTCTTTTCATATTATCACTCTGCGTGGAGGGTGTGACGCAATGACTACTGCTCTGCAGGAGTACTGGGATGAGTAGTGACACAAGTGCCCACTCAGCCCCACATTACTACTAAACCAATCATAAAGATGAAACAAGGCAGAGCATACATGATATTCCTAATTTGTCTCTTTTGGTAAAGTGGGACGAGGGCAGGCAAAACTCTTAAAAGGTGTGCAAGGGACCACAGGAGCGCCCAAAACAGCAATAGAACTGTGGTACCAAAATAAAAGAAATGTTCAGGCTAGGTTCTATACAAATTAAAACATTTAAACTAAAAATGAAAATACACACAACTAATTTAAAAAATACTAATAGCCCACTGCTGTAATGGAAAGCGCAGTGGAGCTCATGTTCATGAGAGCCGTAACGTGACAGAACGGCGTAAAAGCCTTGAGTAAGTCCTTCCATTCCCGCCACTGCTAATTTTCAAGCATTTTTATGGTGGAGAGGAGGGCCTTGACTCAACTTTTTTTTTTTTACGCTCTCTTCCTCTCCGCCATACAAATGCTCCTGCATCTGCGCCAGGATGGATTTTCATGCCGGAGCAAATGCTGGAGATCCCTATGTGGTCCGCCAGTTTATGCCGTTCTGTCACGCCACAGTGCACGCTGCCTGCCATGCTCTCATGGCAAGAAGCCAGTACAATTACAATTAAACCCTTCCCAACATGTTTACATGTCAGCCAGGTTTTCATCGTATTTGTGTACACTGCTTACCATGCTCACATCGGAAGCAGTGTTGCCAATTGGAATTAACCAGCTCACCATGCGAGCATGGCAAGTGGTGCTCATAATGAAAAATAAATGCTGCCTGCAGCAATTACTCACTTTTCAGAGTGGAGTGCAAATTGCAGGGCGAAAGATGACTTTTGCTCTGCAACTTTGCACCCCACTGTGCAAATGACAAACATGTGGCAGCGGGAAGCCGTTTACGTTGCAGTGCAAACGTAATGGCTCCCCGCTGTCAAATTACACTTCTTTATAAAAAGAGCTCCATCGACTTTGAAATACACAGGAATTCTGGGTTTGAAGACAAGGGTAGACAGGCAAGGATTTCATTAGCAAAGTTCAAGTACACTGAGACTTTCTTTAAAAAGTTAAGAGGGTGGAGCCGGACATCTAGGGCCCTTTAATACAGGCCAGAAGAACATGATCAATAAAAAGTAACAATAAATTCATTGGGTTTTTATATCATGCTTCATGCTGGAGCCAAGTCTCCAAGCACGGACTGGTGTATCGAGTCCATACTGCTCAGAGTTGTCTTGATTCTGATAGGAGCGCATTACCCCCTGAGCTAGCCTTCCGGCTGTCAAAGGTCAAACACCTTTAGTTCTTGTTCTGGGGGCTCACAAGAATTGAGCCAGGCCCCTAGGAACTTCCTGATGTGGTGATTTGGCATTGGGGTGGTCAGATGGTCAACTGGGTCTATGTGGATGTTGGCAAGTTCAATAGTACACCCAATGGCTGGGAGACCCATCTGGGGACAAACCCACGACACCACTTTGTAAAACACACAGCCAGCGCTGTCTGAAAGTGAGACTAATTAGCAGATCTGATTTTTATGGCATGATCCATTTACTAGTGCTCCTATACATTCCAAAAAAACATATGTGAGATGCCTCCTATAGATGACAATCTATAACAGATGGCTCCATTTCTTTTTAATGGAGGAGGACTCACTTCTCAGTATGAGACTTCTTCATAATAGTAAATTTCCCTCTCCATGGCCCACCGCTATGCAGTTATGTTTATGGCTCAATTCCAGAATATATGTTCTCTTTTATCTAACTAGGTCCATTGGCCAACCACTCCAGGCCTGTTTTCTGTCATAGCCAAGCTAATGTTTTGTTCTGCAGGGCTTGTCAATGTTTTCGAACATTTAAGAGAATTAAACTGGATCGACCCATATGCTATTGGTGTTGGTAAGCATCACATATGAACCATCCTCCTTTCCTCTCTCTGCCCGCCCACTCTGGGCCCTCTTCTTGCTCCTTCCTGTGAGGCTAATAACCTTGGTGTCATCTTCGACTCCACCCTTGCCGTCTCTCCTCACATCTCTGATGTCTCTTAGAAGGCAAATTATCAGCTGCACCTCCTCAGAGGAATTATTCCTTTTCTCACTTTCCCCCAAAAGATCACTGTCTCCAGAGCTCTGGTCCTCTCTAGGTTGGACTATTGCAAAAGCCTCTTTCTAAATCTTCCTGCCTCTACTCCTCGACCTTTACAACTTATCCAGAACAGGACTGCAATACTTGTCCTTGGCCTCAAGCCCAAGGCTCGTATCTCTTCAGCTCTGAAATCTCTTCACTGGCTCCCTGTGGCTGCAAGGTTAGACTTCAAGACCCTCTGCATTGTCCACAAGGCTTTCTGGGGCATGGGACCTCTCTAACTTCAACTTTCTCTTCCAAAACATCTTCCTTCTCAAACTCTCCGCTCATCCACCTCCAACTATCTGAGGGTCAGACGCTTCTCCAAGAAGAGAGTTTGGGCAGATCTATTTCCTCAGCTGGGGCCTCCCTATGGAATAGCCTCCACGCCTCTCTCAAACTTAAGCAGAACCACCTCCGGTTCCGGAAGCAACTTGAGACCTTCCCTTTCGCTTCCACTTTCTCTCTTCCTCTCCCCTGCTGATGCAGCTGACTGCTCCGTAAACTGGTAAACTGGTCACCCTCTGAACTCGGGCCCAGGCTCCTGCATGTCCAGTTGCCTTTGCACTGTCTACGGGCTCCACAGCGCTTAAGGGTCTGTATCTGCAACCCTACAGTTCCTTCTCTCTGCACTTATGTGCCACCCGCTGGCTGCACTTGTGAGTTAACTGCAATGCCCCATTTTCCTCCCCCGTGGCACTTCTCCCCTTCCCTCGTCCCCGCATGTGTGTGATCTGAATCACACAAGGCCTAGTAAGATTGTTATTTTGTCCTCCCTTGTTTCCCGCTCCTTGTCTTGTCGCGCCTAGAAACACTTGTGTACATGTGCGTTATAAAGGCCACATCATATCTTACCATCAAAATCAGCACAAACTGGGGAATGACTGCATTGGGCCCACACATTTGGCTAGTGATACCTGACAGGGACAGGAACCTTTGCTTGATCATTCCAACAACTTCAGACGGCCTGCTGCCATCCATTCCACAATGCGACCTATCATTGCTTCCATCGACAGTAGATCAGTTGAGTTGGAATTAGCACTGATTTACTTTATGTTTAAAAGAAGGGAATACCCCCTATATTAGTATTTAGGGTAAAGACACTATATAACAAAGAAAATGTCCTAATAGGTTCATTTGTATGCACAGGAGTGTACATTCATTTTTCCATCATGTGTGACAGTGAATGTGTGACACCAAATTGCAATCACAACACATGTTATGTATAGCATATGTTATATGTAGCCAGTCAGATAGCACAGCGAGCTATGCCCTCGCCCCTGATATCTGTGTGCAGCCTGCTGTGGCAGGTTTGAATCCCAGCAGGGTCAACTCAGCCTTTCATCTTTCCGAGGTCAATAGAATAAGTTCCACTCTGTGGGGTAATAATGTCTTCTCTTATTTGAGCGCTCTGAGAACTATGGGTGTGTAGTGCTACATAAGAAATACTTTATTATTATAGAAGGTTGGTCTATCAGACTCCAGCCTCTTTCGTTTTTTATTATTTTTTCTTTGATCTTTTGAGGGAGAGGATAGTTATTTTTCCTCAAGATTTCAAACATACAGTGTCAAAACAGAGAGCATTTAACATCTCCTGCTCTTCTAATTATTCATATACTCGAGAGTTCATATATGATACCATACATTAAATTGTAAATCAAATAGTGCATAAACGGGTAACCAAACAAGACTCAATATACATACATTCAGAAAAGGAATGTTATAGCCCAACGTGACACGCTTTCCCATCTCTCATGGCAACAAACGCTGCGTACGCGGCTTTCGTTTACATGACAACGCAAGCCGCTCAGCAACACCATAGCTGACGGCCGTAGACAGAGACACGGAAAGGCTTCGTTTCCCTCACGAACAATTTACTGCCACGGACAAACAAGTAAGTGAGAGGTAATAGATAAATAGAGTAAATAGAGTAAATAGTAAATAGAGGCAACATGTAACGAAGCACTCTCATGGGACTAACACTTCCACGCTGAGTTCTGCGTTGTCCTTCTGCTGCAATAAGCGATGCACACACTCACGGGGCAGATGTACGTGTCCTCCTGGTCACCTCGCCGTTTCACTATGCCCGGTCACAACTTGGAATTAGCTGAATACGCTCTGTAGTAGTATGCGCCAAGGAGACCCACACTCCCGCATTTAAGCATTGCCGCCAGCTACTATATTATTTGCCAGATAACCACAGGCTGACAAACTTTTTTATATATATTCATATACATACATACCCTTCTCTCAGACCTATGCAGATGCGAGTATCAATCCTGGGAAAATCAAGAACCCCCACACAAGACGCGTACACAGCGCCAGAGCCACTTGTCGGACCTTAACGGCCACCATATCGGATCAACCCCCGAACAAGGGCACAATTGTTGACTTGGGAACAGGTATGTCCTTTATGTGCACTATGGATTCCAGTTACCTACATGCAGAAATCAGTGTTACACTAGGCGTTGGCCAGCATTCCTATTTCATTCTTTTTTTTCTCTTTCTTCTTCTTTCTTGCTACCCCCTTGGTCCCCTACAGATCCACACCAATCTGAACTAGAACCAAGGAAGGGATTACGTACATCTCACTGCAGACCACTAGTTCCTAAATTAGGCATAGCAGCAACTCCACAGGAAGACAAGGGGTGTCTCGCCTCTCCAGTCCACTCTACAACCCAGACCTTGGGATTAGCTCAAAGGCAGGTAAAACTACTGTCATTAGAGCAGAGAAATATTTGTTTAAGTGTCAGTATTATTCTGACAGGTAATATGAGGGATTACCTCAACCTTATTTTTTGTTTTTTCCACACCTACACAGGGTCCCGAAATAATATGCCCTGACGAAGGCGGATGCATGTTTGAGCTGCAAGACCGCCGAAACGTGAATAGCTGGGACATTCCCACCCAGCACCACGTTGGCAAAGAATTCTTTTACCGCACAAAGACCCACAGGTTGGGCAAAACTGAAGCCCAAAGAAAATAAATTTAGCCAACTCTATGGACAAAGGATCAGTTTAGTCATACCTATCCATACAGGGAATCAAGGGAATCCAACTAGAGAAGAATTACCCATAAACCCAGGGGCAACTACCGTTTGAGTTTCCCCCTAGTTTTGTTGTGTGTTTTTTGTCCCCCTGTATTTTTTGTTGGGTTATATTTAGACGCACACTTGTTGTCATTTTAACTTTTGTTTGTCAAGTTGTTCTAATGTTTTGAAACAATTTCATTATGTTTCTTTTATTTTGCTTGCACAATGAATCATGAAATTGAATGATCTCTGTTATATGTATTCACGTATTATACCTTGAAGCAATCAATATAAAGTTTTTTAGAAAATGTACAAATGTGTTGAACTAAATTACTCCTCCGAATGAGTACTTTACTTATGATTTTGAATCCTTCAATGATTATAGGTTAAATACAGGATTGTTGTTTTCTCCCTCAAACCAGCTCAATCTCACTAAAACGAGGACAAATGCCAGCATTAGTGAATTGGGACAATTTATAGCACTCTCGAAAAGAAATTGTCGTTTGTTTGCTCCCCCAGAATTTACTTTAAATCAGATTGAACCAAGGGGGTAGGGTACACTTATGGTTTATCAACGTGACATAGAGAGACATAAGTAAATGAATATACATAGCAAACATATTATACAGTCATTCGCATGTGTATGGACCTTGAAAATATAGTGATCCCTTTGCTACTTCGGTGTTGCTATGACGCATGTATTACTGGGAGACTGTACTCTTGTTGGGTCTCTAGGAAGTGAGACCTAGAAGTTTCTATGTGGGTCACTGTGTCCAAATCATGGTCTTTTACTGTTGAGAAGGTCACCTGACCTATCCTGGTCGGTCTATAACTGTTGAGAAGGTCGCCTGACCTATCTTGTTCGCTTTATGGCTAATCAGCTGGGAGCTTCAGTGCCTTCAGGGTGGGGGAATCCTCTTATCCATATCCACCGCCTTTGAGAGATTGACTGGATTATGGATGGTTTTAATGACTTTAGAAAATCTGATGGATCAGCTTTCCATTTCCTTGAACACAGAAACTGCACCGCCTCCTGCCAACTGTTACACATATTATTTTGGATTAATTTCTCACTTCTTTCAAATATTTCTGCACAGAGGTCTAAGACTTCCTCTGTGGTTTTTCTTCCATCTACCATTTGCCTGGCTGTCACTATGTGTTGCCCTCTTTTTCTTGTTTCCCCTTTTTTGGCTAAGGGCCTTTCTTAGTTCTGGGAGAGGATCAGTGTATCCTTTGTGTTTTAGCCTCTGCGCAGTCACAAGAGTTGGCATCAGAGACATGGTGCTTATCACTTTTTGATTGGTTGTCCACAGAATTGCCAGGTGCACATTACACCTTACACAGGTCTGGGGTCTAGGCCACTACTGCGGCACTCGCAACAGCATAAACCACATTTCCCAACATGATCAATGGCATATTTAGAGCTTAGCATGACAACATTTCTCACATGATGCCAGCGTTGCAGGCAATCAAACAGCACAGCCAACTGTGTGAGTGAACAGAAACCACGCTTTACAATGGATTCCAGTGGGTGTCTTTGTCTGAGTCATTTGTTGGATCTTCTGGTGATTCACATCATATCTGGCCTTGAACATCTGTTGCCTCTGCCTGTACTCTGATTGCTCCCTTGTGCACCAGAGCATTACCAGTCTTGACTGATCTTGTCTTCTATCTTGTTTTGGTTGGACGCCAGGGACCAGACTCCTGCCTAAAATGTACCAGCATGTGCCTTCCATTCTAAACATGATTTGCACATCCTCTGCGTGAGACCTATTGCCTGTACTGATCTGCTCTGCTTAGTGCATCACTGTACCAGCTACTGTGCCTTCAACTGGATTTGCGTTGTCATCTCCCCCAGTACCAGTCTGACCTCCAGTGTGCTACTTTTCCGTTTGCCATGACTTCGATCACCTCCCCCAGTATCCTAGTGCTCTGCCCCTAGAGTGTCAGTCTCATTTTCTTCTTCCACACCTCCTCTCACCTCCATCCTTCCCCCTCACTGTCAACAGTGTTTTTTCCCAGATTCCCTCATAGGTTTTCTTGCAATTCCCCCATTTCCCTTTTGGGAACTGGCCACCTGCTCCACTTAGGCATTCTTCCACATTAGAGCAGCCCAGACTCCTTGTGGACTATTGCGTTTGTTTCATGCCTTGTGTCGTCATGTGGGCTACACTGTCTCTAGACTCAGGCTCCCAATGGTGGGCCTGTGTCCCCCTAGGTTTACTCTCTAGTCCAGCGTTCTCTAAGGTGGGAAGTGTACCTCGCAAGTACACGTCTGCATTATTGTGACTTCCTTTTTCTCATCTTCTATTGGTTTTTCTGAACTGGCCACTTTCACAGCAAATATTTCTGCGAAAGGTGGCCTTCGCCAAGCGATGGCCTGTCCGGAAACAGAGCATACACTTAATGCGCATGGGCAAGGAGAGGGTAAGGAAGTAGTAACAGATGGAGTATGAAGTGAGGAGTAGGACTGGTGTTAGTTATGTCTGTGTGTGTGTGTTTGTGTGTGAGATGCAGGGTGCAGGAGGAGGAATGGAACAGGACAGGGACTGGGCATGCCAGCCGAGGTTGTGAGGGTGGCAAACAACCCCCCCTCCCGCAGAGCTCAAGGTAAGTGGCAGGAGAAGGATGGCAGGGGAGAGGATGGAGGTTGCTGGGATATCCGCTGCATACGAGGAGGGCACGCAGACAAAATTCAAATGATGTTCCCTCTCAGCCCTGATAGTAGGCTTGGGGAACTGGGCTTCACTGTGGAAAACATATCAGATCTAATTATTCTCTGCACCCTCTCGGAAAACTTGCTGCCAAACCAATCCGTGCCCCCTTTAGCCTATTACTTGGAACAGCAGGTGCCTACTGCTGTCTGGGTGGTGGGCACGGAAGTTCGAATTGACTTAGTAAGGATGTCTAATACACCTCAAGCAGCAAGCGATGTCCCTGTTTTTGCTGTGGGCTCTGTGATAGATGCGGAAGCAGAAGCAGGGTTGGTGGTCAAGGCTCATAGTTTCAATGCTGTGAAGTATTGTCTTAAAATACTGTTTTTCTTTCTGATACATTCAAACAGACCAGTAGAGTTAGAAAAACACAAAGTCCTTTTAGATGTGAGGCACAGATATTAAGCCCTAACTAGGTTGCTGTGGTTAGGGGCAATTATATTTGTCTATGTAGTAATGGTTAGAAGGAGTGGTCAGCTGTGGCTGATCCCCGACCAAGAGAGACTGTATCAGAAAGAAAAACAGTATTTTAAGACAATACTTCACAGCATTGAAACTATGAGATTGTGACCTTTATGAAGGAATATTGTGTACACCTCTAGTTCAATTATAACAATTACAAGAAGCCATTGCATATTGTTTGTACAGACCTGAGAAGAATTGCACCTCTTTTTTGCATTGTTCACATTTACCTTTGCCTATACAGACAGTTGTTGTCTTTGACCTAGCTATGTTAAGTTAATAGCACGGTGCTCCTCTGTGTTGTCTTGTTTTATCTGAACACCTATTCTTTTTTTAAGAAAAAACTCACAAGACTAGCCACTAAAATAATAAAGAGGCTACCATATAACCAGTCATAGTCAATGGTTGTTTCTTCACCTCATGATTAGGATTTATTTCCGATGCATGGGGACCTTGGGAAGGTAGAAATCGCAAACTGCTTAAAAGTGATTGCAGTACGAAATTAGAGAGGACAGGAACATCCAATGTACACATATCTCGTTCCCTCAGCCCACTAGATCCTGTCCAATTTTAGGGCTGTCCCTCCAGTTACAAGTAATCTCACTTGTTCCGGCACATCTTCTCCACTGCCGCTCATCTCAAATGCCAGCTCATGCCGAGTGGTTGACACTCACAATATGCTTGGTGGCTAGCAGGGCTGCGGGCAGATGGTCTAAGTGCCCGCATGACAGCGGGGGTAGGGCAGAAAGAACAAGGCGGCAGGGAACGAATGCTGTCAGAATCTGGCAGGCTGAATATGGGAAAATGCTGAGTCGAAAAGCCTGCTGGAGCACTGCAAGACGGAATGATGAGCAAGCAGGGAAGGGCTCAGCTGCTCAAATTTATGCGCAGAGGACTGGGCTGGACTGTGGTGATGGGCAGGCTCAGAGAGAATGCACAAACTGTAATGCTGCTCACAGGAGTAACTTCAGTTAGTACTGCCCACAAGTGTAGGAGAGACAACATTAATTTACAATCATATCGAGAGCGTTGTTGTAACTAGAGGCCCGTGCCACAGGGCTCGTGCTTTATCACATAGTGCAGCGCCGCGATGCCTAAGGGCTGATGTGCGCTTTAAAAATGCGAATAAATAAATAAATAAATAAATAAATGACCATGTGACAAAATCAATAAAAGGGTCGAGTGGCTTCCCGCCCACCAGTCAACACAGACTGATCCTGCCTGACTTTTTGCGTTGTGTGGCACTGTGCACACCGTCATGGCGATAGAGGGCCTGCCTCCAGGACCCTTATTCACGGCGGTAGTACTAGCTCTTTTTTTAAACGTCCATGCCAAGCGCAATGTCTCAAATTAAATGTTAAATGTTAAAAGTATTTGTACCGCGCACCATCACCAACGGAATTGGTCCTTCCGGTGCTCACGCATATCTGCAAATGAGAAGGTGGGGTGGGTTAGTAGCGTGAAGAGGGAGTCGGATAGTGAGAGTAGTGGTGTCCTGTTGGTAACTTCAGTCTGGTTTTCACCACGTGCTGAGCTTGGGTACAAGTATCGGATCAATGTCAGTCCTTGTGTGCTGTTGGTACAGCTTACGTGTTGTTTGTTTATTGTTGCAGTGTGGTGAAGTGCGTGCGGTTTGGTGTGCGTGAGGTGGTTGTGTGGGTTTTTGGCTGAGTTAGGCATGCAGAAATTTGAACTTTTTGGTTAGTGGGTTATATGTCTCGCAAATAAAATTCGTAATTTGGCTCAATGCCTAGATTTGAGAGTCCCGTACAGTGAGAGAGAGGCCCAGGTTTCACAGTACAGTAGGTTCCAACATGTAATATGCACAGATGCAGTCTACAGCTGGATTTGAGAGTCCTGTTCAGTGGGAGAGAGGCCCAGGCTTCACAATACAGTAGGTTTGCATAATGTAGTACGGTTGGTTTTCATAATATAACAGACAAAGGTGGTTTGTTACGCCTGGATTTGTGAGTACTATATAATGGGAGGTTGCTCGTATTGACAACTCCCTAAGAGCGTGATGCAGGTTAGAGTTCACACTTCTATCTTAATAGTCACTGTTCCATCCCAATGTGGCACCATCTAGGTGTGGCTCAAGGCAAAATTAGCAATTCCCCAAGAGTGTGATGCAGGCCAATGTTCACAGTACTGTCCCAGTGTACCGGTTAATGATTCAACAATTCTAACCTTAGTGGTGCCGCTTAATGATACAAGCCTGGCCAGCTATGTTCTGAGGTAAGGTAGAGTGGCAGGGCTTTCTGGAGTAGAGTGATTGCTCTCCTCCCCACTCATGCCACACTTACCTTGGTGGTTGCTGCTGTTGGACGGCTGGCCACTGACTTCCCCTGCTGACACCTGCAGACACAGATTGGAGCCACCACTGTAGGAGCTGCCCTTTGCCTTGGGGCCTTTAGATGCAGGGGCTGCAATGGGCAGGGGCTTCCCTGAGGCTTCTAACAAATAGGCTCACTCAGCCAATCAGCGGTCAGGGGTGGGCTGGAGGAGGGAGCCAGGGGAGGAGGACCGAGGGAAGCAAGGAAAGTGGGGAAAAAACACCAGGCCGTGAAGCAGCAGTGTGTTCATTCAAAAAATATAGTGGGGTCCAAGTGCACACAAAGGGATCACACGAGATGTGCAGGAGTTGGAAATCAAGGCATCTCACCTGCCGCTCTGTTTCTGTAGAATGCTGCTGCAACAAGCGTGGGCTGGGGTTATATTTAATGTTGTTCCAACACCAGCTCGCACAGCCAATATGCGGCTGGGGTTGGGCTGGAGGAGGGAGCCAGGGGAGGAGGATCGAGGGAAGCAAGGAAGTGGGGAAAGAAACACCAGGCTGTGTTCTTTCAAAATAATATAATGGGGCCCAAGTACACACAAAGGGATCACACGAGTTTTGCAGGGGATGGAAATCAAGGCTTCTCACCTGCCGCTCACTTTTGGTAGAGTGATGTAGCTTCTTGCCTTTGGATGTTGGCAGCTGTGTCTGGACCTTAAACATAAATTCCCAAGTTACACAAAGTGCAGTATGCTTCCAGCAGGAAGTAACTGCAGCTATACACTGAGTAGCAGAAGTATGCTGCATGGTCCACCTGTGGAAATAGTCTGCTGGAAAAACATGGTAGACAGTTTGTGGACACATGGTATGAGGTGGCGCCCCAAGAGAATAGTGCACACGGCCTACCGTCACTAGTGCTCTGAAGGAAATGGTAATACAGAACATAAGCGGCCAGAGAAACACCAGACCACATAAACCCAGCAATAATCTGGTCTTATTTTTGAGGGTGTCCAGTGGGCACACCATTTGGACTCACACAGCTCGCTGGGCGAAAATTATTTTCTTGAAAGTACCGCAGACTTACCAGGAAGCAAAGCCGAAGCCTCTTCAAGTTGGAGGCCCAGCACGCCTGTTTGTTTGCACAATGCAGTCATTTTCTCTGATTGCACACATGTACGGAATGCTGGTCACAAAGATAACTGTCAACCAGAAAATTGGCCTACCCGCTGATTTGACCCATCCATCCCACAAAAGAGTGTACTTTTTGCAATCAACCTTTGCCTCGGGGTGGAGGGGAGTTTCATGTACAGCTTGCAACACCTGCATCTATTAGACTGTATCTGTTTGGTGAAATAAATTAGTTTGGTATACACAAGAAACAGAAAGAGGCAAGAAAGATCTATTTAACTTTTTTAACTAACAGAGATAGGCGAACGTGTTGCAGAGGAAAATTCTCGAAGGCTTCCTTACTCCGAAAGCATATTCACATCATTACACGGGATATTTCTCATCAGTTTTGCCCTGAGCTCAAACACTCTGGGCCTCATTACGACCCTGGCGATACGGGGTAAACGGCGCCGTAAAAGGTGCCGGCACCGTTTAACCCGTACCGCCTCATTACGAGGTCCCCTCGCGGGACCCAGGAAGCAACGCCTGGTCAAACCAGGTGTGCTTACCGGGTCCCACGAGGGGAAGAGGGAGCAAACAATGAGCCAACTCTTAATGGCCCGTTGTTTGCTCCCTCTCCCATTCCCAATCAGCCCTATGGGGGCTGAAATGGGAATGGAGAAGGACCAGGTCTGGGTTCTTGGAGGGAGGAATTACCGGGCTTTCTGAACTCGGAATGGCCCGGTAATTCCTCATTCTGAGGACCCTGACGCGATTTTGGCGGCAGCTATGCCACCAATAGCGGCATGGCTACCGCCCGAGGTCGTAATGAGGCCCTCTGACTGCGCTTTACGCCACTTTGAGTGTTATCTGTCGGAGCACTCACTCTCGGTGATGTGTGGCAATACAAAAGTCCAATCTGTTCAGCTACCGGCTGCGTCACCCGCGGCTATGTCCTCGGTGGCTATGCGGTATAAGCGTCCGCTTATTAGGTTACAGGGATTTCAATCTCAAATATTCTCTGTCCCAAATACAATTTGCGCCATGTTCTCGCTTTTGCTAGGAATGCCAATATAATGACACACATATTATGTATTACTATTTAATTTCTTATAACAAACACTTCCGCCTTAAGACATCCTCAATAAAGGGATAACAAGATAAAAAGCAATACTTAAAACCTGTTTTCTTATTTTCTCAACTGGGTAGATTGCATTTTTTCTGTCCGACCATACCCAATTTAACATATTCCCTGGCTCTATTTGTAAAATGCCATATATTTTCATACAGTCATTACAATGTGGATTGGTCCTTCCGGTCTACATCAAAAGGAATCGCGAAGACTGGAATGGGTTCAATTTGATTTTAATGCCAAAATGACATTAAAGTAATAGGACTTTTCAGCAATCGAGAACATGGATTAACTTGAAATGAGTCCAGGTAATAATGGGAGAAGCAGAGGGTGAAATATTGTGCTTCAGAAAGTATAATCCTGGAAACCAAATATGGTCTGAGAAAGTAAGATTAGGCAGGTACAAGAACAGACTAGATTGGGATGGTTAATACGATTCTATGTATATGCCCTGCGGAAAGCAAATACATATCTTTTTGAAGCTCAACATTTATATTAAAATATAATACCCCCAACACACCAGTTCAGTACATTATAGCAGTTTTTAAGGACAGTTTATATATAAATTCACTGCAAAATATTCTGTAGACGGCGCACTGACATAATGCCACACACAAACAGTGGGGAAAAAAGTGCAATTAATTCTTCATCTCATTAAAGGAGGACCACATCTATTCACGTCTGTTGTTGCACTCACATCCCGTGTACTGTACTCTTTCAGTTTTAGTTAAGGGAGTGGGGCTGTTAGTGTAGCCTGAGAATCAGACCGGCACAACCGCTTCTCGGTACCAGTTCAAGTCCATCTTTATGTGTGACGAGCCAAAACTCATTAGGACTCATTCCGAGTGGGGCGGTAAGGGATACCGGGCACCGGTAAGGAGACCGCTGCCGGTAATCCCTTACTGCCCTACCATGAGGTCCCTTAGCGGGTCCCTTCCTTAACGCCTGGTCTGACCAGGTGTTAAGGACGGGACCCGTTAAGGGACTTCAGAGCTAATAACGGTACCGCAAATTGAGGTACTGTTATTAGCTACTTCCCCATTCCCATTAAGCCCTATGGGGGCTCAAATGGGAATGGGGAATGGTTTTTTCAATGGGGACTTACCTGCAAAGGTTGGACTACACCGGTAAGTCCCCATTGAACGAGACTGGTCCCGGTACCGTTATTGGAGGCAGTCATGGCGCAAATAGCACCATGACTACCTCCAATCTCGGAATGAGGCCCATTACCTCCTGGGCAATCATGCAAACCAGTAAATATGACGGCCCTTGCAACCACTTAATCTAACAACATTCAGCATATTTTGCAAAGACATTATGAAGCTAAATGTGCCTTAAAGGAGTGTTAGGGAATGCCACTGTTCATTGGCAAATCATTCTCTTGGAAGGATGTGGAACTGTAACTTCCAGCCGCTCTAAAAGATTGTCTTTAGTTGGGTCAGAGTGAGACACCAACAACAGCATAACATCTGCATATAGCTGGGCTGCAGTAATCTCCCAGGTAGTGTAATGCAGAGGCGTTGCTGAGGGGGGGCTATAGCCCTGGGTCATTTGGTTGTACCCCCGGATAGAAGTTCAGGGACTACAACCAAAAGGCTAGCTAGCCCCGAATCCTGACAGTCCCGACATTAGCCTATCCCCAGATCTTTTCCAGACCTTGTAAAACCCCTGGTGTAATGTGACGGGGACAGCCCTGCATTGTATTGATGCCTAAATAATTTATATCAAGCCACTTGCTGTGTGTCTGTTCATGAGCCTTATCAGAACTAGATCAGGTCCTAATCAGTTGAATGAAAAACCTAACCATGGTTACATTTACTCAAACTGTGATCCTGGAAATACACTGACTTGGTCAAATTTCTTATCAATGTCAAACTGTATGGAGGTCATTAAGATTTCAGCACTCTATTTCAAACTAATAAAGGCAATTATTTATATAATATTTCCACTACCTTCCAAAACCTTTCATAAAAACTATCCTTCACTTGCCAATTAACTTGTCCATCACCTCTTCCGGCCAACTTGATATTTATTTTGCCAAGATCTTAAAATTAAACTTTAACAACTGCATTTCAAAACATTGAACACTTTTGGTCTGATCCCTTCTTGCTTCAAGAATCAGTGTTACCTGTGAAGTGTGCAAACTGTCAGGTAGCACATCACATGACAATTGGCCTCATTACAAATATACCGGTCCGGAAACAGCAGTGCCGGTAAGCTTACCGGTACAGTTGTTTCCAGACCAGCATTTTACAACTCTATGGGTGGGTGCCGTTCCACCCAGCAGGCCAGACCATTTGGGAGTGGGTCTTTAGCTCCTCACTAATGCACCTTGTCTCCTCATTAGCTCCAATCTGGACGTTGTTGGTTTGGAAGTCTGGTGGGCGTATTTATCATGTTCCATGGCACGTAGACACTTAGTAATTCTATTGATTTGAGGGCATGTGCTAGATGTAATGCCTGTATGTAATTCATCAGCCCATTGATGTACCAACCCATTATCTTCATTTATCCTTTTAGAGTTTGCAACATTTATTACCGAAGTTTAAAAATGTACATGGGTTGTCATTTTTTAGAATAATATGTTTACCCTCGAAGTACTCTGCCATTTTAATACACCTTTTCACACTGTTATCTGTATGACCAAGAGAACATGTTGGATGTATATAAAAAAAATAATGCAAATCCACTCTTGACCTTGACTTATAACAACTTGATACCTCCACACGCAAGATAGTATTCAACATATAGTGCTCAATGTGATCAAGTCAAGGAAGATCCTTCAACAGAACAAGGCCTGATCTCCCTCTGCCCCACTTTGCAGGAATATTCTTCCTTCTCCTAGGACGTTTGAGTAATGTACAATTCCATGAAACGGGTGGACAAGGAGGGATGAATTGACAATACAGTCCACCTATTGTGAATCATATGAAGGACGGACCCACCTGTTTCATATTAAACCGGAGATAAATTACAAGCCCCCTTGACAGCACTCCATGAGATCTCCCTACAGTACATAGTCTGACGGGAGCAGTGAACCCCACTTCTCACTAAACAAACATTTTACACTGAACATTGGTATTTGAAGACATCAAAAGATAAAACCAGCATAACATTAGAGAACATAATTGAACACTATAAAATCATTCTATCTTCTATATTGGATGCAAGAGCGGTGGAGAGGGGCAACTCCGGGCATCCTGAATATGTCCTGGTTACACAGTGTACAAAATAATTGACAGAATTTGTCGGATTTCCCGTTCTTCACTCCGCTATCTCCACTTCTATCAATTAGCCTCTCAAGGGGTCCCCTAAGTATTCTAATTATCCTCTACCCAATGTTTATAGAAGGTTTAGTAGAGTATTATGAAATCTCAGTACAAAAAAGAAGGTGGGTGAGGCGCGCACTCCCGGTCCTGGTCAATTAAACCTGTTGCAAAAAATAGGTAGCTGGGTCACATCCCAAAATGGACAAATATTCACAGGGTTAGATCCCTTCTGCTGAAAATCAGGTACTCAGTATTAACAGGGTTAGATCCCTTGCTGCAAATCAGGTAGTCAGTATTAACAGGGTTAGATCCCTCAGCTGCAGTTCTGTGGTCTGTGGTTGTTCTCCTCCTAGCGCTTTCTTATCTCAAATAATCATCAGGGAGGCTGTTAAGCAGGTGTGTCTAATTAGACTCAAAGGATTCTGGTAGCTGTAGTGAAAAAAGCTTTTTTCTGTTCAGGTTGCCAGCAACCGACACCCCTCCAAAGCACAAGTCCTTCCCAAATTTGGGGGAGGGGAGAGAACCATCTTTATGATTCTCCAAAGTGGGGCACAGTCACCCCGTGGCGCTGCCTCTGGAGCCCGGGACTCCTATAGCATTCAGTACAAAAAAGAAGGTGGGTGAGGCGCGCACTCCCGGTCCTGGTCAATTAAACCTGTTGCAAAAAATAGGTAGCTGGGTCACATCCCAAAATGGACAAATATTCACAGGGTTAGATCCCTTCTGCTGAAAATCAGGTACTCAGTATTAACAGGGTTAGATCCCTTGCTGCAAATCAGGTAGTCAGTATTAACAGGGTTAGATCCCTTGCTGCAAATCAGGTAGTCAGTATTAACAGGGTTAGATCCCTCAGCTGCAGTTCTGTGGTCTGTGGTTGTTCTCCTCCTAGCGCTTTCTTATCTCAAATAATCATCAGGGAGGCTGTTAAGCAGGTGTGTCTAATTAGACTCAAAGGATTCTGGTAGCTGTAGTGAAAAAAGTTTTTTTCTGTTCAGGTTGCCAGCAACCGACACCCCTCCAAAGCACAAGTCCTTCCCAAATTTGGGGGAGGGGAGAGAACCATCTTTATGATTCTCCAAAGTTGGGCACAGTCACCCCGTGGCGCTGCCTCTGGAGCCCGGGACTCCCATAGCATTCAGTACAAAAAAGAAGGTGGGTGAGGCGCGCACTCCCGGTCCTGGTCAATTAAACCTGTTGCAAAAAATAGGTAGCTGGGTCACATCCCAAAATGGACAAATATTCACAGGGTTAGATCCCTTCTGCTGAAAATCAGGTACTCAGTATTAACAGGGTTAAATCCCTTGCTGCAAATCAGGTAGTCAGTATGAACAGGGTTAGATCCCTTGCTGCAAATCAGGTAGTCAGTATTAACAGGGTTAGATCCCTCAGCTGCAGTTCTGTGGTCTGTGGTTGTTCTCCTCCTAGCGCTTTCTTATCTCAAATAATCATCAGGGAGGCTGTTAAGCAGGTGTCTCTAATTAGACTCAAAGGATTCTGGTAGCTGTAGTGAAAAAAGTTTTTTTCTGTTCAGGTTGCCAGCAACCGACACCCCTCCAAAGCACAAGTCCTTCCCAAATTTGGGGGAGGGGAGAGAACCATCTTTATGATTCTCCAAAGTGGGGCACAGTCACCCCGTGGCACTGCCTCTGGAGCCCGGGACTCCCATAGCATTCAGTACAAAAAAGAAGGTGGGTGAGGCGCGCACTCCCGGTCCTGGTCAATTAAACCTGTTGCAAAAAATAGGTAGCTGGGTCACATCCCAAAATGGACAAATATTCACAGGGTTAGATCCCTTCTGCTGAAAATCAGGTACTCAGTATTAACAGGGTTAAATCCCTTGCTGCAAATCAGGTAGTCAGTATGAACAGGGTTAGATCCCTTGCTGCAAATCAGGTAGTCAGTATTAACAGGGTTAGATCCCTCAGCTGCAGTTCTGTGGTCTGTGGTTGTTCTCCTCCTAGCGCTTTCTTATCTCAAATAATCATCAGGGAGGCTGTTAAGCAGGTGTGTCTAATTAGACTCAAAGGATTCTGGTAGCTGTAGTGAAAAAAGCTTTTTTCTGTTCAGGTTGCCAGCAACCGACACCCCTCCAAAGCACAAGTCCTTCCCAAATTTGGGGGAGGGGAGAGAACCATCTTTATGATTCTCCAAAGTGGGGCACAGTCACCCCGTGGCGCTGCCTCTGGAGCCCGGGACTCCCATAGCATTCAGTACAAAAAAGAAGGTGGGTGAGGCGCGCACTCCCGGTCCTGGTCAATTAAACCTGTTGCAAAAAATAGGTAGCTGGGTCACATCCCAAAATGGACAAATATTCACAGGGTTAGAACCCTTCTGCTGAAAATCAGGTACTCAGTATTAACAGGGTTAGATCCCTTACTGCAAAACAGGTAGTCAGTATTAACAGGGTTAGATCCCTTGCTGCAAATCAGGTAGTCAGTATTAACAGGGTTAGATCCCTCAGCTGCAGTTCTGTGGTCTGTGGTTGTTCTCCTCCTAGCGCTTTCTTATCTCAAATAATCATCAGGGAGGCTGTTAAGCAGGTGTGTCTAATTAGACTCAAAGGATTCTGGTAGCTGTAGTGAAAAAAGTTTTTTTCTGTTCAGGTTGCCAGCAACCGACACCCCTCCAAAGCACAAGTCCTTCCCGAATTTCGGGGAGGGGAGAGAACCATCTTTATGATTCTCCAAAGTGGGGCACAGTCACCTCGTGGCGCTGCCTCTGGAGCCCGGGACTCCCATAGCATTCAGTACAAAAAAGAAGGTGGGTGAGGCGCGCACTCCCGGTCCTGGTCAATTAAACCTGTTGCAAAAAATAGGTAGCTGGGTCACATCCCAAAATGGACAAATATTCGCAGGGTTAGATCCCTTCTGCTGAAAATCAGGTACTCAGTATTAACAGGGTTAGATCCCTTGCTGCAAATCAGGTAGTCAGTATTAACAGGGTTAGATCCCTTGCTGCAAATCAGGTAGTCAGTATTAACAGGGTTAGATCCCTCAGCTGCTGTTCTGTGGTCTGTGGTTGTTCTCCTCCTAGCGCTTTCTTATCTCAAATAATCATCAGGGAGGCTGTTAAGCAGGTGTGTCTAATTAGACTCAAAGGATTCTGATAGCTGTTGTGAAAAAAGTTTTTTTCTGTTCAGGTGGCCAGCAACCGACACCCCTCCAAAGCACAAGTCCTTCCCAAATTTGGGGGAGGGGAGAGAACCATCTTTATGATTCTCCAAAGTGGGGCACAGTCACCCCGTGGCGCTGCCTCTGGAGCCCGGGACTCCCATAGCATTCAGTACAAAAAAGAAGATGGGTGAGGTGCGCACTCCCGGTCCTGGTCAATTAAACCTGTTACAAAAAATAGGTAGCTGGGTCACATCCCAAAATGGACAAATATTCACAGGGTTAGATCCCTTCTGCTGAAAATCAGGTACTCAGTATTAACAGGGTTAAATCCCTTGCTGCAAATCAGGTAGTCAGTTTTAACAGGGTTAGATCCCTCAGCTGCAGTTCTGTGGTCTGTGGTTGTTCTCCTCCTAGCGCTTTCTTATCTCAAATAATCATCAGGGAGGCTGTTAAGCAGGTGTGTCTAATTAGACTCAAAGGATTCTGGTAGCTGTAGTGAAAAAAGTTTTTTTCTGTTCAGGTTGCCAGCAACCGACACCCCTCCAAAGCACAAGTCCTTCCCAAATTTGGGGGAGGGGAGAGAACCATCTTTATGATTCTCCAAAGTGGGGCACAGTCACCCCGTGGCGCTGCCTCTGGAGCCCGGGACTCCCATAGCATTCAGTACAAAAAAGAAGGTGGGTGAGGCGCGCACTCCCGTTCCTGGGCAATTGAACCTGTTGCAAAAAATAAGTAGCTGGGTCACATCCCAAAATGGACAAATTATTCACAGGGTTAGATCCCTTCTGCTGCAAATCAGGTACTCAGTATTAACAGGGTTAGATCCCTTGCTGCAAATCAGGTACTCAGTAATAACAGGGTTAGATCCCTCAGCTGCAGTTCTGTGGTCTGTAGTTGTTCTCCTCCTAGCGCTTTCTTATCTCAAATAATCATCAGGGAGGCTGTTGAGCAGGTGTGTCTAATTAGACTCAAAGGATTCTGGTAGCTGTAGTGAAAACGTTTTTTTCTGTTCAGGTGACAGCAACCGACACCCCTCCAAAGCACAAGTCCTTCCCAAATTTGGGGGAGGGGAGAGAACCATCTTTATGATTCTCCAAAGTGGGGCACAGTCACCCCGTGGCGCTGCCTCTGGAGCCCGGGACTCCCATAGCATTCAGTACAAAAAAGAAGGTGGGTGAGGCGCGCACTCCCGGTCCTGGTCAATTGAACCTGTTGCAAAAAATAAGTAGCTGGGTCACATCCCAAAATGGAAAAATTATTCACAGGGTTAGATCCCTTCTGCTGCAAATCAGGTACTCAGTATTAACAGGGTTAGATCCCTTGCTGCAAATCAGGTACTCAGTAATAACAGGGTTAGCTCCCTCAGCTGCAGTTCTGTGGTTTGTAGTTGTTCTCCTCCTAGCGCTTTCTTATCTCAAATAATCTTCAGGGAGGCTGTTGAGCAGGTGTGTCTAATTAGACTCAAAGGATTCTGGTAGCTGTAGTGAAAACGTTTTTTTCTGTTCAGGTGACCAGCAACCGACACCCCTTCAAAGCACAAGTCCTTCCCAAATTTGGGGGAGGGGAGAGAACCATCTTTATGATTCTCCAAAGTGTGGCACAGTCACCCCGTGGCGCTGCCTCTGGAGCCCGCGACTCCCATAGCATTCAGTACAAAAAAGAAAAAGGCATTCATCGAATCATCATCCCATTACAAGTGTGACACCTTGGCATTGATATATGCTTATGGACCATTCTCAAACGCCAAGTGGGTTTTACGGCTCTCATACAACACATGAATTTTCTTGCCTACAAGAGCTGGATTGACTTAAACATGCAATGCTAGTGGCCTACTGACAACAATGTGGAGGCTTCTTCAGTATGCCAAACACCAAATTTTAATAAAATAGGCTGTGTGTGGCCTCCATTTGCATCTTGTAATACTAATATTATAGCCTTATAGACTGAGAGAGGGGTCATTATTGCAACATAGTGACCGGCCTCCAGGTTATGGCTTGCGGGCAAGTGATAAGGACCCCTCCCGAGCCCTACAAGACTATTAGCACATAATGGTAGTAGCAATACATGTTTTGGAGTTTTAATGGTGAAGTGAAAACGTTACTTTATGAGTGAGTAAATTAAATAGACAAAGTGAGTTAGCAAATTAAATGTGTTTTAATGTTGAAGCGCTTAAATAGCAAGGTTGTCTTCATAAGTTATTCATAAGTTAAGTATTTTAATTGCAAACTTGGCTGAACTGGAGTGGGTTTAAAACAAGCATGCATTAGGGGTCATGTAAAAATATCCATAAGAAAGTGAAAGCTTTCTCTCTGGAGCCCTAAATAGGGTCTTGCTGCAAAAAAAGGTCCTGTTTAAAAAACCTTGCATGAAAATGTCATTGTTGTTTCCCTGTCTGCTTTTAAAGTCAGAATGGGCCAATAACAGAAGTTATTGACTGTGCTCTGAATGTACCAATTGGTCGTGAGGAGGTCAATAACAATCTCCATGTGCTAATAATGTTCTTAAATTGAGCTTCATGCTAGATCTCTCCGCCTTCTAAGCTCTGAAGAAACAGGTGCTATGTTTACCCCAATTAAGCAGACTAAATTCATTGATCTAGGAAGGATGAACGGATAAATCAGCCTTCAAGTGACATTCAACCTTACCGAGTGCAGGCTTGGATCATGTGAGAGGAGAGGAGAGCGCATAACACATGACCCATCGACCTGGGCAAGAATCAGAGAACCACAAACACCCTGCGTGAATCTTAATTGCATCCGTATAGTTTCCATACTTTTACTGATCATCTTTTATTGCTAGCTCGTGAAACTTATAGATAATCTCCAGAGAATTAATAAAACACCCTTCAAAGAAAACTGTTCACATACAAATGAAAAGGTTGAACATAGACCTCGGCGCAATTTTTACACTGTTATGTTTGCTGTTCCACCAGCAGACATAACATTTAGCCCCTTAATTACAAATGTCCATCCCCACCAAGTTCAATGTTGAACTTCCCTTTTGCTTGCCTTTTACCCAAACACTCATCAGTAACAGTTACCCTTGCTGCACCTGATTATTTGTAACAGGTAAGAGTTCATTCTGCTCCTGGAGTACCGTAAATGAAATGTGGCCCTGCTTCAGGCTTTCCCGCGTCTCATTTACGGTACTCCATATTTTCAGTCATTTGTATGGCGAAGAGGAGGGGCAGAACGCAATTTACATTTCCGCCACCTCCTTCCTCTACACCATAAAAATACTCCAGCATTTGCACCGGCATGGATTTTCACGCTGGCGCAAGTGTCGAGGATTCCTATGGCGTCCACAGGCTTTTTGCAGCATCACCAGTAACAGAATAAAGCCGGGGGGTCTCAACGGGAATCCATTGTAAACGCTGCCTGACATGCTTACATGGCAGGCACATTTACTTCATTTGACTGGCGGAGTGTAAAAGGATAGTGTACAAGTGTGTAGGCTGCCTTGTTGGCCTCCACTTTTGCACTCCACTGTGAGAATGAGGAAAATTTGGCAGGGGGGACAGATGCATGTGAAAGTGTACAGAGGTCCCGGTCGCCAAAATACAGGGAACTCATATGAGCCTCATAGAGTAGAATCTATGTTGTTGTTATTGTCAGTGGTTTATTTTTGTGGGAGACATTTCACTGGATAGCCTAATATTTTAAGCAGTGCGCCTGAAATAAAAGGGTTACACTAGGACACCACGCATATTTTTCAGTGCAGAATATGCATTGCCTAGAAATTCAGCTACATCATACAATTAAAAGAAAGGTAGAGATAGTACGTTTGGGAAAGGGGGTTATTTTTAGGGGTGGGACGTGAGGACAAAGGGAGGGCTTCAAGGGTATGCCCACATATTTCTGGTCTAGTCTTATTTAAAAAACAGTAATAATTCAAAACTGGAAAAAAATGGTGATGAAAAAGATAGGGGTACCACATAAAAAATCTTTGATTTGTGTTAAACACAGGCAGCTTTCGTGTGTTCAACTGGGAATTAGAAACGTATATAAACACATCACACTTTCAGCTGCACGTGCGTGGAGATATTTCTTTTTCAGATTTGATTTTTTTTTTATTCTGCCCCCTCGGTGGTTTGGATTTAGGAGCCAGTAACAGTGCATTTGTCATTTTTTGTCAGGCTATTGCACACAGATGTTCACCTTATATTAAAATATCAACTCTTCTATTTTGCCTGTTCGCGCCTATGTCTCCTTTACAGTGGCCATTTAATCTTATATGTTACCGGTTTCCTTCAAATCCAGGCTCAAGGCGACTTCATTTATGATATCACGCTAAAAAGGCTAAAAACAGGTTTTAGCTGCGTCATAATTCACACCTTTACTGCCATTCAGAGATGAGCAATGGACGTTTGCCGCCAGCGATGGGCCGTTTCTCACGTCAGCTACAATGAAATGTACTATGGCGGGAAGACGCGGCGCACTCTCTCTGACTTCAGATGGGCTGTAAACTCCAGTGCCCACACACAGCAAGCCGGGCCACGGGGAGCGGCCATTTCTGAAGTAACTTCCGGGATCAATGTGAAGTGATAGTAGAATGATATCATATATTCACAAGGAAAGGGCGGATAGTTAAACAAATTGGATGAGTAAAAAAGACGGCAAGGGCAGACAGGATTCCGCTCAGCAAGCTGTGCCATATGTCTGCAAGCAATCCCGTTGGGTGGCTCGGGAGATGCGGCGCACGTTGCCAAGATGAGGATGTGCTTGACCTTGGAGCAGAAGGCAAGATAAATAGGTAATGTGCTTGACAAGGCGCTGGCAACTCAGCTGGCAGGCGGTGCACACGTGGCCCCTAAGACTACGGGAACAGACAGCCACGCTCTTTGAAGAATAAAGCAACCGAAAAATACACTGCAAGGCCGTGGGTTATGCTGTGGAGTTCGACAGACATTATGGCACGCAGGGGACTGACGCAGTGAGCTGGAAAAATGTGGATTGGATGCCAAGCCGAAAACGCTGAAGATGGCAAAGGGCAGAGAGTTTTTGGAGAAAGGAGACATAAGGTGGGAAATGTTTAAGGTACATTTACAGGCCCTACAACATTGAAATATATCCGAAAGAGGCACTGGCAATGCCAGTCGGTACTGGTTATTTTAAGAGTGTTTGTTGTGCAGTGAATAAAGGGTGCATTTGGTGGAGAATTGATAGATGCAGCAATACCAGGTGTTTTTGCGCCTCTCTGTTTCTAGTATTATGCTTTGCATTGGTGGTTGGGATGTTGCATTAAGTGTTGGATGTTGTGTGACAGATCGTTTATACTATGTGACGAAGGGAGAGGTCTTGTGGCGTTGCTACCTTGTCCAAGAAAAGTGGTGTTTTGTGCCCACACCCACAGACAATCTGTGGAAGTAGAAAAAAGGACAACATGACAATAGTGAGTGGAGAGTGAGAAATACAGATAAGAAAGGGATGTACACTAGTTAAAGAATGGGAAGGCATGGTAGGGCTGAGGCTGAAGGACAGTTACTGTTAAAGGTAGGGGTGCATGCATGATAACAGGCAGTGAATCAAACAGACTGCCTGTTAGAAAGAGCAGAACTAGTACATCACGTGGTATCAATATTGCAGTGTCAGAAGTGCATTATGTGAGTGGGCGGTGCCAGCTTAAGAAGCCTAAAGCCCTCCTACTTTGAGGCAGAAGACAACACTCTTCTGCACGCCCAGCCTGAGCCTGTCAAATGTCTCACGTTGGAGACCAGTGTCTTTACTTTTAAACAGTCATTAGCGTGACTATGGCAGCAGCAAACATACAGAGGCCGGGGACAAAAGCCTGTCCGGGTGATATCAGTAGACGCCCTTTGAAGAAGCTAAAGGCTTAACTGCTGGGCTCAGATTGTAGATAGTCCATGCATTGCTCTGTTTAACTAAATAGCCCGTGAGTTGGTGTGAAAGATGCATTTAATGGGCCGAAGGAAGGTGTAATATCTTTTCGGCCTCCTAAATTCAATGGGGGTGAGTGGTCAACAGTGCAAAAGGTTTAATTTAATGGCCCCACTCACTATCAGCTTTCAAAATAGCCATGCAGTGCCCCCTCCCACCACAAATTTGTAATCTGGCTCTGTCCCATATAATGCAATAAAGTAGTGCCATCAAAAGGCCAGGTGCTTCACTGAAATGGCATGAATTTGAATTTTGATTCTATACTCATGTTCTCTGGGCGATCAAATCATATAGCGTGTGTTGCCCTCATATGGCTATGTACTGGGATCAATAAACACAGAAAAAGGTAGGGACCTTCCCTGGGTCTGAGTTCTCCTCCTCTGTTCAGGTTATCAAAGCGACTAAAGGCTGCCAGGAGAGTGATACTCAGGAACTCAGGTCAGGGTTCCAAAACAATTCGAAGAAGCAAAGTGTGTTTATCACTGTCAACCTGCACCAAGAGTATTAATGAAAACTGCGTCACAAATATTCATGATTGTCAAAATATATTTTCAATATGTCAGCCGACACATTTTTTGACCTGCTGCGTTCTTCTTCAGGGCTGATACATGGTCAAATTATTTAAATGTTACACATACATGAAAAATATAAAAGTGACATAACACAAATACTAGCAGATTGATAAAGAATCATCATATGTGAAACAACGGATGGGACATATGGGTCCTAAAAAAACATTGAGAAACAAAATTGACATACAGCCATTCAGTAATGGTGAGTTAAAGGAGAGTTCCGGGACTTTTTTTTTATTGTCCCTACGGGTCGGCCATGTGTTTGTAAGCATAAATCGGTAGATCGTAGGAAACTTTCCTATGGACCTTACCCGACTTTTCGCCCCTTATCGCACTCGAAATCAGCCTCCATTTTGTGATAATCCTATCATTCCGCCGCATCGACCTGGCTCACCTGCCTTTGCGGCACTAAATCAAATCCCCCGCCCCTGAAACAGACTTTATCAAAACATTCATATTCCCCGCCTCTATCCGTGACGTGACTGTGCTGCGTAGGCAAACGCGCCCAGGCGTCTTCTACGCGACTCCACACAGACCCCGGAAATCAACACAGATCAGCTCACAATACAGCGCACCACAATTCGGAATATGAAACTGTACTTTGAAATCAAACCGCAAGATTGTAAATGTGGTAAAGTACATTTATTTGACATCAAATGTTTAGAGAATATTCAGCGATTTGCATTTTTATTTGCTCATGTTCCAAAAAGTTCGTATTGAGGAACGCGATGGTCCTTTGCTGTACACAGGGTCTTAGAGCATCTCACAATACAGCACCACAATTCGGAATGTGAAACCGTGGTTTAAAAGCAAACGGCAAGATTGTACATTTGGCAAAGTACGTTTATTGGACATCAAATGTTTAGAGAATATTCAGCGATTTGCATTTTTCTTTGCTCTCGATCCAAATTAGTTCGTCTTGAGGGAAGCGATGTTCGTGTGCAGTACACAGGGTGTTGGTTTACGATAAAAATAAGCTCTTCTGTCGCACTGATAATCGCATGGCTGTTCCAACAACGAGGCACTAGGCCACCACAATGGTAGGTATGTTGCATCTAACCGTTAGTACCGCGTAAGGGCATACTTGTACTTGGCGATCGTCCCATAAAATGGTCAGGGTGGTAACGTTGTTCACGCGGAGAAGCAACTGGCGGCTGTAGAAGCCGTCCGCCGGTGTCTGGTACTCGTGACACAGACAGTAGTGAATGATGTACCTAAAAACATAAAAAATGAAATTAGTCTCACCATCAGATCCTTATTAAAATTATTCATTTCATAGCGAGGACAGCGCTACTGGGTGTACACAAGTGTTTAAAGGCGTGGCGAGGCATGGAGGGGGGGGGGAGTGCAGGTGGAGAGTGGAAGGGCCCAGGACTGAGGTCGCAGACAGTGGACCAGTTGTAGCAGGGGAGAGGGAGAGAGAAAGCAGAAGCAAAGAGGAAGGTTTTGAGGTGCTTCAGTAAAAGCAGATGTTTCTCCTCAAGATAGTGCGCGGTAGAAAACAATATGCCACATAGAACGAACAAGTACAACTGAACCCGTCTTTAAAGCCACTGTATAGTAATGAAATTGCGGTATAAACTCATCAAAAGTTACTTACATTATATTTGCATTTTCCATTGTGTCTCTGTGTAGGGCAGACCCGAAACACCACTCCTTCTTTGCCGACGTTACTTCTTCTAATGAACGTGGCTCATCGTTTCGTTTCTGAAATTTTATTCATTATCTTTTCTTAGTCTTTCAGGATGGTCCCGGCCTGTCAAGGTCAAATCACAATAGAACCTTATATTGGGTCGTGGGCCGTTCCGCCACCCGAGCAAAACATCAAAGCAGCTGACCTTCACTTTGAGCGAGCACACATTTCTAGTTAGCTGCAGTTAGTTTTAGGGACATCTTGTCTGCGTGCCTTTTTTTTTATTGTCCCTATGGGTCGGCCATGTTTTTGCAATACGGAAACATTCTATAATTTTTGTAAAAATGATTTATATTACTGTTTGGTTTAATTGCAATGGGCCTGCAACATGAGGAGACTCGAGAGAACAGACAATCAAATTACAATCATTTAAACCGTGATGTGTATTTCTCAATGAGCTCTGCTTTAGGTGGACATGGAACAGAGGCAATGTTGGGTGGCAATGCAGTTGTCCCCTGCATAGGTTCGTTCACCACTCCATGTATGTGCCTATCGAGGACATCTACGATAAGTCTCTCAATAAACTCATATTGCATATCCTCAAACACTGGTTTGATCACCCATTGTTTACTTCTTTTAGTGAAGGCCTTATTGTAGCGAAGCGTCCCTAAAGTTCCGGTCGTCCTACTTTGTTGACGGCCAACATTATGGTTATGTGCCAAGACCGCTAAAAGAGTCCGATTTATCATGCCTTCCATGCCAAAATGCAATCTTTTGGGCCTGTACTTGAGGCACATATTGTGGAACACCTCCAAATCTCCTGTGTGGCAGAATTCCGTGAGTCCCCTCAAAGCTTTTGTTATAGTTTTATCAAATACAATCTTTTCAATGGCTTTGTGAGTGGGTGATGAAGGAATCAACCACTTCTTCTTCCGTGCCTCCTCTGTGGACAAATGGCCATGTTCACATTTGTGGAAATGCTCATTTGTCGACCATCGATGTACGTTGCTACAGTGCAACATTACTGACCGCCATTTTTCCAGTAGAATTTCCAACGACCCTTCACATGTTTTTGAGCTCCACCAAAGATGGTTGCTGATTGACTTGGACCACTGTGAAATACCTTGCAATTCTTTTTTTTTACCTGCAGCAGACAATTTTTTATTGATTGATTTTGCAAGATGCCAAACGTCAAATTGGTGATTTATATTTTTGTACTGTTCTCTCATTGTCTTGGCAATTGAAACGTGTCTGTCCGTGGCTATCAGGTCGATCACCATTCCCCGCGATTGTAGTTCTTGCAATGATGCTACAAAGCCAACTTTCTCCATGGCCACTGAGGATGTACTTTGTGACACCTGCACGACCACCGAACTCACAATTTTCTTACTTTCCATGTCCTGAAAGTGGTAGGTGCAGTACTTGGCTGAAAATCCTGGGCTGTCGCACTGTCCATCACCGGCTAGCCTGAAGCGTTTGCCCGCGAATGTACTTTCCATTGACATTTTTTCCATTCTCCAAGCTTCGCTGATGGCTGGAAATAGATAATCGGTTTGGTATTTGTAGAACTGACTTTTCGCAATGAAATGGATTCCCACAAACTGAAAGAAATACTGTAACTTTTTAAAACTTGAACCACTAAAAAGTGCGGCCGCTGCACAAAGTAGATTGCCTGCTGGCAGTTGCCCCAGCATGGGTTGTGCAGACCATGCGAACGGATGATATTGTGTACAGGTGGCATGTATTTTAAGGTTAGTGCCTCGAATTGCACGAGTCACATTAATCAATGGCTCCCCACATACTTCCCCACCAACCGAATGCCCACATTTCATCATCATAATAATATCCATCAAACAGCTATCGAATACAATGAATTTGGCCTCTTTCCTTATACTTTCACTCTGCATCCCAGCTGGTTCGGCCTGTAACGTTGAGGACATGTCACTCGCATGAAAGGTACAATCTCTGATATCGTCTTCCGCTATGCTGAGTGATATTGATGGTGTTTCATTGTCGTCCACGTCATTCTCTTCCATTGCAACATCTGTTCCTTGTCCGGAGATGGGAGAAAAAAACAATGTCTTCAACTTTCGCGCGCTCTTATTTTTTGCGGGTGTGGATTCTGTGAATTGATCTCCGACTGCATCCAAACTACCAGGAGGACATTCACTATCAATGGCTGGTGGTGGTATAGCTCCGTTGTCAATCACTTCATATTCTTCCCATTGGCACGATGCATCTCCAGTCTCAAGTCCCTGCCAAAAGGTTTGACAAGCAACATCTCTCGTTCGCTTCACTGTCTGTGTAGATTTAGTTCTTACACCCACTCGCAACTAGAGGACAGATTAGAAAAGGGATGTTCAGTTTAAACACAACTTACAGTATTGAACTATTGACAGTGAAAGACAACATAATATAGTGAACAGGACACTAACCTTCTTTTGCTTTCTTTTCTTTGAAACTTTCTTGCCTCGAACTTCAACATCTGGACGCTGTTGCTCCGACTCGTGTGTGCATGTCTCCACTTCCTCTCGCGCTGCAACGACTATATTTTCATGATAAGCACATCCATCACTCACTGAGGCTCCATCGACTCCCTGAAACATAGAACTTTCATTAGTATGTATAATAATATTGAAAACACAAAATGTACTTGGGGACCAATACCCATACGTACATCTCAATAGCAAAACACGAATGAACGCATTGTGTAGAACATTCAAACGACAATAGTTCACGCATTGTTGATCTAGTTAGATTGAACTGTCAAGATCCATACCTCGGGCTCCGCATAGACTTCCATTGATGATATTATTGAAGATGACGCTTCAGCAACTCCCTGAAACACAGTAATTGCATTAGTATGCTTTTCTATTTTGTTAAAAAGAACATAAACTTTGAGCAGGCGTCAACGGCTCATCTAAATAGACCTGCACAAATGATCAGTTGTCTAAAATAAATAATGGATATGTAAATATGATTCGATTTGCTCGATCGTTGGAAGTGTCACCACCCAGAGATCTGCATCAACTACTAGGGGTGATGTTCTTGTAGAAGAAGCTCCGTCATCTCCCTGAAACATAGTACTTGCGTTAATAAAGAAGGAAGTATAGCGGATGTAATCACGTCATATGATTTCGCTTGATCGAACTGTCAGTATCCATACCTCGAAATGCATAAGAACATCAAGGGACGATGTAACTGCGGTGCACACTTCTGCAAGCTGTTGCGCCGACCCGTAACTGCATGCTCCCCCTTCTACTTGGACTAATGCTCCATCGACTCCCTGAAACATAGGACTTTCATTAGTAATGAACACAATATTGAAAAAAGAAGACAAATAGGAGGGCGACGACAGAAGGACATATCAATGGCTAAAAACGAAAGAAACATTGTGTGTAACAATCACGCTACAAGAATGCAAGATCTGATGATCTCCATCGATGGAACTGTCCGGAAACGTACCTCGAGCATCTGAGTGACATCTACGGTTGTCGTCAATGCGTTGGACTCCTCAGCATCTCCCTGAAAGACAGTACTTGCATTATTTTGGATAACAATAATTATAACTGAAAACAAAGACTAGAGGACGAGTACAAGGGTGTACCATTAGGTAAAATAATTACACGATCAATTAAAACTATTGATTTACATGCCTAAAACAAGTCAGTGGCAGAATAGCTAAGTAAGATTACCCGATAGGCGCTTGAAGTGGCTGATGACTGCAATAACGACACGGATGGAGAATCTTCAGCCTTCATATTGAGTGGATACATAAATGGGGAAATTATTGTTAGCTAATGCTACACACTACCGCAAGGCCGAGAGATAAATACGTAAACTTGACTCACCAGTGGAGGGATGTGGACGAATAGAGTGGGAATAGCGGTTGAGAGCAATTTTCGCCTCGCTCGCGGTGTTTTCTTCTTTATTAGCAATGATGTGGAGTACATGTCTGGGCTAAAGTGCCTGCTGCAGATGCGGTATCGATCACCCCTCTTGTCCGCAAAGACTTCTAGGACTCTACTTTCTAGCTCAGAGGCTGGATATCCGCAATATCGGACCCATTCTCTTATCTGATCTATTGTCTTAGGGAAAACATGCATTATAGTACCTTCAGATTTGTTATGGGTCTTCGAAGGGCAACCGCCAATGGAACAGGCAGGCATTATGGAAAGTTCTGAAAAGTAAAGATCAACAATTCTCTATGAATACCAATGTGTTAAAACAGTAAATGACACATAAAAGGTTCAATGCAAGGTCCGTTTTGGTTCTTGGAACTATACACGTTATTCACATGCGGATAAGTATTTCAATAACTTTCAAAAAATAGAAAAAGTAATTTGACTAAACTCAGAACATGTGACTAGTTCCTTGCATGTACTGTCGTGAACGAAAAGAAAACATGGATGCAATTTGATGACTACTAGCAAATAGATATAAATTAAAAAATTGGACGCAAAATGATTATGGTACATGGACTTACCTTGACGAACAAACAGTTAGATGCAGGGATCAGAGTAGTTTCTTGTCGTAGAACAGGGAGCAGTTCACAGGTTGCAAACTGACGAGTTTGCTCAAAGTGGTCACGGAAGTTCACAGAGACGAAGAGCAGATAACCAGCACCTTCACGGGTTGACTAGCAAAGCGCAAAGAAGTTCTCATTAGAAATATGAGGTGGGTTATAAAGAATTCGAACCAGGGGTGTGTTTGTGAATGAATGACGTGTATATGTCGTGGCATTATGTGGATTGCAGGGGGCCGTCCAGCGTGAGGGGGATGCTTGGCAGGAGACACGGGGTCTGGAGGTAGACATGGGAACAACAAACCCATGCTCTATAGACCACTTTGAAGTGTACATGGTCTTTGGCACCTCTTGGCCTTTATCGCTCCCTGACAGCTCCACTTGCCAGCAGCTCAAGTACCCCGGTGCGAACTGCCTTTGATAGGGCGGGGGGTGGATCGGGGCGGTGGTCGTGCAGACAAGACACAGGAAGACTCGTGAATGGAGACACACTTATGTGGATTGCAGGGGGCCGTCCAGCGTGAGGGGGATGCTTGGCAGGAGACACGGGGTCTGGAGGTAGACATGGGAACAACAAACCCATGCTCTATAGACCACTTTGAAGTGTACATGGTCTTTGGCACCTCTTGGCCTTTATCGCTCCCTGACAGCTCCACTTGCCAGCAGCTCAAGTACCCCGGTGCGAACTGCCTTTGATAGGGCGGGGGGTGGATCGGGGCGGTGGTCGTGCAGACAAGACACAGGAAGACTCGTGAATGGAGACACACTTATGTGGATTGCAGGGGGCCGTCCAGCGTGAGGGGGATGCTTGGCAGGAGACACGGGGTCTGGAGGTAGACATGGGAACAACAAACCCATGCTCTATAGACCACTTTGAAGTGTACATGGTCTTTGGCACCTCTTGGCCTTTATCGCTCCCTGACAGCTCCACTTGCCAGCAGCTCAAGTACCCCGGTGCGAACTGCCTTTGATAAGGCGGGGGGTGGATCGGGGCGGTGGTCGTGCAGACAAGACCCGTTTGCCGCAGGGCCTCACCAAGGAGAGGCCATCTAACTGAATGTAAGAGGATGGCTGCAGGATCTACTACATGGAAGGCAGGGGGGTGAGTTTATAAATACCTCACCCTCCCAGGAGAATATACACTAGATTCATTTAAAAAATCAAAACAACCATTGTTAAAATATATGTTGGGCTTTATTTTAGATTTTAATTAAACATAAATAATAAACATTACACATTGTAAAGTTGAGGTTGCAGCACATCGAGGGAAAATCCGCGGTATTGTCCACTGTCACTGGGGAAATGTTGTCTAATGGCAAGTACCGCACAGGCAGGTATTACTCTCCGAACGCGGTGTCCGAGCCTCCCGTGAAGCCACCAAGTGAAGCAACGATAGGCCACCAGCCTGTACCACCTGTGAAAAAAAAAGATGCAAACTGTATTAAACTGACCAAACTTTCTTATCAATGTCGATTCAGGTAACACATGTCATTTTTCTTAGAAAAAAATTATATCTAGAAAATGCACTATATGGAACCAATTTACATGCGTTCCAATGATATGTAAATGTAATTTTATATGTGGGAGACGACCATGAAATAGTGGTGGCATCACTGACATCACAAACAGAGTATACTTACTCGTTACTCGGATTACGCGGACGAACAGTGCCACGAAGTTCGTGCATAAGCACCATCATCATCCTCAACACTGTCCGTGAGAGGCAGGCTTCCCTGAACTCTGGCAGCTCGGTGATGCATTGCGGACTTTGCTCGCCTTCCTGCTGACTTTGCTCGCTTTCCGAAATGTAGGCCAAGCACCCGGAATTTTCACGGCAGCAGCAGTTCTCCTCCTCAGTTGGCATTAGCTCGCACCGATTGCACGTGCACCAGGTGGAGACGCCGTCCATGCGACATGGTCCAGGCTCTTCATCCGTTGACTGGTCCTCCCAACTGCCGTCCGAATCCCCATCGTTTTCGCGTGCTTGCCTTTCCAGTAGTTCTTCCTCGGTGTACTCGGGCTCGTACATATACGGCATTATTGTGGCCATTGTGCGGTAAAGATAGTAAAATAATTTACAGAGATGGTACAGGTGTTCACAAGGCCTAGAAGCGGCGAAGGTAGCTGACCAGAGCACTGAAACGAGTCACAGAATACTCAAAGTAACACAGAGAGAGGAATGGAATCGAAAATCTGCTGCTGTATGTTGTGAAACGGTCTGTTTATACTTATTGGGGAAAGAGGCGTCCTGCCATTTCCATGGCAACACGTCAATAGCTGAGGCGCAGCGATTGTTGACACGAGACGTGCTTGAAATGGGCAGTACGCGTCTGCTGATGTCAGGCTCAGGGGCGGGGGATTTGATTTAGTGCCGCAAAGGCAGGTGAGCCAGGTCGATGCGGCGGAATGATAGGATTATCACAAAATGGAGGCTGATTTCGAGTGCGATAAGGGGCGAAAAGTCGGGTAAGGTCCATAGGAAAGTTTCCTACGATCTACCGATTTATGCTTACAAACACATGGCCGACCCGTAGGGACAATAAAAAAAAAGTCCCGGAACTCTCCTTTAACAATAAACAATCAATTAAAAATTATGTGAGGCATAAAAAAACAACCCTTGGGCATTGAGAAAAAGGATTGGGGTTGTTTTACTGTGGCGGAAAGGTCAGCGACGGAAATGACTGTGTGAGAAATGTACGATATACATAAATGTTTGTACATTTCTCATGTCGACATCCGTTGTAAGACAACCCCAAAACCTAACCCCTGCCCACACCCCCACCACCGCCCATACCCCCAACACACCCTATCCCCTAACTACCTTTCACCTCGAAGCAATGTGTCCCTGCAATGCTGGTTCACTTTCACTTCAGTGATCGGGAACCGGCGCCACAGAGTCCTTATCTTTTTTTAGTTTTTTTTTAGTTTTGTCTGGCAGCTGCGGGGGTGTCCCCCACAATCCCTGCTCTCTATACTGTATAGTATGGTGAGCAGGGTGTTACACGGGACACCCCCGCAACCCCCCGCAGGCTTTGTTTTTCTTTTCTTTTACCTACCCCCCCAAAATATACATACCACAAAAGGTTCGAAACTTTTGTAGTTTGAACTTTTGGTGGTATGTATTTTAGATCTTTTGGTCGGGTAGATAAATTGGATTTGGTCATTTAGGCCGATTCCGAGAAAAATTATGATCAAACAAAGCAAAATGAAAATGCATCAGTATACCAAAGCAGAATAAAACAATAAATAAAAAAAGAGAACAGGGGGGCACTCATGTGACACAACAAAAGTAGTGTTAATGAGAATCCATTTATTTGTATATATCTTACAAGACTTATTATAAGAAGAAACATAACATTAATAGTACTTCCAGTGCATTTGAAAACCCCTGATAGCATCACCAACAAATGTCAACAACCTTACCCAAATCACCTCACATGTGAATACTAGTGTCTCTCCAAAATTCCATGCCTCATCCTTCTCATCCAGAGTTATCCCAATTTCAATCAAGGGGTGCAGTAGAGTACTGAGTGACAACCCATGTTGGCCCAAACTACTTAATATTAGCTCAAATCCACTTATTGTGCCTCCAAAAATCCACCAACTGATGTTCCCATATTTACCTTTCAATTTAATAATTCCGTTGCCATCATGAATAGTACAGCAAACCAATCTGTCTGCAATGATAAAGTAAAGTAATAACAGTTCAGGTATCATGATTGATCTCCTCATCGAACATACATCCAAAGAACATACTAGACTGCTCACCCAGAGAGAGGCTGTAAAGTTGGAGATAGTGCAAATTAACTCACCAGTGGCTGTGAAAGAGGGCAAATATACTACTATGTACGATGTTCAGAAACATCATCAGGACGAGATCAAAGTGAGAAAAACTTGCATATATTTTAAAAATGAAAGCAATTACAGAGAAGACCAAGTGGAAACCTTTGAACCGAAATATGACGAACCATTGAGATCCAGAGAGAGTACACCAACTTCTTCTTAGTTCTGACCCTGATAATGAACTTGAGATCCCAAGTAGAAAAAAAGCAAGCAGTTCATCAACGGAGATGCTACAGGAATTAACAAGAAACTTATTTTAGAGCAGATAAAAAGATACAGATAAGGCAATTTCAGATTCACCAAAATACAAATAAGATTTCAAGACGCCCCCCTGACTTGTATGTCAACCACTACGGATTCTGAAGCGGTTCAAGAGGATGTTAGTGCAAGAAGAGAAGAAACCTACCCAAGAAAAAGGGTCACCAGATCATGGACACAGAGCCAACAGAAACCTCAACGTCGTTGAATTTAGCATTGAAGCTTTCAAACAAACAATTGACTCGCACAGAAATGGCAGTTTTGAACAAAGGTGTATCTTTTGCACCTTAAAGAACTATAGATTGGAAACAAAGAGAGACTGATATTTTAGAGTTCATGGGAAAATTAAAACCGAAGAAATTCTTTCACCCGAAACCTCAAATGACCCCCAGAGAGCAGGATCTAGGTTGGTAACGTGACTCTACCATGAAAGGCGCTGCAGACATTCCCCTCATTCGTTCACTACAAGACCAAGAATTACCAGTGAAAATTGTCATTGTAGCGGATTTGGGAATGTTACAAAAGAGTTTAACCAACATGGAATTAAAAAACAAATCGCAACTCTCACCAGTCTGGTGGAGACAATGCCATTGACACTTCATCAGTTAGTGATTTCAGAGTTACGAAAATATTCACAGTAAAAATCACATAAACATAAATGTAATCTAACCACTGAATAGTTGAAAGCCCTCAAACAAGCTACGAGGGATGGTATTTTTACTAAACAAGCTGATAAAGGAGGCAAACATTTTGGTAATGGACAAACGTGATTACATAAGCATGGCAATGGCCCATCTGAATACCCAAGGGGGCTATGAAAAACTGTCTGTCAAACCCTATAAGCAAGTGATCAGTGAATCAATTGCATTAATAATGAAATGGCACAGATTGGGATTAATCTCAGATGATGAAAATTCTTTCTTGATAGTGGAGCATCCGAAGATCCCTGTAATTCTTTTCTACCCAAGATAATCAAGCCCTTCTTACAACTACCAGACGGCCGTCCCATAGTGAGAGGGAGAGGCAGGACTACAGAAAAGATGTCCAGATACATTGACTCCATCATTAAGGAGGAAGTACTTAAACTACCAGCGTATTTATGTAACCCGATGCACTTACTTCAGATACTGGAGAACTTTGAGTGGCAAGACAATTCAAAATGTGTAACACATGATGTAAAAGCCCTCTACACATCAATCACACATGATAAATCACTAACAATCATTTCTCATGAGTTCAGGCAGTAATCTGCCTCATATTTAATGCATGTGAGGATGTTGAAATAACTGCTGGATTTTACACCTAGCAGCAATATATTCCTGTTCAATGGAGATTTGTATAGACAACTTAAAGGGGTTGCGATGGGAGCTAATTATGCCCCACCATTAGCAAACCTCATTGTGGCACGTTTTGAGGATGAATTCATCAATGCTGTTGGTCTGTACAAGCCCATGGTGTGCAAGTGGCGCAGGTTTATTGATGACGTGTTTATGATCTGGTCAGTCAGTGATGATGAGTTGAAGGGCTTTGTGAACTACCTCAACAACAGTGAATTACGCATCACCTTCACATATATGATATGATAGGTTATTTATAACGCGCTTAATACCCAGAGATTTCTAAGCGCGGCCCCAGGAATCGAGTCTGTGTTGCTCTGTGTCGTCTTGCTTCCAAGGCGAGCACGTTGCCCCTTAGCTATCCTCCCGAGACCGATAACAGTCACCCTAATGAGATTGACTTGTTGGATATCCATTTTTAGGTGACACAGATACATTCCCTGGCTTTTAGGAAACCAACAGAAGCAAACCAGCTCTGCTGACTTCTAGCTATCATCAGAGTTCAGTTATTAGGAAAATACCTCTTGAGGAATTCACCAGACCGAGAAGGAATTAGTTTAGTTTTACTTTATTTCGGCCAATACAGGCAATAAAAGTATCATACAACAAATACATATATACATTAAAATGTTTTCACTTGACAGTAATAAAATATACACATTCCAATAAGAAAGATACAAACAAATGTGCATGTACTGCCCCCCTAAAATACATACTAGGCACACAAATGCTATAGGAATTTAAAACACCTAATGTTAGTAATCTGAAATAATGTCACCACAATATTTTGACATTCACATTAATACGTTAACTCACATTTTTCATCTTAAAATTGCAAACACTAAAACTGGGCAAATAGTATTTTCTCACACGTGCCGTCAGTCTACTGCATAACGGCCCTCATCCTTCTCCTCCATGCCCATAGCACAAGGTTCCATAAGCAGTGTGTTGCCAACAAATCCTTAGCTGCCAAGCACAGATGTAGTGCATCTCAGGCACTACTAATTCTATGCTGCTTAAACAAGGGACTCAGGTACTTCTTCCTCCTATTAACATACCTTGGGCACAAGAGGACAAAATGGCCACACTTTCTATTATGTTTGAGCAATGCGGGAAATCTGTTGAATTACTCTCTTTCCACTGGTTTCTCAGACTTGCGAGAGGAAGCATCCCCATTCGCAATTTTGCAAAAAGTGCCCTCATTTGTTTAGGTTGCATTGTATCCAGATACGACTCAAACCCATGTAATTCCTTTAACAGCCAGTAACTGTTAAACTATTAGACTGCGCCATTTTGACTGAGGGATCTCTGTCCCATCATGCTGCATATGCTGCTTTTATTTTAGCTTTGAAAGTCACTGGAAATGATTCTGGATTAAACAAGGGTAGGTTTTGACCCCCTTGCTGGGTCAATACGTCCCTTAATGCCTCCCTGTATTTATCCAGGTTGGGATTTGCCCACACCCAGGCCCAAAAATATACCAGCTTTAGTCTACATACAGCTTTAGTCAATATTGTGCAGGTACATTTCCGTAGAGGTTGAAAGATTTGGCGCGTTAACTGGTAACCCCAAAGTAGATTTAAAAAATGTCTGCTCTACAATCTGAAGTTTTCCAGTATTGTTCATTCCCCACAGTTCGGCACTATCTTGCATGACACAAAATGGGAACATGATGAGGGTGAGCCAGATTAGCATGGTGGGAGGTTCTTGGAATGCAAGGAATGCAACTGAGGTACCTGGCATGTAGGTTTGGCTAGGGTTCTGGCAATAGGCAAATCCGACATTGGCTAGGGTACTGGCAATAGCTAAATCCGACATTGGCTAGGGTACTGGCAGTAGGCAAATTTGACATTGGCCAGGGTACTGGCAGTAGGCAAATTCAGTATAGGCTAGGGTACTGGCAATAGGCACATTCAGCATAGGCTAGGGTACTGGCAAAAGGCAAATTCAGCAAATGCTAGGGTACTGGCAATAGGCAAATCTGACAGTAGCTAAGGATTATGCAGTGGGCCCGTCCCATAATGGTTGGCGTGCACACTGTGGTCAAACTTTGCAAGTGTATACTCAGTATATGGATTAGCTGTAGAAGGTACAGGGCTGTGGTTCAGGGAAAGCATACATTTATAGGTAAGGAGGTAGGCATACAGGTGAACTCAGATGACTTGATGTACAGCAAGCAGTATTTTCACAGGAACACACTGAGGATACGTTTGTAAGGCTATAAGTTGCTAAGAGGGCACAGCATGACAGCGTGCAGACATTTAGCGTTGCAACAGTGTTCGGGTTGATGGAGGCAGTTAGTATATGCTTGTCCAGTGCCAAGTTCATCAGCGGGCAACATTCGGTCAGGCGAGATAGGTGCCTACAGGATCTGGGTGTCTTATAGCAGGTTGTTGAGAGTGCTGTTGACGAGTTAATCGCGTGCGGTGGTGAGACGTGGGATAGCGTTGCCTTAGGTAGCCGGACTCCTACATGTGAGTACAACTCAGACTATAACAAATCGGTGTAGTCTCACGTGAGTGGAGGTGGAGACTGGATGGTAGCAGGCAGCATCAGATAACGGAAGTCAGAGGGTAATGTGATCATGAGCTTTGAGTGCAATATGTAGATGGAGAAAGCTGTGTTTTACCGGTATTGCGGCAGCGTGCAGGAGCCAAGGCCCATACGGCTCCAGACAGGCCAAGACAGGCTTGTGCCTTACTATGTGTGCCTTAGGTGTGTAGCCAGCACTCGCCTTTGGGTGCTCTGCGCACCAGGAAATAGCAGCGGCGGCCAATCGTGGCCTTCCCAGCGTCAGCCTTTGTTGCTAAGCAACCATGACGCCAGCCATTTTGTTTTCGGATTCACAATCGGCTTGCATCTAATCAGCTGGTAGAGGGGTTGCTGCAGCGGATGCCTCGTTGCAGATGATCTGTAGGGCAAGGCGATGGTGCAAAGTGCCTAATTTCTACTTACATTACAGTAAGCATGCAGCAACACTTCTTTAGCAGTCTGGCGGTTGTACGGCCATCTAGAGTGTGTCTTATGACAGCTCCATTCCCTGTGCACAGTATCCGGATAGCTTCCAAGATTGTGGCAGGTATGCCCCAATCACTAAATACCCTCGATAGATGTACTCTGGGTACACTGACAAAAGCTGTCCTAAGGCCGACAAAGGTTGCAAACACATTAATATTCCTAAGGGTCACACATTTCTCTGTTATCAGACGTAATCTCAAACATTGATCTATGGTAGCGGTGTAGCCTCAGGTGAATAATTGCCCCCACCACCCGCATCCATGCCTCTGAATGGACCAAGACCACTCTTGCAAATGTTTTAGCAATGCATCAAGAAGAGAGATGGGTCTATAGTTGGCAGGTGACACTCTATCCCCCTTCTTAAATATCAGGTCCAGCACAGCTTAGGTCCAAGAGGCTGGCATCTTATTTTCCACTCGAACTGCGTTAAATAATTTCACATAACATGGCGCCCATTTCTCCACCTCATTGCAATACAAATCTTGCCAGGTTTTTGAGAGTGGATCACTCCCTTGACCTCTTCTAGGGTTAAGTTCAGGTGATCATCTTCCCTTAGGGATTCGCTCCTCTTCAGTGCCTTCCACTCCCTTCGGACGGGTGATCTCGTTTTCCTATACAGATTCATAAAATGTGAAATCCACATCGCTTCAGAGAACATCATTTTGCTCTTGATGGGTCCCTGCTCCCAAAGCTTTGGAGAAATGTTTGGAGGCATGCATTTTAGATGCTGTAAGCAATGCCTCCCAAAGGCACACTGAATGTTCAGATTTCTTAAGCTTTATTAGGGCTCGATACCTTTGTCTGGCATCTGACAGAGCGACAGACCCTTCTACCGATATTGCCTTGGCTAGTTTGATGAATGCACCTTTGGCCTGTCAGACCGCACAGTTTTGGGAATCGCCTGCCATTTAACCAGGGACCGAGGTTTGCTGAAAAGTCTCCCATAACCACATAAGCTCCTCACTATCTCTTTCCCATGATCTTGCTTAACCAACAATAAAATGCCTCTAATTTTAGTAAGATGTTAGCATAGATTTCAGGTAACCTCACCCCCAGGTCTAGTGCCTTACATTTTATTGTGCACCTCACTCCTCCCCCAATAGTAATTGAAAGCATATCAGTAGCATTGGTCTCAATGGTCAGCCCCAATAGTGTTCCCATTACAGTAACCATAATCCGGTGGTGGTCGCTTTCCGGTTGTTCAATTTCCATTAAATCACACATATTCCTCCATACTTCTATGTTCATTAAAATGTAATCAATCAGACTATATTTATTATGTGAGCTAAAGGTTTTCCTTGCAGGCTTATAACTAATGAACCTGCCATTACATCCTCTTAAGTCCGAAGACATGATCACACTGCTATTTCTCCATTTTTGTATTTCTGTTTGGGCAACTCTGCAGTCAAATCGTCTAACCCCCAAAGCATGTTTTCCACCTCGGCCAATCCAGTCATGATCTCTAGGGGTTCAAATTGCAAATTAAAATCTCCCGTCTCCCATAATTATTATTTTTAGCATCTCTTTTTGTTCCTCCCTCCAGACCTTAACTCTTTCCTCCAGAAGAGAGAAAAAGGTAAACCCACCATGATACTCTTGTTTATTATAAATGTTTATTAATAGCACACTGGAGCCATCCACACAGCTTAAATGGAGTTCTAAAAAGTCTTGGGAATAGATATTTTGCATATAAATTGAGGAGAAGGCTTCAGTGCTACATTTCAGACCAATCAATTGCCTGCCAGATTTGTTGATAGATCTGTAGGGCCATGATCTCCCAAAACCCCATGATACATTCCTAGTGTGAACTTAGCCACTAACATGGAATTATCACTAAATTGTGTAGATGTAATAGTCAGCTGGCTACAGTTATCACACAAACGTGCTCCTGCAAAGATGTAATCAATTATCGTGTGAACATTCCCATTCGTCCAGGTCGAGAGATAAGGAATGCCCCCCAGTACTGACCCATTCAATAGATACAAGCTCAGCCCCCTCCAACATCCAGACATTGTCAGACATCTTCTACCCTTACATTGCCTAAGGGAACAGACTGCATCACACCCATCATATTCCTCTCCAGACATGGGACCCATGCACTCAGAATTTAGGTCACCGACAAATGTTATATGACCCTCGATGTTCTGCTTACATCAGTCATTAATACTTCTTACTAAATAATATAAGATGTCGACCAACCATGAAATTCTCTCGTGCCAATACACATTGATAATTAATAAATGGAGTGTCACATTTCCAACTATTTTAATGTGAGTCAGTAAGGACCAAAATAAGAGTGCAGGGAGGGACATGACTAAGGCATCTTTCCCTGTTCACCAGGGTAAAAAGGCTGCCATACTGTTGACCCATGTCGCCTCATCTGGCCGCCTGAAAGATCTCTGTCTAACCATCAAAAGAGGTTCACAGGGGGTTTAGATGTAAGTCCCAAGGGGCATACATGCCTTAATTCCTCCGCTCTCAAAGCTCTGGGGTTGGTTAATTCCCAACTTCCCGGTTTAATTATACCATACTAGTCATCATCCCGGGTGAAAGCGGCAATGGGAGAATTAACACGGCCATTATCTCGTCATCAGCAATATGAACATAATTCATTTGTGGAGGCATTCTGTTCTTGCTGCTACGTAGATCGTATATGCAGAGAGTAATTAAACAGTCCAGCAAATAAAGTACTTACCCTTGATATGGAGGATGGCCACACAGCACGTCAGCATGGTTAGCTTGGACTGCTTAGACTGCACCTCAACGCAGCTTTATGAAATATGCGACTCAAGTAACTTAGAATCGCTGGCCAATCCCCAGCAGAACCTGGCCCTGCAACGTGCTCAGCAAACCCCACACTCAGCCAGCCGTCACTCAGCCAACTGGCACCCTGCAGTGCACTTCAGTATGTTTTTACACGGCACAACAGAAAACTGCAGCAAAATTTCTCAGGCAGCAATTACTGACCAGCCTGCCTTACCACCTTACTGTCCAGAACCTCTTCGTTAGGACCTCTCCCTCTTTGAGGTCACAAGGCCCAGCCACATTATCCGCACTCTTTCCCACACTTTCCACCACTGTAGAGCTGTAGAGGGTTGCGACAGGTTTGTCAAATTCATAGGCACAGGCATGGAATAGAAAGGTACCGCCATGTCTCTGCGTCTCTCTGTAATGCCATCTCTCTGTAACTCTCGGAAGTTAGAGAAACTAGAGAAAAGGACCTGACCACATTACTCACAGTCTCGCTGGCCTATATGAAGTGACATGCAAAAGAGTGGGACAAACATATTACAAAACATACCCCAGGGAAAGGCCATCGCTCTTGGATCCTGACCCTGGGGGCTGAGAAGCGAGGGAGGATCACCGGGTGGAGGGTCCTTGAGGATTGGAAGTGGGGAACTCTTGGGTGAGACATGGTATTCCCCTTTTCCTATTGATGACAAACCTAACCCTCCCTGACCTTTATGGGATGGCTTATACGCCAGCCCCCCTCATTTTTGCACACATGACCTTTGACAGTACTAGGATGAGAAAGATGCGACTAGGAGTTATGCACACCAACATGCACCACTTTGCTACAGAGATGAGGAAGAGGGCCTCAGAGGGGTACCATTGCAAAAAAACAGGCACGTCTTGCTAACAAGCCTAACTATAGTCAGGCAATTAATGGAAAGGACTCACACCTGCAACTCCTTTACACAACCCAGGTGCATAAAGGGGTGTGTGCAGGAACGAGAAGAGAGGGCGGTGATTCGCTGATGGGAGCCGTGAGGAGAGGAACTGAAGCCAGAAAAGCACACTGAGGACCGAAGCAGCTGAGGGTCTGGGCAACTGTGGACTGCAAGGAGGAGCTCCGTGGTGCAGAGATGAGGCAAAGGAAGGAGACCAGATGAGGGGTCCTCCTTCCTTCCATTTAAAAGCCTGATCGTTCTCCTGTGGTGCTGCAAGAGTTCGAGAGTGTCTGAGGGGCAGAGAAAACCCCTCCAGAAAGAAGCCACAAAGTTTATTAATTTTATTTATTTAATTGTTTTGTTATTGCAAGCCTAATACCATACCTGAGTTTGGTTTGTAAGCGCGGATACGGATTCAAACCTCTGTTGCTCTGCCTGGTCTTGCTTCCAAGACCAGCTCGTTGCCCCTGTGCTATCCTGCACAATACAGAAAAAGACATCAAAGTGAACTGGTGAGTTTTTCAGAGCGAGAAACCCACTGTTACTGTAACCACAAGTCTCATGTAGTGAACCGCTATTGTCAATGCAGCACGAACTGGTACAATGTAGCGGGTGGTTGTGTGTCTTTTTAAAGGAATAAACAGTTTTTTTTTTCAAAAGTCTCTGTACCTTATGAATCCTTCCTTTCTGAACTAATTAATTAGTTGAATGGTCGCAAACCTTAAAGTAACTTTTTCAAAAGTCTTCAACAAAGGAATAAAGGTGCTGAAAAGCAATGCACATTCAGTACTGAGTTAAAGGGGAAGTTTGACATTAAAACAGACCACTAAAATGCTGACTGCTGAATGCTGAATGTGTGTTGCACAAAAAATGAACTCAAAATTGAAAGCATGTTGAACACCCAACTAAATGGAAAATGTAACATTGAAGTGAAGCAGTAACACTGAATACTGAATCAAGCTGAATATAAGGCATGTTGCACAACAAATGAAATCAGAAGTGAATGCACATGGAATACCAAAATTAAAGGGAAATTTAAAATTGAAGCAAACCAGCAGAACGCAAAATAGTTAATGTATGTTGCACAACAACCTAGCTTAAAACTTGAAGTGGAATACAAATAAGCAACATAAGAATGCATACAACTCTAAACTGCAAATAAATAACATTGGGCCTCATTACGACCCCTGCGGTAAAAAGTAACTCCCCATTCCCATTCGAGTCCCATGAGACTCAATGGGATTGAGGAGGACGGTAGCACCGGCACCCTTCATGGCACCGTCAACAACTGCGAGCGGGTGCTGTTCCGCCTGCCAGGTCAGACCTGGCGGGCGGGAGGGAATCCAGCCCGCAAGCTTGTACTCTGCCGGTCCGGTAATAATGGTGCCGGTAAGCCTACCGACACTGTTGTTACCGGGCCAGCAGGGTTGTAATGACCCCCATTGAATGATTGTTACACAATGAAGAAAGCCTAAACAGTGAATACTAAGGAGTGAATAAAGTGTGACAAGGCTATCATTCAAAAAGGGGAATGTGATACATGCTGGCATAGTCACGTGGTGGCTAAGGAGAGTCCAGAGGAGTCCAAAGAGCACACCCTAAATCCCAAAAGCAATAGAGAAAAGCATGTGAAGGTAATTTGTGCACAGAAGAAAGTACCAAGGAACATGTGTGAGACATTGAAGTCTTGGGAAAGGGAACCTTGAGGCTTGGCAAATTTATATGTGTTGTCTTGGGATTGGAGTCTCAAGACCCGTTTTGTCTGAACTATATTGCTTTGAACTGGAGAAAAGTGAACTTCAAGACTCTTTTTCGTGGAAATTTCTTATACCTGAGGAAGGGAGGCTGAGAAGAAGCTGTGAGCCGGAAGAAGCTCAGCACTTTAAGTTGAACACTGTTTATTTTGACTTTGAGATTCCTACACATTTGTTTGTTTTAGTTGTGAGGGCAAGAATAGGTTTTGGACACATACAGATTATTAAATTGAACTCTTCGACTCAGACGTTCCTTAGTTTTGTTCAGGTAGGGAAATCCCACCTTAGCATAGGGCAAGTTAGGCCTTCAACCATCCTGACATTTAAGTTAACAAATATCTTTTGTCTGAACTTTAAGTCTGTTGTCTGTTTCTGTGTCTTGCTTCATAATGCCTTCACAACACTCAGAGGCATGCTGGCACTGGCCCATACAGTGAACCCAGAACGGGGAGGTGTGTCAGTCCCATAGCAAAATAGTGTGTCTGTCAGTGCAATCAGCAGAAGCCAAAGACAAACTAGCAGTAGGCGAACAATATCTATGTACGAGCCCCATCTCAGCAAGCCGTCTGAGCGTAATCAGATATATTACCTTAACTATTTACAAGCAATACTGGCAGTAGAGATTATGACATACACCTTTATGAAAACAAGGGTTTCAGAGAACTGAGTTCAAGTACTGATGCCTACTGGCAAATTCCAAGCCAGACTTTTCATGCAAGACAGTACCAGCATTGTATGATACAGTAATTCTTGCGGTGAGAAAGGCCTTGGATAGGTAATTGGGGGGGAAAGCCCAGGTCACTATTGATATGTGGACGAGCAGGCAAAGCACTGATTGCATGGCTGTACCAGTGCATTGGGTCACCTTCCCCTCAAGTGGTAAGCAAGAGAAGTAATCAGAGCAGCTGCAAGATGTCCACTAACGCACCAATTATATATATATATGGCTTTGATGGTAGAAGCCTCAGAGCAGCAGACATTTGGGGTAAAGTGAGGTAGGAGGTGGCAGAGTAATCCCCTGGCAACTAACAAATCATTGTGGCAGCAGACATTGGTTCCAATGTCATTGCTGCACTTAGGTTGGGAACCACAATACATGTGCCATGCTTTGTACATACTCTACACCTTCTGATTATGCATTTTGTCAACGATTGTTCCACTATCCATTATACATGCTTGCTGCAGCTCCGAAGTTATGCTCTTGTTTCAGACAATCATACCGTGCCAAAAATACACTGAGTATGTTGACATTGCAGCATAATCTCCCACACCACCTTCTAAAAATGTCTGTCCTCACAAACTGGAATTCAACATTAAATATGCTTGACTGGCTGTGCGAGCAATGCAGTGCTGTAAGTGAATACAAGTACAGTCACAGTCAGGCGCCCGGATTTAGACTCCTTCACCCCTACTCAGTAGCAATTCATGCACAATGTCTGTCATTTTCTAGGGCCCTTTGAGGAAGCCACACAGCACGTGAGCCAAAGCTCTGTGTTAAGGAGTGAGGTACATCCCTTGGTCTACTTGTATGAAATAAACCTGTCCAAAAGAAAAACGGAACATGATAACACAGTGGATTCACATTTTAAAGAGTTGGTGAGAGACCTGCTGGCATTCTTTCAGCATGACCCACATTTAAAATGCATAAAAGATAATGTTATCTTTTGGAATGATTCATTGAGCCCTGTTTTAAAGTTAAAGTGGCTGCATTCCAGACTGTGGCCCATAGGACAATACATACAGAAGACATAGTTGGAATGTGCAAGACTACACTTGAGAAGCACATGCAAAATCAGTTGCTTGCAGAACAGAGGCTTGACGGGCAGGCAACAAAAAACTATTGAACATGCCAAACAACCAGTAAGAAGTCTGTCTTTATCTCTGGTAGTGCCCTCTCCACTGCAACTGTGTCAGGTGCAGGGGCAACACATGTAGGATGTGTAACTCTGGCACATACACCTCTGTGGAACACAGTGCCAGATTCTGAATTCTTCAATGTTTCCGTGCCTGGGAGAACAACAGGTAATGGTGGTGGGCCTACAGCAACACAGATTCATAAGATGTATCTGAGGGACTCATGCCACTTTGCCATGGATGAGGCTCTGCAACAGTATTAGTTCTCAAAGCAGAATGTGTGGCCACAAACACTTGTCCAAACAGTGATTAACCTTCTAAGTTGCTCCTCGGTTAAGGTGCAGTCAGAGCAGGTTTCCTGTGTTGCTGGCACCATTGTCTCTGACCACCAGAGAAGCCTCTCAAAACAATTGACATTGAATAAAATGAATGAGCAGCATGTCCAAGTTGGCAATGGCAAGATACTGTTGCTTTTGCAAACAGTAAAGGGATCAAAGTCAGCAGCAGAGTTTAGTTGAGTCAGACAATGACCTGTGTCCCAGTGGACTGGGCAGCCTGGGCACAGGAGGGGGAGGTGGCAGCTCCAGTGGTTTCCATTGATGCTATTAGCTCTGGAGGTTACATTGTATTGTGGATGTGTTGGATGGTGATTTTGAAAAAACAATTTTGATGATGTACCTGCCCAGAGTGTGAAGTGCACTGCTTCTGTGTGTGAGCAGAACACAAGCGTGTGTTATCTATTCGTCATAGATGTTCCAATGATTGAACAGATCCATTATAATTATCATAATTGATTTTTTAAATAATGCGCTTAGTACTGAAGAAGTTTCGAAGCGCGACTTGGGTTTCGCACCTGCATTGCTTTGCGGTTTCTTGCTTCCAAGACATGCGTGTCACCACTGAGCTATACTACCCAAGTAGTACACGGGTAATATAGATCTGAATTTTAATATCTCTTCTCTCTTGCAGAAGTGGGGCACAGACTGAATTTTTACATCTCTCCTGTCTCCCAAAGGTGAGAGTAGACACTCAATGTTTACATCTCGCTCAGGAGACATGAGCCCAAATAAAAGGAGTTGCTTGATGAACCACCCTCACATTTTAGTGGAGTACCTTCACGAGGTGGGACTTGTTGCAATATGTAATTACCAAATCTCAGCAAAGCATTGTAGACTTTTGCACAGGGTACACAGGGTACACGTAAGCTTTTCTCCTTATGGTGTTAGTTGTGTTAGGAAAGATAACTGTCCATATTTACAGGCTCTCTCCCTAGACAAGTTAATGGTGCATTGCTTATCTTAAGAGGATAGAGAGACTATACACATTGTCAGTGAGGGACTTCTGATTCCTTTCCACTCCAAAATAATTCCATCCTAAAACTGAAGAAGGACACACTTTTACACTGACTTGAGTGTTTATTTTTAAACAATGTTATGCCTAAGAGGTCACCCAAATAAACCTGAGAATACAGAAATCCGATGTCAAGATGACGCGCTTCCCTGATCTTGTCTGAACTCGCGAGAGAAATTTGGACATCGGAATTCTTCTGTGTGCTCCTGCAGATTCATTCAAAGGATTTCCGGGGGAAGTTGGGGTGATTTGCACAGGCTTAACAGTCATGCCAGAGTTTTGGGTTCATCAACCCCATTCTTTTTCTTCCACATTGAGGCCTTTTGGATAATATCACTGTGATGTGCTAGCTGTTTGCTATTCTGAGGATACTTGTGGTTAGGTGCTGATAGAATTCTCTTGATAAGCATTTATGTCACTTCTCCCAGATAGCCAAGTTAACATTACACAGCATTTTGAAGGTTATTTTAGCAGCTAAAACCAGTTTAAAACCAGATTGGTGGTTATGAAAGTGGGAGAGTGTCTTATTAAACCATTGAAGTGACTCCATCACTACTTCTTCAGGAAGATGCATTCTTCTATGGATAGGTTAGCAGGCAGGAGGATTTTTTGAGAGTGGGTATTGGATTTGTTCAATAGTGGTTTAATCTGACCTTTTTAAGTGAGGTATAAACTCACATATTTGAGAATGAGGTGTTGTCAACAGCAGCGCTTGGCAGGGCATATAGAAAGACATGCACGCATGTTCTCAACTGCAATGTTTGTAGGACGGTCTAGGCACCCAGGATTGTTACTTTTGTATAAGGGAGTCTCCATATGTCCTTATAACTCTTTGGGGCCCATCCTGAGTCTGGAGGTATCCCGGTCCAATTTCCGCTGAGCGGAATTAGCGTTACCGCCGGTTCATGCAGCGGTATTAGTGCCACATCACAACCTGGCGTGGATGCGTTCCCCAGTCTGGCGGTAAAGCTAATACCGCCTAGCGGAATCAGTGCCTAAATAAGGCTCAGCGCCAAAATATCAGCGTTACCGCTGCTGTGCCCGGCACTTTTAGCGCTGGCGGAAATTGCATCAATGTCAGAACAGGAAGCATGGCAGTGGCCATCTTTAAAACCTCAATCCAACAAGAATCACACACCTCCTGCAGCCATGCAGACCTGAAAGATCCCAAACATGTCATAGGAGAGGACCCGAGGCAAGGTGCCTGAAAATCGTCTACACAAAGCCAAATTCAGTGAGGGAGAACTGGTGGTCCGCACTGATGAGGTTGTGGCCCACTGCGACAAACTGTATCGGAGCAGGCAGAGTAAAACATCAGGCCAGCGAAGTACAGATATCATTGGTGAAACTTGCATAGCTTACAGAAAGAAACGCTTTTTAAAAAATAATTACCACTCCATTAATTGCAATCACTATGCTCCTTTCAGGCACGTTAACGGTTACTGAATTGATATCTGCTTCCATTTAAACTGCCAGTCAAGCAAACATCACACCATGGGCAAGCATCATGAATAATAGAACAAAATAATATATTTTAATTTCATAATTAGGAGTAAGATCTTTCTGGAGACAAAGTCATGAATCATAATTACACCCCACCGCATTGCTAAAGAAATCATTTAGCTGATTAGGAATTTGATTAGCCAGTTTAATCTGGTGAGTGTGTGCGTGTGATGCAGTGGTTCAAGTCCTACGATTAATATTAACACTTGTTATTTTCTACAGTTTAAATATGAATTACAATTCAACTGGCATAGAAGTTTTAAAAAATATAGTTTTTGGCAGTTCTAAAACATACAAAAGAGGATAGACACAAGCGACAAAATGATTTTGTACCTAGATATCAAGATATCAATTATATTCAATGTATGCCTACCTTTTAAGCTACTAAATATAACAACTGGAAAAGAACAAGTTAGAGGAGTGGCATATCCACTGTTTAGCGACTGAAAAGAGTGTCCCGCCACAAGACTTTTGGACCATAGTGCAGGCCCTTATGGTCTTGCACATTAATGGGAAAATGCCCTCCTGACAGGACTTCCAGTTGCTCACGTGACTCCCCTAAAAGCAGCCCATCATGCTGCAGCACGTCTTATTACAGGTGTGTGGAAACTTCATTGGCTTCCTCTCCAGGTCAGGATACTGTTCAAGACTGCGTTTTTGTGTCTGCTACAAAGCAGTCTTGAGTAGCACACCAGTGTATCTGGCGGCTAAGCTCCACATATCTGGTGGCACATGCTTTTCACGCAGCAAATCGTGCAACCGGCTCAAATAACAACTCGCCCACATAGAGAGGGCACGCAAACAATCCTTCTCTTGTCACGCACCCACCCTTTGGAACTTGATCCCGGTATCGGCTCGGAATGCCCCCACAATTATACAATTCCAAAAATCTCTCAAAATGTGGCTTTTTTAACAACACCTGTCCAAACCCCAATTGGTTTACAGACCGATGCAGGGAGCATAAGTCACAGTAATACGCTACTTTTAAAAGATGCAAGCCCATACGCTGGCTACCCACACCCTGTGCAGCACACCACTGCTCCTGAGCTAGGTCCACGCTTTACAACAAGAAAATAAGTAAAATAAAAATAGTGCAGTGGGAAGTGTGAGAGAGTACGGGGGAAACCGGAAGCATCGTAAGACCCCCCATTTAATGAATAATGGGGAAAGTCAAGATTCTGAATGGCAGATTTTTAGGCACAGACCTAGCTACGAATCTTCATTAACACTTTACTTGCTCGTTCTTTTCCTCCAGAGGAACATAGCTTCATTTAGCATAGTATGCACCTTCTTTATACCAACTTTCCCTCCTGTAGAAAATCAATTGCTTCATCCCAGAAAACAGCTTCAGATTTGCTGTCCAAGAATTGGTCTTCTCCCACCGAGATAGTGGCAATGCCCTCCTAGAAGAGTAATTGTTCCAAGTCATGCGCTCCTCCCTGTGTTCAAATAATCATTGACCAAATTATATGAAATATTAATGTATGTTAATTCAAATTCTTCAGAATACACATGAAAAAAACACATACAGAATGGTGCTTAGTAAAGATTAACCACTTTCGAAATGTGTGTGTTAGTAAAGCAGGAGAATTATTTGTTCATTCGATAACAGGCTTGTGATATGAATTATAACGTCAAATTGGATATAACTGTATTGGTATATACACAATAATGATTTCAAGCGTAAATATTTCCCTTTGCAACAAGACTTCAACCAGGTTGTTCAATTTGATTATACAATACTAGCTGTCCCCGGCCACGCGTTGCTGTGGCTCAGTCTGGAAAAGAAAGAAAAGAGAAAGCGCACGTTTCCAATATGTTTAATTTCACAATGCTTGTGGGTATACAATATTTTTTGTTGTTCCATTGTCTGTGCAGATATAGAGATTGTCTGGTTTGCCGACTGTAGAACACTCAACATATAATTGTCCATTGGAGAAGAACTAATATAAGATGCTGCCAGAGAATTATCTCCGTTCATTACCAAACTGATCAACGCCTCCTTTACTACAGGCACCATCCCTGCTAACCTTAAACAATCTTGGGTACTCCCTCTACTCAAGAAGCAAACACTAGATTCTCTCATCCCCACTAATTACCGTCCTATTACTACGGTTCCATTTTTACAAAGAATTCTGGACAAAGCAGCATAAACTCAAATTCCAAAACGCCTTGAATTGCATAAACTGCTAGGTAATAGACAATCTGGTTTCCGCCCGTTACATGGAACGGAAACAGCTCTGATTGATTTAAAATCTCAAATAGATGAGCTGAGAGACAAAGGTAGGACAGTACTTCTGCTCTTACTCAATCTCTCAGCTGCATTTGACCTGGTTGAGCACAAGGTCCTCTGCCGACACCTTCATTCTGCTGCCCATTACTACCCTGAGGCCATCAGATGGATTGAATCCTTCCAGAGGGAGAGAACTATGAGAGTTTTCTCCCCCTCGGCTGCGGCTGACCCGACCCCCATCTTGTGCGGTGTTCCGCAGGGCTCATGTGTCTCGCCAACTCTCTGTAACATTTTCACCAAACCTTTGTTCAATGATCTGGACCATCTAGGTGTCACCTATACGAATTATGCAGATGACACTCAGATTCTCCTCCCGCTTTCTGGGGATCATAGTAAGGACACAGAGTTGGTGAACAAGATATACCTTGTCATCCAAGCCTGGATGGTCACCCATGGCCTATGCATAAACGACGACAAGACTGAGATGATAATCTTGGGTACACAGGCTAATATCAGAAAATTAGGCAAGGAGTTCTCCTCATTTAACATCGATGGCAATACCATTAAAGTTTCCAAGGAAGTAAAAACCCTCGGTTTCTACTTGGATTCTATATTATCTTTCGACAAACAGATAAAATCCTTAACTTCATCTACAGCTTACACTTGCAAGCTGTTAAGAGCAGGCAAGCCATTCCTCTCTTACGATAGCTGTCTGATCTTGGCTAGAGCCTTAATACTCTCCAGAATTGACTACTGTAATGCCTTATACAGTGGTGCTAATAAAACTACAATCCGCAAGATCCAGATACTACAAAACAATGCCTTAAGAGCAGCCTTAGGTATAAATAAAAGAACTCATATTTCCTCCCTCAGACGCCAACATAAATGGCTACCTACGGGTAATAAAATACAGCTTAAGACACTGGGCCTCATCACGAGTTGGGCGGTAACGCCGGTGCTATTAGCGCCGGTGCTATTAGCGCCGGCGCTAATAGCCCTACCACCAAACCCCCCGGCGCTATTAGTGCCGGATCACGGGTTTGGCGGAAGGGTTATTGCCCATTCCCCATTGGGCCCATTCGGAAATTCCTCATTCCCCATTGGGCCCAATGGGGAAAATTCACGCTATTACCGCCGGCAGATTTCCCGCTGGCAGTAATCGCACTGAAAATTGGCAATTTTGCTGCGGATTTCCCCCCAGCTCAGAGCCGGGGGGAAATCCGCCAAAGCCATGATCTGGCGGACCCTTAAATGCGGCGGTATTAGCGCTACCACCGCATTTAAGGGTTACCGCCAGACTCGTGATGAGGCCCACTGTCTCTAACTTATAAAGTTCTCAACAACGCTGCCCCTAGCTACCTTACAGATAAACTTCAGAGAAGAATTTCTCCTAGACCAACCAAAGCCGGCAATACTAACTGCCTGGCTTACCGATATATAGGCTCACTACTATTGGTGGTAATAGCTTCCCTGTATGGGCAGTGAAAACTTGGAACTCACTTCCACAAGACCTGCGAACAGACCAAACATACCTACTCTTTAGGAACAATGTTATAAAACACATTATCTTCTCTGACCCATAATCTCCTACCGTCGCTGCCCATATGGAATTACTTATTCCCCCTCACTCACCTAACTCACTCAACTTCCTGTCTTCACCTGGAACCTAAGTGGAATCCTGCTCACCCTCGAATCCAATTATACTAAGGAGCATTACATGCTACAATTTGTATATTTCACTATTGTATATTGCTGTAATTTCATTTAGCACACTCTACCTGCGAGCCTTACTGCTCTTTGGAGTGTAGTTTTCTGGAAATTGTATATTTGTACATGATACATTACGGTAGCTATATCGATGTCATATTCTTACTTTAACTTGTATTTGTATATTTTGAAGCCTTTTGCATTATATTTGTACATACCTGTTTACTGCATATCTATGTAAGCCTCGCATTTTGATTCTATCTTGCATTTTGTATATGTTGAAGCCTTTTTGCATTATATTTGTACATACCTGTTTACTGGATAACTATGTCAGCCTTGCATTTTGATTCTATCGGGCCCTATTACCTCTGGGTCTGGTGCGCGTAATAAGTGAATAAACAAACAAACAAACAACAAACAATCTGTGTCTAGGTCTAAACTGCACAATTCTAAAGATTGGCCTTGAGCTTTGTTGATGGTGATTACAAACGCGAGTTGGCATGAATTGAGCTGTTACAATTTCTGCGCCAAACGACGTCATCTGGAAGCATGAGTTGTATTTCCTGATGTTAGATAGGAAATGCTTTGATTCGGCGGTATATCTGGCAAGCAAAGTTTTTAATGGCTTTGGCGGTTCTCCAAGTTGAGGCAGTTTAATCTTCCCGGCAGCGCAACACATTCCTTTCGTTTCTCCAATAAATTTAAGAGCCTTGCAATAAGGACACACTTCAGTCATAGTCCCGATGAGAACATGCCGGCTCAAACTATATTCATAAATTGGGTTGTACCGGAATGCAAGGCGATTGTAATCTCATGATTGCTGAGCATGGAGTCGTGTTTGACGCTGATCTGCTGTTTCTCGTTGTCATCTTTCAGCCACTCTCAGAAGCAAATCTGAAGCTGCAGAATGCGATCGCCGTGCTCGCAACCATGGCTGGATGTCTCTCTGCTGCTTCCTCGGCACGTATTTGAGCCATTCTAAATCAGAAACATTGAAATGGAATCTTAAAATATTTAGTATAGCGTTTGTCCCTTTTATGTCCACCAGATGGCGCTGTTTTTCAGTAAAATATTTAGTATAGCGTGTGTTGCTTTTACGTCCAACAGATGGCGCTATTTTTCAGAAAAAGCATGTTTTTACCTGTCACGAGTGTGACATCAATGTATTGTAGGTATATAAAAACACGCACCTATTCGAATGAAACGTGTCAAAACTTCAAAGCAATCGGTGAAGAACTTTCGGAGATTTGAATTTTTGAACAAATGAACATTTACATTTTTATTTATATAGATTTGGGAAAGCACAATAAGTGTTGATTCAAGTACATATTTTATAAAACTTGAATGGTATATGCATAATAATGATTTCAAGTGTATATATTTCACTATACAACAAACAAATGGATGTCCAATTCGATCATACTCTATTGGGGGTAGTACAATAAGTATCGATTCAAGTGCCAAGAGTTCAATAATTATTTATATTAGGGCAATACTTGACTTGTGCACTTACATCACATCAGTGGTGTTTACAAATGAGGTCACGGGTATGGTACGTCACAGCGTGATGCTATTATCCGTACTATATACTTATTCAATTCAAAATGGCTATTCCACATGGAACACTACACGCAAAATACACTCTGAAGCTCTGCATTGAATTTAACCTACAACATGGTTTTGGAAGGATATGCTTTGGAACCATTAGATTCAATACATTGGGCCTCAACACGAGTTGGGCGGTAACGCTGGCGCTATTAGCGCCGGCGCTAATAACCCTACCGCCAAACCCCCCAGCGCTATTCACGGGATCACGGGTTTGGCAGAAGGGTTATTGCCCATTCCCCATTGGGCCCATTTGGGAATTCCTCATTCCCCATTGGGCCCAATGGGGAAAATTTGCGCTATTACCGCCGGCGGATTTCCCGCTTACAGCTGGGGGGAAATCCGCCAAAGCCATGATCTGGCAGACCCTTAAATGCAGAGGTAATAGCGCTACTGCCGCATTTAAGGGTTACCGCCAGACTCGTGATGAGGCCCATTGTCTTTGATTTTAGGGTTTGCGCTTTGGAAGCCTTGGAGTGAGAGGTTTCATCAATTAATATTACCTGTGCAATATGCACTCATTGGAAAGCGGTAGCAGGTATATTATTGACATTAGTTTTATAGGTTGTCAAGTGTGAACATAGAAGAGAACTAGGCTCTACATTTATTGGTGTTGTTGCTTTCAATTTTTTAGATGCCATTTACGAACATGGATCATATTGTAAATGATGCTAATTGCTAAATAGGGAACACAGAAATTATGAGTATATGGACTATGAATTAGGTTCGATTTTTCTCACAACCTGGTAAGGTTTGAGCCATTGGTTCTTTAGTATTTCATATGTTTATATTCACTGGTGTTTGCAAGTAATTGGAATACCAGATTTCTTAGTTTTGTGTCTTCCATTAATTTTTTTTGTCCTTATTTTTCATATTTATACTTTTTGTAAATTTTATTTCATTACTGGTTATTTCGGATTGTCTGTGTAATGGCATGCTACACATGTGGAATGTTTCTTTCCCCACCCTTGTGGCTCCTTGTACTTTACTTTGCACTTTAGGAATTAATGCTTACACTAATTATTTGGATTATAGTTTGTGAGTGTTGGATTACTTTGCCTTGAAAAATCTCTTATGTAGGGCGGAACTGATGGCCATGCAGTCGGCAAATCTTTGAAGTATTATGTTACTGAAGACGGATGTCTGAAGTATTATGTTATTAAATGAACAGATAAGTCTCACGCTTTACTAACACACACATTTTGAAAGTATTTTATGATTACTAAGCATCATTTTTTAATATGTATTTTTCATGTGTAGTCTCAAGAATTTGAATTAAAGTATATTAATATTTCATACTAATTTGGTCAATGGCTATTTCAACCCCGGGACGAGAGCATGCCTTGGAACAATTACTAGTTTATTTTGTTTCTTGTCCACTAGTTTTGCATCGTCCGTTTTTCACTTCTGGGCTATCTCCCTGTCCCGCTCCTTGACTCTCTTACAATGGTGGACTATTATACTTTGTATCCCTACCCACCCTTTGGCTTCAATGCCCACAATTTTATCTAGTGCCTTATGGACCGCTTCTGGTAATCCCCTCTTTACGATAACATTGAAAAATGGTACTGAGTGGTCCCATTGCTCTCCTGTCTCAACGCTCCACATTTCCTATAATTAAATTATATAAATAATTAAGAATAAACCTAACTGGGTCCTCATCATCCGCCACTGTGCACTGCATTAAAGAATTTAAGTCAGGGGTACCTGGGTACATCCTTCGTAGGGCATCCCATACCTTTGTCCTTACTTCATTAAAGGCTGCTCCATCATTTTAATTATTTAAAAGACTTACCCCAGGGTACCCAGCCCTTGTCCAAATCTCACCAGATTAGTCCCCGACTATTGTGACCAGTAAACTCTTAAGGCCTCCTAGTGCTAAGGCTACCCCTGCTGTTTGTTTTTCAAATTCATAGATCCCTTTACTGGCTCCGACTGTAAGCTGGGGAGAGCTGTAATCAAATAATTTTATTCCATTTGAGGCAATGGCACAGACTGCATTATCCCCACTCCTTCATGTATAAGAGGCATCTGCATGTTTATTTTGTTTTGAACCCTTTTTTAGTATTCTTCTGATCTTGTACTACCGCCATTAAATCTGTTCTGTTTCTTGGTCTATCCCTCCTAACAGCCTCTTGTGATGGGGAAAGGTTTCTTGCCACCTCCTCCCCTTGATCTATTTCTTGCCCTGTCTCTTCATTATTTCTGCCACCTTGATCTTCCCCTTCATTGTTCCATGCTTGTTTGGCTTCTTGTCCAAGGACCATTCATACCCTCTTCCCATCATCTTCTTTCAAAACAAACATTTCTTATTGCCCCAGTGTTGAATCTAACTAAAAAATCTCCTGAATTTCAATCCCCTATTTTCTGCACTGGTACCCTTATTTCTGGTGATAATTCTTCAGGTTCTTGTAACGTGACTAAACCTTCCCGCAATGCTCTTAGCTCGTTGTTTATATCTTCATGTGAACCCCCTGGGTACACTGATGCTACGGCATGTCAGCGCCTGTGGGTGGGTTTTATGGAGGTGGAGGTGCACAAGGTAATGAGCCCCCCCCCCAATTGCTAATCCTGATAATCCTGTTGTTGACACACTCTCTAACACTGGAGGCTTATAGGCTGGATTTGTAAACCCTACTGCAGGTTTAGGTATTACGGAGTATATCCCCACACATTGGATATCTTTTTCATCTTCCTGATCTCCCATATCCTCGAATAATCACCAGAGATCTAGAATCTTTTCTTTTTAGGAATTTTTTCCCCTTATACTTTGCTGCTAAAAAGATGTTTTTTTCCAGCATGTTTCTGTTATGGGAGCCCTGCTCTGGCAAGGAGCAGGCCATCCCCCCTTCCTTTGTTTCCAATACTCATTGTTTGTGATAGTTATCTATTCTGTCACAATACAGTGGCAGGACCCTATGCATGTGTTTTATTGGAGTTTCTTCCCCCACAATGTTGCGCGTGTCCCTAATGCTTCACTCAGACCTCACTGCACTGCTGCGCACGCTGCTGCTTGTTATAAGAAAATACAGATCAACCCACTTCTTCCCAACCCCTTTATTCTTTTCCACTTTGATTTCACACACATCAGCGACTCATCCACCGTCCTTCCTTTTTTACCACAAAAGACAGCAAGAGAAAATATACAAATATAATTGACTAAAATCGAGGCCCATTCCTTATATCGAGCCACCACTTATTAAAAGAATAATGCGTGGTACTACCTTCTCAATCTATTATGGCTGAGGATCCCTTACTTCCCAGTCTTTGTACAATGAGGCTCCCTTTCCTCTCAGTTGTTTATACACTGAGGCTCCCTTTTTCCATTATGAAAAGTAGAAAAACAAAAATATGCGACAATTTCAATACATAATCCACCTCCTATCCAATCTACTCCTTAACACATCACCTGAAATCCTATCCAATTTATACCATAACACATCACCAAAGGTTCTGCTCCATCTATACCTTAACTCATCACCAAATGTCCTATTCAATATATTCCATAACATATCACCAAAAGTCCTATTCAATCTATTTCATTGACCTCATACTTCATCCATTCATACATGTGCGCTTGTTGTTATCTCTTAAAAGAATATACTCACATGATATGATATGTTATGGTATTTTTAACGCGCCTATACACAAGTGTTTCATGTGTGCATGTTCACTCGAGTTTTCCTCAGTTACGAAGTCCCATTACTGGTCTTTCTTTCTCTCTGGAGCCATGCCCTGCTTCAGTGAGCAGAGAGAATTCCTTTTAAAATGGCTCCTACTATAATTGCTCACGGAACATGTGTTTTTTGATTTGGGGGCCGAGGTCTGTAGATGGGCATGACTCCTTCCTGGTGACTGACCTGGCCTTTTGCAAAATATGGGAGCAAAACTGAGATCGGGCGGGACATCACCAGTGTAAGGGTGGCCCTAATTGTAAGAGTGGCAATAATTATGCTCATACCAGTATAAATACACCCCTCTAGGGAAGTAAGGATAACAGATGTGATCTTACCGAAATAAGGATGGTAGCAAAGTACTCTTCTCCCTGAACAGTCGTCTCCGGTCCCTCTTCCGTTCCTTTCTCCTGCCTCAGCAATGCAAGGCAGGGGTTTATGTACTCTTGGCTTGCTGCAGTTGTGTCACTTGATACGGGCCATGGCTCCATCCTGAACGGTCCTGCTTCCATACAAGGGATTCTCCAAAGTCTTACTTTTTTCATTGTCAGCAGTGTTAGGAAAGTTTCTCATTTATGTGTAATTTTGCCTCCAGTTGTGTATCCCCTAACTTTTTGCTGCTGTTTAAATACCATAGTCTGACTTTTACCAGTGAAGCACAGCCTTCAGCTGCCCTCCACTGGGCTTTCGCTCACTTTATTAAGGGGAAACTGACATGCCCTTAAAGACAGTCAGTACTGGGAGACTTTGTTTCCCTTAGTCCTTTCCAATGTTACAACCTTTCTGCAACATCTTACAAGTGCACAATGGACCTTACAGTACAGTGTGCCTGGGTATTCCTTTTGTTTGCAAAAGCCATAGACTCCCTCAAAAGATTCTTTAGGAGAAGTGCCGATGTGCCTTGGACAGGGCTGGTGCCAGCTTATCTTTTTGCTTATTTTTAACCATTTCTTGCCATGCAAACTGTGTTTACTGCGGTTGGCACAGGAAGGTGGCCTGTCTCCAAAATGGCCATGCCACAAGGTTCTTTGTACTGTCCTTTGGCTGTCCAAGGCTGGGCGAGTAGTGGCTCTGTGAGTTAGTCATATGTGTCAGTTGTTCCCAAGACGTCCTGGTTGCCACTGTGGGTTGGACCTCAGGATGAGGCACACACTTTGGGAATCCCCATACCATTCCCCTCAGCTTGTCTGGGTATGTCGCTTCTTTTTCCAAGAGAGCATGGGGAAGGTCTGGAGCATGGGGTCCCCATCCACTAATATATTGAACCTATGCTGCCAAATTATACAGCTTTAGGTCCGGATATTCTAGTCCGCCTTGATCATATAGGAGTGTAAATGTATCATAGGCCATCCTAGCATGTTTTCCTGCCCAAATCAGTCGTATCATTAAGCTTTCAGTGAGAGTCCAAAATCTTTGGGGGGGGCAAAATAGGTACGTTGTTAAAAATGTAAAGCAGCTTGGGCAGAATAACAATTTTTGCAAGAGGGATACGAGCCGCCTATGATATGGGCAGGAGTACCCAGGATGCAACCCTATTTTCCAAGTGTTCTAGCGCCTTCATATAGTTGTGTTCATACAGTTCTCCCACACTAGTAGTCACGAATATCCCCAGATAAGGTATCCCCTGTGGACACCACCAGAATTCAGCACCAATGTCAGGGCGTAGCACTCCCGGAGTCGGGGGAAGTACTTCAGATTTGCTCCAGTTGATTCTTAGCCCAGAGAATTCCCCAAATGTAACTACTTCTTGTGTCAGTGGGGGGAGGTTTACTCCGGGGTGCCTTATGTACAGTAATATGTCATTAGCATAAAGCGATATGATATTGAGTTGTGATTGGTCCCTCCGCCCCTGTGTGCATGCGTTCCTCTAATATGACAGGCAAGTGGTTCCATAACTAGTGCAAACAGTATTGGTGAGAATGGGCATCGTTGTCGAGTGCCTCTCAAAGGATAAATGTAGTCTGCTGATACCCCATACGTATAAACTGCTGCTTTAGGTGCTGTACATAGGAGTTGAATCCACCGTATGAAGGTCAGGCCGAGTCCGGAGCGGCGGAGCACCTCAAAGAGAAAAGGCCATTCGACGGAGTCCAAGGCCTTTTCAGTGTCCAGCGCTATTACTACTACAGGAATTTCCAGGATCCACGTTATGCATAAGCATAAATAGACATCTCAGATTATGTTGAGTAGAATGGCCTGGTATGAATACAGCCTGGTCTGGGAGGACTAGGGCTGCCATGTGGGGGAGTAATCTATCTGCCAGGACCTTTGCGAGAATTTTATTATCAATGTTAATTAAAGATAATAGTCTGTAGGACATGCACTTTGTGGGGTCTTTGTCCGGCTTGCGGAGAACCATAACTAGGGCTGTTCTGGTGGATTCTGGTAACACATCCAATGTGTGTTCTCATACATGTTGTGTAGGCTTGGGAGTAGTAAGTCTATGTATGTTTTATAAAATTCTGCTGTTGTCCCATCATTACCTGGGGCTTTGCCATTTGGGAGAGAAAGTATTACCTTGCGGATCTCCTCCTCTGTTATAGATGCATTTAGTGCTCCCCTGTTTTGGGGTCCAACCAACCCAGGGCCACCTCATCTAAGTATTGTATCATCGTGTCTTGTTCTATTGTTGAGCGGGATGTATACAGTTGGTCGTAATATTCCCAGAATACACCATTTATCCCCTTTGTGTCTTTGATTGGGTTCCAGGCCTGGTCCTCTACTTCCATAATTAGTGTTAGTTGCCGTTCTTTTTTGATATCAGACGCTGGTGGTTTACTTGGACGGTCCCCTTCTCCGTACTTTGTTGCCACTATCGGGTCTCGCAAAACTCTTTCCTCCCTTATTGCCCATTGACACAATTCTTCCCTTTGTACTTTCAGGCGCTCTCATATACCACTCGAGTCCCGCTTCCCCTGTGCATTCTTAAGTTCTTTAATGGACTTCTTTAGCCTCTGCATGGACCCCTGTATGGCCTTCAGCACCCCTCCCTCCTTTGTCATAAAGCATCCCCTTTCATACACCTTAAAGGTTTCCCAGATTATTCCCGGGTCTGGGACCAACAAAGTAAGTTTGTATGTCTTGGCTGATCTCATTTCGGAATGCTCCATCTTCCAATGCCGAGGCTCTGAACCTCCAGCGCAATTGTTTCGAGGCAGCAGTCGGGCTAGTTACACATATCAGTACTGGCAAATGGTTGAAACTGGTGCGGGGGAGTATTTTGAAATCGGTGACACTTCTGGCCATGTTATGTGTGGTCATAATATTATCTATTCTGGATGAGCTTCAGTGTACCCCGCAGAAGAAGGTATAAGCCCTGTCGGCTGGATAGTTTTCCCTTCAGATGTCATGCAAGCCATGATATGTTGTAATGTCTGGCCAGGTTTGAGACGCCCGTGGCAGGGTTTGTTGTGTCATGTTGGACCTATCCAGGTCTAATGAGAGGGCCATATTGAAGTCTCCCGCCCAGATTATATCATATCCTGGGAATGTATGTATATGGTAAGCGCACTTATGTTCAAATTCAGGGGAATCGGTATTAGGTGCGTACACATTCATCAGGAAGAGTTTCAGTCCTAGGGTTTACCCTGCTAGAATTATATACCGCCCCTGTCGTCTTTTATCTGTTCATGTAGTCTGAAGTCGAGGGAGCTATGAATATAGGTCACCACCCCTCTGGAATGAGTTGTGTACAAGGAGCCATATCTATGTATGCCCCAGCCTGCCAGTCGGGGTGGGGGTGCTTCATGGGGTAAATGCGTTTCCTGTAAGCCCATGAAGCACCCAGGACATTATTGAGAACAGATTAGTCATCCTCACCTCCGTGTCAGGTGTCCCCATCGTATCATACCTGGTGTGTATATTCAACTCATGTTGTCTTTACGCTGGATTAGGGTGTGTAGTTCACCTGTCCTCATATTGTTATGTAACAATGCCTTATTTGGGTGTCTATCCCGTGGTGGTGTTCCTGAGTCTACAGTTTTAATACCCATTTTCTCTCATTCGTGCGGAATGCATCTTTTCTCAGTTTCCTTCCCGCCCCCCCCTGTCCCACCCATGCCAGAAACAATAACCTAACAGTTCCCTTCCCGCCCCCCGTTTATCAACATCCCACAATAACATGTCTTTCATCATCCCCCTTCCCTCAATCCCCAACTTAATTAATAATGAACAATGCCGCAGTGTCTGTGGCTTCTGGCACCCTGTGGGCGGCCATGTACTCCTAGTGGTGACAACATCTTTGTATCGCCCATTGGATCTGATTTTCTCTCTTGGGGCGCAGATTTAACTAGTAGAAGGTTCCCTTGTTGTAGCTCTTGTTTACGCTTTAGACTTGGCACAGGCTTTAGGTGAGAGCTGGAGCTATCCCCCCGGGTCTGGAAGGTAAACTGCAAATCTTTATGCTGCATCTGGCATGGTGAAGAAGGTGGTTGAGCCATTATATTGTACCCTGAGTTTGGCCGGGTACATCATTGCGTACTGTATGCCTTTCTTGCATAGGATGTCTTTAACAGCTCGGAACATTTTGCCTTGCTCCTGGACTGTCGGTCTGAAATCTGGGAAGAGCCAGATCGTGGAAGATCCCCACCTAAGTTCCTTCTTTTCACTAGCTGAGCGAAGAATATTGTCTCTGTCCCTGTAGCTGAAGATTCTCGCTATTATAGGGCGTTTCGGAGTTCCCAGTGAGGGTTTCCGTGCAAGTGAATGGTGAGCACGTTCCACCATTTACATGCTTGTCATCGGGGGCATCCAGAATCTCCACCAACAGGTTCTCAACAAATTTCTCTATGTTGTCGATCGCATCTGGAATGCCTAGGATTTTAATGTTTCGCCTCGAACGGCCTTCTAAATCTTAATTTTTAGCCAACACCTTCTTGACTGACTGCTGCAATTCCACTACTTCTCGCTGAAGAATAGCGACTTTGTCCTCACCATGCCCTATTCTTTGCTCTGCTTCTGCCAATGCAGCCGCACAGTTTGTCAATCTACATGGTCAAAATATCCACCTTGCATGTGAGGGCATTGATCTTCGCCCCCAGGTTGTCAGTGCTGCTCTTCAAGGCAAGGAGAGTCTGATTCAGAGCCGTGATGTCGATCTGTATCGAGGACTGGCTTTGTTGCAGGGGTTGATGTTGGTTGAGATTAGTCGGCTAGTGAAAATTGGTCAATTTTTGCTTGCTTCTTGGGGTTGACCATTATACTACCTACAGGTTGCCTTTCATGCAAAGGACTCAGGCATAGGTCACCGATGTAGTGAGGGTACAGCCAGTCCAGGGGAGTCGTGTTATCAAGTGGTGCTTCCACTCGTCTTTCAGCATTGCCTCTATCATAGGCTTATAGGGGCTTTAGAATCATGGTTCTTACTGCTTGTGTTATCTGTATCAGCGTCCCCCCACCCTTTCCATGGGGTGTGTATCTCCACAGGGTGGTTCTACTGCCACGTTGAGGGCTTGATCATACAGGTATATCCTCTTGTGCCCCCTGATGTGTGAGATCAGCAGTGATACCACGGATCAGATGTCCACTTATCAGGCTTTTGATTTATGACACCAAGGGTTGCCTGCAGTTAGGAGTACCCGGACCCTCTGGATTTATACAATGCTGGGTGGCCCTGTTTTAATATCTCGCTCCTCCTCCCTCCGTCTGCACTCCACTGGGTCTCATACACCACTTGTCTTGCTGTGTGTGTTTTGGGTCGTGCCAGCTCTTCTTTGTCAGGATTCCCTGAGGGCTTGGCGAAGCAGACATCACATATTGTCCAATATAATGTTGGTTCAGTGTTGGGGCTGGGGCATCTCCTGATCTCTCATCATTAGGGGGACCAGACTATACACTGGGGGTCTTTCCAAGTTTGGAGGGAGCCATGGTGCTATTAGCACCATGGGTGCTGCCAAACCCAGGTCCGGGGTCTCTGAATGGGGACTTACCGGGTCATTCCAACCTTGGAGGACCCGGTAAGTCCCCATTCAGAAAACTATTCCCCATTTCCATTTGAGCTCCAATAGGGCTCAATGGGAATGGGGAAGGAGCTAATAATGGGCCTGCAAATTGCGTCATGGTCCCTTAACGGGTCCCGCAAAGACAGGCTGGTAAAATCAGCCGGCCCTGGTGGGACCCGCTAAGGGACCTCATAATAGGGCGGTAGGGGGTTAACGGCACTGACATCCTTACCGGTGGCGTTAACCCCCTACCGCCAGGGTCGGAATGACCTCCACTGTGTCTGCCTGTAAGTCACAGAAGGTTCGGGCTCGTGGACCTTGCTGTATTTCAGACTGCTTATTGCCGGTTCTTATTGAGGGAATTGTTGGGTGTACGGTGCATTGCAGGGGATAGGTGAATTCTGGGGAGTCTTCCTTAGTCGGCGCTCTGTCATCGCTGATGTGGGGGTTGGGTGGATCACGGGGGGTGGTGGCTTGTCGTCGCTGTTCTAGGATCTCGGGCAGCGGGAGGGATGCGCTCATCTGCCTCTTATTTAATGTGCTCTGAATGTTGTGCTTCGGCCACAACTTGTAGCCCTCTGTGATGTGGCTTTTTGTCAAGTTCTCCCCAAACTGGACTGCACTGCACCCCTCCCAGGTACACAGACGGGGTCTAGGTGCCCCTGGGGGCCTCCCGCCTTTGTGTGCCCGGGCACAATGTTTATTGGGCACTAACCTTGTGCAACCGGAGTCATAGTGGCTGCGGGGTATGCAGGGCATCTGGGCCTAGAGCGATGGTGGATGAAATGCCAGGTATATCCCTCTGCTAGAAGTCCAGGGGTACTGCCCTCAGGTCACACCCGACCCTCAATTCTCTCCCCCACACCCTCCAGACTGGAGTGCAAGGAGCAGGGGCCCTGGCCTCCAAGGGATGCTGGGGAGTCCTTCCCTGCGGGGCAGGAGCCAGAGATCCCAGACCATGCCCTGGAGCTCCCGAGGCAGGTGTTGCTGCTGTTCACACACCCTGCACAGATGAGCAGTCGGAGGAGGACATACAGTCTGCTTGGTTAAGGCAGTCCGTGGGGAGCGGGATACTCCTACAGGTTCCTGTTTCTATATATGTAGTTGTTGGGGGGGAAGTCTCTGCACATCTACGGGGGGCCAGTGTCCTCTGTGACGTCTATTCTGGCCGGTGCAAGTCTCTCCTCTCCATGCTGCTGCTCCGCCTGGTGCTATGCAGCACCTCAGATATGGGGGAGGTGCAAGTTGCCACGCAGGGTCTGTGCTGTGCTCTAGGCCTGTGGTAGGCCCCTCTGTCCGATCCTCACCAAGTGGTGGTTGGGGACCCTCGTGCACCTCTCGAACTTTATTTTGTGTGTTTTCTTTGGGACTACTGTTCTTCACAGGGCAGCCTTAGAGCCTCTCCGCAATCTGTTGTCTGCATCTGAATCGGGCCGTGCATGCAACTACATTGCTTCCCGGGGATATTCCCAGCACTCTAGAAACCCACTCCAATGGTACCCTTCACTTTCCCCTTTATGTATTTCTGGCTCTTGGGCATTATCGGGACCACGGGGGTAAGGATTTTTACAAGGATTTGTCTGCCGTCAACTGAGCCTCTCAGGCAGCAGCCATCTTGGATAGCTGCGCAACAGCACCCCCCCCCCAACCAGGTCAATCTCTTGAATTCTCACTGAGCCTAGGATAGGATCCAAGCATCCTGAAACTAAGAAGCCAAGTCGAGGAACCGCTGTTAACCCGCTGGAAGGTTTGGCATCCTGAGCTCGCTGTTGTCCCGCTGGACCCTTCTGTATCTGATCGAACCAGAAGGTCTGCAATGGCACTTCTGCCCATTTGAAAAGTGGGACTAACTATTCACAACACCTTCATCTAAACCTGCAAGTAAGCCTCTTCAAAAGTGTCCCTGGGCTACCCAGTGGGTTGACCAGCTTGTGCAGGACCTTTGCTATGAAACCGCTGTTGTTTCTAGGAGACCCTTCAATCTTGGTACATCGCAAGCTCTATGTTCACGGCACTCTCACACTGAATTTCGTACACTTGGCATTCCCAGGTCTGAAATAAAGAGAGAGTGCCCAAACTGGAGTACACATGGTTACCATGTCACCCAGCCGTGGTGACAAACTTTGCAGGTACCTTGCTGCGGTGCCCTTCTGTGCCCTGAAGCCTTATACAGTGAAACTGGCCTGATCCATCCACCAGGAGCAGAGAAATCGCCACTGTCCCACCAGGGAATCATCACTGTAACTTTGCTGCTGAAAGCTGCAGAGCTGCACAACTGCCACATTTGAACCTGTAACCGAAGTGGACTAGACTGCCGAAGTTTGGTCCGGAGTGCGCCAGGGGTCCGTGAGTACCTGCAACCCTTACCAGTGGCCCCTAGCGCATCCATCCATTTTTACACACAAGTGTCCCCTGAGAGCCACTCACTTTTCCACAGGTAGCCCGAGCTACTGCCCCATTCCCAACTCCTGGAACCTGTTCTGACCTTTTGAGGAGACCCTCCACAAATAGTGGGAATCTGTTTTGCATCACCTCATGCACCTTCCTCAGCTGCTACAACCCCTATGAGAGACCCCCCTTTCGCCCTTCTGCACTATCGCGTGCACCAGCAATTGAAAGTACATTTCAGCGTTAGGCTCCACTCTTCGTAGGGACTGGACTGCCTCTTAGTTAGGAATTGACTGATGTGGACCTACCTACAGTCTATTTGCACTGCTTGCTCCCTTTCCTTTTAGGTTGTGGACCCATTATGTGCTTTAATCCTTTAGGCCACTTGGTATTGTATATATGTGTTATATTAGTGTTGTATTGGTTTGATGTAATACTATTGAAAATTACTTTGTGTTGAACGTCAAAGGCCTTGAATAAATGTACATGTACTTTTGACTGGGAGTGATTTGTAGTCTCCTTTACTCTGTCTGCTCATTGAGGTCATTCAGTCACCCTTGCCCCTCCTGAGACCTAGTTTTGACCGCAGCCTATGCTACCTTGATTGGTCTGGCTTGTCCAAAAGGTTACCCTGTCTCAAGAAACTAGGCTGGCCTTCTGAACCTCTGCCCACCAGATCAGAGTTCAGAAATCCATCTTAACAAGTGGTTTCTGTCAGAACATGCTACTCTACTTTGCTGGCCTATGCAAAAATACACTGCAGCTCATGCGTTCCTCCATTTTGCTATCTATGAATATTTTATGTATGTACAAAAACATTTTCCAGTCATTCTCTCCATATTTCACTCAATTTAATTATGTTTTTATCTGGTGCTATGATCTCCTTTTAAACCTTACTTAGATAATTCTACATTTTGTACACCAAGAATGTAAAAATCTGCTATTCTTAACCTGCATAGACTGTTGATGGACATTAAACAGCTGGCGAGTCTCATGTGCTCTGCCACTGCTAGCCATAATGGCGCAACACTGCATGAACCCTGCGATCGATTTTTAGCAAAGGCCACATTCCTTCTGGGATGGAGCTCGACTCGTTTATAGCACTTAAGATTTTACATTGCCCAGGATCTGTCATTACAAATGTATACAGCTAATAGTTAATTGCGCCTTATATTTAAACAATAACTGCCCTTTCTCAGTGCCTGCCCATGTCTGTGTATGGTTTTTTTTTTTATTACGAGTATATAATCACCGAAGTGATTTTTACAAGAAGATGAGAAGAAAACTTCAATTTCTTAAAATCTTTACAAAATATTACCCAATTTAGTGTTTGCAGTTTTAAAATCATATTGAAGAAGACGAAGAAGCAGGAAGAATCAGGATTTAAGGGAAGATGCAAGATGAAGTCACACCCAACCAGGGCCTGGTGAATAGTGAATCCGCCACACAACCAAGCGGTGTCGCCCCCCGTATCTGGGCTTAAGTGGATCCGCTCTGCCGAATCTCCGGGACTGTGTGTTCGAAAATTAGGTCCAGGATTTTGGTGGCTGCTATTGTCCAAGAGGGTCTCAAGCCTCCTATTAAGCGATCCCACCAAAGTGCTTCATCAGTCAAATAAGCTTTCTTTAAATGGTGGAGCAGGTACGTGATCTGTATTTAACTGTTCCTGGACACAGTAAAAGAAGGTGCCGTAATGTTTCGCTTTGTTGAGTGTCGTTACAAAAGCGGCAGATATTGGTTGTAGAGAGACCTCTCATATGTAAGATTTCATTCGTGGGTAATAAATTCAGCCTAGCACGCAGGAGAGTGTTCCGGGTTTTTCTGTTTGGATGTTTTATCAAAAATGGTTGGACGTCGTTTCGTTTTCTACATGTTGGAGGTAGATGGCTTGTTAGCTTGTACGCAGAAGCTTTTTCCAGTGTGCTTATCCAGTCCATTTCCTCTATGCGGGTTTTGGTTTTTGTTGGATTACCCAAAAGTTCTTCCATAGCGCTGCCGCAGATTTCGAGCTGAAGTGTACACATTGACTCCCATTTGGACAGTAGTTTGCTTTTACCTGAATTAATCTCTGCCTGTACCATGGAAAAGATTGTTGGGGAAGCGCAATCTTTAATCTTCCGGTATAGCATAACAGAGGCCCTTGTTACTATTGACTCTAGAGAAGAAAGAGAGAGTTTACGTCTTATCAAGGCTAGCGGAGTAGAAGTCGGTAGGTTCAAAACTGAACGCCAGAAAAGGCTCTCTAGTCTGGACCACAGAGAGTTAGGTAGAGATGGCATGGCGTCAGCTCCATAAGTAATAGTTGGAATAACTTTGCCCTGATAGAATTTGAGTAGATCAGCGAAAAGCGGCCATATTTTCAGTCCAATATTTTCGCTTGTGAGATGAGAGTTTTCATTTTTTCGAAAGATGTTGTTGCATTGCTGAGTCTTTAGTTGTAGAGTCAATGAGGACCCCAAGATATTTAAATTCTGCCACTTGCTCGATTTTTTTTCCAGCCAGGAACCATGAATTGATGTTCTTCTTTTTGTGACTTTTTCGAACACCATGATCTTTGTTTTTTGTTTATTCACTTCTAAATCGTTGGCAGCTGTGAAGTCAGTGAAGTCAGTGAAGTCAGCTGGCGTTGTAGGCCAATGGGAGTCTGGTCAAGTTGAATAAGATCATCCGCATACAAGAGTCTTGGGATTTTCTCCTTGCCCAATTCTGGGCGGAAAGCTCATGTCTAGGTTGAAATTTCTTTATAATCCCCAAAATATGAGAGAAAAAGGGCCGGAGCAAGAGGACAACCTTGTTTGACCCCTCGGTTGGTTGGTAGAACTGCCGAAAGCAAACCACAGGTACCAAGTCGCACCTGCACCGTTGTAGAAGCATGTAGAGCTTTGATAGGATTCAAGATCTCCTGTGGGCAATCCCAGTTGTTGAGTTTTTCCCAAAGTTTCCTTCGATTGACTAAATCAAAGGCCTTGGTGAGGTCTATGAACGCCAGGTACAGATTCCGATTTGCTTCCCGGCCTTTTGCTTTTAGTAGACTAAGAATGAAGAGGTTGATGCTGGTTCCTACTACCTTTTTGAACCCAGATTGAAGAAGGTGATTACAGGGTGCATTTTTTGCCCATTGGTTGAAGTGTTCCAACAAAAGGGATCCATAGACCTTCCCTACGACATCGAGCAGAGCCACTGGGCGAAAACTCCTGGGGTCATCTTTTCTTCCTTTTTTGAATATGGGGATGATGACCGCTGAAGTCCAGGAAGGCGGGATTGCGCTGAAAATTGTGCATTTTTTGAAAATCAGACTGAGCAAGTCTGTCCAGTCTTCAGGCGCAGATTTTAAGTTCTCATTAGAAAGGCCATCGGGCCCTGGAGCCCTCGATTTCTTTAACTTGGATATTATGCGCAAGATTTCAGTTTTGTCAGAAAGGTCGACTCAAGGTTCTGTTGCCAGCGGTGGAGGAGGCCCAACAGAGGAGTCTGGAGATCTGAACAGTGTTGAGTAGAACCCAATCCATGTTGCTTCCGGGATGCTATTTAACATCATTGAGTCTACCTCTTTGGCCCGTGGATTAATCAGTCTCCAAAACTCTCTAGAATTGCATTTTTGGATTTGTTCTAGCATAGCTTCAGAGTCCTGTTGATAGAGTGTTAAACGATGAGAACGTAGCCAACTTTTATAAGATCTTGTTGCCTCAATTACGTAAGTTCTGTTAGAGGCCGTATTATTTCTTGCGGCAATCCTTTTCGTTCTGCGTAGTGTGTTTCGTTGTGCCACCAGGAGGGCGTCGAACTTATGTGCGTGGTGTGATTGCTCTGAGTTTTGCCGCTGCGAGCATTTCGTCGTAGCTCTGTAAGGTTCCAGAAGTGGTCTGTAGTCAACCTCCAAAACAGACACACTGCTTCCATATGAAGTTGTGATCGCTTGGATGTTTGCCCGGTGACCCTTACCCGGTTTCCTTTACCTTCCGGTTCGATTCCTCCCGAATAATGGGCTGATAGTGGTTTTGTAGAAGCCCATTTGATAGCCAGAAGATTGTGGTCACTTTGGGTTGACTGGTGAACACTAAATTCTGTCAGCCGAGCTAGAAGGAATTCAGAGGCGAAGATGTAGTCTATAGTTGAGTGAGCCGTGCCTCGCTTCCATGTTGGTAAGATGTTAGAATCAGGAAGTATGGCGCTGTATTAAAAAGTTGTCTTGCCGTCGTCAATTTGAGCCAAGCTGTACCTTGATTGCAAGGTTTGTACTGTGAGGGTCCCGTAGAATCAGAACCAGCCATAGGACATTTGACGTTCAGATCTCCGCAAACAATGACCTCACAGGCCCCTTGATCCAGGTTTCTCGAGTCTAGTGTAGATGATACTATATCGAACAATGAGGTCTTTTGGATTGCCTTATGATTCCAATAAATGGACATCACCAGCAAGTAGGTGTGCGTGTAGTGCTCTTCCCCGGTCTCTTTCCGCACCCAAGAGATTAGTACCGTCATGACGTAGGGGGACTTCAGAATGATCTTGACTATTTCTAGTCCCGTACCCATCTGAACCGCAATGATTAGTCCTGAAGAGGGCCTTCCTTTTTTTCCTGCTAGTGCTTCTGAAAAGGCAATCTCAAATCCATCCAGTGTTGGTTTAGATTTTAACCAGACCTTTTGAAGGCATAACATGTCATATCCCCTAACTTGATGTCGCCAGGTATTGTGAAATGTTTGAACCCTCTTGTGTTCCAACTCGCCAGGGAGAGTAGTTTTTGCTCTTTGTCAGTATTAGTGTGTACTGGTGGCTATTTATGGAGCCGAGTGGACAAAGCTTTCGGTAACCAGGACCATGTTGGAGACTTAAGGTTTGGTCTGACCTGGGTCGCCTTGTGGTCCTCCTCTAGTGGTGTGCTGGATTTTGTACTGGTTATTTGACGAGGGGAAGTGTCTTGCCCGTGAAGTGATGATTGAACAGTGTCAGGCCTGTGGACTACTGAAGAACTTGATGGGAGATCTTCTTTTGATCTAGTGTGATGGTGTTGTTCACTTGTGGGTGTGGAATCCATTGCGCGGTCCTTTGTCGTCTCACGATCAGTTTTAGTTGGCCTGAGCAAGGTTAAGTCGAACCCTTGTTTGTATAATACATCCGATGCCGCTGACAACAAAGTGATCACTCTGTCAGATGATATATAGAGCAGTCAAGAGGCCTTTTGACCCTCGTGGGAAGGTTCCACCTTTTTTAAGGTCTTCTGATTTCAGGTTCCTTAAAGTAGAAATACTGTGTAGCAGACTCATCACAGTGCGTCTATTCAATACTAAGTATTTTTGGTTGCCAGACCGTTGTCGTATTTTGAAAGAGGGACTCAACCTCTGCCTGTTGTAATCTTGATATGACTTCTTCTGTTGATAAGAGTTATGGGTCGCCCTCACTTGTTGGTCATTTCTCTGCTGCGGGTGCTTAATGTCCTTAGTCTTGTCCAGTAATTCAGATTTTGTTTGAGTATGAACTCTCGAAGTGTATTTCGCCTGTGGACGACGAAGAGGTGAATCCAAGTAATGATCTTGTTCTGTGCGCCCTTCAGTGGGCTTGTTGGTGTGAGCCCCTTTGTTGCTTCATAAAGATTTAAAGCGCTCATCCAATGAGGTGAAGCCTGAGAGATCCCTGATGACTGTCTGTTGGCGGGGTGTCATCCTGGGTGAATGAGGGTTCTCTCCTTCCTTTTGGCTGTCGACACTGGCATCTAGATGTTGGCTTAAATCCATCAAGTCTTTATGAGTAAGGAAATCATTTACTGATTTTGGCGACTGAGGAGCAACTTCCGGTAATTTGTAAATATTTGAGGAGTTTGTTGGAACTAAGTTCTTCCCCCCCAAACTTTGATTTTTCTTTGGTAGAGTCTCCTCCAATCGCTGTTCGGGTTGATGAGTCTCAGGGGTTGGCTTGAACAAAGGTGCTGTTTTAAGGCATACTTGTGAAACGGGCGGTTATTGTTTGTTTCTCATGTCCAAGCTCGAGTCGAAAGTCACCCTTGGGGCCAATGGTTTAGGAGTTTTTCCCTGGTTTGGTCTCCTTCTTGTGTGGTCTTTATGCGAGGGCATGTCATCTAAACACATCACATCATTATCTCCAAGCTTATTAAGCCTAGAGTCGGGTCTGGTTAGCGATGAGCTGTGGAGGCCTGCTAAATTGCTGAAACAAGATTTTGGTCTTGTCCCACAGTCCATGTGAAAGGCCTCGCGCCGAAGAGTGTCTTGTGCTGTTGTTTGTGAGCTTGCGTCCGCCTTTGGACTGTCCTTGTTGTTTTTTCTTGAGTCTATTGAGGATTCCATAAACTCAGATTGGTACATGTGGGGGATACCAGCTGGATCATTTTTCCGTCTCTCCAGGGCGTTAATGTAGCCTTCTAGATATGTGAGCTTTGAATTCATCATCGCAAAGATAGATGTATGATCTTTTAAAGAATCGTTAATCGCCTCATATAACTTGCAGAAGGGTGCCAGTGCAATAGTTACGGCGGACATAATGTACATGAAGTCTGCTTTTTTAGATGGAGTATCCTTTGGGATGCTATAGGATGTATCACTTAGTCTCCTGTTAGCTGAAGAACTTATTGGTGATGAAGGCGGCCATAACCGCGAAATTTGTTGGGTTTTGTGTTGCGGGGTGGCTGTCCTAGGGAGAGAACCCTCCCGGGGTTCCGACAGAGCCTCCTTCCTTCTGTCTCCCCCTTGCGCCCCAGTACTAGGGTGGTCTGCCAAGTCAATGGGCTTGTTCGCCGAATTCCTTTTCTCACAAGTTTGAGGCAATAGAGTTTTGTTGTCTTGTGGGCCAAGGCTGTTTTTTTAGGTGGATCTGGTAAGGCGATAGGCAGGCCTGTAAAGTCCAACTGGGGATTAGATTTCAGGCTTCCCAGTGGAAATTGAATTGTCTGGTCGGACCCCAAAGGATTTGAGTCTTCAATAGAGGTATCGTTTTGAGCTGGCGAGGGTGATGAAGGTGGAATTACCCCTGGCCAATTTTCTTGTATTTCAGCAATGGTTGGTAAAACTGCTGGCGCAGGATTAGGGAGCTTGGAGCCTTTGTAGAAAATGGCGCCAAAACTGAAGTGTCCACAGAAGAAAGACTGTAGACTGCCTCAGACTGCCCACTCTCACACCACTCCGCTCCGCTTCGGTCCTGCTTGGAGCCTTTGAAGAAAACGGCACCAAAACTGTAGTGTCCACAGAGGAAAGACTGTAGACTGCCTCAGACTGCCCACTCTCACACCACTCTGCTCCGGTTCGCTCCTGCTCGGAGTCTTTGTAGAAAATGGCACCAAAACTGTAGTGTCCACAGAGGAAAGACTATAGACTGCCTCAGACTGCCCCCATGTGATTATATGTACATGAAAAAGACTTCCCAATGCCCGTGCTCCCCCATTATAGCGCCTAAAAGAAGTCAAAAGAAGTCTTGCATAATTCTCAATCGCTTGGGGGAGCGGGAAAACCCTAGTTCCTTCCCAACAACCTCTGTATCTGTGGTTGGTGCCCCTCCCCCCTTCTTCCCCCACCTTACCCCGTCACCTCTCCTACAAAAAAAATCCCCAAGAAATAATAAACACCAGAAAGACAAAAAAAGGTTCCTTAGGACCCACCTTTCACAGTTAAAAAATAGAACTAAAATAAAAATCACAGGACCTTTTGCAGGCTGCATAGTCTGTGGACAGTACAAATGCTTGCAGACATCAACCTAATTCCAGGTTTGGGAATTAAAATCAATTAACTTGTTTTTCGTTCAGAAATGGTGGCTCTTAAAATAACCTTTTTTTATTTTTATTTTTTATATACTACACAAACAAATGTTCTACTGAATGTAATTATTTTTCTAACTTTCACAAAAATGACTTCTAATTTTTTTTCTGTTTTTATTTTTTATTTACTGCTTCTACTAAAAAAATACTTCAAAACATATTTCACGAGTTCACAAAAAACATTTCAGTGTATTTTGGATTTTCAAAAGACAAATATGATTTCCGACATAAGTCAAAAGCATTGCATCACCCTGAAAAATATTTACACCATTCAACTTGATATTTGCATAAACCAAATAACAAAGCACCTTTGTTAAGATGCTGTCTACCTTCTTCCATTTCAGAACAAAACAAGTTTGGGCGTCTCCATATTTGACTTTCATGGATTTCAGAACAAATTATCTTTGCAGCTGGAAACAGTTCCATTAGGCTTTTCAACATCTCTAACTCAATTGAAGCTCTCACTCAAAAGGGCAATGCAAGTGATAAACATCACTTCCTTGCCTTAATCGATGCTTTACAAAAGACACCTGACTCCCTTACCCCCCTGCGATCTCTCCCAAGCATGTTAAACTCTTGGCTCTTTGATTTTCAGAAGCACTTAGGCTGCTGAAAAAACAATATCAGCAAGCCGAATGGCGATGGCACAGGCATCCCGAATCTGCTACTGAACGTGCCTACGTGCAGGCATGCACTACCTATCAGGCTGCTATAAAGAAGGCTAAAACCTGTCACTTTGCTGATCGCATCCTTACCGCCTCATGTTCTTCCAAAGAACTGTTTAGAGTCGCCAAGGAGCGGACCACTCCTGCACGCCCTCCCCCTGTGACCCTGCAAACGCAAACACACCTTGGCCATATCGCCTCCTTCTTTAGGGATAAAATATGTAAAATTCAGGATTTGATAAGCACAGAAAGATCTGTCTCTGCAAACTCCCCTTCCGGCCCTTCCTAACTTGGAAGAGTCTCAACCTAGTGCCTTTCAATTTAATACAGTGACGAACTCTGTGGTTTTAGCTGCACTGTCAAAACTTAAATCTGCCTCCCCCACTGATCCTATCCCTCTTCGCATCCTGCAATCAATCTCTCACAAAACTATTTATTGGTTTATGGCAGCACTTCAATACTCCTTTTCTACTGGAGACATTCCTGAGCTCCTTGAGCATGCTGCTATTTCTCCCCTTTTGAAAAAGGCACACCTTGACCCAGCAATAGCTGAGGACTACCGCCCAATATCTCTGCTTCCAGTTCTCATTAAACTGATGGAGTTTATTGTAACTCCACAACTGTCTACCTTTTTGGAAGCAAATCACCTCCTCCACCCATTTCAGGCCGGTTTCCGTCCCGGTATGGGAACGGAGTCTGTAATGGTGGCTCTCATGGATGACATTGCTTTGCTTCAGGACCTGCAGAGAGGTGGGACCTTTGATTCTCCTTCACCTCTCTGCAGCCTTTGATACCGTTGACCATCTGAAAATGCTCCACTGCCTTCAAGGGGCTGGAATCTCGGGTGACCCTTTGAGTTGGTTCTCTTCTTTTCCGTCTGGTTCCAAACGGTTTCTATTCCCCCTTTCACTTCCTCTCCCACTGCTCTATACTGTGGGGTTCCTCAAGGGTCCACCCTTTCTCCCCTTTTGTTCAATTTATATATGCACACCCTAGCCAATCTGAATACCAGCCATGGCGTACACTTCTTCTCCTACGCTGACGACGCGCAGATTCTCTTTCACCTAAATGTTCCATCCTTGACCCCCCTCACAAGCTGAACAAAAAAAATGTTTTCTCCTTTAAAAACAGCTCCATAGCAACTTTAGTCCACTCCTCCACCCTTCCCATGCCCTCTTTCGGCCACCAAATAACCCCAAATGTGTTTTCCACACTTTCTCCTCACCACAATATCTGCAGACACCAGCGGCTGCCCGCGGATCCAACATGGCAACCATTCCAAAAAATATGATGCAGCTCACATTTTTGAACATCCAATCAACGGGCACATACAAATATCAGGAAATAAGTCCACGGACCGGACCCAGATATCACAAATTTGTTTTACCTACTTTTTGGCCCTTTAAAAAAAACTACTGGACGGATTTAAAACAAATTTACAAAAGCACGCTTTTGGGACCAAGCCACCGCTCCTGGAGCAAATTTGGTGAAAATCTGTCCAGCGGTTAGGCTGCAGGCACGAGCAAAACATTTTTTCCATTGCGTCTATGAAGATTTCCAAAAATGTGTTGGGACCCCCCCGTAACTTTGCCCCCTCCCCTTGACAAAACCACACCAAACTTCACAAAATCAATCTGAGGGAGTCATATACTTTTTGTGCAAGGTTTGATGAGGATTCATCCAGGTGGCGGGAAAGTTATGAGCCTATCAACAAGTGATCTTTTTATGAGTTTGAGCAACTTAACCACAAGCGGTGTAATATATGTAAGCTGTTTCTAGTAGACATACTCTGCTCTTATTTCAAAGATATACAAAAATAAAAATAGAAAATGAAAACATCTACTTTTTCTGCAAGACTCTGACATCCTTTGTATCCAGCATGCAGCTTTAGTAACAGTCTCTTGCTTCATCTCAACAGGAAACGTCAGTGAGGATCATCATCCCTAGATATAGCAAGCCATCTTTAGAACACCATGCTACATGTACAGTCCCTTATCCCCAGTCCATGGCAGCCATTTTCTTTATTTACTTTTCTCTTTGTTTTTGAATGGCCGCCAGGGAGAAGGGGCTATGTTTAGTCCCTTTTCCCCTTTGCATGAAAGCTATTTTTTATACTTACTTATTTTCAGTTGCGAAACGCCAACAGCGTCTCACAACTTTAAAAAAGGATCTATTAGTACTCCGGTCTGACAGACCGGAGTACTAATAGCAATAAGCCCCTCACCTGGGGGGCATTACCACTTCAGGTAATGCCCCAGGGCCAGCATTAACTGTAACCAATGGCCCCAGGGCATTACCTGAAGCGGTAATGCCCCCCTAGCGTTGGGCTTATTGCTTAATTACCCATTACAGACATGGATCCGAAGTATATATCCTGCCATTCAATCTCCCCCTCAAAGATGATGGATCTGACCACCACATCCTCCCTTAAATCATTCAGGTACCGCAACTAGTATGTTGGCCTATTCATTGACCTGTCAAGATCTGGAAATGGAGCTAAAACAGGTAATGCACATAGATCATGCACTTCCTCCCGGACCTTCACAGCATCCACTCAAGTTCTTCAGCCTTCCAGTCAAATATTCTAAGCAACAAGCAACGCATTCTAAAGGTCAGGCAGGGAACATATGCAGTGTTCTTGGGGGGTGAGTCAGGAAGTTTGCTGATAGTCTCGGGAGGATAGCTCAGCGGCAATGTGCTCGCCTTGGAAGCAAGAGGATGCGGAGCAACAAAGGCTCAATCCCCAGGTCTGCGCTTAGAAACCTTCGGATATTAAGCACGTTATAAATAACCTATCATATCTTAGAAGCTGGGCAGGCACTTTCCTGTCGTCGAAAGCAATGCCCCCAGCATGTTGAAGGTTTGTGGTCCTTACATTGGCAATGTGTAGACAAATGAACATAAACGATTTGAGAGTTTAAGTCTCCCCCTGTGTCATAAAGTTTAGCTCATCCCCAATGCAGCTCCCAGCCTTTTATTCAGCACTGTGCATGAGTCCATGTATTGGGGAGATGGTTGGGGCTAAGCCAATTACATGCCACACTTTTTCATGAAACCCAGATGGCTAACATCTACCTTCTTGTGGTCAGAGAGCGATCGTCCTCTTCTGCCGACATCTCAGGGGACTTTCATGCTAAGACAAGTAGGACAAAGGCCTGCCCCCACACAAGGAATGAAAGATGCCATGTGGAGGTCCACTCCAGAGCAATAGAACACTATCTGGGGCGATCTAGGCCTTCTTTCCTGGAAGCCAGTAGATGGCTTCTCTCTGGAAATAGGATCAGCAGAACACTACATCTTCCATCGCTCGCTTGCATCATGAACATGACAAAGGGCAGTGGCTGGAGAAGGCAGGAATCAGGACAATCTAAACCGCCACACCCACACTCAAGTTTATTTAATCTGCGTATGCCATGACGAGAACAAGGGTTCTCATTACGGAAATTCCGGCAGGTTAACGCCGGACACGTATTACCATTCTGCCTTTGTGATGCCGGAATCACTGGGGCATTACAACCCAGGTGACCCGGTAATTCCGGAGGTGGAATTCTGTTAATCCCCATTCAAATGGAGTCCCATAGAACTCCATGGAAATGGAGAAGTGGAAACACAATCACCAAGCTGTAATGGTGCCGGTATTTCCATGTTCGCCTGCAGGCGGGTGGTGTTAAACCCGCCAGGTCAGACCTGGCAGGAGTGACACCTCCCTCCTGCAGGACTCTTAATCAGCCGGTCCGGAAAGAACGGTGTTGGCGGATTTACCACCACCGTTCTTTCCGGACCGGCTGACTTGTAATGAGGGCTGAGCCGCTCCGAGTTAAGAACCAAAATCCACATTTAGGATGAATTTTTAAAAAATAAATTACATCATTACAAGTTGATAAAGGTTCCTCAACAAAAGGCCTCCTCCACGGTATTGGAGATGTGTGTGACTGGGGGAGACTTTACAACCCATTACATGGGAGCACAGCATGTTTTTCGGGAACACGCACACGCCTCAGCCTCTGTGGAGATCAGGCATGGGGAGAAAGAAATGAGAAAATCTAAAGATAAAGAAACAGGCATTCCTCACCCCTGAGCTCTGCAGCCCGCGGCCACGCACAATTTGCTCTGTCAATGTGTTCTACCCGGTCTTCCAACACTGAGTCCATCCTAACCATGTGTACTCTTGGTTTAATCACCTCAGTCCTTCTCCTTTCTGTATCTTTGTTTTTTCTTTCCTACACCTCTTGTATAATTTTCACCGCCATTCATTAGTATTAATAACAACTTATATCAAAACACATTTTCCTCCCATTCTTCAACAACTACTCAAACCTCCCCTCACCATTGGCCGCTGATAACTCTGGGCCTCAAGGGCTGGAATCCTGACGGATTTTCAGGATATCCCTCATTAATATTCATGAAGAAAAATGTGCATACATTTAAAATTATTGTATGTAAATGTATCTCATGAACATGAATGAGGGATCCTGAAAACCCAGCATGGATCTGGTCCTCGAGGACTATAGTTGGACAACCCCGGTCTAGACATTCACAAGTGTATTCACATTTTAAAACTTTGCCATAAAAATGATAGCAGGTTATTCTGTAAGATCATAACATGCTAAAAGGGCTATTTTAGCTGGCAGACAATACACGTAATTGTTGATTTGATTACATGGACAAGTAAGTAAAAGTAAGCAACCAAAGATCGAAAAAAGCAAAACATTTGTAAAAAACACGATTAGCAGCAAGATAAGGACAACTGGCAGAACGAAGGGCCCAATGGAAGAATAAAAGGTGCACAAAGTATGCCCAAAAGAGTAGCCTAAGTGAGATGCCAGGATCACACAAACACTGATTGATGCCCTTCTGGAATTAAAGAAAAGGTCAGTGCTGTTTTGCTTCAGGGCTACACACTCAAGAAAGGAGAGCCTTCTTCAAAGCAGCAATGCCGTGGAGCCATGAGTGTGATAGGGGTGGTGGGAGTGGATGCAGCCATTGGAACGGAGTTAACCATAGCGCTGGATGCACAATCTGGTGGAAGAGGCACCACAAGCAAGTCGTTTTGCCTCAGAGGCCATCCTCAACAAAAAGACAGCAGCACTATGGCTGATGACACTGGTGTACCTGTCTTCTGTGGCATGCAGTTCGCAGCATCCACACCTCTATCACTGTGTCACTTGATGGCATTGCGGCACAAAGAACTTCTGCTTCTCCTGAGGCATACAGTACTGTGGTATCACGTGCCAGGGAAGGCCCAGTCACGTGTCAGGGGGCGGGGGCAAGGAAAGGTATCACCGGAACTTGCGTCTTCGCGCCAGTCCGGGTTTCTGCAGCCAACTGAGATGGCCTGTCATTCTTCTGCGCTGCGCTGCAACGCCAGGCCGAGAGCAGGCCCTTATACCTTGCTGGGCCTCTGCAGCAATGGAGGGCCCGACACAGCACTGGTGACGAGGCGGCGCTGTGCCCACGCGCCCATCCACAAACCATCAAGTTTGTAATAAATCTCCGGCCAGCATGTGCGGAGAGCCTCACTTTCAGACCCCCAACATTCTGAAAGCATTTCTAACATTCCATCTGCATTGCGTATGAATGAACGCGGAAGTGGGAGCCTCGCTCTCACACCCCCAACGTTCCGTGGGGCTCCCGGACACTCATTACCATCGCATACAACAACTACTATGCCCCGGAAGCGAGCAGCAGCAGCACACGTGCCACGGTACCACTGTACACAGTGGTTTATATGCCCAGGAGGCAAGAGACAACACGCGCTTGGAAAAAAACTGAAAATCCACCACAGAAACACCGGTGAGTGACGTTTTCCACTCCCAGCAACCCCAGTGACAGGAGTCCTCTTGGGACTGTTCCACCAAGAGAGAGAAACCACCTCCCGCAGCCACACGTGCAGCACTACCAGAAGCATGTGTTTGCACCTGCGCCAGTACGGAACAATACTTCCCGCGCACAACCTGCGGCCCACCTCACGACACTAACCATGTATAGGACAAACACAAGCCCCTCAAGGGCGAGTGCAAGCCCATCTGCGACGAGAGGCACCAATTCTGAACACCCAGACCTAGCCCTCACCACCCTCATGGCACCCTTCAACCCATTCACCACAGGGGCGGCCATTCGCTGGGGCATCTGGCCACAACAATTCGAAATGCATCTCGATGCCAGGGAGATCACAGCAGATAGGAAGAAGCACACTTTCCTCCTGCTCAACATCGGAGCAGCGGCACTACGCCTATTCAATGCCATCCCAAACAATGGCGATGCAAATTACTACAACGCAGCCAAGAACGCACATACAAACAACTTCAAACCTGACCTCAATCCCGACTATGAATGATTCCATTTCTGTTTGGCCAGACAGCGGGAGAGTGAGAAAGTGGACAACTTCCATGCCCGCCTACGGGAGATGGCAGTCGGCTGCGAGTTCCCCAATGAGGAGTTCGCCCTCCACCTCCAAATAATCAATGGGATCTCATCAGAGAAACTGAGGAGAGCTATCCTATTGGAGAAGAACATTATGCTATCCCGCATCCTAGAAATGGGGCGTCTTCGAGAACGCATGGACGACCAGGTGGCAGTAATTGAGGCCGCAATCCAACGGCTTCCACTTGACAACCCCAAGAAAACAGAGGAAGTCTCAGCAGTCTCGAGGTGCCAAAGCACCCGAGAACTAAGGAGACCGGGGAACAAACCCCTCCAAGCATCACATGCCTCAAGGACGAGAGCATGCATGCAAGTGGTGTGGTGGCCCATGGCACAGAGGAGAAACATGCCCCGTTTCGGGGTCGACCTGCCACAAGTGTAACCGCCTCAACCACTATGCGGCTGTCTGCCTAAATCCACCAAGCAGAGGAGACCGAGAACAACCGCTGCGGTGGCCAAAAGAACACCGAATGAAATTTGCTCCTCGAGAAACCTCCAATCAACCAAGCAGGAAGGGGAGAGCGAGAGCAGTAGACCATGCACAGAGATCACCGGACACGAGTGAAAGCAAAGAAAACAAAGACGGCGCATCCCCCGACAGACGGGACAAAGAAAGGCGAAAGGAACCCAGTAGGAGAATACACTGAGTACACCTCATCTAAGCAGTAGAACCCAAGAGGTCCAAGTAACGGAAAAGACCATCATGAACCATCATTTCAGATGGAAAACCTATAAGAGTAGTCATTGACACTGGTGCAACCGTCAACGTCATGCCAGTAACAGCATTTGACAAGCTCCACCCAAGGCTGAGACTCCAGGACAGGAAAGTCTGACTTTATGCATACAGCTGTAAGAAACCACTGCCAGTACAAGGGTCATTCAGATCAGATCTTTCACATAACAACACCACGTGCCGTGCCCGAATCTACATTGTCGGTGCCGGCTCCGAGACACTCCTAAACTGCAAAACAGTCGAAAAACTGCAGTTAGTACAATTTATATTCAGCATCCAGCACGCAGAAATCACTGATCTACTATAAAAACACCAAAAAGTGTTCCAGGGCATCGGCTGCCTAAAAGGCAGATCCATCAAACTACACATTGATCCTACCATCAAACCGAAAGCAGTGCGTCATTGCAGAGTGCCATTCCACATGAGGGAGGCCATAGAAAAAGAACTCGACAAACTGGAAGAGGCAGGCATTATAGAGAAGACCTCAGGGCTGACCCCATGGGTATCCCCCATGGTGGTAGCACAGAATCCCAAACAACCCAACGCAGTACGGATCTGCATCGATATGAGACTCCCCAATGCAGCCATCGGAAGGGAACGACACATCACGCCGACCATAGATGAACTCATCGTTGATCTGACAGGAGCGACGATATTCAGCAAGCTAGACCTCAGGTCAGGATACCACCAACTCAAACTGGCGAAGGAGTCGAGGTACATCACCACCTTCTCCTTCCACCTTGACCTGAGGAGATACAAGCGCCTGAACTTCGGACTATCGTCAGCAGCTGAAGTGTTTCAGCACGAGATCCGGAAGGTTCTCAATGACCTAGAAGGGACAATAAATATCAGTGATGATATCATTGTCTCTGCAACGAACGACAAAGAACACCCAAGCACCTCGCTGCAGTACTGCGCAGACTTGAAGAAGCTGGGCTAACCCTGAATGCTGAGAAGTGCGAATTTGGAAAAGACGAACTCTGCTTCTTCGGGTAAATCTTTAACGCAAGTGGCGTATCGCCGGATCCAGCTAAAGTAAACAATATCAAAAACACCAAGGCCTCGCAATCCGCCACAAAAGTAAGGAGCTTCATGGGAATGGCAACGTACTGTGCGAGATTCATCCCAGACCTCGCCACCATAGCAAACCCCCTCCACGAACTAACAATAAAGGACCAGAAGTAGAACTGGTCGTCCATCCACCAACAAGCCTTCCAACTAATCAAAGACTCTGAAACAACAAGTACCTATACTTCCTTCCGGGCATGCGACTCCTCAAATCCTGCCACTGTGGCTCCCACATTGTCTCTTTGGCTCAAGCACTGCTGCCATCATGTAGCCACACAACACTGCGTTGACTCCACCGGACTCCTCAACCTCTCCCAAATGAGTCACATAAAGCATCACACTCTGCCTCTTAGTTTGCCATTCCTGAAGGGCATGGAATCCCACAGCCTGGGTGGTCGTCTGCATTTGACCCATTTGGTGTCTTGTATAGAGCAGCAGTCTGCATGCTATTTTAATGGTACCGTTTTTACGTGCAGCTGTGCCACAACGAGGAAATCTGCCGTTTGGAGCACAGTTTACAACACAGAACCAGCATTGGAGTATAACAGGTCCAAAAAGCAGGCGTAATTGCAGTCAATAAGCAGGTTAGCAGACAGCCCTCTTCCTTCGCCCTGGAGGCTGTTGCCTTTTGTGAGAAGGTCACGGAAGCTATCAGAGGCAGGGCAGAGACACATCAGCCGGGACTGCCATTGCCTGGTGTTGACAATTGACAAGGAAATTGCTTTTGTTCCCTTTAAGTAGAAGACTCAACTGTACGAGAAGGTAATTCTTCGCGAGCCCTGGGTTCGCTCCAGCTTTCAGCACAGCTCTGATGAGAAACAAGGTTTTTGGGTGGGGGTGGGGGTTGACTGAACTGCAACATTCCAACATTGAATAAAGAATAAGCATTTGAACGTTCCAATCATTTAACCAATACGCTTCTGGTCTTACAGGGGTGATGGTTCTAATAAGGTGTTCCTTTTCTGCAACGTTCATCCTCAGTATAGCTCACATGTCTCAAACGTGCTTCTACCCACTATTTGCGAAAAGCCCAAACCAATAGTATCCCTGGGCACTGACACCCGCGGGGAAGTTCACAAATCGGATAACATTTGAAGGATGAAACGGGTGATTTAGTGGAGAAATATGAACGTGTACAGCCGCAAATGCAAATAAAACCAGTACACAAGCACCATGTTCCAAAGCACATACGGTATGGTCGTCGGTCGAGGCTTAGAGCTTTCCCAGCTGGGGAAAAGGTGACGGATGAACAAAGGCAGGTTCTGATTGCTGTATTCGCGCCTATACTAGGCAAGGCTGACATGCTCTCCCGCCGTTTCACCGCCTCGTGCCTTTCAGTGTTCAGCTTGCAATTATCTTATGCAAATGTTCCCCGAGATGAAGGCGATGCATCATCGTGCGTGTCATACTTTTTCAATCGCTAGCGCCACAGTCTAATTGATTGTGTTTTCTCAATAAAAGGCAATGAATTAGAGTTTGCATAGCTGGTCTTCAAGGATGAGCAATTCCGTCTTGGGGGCTGATGGAGGGAGCTGACATGTGAGTAGCGCTCTTGGGGGTCACTTATGCAGCAGTGGGCTATGTATTTAGTAAGCTGTATTATTATTTTCGAGTTGGCCTGTGCGACCAGCGCTTAAATTCCAGGTGGGATTGGAAGGGGTTTACCACCAATAATTTGTCGTGGATGGGAATATTGCATTTTGCTGCACAAGTGTTGAGCACATTGTATAAAAAGCTGTAGGATTTACAGGCAGTTCGGAACACACATGCGATTTTAGCAACAGTCGTTCAAACAGCTGAGTTATATTTCCAGGTGAATGGCTCCTGCCCATCACTCAATTCAGATAAAAATACAACTTCGAATGTGTCAGACGTATTTCAGCTACAGTCACAAAACAGACTCCGTTCTAGGTTTCTCCAATAGGGCTCAGTCTTCACTCAAGTTTCTCCTTACCTTTCACGGCAGGGTGGACGGCTATGCCACACCAGGGACGTCGGGAAATCTGGGGATTCCTCTGATCACCTCCCTCATTAAGAGATCTTTCAGTGAAGGCCATGATTTCGAGTGTGTGGGTATGTGTGTATGTGCATGGTGTGTGCGTGTGCGTGTGTGTGCGCGTGTGTGGGAGTGTGTGCGTGTGGGTGTGTGTGGATGTGTGTATGAGCGTGGTGTGTGTATGTGGGAATGTGTGTATGTGCGTGGCGTGTGTATGTGTGCATGTGTGTGGGTGTGTGAGTGCGTGTGTGTGGGTGTGTGTGTCTATTTCTACTGCCAGGGGGGAAATGGAGAAGTAATTTAACAATGGGCATTTGAAAGCATCCAATGACAGCTTCACGAGCTCAGCAAGTGGATGTACTACTATTTTTCAAGTGGTGTGGAAGAAAGGGGGCGGGGGGTTTATTTTGACGCTGCTCAGGCCAGCCAGCTCGCCGTGTGCAGAGCGTCATTAGGGGTATTGAAGGGTCAGGGAAGGTTCGGGAAGCAGGCGACGGTTGGGGGACTTTGGTTTGAGAAGTCCTGTCGCCTGCTTCCTTAGCCTTCCCTGGTAGTTGGGCTTTGGGTGTAGGGTAGAGTGTGTTGAGGTAGGTGGGCTGTGTTTATTTAAGTACGGTGGGATTTTATTTTTCAAAAAGAAAAGTTAACATAGTTAACAAAAGCTTACCTTATATACGGTACCCCCTATTACCGTATAATTTCTTTTAATCCGCCGTTGTCCGTTATGTAGGGCGCGTGTTTTTTAAAAGTCAATTTGTTTCAGCATATTTTAATAAATAATTCCGCTTCTGGCGTTTTTCTCTCCTTTTCTTTCGTGCGCATATCCGCTTCTAGTTAGTTTGTATTTTCCCCTTTTTTAAAGAGCACGTGTTTCGTTTTCGGGCTTCGTTTTGAGGTGTATAAAATGTTATTTATGTTAGGGGCAGTTCCATTTTGTTAAATAAAAAAAAGGGACCTTGTGAATATTTGTAGTAATGGGTTTTTAATTGTGTGGCGATGCGGGCCTCGTTTGTCATCCTCGGTGGGATGAGGGGCTGAGCTTCCCCGACGGGATTCGAACCTGTGATGGTGGGATCTGCGTGGGAGTCATGGCAAGCGCTCTGCTCGCTGTGCCACTTGTTCTGAGGAACATGATGTGGCATTTGTAACACTCCTATACACAAGTGTTTTATAGTATATTTATGATAGGGATTCATTTTCGTTTTAAAGGCATGCAAGGGGGGCAGTGTGTTTTCTGCCTTTTTATATCAGAATTTCTATATTGTGCGGCTGATTCTGTTAGAGGGGAATTTTGTCTGTTTTGCTTGCTACAGGGGTGTTTTCAGGGGTGGTCAGATAAATTAAAAAAATATATATATATTTATTTATACATATATTAAATAAAAACAGGGCTAATAATTTTTCATAGGAATTATTGGCAGTTTAAACTGGAGTATGTTTATTTAATGGATTTTCCCATTTTAATATCTTTTGTTTCATCATATTTTCTTTTCTTTTTCTTCACAGGGTTCAATTTCCGCAGTTAGGTGCGGCTGGGGAGGTTTTTCTGGATAGTTATTATTATTTAGGGATATTACTTAGTTCGCTGTCAGATTTGGGCATAATGGTGGGCCGGGGTGCCAGCAAGAAGGGTTTAGTGGATGCCAAGGCTCTTATGGAAGTACTGGAGATTATTAGTAGGGCATCTAAAGCCCAACTGGAAGGGGCGGTAGGGGTGGTTATAGGAGAAGTAGAGGAAGGTGGGGGTAGGCCGCAGCACAGAGCAGCGGCTGATGGGGCTCTTGCAGCAGTGGTGGCTTGTACCCCTGCGGCTGGCAGAGGTGAGGCATGGGAATCCAGAGGCAGGACATTGAGGAGGGACATTGATAGGAGAGCTTCCAGGGGGAATTGCTGCTAGGTGAGGAACCTGGTACGGCTGGGGTTAATAACGATCAGGAAGAGGTGGAGGATATGAGGCGTGTACAGAAGGTGCAGAACAAGAGAGCCACGTTAGTGGGGGTGATGGAATGCAGGGCAGGGCACCCAGTCAGAGGGGCAAAGGTGGCAAATACCTGAAGAAAAGTGCAGGTGGAAGAAGGAGAGAGAGGTCCACATTGATTAGGGAGGGGTGTGGAACGGCCCCCCCGAAAAGTAGATTGGGTAGCGGAGGGCGCTGCGCAGCCCCGTGGTTCAAGAGGAGGATTATGGAGAGGGTTTAGGAACGGCCCCTCCTCGGTCGGCGCAAGGTCAGTCTAGAGGGCGCAGCACGACTCCTAGCGATGAGGATTACAGGGTGGAGGAGAGCACACCGCGCCCAAGAGAAGAGGACCAGGGAGGGATTTCTGTGGCCCCGCCGATAAGATGTCAAAGGAGTGTCGGGGCGGACGCCCCGGGCTCACAATTAGAGGATCCACGTGACCCGAGCATGAGCTCGCATCAGCAATGATTTTGCGGGGGTGATGAAGTAGGGATTGAAGAATATGTGGGGCAGTGGGAGGATGAAGGTCATAGGGCAATAAGGAGAGGAAGTAATGAGAGAAGGGGTTCTAGGTGGGTTAGGGAAAGACAGAAGCAGGGGGTTTGGGGGGCAAGAGGTAGGGGAAGAAATTGGTTGGGTGAGACTGCTCACATGTTTTGTCCCCGCAGTAGGAGCCCATTAAGAAAAGAGATGAGGAGCATTGGAGTGGAGGCCAGACCGCAGATGGGCGATGGCGGAACGGAAAATGGTGAGCGGGAAAGGGACTGGTCATCTGCATGGCAGAGAGGGGATATGAGAATGAGGGTAGAAAATGAAGGGACTGGTTTGCAAGGGGCAAGGAGAGAGATTGGTGTACAGGCTAGTGGAGCCATGGGGAGTGACAAGGGAATTTGCTGGGTGGAGGTACAAACAGATAAAGTGGTTGAGCCATTGGCGCTTGAGGTACAGATTTCAAAAGTAAATGAGGTTGAAGTGAAGAGTAAGGAGAAAAAGCTTCCTTACATGGGCATCACGAAACCTTTGGGGGCGCAGTTAATGGCAGCGACTAAGGACAAGATTCAGGCGGGAATTTGTGGACATTTTTAAATTGCTTCATAGGTAAGTGAGAGCAAAGGATGCTTCTAAGGAAGAGGAGAGAGAGTTGGCCTCGCGCCCCTTAGTCCCGGTAACAATTGAAAACTTTACATCAGCGTTCATTATTTACGCTAGTGTATATTGTGAGAAATTTCCGGAAAGGCTTTTACTCCAATTAAATTGGATGTGTTGGAGAAGTGGTTGGAATTTTATCCGGACAGGGAAGGAGCAAGAATTTTGAGTGAAGGTTTTGGTCATGGTTTCAGGTTGGGCTATCAGGGGCCAAGGGTGTGTCGGTGGGCGGAACATTTGAGGTCAGCCAAAGAAAATGTTGAGGTGGTGAGACAAAAGTTGGACAAGGAAATAGCAGCAGGAAGGATAGTAGGGCCATTTGTTGATTTACAGGGCAATTTAGTTGTATCCCCACTGGGAGTGGTGCCTAAGAAAGCCCCTGGGGAATTCAGATTGATACACCATTTGTCATGGCCCGAAGGCATGTCTGTCAATGATTTCATTGCCCCTGAAGAATGCGGAGTTGTATATGCAAGTGTGGATCAGGCTGTGGAATTGGTGAGGAAAGCTGGGTGTGGGGCCTACATGGCCAAATGTGACATTAATGCGGCTTTCAGATTGTTGCCAGTTCACGCAGAGGATTTTTGGCTGTTGGGTTTGCAATTTGAAGACAGGATATATATTGACAAAGCTTTACCAATGGGGTGTGCAATTTCTTGCGCCTTGTTTGAGCGTTTCAATTCCTTCCTGTAATGGGTCTTTTCATACACCTCTGGTTGTAACAGTGTTCTGCATTACCTAGATGACTTCCTGTTTATTAGCGGGGCGGAAGGGAAAGGAGAGTGTGAAGAGATGCTGAAGTTGTTCCAAGTTTTGATGGGAGAGCTGGGCGTGCCTTTAGCGGAAGACAAAACAGAAGGGCCGGCAGTGGTGTTGACATTTCTAGGGATTGAGCTGGATTCATTGGCTATGACCTCACGCTTGCCGCATGACAAGGTGAGCAAACTAGTAGGATTGCTGGAGAAAGCGGTAGGGGCCAGAAGTTGATGCTAGTGGAAATGCAGAGTTTGGTGGGGCATTTGAATTTTGCATGCAAAGTGGTGGCCCCAGGGCGGCCTTTTTGCAGAAATATGGCAAGGTCGATGGCAGGAGCAAAGTGCCCACATCATCGGATAAGAGTGACAGGTGCAGTGAGGGAGGATTGTAGAATTTGGCTTCGTTTGTCTGAGAATTTTAATGGAGTGTCCATGTCGTTGGAAGGAGAGCCGGTTTTTTTGGGAAGTGCACATTTTTTCAGACACAGCAGGCGCAGGAGGTTTTGGAGTGTTTTGGGGAGGAAAGTGGTGCGCGGAGAAGTGGCCATCGCTTTGGTTGGAGGAGGGAAGGAGCATTGCATTCCTGGAATTTTTTCCCTTGTTGGTGGCGTTGGAGTTGTGGGGCAAGGAGTTGCAAAACAAGAAGGTGAATTTCAACATAGACAATGAATGCGTGGTCCATGTAGTGAATCGAAAGTCAGCAAGGGATCAGAGGGTGGTGAGGCTGATGAGAGAGTTGGTTTTGCGTTGCATGGAATTGAATGTGATTTTCAAGCAACACATGTGCCAGGCAAGGATAATGGCATCGCTGATTCGTTATCTCGTTTTCAATGGCAGAGATTCCGTGGATTGGCTCCAGACGCGGAACAGGAGGGGCAGAGGATTCCAGAGGAGCTGTGGAAAATAGAAAGCTGAGAGCGCTTTCATTGGTGGAGGGTTCGCTGGCTCCAGCATCTAGAGAGGCTTACAGGAGAGCTTGGGAGGATTTTATAAGAGGAGGAGCTCGTAGTTGGAAAGGTTGGGGTGATGCAGAAGAGCGGAGAAGGGATGATGTCACTAATTTCCTATTGAGGTGCATGGATAGGGGTTGGTCCAAAGTAACTATATTGGGAAAAATGGCAGGGATTGCTTTCTATGGGAAGTGGTTTTGGGGTTTTCAACCGAGTGGGGGAGAAATGTCAAGCAGGATGATTGAAGGTTGGGCAAGGGAAAGCAAGAGGGTAAACGATAAGAGGAGGCCGATATCGGCCGAATTGCTAGTCAGGTTGTGTCAGGCCGTAGGGGGAATTTGCTGGTCTGCCCGGGAAGGTGAAGTGTTTGCAACCTATTTTACTTGGCTATTCTTTGGGGCTTTTAGGGTTTCTGAGTTGGTGGGGGGAAGAATGGAGTTGGTGGACTGCAATAGGAAGACGTTCAGCTCTCTGACGTGGGTTTGGACATCAAGATCAAGAGGTCTAAAACAGATCAGAAAGGGAAGGGCTCTTGGGTTTTGCTGGGGCGAGGGAGTAAGGATTTATGCCCAGTTCGGACAGGTTTGGCTTGGAAGGAGCGTTGTGAGGGTACGTTAGGTTTGGTTTTTCAGCATGAGAAGGGAGAGCCACTATTAGCGCAACAAGTTCTGGGGGTGTTAAGGAAAGCTTTGGTAGTGGTGGGCGAGAAGGCAGAGGATTTTGGTACTCATTCTTTTAGGATGGGGGCAGCATCTGAAGGTAGCAGGTTGGGCTATTCTGAAGAAAAGGTGAAAAGTTTGGGAAGTTGGAAGTCAGGTAGATACAAAGGGTATGTCAGGGATTTGGGTAAACGGGATGTTTGAAAGAATATTTTTCAGAGGTTTCAGGAGTGTTGTATTAAACATAATGTTGGTTTTGTCAGTAATTTATCATTTCTTTTTCAGATGCTGCTCGGAGGTCGGGTCAGATGTCACAATTATGGATTGTGGGGCATTCCATTGTTAAGTGGGCTGGGAAAGAAGCTGAGAAAAGAGTTTTTGGCAGGCAATTGGGTTGCAGCTATAAAGATGTTTTGGTAAGATGGTCAGGTTTAGGGGGGCTTCGCTGGGATCAGTTACTCCCAATGCTGGCGGGGTTGAGGGAGCGTCACAGGACTCCAGATGGGCTGATTATGCATGCTGGGGAAAATGACCTGGTAAGGGATACTGGTGTGGCTCTCCTTAGAAAAATGAAATGGTATTTGTTAACGGTACGAGAAATGTGGCCACAAGCATCTGTAGTTTGGACCAAGTTGTTGCCTAGGAGAGTTTGGAGGGGAGCGAGAAGTGAAGGAGCGATAGAGCGAGCAAGGAAGTGGTAAACAGAGAGATGGTAACATTTTGTGCCTCGGTGGTGGTGCAGGTTTTAGACCACAAGGATATTGTTCATGAAGGATTTATGCTATTTAGAGAGGATGGTGTCCACTTTTCTATGATTGGGAATACTTACTATCTGTCCGAACTGATATGGTTGGTGAGAGACATGTTAAAGAGTTGGAAGTAGGAAGGGTTGGAGGGGGGGTGGGGCAGAAAGAACACCTCGGGGGAGGGTTTTTCTGGTGGCGGGGGCATGGCCCCTTTTGATGTGGGGGGAGGGAAGCACAATGGGGGAATGGCACGGGAAAGGATAGGGTGGTGCTGTTTGCACAAGCGGGCTACCCGGGGGAGCAGGTATTGAACCTGAAGGGGCATGGCCCCAGGGGAAAAATGGGACGCCTTGAGAAGTGGTAAAGAGACTGTTGGGACCAAGGAATGTTTAGGGAGGAAGTTGATTTATTTAATTATTTAATTGTTGGGAAAATGAAAATTGTAATTGTTGTTTGGTTGTTTAAATATTTTGTTAGTTTGTAAGGCCAGGGAGCCAGGTAAGCGTTTTATTTGTAAGCTTTGACCTGTCACATTAAAGCGACCTTTTCCACTCCAACGAGTCTGGGTTTTTGTGCAGTAAGTAAAAAAGAGGGCCCCGGGGGGAACGCGAAGCGTTTCCCCCCCGGGATTATTTTGACGCTGCACAGGCCAGCGAGGTGGCCTTGTGCAGGGCGTCATCAGGGGTATTTAATGGTCAGTGAAGGTTCCGGAAGCAGGCGACGGTGGGGGATTTTGGTTTGTCCCGCCCGCCCGCCCCCTTTGTTCTTGGGTTATGGTATCAGGTTCAAGATTTCTGGGGAGGGCGGTTTCCATCGCTTAATTTTGTGTTCTTTGGGATCAAAATGTTTCTATAAAAAGTTGCTGGGGGGCTTTTTGGTACCGTTTTCAGTTGGTATTGTTTTGGTAGTTTGATGTGACAGAGTGGGGCATTAGATTTGTGTGATGTATATTATTCGTTGCTGATGTGGCAGGTCAGACTGGCGGCAGGTCATAGGAAAGAGGAGTTTGGTGTAGAGGGGAGTCTGGATGGGTCTGGGAAATTGTTGTGGTGGCGGGGGCATGGCCCCTTTTGATGTGGGGGGAGGGAAGCACAATGGGAGAATGGCGCGGGAAAGGATGGGGTGGTGCTGTTTGCACAAGCGGGCTACCCCGGGGGAGCAGCTATTGAACCTGAAGGGGCATGGCCCCAGGGGAAAAAGGGGACGCCTTGAGAAGTGGTAAGGAGACTGTTGGGACCAAGGAATGTTTAGGGAGGAAGTTGATTTATTTAATTATTTAATTGTTGGGAAAATGAAAATTGTAATTGTTGTTTGGTTGTTTAAATAGTTTGTAAGGCCAGGGAGCCAGGTAGGCGTTTTATTTGTAAGCTTTGACCTGTCACATTAAAGCGACCTTTTCCACTCCAACGAGTCTGGGTTTTTGTGCAGTAAGTCAAAAAGGCAAAGAAGTTGGAAATAACAAAACGTTGCGCAAGAACGGAAAGCCTCAAAGGTATTGTTCCAGGGGATTGTTTTGGGAAAACCACGTTAACGCGATAAAAAGGCGCCCAACACTTCCAGTGCCACAAGATAAGTTGGTGAAAGCCACTTTCACTTGGCCCGAAGGTACCTATATGTCCTTGCCACCCTTTGTGTTCAGAAGAGGACTGTCTTCAAAGCTGGCTGTCTGTCCCATGAACGTCATCTATGTTATTACATTACACGCGAAGAAGGAGTCTCGCAAGTATCTTCCTGGTTTTACCAACAATTTTGGCTTTTTTATATGCAGACATGATTCCATGTTGAGATAGTTTTAACTTTTGCAACCTTACGTGTGACAATTTTCTACAAATGATTACAATAAAAATAATGACAGGTTACTACTGATCTTTGCCTTGTCTTTGCAAAAAAGCTGATAATAAGATGTTATCACTAGGCATTCCATTTTCTATAGAAAGGTAAAAAATAGACAAGCTGAGCACTAAGATGTAGGACTGTGAGATGGAATGCTGTATTGCTTGGAAATGAAGTGACTGACTAGACACTTGGTGCCCGATTCATGGGAAAGCGCACAGAAATCCCTCAAATCCTCTGTGTTAGCCTGTGCGCAGAAGTTGTTCTGCGCGCACCTCGTATTCATGGACTTGTTCCCGCAAAGTGACCGTATATACAAGTTGCAGCTGGAAAGCCCTGACATACCCCAATGCGAAGCAAAAACAGCCAGAATCAGCTACCTTTGCGTGCACCCCGGGTGTAAATAAATGCACCCTCAAAACAGTGTGTTGGGGTCCCCCGCAAGCAGGCCTGCATCTCGGGGACCCTGAACGGGGGCGTCCCGTGCCAGTTACCAGCACCCCGACAACATTCGTATGTCTATCATAACTCAGGTAAAACTCTGAAAATCTGTGTGCAAACCCCTGTAAGCCGTTCCTGCACCCAGCTACACTGAGTACACGCACCCCTAAGTTAGATCAGAACCCCGGCTGCGTACACACAACCCTAAATCCCACACACAATCTTACCTCTGCGCCTGCCTTTGGGTGGCAGATAGTATGAGGGCTTTGCATGGCCATTTCCCTGCCGAGAGATTTGCGCGGTCAGATCCATGAATACGTACGGTGCAGTGCAATATTGGGTGTGCAATGGACTTGCTGCGGCCGTCCCTCGTAACCCCCACATTTTCCCTTGTTCTTCCTCATTTTACGAGTTCTGCACCCTTCCCTGCCCTCTGCGCAAGACATGCAGAGCCTACTTGAAGTCCCTGCAAAGTAGGAAAAAGTGCTGCATAGTCGATTACATGAATAGACAAACAGGATTTCGAGCACAGTTTAGCGTGCATGGTCCCTGTTTACCCCGCAAATAATTCCATGAATCGGGCCCATGGTTAAGAAGATTTAGTAAATCAGAAGCTGCTTGATAGCTGTAATGAACTCATTACATTTCAGGAGGATGCATTAACAGGCGAAAGGGCTGTTACAAAACCCCTAAATATTACAAGAATAGATATGACAGAGACAATGTGTTACTGGTCATGGTACAAACATTTATGTATCACTCAGCAAATGCAAGAAAAATAGTACCAGGCTCACATGCACTTTCTATGCCAATAGTTATTTCCAATATAGTGGGCTATCACCACTCTATGAGCCAAAACTTAAACTTGCTCTTATGGATCCCATGGGGAAAACAAATAGTGCAGGCATACTGTTGAAAGCTGTGACAATCAGCTTTAATAAAATGCCCCCTCTAAGGCTCCAACATCTCACTAATAAGCACTCAAAGGCAAGCAGCAATCGCTAAGGATATCATCCGGACCTTGAAGGCCTGATGCTGGCCTGACAATCACCTATATCTGATAACATGCATTGTGGGAACTTCCAGGGCATAACAAGGGATTAACTACTCCACCAGATGGCTTTATTGAAATTGCATGGGGCTCGGACTGAAACAAATAAGTCACCTTTTTCAACTTGATTACTATTTTTTATTTTACAGTTTCCATAGAAACGTTTCATTTAAATTGTCTTATGATATTTACAATTCATTTTTCAAAATTAAGTTACTTTTCAAGTCATTCATCTTATACTCAATGTTTGTCCCAATTATTATGCATGTTCTGAATTCATTATCATAGTCCAGAATTGTGTCACGATAAATACCAGTTTTTTTCCCAACCTAGAAGTATCTTTGCCAATCTATCATTTTTACTAAAATATTTTTTGGTAATACTGAAGAAAGTCTGACAGACATTTCGTTCTTGTTGCAAGTTGGGGGCATATCATGAATATGTGAAAAAGAGTCTCCACGGTTTCTTTATTTTTACAGAATCTGCAGTATTGTACTGCCGGATCTTGTTGTTTTATTATGGCCAGTCTGGACCTGGTGGGCAAAAATATGAGCTGTAATCTCATAAATAATGACCTCACAGAGTTATCCGGAAAGATTTTCAATTTATGTAGGCAATTGGTTAATTGCTCTCGTTTCTAGTTCATATGTTAGATTTTCCTGATCTCTCGCTTTGTCTTCCATCATAATTATCCAATCGTTCTGCATTATTTTCCGTTTTGCATTTTGGGGGCAATTGATTAACATTTATATTGAGATATCTTCATGATCAAGAAGTTGGATCATCTGCTTTTTCCATGCTGCTAAAACTGTGGCACATATAGGATTAAATTTAGGCCTCAGTATATCGATTGCCAGGATCCTTTCATTGGAGATGATCTTACGATATAGATCCAATTTTCTCCATCTTATGATTGAGGTCAGCGATTGTATTGCCATCTCAAAATGAATTCTAACTACTGGGAAAGATGGCGGCAGCCGCATTAATTTCCACCAAAAAAAATGCTTCCAATGTTGCCCATATGGTTACAGGAATATTTATAAGCGATTTGTTTCCATATCCCAAGCATAGAATTACTTTGCTCCTATAGACTGTTTTTATTGGGCAAAATGAGAACATTCAATATTTTCCATGCAATGCATATCCCTGCCAGGCCAGGGACTCTTTTTTTGTAGTTGTTACGCCCATTCTTGTTCATTAGGTGATTGATTTATTGTAACTCCTAGGTACTTTTTATTATGTGAAAACCAATGAAGACCTTGTTTTAGAATTAAGCAAGTCACCAGGCTTCACTGGATTTAGCAAATATTATCGATATTTAGGTATGTGTAACAAGGTGTGACTGGGAGGCACCTGTGACAGCTATACATACAGGTAATTACTGTACAAGCAAACAGATTTAATAGAGATACCTGTTCCCTGACCCCAAATGCTCTCATCCTTTTATAATCACATGAACCTTAATCAGCCATACCAATAGCACTTGTCTCTCTGAGTTTTCCGATCACATAGAATTTGCCCTGTGGATTTTCAGAATAAACATACCAAGGAAGAAGGCGCCGGGGTACATATTTAGACATTCCCCTGTTAAACCATATTTGCATAATACCGTCTGGTTATGAATATTGGCCAAGCCCTTTCGCATTGTACAGAAAACCGTGTTTGAAACGCTATGATTCATATTGACTTTGCTGCCATCTTATAACCATCCACCATTTTGATTTTAACTCTTGCTTTATGTCCTAAAATGGTGGACTGTGTTTTCGACTACAGCTGAGCTGAATGAACTTTGAGCTATGTCAACTTTAAGGCTGCCGAGAGCAGAATGTTTGTTCTGTGCAAAGAAACCTTGTGACTCGAATGAACTGTAATCTAAGTGTTGTCTGCACCCACAGAGATACCTGTTCCCTGACCCCAAATGCTCTCATCCTTTTATAATCACATGAACCTTAATCAGCCATACCAATAGCACTTGTCTCTCTGAGTTTTCCGATCATATAGAATTTGCCCTGTGGATTTTCATAATAAACATTCCGAGGAAGAAGGGGCTGGCGTACATATTTGGACATTCCCCTGTTAAACCATATTCGCATAATACCGTCTGGTTATGAATATTGGCCTAAGCCGTTTCGCATTGTACAGAAAACCGCATTTGAAATGCTCCTATTCAAACCGACTTTGCCGCCATCTTAGAACCATCCACCATTTTGATTTTAACTCTTGCTTTATGTTCTAAAATGGCGGACTGTGTTTTCGACTACAGCTGAGCTGAATGAACTTTGAGCTATGTCAACTTTAAGGCTGCCGAGAGCAGAATGTTTGTTCTGTGCAAAGAAACCTTGTGACTGGTCTGAACTCCAATCTAAGTGTTGTCTGCGCCCACAGCTTCATCCTCATTTAAACAACGAAACAATGTAGAACAAGCTCAAATCGAGTGTTTTGGCTGAAGCGCATTGTGTTCATTCTTGAAACAAGGGTTACTGTAAGCTGGAGAACCAACATCGCCATTGAATTTTCACGGACAAGCAAACATGTTAAATGTGTTAAACAATATTGTCATATTTGTCATATGAACTGGGCACGAACCCTAGTGTGTAAATTAATTGTTTGGAGAGGGGCTGGACAATGACCGGACTAGTGTATAAAAAAGCCTGTATTTGGATGTCCAGCACTCTCACCCCTCACTGTGTCTGCTGGTACACACTGTGAGGTGTTGTGAGCCAGATAGCTATCTATTTTGCTTTGAATCTGTACAGAAATAAAGATACTTGTATCTTTCGACCCGTGATTGGCGTATTTCATTATGTGGTGCTAAACCTCGATATTTCTTTGGTCTTTCAGATGGCGTCCGAATAGGGACCCTCAAGATTGATGTCACCTCACTGAAAAGAAGATGCGGCTATCGGACCGGGATCAGAGAGTGAAAAAAGGGGGCCCCTTTTGTATGAGACGCGACACCTCGACAGTTCTGCACAATCCGATCCCTGGACGGTGAGCAAGTGGTTTGAGAGGGCATCTGTCATGACCACTGTGAGGGGGCACAAGTTGTGCCACAAGCAGGCTCCCACCAGAAACCTGAGGGCTTTAAAACCACTGCAAAAGGCCTCCTGGAGCCAATCCTGGCGCCTTTGGCGCCAGGCTCATATGTAGGAAGGAAGGGCTGTTCAAACTAGGTCCCATTTATGTACATGGGCCTTTAAATCCAACATGGAAGCACCCACTCAGTCTAGTTCTAAGAACCAAGCCATGCAGTCTAGTGTTTTGGGTGTGGCAGGCCTGGAACTACTTTCCCTGGTACTACTTTACCTGGGCTATATAAACCACACCCTGACTGCTGTTATTCTACAACCTGCAGCGTGACGCTCACCGTGTCCAGCTTCTTGTCTTCAGCATCTTCCTGTAATCCTGCAAGAACAAGAAAAAGATTATCTGTCTTACCTGAGAAAACACCATCCAGCACTCAGCATCTCAACTGGACTGCAATCTGTGTAAACCGAGAAAAGAAGAAACATCACTCACTTGTGAGTACTAGCTTAAGGACTCCCGGCAAACCGCTACCACAGCTGCTGTTCGAACATTGAGACTTGCAATAACGAGAAAGGAAAAAACAATATTAGAAGGCGCACTTCCACAACATCAAATTCCATCAGTCTTACCTGAATTCCATCGCACTACGCCACGCTTCCATCCGGAGCACCACAGCAACATCTGCAAAGAGACATATTCAGGTTCGCTTTCAATATTAAACAACCGCACAACGCTGTACTTACCTTAACGGATTCTGGGGGCCTGTTTTTCATCGCGCTCTCATCCACTCGCAGCACCGCAGTGGCCTGTGAGGAGAAGAAAACACAGGTTAGCTTTAAAGGACAATAAAAGTGTTGCGCTTTCTCTTACCTAGAAAACGTGCCCCTCCATCCGGCAGGCCAGCATCAAGACCTTCACACCTGAAAAGAAGGAGATAAAGACATTAACAAATTCCCACCATAAACAGAACAAAGACTTACAATTAACAAACCTACCTGCCTACCAGCAGATTCGGGGTCACAGGAGGCCTGGGCTCAAGGAAGGTGTACTGCACCAGTGAAACAACTCGGGCAGCTCACCAACAAACGTCAAGCGCTCCTGCATAAGAAACGCAGGACGCATAGCTCACCCTACAAATAACTAAGGTGAGAAAAGAACCCAGTGGGAAGGGAATCGGTCAGAGGGAGGTGGGAGATTCACCCATTAGAGACAGTTATCACAAATCCTCCCTTCTGTAATTGCAGATTCATTATTCAGCACTGGGCAACTATGCATCCAGGGTTCCAGATCTCAGAGCCTTCCAGACGCCCCCGGGAATATCAGGTGAGCGTAACAGCATCTTGACGAGGGTTCCCATATCGAGGCAGGCTCTTTGCAGAAATCGCCAACCACAAGGATCCTTTGTAATCCGATCGGACCTCCTTAGACTTTGAAATCAGGTGAGTCATGCCCCGATTCCTAAGAATCCTGATTTGGTTGCAGATTTGCACTCACGAGTACAAACGACACCAGGTAACACCAGTAATCTGACATGCCTGGGAAAGTGTCTGCTTGTTTCAGGGGTTTATTCCGCAGAGACAGACAATCTTTGGAATGAGCCCAACTGGCGCCACCTGTTGGCTCACCGGCTTGTTTAATGTACTGTAAGTACGACCTAAATTGTATTGTATTTAACAATATTTGGCACAGACAAACTAGACATGCTTGCAAATTTCAGTGGTCAGTTCATGGTAGTTTTGAAATTGCCTGTATAGAGTATTTAGAGTCTATATTGTTGAAGAAAAAGACTAGACCTGCAGCATTTGATGAAATTAAAGATTGAAGAAAGCAAGCTATGCAGCAACTTAAGGGTAAAGAAAAATATGCACGTCGGTGCATGTCTAATACTGAAAAAGCATTATCGAAATGGTCTCGAAATTAACAAACGCGAATGTGAGATATTAACCCTTCAAAACTTAAGGTCAGTAAAAAAAAATCAAAAGAAGCAAACATGATTCCTTGAAAAAACAAGGCTGCATCAGGTAGGCGATACAAGATACCTGGGCATGAGGATAAGTTTGAATCTTGATGATGCCCCATGGGCTGACTCAGCAAAATCTAAATGCCGACAACTAGCTTGCCAAGCAGTGATAATTAACAGGCAATACAGAAAATTTTCATTAAAACTGATCATTGCTTTTTACCAACAAAAAGCAATTCCAGCCATGATTTATGGTGCAGAAAATACGTTAGCCTGTTCTAATGAGCTTTGGAACACTCTTGAAAACATCTTTTGGGTAAGAGTCCTGAACTTGCCCCGTGGAACACCTACCGCCTGTATCCGATATGAATTGGGGCTAATATCAATGCATGCCAGGGTGAGCTGGAACTTATTAAATCTTTTTAGGAAAAGTAATGTAACCACACCCATTTTGCAGTATGAGCTATTAGAGCTAAAAAAAAGGATCGACTTGTGTCACATTGACAATGTGGTACGAGTACTGCACTGAGATCCTAAAATTTTACGACATCAGTCAAAAAATGTAAAAAGTATGGAGCTGTGACTGGTATTCAACTTGTGAACAAAGAAGTAACGCAAGAATGATGACGGAGGTGCCGGGAGAGGCAAGAGTTTACGGGAACTCTCAGCATACCTGACTCAATTTCCCGATTTTTCAACAAGATCTTTATACTTGAGATTCAGACTAAACTTGATGGACACCAAAGAACATAGAAGCCTGTACAATTTTAATACAGAGTTAATGTGTCGCCTTTGTAAATCTTGTAAAGAAACACTAAAACGGCTCTGTATTTGTGAGAGTTCAGACAGCTTGTGCGGATGATTGGGGGCAGTGTATGTTTGAGGGCTCCAATCGCACCCTTCTGTTCGCTCTAGTAACATTTCTTGATGATCTGAAAAATCGTTTGAAAGAATGCGATCCTGACTGATCACATCACCCCCCTGAAATTCGTACCCATGGAGTGTTGGAATTTAGAATCCCGGTGGCCTATAAGAGGCATGTGATTATGTATATGTGGGCGATAGGATGTCTAATAAGTTAGGAAGGGGGGATTGTGGAATTGGTTTTGTGTTCTGTGTCTTGATTTTCTTTTTTCTTTTTAAAGGTTGTAAAAACTGTATAATTTTTTTTAAAAAAATAAACAAAAAAAATTATTATTGTATGATCAGCAGAAACAGTAATAGAAGTATGGCTAGGGCTTTTCAACTTAGAGTACAGAAAATATATCCGTCTCAGAATTTTCATACCTCAGACGAGCTGATTGATAAGCTATTGAATGAACGTAGGACTGTTGCCACTGCACCACTTCCTTATGCGACTCTCCCTGTTGTTTTACCTCCTCCCGCTGTTGCGCCTCCTCCCGTTGTTCCCTTTCCTCCTGTTGCTGCTCCTCCTACAGTTGTTGCTCCTTTTCCTGTTGTTGTTTCCCCTTCTGCATCCTCGCCCTTGCTGATAGTTGCCGTTCCCTTAATTCCATCTCCACCGCCAGCGATAGTGTCTGCACTGCCTATTGAGCACGATTTGTCTGAACCCTCTTTTCCAAGTGGTTCTGCTCCACTTAGAGAGATTGAAGGGGCGGGAGCTGATTCAAGAATAGCAACTCATAGCACAGTATCCAAAGCTAGAAAAATAGAATTGTATACTCGGGCTAAAATATATATATAGAAGAAGGTGAAAAATCAGCTGTTTTAGCTGTGATTTCTATCCAAGAAAGTATTCCTGAACAGAATATTTTGATAGCTTGGATGGGAATGCTTTTGGCTGATATTTGGAGTGATTTGATGGACATGAATGTCCCACAGGGGTTGAGTAATTTGAATGTCCTAGTTCACTCAAGGGACACTGCAGAGAAAGTACATGAGCATGTTGAGAAGGTATTTGAGTTTATGAGGGAGCTAGATCGGTTACAGAATGATGAAATAGATGGTAATAGATTGGAAGCCCCATATGTACAGAAACTATTTCTTCCTTCATGTAAACCAATGAGTGAAGAGACGCGTATTTGCACAAGAGATGCACTTAGATGGATTTCGGAAGTTTCAATATCTCCTATTGAAGTGCATGACACGTTTAGTCAGTATGCTCCGGCAATGCAAAGGAGAGTGTGACAGGTAATGGTAGAGCATCTACAGGATGAGTTTATGAAGAAAAAGGTTTGTTGTCCCGCAGATTTGATGGTCATTTATAAGAGAGAATTTTCACCTGATACTGCTTTGACTACTTTGTCACTTGATTTAGCTTTGTTGCTTAATGAACGTTCAGAATTGCCTACTTCTCAATTGCCAATGAGGGAGGTTCCTCCGACATTTGTTCCTAAAGTAGAAATTCCAGTTAATGCTGCAACAGGCGCAGCAGCCACTACTATTGAAGCACATTATGTCTCACAGATTGTGCATGTTCTATTTTATAGACATGAAGTGAATTCCATTAGACAAACAATTCCAGATACTAGGAAGAATCCAAAAGGATTTTATAAATAAATTGAATCTGTCTTGCATTCGTCAGTTTTCACAATGGGTGATATAGATTTGATGTTCCCTGTGATCCTACCGGCTGATTTATGGAAACAGATTAGAACTGTAGATGATTAGGCAGGACTGGGTGACACATGGGTTAACTTTGTACGGATAGATGGAGAAAGGAATGCTGGTGAGAAACTGCCACAGTTGATATTGTCGTTGCCAGATAGAATAGTAACTAAATTGAAAACTTTGGTTCCAGAGAGAAGAATAGTTTGGGCCAAGCTTACAGCTTGCATCCAGGGGAAGTCTGAAGGTGCTACCAAATTTTATAATCGGTTCGAACAAGTGTTTTCAGACTTCAACGGTCAGGACCTAAGTACCGAGTCAGGAAAAAGGCTGTTTGTAGACATATTTGTGTGTTGATTGGTGCCTGACATCCAATCACAAATTATGACTTCCGAAAGCACTTGGCAAGCAAAATCACAGTCTGAAGTATTGCATATGGCTCAGTAGTATGAGAATAGGGTTGATTCTGAAAAAGAGAAGATAGAAAAGAAGAAGGGAGACTTGAAGACAAAAGTATTGTTGCAGTAAATAGTAAGAGGAACCAGTGGTGGGAATACACAGTTTGGAGGTCAATTTGCACCACAGAGTAATGCGCAACTGGGTCCTGCACACATGAACCAATGTGCCTATTGTAGACAGGAAGGTCATTGGCGAGAACAATGCCTGATCCTTCAGCAGCAGTCGAATAACATGTATGGTACCATGGGTAGACAATCCAGAGGCTGTCCTGGGATAGGGGGTCCTGGTAGAAGTCAGTTCGATCAGAATCAGCAGTAATTTTCACAGGAGAGTCAGCAGCATAGTGTTAATAATGGGAACATTTTTGATAATCCCTCAAGTGTCTATTTTTCTGAGGATCTTGCATTTGATGATGTACTGTTCCGTTAGGACAGCCCGAAGCAGAGTCTTGAACCAGTACCTTTTCCCGTTGATCAGAAATGGCACTACGTTGAGATGAAGGTGGGGAATAGGAAACATCTATTTTTGATAGATACAGGAGCACAGAGTTCCGTTGATCATTCGCCGGTTCCAGATATTCCACTGTCAGGGCAGAACAACATTTCTGTAGGGTTTTCTGGTACCCCAGTGGTTAGTCCGGTCTCTCAGCCGGTACCGATTTCACTGGGGCCATTCACCGATTCATGTCCATTTCTTTTGACGAGGAATTGTGGCGAGAAATTGTTGGGATTGAATTTGTTGAAATTTAATGCTGTAATGTACTGTTCTCCGGATGCATTTAACGATTTCGCCTTAACGAACTTCTGTTTCACAGTTTTTGACTAGGCATTTACTGTCTGAATTGGATAAGGTTCCAGCATGTTTATGGGCGGTTGATGATAATGACCTTGGTATTTTACAAATTGAGCCTGTTAAAATTGTATTGAAACCAGGCGTTAAACTACCACATATTCCACAATATAAGATTTCAGTTGATGGTGAACAAGCTTTGAAGAGTATTGTTTCTGATTTTGTACATCGAGGAGTGATTGAGGAAATTGCAGAAAGTATGTGCTACAGTCCGATCCTACCAGTATATAAGAAAGAGGATAATGCAATTCCTTTCTGTTTCATTATGGATTTGCGGGCTATTAATAAGATTATTGCTCCACAATTTCCGATTGTACCTGATGTGGCTACGATATTGACAATGATTCCAGCTTCAGCTACTCATTTTAGTGTTGTGGATTTAAAGAATGCCTTCTTTAGTATTCCTGTACATGTTGACAGTAGATATTTGTTCGAGTTCACCCTAGGGGGCTGCTCGTTTACATTTACTCATGTGCCACAAGGGTACACTGAGAGTCCAAGCATTTATAGTAGAGCATTGAAGGAACAGCTCGATTCGCTTGAATTGCATATCACCTGGACGTTGTTGCAGTATGTGACGATCTTCTTTTAGCTGCAGATTCTGAAGTTGCTTGCAAGGAGAGCACCATGTTCCTGCTTACCCATTTAGCAAAACATGGGCATAAGGCTGCATTAAAAAAGTTTCAATATTGTCGACAGGAGGTCGCCTACCTACGCTATCTCCTGTCAAAGGAGGGGAGAAGACTGACACCTGATTGGATGCAAAGCATCTCCAGCATGTCTGTCCCAAATACACAGAAAGAGGTCAGAGCCTTGATAGGTATGGCTTCATACTGTAGACAGTTGATCCTAACTTTTCATTAATGATAAAACCTATGTTGGCATTGACAAAGAAAGGCATTTCTTTGCCTTTACTGTGGAACATGGATTGCCAGAAAGCTTTTGATCTGCTCAAGGCTGTGTTGTGTCCAGCACCGGTTTTGGGCACACCAAATTATGTATGTACATAATGTGATGGATGTGCCTTGGCTGTGTTGACACAGGAGCATGGGGGAAAAAATAGACTGTGTGGTTATTTTTCCTCCACGCTTGACCCTGTTGCATGCGCTTTGCCAATATGTTTGAGAGCTGTTGCTGCTGCCGCTGCATCTGTAAAACAAAGTGAGGGTATGGTTCTGGGTCACTCCTTAACCGTGATGGTACCTCACTCTGTAGACCTTCTATTAAACAGAACGCAGAGGCAACAGCTCACATCAGCACAACTAACAAGGTACGAGCTGATTCTATTTGCACCGCATTTCTAAATTAAGAGATGTTGCGCATTAAATCCGGCCGAACTATTGCCTCTTCTGCAAGAAATTGATTGCAGTGACACAATGTCACAGGACTGCCTCTATACCACAGAGCAAGAGACTAAGGGCAGAATTGATCCAAGCAATACACCCTTAAAAGATCCTCAAAGGGTGCTGTTTTGTGATGTCTCCTGCTTCAAACTTCTAGATGGTACATCCACTGCTGCTCACGCAATCACTACATTAAGCACTATTGTGGAAACCAAAATAATTCTGCATAACTATGCGCAGGCCACAGAGATTTTTGCATTGACCAGAGCTTGTGAACTTTCCAAAGAGCTTAGCATGAATATGTTTACGGACAGTCAGTATGCCGTTGGTGTGGTTCACAACTTCGGTCGATTATGGGCAGAGACAGGTTTCTTGAACTCGCATGGAACTAAGATACAGCATGGTACTCTAATAGCTTGGCTACTTTCAGCACGTGCGCTTCCTACTCAGTTAGCAATTATGAAGTGCGCAGCACACCAGAAAGTAACAGATGATATGGGGAAAGGAAACGCTTTTGCTGACAGAATAGCCAAACAGACTGCCACCGATTTGCATTCCAAAATGTATATAACGAAAGAGGTCACTAATACTTGTGTGATAGACATAGGAATTGGTTGCATAAAAGAAATTCAGGCTGATGCCACTCCAGACGAACTTAAACAGTGGGCTGAGAGTTCAGCAAGTTTAGATGATGAAGATTGTTGGGTGGATAATGGAAAACAAAAACGGATGCTGCCAGATGCTTATGTCACCGATATGGTTACGATGGCTCATGGTCCAACTCACATTTGTGCCAAAAAGATTTGTAAATTGTTAGAACATGTTTGGGTTAATGTAAATATTTCAAAAACTGCTGAGCGTTTTGTCCAAAGCTGTATGGTATGCTTACAGCATAATGTTGGGAAAGGTACATCGACACCGAAGGGTACTTTTGGTCCCCCCTCTATGCCTTTTGAGGTCATACACTTTGACTTTATCGAAATGGAGTGTTGTCAGAATTATAAATATGTTCTAGTAATCTGTACTTTCAGTAAATGGGTTGAAGCTTTTCCTCTAAGAGATGCCACAACAATACGACGGCAACAACAACAAAACCGTGCTGAAGGAATATTTTCCTAGGTTTGGTTTGCTGAGAGTCATTTGGTCGGGCACTGGTCCACATTTTATCGCTGCTGTTATCTTGCATGTATGCTCAGGATTGCAGATTGATAAATGGTTCCATTCGGCCAGACACGCTCAGAGTGCCGGACTTGTAGAACGCCATAACAGTATACTAAAGAATAAGATCGCAAAAGTGTGCGCAAATAGCAATATGAAATTGCAGGATGCCTTACCGATAGCTTTATTGTTGATGCAGATGACTGCACAATCAAAGACAGGGCTCTCTCCTTATGAAATAATCATGGGGAGACCAGCCAATATTTGGAATGTACCTACACCCAAGCTGTTAAAAGATGTAGAGCATTTGCTCCTTTCTGAGTACTGTGACCAGTTAACTCAAAAACTTGTATTTGATTCATCAACAGGTGCGAGAATCCCTCCCATTAAAGTATGAGGGGTGCAGGTCATCAACTCTGACCTAGAGACTGGGTGCTCATTGAGTCATTTGAAAGAGCATCCTGTCTCGCACCTCGCTGGAGAGGACCGCATCAAGTCCTCTTGGCCACACAGACCGCGGTACGAGTTGAAGGCAAGAAACACTAGATACATGCAATGCACATCAAGAAGATTCCTTTTCCTCTGCCCCACGACAAAGGGGAGGAGAAGGAAATTGTTCACTTTGATGCTGCCATGAGCCTGTTTTGTCTACGGAAATCCTTCCTGAGCATGTCGGGCATGGGGAGACTGCTACTTTGCCTTCAAGTTCTTCTTTGAATCTTTCTTCACTGTTGAGCAACCTTGCTTCTGCTTCATCACTTCCTTCAGGAAACAACAACACTCTGTTCGCAGATCACACCGTACCTGGAGTCTTGAGGTACGATCTGTGACCAAGACATCAGACTTGCAGCGCAGCATTGGCTGTGCCTACAAGAAATCATTGTTGAGCCAGTCCCTCGTCACTCTTCCTCTGAGAAATAAAGAAGAGGTGGGGACCGGCAAAGTTACCTTCAAGCAGGATAGGCCACGTGGTCAGGAGGCACCGACGGATGAACTAAAAGAGCTTAACGGAGAGGCTTCTAAACGGACTCTGAGAAACAATGGGCCTCATTACGACCTGGGCGGTAAGTGAATAACGATGCTGGTAAAGGATTACCGGCATCGCTTACCGCTCCGCCCAATTAGGACATGCCAACTCGCTATTAGCGGCACTGTAATTAATGGTGCCGCTAATAGCGCCAGGAGCGCGGGCACGCAACCATTCATGCCGACAATACCGGCATGGCGCAAACAGGGGAACATCAGAAGTCAGGCGGACATGCAAATAACGCCCTACTGAAGCCAAAAAAGTACCTTACCGGCATGGAGCTAATACCGGCATCGCGGACCACCCGTAAATGGCCATGTGCAGTGTTCCCAACTGCCACAGGTGAACACAATCAGCACAGGTGGAGGCAATACAGACTGGGCCAGCACAAAAGAAGCACACCCCACCCCTTCCCACACCCAGTCACACTCCAAAATTATTCCAATACTACTAGCAATGCTGGGGCTGGAGGACATGATTGCAGTGGAACTGCTGCAACAACAGCAACAGGCAGCACAGAGGAGATGCAGGAGGAGAAGGAGGGCGAGGCAGGGCCAGCATGCCCCACCAGTGCAGCCAGTGACACCACGCAGGCAGCCCCCAATCCCTCGCATCAGAGCCGGTCCATTCAACCTAACCCCTGAGCAGATCCACACCCTGTACCGTCTGGACCCGGGACACCATCACCACCATTGTAGACATGATACATGACGACATTGTCAGCCTGATTGAATCACGCACCGCCATCCCACCCCTACTGAAGGTAGTGTCTGTGCTCCACTTCCTGGCCACAGGCACCTACCAGCACACAGTGGGGCACATGCATGGCATATCACAACCATTATTCTCACGTATGCTGAACCAAGTGCTTGATGCCCTCCTGAAGCACACGGGCGACCACATTTCCTTACCACGGTCTGCCCAGGAGATCTCAAACACCAAAGTTGGTTTCCATTCACTGGCCGGCATCCCTGGTTGCATTGGCGCCACCAACTGCACCCATGTGGAATTGGTGTTCCCACATGCCATGGAGGTAGCGTACCGCCACCGTAAGCTATACCACTCAATCAACGTGCAAATGGTATGTGACTCAAACAAGATCATCACACATTGTTGTGCCCGACACCCTGGATCAACCCATGATTCAATGGTCCTGCGGAACTCCACGATACCACGCTACAGGGAGCGATATGCAGGGCAGAGATCCTGGCTTCTCGGTGAGTCGCATGTTAGGCTCATGCAAATGCGATGTGGGTAGGTGATTGGGGTAGAGATGCATACTTCACCTGGCTGAGATGGGGGGGGAGATGCATACTTCACCTGGCTGAGATGGGGAGGAGAGATGCATACTTCACCTGGCTGAGATGGGGGGGGAGATGCATACTTCACCTGGCTGAGATGGGGGGAGAGATGCATACTTCACCTGGCTGAGATGGGGGGAAGAGATGCATACTTCACCTGGCTGAGATGGAGGGGAGAGATGCATAATTAACCTGGCTGAGATGGGGGGGGGGATGCATACTTCACCTGGCTGAGATGGGGGGGATCAACTTTGTCATTAGGTCTCAACCCAAAATATTTACTGGGGTCTGACGTGAATACAATAAAGGTACATTCATTTCGCACTCTCCTATGGAGACTGGGAGTGCGTTTGTAAAGGGAACTCAACTGTGAGCTCCTGTAAAACTCTGAGTATCTATGGCCTCACCGGACAATAAAAACTTGCCTTCACGTATGCACAAGCGTGTTGCACCTGTGTCCACTAGGAAGGAATATTCCTTATCCTCTATAACCACATCCACCCTAGGTTCCCTGTGAGGGTCTGGTGTCACTGATAGGATAGAGGACATCAGGGTTCCCATGAGCTGTCCTAGTTCATATACAAGTTTGGCCCACTGTGCACTTGTGGATTTTCCCCATTCCCATTGTTACTTCCCCTTCGAGGGTTCTGGGTCTGCCCTGTGCTCATTGCCTGTGACACTTGTAATGGCGCCTGTTGGGTTTGTTTTTGTGGAAAACTGCCCATACTGAGGTTGCACTCCTTGTTGCGCTTCTTGCGCTTGTTGTTGCACTGTGTGATTCTGTGCAACACCCTGTTGTAAAACTGCAGGTGGATTAGCCATGCCTGCTCCCATTCCTTGGCCATTCTGCATCATGTCTTGGTTTCTGCATGTACGCACCAAATGCCCTGTCATTCCACACAGCCAACCTATTGGTGGTGGTCGGATTATTTGCCCATTTGACATATCCGGGTTTCCATTTTGCACGTTTTAAAGCCTCCTTGATTATTTTGGAAGCCTCCCTGATTTCTCTGCCATCCTCTTCCCCTAAATCCTCTTCCACGTGGGTAAAACCCTACATTACCCTGATTATTCTGTTGTGGACTGGCCAACCTCTGCATGTTTTGTTCAGCTGCGCTTGTTAGCATGGCTCCTTCAAGAGCATACTTTGATAGTTTATTCTGCACCAATTTCGCTTCCTCACCCTTTCGAGTTGCTTCCTTTTTGTGATTCTTTTCCTGCAGCAGTCTACAATAATGTGTGATAGTCAACTGTATTTCAGCCCAAGGTTTAGCCTCAACTCCTGCCAATTTCTTGAGTTGTTTCTGCACTGGTTCTGGCAAGCCTTGGCACGATATATGGTAAAATATAGGTATTGATTTCGTCCAAGATTCATGCATTTCGAGCACCCACGCGTCTTAGAAATTCTGTATATAAATTAACGGATCTTCAGAATCCTTCATTTTTCCAGTTATTATAGCTCCCATATCAGAAGTATCTGGGTAAAGTACTCGTCGAGCTTTCCATAATTCAGCTCTACAATTGTTAAATGACGCTCCGTAATTCTTGGTATTAATTGTGGTTACGCCAGGGTAGCCTGCTCGTGCCCACACATCGTCTGCTCTCTCACCAAGTATGGCGATTAGGAGACCCTTAATGTCCCCTATAGCTAACGTGTTTCCTCTTGTCATTTTTTCTAACTCATGTATCCACTTTCCGGCTCCCGATGTCAGCATTGGAAGTTTGTTTTTCAAGTTTTCTTGATCCATGTGTGGCCATGGATTATATTGTGGTCTTACACCCCCCTTCTCTAGTAGCGGAAATTGGAATGCGTAGCCCTCTTTTTCTTCTCTCATTGTTCTCCTGTCTATTGCAGGGGTAATATTCCTGCATCGCCATCTACCTGGCAATGTCCTTAGTCTGTCTACATAGGGCGGTGAAGACACCCCCCTCTGACCATGAGATACTCCTTCATGTCGGTCAGACTGCGTGGCTGACTCTAATGCCCTTGGTGCAGACTCACTGGTGTGTGACCATCTTATTCCTTTTTTCCCTCTGGAGTCGCCTTTCGCTCTGTCTCTCTTCCTCATTTTCCTCGCGCTCCTCCCTTTCGGAGTCGGACATGGTCTGTCCCCAACTAGTGCGACTTCTAGTATCCTTTTTGTTCCTACTTATTTCTAGCCTATCCAGGGATAAGTCTCTATTTCCACTACTTCTTCAGTGTCGTACAGCTGAGTGCTTTCCAAGCGCTCGTCTTCCCCCTCCCCTTGGGGTATTTGTTCTAGCCCCATTTCATCATATATTTTATCGATCGATTCTCCGATGCTTCTGGTGTCGAAGTCATCTTCAATATTTGCCCTAGACGTACCTGGTACTGAATCGTATGCAGGAAAGAATTCTTCAATGTCTTCCCAGTCTACAACTAGATCGGGTTTAACTTCCCCCCCAAATATTCAAGATCGCGTGCCCTCTGTCTTCGCTTATGTTCGATATCGTCATCAAATTCTTTGTGCTTCCTCGCCTCTTCTCTGACCCTATCTTCTTCCTTTCTCTTTTCATCTCTACGTTCATCTGCCCTTCGTATTTCCTCAAATCTTCATCTCCTTATTCTTTTCTCATGTATCCTTTGCTCTTCTTCTAACTTTTACTGTTTCTGTCTGTCTGGATTGTAGGCTGCTCTTGGGTTGCGATCAAGCTGTTTTTCTTGCTCCTTGCGATATAGCTGTTCTCGCCTTTGTCTGTCTTTCCTTCTTATCCTTTCGTCTCTTAACTCCTTTTCTTTCCCCTTTATCTGTGTCTCATCTATATGTGTCTTGCAGCATCAATGCCTTTACCATCGAATTTCAGTAAAAGTTATCCTCCCATCCATTCGTCTTTTGCAAATGCTATCTCATCAGTTCTGCCTTCGCTCCCTTTCCCTCTCTACCCTTCTCTCTCCTTGTCGAGAGATGCACTTGTCTGTGCTTGATCCTTCCTTTCATCATCACATCTCTCCCTGCCCCTTGGGACTGCAGAGGAAATATTCTTGTCCTTATCCTTCCCTTGATTTTCATCACTACTATGTGTAGGTGACTCATATGTGGGGTTGCTGTACCCCGTGGCTGCTTTTAGTTCCCTTAACGAGTACAATCCCTCATCCCTACTTCCTTCAATTTTCATTTTGGGCGGGGCAGGTGGCGTGGTAGGCGTCTCACCCCTCTCTGTGCATACATTAAGTATCCAATCTGTTGGCGGCTCTTCCTCCTTTACCTGTTCGTACATTTTCCACAACTCGAGAACAGCAAGGCGTTTTTCTAACTTCTTGCCTGTATACGTGGCGTGCAAATATGTTGTCATGTGGTGTAAGATGGCTTTAGATAAAGACCCATTTTGTGGCCACGGCATAAACATATTGTGGGCAGTACCTTTAACCCACTCAGTGCTATATTTCTTTAGCTTGTGTGCGTGTTTTGGCAATTGCTTGCATAAGTGTGGTAATGGAGTTATGTCTTCCATGCTTAAATCTGTTCCCTTTCTTCTTATATAACACTTGTCAATGCTTTTGTGTGGTTTAAGCAGCTTCTAACAATATGAGCGAGCACCAAACACTGCAAGGTCCAATCCAAATTTTCCACAAAAATGTTATATCACCAATTTGTTCAAAAAACATCAATTCATGTGCAATTCTGTCTCAGCTATGAAATCGCAAAATTTTTGAATCAGTTCTCAAAAAAAAAATATTTTACATATGACGTCACAACAAAACATGTAAGACATACACTTGACAGACTAGACGGACACCAGCTGGACACAGATATCTCTGCCTCTAATCATTACCCCTTCATGGAGTGTAAACGTACCCCTGTCACGACGTCTTTAAATGTTGTGGTAGCCTCATCGTTCCCCATTATGTGGGACTCTGGGTACACGTTTCTTCCAGCCGCTATATATAAAGCGTAGGAATAAGGCGATTCCTCTCACTTCTCGGGTGTCTGCCCTGGTAACCTCTCCCTTCTCGGGTGTCCTCCCTGGTAACCTTTATTTATTTAATTATTCTCGAGTCTTTATCCTCTTATATATATATATACAGTCTTCTCTACTTCTAACTATATTTTGTTTTCCCTCCTCCCTCCGTTACCTTTTTCCCATTACTTGTTCTAAGGCTTGCACTGTTTGCCAAAGCACTCAATTTTTTCTTCACTCACCGTTCGCATCGTTCTTTCTAGACCCTCGGGATCCCCGCCTTTGTTACCACCTTCTTCAGCTTTTTGCCCGATCAGCTGCCCGTAGGAATGGGAAGGGATGTGTTGGGAAAACGGGTCCCTTCAGGCCCTGACTGCAGTTTCTTGCTTACGCTACCATTGTCTACGGGGAGCTTCACGGTCTACTCAGCCGAATGGCAAAGGACTCGTGATATTGCCAAAGACCTAGAGTTACTTTATGTCGATGGCCAATAGGTGTCTTGCTTTAATCAATAATAGATAATCGATAAACCATCAAATCTCTGCTTCCAAGTGTACTGGAGAGATGCCCGGCCGGCCCATAGAGTTGGGTTAGCTCTGCAGTACTTTAAGACGAGATAGCTGCACCTTGAGATGGATGGGGGTGCAGGTTTCCATACTCCAACACCAATCAATAAGGACAACTCAATGGTTTGGCAAAAGGGAGACCGTTTAATGACAAGTGCAAAAAACGGGGAAACATGGAAATCAACAGTGATGCAATAGCCCGTCTTGCTTCAACTCCCTCGAACTTCATACAGAACATCATTTTTATATTAAAAACATGTCATAATCTGACGTGTAACACTCAAAAGTTAACATGCAATTCTATTGGTTAGGAAAAGGTAACTTTAATATAGGTGCTATATCTGTATATGGTAACGGAGTGAGGGGATTGGGTAAACACTGTCAGGTGGGCATCTAAGCCCTTCCTTCAAAAATGACTACTGTAGACGTCACTAAAAGTACTACGTCTCATTGGTTCTACTAACTATAGGACCCTAGATTATTTGGTCCATTTTCATTGGATTGGCATCAACCCCATGCATAAATCTCCACTTTGCTTAGCAGCACGCAGAACAGTCAACCTGGTGCAGGGTGTCTCCCAATTCACCTGCCTTCCTTCAATCAATCATCACTTTATGGGCTAAGTGTCAATTAGTTCACTGTGGTTGGCCTTCGAAACTGCATCTTCTTGTCTCAAAAAAGTTGTGATATCTCTGTCTGGGCGGATACCAAGCAGAGGTATGAAACTGTGCCTCTTCTTGCTCGGCTGGTCACGTGCTAGCACACCATGGATTTACCTCATTTCTTTCAATTTGTGCATTTGATTTTCATTTCACCCGCAACTGCCTTCGCCATCTTATCTCGATCCTTCAGTGGCAGGATATTCTGTTCTTAGCTTCAATTAAAAGTAGATACTGTTCATTGCTTCCATTGATATGACCTTGGCTTCCCCGGCACAAGCTGTCTCTGCCCAGTTTTGATTCAGCCTTTTTCCTCATGTTACTAGAATATGAAACATCTTGCGTTTGGCCTATAATAACCTGGGTTGGTTCTGCTTTTCATGCAAAGTGGACTCGCACTTATATAACATGCTTCGTTTTGAGGTAGATTGTGTAAAATGGCGCTTGCCGCTCTATTCTTCTACTTAGCATAGCAAGCCTCACTGTTTTCTTAGCTTTCTTGCGGTTACAAGCATGTACAGGCGTTAGCTGGTTGAATATCTTCATCCTGCTTACAGTTTAAGCTTCTTTGTCTTTTATCAACGTTCTCTTCTTTTAGTTTCACGATATCTTTATCCATGGCATCTCGTCTCTTTGTGTCATCCTTGAGTCATCATATCTTCTATGGGTGCTTTAGTCCAGTCCCTTGTGACGTCACCATTCGTCTTCCATTAAGGATTTTTTAGTTTCTTCCTGTACAGTACTTAAGCAATCTCCATTTCGTTTCATTTGCTGGTAGGGTTTTCTTAATGGATACCTTACTGTCCATGGTTGTCTGGTTATTGGTACTTCAATAGGTATTGTTCTTCTGATAGGCACTGTGCAGAGGCCTACTGCAGCTCTGTGCTGGTTATCTGCTCATCATACATCACATATTTTGGGGTGAATTTTCCTGGTACTTCAAAATGGGCGACTGGAGTGCAGCCTATATTTGGGACCTCCTCTACATTGCCATATAGTCAGCTACTGCGTTTGAAAAGAATTACCTCCATTGAAAATGTCGAAAATTTACAAACAGAATTTGACACCATGAGATCTAGATTTCTCGATAGAGGCTTCCCAGAAGAAGTCATTACTAAAGCAATCATAAGTTGACTACACAGACACGTGAAAATCTATTTTCAAAACAAATCAGCAACGACAAATCTAATTTGATCTACACTCTGAAATACTCAGGTCAGAGTTTTCAAAGCAAAAAAATCATCCAGAGAAATTTGGATCTTATAAAATCAGACCAAAACCTGAATTGATTATTCCCTACTCCACCGATGTTGGCATATAAAAGAGGGAAAATCTCTGTGATACATTGATTAAAGCAGAAATACCAAAAAAATCAACCCAGAGGAGTTTAACCAAACAAAAACATGGAACATTCCTGTGTCTACACTGCCAGCATTGCTCAAACATCATAAAAGGAGGCCACATCAGGCATCCTAACATGGGCAAGAAGATACCATTGAGGAGTTACGCTACCTGTGAGTCTAAGAATGTAATTTACACCATAAGATCATCTTGTGGAAGATACTACGCGGGGAACACTTCGAGACACCAGAAGAAAGGTGGACAGAACATAAGCTCAAAATTAGAACTCAGAATGTGAAATCCCAAGTGTTTCGTCACTTCAGAGACAACAACAACAACATTTCACAAATGAGATTTGCAATCCTAGAGGTGGTGCATCCTCTACCTAGAGGAGGTGATTTACCCAAACTACTCGCTCAGAGGGAACTTCTATGGATTCACAGATTGGATGCTATGGCACCTCTTGGCCTGAATGAGAACTTCTACTTAGGGCCATTTCTCTGAGACACATCTTCAGTAAGCTTCATTTCTCCACATTTCTTTCTTCTTTCTTTATTTTTCTCTCTTTCTCCCTCTTGTTTGTAGGGAGTGTACATAACAACATTAGGCTATAGGCTTTAGAAGAGATTGAGAACCCCATGAGGGACAGTCAGCTTACTGCCTTAAATGTGAAGTACCTTAATAATAACTACTTTCAACGTACCCTATACTGTGGAACAATGTATCTTTGGAACTACGTTAAGGTGTTAATGAGACACTGTTTTACTTTCGAAGAATGGCTCTGAAAGTTGTTTAACATCACAATTTTGTCAAGATGTGGTAAATTAATGACCATATTGAGCTCAGGAACAGGATATATGTAGCATACAAAAATTCCGACATCCACAGTTAATCATATATTGTTCCATGCACACTAGCTATTTCCTCATGCAGCCCCATCCTTTAAGTGTTATCAAACGAGCCTGAGTGGCATCTCACAGGCACACCGTATTTCATACCGAGATGTAGTGTTAACCCCACTTGATATGATATTTGTTTGTTGCTGACCATTTCTTAAGCATGAAGTCCAATCACGTACTTTAAATAGCCATTCGAATTCACCTCATCAAGCTCCGGCATTTCCACACGGAGATAATTTATCATATATTCTTAAACTACATTTATGCCAGTACTCTTGAGAGTCGTCTTATTCTGAAATCAGGCTTTTTTGTGCAATAGTGGTTAAGCACTCATACTGCAACATTAAATCATTTGCTCAGAATACTATATTGGGTTGAAGCTCCAGGCAGGCAAAATAGGTTCTGGACAGAAGATTAGTGTGTATGTGTAGCAGGCAAATTAAAGGTTCGGTCGTACATACAAATCATTCATTTTTAACGTAAACTGCTCACACTGACGTCATAAGCGCATGCGCAATGTTACGTCATTAGGAGACCTCATTACGGTCTATACACCCTACATAATAGTGGTACACTCTCTCAGCTAGAGGCCATAATGTTCCATGACTGGGCACCATGGTCTGTAGCAGACGTTAACTCCATCCTATGATTGAATTTTTCAGGAATAATATTGTTTACAATGACGTCACGCGCGCATGCGTGGGATGACATCACAGACATTATTTTTACATAAATAAACACTGCTTCTAAAATGGCAGTGGACGCTCCTGCAGGGAAAGCCACATCGGAACCTATCGAAGCTCATCAAGACTTTGGAAGTACGTTTTTTAGGATGCCAAGTCCTTAATAGTATTTGGTCCTACAATTTTGGGGAATGAACCTCTCGGGTTCGTATGGGACACCACTCGGTCCGTTTGAAATATGGGTTTACCCTTCCTTCACTTTTCTTATTTTCTCTACCAGAACTTATGTCTATTGGACATCACCACTTAAGGATAAAGGGGCTCTTCCCCAGACATGTAACCACTTCCTGGGTTGATGCTTCAACCACTCCCTTATCATTTTTTTCCTCATTTTTTTCTTCATTTACTAGAACAGAATCAGACTTGGATCCCCCTTGTAAAAGACATTTTTACATTCATGTACCATGTAGAGAGCCCCCTTACGTGACTGGAACGGCAAGGGCCATCTCATCTTTACGTGACCAATAATGATCACCCAATACTTGAAACGACATCACCTGTAAATTTGAATCAACTTGAATCAGCAGCCAGTCAAGAAGGTTCCTTTTATCTAAAACCACAAGGTCGACACCCGCAATACTATTTTTCACATCCTCACTGCATTTTTTGTTTATAATGTAACAGTATATTTTGGAGTTTTAGTTGGGGTTACCTATGGTGACCAAAGTATGTTCCTGACTCTAGATGCACAGAAGATAGGCATTGGTTAAACTATTGTTGCTAACAATTACTTGTGATCATTTGATGACTAACAACTCCAGTCGCTTGATACAAGTCTCTGAAACTCTAACAACAGAATTTCATTGGATGAATATGGCCTTTGTGTGGTTCAAGTGACATCATGTTATGACTATTGAGCACAGACCTTTTAAAAAAATTATTTTTGTGAATGTGACTCCAACAATGTTAAATAATGTACTTAAATTCTGATACTTTAATTGTACAGATGGGTTAATGATTCTAATATAATGTTGTATATACTTCTTTAGAAAATTACATGCCCCTGATGAAGAGTGACTGAAACTTGAAACGCGGTGGGCCCCCTTGGCATCATCACCATGAATAAAATGAAGATGATCCTGTGATAAATATCTGCCTAAAGTTCTTTTTCTTGAATATTGCTTGATGAATAGACAACAAATATGATACTACGTGTATTACATATTATTGACCTTCTTTAATTTATGACTGTTTTGAAAATATATATGAGTCATTGGTCTGTTTTGTCAGACAAAGTATAGTGTGCAGGGGATGCGATTTCCCTAACTGAGAACTTTCTTCTTGTCTTTCTATGTAGTACAACCTAGGCGTCACTGTTGTCTTTCTATCCCCTGCACCTTTAAATATATCCTTCACACTCAATTATAGAATAACACTAACTCACCTAAGTTTCCCCAAACCCACATCATTAGAAGAAGGGTGTGCTACGAGTGTTCAACTTCTTTATCTCTGTGGGGGCTGTCAGCCTCCAGAATGCCTGTTGGTCTATAACTGTGGCAATCCATGAAAAAAACCAAAGCATTTGGCATATGATTCTGCCTACAGCCACGCCTCCACTTTCGCAGCAATAATAAACATTCTACACACAATGACGTAATAACTTCATCGCGTATATGACGCTTAAACTTCATTAAGCATCATAAAACATGAATGCAGCCATCTTAAAGTCATCTTGTCTTGATCTAACTCAAAACCATAAAATCGATCTAAATGTGAATTCCTTCTCTTCCTAAAGATTCAATGATTATCCACCTTGTCTGTATGGATGATCAATATATGTGAAATATTCATGACAGAACTCCCTGAAACAGTACAACAGCTTTCAAGTTGGATTGAGTTACACAATGAGAACCTTGGCATGTTCCCCAATGGCGAGCACATGGGACTGGCAACTTCCCACAACTGAAACATATGTGTAATCATAATGAACTGATAGTTGCAATAGTTACATAATCTCAAAAGGGAATGTTTGATCGTTCCATAGTAATATATGTTAGGTCATTACATTTCACAATATTAATCCAAATGGTAACCCATCTAACTACTTTGATTCACACTACTACCTTAAAAGCATTATGTATATCCATACCTCCCCTAACACCTCGATATTCATTATTTACAGTTTTATCATCATCTATTCAATTCAAATAATTCATGAACTTTAGTACGTATCATAATTGTCTTACTTGAGGCCAGTTAATAACAGAGTACAGACAGAAACTTCCTAAATACACATCCTATTCTCATGATCTGGGTGGTAATCTGTCATCACAGGAAGGAGCTCATTTCATGCTCAGTGTTGAGCCCCTGTGAGACTGTTTTGTATTTACAAATGAGCTTCGCCTCTGCCTTTCTAAGCTTCTTTTCCCCATCACCCCTTCTGGGGTCCTTCGATATGGTCAACAACCCTGCAAAAGTAATATCAGCCTTACTGTCCATTTGATAGTATTTCTGCAAGTGTATAGATAGTGGTAATTTTGGGTCTTCCTTATTAAGTGCCTTGATGTGCTCACTGATCCGGATTCTCAATTCTCGGGTCGTGTGTCAAGCCCCTGTAAACCCTCCCGATCCTCCCCCCTCACCTCATACCTCGATAGGTTCCTCTTGGGCCTCTGATGCCTTCTTTCTGCGGCTCCTCTTGGTGTCCTTTGACTGTCTGTCCTTCTTTTGATGTAGATAGGGGCGAGCCCCCTCTGAGGCCACCTAGGCCCTTGAGAGTACTTATGCCACAGGGAACTCCAAGGGGCAAGCCCCAAAAAGTCCAGGGGAAAAAGCCACAATGGCACAAAAAACCCTGTTGAAGTTTTGACCAGAGGAGTTGAATGAAGTGGTAGTCGATAATATAGTCTTGGTTAGACAAGTTCCAATGTTGTTCGTGAGATTTCCAGCAGCAGTATATATGAAGTATGAGAGCTTCCACACAGTGGAGAAATGTCCAAGCCTTATGAACACAGAGGGTTGGAAAGGGCCTCATTACAACCCAGGCGGAATGGCTTTAACGGCGCCGGTAAAGGTGCTGGTGCTGTTAAAGCCATTCCGCCCTATTATGAGGTTCCCTTGGTCAGACCAAACATCCTTTGCGGGTCCCGCGAGGGGACCAGGGAGCTAACAACGGTCCCGGTATTAACAGGCCCTTTGTTAGCTCCCTCCCCATTCCCATTGAGCCCAATGGGGGCTCAAATGGGAATGGGGATCGTCCGGGTCAGGGTTCACTGAATGGGGAAATACCGGACCCTCCAAAGTTGGAATGGCCCGGTATCTCCCCATTCAGGGAACCCGGACCGGGACCCGAGTTTGGAGGCAGCCATGCCCTTGTTAAGGGCATGGCTGCCTCCAAACTCCTAATGAGGCCCAATATGTGTCCAGAGAAATATAGGAAGAGCTCACAAAAGAAGAAATAGAAAGCAAAGCAGATAGATATAGAAACAGGAAATTGAGCAGACGTGTATTACAGAAACGTGCGCAGTGAGAGAAAAAAGGCATACGGATAGCAGAAGGTAAACAGAACCCACTACCGAAAAGAAGGAGGCTGAGTTTTATATATGTTAGTATAAAACAAGCCTCGTAACACGGGGACGGGGAGAAAACAGAAGACAAGAAACGTAAGACTAAGCCGGGAAAAGATATAGAAAGAGAAGTAGATAAAAGACTATAGCGAGATGGAGACAGATAGGAACAGGAAAGCAGATGATATACTGACCAAAGCCTGGAAAAAAAGTAGAAAGAGGCAAACCAGAAGGAGAGTCAGAGAATAGAAAGCGCGTCAGAGCGCGGCAGAGCACGGCAGAGAGGGAAAACGGAACGAGAAGGGAAAAGACACAGAGCAAGTAGAGCAAAACTAAGTAGGGCAAAGTGCCTGAACGTGGCACTAGGAATGCCGATACAACTGAGAGAAGTATAGGCACAGCGTCAGGGTTCGAAGAACAGATACAACTCACCAGTAACAGACACACACCCACAGATATACAGGCGGCGGCCATCTTGGGAGAAGACTAGACCGCATAGAGTGGTTATGGAATAAGCACGGTTACATCAGTTTCCATCGATTCCAGCACTTCCATTGTTGGCACATGACAGTATGCCCCCTCTTTTTCGGCACACCTCCCGGTTCACCAGGATAGAGTAAATGAAACTGATGAACCAACCGAGGGGCATGGATGTGGCAGTAGGGTTCCCAGGTCCTTTCTGACAAAGGGTATCCCTTCCAGTGGACAAGATACTGCAAAACTCCTCTTCTATACCGGGAATCCACTAGTCTGGATACTTCATACTCCTCTGGTTCTGAAGGGGTGACACATTTGTTTGTTTTGTACTTTCGCAGGAAGGGATCTTCAACATATGGTTTGAGGAGAGAGGTATGGAATACAGGATGGATTCTCTTCAAATGTGGTGGCAGTTTGAGCTTGAAAGCCACATGATTTATCTTGGCACAAATGGGAAAGTGACCAATATAACGGGGGGAGAACTTCCCCCGATGAACCCAACGATGCAGGAATCTAGGAGATAACCAGACTAATGTTCCCGTCTCCCATTCCGGATTAGGTCTCCTCTTGCGATCAGCTGATTCTTTGTATCTATTTCAGGCTTCCCCTAAGGAAGACAAAGCCTCTATATGAATAAAATCTGAGATTAGAGAGAAGGCTGTCTACTGCAGGGTATCTGGTAGCTGAGAACCTGGTAAATGGTAGGTGGTGGGGATGATAGCCATAGGTACACAGAAATGGGCTCATGTTAATGGCAGAGTGTTTGGTATTGTTGTAAGCAAATTCTGCCATGGGGAGGTATTCCACCCAGTTGTCTTGTTCTTGATTGAAAAAACACCTTAGATATTGTTCTAAGGTAGCATTAAGCCGCTCCGTCTGACCATTAGACTGTAGGTGGTATCCAGAGGACAATGCTTGATGTATTCCTAGTTGTTGGCATAGTAATGTCCAGAATTCTGAAGTGAATTGTGTACCCCGATCGGATATCAACGTGTGGGGTAACCCATGTAGTCTTACCACATCCTTGAGAAGCACTGCTGCCGCCTCAGGTGCTGAAGGTACTCCTTGGAGGGCAGTGAAATGTGCCATCCTGCTGTGTTTGTCTATAGTCACCGTAAGGGCAGTGTTATTTCTAGATGACGGTAGGTCTACAATGAAGTCTGTAGAAACATGTTCCCAGGGTCTCGAAGGAAGGTACTCTTGTTGGAGCAAAACAATGGGTTTCTGTGAATATAACTTATTGGAGGCACAAATAGGACAGGAAGCCACATAATTCTTGATGTCTTGCACTAGAGAGGGCCACCAAAAACTTTGGGAGATGAGGTCTTGCGTAGCCTTTTGCCCTTTATGGCCGGACAAGGATAAATCATGACACCACTCTAAGACTTGAGTTTGTAACTTCTTAGAGGGAATATATAGTGTCTGGCCATTGAATAGCAGGTTTCTCGTCTGTGATCTCAAGTTCATGGGGAGAACACACTTCTGGCAGTCTTGGGGGGCTGTCTGTACCTCCTGGAGAAAGACATTTATAGTGGCCACAAACCTCTTGTCATGTAATAGTAGTTCAATCCTTGATAGATTCCTGTATCATTCCCAAAACTACGGGACAAGGCATCGGCAATCACATTCTGTGAGCCTGGAATGTATGTGATATCAAAATCAAAATGAGAAAAATAATACACCCATCGAGCGTGTCTGGAGTTCTTGCATTCCATTTGTTGCAGTACTTTTAAATTCCAGTGGTCTGTACGAACCAAAAAAGGGTGCGCTGCGCCTTGTAGTAAATGTCGCCACTCCCCACACGCCTGTCTAATGGCTAATCACTCCTTTTCAAGAACCGAGTAGTTCCTTTCACTAGAAGTTAAAGTTCTGGAGAAAAAAGCGATCTGGTGTTCCAGATCGTCCTTCTTCTGGATAAGCACAGCACCCAGGGGAGTTGCTAGGTCTGGAAAAGACCCGGGGCTAAGCTGATGTCGGAACTGTTGGGACTGGGGGCTAGCTAGTCTTTTGGCTGTAGCTCCTGAGATTCTATCCGGGGCTACAACCAAAAGATCAGGGGCTACAGCCCCCTTAGCCCCCCCCTAGCAATGCCCCAGACCGCACCTATGGCCCCATCAGATGCGTCCGCTTCGACTATAAAGGGGTTAGTCTGGTCGGGTTGAATAAGGACTGGGGCAGTAGTGAACAATGTTTTGAGTAATTGGAACGCTTCTTTAGCCTTGAACCCGAATTCAAAGATCACTTCCTTTTTGAGTAAAGAGGTTATAGGTAAGACCACCTCTGAAAAGTTGGGGATGAATCGCCTGTAGAAATTTGCTACTAGCCCTAAGAACGTCTATATGTCTTTGACCGAAGTAGGTTCTGGCCAGTCGAGGATCGCCTTAACCTTGTTTGGGTCCATTTTAACTCTGCCAGTGGATAGGATGAAACCCAAATAGGACACTGATGATGCTTCAAAAAGGCATTTTTCAGGTTTGGCCAATAGGTGATACTTCTGGAGGTGACTGAATGCTTCCTGTACCTGTTTGCGGAGTTCGGTTATTGTGGGTGAAAAGATCAAGATATCATCTAAATGGACTGACACTGACACGAACAATAGATCTGAAAAAAACTTCTCTACAAACCTTTTGAACATTGCCGGGGTATTGACCAGACCAAAGGGCATTACACAGTATTCATACAGCCCCAAAGGAGTCCGGAATGCGGTCTTCCATTAATCGCCCTGTTTTATTCTTAGCAGATGGTAGGCTCCTCTGAGGTCTAATTTGGTGAATACATTTGATCCTTGAACTGCTTCCAGTATGTCTCTGATAAGAGGCATTGGGTATCTGTCACAGACCGTTAGTTGGTTATGGCCGCAATAATCAATGCAGGGTCTTAATACTGAAGAACCTTTCTTTGATATAAAGAAAAGAGAAGCCCCTCCTGGGGACTTAGACTGTCGGATAAGTCCATTCTGCATGTTGGCCTCTAAATAGTTCTTGAGTGCTTCCTTCTCTGGTACCGAAAGGAGATAGATCCTACCGAAAGGTATTGGTGAATCATCCTTGAGGTCAATGCTGCAGTCCTCGGGTCTATGAGGTGGTAGGAGCCGAGGTAGTCTATCCTCAAAGACCTCTGCATAAGCTTGATACTGAACTGGTATATTAGATACTGCAGGTTTAGATAGGCCAATCGATTCTCCAAGTAAGTCAGGGTTTTCAAGTTCCCCCAGACAGTTCTGTTGACAATAGGTAGAGGCAAATCGCAACCGGTTGGCTCTCCAATCTATCTCTGGGTTGTGCTTTCGTAGCCATGGGATTTCCAGGATGATGGGAAAATGGGCTGCTCTGATGACAACAAACACTATCCTCTCCTTGTGTTCTCCCCTGGTCATCTGAATGGGTTGGGTCTCGGAGATAATAGGACCGGAGGATAAGGGTGTGCCATCTACACCCTCCACAGGAATAGGTTTTTCTTCTCTCGTAATGGAATGTTGTTCTCCTTCGCCCACGTTACATCTATGAAGTTCCCTGCCACACCACAATCAAGCATGGCTAGGACCTTCAGAGTACTGTCCTCTGAGACTGAAAACAACATGGAAAAAACCATGAAACGACTATCTTCTTCTTCTATTGGTTGAGTGTTGTTGCAGGGGGCTGAGTGGTGTTTCCCGTTATTTCTCCTGCATAATAACGGGATGGTGCGTTTCCCTGGTGTAGGGGTGGTATTTCCGGACAATTACGCAATAGATGTTTTGAAGACCTGCAGTAAGCACAGAGACCCAGTTATCGTTTTCTCTTGCGCTCTTCGGTAGTCAGAGGTCCTCTAGTAGCTCCGATTTGCATAGGTTCTTCCAAGTTAGCTCTTTCTCTTGGAACCAGAGGCAAGGGAGGTAAAGGGGGGTTGCTGCGACCTCTTCTTCTTTCATGATGTCTTTCTGTGAGTCGGAATTCTATCTGTAACATTGCAGTAAGTAATTCTTAAAAAGAGGAAGGGCAAGCCATGCGGGCAAGTTCGTCTTTGATCTCCTCGTGTAAGCCTCTTCGGTATAATGTCTGCTGAGCTGGATCAGGCCATCCTGAATTAGCAGATAATCTTCAGAACTGGGATACATAGGTATGTACATCTTGAGTTCCTTGACGAATGTCAATCATGGCTTCAAAGCAGGAAAAGTGTACTTCCGGTCTATCAAATCTAATCTTGAGAGTCAGTATGAATTGGGCGTAATCGGTTAGAGAAGGATCGGCATTTGTAACCAAGGGAGTGGCCCAAGAAAGGGCATTGCCTACTAGATTGGAAATTACAAATCCGACCTTTGTTCTGTCAGTCTCGTAGGATCGAGGCCGAAAGGAAAAATATACTTGGCATGCATCTAGAAATTCCTTAAGTAATTTGGGATTACCATCATATTTTCCGAATGGAAACGGAAGTGAGGGAAGATCGCCACGGGGGTCATCTCTGAGGGTCATCTGTTGTCAGAGAGTGACATTTTCAGTCATGAGGATCTGAACCTCTACTCTTAATCCCTCTATGGCATTGACTAGCTCCTGGTATTGTTCCAGCGGAGCCATGGGTTCGGGTTGGCGTTGTATGCTGTCAAGCCTCTGTAACCCCTCCCGATCTTCCTCCTCACCTGATACCTTGATAGGTTCCTCTTGGGTATCTGATGCCTTCTTTCTGCGTGTCCCATTGGTGTCCTTTGACTGTCTGTCCTTCTTTTGAAATAGATAGGGGTGAGCCCCCTCGGAGGCCACCTTGGCCCTTGAGAGTACTTAGGCCACAGGGAACTCCAAGGGGCAAGCCCCCAAAAAGTCCAGAGGAAAAAGCCACAAAGGCACAAAAAACCCTGTTGAAGTTTTGACCAGAGGAGTTGAATGAAGTGGTAATCGATAATATAGTCTTGGTTAGACAAGTTCCAATGTTGTTATTGAGATTTCCAGCAGCAGTATATATGAAGTATGAGAGCTTGAGAGACAATGGGGGTCATTACGAGTATGGAGGTAGACATGCCGCTTTAGCGCCATGGCTACCCCCATACCGAGTACCCTGTCCGGGGTCCAGGAATAGGGAATTACCGGGCCATGCTGACTTTGCCAGGCCCAGTAATTCCCATTCTCGGGACCCGGTACATCCCCATTCCCATTTGAGCCCCAGAAGGGCTCAATGGGAATGGGGAGGATGCTAACAACTGGCCCGTTGTTAGCATCCTGGTCTCATAGCGGGTCCCGCTAAGGACGCCTGGTCTGACCAGACGTCCTTAGCGGGACCCGCGAGCAGACCTCGTAATGAGGCGGTAGAAGGATAACAGCGCCGCCTAGGTTGTAATGACCCCCAATGTGTCCAGAGAAATATAGGAAGAGCTCACAAAAGAAGAAATAGAAAGCAAAGCAGATATAGAAACAGGAAAAGAGATAAAAAGAGAAATAGATAAAAGAGTATAGCAAGACGGAGACAGATAGGAACAGGAAAGCAGATGATATACTGACCAAAGCCAGGAAAAAAAGTAGACGGAGGTAAACCAGAGGGAGTGTCAGAGCCTAGAAAGCGCAGCAGAGCGGGGCAGAGAGGGAAAACGGAAGGAGAAGGGAAAAGACACAGACAAAGAGCAGGTTGAGCGAAACTAAATACAGCAAAGTGCCCGAACGTGGCACTAGGAATGACGATACAACTGAGAGAAGTATAGGCACGGCGTCAGGGATTCGAAGAACAGATACAACGCACCGGTAACAGAGACACACCCACAGATATACAGGCGGTGGCCATCTTGGGAGAAGACTAGACCGCATAGAGTGGTTAGGGAATGAACACAGTTACAGCAGTTTCCATCGATTCCAACACTTCCATTGTTGGTGCATGACATCATGCTGCCAATGTAATGTAGGCCACATGGGCAAATTATTGCATATACCACAAATTTGGTTTTGCAATTAATGAATTCCGTAATTTTCAATTCTTCCTTAATATTGACCTTGATAGCTTTACATTGTTGTGTGTGGTTGCACATCTGACAAGTCGCACACTTAAAAAAAACAGACAATGGGCCTCATGCCGAGCTTACCGGTCTGGAAATAAGGGTGCTTGTAAGCTCACCAGCACCCTATTTCCAGACCAGCAAATTACGGGTTTGCATGCCAGAGCCACTTTACACAGCAGTCATGGTAGGCAAAGCCATCACGGTAGCACCGGCACCGTTAACAACTGTGCTTGCGCGTTCCCACTCCCATAGAGTCCTATGAGACTCTATGGGAATGGGGATTATGATATGCTATGATATATGGCATTTATAACGTGCTTATACTCAAGTATTTCAAGGCGTGAAGAGGCAAGGGAGGGGGAACAGGGGAAGACAGATAACAATCCTACTAGGCCAGATGTCATTCAGATCGCGCAGGTGCATGGGAAGGGGTAAGCGAAAAAGTGTGAGGGCAAAGGGAGAGGGGAAAGTGCAGTACATGGGATAGTAGGATAAAAGAATAAATAAAACGGCCAGAGCTGGTGGCAAGTGCAAGGTAAGTGCAGACATAAATGCAGGTAAGGGGACTGTAGGGATAAAGAAACAGTCTCTTCAGGTGCAGGGGTTGCCAGGGAGGCAGTGCAGGTGAGCAACTTGCAGGGCCTGGGCCCGAGAGCAGAAAGGGTGGCAATGTAACCAGTGTAGTTTCAGCCAGGAAATCAGCAGGGGAGAGGAGGAGAGAAAGCAGTAGTAAAGAGGAAGGTTTTGAGGTGCTTCCGGAACTGGAGATGGTTGTCCTCAAGTTTCAGGGGTGCAGGAAGGCTGTTCCAGAGGGAGGCCCCTGCCGAAGAGAGAGATCTACCACCAACTCGTTGCTTGGAGAAGCGACTGACCCTGAGGGAGTTGGAGGCGGATGAGCCAAGACCTCGGGATGGAAGATATTTAGGAAGAGAGAGTTGAAGGTATTGCGGCCACAGCCCCCATAGGGCCTTGTGGACAATGCAGAGGGTTTTGAACTTAATCCTCGCAGCCACTGGGAGCCAGTGCAGAGATTTCAGTCCCAGAGAGATACGATCCCTGGGCTTGAGGCCAAGGACAAGTCTTGCAGTCCTGTTCTGGATAAGTTGCAGAGGGCGGAGAGTAGAGGCAGGCAGATTTAGATATAGGCTGTTACAGTAGTCCAGCCTAGAGAGAACCTGGCCTCTGGAGACAGTGAGCTTCTGGGGGAAGGAGAGGAAAGGAAGAATACCTCTGAGGAGGTGCAGATGGTAGTGAGACTTCTTAGAGACGTCAGAGATGTGAGGAGAGAAGGAGAGTGTGGAGTCGAAGATGACCCCGAGGTGTTTTGCCTTGCAGGTGGGAGCAGGAGAGGGCCAAGAGAGACAGGCCAGAGAGCTGCAGGGAAGGAGGGAGTGGGTGTGCCGATGAGTAGAATCTCAGTCTTACTGGCATTAAGGCAGAGGTCATTGGCAGCAAACCACTCTTGTAACAGAATTACCGGCGCCTGACTTCTGGGCCACCGGGCATGTAAGAGCCCAGTGGCATCGGGAAGTCAGGCACCGGTAATCTTTGATGGCTCTGTTGGCAACCCGCCGGTAGCAATGGCCGGGTTACAGCAGGACTTGTAATGAAGCCCAATGTTATGCCTTAACCGTGTTGCCAGTTGATCGACGGATTTGAGAAAAGAAGGGCTTAACTCACTCTTGAAAGTTGGAGCTTTTGTGTAAACCACATCAGGTCTATTACTGATGTATGTTTGTAAATCCTGATCCGGTGGTAATATTGCGTATGTTTACGCAGCATCTTATATAGTTTGTGATTCTCATTAGAATATTGCATTACCATTCTTACAGTCTTCATATCATTGGACTTAGCTCATTTTGGTTGTAACAAATCACTCCTTTTCATGCCTAAACATGAGTTCCTTACATTTCCTCTGTGCCCTTATAGACTCTCCCGTTGGGATATTTCTAATTACACCTAGTTTGTGACAACTTGAAGCTAATAACTCTGAATTAACCTGTCAATTTTGTATAGGTTTTAGACTTCATTCTGTTAGCTTTAACATATTAATGCACACCCAAAAAACAATCTCTGTTGGATGTGTGTTAGTAGTGAACTGAATACCAAATTGTTATTCAAATGGTCTACAAATTCCTTTGGTACATTAACATTTCCTTGCCAGATCATGAACGCATCATCTACGAATCTCAGCCGCAGTTTGATTCTTGAGGTTTCTGCATAAACATAACAATTGTCAAAATAGCCCGTAAACATATTGGCCAAGGATGAAGCATGATTGGTTCCCATGGCTACACATCTTGTTTGCTTATAAAGAGTGTTACTGAATAAAAAGATATTATTCTGTAAAGTGAAAGCTAACATTTCCTTCAACATGACAGTGTGTAGAAAATAGGAAGGTGATTGATTTGCATAGGTATAATCTAAAGTCTTAAGCCCCATATCATGTTCAATAGATATGTAGAGGGCTTTCAAATCCAAAGTAACAAAGCAGAAATCATCAGACCATTAAAAATCTTCAAGCAATTGCAAAAGAGGCATGGTAGAGATATGAGGTAAGATATGAAGATAACTTTGGAACTTCTTTATTGATGATAGCGTCTATATAGTTGGAGTACTTCTCCGTCACCCAGCCTATACCACTCAGTATAGACAGTCCCTCAGGCATAAGCTGAAATTGTTTATGAACTTTCGGCAAAAAGTATATTGTTGAAATCGTTGGGTTGAGATCACCCACCATTATCAAAATCCATTTAGGAAACTTGGAAATTGTATTTTAAGCCAATTCCAATTGGGCGACTACTTGCCGATTTTGTTTCAGGCACACATTTAATATTTAGATGGTTAATCCTCCCTTGAACTCCAGCAGCATGCAAAGCAAATTCAGAGATTCTAATTCCATTTGCTTCCAAGAGGGCCCAAGACTAGCATGAGCCCAGATTAGCATGCCCCCTTTTGGTCGCCCTCTACTCGCTTTAACTGTTGGTTTAAAAAAAGTGTGATGATTGGGTTTGCGGACTGAACCAGTTAAATACGTTTCTTGCAATTAGTTAATGCAATTGGGGTCTGAATATTTATTATCCAGCCCATTAATGTTCCACGATAGGTTTTTAAAGGGATCAAAGGTCTGACACTTTATAGATGGGGAAGAAGTTCCTGTCTCTGAAGCATGTTGGATCGAGGGTGGTCAGGACCACTAATCGATTGAACACCCATGCCTAGGTTCCCCAGACTCAACACATTACCCCTCAAATCACCATTAAACACTGGACGGGGGAGCAAAAGTAATGCAGCGAAACACATTCTCCAAAGCACCACATGAGATAAATATACTCACTTGCGAAGAAGGTGCCATCAGAGCGAGGTTCAAGACTTTGCTGGGACAATCCAGGATTATCTGCTTATCTAAAGAGAATTGACAACAACCCCTGCTCGCCCTCACCAGAGCAAATGACACAGGAGCAGCTAGATTCCCTTCAATGGGTTCAAACCAGGACTGAGAATGAAAACTCTATCCAGGTACACAGAATCCCCTTAGCTGCGAGAGCATCATTGCAGTTCAACAGAATACATACAAAACCGTTTTTTTCTGTGCTGTGAGCACTGTGGAAAATTGGGAACATTTCTCAGCACTGACATTGTAGTATTTAATCAGTGGCATTTGAAAAGTATGCTAAGCGCTATCACAGATATAACAGATATTAGACCATGGTCGGAGGGCCCTGTACCATGGACTAATGAAAATATGTTTTGATGATGTGTTTCTGTGACGGTCATAGCTAGTTAATAGGAGCTGGGAAATGGGCACACATTTAATTGTGTCATTTTCTGTTCACATAATAATAGTGAGAATTTGGTGGGTGAGTTGAAATAGTCGGTGTATTCCTAAACAAACAGGGAAAGCTTATGGAAGCTATCGGACACGGCCAAGCCGTTGTCGTCCTTTGAACCGTTAACAAGGTACAATGCGGTAGCACAAAAACAATGGTTTTATAGGAGCGCAGTGATTCAAAAAACATTAATAAGTGCTAAGCTAAGTATGTGAATGCTCAGACTCAAGAAAAAGAGGAGGGCCTCCCGGCTCAGCGTAACTCACCCTGGGGAAGAACATCTTGTCCCTAACGGGGGTGCCTGACCCTGGGTGGCGCGTGGTGTATCGCCTATCTAATAGTAGTAGAGGAGAGGACTGTCCCTGACCTTCTATACCAATGGCAGTGTCTGCTAGCAGACAAGATCTACAGAAATAGCAAATATTGATGGTGTTTTACAGATAGGTGTGGCAGCGATGGACAGAACTGGGAATTAGATTCTGTAGCTGCTTAATCTGAGTAGAGACAACCTGGGAACCAGGTCAACTAATTGTATTCCGTCCGAAATTTACAACTTAAATATAGCACATAGGTCACAGTGGTTGGAATGCAAAAAGTACAAAAATGGAAAACACTCTAGTAAACACTATGTATAAAACATCTGAAGAGCTGAAGGGCTAAAAAGTGGCTCTTATGAAAAACAGCTCACTCTGTGGATGTGAGTGTCCAAGCAAATAACTAGTCAGATAGTACCTCTCTGCTAATGTTGGAGATATCAATTATAGGTCATGAGAGCCCTCATGACCATAGTAGTCGATCGGTTTCAATGGCGTGGGTGGATTAGGCCATCTTCATCAGGACCGTGATTCGAACTGCAAATTGAATTTCAGGAGTTCAAATGTGCTGAACTGAAAGTACCATTGGGAGGGAGGGAGACAAAAGAGTGGGGAGGGAGAGGAAAGGGAAGGGGGGAGTTAGGGACCACCAGGCAATGATTTGTGACTGCCTATGAGGTAGTGGGGGAGTGGTGGCCAGCCGCAACCCGCATGATCGAACAGAGATCATGCATCAGAACAAACAAGCTGACTGCGCCTTTAGTGTCACACTTTGCAGCTGACGGACACACGGCGGACCAATTGAAATGGACCATCATAGAAAGAATCAAACCACCTCTATGAGCTAGATGAAAGAAACTGTAAATCAGGGGTGCACAACTGATTTTGACAGAGGGCCGAAAGTACCTTACATGAGGGCTATAGTGGGCCGAAAAGTAAATGTGGGCGGGGCGGTAGGCGGGGCGTGGCAGGAGGCTTTTTAAACCCCCAAGTTGTACTAAACACATGGAAAAAGAATGTTTTTGAGGGGTAACGATTTTTATTTGCATTTCAAACTTACATTTTGTACTACACATTTTCCATTGTTATAATTTATTTCTATTTAGTTATTGTATCTCGCCTGTTTAATTAACTTATATATATTTTATTGACCCTAGATTGGACATGCCGTTATTTTGGACTGCTACAGTTTGCTATTTGGGTTGCCCAAGAGGAGTATGGCCTTCGTTGAGTCAGGTTTCCTCAAAAAGCCAAAGATGAACATCTCCTAACTGTGCCTGTTTTAGCTTTATTATTGGGTTCACTCTTGGAGTGCAACACTATGCTCCAGGGCCCCCTTACCCCCAACTAAACACTATGACCCATGTCCCCCTCACCCGCAACCAAACACTATGCCCCATGTCCCCCTCACCCCCAACCAAACACTATGCCCCATGTCCCCCTCACCCCCAACCAAACACTATGCCCCATGTCACTCACCCCCAACCAAACACTATGCCCCATGTCACTCACCCCCAAACAAACACTATGCCCCATGTCCCCCTCCCCCCAACCAAACACTATGCCCCATGGCCCCCTTACACCCAAACCAAACACAATGCCCTATGGCCCCCTCACCCCCAACCAAACACTATGCCCCATGTCCCCCACACCCCCAACCAAACACTATGCCCCATGTCACTCACCCCCAACCAAACAATATGCCCCATGGCCCCCTTACACCCAACCAAACACAATGTCCCATGTCCCTCACCCCCAACCAAACACAATGCCCCATGTCCCTCAAACACTATGCCCCATGGCACTCACCCCCAACCAAACACTATGCCCCATGTCCCCCTCACCCCCAACCAAACACTATGCCCCATGTCCCCTTCACCCCCAACCAAACACTATGCCCCATGTCACTCACCCCCAACCAAACACTATGCCCCATGTCACTCACCCACAACCAAACACTATGCCCCATGTCACTCACCCCCAACCAAACACTATGCCCCATGTCCCCCTCACCCCCAACCAAACACTATGCCCCATGTCCCCCTCACCCCCAACCAAACACTATGCCCCATGTCCCCCTCGCCCCCAACCAAACACTATGCCCCATGTCCCCCTCACCCCCAACCAAACACTATGCCCCATGCCCCCCTCACCCCCAACCAAACACTATGCCCCATGTCCCTCACCCCCAACCAAACACTATGCCCCATGGCCCCCTTACACCCAAACCAAACACAATGCCCTATGGCCCCCTCACCCCCAACCAAACACTATGCCCCATGTCCCCCACACCCCCAACCAAACACTATGCCCCATGGCCCCCTCACCCCCAACCAAACACTATGCCCCATGGCCTCCTCACCCCCAACCAAACCCCCCACCCCATGGCCCCCTAACCCCGAACCAAACCCCCACCCCCCAACTCAGCACACACAAACCAGCACTAATACAGACCCGAACCCCCCACCCCCCAACTCAGCACACACACGCAAACATGCACCCATAAAGACCCGAACCCCCCACCCCTCCAACTCCAAACCCCCCACCCCAGCACACACTCTCAAGCATGCACCCATACAGACCCGAACCCCCCACCCCCCAACTCAGCATACACACAAACATGCACCCATACAGACCCAAACCCCCACCCCCCAACTCAGCACACACACAAACATGCACCCATAAAGACCCGAACCCCTGCACCCCCCAAATCAGCACACTCTCAAACAAGCACCCATACAGATCCGAACCCCCACCCCCCAACTCAGCACACACACAAACATGGACCCATACACACCCGAAGCCCCACCCCCCAACTCAGCACACAAAAAACTTTCAAATCAAAACATTCATACACATCCGACAACCCCCCCACCCCCGCATCTCAACATACACACAAAATACATTCAAATACAAACATTCATACACATCCGACACCCGCTCCACCCCCGCATCTCAACATACACACAAAATACATTCAAATGCAAACATTTATACACATCCGATACACCTCCCCACCCCTGCATCTCAACATACACACAAAATACATTCAAATACAAACATTCATACACATCCGACACCCCCCCCACCCCCGTATCTCAACATACACACAAAATACATTCAAATACAAACATTCATACACATCCGACACGCCCCCCCACCTCCGCATCTCAACATACACACAAAATACATTCAAATACAAACATTCATACACATCCGACACGCCCCCCCACCCCCGCATCTCAACATACACACAAAATACATTCAAATACAAACATTCATACACATCCGACACACCCCCCCACCCCCGCCTCTCAACATACACACAAAATACATTCAAATACAAACATTCATACACATCCGACACACCCCCCCACCCCCGCATCTCAACATACACACAAAATACATTCAAATACAAACATTCATACACATCCGACACACCCCCCACCCCCGCATCTCAACATACACACAAAATACATTCAAATACAAACATTCATACACATCCGACACACCCCCAAACCCCGCATCTCAACATACACACAAAATACATTCAAATACAAACATTCATACACATCCGACACACTCCCCCACCCCCGCATCTCAACATACACACACAAACATAAAGCAAAACAAACCCGACACACAAACACAAACAGAGCACTTACCGGAGACGTACTGGAAGGCAGGTAAGCGGCAGGTAAGCTGGAACGCTGGAATCGTGCTACGGCTGGCGTGGCCAGCAAGGCTGAAATGCCTTCCGGCATCAAGCCTTACTGGCCACGCCAGCCGTAGTGCTGGCCCTCCATTGGTGCAGCACACACGCATTACCTGGCTCGTAGGAGCGACGTGGTGCGTGTGTGCTGAGCCAATGAGGGCCAGTGTTTTGTCCGGCCCGGAAGACAACAAAGACTTTCCTAATGGAGGGCGGCCGCGGGCCGCCCTCCATTAGGAAAGTCTTTGTGCCTCGCGGGCCGGACAAAAGAGCATGGCGGGCCGCAACTGACCCGCGGGCCGTATGTTGTGCACCCATGCTGTAAATGAATCCCGAAAAAGTATCTTCCCAACACACATACTGAGCCTACATTAAAAACCCTTGTGGGGACATCACATGATCGCGGGAGCGTGTTCTCGCGAGATCTCGCTAGACAGGATCTCGCGAGCCCATGCTCCGCGGGAAAACGTTCCCGCTTCAGAGGTGGCGCTCGGCCAGCTGACGCGGTCACAGAGGAGCGCTGCTCCTGATTACACGAGAAGAAGCAGTGAGCCACAGGACTCACACCACAGCTTCTAGGGCGTAACACCACAGCCACAGGAGGCTACATGGGGGCCCTAGAAGTTTACAGCGTGCCACCAGTGAGCACAACCTTTCCACAGTGAATCAACTGGGAAAGCACAGGACTTGATTGCAATGAACTGTAAGTAAGCGCCCTGCGCCATCAGGCCACGTTAGAGCCTTTCTCCCTTTTGTCAGTCAATAAAGACTGTTAGAAACCCTACAGCGTCCTGTCATCTATTTAGGCCACAACATAACTGGCGACGAGGATACCAGAAGTCCCACAGACCCACCATGCAAGGCGCCACACCACCCCCTGCGTTTCTCCCCTTGCCAGGAACACCGGCAATTCCTTGGATGCAATGGGAACCCCTTTTCTCCACCTACTTGGAAGCAGTGGGCGACACGCGATATGCCCCCATCAGGAAGAGGGCGATGCTGTTAAATGCGTTAGGGGTTGAAGGTCAGCACATCTTTGCCGGCCTTAAAGAAATACCTGCGGCCGACAATGACGTCGAAGACGACGATGTTTACAAAGAAGCGACTCGTCGCATAATGAAGAGATTCACCAATAAGGAGAACATTGTACTACACATGCTGAGATTCTACACTCGCAAACAGGAAGGGAGCGAACCCGTGGATGACTACATCACCAGGATGAGGGAACTCGCTTCTCTTTGCGCCTTTGGAGAAAATGCAGAACAGGTCATCTGCGACATGCTAGTTGTCCACACCAACTCTAGGAAAGTACAGGACAAACTCATCCAAGAAAAGGAGGTCACCCTCGATAAAGCCATCCAGATTGCCAGGGCGGAGGAGGAAACCTCCAGCAGACGCAAGGAGGCGGGAAGTCACCTGCCTGTGCCCGAAATGGCGGCGCTACAATGGAGAGGTCGCAGAGACAAGCATTCCCGCGACGGCCCCAAAGACAAAAGTCCCAGGAAAAAGGAGGCACCGAAATGTTACAGATGCGCCAGCTCCAAGCACATGGCGAATGACCGCGACTGCCCCGCCAGGAATACGGAGTGCTCCAAGTGCGGACGCATTGGCCACGTGGCTCCGGCATGCATGTGGCCGGAGAAAACTGTTTCCCGTGTTGACGGTGACTGCACCTCAACTGATGATGATGAACTACAGGACAGACCCATGGTTGTTATGGTCAATGCCCCCATGCCAGAAGAGAAAAGCCCCACTGCACCATTAAAGTGGACGGAATGGAAACGCGCGTCATGGCTGATTCGGGATCCGACCTCACCATTCTGCCCATCAACACGTACAAGGAGATGATGGGACAAGAAAAAGTGGAGATTAGATCAACCAGGCAAAAACCGACCGTGTTTGGAGGGGCAACGGTCGACCTTTTGGGCTACATCAAAGCCCGGATCGATTTTAAAGGGAGGTCTACCACCACCAAAGTGTATTTTTCACCCAAAGGTCCAGCCGTGCTGGGGTGGGATGACCAACACAAACTCAGCATGAAACTAGATCCCAGCACTCCGGAACAGGTGCTCATGATCTCATCAGGAGCAGCGCAAAACTACAAGGAGATCTTTCCAAACCTGGTTTCCCGAGAAACCGGGAAAAGTGAAAGACTTTGTCCACAAGATTCGGCTGAAACCCAACGCCACCCCGGTCAAGCACAAAGTAAGGGCAGTACCTGCCACCGCAAGACTAGCTTTTGACGCCCACCTGCGGAAGATGGTCGAAGAAGGAACCATTGAAACCGTGGAATCCTCAGAGTGACTGAGTCTAGTAGTATTAGTAAAGAAAAAGTCCAGCAACGACCTCAGGATCTGCATCGACCTGAGAAGCCTGAACTTAGAGGTGATCACGGATATCTTCCCACTCCCCAGCATCAATGAGATTGTCCTCATGATGAGGGAGACGGCCATTTTCTCAAAGCTGGACATGCGTGATGCCTATCACCAGATTCCTCTACACAAGTCCTCCCGCCCCTTGACGGCGTTCATCACTCCTTTTGGCACCTTCCAATACACCTGCATGCCTTTCGGGTTATCGTCCACAGCATCCGCATTCCAGAGGATGATGAACTCCCTGCTTAAAGGACTCACCAATGTCTCATTCTTCCAAGATGACATCCTGTTGTACGCCAAAGACAACGAGACCCATGACAAGGCACTCAAGTCAGTCCTGAGCAGACTTCAGGAGGAAGGCATTCACCTACGCCATGAAAAGTGTGTCTTCGGGGTGAACAAGGTAGAATATCTTGGGTATTGCATCTCGAGTGATGGGGTAAGCCCCAAGAAGAACCTCATGGAGGCCATTACAGAAGCACCGGCGCCGATGTCCAAAGAGGAACTACGCTCATTCTTGGGCCTAGCCGAGTACTATGCCAAATTCGTCCCCAGGTTCTCCGAGACCACGTCTCCCATGAGAAAGCTCCTGAAGAAGGGGGCAGCTTACTCATGGGGCCCAGAACAGGATGAGGCTTTCGGCGAAATCAAGAAAAGGATTCTACACGCGCCGTGTCTTAAACCATACAACCCTGAATGGGACACCTGCATCACCACTGACGCCAGCGCTTACGGCCTGGGGGCCACCTTGACCCAGAAGAAGGGCGACACTGAGAACATTGTGGCGTTTGCATCCAAGGCATTATCCTCATCCGAGAAGAATTACTCTACGGTAGAGAAAGAGATGTTGGCATGCGCCTGGGCCGTCGACTATTTCAGATCATACGTATGGGGGACAAGATTCAAGTTGATCACCGATCACAAACCCCTAATTCACATGTTGAGCCCGGGCAACACCAAGACGGCCACCCCTAGACTGGCCAGGATCGCCGCAAAGCTCCAAGAGTATACCTATGAGATACAACACATTGCGGGCTGGAAAAACGCACAAGCGGACTGCATTTCCAGGCTCCTGAACCAAAGCGCCCCCGGCACCACATTCCTGGAAGACGAATGTGTCGTTGCTTCCATCGGCGACTTGAGGAACGTCGAGTACATGGAAATGAGCGAGCGCCACTGGCAGGAAGAGTTCGAGCAGGACCACGCCCTAAGGCACGTAAGCACCTGGGTTCGAAATGGATGGCCCAACGAGAGAGCGATCCCCGAAGGCCTTCGTCCCTACTGGAAGGTGAACGAGGAAATCACCGCCATGAACGGTCTCATTCTCAGAGGTGATCAAATCATCCCACCCAGCAGAATCCACAAAGTCATACTGTGCAGAGCACACTCGGGCCATCTAGGGTGCAACATAACCAGACGAAGGATACGCGACGCATACTGGTGGCCAGGCATGGACCAGAACGTACGGCAGATGGTCAATGGGTGCCATGAATGCTCAAACAGCGACAAGCGCCTAGCCGTGTGGCAAGCCCCCATGCTGCCCACCAAAGTCCCCCAAGGGGTGTGGCGAAAACTGGGTCTGGATTTCATAGGGCCGCTGGACAACATGCCCCCAGAGCACAGGTACGGGATAGTGATGGTCGACTATTTTTCCAAATGGGTGGAAGCTGACTTCACATCAGACATCACCACAGGAACAGTCATTGAAACACTCACCGCCATATTCCAGCGGGAGGGCCTGCCTGTAACGCTCACCTGATTCCCGCAGAGGCGCCGGTCTTGACTGGGTGAATGCCGTATCTTCAAAGGTGATGTGTAACACACGGTTGGCTCTTTGGGCTGGACCTCTGTGCACTGTATGTCTGACTCGAACAGTAAGATGTCTGCAGATAGAAAATATGGGATTAATGAACTGGGGTTATTGGGTGCCTCTCTCCTCTTCCCTTTCTCTTCTCCTGTAGAACCCCAAAGGTTAACGCCCTCACCTTAGGTAAGTGAACGCCGAGCTCTCCATCTGCCTCGGGGCAGGGTGCCGTAACCAGTTCCTTCACTGGATAAGGGTGCAGGCCTCTTGATCTCAGAGGACTGCTGTCCGTCGTTAACTGCACGAACGGTAAGTTCTGGGCGCTTCAAATGTCTTAAAAGTCTTTTGTAATGATATCTCTTGTTTTGCAGAGTTCCGGCGATGGCGGATGGCGGGCTGATGAGAGTTGAGGATCGAACCCGCGTGAGGAATAGAAGCGCCTGGAAGCACGCAGGTAAGCGCTTGTAGCCTGCTTCACGATGCGCACTAACTGTCCCTTTTATCTTGCAGGTACAAGTTCGGAGCTTTAGAGAAGCTGAAGGGTGCCGGAATACCCACTGGATTCGGCGTGGGAAGGAGTAATGGCACGTGAGTAATAAAGTTGCCCAATGCCTTTAAACGCACCTTCTTTTGTCTTTCAGATGCGGGATGCAGCGCCGAAGGCCTCCGGAGCGTGCGAAGAGCTGGTAAGCTTTTGTCTTTCAGATGCCGGAATGCAGTGCGAAGACCTCCGGAACATGCGAAGAGTAGGTAAGCCTTTGTCTTTCAGATGCCGGAATGCAGCGCGAGGCGTTGGTGACAGCCGATGGACCAGGTAAGAGATGCGCTGCCACTGAAGACCGTAGTGCTAACCTGTTCTTTCTTTGTCTTTACAGGTGCTGCTGAAGACTGGATTCCAGGATGGTAAGCCTTTGTTTCCTTAGGCCCAGGATCAGAAGCAGAAGACACGATGAGCGTTCTGCTGCAGAGAATGCAGAATAACGCAAAGCAAGATTCATCCATCGGGTGTGGTTTAAATAGCCTCCTGTAGTGCTTAGGTGTCTCCTTCCACAGCCACGCCTAGGTAAGAAAAGAGTTCCTGCTTTCCAGAAGAGTTCCAGTGTTCTGAACCTAGGGAGTGGCTCCTGCCCCACCCAACAGGAAAAGTAGTCCCAAACAGAAGAGGATTAGGGGTTCAACTGGCAGGTAAGTAAGCAGCATGGTCTGCTGCAGGTAAGTCCACCCAAACATTATGAGCCCGGCGCTTCCAGCGCTGGGACTGGGCATCTTTATGAGCCTGGTGCCACTGGCGCCAGGACAGGGTCCAAAAGGTCCCAATTGGGACTGGCTGGCACTCGGAACCGGGGTTATGGGTCTGCTTCCAAGGGAGTCGGGCAAGTCCTGATCTTTTGGAAGCAGAGATCATGACAGCACCCCCCCCTCAAGGCCCCTCCCAAACCGGGCTTCTCCGGGGGTTTGGGCTTGTTAGGAAATGTTCGATGAAATCTTTTGATTAGACGAGGCGCGTGGACACATTCTGCAGGTTCCCAGGATCTTTCTTGGGGACCGTAGCCTTTCCAGTCAATCAGGTAAAATAGTTTAGATTTGGAGATCTTGGAATCCAGGATGCTTTTGACTTCAAACTCGAGTTCTCCATCAACTAGAATAGGTTTTGGAGATGTAGTTAGTCGGGTTTGAGGTTGCACGGGTTTTAATAGAGAGACGTGGAAGACCGGATGTATCTTCATGTGAGGGGGCAAGTCCAACTTGACCGCTACTGGATTTACTATGGTAGTGATGGAATAGGGACCAAGGTATCTTGGGTTGAATGTGCATGGTCCTTTTAGAGGTAGATATTTGGTGGATAACCAGACTTGATCTCCTACTTGATATTGGGGGGCTTCCTTCCGATGTTGGTCTGCTCCTTTCTTGTATTGTTCTTTAGCCCTTTGAAGGTGAGAAATGGCTTCCTTAAAGGCTTGGGTGATTGTAGAATGCAGGTGGTCTACTGCTGGTGTTCCAAGATCTTGGAGTGGATCCAACTCCGAGGTTCGAGGGTGACTACCGTATAAAAGAAAAAACGGGGTCTTCCCAGTTCCCGAGTGGACAGAGTTATTGTAGGCATATTCGGCTATCCAAAGGATATCTTTCCAAGTTTTTTCAGTTTGTTGTAGCATGCAGCGCAAATACTGTTCCAGAGTTTGATTGGTCCTCTCGGTTTGTCCATCGGTTTGAGGGTGGTGGCTGGTCGAAAGTCTCACATCAATTTGAGCCGACCGACAGCAACTTCGCCAAAAATGAGAAATAAATTGACTACCTCGATCCGAAATTAGAACTGAAGGAAAACCTGCAGTCGGACGATGTTTTCGAGAAATTCTCGGGCCAGAGTTGCTGCTGTTGGTAAGCCTTTGAGTGGAATGAAATGCACCATCTTGGAGAATAGGTCCACTATTACTAGGATCGTATTGTATCCGGAGCATGGAGGTAGATCGGTGATGAAGTCCATAGAAAGCGTATGCCAAGGGCGAGGCGGGATGTCAATAGGGCGTAAGAGGCCGGCTGGTTTTTCCTTTTGACTCTTGTTTTGGGCGCATACTCCACAGGACATTATAAAGTCTCTGATATCTTTTTTCCAAGACGGCCACCAGAAGTAGCGCTTGATCTTTTCCGAGGTCTTGGTCATACCGGGATGTCCTTCCATTAAAGAATCGTGATAACAAGAGATTACCTTTTTCTGTAAATCTGTGCTGGGCAGGTATAACCGTTCTTGGAAATATAATAGGTTGTCCTTCACCGTAAAGTCCTTTCCCTGCAGATGCCAATTCTGTATGTCTGCTGGAGTTACCAGTAGCCTGGCTTTATCCTTAACTTCCTCTATGGATTGTGTGGCGATTACACCTAGAATTCTTTGTTCGGGAATGATAGGTACAGGTTTAGGATTGATCAAATGTTCTTCCACTCCCATCCGAGAAAGGGCATCAGCTTTACCGTTTTTTGTACCAGGTCGATAGGTAATTATGAAGTCAAACTCGGCAAAGAATAGTGCCCAACGGAGTTGCCTAGAGGATTGAGCTTTTGCGGTTTTCAAATATTGCAGGTTTCGGTGATCTGTAATCACAGTAACGGTGTGTCGGGCCCCCAGAAGATAATGCCGCCAAGCCTTAAAGGCGGACTTGATAGCTAGAAGTTCCTTATCAGTAATGGTGTAATTGATTTCAGGAGGTGAGAATTTGCGGGACCAAAATGCCACGGGATGCAACTGATTGGTTACTGGGTCCTTTTGTGATAGAACTGCCCCCATGGCAAGGCTCGAAGCATCAGTTTCAACGATGTAGGGGAGTTCTGGGCGAGGATGTTTTAAGATCGGTGCAGAGATAAATCTAGTCTTCAAATTCTGGAAAGCTTGTTCCGCCTCGGTAGACCATTCAAAACGTTTGTTTTTCTTTAACAAGGCGGTGATGGGCTGGACTATTCGAGAGAATTCGGGGATAAACCTGCGGTAAAAGTTAGCGAAGCCTAACATGCTTTGAACACCTTTTACGGAGGATGGCGATGGCCATTTGAGAATTGCATCGACCTTCTTTGAATCCATACGCACTCCGCTAGGTGATAATATGAATCCCAAGAATTCAACTTCAGTCACGTTGAAAACACATTTTTCCAACTTAGCGAAAAGTTTGTGTTGACGCAATCTCTCGAGGACCATTTTCACGTGTTTCCGATGTTCAGTTTCCGATGAAGAATAAACGAGGATGTCGTCAATGTAAACAACAACACACACATCTATGAGCTCTCTGAGGACATCGTTCATAAAATATTGAAAGGCGGCCGGGGCATTGCAAAGTCCGAAGGGCATGACCTGATATTCAAATAGCCCATACTTGGTGCGGAAGGCCGTCTTCCATTCATCACCCTCTTTTACTCATACCAAGTGGTAGGCTCCTCTAAGATCCAGCTTTGTATATATGCATGCTTTTCTGACTTGGTCCAGGAGTTCAGGGATCAAAGGTAACGGATATCTATTCTTAACGGTGATCTGGTTCAGGGCGCGATAATCTATACAAGTTCTAAGGTCCCCTTCTTTTTTTGGAACGAAGAACAAAGCTGAGGAAGCAGGGGACTTGGAAGGACGAATAAACCCATTCGCTAGGTATTGATCCAGGTATTGTCGGAGGTGAAGATTCTCAGGCTCGGTGAGGGCATAAATTCTACTACAAGGAGGAGTAGATCCAGGTATCAGGTCTATCTGGCAGTCATAAGACCTATGGGGAGGTAGAGAGTTAGCCTGATCCTTCCGGAAAACATCTTGGAATTCTAGGTATTCAGGCGGTAACTGGGGAGCCTCCGAGGAAATTGCTGCCAGTGCAACACCAGGTCGAGGGTGACAAGTAGAGACACATTCTGGAAACTGAACCGTTCTTGCTCGCCAATCGATCTGAGGATTGTGCTTCTCTAACCAAGGAATTCCTAGAATAATCTGGAACTGAGGGGCCTTGATCACATCGAACACGATCTTCTCATGGTGTCCATCTTGACTTACTAGCGTCACTTCTTGGGTGGTATGCGTTACTGGTCCGGAGGCTATCTCCGTACCATCCACCGTAGTAATGACGTCCTTTACAGCCTTTGGACAAAGAGTCAGATTCATCCTCAAAACCATTTCATGATCCACATAATTGCCAATGGCACCGCTGTCGACGTAAGCTTCAATCGCATGTAATCGATCCGGATGTTCAGGGCTAATGAGGACCATAGGTATCACGAAATGCGAGGTCACGGAACTGGTTTTAACGCTCGGCAAGAGGACCTCTATTCTTGTCGGGCGAGGTCGTTTCCCTGCTCAGAGTTTGTGACCCTGGTAACTGCAGCTCCTACTGGCTTCTTGGCTGGTTTCACCGGACAGTCTCGATAGAAAGTGCCCCGAGTTTCCGCAATAGAGGCATAATTGCAGCTGTTTTCTCCTTTCCCGCTCCTTTTGTGTTAGTGGTCCTTTCAGGCCCCCTATTTGCATGGGTTCCCCGGAGTCTACTCCTTTGGTAGGAGTTGGTGGTTTGGAAAATACTCGAGCATCAAACTTGGAACGATCGGCCTTCCTGTTCTGCAGTCTGTGGTCAATTTGAACGACTAAGTCAATATAGTCCGAACAGTCTTGCAGGGGATTCACTACTTGGGCTAACACATCTTTGAGCTCTCCACGTAGACCTCTATAAAACAGCGTAATTCTTTTGTCCTCAGGCCATCGAGTTTCCACTATCAGTCTGTTGAAAGACGCAATATAAGCCAAAAGGTCTTGATTACCCTGTCGCAATGAAAGGAGCTCATTGTCCAAGGCCTGCCCCTGTGAATGTCTTGCAAACAGTTTTTCCATACTGAGCTGAAAAGCTTGAAAATCATGGAGAACCGGATCATCTTGATTAACTAGAGGGATCGACCAGTCTGCCGCATTGCCACTAAGGTACGAAAGCACGAAAGCTACCTTAGCTTGATAAGTTGGAAAGGCTGCTGGCCGGCATAAGAAGTGCAACCGGCACTGATTAATGAATACTGCAAACCTCTTTGGGTCACCAGAAAATCGTTCGGGCGGAGCCAGAGGTACATTCCCAGGTAGGTTGATCTGCACTGGGTTCGTAGAGGATGTTGAAGGAAGATTTGCCCCTGATGCGGGTAACGGAGTTTGTCCGGCTTGTGACTGTAGCAATTGTCTAGCGAGATCGTCTGTTCGCTCCTTGGAAATAATCAGTTCCCTTCTTAGAGCATTAGTTTCCTGACGGGCTGCATGCACTTTTGCTCTTAGTTCCCCAAGTAACTGGGCTAGTTGGTCGGTATCCGAGGTTTCCATAGCGCCTGGGTGGGAGTTTTGCGGTAGGCTTTGCGTTCTGTAATGCTCACCTGATTCCCGCAGAGGCGCCGGTCTTGACTGGGTGAATGCCGTATCTTCAAAGGTGATGTGTAACACACGGTTGGCTCTTTGGGCTGGACCTCTGTGCACTGTATGTCTGACTCGAAGAGTAAGATGTCTGCAGATAGAAAATATGGGATTAATGAACTGGGGTTATTGGGTGCCTCTCTCCTCTTCCCTTTCTCTTCTCCTGTAGAACCCCAAAGGTTAACGCCCTCACCTTAGGTAAGTGAACGCCGAGCTCTCCATCTGCCTCGGGGCAGGGTGCCGTAACCAGTTCCTTCACTGGATAAGGGTGCAGGCCTCTTGACCTCAGAGGACTGCTGTCCGTCGTTAACTGCACGAACGGTAAGTTCTGGGCGCTTCAAATGTCTTAAAAGTCTTTTGTAATGATATCTCTTGTTTTGCAGAGTTCCGGCGATGGCGGATGGCGGGCTGATGAGAGTTGAGGATCGAACCCGCGTGAGGAATAGAAGCGCCTGGAAGCACGTAGGTAAGCGCTTGTAGCCTGCTTCACGATGCGCACTAACTGTCCCTTTTATCTTGCAGGTACAAGTTCGGAGCTTTAGAGAAGCTGAAGGGTGCTGGAATACCCACTGGATTCGGCGTGGGAAGGAGTAATGGCACGTGAGTAATTAAGTTGCCCAATGTCTTTAAACGCACCTTCTTTTGTCTTTCAGATGCGGGATGCAGCGCCGAAGGCCTCCGGAGCGTGCAAAGAGCTGGTAAGCTTTTGTCTTTCAGAATCCGGAATGCAGTGCGAAGACCTCCGGAACATGCAAAGAGTAGGTAAGCCTTTGTCTTTCAGATGCCAGAATGCAGCGCGAGGCGTTGGTGACAGCCGATGGACCAGGTAAGAGATGCGCTGCCACTGAAGACCGTAGTGCTAACCTGTTCTTTCTTTGTCTTTACAGGTGCTGCTGAAGACTGGATTCCAGGATGGTAAGCCTTTGTTTCCTTAGGCCCAGGATCAGAAGCAGAAGACACGATGAGCGTTCTGCTGCAGAGAATGCAGAATAACGCAAAGCAAGATTCATCCATCGGGTGTGGTTTAAATAGCCTCCTGTAGTGCTTAGGTGTCTCCTTCCACAGCCACGCCTAGGTAAGAAAAGAGTTCCTGCTTTCCAGAAGAGTTCCAGTGTTCTGAACCTAGGGAGTGGCTCCTGCCCCACCCAACAGGAAAAGTAGTCCCAAACAGAAGAGGATCAGGGGTTCAACTGGCAGGTAAGTAAGCAGCATGGTCTGCTGCAGGTAAGTCCACCCAAGCATTATGAGCCCGGCGCTTCCAGCGCTGGGACTGGGCATCTTTATGAGCCTGGTGCCACTGGCGCCAGGACAGGGTCCAAAAGGTCCCAATTGGGACTGGCTGGCACTCGGAACCGGGGTTATGGGTCTGCTTCCAAGGGAGTCGGGCAAGTCCTGATCTTTTGGAAGCAGAGATCATGACACTGCCTGAAGAACTCGTCACGGACAACGGTGTCCAGCTAGTCTCCAGAGAAATGGAAACATTTCTCAAGCTCAACAACATCCAACAGCGGAAAGCAAGTCTATACCACCCACAGGCAAATGGCCTAGTCGAGCGGGCAAACCGATTCATCAAGGGGGCGCTACAACTGGCTCACGCCTCGGGCCTAGACCCATACAAGACAGTCAAAGAAGCCGTAGCGGCCCACCGTCTCACCCCCAACGCCGTCACAGGTGTTTCACCTTTCCATCTGCTGAGGGGGAGAAGGGCAGCATCCTCACTGGTAGCACCATGGCTCCAGCAAGTGAGGGCCGACAAAGACGTTGACATGGATGACATAACGTGCTGCATGCAGCGCAACAAAGAAGCAATGAAAGCACAGGGGGATTTGCGCCGAGCCGCTCGACACACACAAGTCAACAAAGGGGATCTGGTGAAGATACGACTTCCCCACAAGGACACCTCCACTGGTTCCAGATACAGCAGTCCCATAGAAGTCATGGAGAGAGGGACAAACCACATCTGCACCAGCGATGGCAGGAGATGGAATCTAGAAAGGGTAGCCATGTACCGCAGGAAAGAAGACACTGTACACTCACAAGGAGACACTGGAGAAGAACAAGTCTGCCAAGAGTCATACGAGAACCATCACCTCCCAAGTAGAGATACCATAGAGCCGCACCATCACAACGTCTTCGCAAGCCCCATCCTCCCAACAACACCCAGGGAATCACAGCAAAGAGCTGGACAAAGAGAACCTGAATCACCAGCACCTTCCCAAAGACACTTCATCGATCCCGCTCTATACCCCGATCCTGGCAGGCCCCAGAGAGAGAGAAGGAAACCCAGGAAATATGCGGACTTCATCATGGAGTGACCACCCATCCTTTTTCCCAGCAAAGGAGGTGTGTGGGGACATCACATGATCGCAGGAGCGTGTTCTCGCGAGATCTCGCGAGATGGGATCTCGCGAGCCCACGCTCCGCGGGAAAACGTTCCTGCTTCAGAGTTGGCGCTCGGCCAGCTGAAGCGGTCACAGAGGAGCGCTGCTCCTGATTACACGAGAAGAAGCAGTGAGCCACAGGACTCACACCACAGCTTCTAGGGCGTAACACCACAGCCACAGGAGGCTACATGGGGGCCCTAGAAGTTTACAGCGTGCCACCAGTGAGCACAACCTTTCCACAGTGAATCAACTGGGAAAGCACAGGACTTGATTGCAATGAACTGTAAGTAAGCGCCCAGCGCCATCAGGCCACGTTAGAGCCTTTCTCCCTTTTGTCAGTCAATAAAGACTGTTAGAAACCCTACAGCGTCCTGTCATCTATTTAGGCCACAACAACCCTTGAGACTGATTTTGGGCATAACAAATCCTGACATATGCTGTGTTTCCCATTAATGACATATAAACTTTGCAATCTTCAAAGCCTTTTACAGGGTCATTATCTTTGAGTGGTTCACCCTCTGCGTAGTGGTGATCCAGGTGGATAAATACCAAGTCACTCCAACATGAATTCCGCATGACATTAACTGCATATGCCACCAGCATCATTTAGTATCCGTGTCCCCGATCAGTGGGTCATCACCTGTACCCTCCCAATGCCAGAATGAATAAGGCTCAACAAAAATAACACTAACTACTACATCATTAAACTACTTTGTTGTCGCTCCTGGCAATGTGAAATCCACCATCAAAGACAAAATAAACATTCAAATCCTTAAACTGGACAGCAGCCTCACCTCCCAGCAATCACCAACATCCAATTCAAGGACACATATGTAACAGATATTGCAGGTCTCCTCCATGACAAGTGCCTTGTCAAATCTAAGAGCAAAACAATGGGGTAGAGTTGTGTAAGTAGCCATGCAAGGCCATGTGTATAAACAATTCCACTATCTTGTAATTAATTAATTCGCCAGTCTTTACTAACACCTTGCTCTTGTAATTTGTCCCCCCAGAAAATGCCTTATCACCTTAACTACTGACAGCAATTTTCTCACCAATTACATTCAAACCACATTTAACTGTACCTTTCTCTTGTGTGACCTAATGATGTGGGGAGATACTCTCTTAAATACTGCCAAGGCATCTCAAGGAAAACCAAGCTCCATCCAGATGGTAGACAGACCAACACATCTGAAGGACACACTCTTCACCTCCTTTTCACCATGAATCCTAAACACCATATCAAATCCAGTCACCCCTTCTCATGGAAGCTCCAAATTCTTGTCAACTTCTTCATTTACAGTGTGATAGGTGCAACGCCTAATTGATTATCTGACGGAGGACTTACGTTGCGACGTAGGAACGGAAAGGAAATCCTTGTAGACATATATATATATTTTTTTCATTATTTGTTTTAGTGTTTTGGTTTTTATTAAACATGTCCATTGTACATAAAAGTGTGCATTTCGAACATCATTCAAATTTGAAACAACTAATTCAATACTTTACAAAAAGACTTATAATGTAGCCATATTAACAAAACCAGTCTTAGCCAGTGAGTACCCTCCAATTAAAGCAGCAACTGATAGCCTCGACGATCTAAGATGGAATCTCAATTTGCTTCTTAATAAACGCAAATCCAATCCCAATCCAATCCCAATTAGGAAAAGGATAATACTAGAGCTATCAAGGATCTTCCGTTGGTAAACTAAATGTTCAGAGCATTTCAAATACAGAGCAATAAAACACAATAAGATGAGATCAAACAAATAATCAGATGCATGCCTGGCATACAAAGCAGTTCAAAACTTTGCAAAAATGGTCCATTCCAGGATTGCATAGGGGGACGGAAGAGCTGTTCATTCCGAGCAATCCTCATCAAATCTACAGCGATTTCACAGCCATAAAACTGGCAGTCTAGTCCACTCGACCCGCTCCCGTCTTGCCATAAAAACATAATGGCCTTTGACCCAACATAGTAGACTGCCTCTGAGCAAATACTACAAAAGCTGCCTCACCCATCCACCCCTCCCCCCCCCCCCCCCCGGATCTGTTTCGCTAAACAACATCCGGCAAGCTCATACTAAAACCTTACAGCCATCACCTCTTTTGTTTTGCAAAGGACAGACAGCATGACAATCCTGGCCTCCTTAAAAAAAGAACATCTCCATCAAGGGACCTATGCAACATAAAGCTATTCAATTGGGCCATTCCTATGCTCAGATCTCCATCACAAACCTCGCCAATGCCTTCCTGTCCTCGGGCACAGTCCCACAACCTCTGAAGCGTGCAATTGCCACTCTGCAGCTCACAGCTCTGTCCCCTTGGCAGGCCACAGGCCCAGCCCATGCTGGCTGTGCATCTCAAGGGCAATTAAGTGGTGATAACCCCTGCAGCTCTCCTCCTAGTGATGTCTAGTGAGGCTGTTGACCAGCACATGGAAAAGAAACAATATTGAATATCATGGAAGAACTATCCGCCATCCGATACCACATCAAAGCAGGCATATTCAGGTCACCGGACATCTCAGTAGCATTAGCCACGGGCATGTGGCGTGGTATAAGTAATTCAATAAATAAATACAATGCACACTATTGATCACAATGTGCTGCTTAGGTGTCTGCCAATATGAGTCAGAATTGGAGGGAGTGTCTTAAATTAATATATACACTACGTAATTAAACCTACCAGGTCCACCTGTGATCCATACTGACGGAAAGCACTGAAGCACCTTGCTGGGCACCACAAGAACCGATTCTCTCACCTACCCTCTCTAGTATCTACGCGACCCGGCTAGTCCATATCCTCAAAGGCAAATACACAGATCACATTACATGTAGCCAGTTACCATCAACATTGACCTGAAAGTGGTGGAACGGTCAATGGAACATCTCCAAGTGCATCAATGGATGCAGTGAAAGTGGTCCTCGCTTATTAGACGGAAGACTAATATTTTTCTCGTGGGCCCTTTACCCCTCCCTTCTCTCCAAGTCCACTGTACTGGAACATACAGACCATTATGTGTGTGGAATGTGCAACACTGATCTCCGCATTACACACCAAGGCCCCGATTTAGACTTTGGCTGCAGTGGTGCACTCTGAGCCGCACAAGCAGTCCATTCAATTGTGACAGGGTGTGTGCCTCCCACTGAGCCCAGTTATACGTTGAGGCGGGCGGGCGAGCGCGGGGCACCGCAAGAAATGGCCAATGGCTGCCAGAAAATTAGTAATCTTCTCTATTGCAGGTGATATGATATGATATGATATTTTATTTGTATCACACTCATACACAAGTGTTTCAAAAACAATGATCTTACTAGGCCCAGGACATTGAGAACACGCAAGTAAAGGGGAGAGGGATGGGGGAAAGTGCAAAGGAGAGGGGAGAAATGGAAAGTGCCGAGCACGGGATACAACCTTACAAAGGTAGCGCAGCCAGCAAGGTGGCAAGTGCAGGTTTTGAGCGCAGGCAATGGGTGTCTGGTAAGTGCAGGTAAGGGGACTGTAGGTAACAGATACAGACCCAAGTGCAAGAGTTGCCAGGGGCAGTGCTGGTGAGTGACTGGGTGGACGTGGAACTGGTCCCCGAAATCAGAGGGTGAACCAGGTGCACTGGTGCACTGCTGCCGTCAAGGGACATCCGCAGCTGGTGTGCTCTCCAACAAGCACACGTATGACACGTTCACACACCTAGGCGCAACCCGCTTGTCCTGTCCACCGCTTAAAGGGATGGTCTAGTAAAAAAATTTATTTCAAAAATAGATAGGCCACATTAAAAAAAAAATACTAGCATCCTCCGTTTTAAAACTTCCTATGTAAAATTTTGAGCTATTCAAGCTCAAAATTCGAAAAAGCAAGCACAGGGGCGCCGCCATTTTGTGAAATGGAGGCCCTCCTGTGCTGGCTTTTGCTTTTGCGGCACTAATGAAGGAAAAGCCAGCCAGCTGTAGTAAACAAAGTCTACCGCTGGGTGGCTTTCCCTTCATTAGTGCCGGGACTCAGAGGACGCGGACCGGAGACCAGAGCAGGAAAGCTGCAGCTGAATCTCGGTAAGTGCTATTTATTTTTTTTACAAAAAATAAGCACTAGCTGCGTTTTTTTTTCTAAGTTTTCCGGGCTGGAGGAGCCCGGAAAACGTAGAAATAAAACCGCAGCTTTAAAAACGTATTTATGTTTGCGGTCGCTTTTGAAGCGACCGCAAACATAAATACAACGTTGTGTTGGAAAACGCTGCGGTTTTTCGTTCCAAGTTTCTCAGGCTCCTCCGGCTCGGAGGAGCCTGAGAAACTTGGAACGAAAAACCGCAGCGTTTTCCAACACAACCGCGTGTGTTTCTGCCTGCTGTGGCTATCACTTTGGGTCTCCGGTGCTCAGGAGCACCGGAGACCCAAAGTGAAAGCCACAGCAGGCAGAAACACACGCGGTTATGTTTACATGCCGCGTAGTGTTTCTACCTGCAACTGATTTCCCATTTGGGGCTCTCGGGCTCCCCGTGGGGAGCCCGAGAGCCCCAAATGGGAAATGCTACGTTGTCTGCCTGAATCTTCTTTTCCATTTGGGGCTCTCGGGCTCCCCACGGGGAGCCCGAGAGCCCCAAATGGAAAAGCAGATTCAGGCAGACACAACGCGGTTGTTTTCTGCAATGCCGCGTTGTGTCTGCCTGAATCTGCTTTTCCATTTGGGGCTCTCGGGCTCCGGGAGCCCGAGAGCCCCAAATGGAAAAGCAGATTCAGGCAGACACAACACGGTTGTGTTGGAAAACGCTGCGGTTTTAAAACCGCAGCGTTTTCCAACACAACGTTGTATTTATGTTTGCGGTCGCTTCAAAAGCGACCGCAAACATAAATACAACGTTTTTAAAGCTGCAGTTTTATTTCTAAGTTTTCCGGGCTCCTCCAGCCCGGAAAACTTAGAAAAAAAAACGCAGCTAGTGCTTATTTTTTGTAAAAAAAATAAATAGCACTTACCGAGATTCAGCTGCAGCTTTCCTGCTCATGTCTCCGGTCCGCGTCCTCCGAGTCCCGGCACTAATGAAGGGAAAGCCACCCAGCGGTAGACTTTGTTTACTACAGCTGGCTGGCTTTTCCTTCATTAGTGCCGCAAAAGCCAGCACAGGAGGGCCTCCATTTCACAAAATGGCGGCGCCCTTGTGCTTGCTTTTGAGCTTAAATATCTCAAAATTTTACATAGGAAGTTTTAAAACGGAGGATGCTAGTATTTTTTTTTTAATGTGGGCTATCTATTTTTGAAATAAAATTTTTTACTAGACCATGCCTTTAACATGTCTGAAACAGGTACTAGTGAAGCACACCACATTGCATACTGGTAATTGTTGGCTGAATCCTTTAGGGTGGGGGCAATAAAGATATAACATATTTTATTCTCTTTATAACCTGTTTTTGGTCAGCCGCCCACATATAGCCTCAATCCCATGGCAACATCCCATCTCCCACCCACCTGCAAAAAAAAAGAAAACCGCCCCAATTCAGCGGTGAGTAACCCTATGTGTTCTCAATGTTGTGTTAGTTTCAGCGATTGAAATGTGGTGCAAAACTCGATTTTGAGTGTCGTTTTGCAAGTGCTGGTTGCTAAGACACCATTGTGTGGTTGCTAGGGCAGAGCGCACGCGCCCTTTCCAGTAGTGCTCTGCTGTAGGGAGAGGCAATCATGCTGCAGTTCAGAATAAGACAATGGGAGGGGCACCAGATTTGGCGCCACTTGTAGAAGCTGTGCTCAACTCTAAATCAGGGCCCAAGTGAACACCATCACTAAGAGCGTGGTGCAACAACTAGACCGCTAAGATGGGTACTTCCCTTTCTGCATCTCTGTCCCTAAATGAGATGGTCCTCAGAGGGTAGGGTGATCAGATTTGAAAAGTAAAAAACCGGGACAGGGCAACTAACCCAAAGTAGGACTAACGCTTGATAGTAGCTGTCAAGGCACTACACTTCAGTAGTGGTTGAAGGAGAACGAGGTTTAAGTGTTACTGGTGAAATAAACACATCATATAATACATTTATCACAAACTAACGCTATCTTCATTCGTAAAACGCAGCATTACTTTTGTGTTAGATTGTGCATTCCTTCCTGCCAACTATGAAGACTTACTATCAAAAACCGGGACCCCTGCTTTATCCAATGGAGAAATAATCTTGAGAAAGGGGGACAGAGCAGCCAATTCCGGGACAGTCCCGGCACAACCAGGCCTTCTGGTAACCCTATCAGAGGGGTACCATGCGAACTGGACAACTACAACATCCCTCACACGAAACACAGGAAAAAGAAACAATACCAAGACTCCGAAAAATGACTCTGTTCACATTCAGAAGTAGATGCCACAACAAAATGGTACTGGCATGCATGCCAAAATTATCCATTGCATTCAGGAGACACTAGTACCATCCTGGTTTTAACTTTGCATGCTCTGGCACGTGCTCGTGGGCTTATTATAGGGACATCCAGAACTACAAGTCCCAGAATGCAAAGTTAAAACCAGGGTGGCACTAGTTTCTCCCAAATGGGATGGACAATGTTGGCATGACTGTGTTTACTGGGAATGCACTTGATTGGATCCTAATCACAATTTCAGGCCAAGTACCTAGTCCACAAAGGAATAAATGTCCAGCTCATGGAGTACCAATTCACTGTGGTTTTGGCCTACCAACCATTCAGACACTGGAAGCTGGCCAGACTGAACCTACTTCCTTCCACACCATTCACATACATGGTTCTTCACTTTGCAATGTTCTTCTACTGCACCCAAACCTCTAAGCCAATTATATGACTTTCTAGAGAGGTCTGAAGATACATATTTTCCAAACCGCCTATAGCCACGATTCACTACCAGTCCACCGCTCAATGCCCACCCCAAGGCACTTCTTTCCAAACTGCCCATCATCGAAAGCTGGTTACAAAAACAAGTACAGCACGTGCAAGGACCCTGTGGACACAAAACTCCCATTAATACTTAGTCTTGGACATCATACCCAGGGCTAAAAGGGCAGGATTCGTGATGGGTTTTCAGGCTATCCCTCATTAATATTCATGAGATAAATTTGCATACAATGATTCTAAATGTATGCCATTTGTTTCTGATGAATATTAATGGGGGTATAATTAAAACCCATCAGGTTTGAAACAGCTGAGATGAGTTTAGGCGTGGTTTGTGAAGTATAGCATATTCTCCCAGACAAAGGTTTGGCAAAGACATCTGTTTAGATGTGGCTCTTCGGCAGCACGTCAGGGCTGTCTGTGGCACATTGAAAACGCCACTAGTTCCACTGTGATTGCAGCACCCACAGCATGCTTGTGTGTTTTTGCACAATATGAATTGCTGTGTTTGTCAATGGCGGCTACAGCAATGGCAAACAAGTCTCTGGAAATTACTGTTTACGAAAAACATGGATTATAATTGGCAGGCACAACAGAAGGGGCAGGGTGAAAAAACGAGCACGTTCATCAGTGCCGCAAAAAACCATACACCGCGAGATAATGAGGCAAGGAAAACAGAAACACGCTACTTACAATGCGGTCTTGATGTGAAGTAGAAAGGGAGCAAGCACCCCTGCTTTGCAACGGGCTTTTAAGTATTTCAGATTCCTGTACAATAAATAGAAACAGGAGATCATTATCTGCGGTGCTAAGCAACATTCCCTGTAATCGCTTTCATCTGTGTGGATTGCAGCTTCACAGAAGGGCAGAAAGCGACTCCACAGTGCAAGCAGAACAGTGTGGGGCCACCACCCGGCCCACGTGACCCTGTGCGCGCGGTAATCACCGCCAATGTCGGCAACATAGGGGCGGTAGGTCTGGCAGTCTTTGCAAGGATCATCAGTACAGAGTACAGACCAGGGGAGCCGATTTATGAATTTCCAGGAGGGGGGGGGGGCGGGGGGCTTGGCCTAAATACAGGAAGTGACATCACTGGCAGTTATATGACCGCAAATTTGCATGTAGTCACCAACTTGGTGCAACGGCGCGCGGGGGGGTGGGTGTTGGCGCGCGCAGCGCAGAACAGTGGAAACATTGGCTAGCATGCACTGCATATACTAAAGTCAAGAAAGAAGGAGATTTAAGCCTTCGAGTTGCATTCCAGTAAGACATCACTGCCCCTACTCCACCGCTCTATAATCGACCGGCAACACAACTAGGATGGGAGAATGAAATGCTTGCTAAACAGAAGGTACAGCTGCAAGGTGGAGTACCACCACCACCACCAAAAAAAAAGTTCCCAGTTCAAGGGAAACTAGAAGTAAAGACGTTTCCCGATTAAAAACTACCAAGCAAGACGTGTGGTGCCATAGTTCAGTAAAACATCAACAATTCAAACTTACAATAGTGCTGCTGTAGATTGGCCAGCCACAAGTGAAATTTGCTAAGATGTTACCTCTGGGTAACCAGATAGAGTTAGGGATGTAGCTTAATCTTAAAACTTTCAGTGGACACATCAGATGTGCTGCTGAAGTATAATGCAATCCTGGCTGAAGTATAATGTAATCAAGTGTGGTTTCAGACTTGGGGGGGAAGAGAGTTAACTGATTTTAACATTGTAGTTTACCAGAAGTTCTGGTAAAGTAGTGTACAATGTTAAAAAGCAGTTACCCAGGCTCACCCTGCACCCAGGTGATGTTTGGGACTGATGGAAGCACTCGCGTCTAAATGTTGTAGCCATGGTTGTCTCCATGTTTTAAAAACTCCCACTTTCCGGGTTTTCAACATTCATTTGAAACACCCCTTATTCAAAAAATGAAGGAGTCAGTAAAAAAGCCAATGCTGAAAAGCCTATTTCGCACAAGTAGTAAGACCCAAAGGGTAAGAGCGACTGTATAGCAGACCATGCCAATGTAGGATACTCCAGGATTACCTTCAGTCAAAATTCACCCACTGCAATGTTCCCAAATCCAGTAGTGTCCGACTGAACCTCAATCAGCTCTTCCTGGGCATCAAATGGAGGATGCACCACCTCCTCTGCCAGAAAAGTCTGTATCACCCAGTCATTAATGGCAGCATTTACTTCAGGGAAGTATTCATCAAGCTGGACCTTAATGTTGCTAGGTGGCTTGCCCAGCTCCAACTGTTCTTTTGCAAAGGTCTAGCTTCCTCTTGAAGCCAGATACTTTTTTTAATTAATTCTTTCCTCTGTGTTCCCATGTCCAAGGGATTGCTCCCAAAGGTGGAATTGGGAGTTTCTGGGGTGGTGAGTTCTAGTGGTCTTAGTTTCCTTTATAAAATACACAAATCACATAGTATGTCAACCAGACATTGTATCATTGTGCACAGCTTAAAGGGGGCCACCTGACCCAAAGTAGCACACTAGGAGATGTATTTTGGAACAATCAACATTGTAAACACACCCCTAGATTAGATTGTAAAGAGTGCTTGTGCTGCAATTACAAGCACCCAGGTAATAAAATCCAGACTTAAAACACTTGATCAGCATTCAGTGAGTAAAATAACCTTATAAAAATAAAATGCAGCTTTGCATAAAATTACAGAGAATTTTGGGATTATGGGGGTAATACCACTGAAATCCACCATGGAGTCCTATGGACTACAAATAATGGGGACTAACACTGCCTACCACCACTTGTAATCCGGCAGTAATACCGCCAGACCAAGTGGCAGTAATGGTAGTACAGTTTGGTGGTATCTCGGCAGATTTACAGGCCACACAGAGACATCACCTCTCTCCATGTTGTCTTTTATTGTAAAGTGGACTACCAGGTTTCAGACCTGTAAAATACCCGTCTCCTCAGGTGACTCAGACCCCCACCATTCCATCCTACATAAACTTGATGCCCCCAGGCTGTTCTTCTAGTCTACTTTTATTACCTACCTAATCAGGTAGATTTCCTTAAGGTATACCCATATAGATCCAGGAACGTCATACTCCTGTTACTTTCATGGATTATTTTACTTCCAGTTCCTTAAAGCGAGGGGTCTTAAACATGTGGCTCTCCAGATGTTTTGGACTACGACTCCTATGATCCATCACCATTGACTATGCTGGCTGGGGCTGATGAGCATTGTAGTCCAACACATATGCAGAGATAAAGGTTGCAGAACCCGGTGTCCAAGCAGAGGCCTGGAACTCCATACTGCCACAAGCACCTTATTATTTGACTCTGGCTCTGAAATAGAGACTTTATGCCGGCCCTTTACCCACAAATACTGGTTGTTAATATTATACCTTGGAGCTGCACGCGTTAATAGCACTAGTGCAAGAAACGTTCAGGACGGGCGGTAAAAAGACTTCTGTGGGTCTTATGCGGCCTATGAGTTCACAGGGTTTGGTTGGCCAGGGAATAGCACACGAGGCATGGAGTTGGGACAGGATGGCAGGTTAGCTGCTGGCAACCTTTCAGGTGGCAACCGTAAACCCATGAAGAGGGAGCGGAGATGCGCAGTGCTTCTTTGCCCCCCTGATTCTCTGATTTGTCAGAGCTACATTTTCAAAGTCTCTCTCTGAATGGAGCATGAGTGCATTCATCTCTCAGTTGACTCACACAGTTATTGTTCTGTCTGCGTCTTTCATTTGTTATAAAACAGCACCCAAGGTTGGTGGCTCTCAGGGGGTAGGGAGCCTGGGACGCTCCAAGGACAATGAACTGGCAGCCAGGGGGTTTTAGCAATGCGCTACTTTTGTAAACAAAATGAACCCCCAAAAAATCTTTTTTTTGTGACTGTACCAGTAAATCATCAAGAATCGATGACTGGGAGAGAGGCTGCAGGAGAACGATTCCCCCTAATTTGTATGGTACAGTAGCACAGATAGGAGGAAGAGGTTGGCTGGCACTCGACTTACATCTACCTGTTCAGTAGCACACCTGGGAGTGGGTAGTTGAACTGGCTTGGGTTCCCCGTTTCTCTGTGATAGCATACTCTTGAGGGCATACTTTTTAATGAACATTTAATTGCAACTGCATGTGTATACCAAGTGCTTAATTTGTAAAACAGTAGGTGCCTGTGCCCAAATATGTTCTAGCACTTCTGTGACACTTGGGCAGTTCCACACCACTGCTGCCACCCAGGGTCGGACTGGGACAAGAAATAGGCCCGGTCACCCAAATAAAAGTGGCCCACCGCTCGCCTCAAAAAGTGGCCCACCCCTCGCCTCACGACACTTGACCTCTGATGATATCACCAGAAGTGATGTAATTTGACCCCACACCAAAGTGACATCCCGGGAAGCGATGAAACACAACCTTTCACCCCTTGACAAAATAGGAAGTGGCATCAAATAGCATTGTTCCTAAGTAAACTACACAACGAAAAATATGGTTATGATTTCACTAAGTTGATAAACATTTCATACAAGAATGGATCACCATACGTATCATTAATATCTGTGTGTATAGATCCATATTGTCAAAATACTGTGACACCAAGCAGACGTCCAAGGCCACATGATAATATGGTATTATATAGCACCTACCCTTAAGCTCTTTGTTATAGAACAAATATGCATACAATATCACCCAACCTGTGTTGGTACTTATATCGACCCAAGAAGGATGAAAGGTTTTTGAAGAATAAAAAATGAAAAAATAAATTTGAAAAAAATGAATTTTTCCGAATTATTTTTTTCAAACCTGCCCAAGCATGGCCTGAAACCAGCCCTTACTCCACAGGGACGATTTCGGCCTGGCCAGAGGCCAATCCGACCCTGCTGCCACCACCCATAATGCGACAGAGGCCGGGCCTTTGTGGGGCATCCGGCTCCATTAGGAGCCTATTCATGAAGACAAAAAAAGCACACACATTCTTTTGCCGCTATGACCATCATCAAGACAAAAGAAGGTGTGCGCTTTTCTTTTGTCTTCATTAAGAGGCTCCTAATGGAGCCTGAGACCTCACAAAGGCCCGGCTCCTGTCGCACTAAGCATGTGTGGCAGGGGCCGTGGATCGGGCTGCTGCTTGTTTATGAAGCAATAACCCGCCCCTTTGGTCATTTATCCTCTTTTTTTTTTTTTCAAACTGTGGATGCGTGCCCCCCCTGTGCATGAGGCTGCGGCCCACCAGAGGGGCGCGCCCCAAAATTTGAATACCGCTGCGCCTAAGCCCTCCCCTCCAGGACCATACACCAATATGAGTCCTAGAAGGGAGGGCTTAATCGCACATTTTCGCGATTATGCCCGGCCGGAGAGAAGTGATGCAGTATCGATTGAAAGGGCCATCGATGCTGCATCACTTCTCTCCGGCCGGGGGTGGGGGGCTGAGCCCCGACTTGATTTTGCCGGGGGGGCTCGGGCCTCGGAGCCCCCCCGTACTCGGCGCCCCTGGTACAGACGTGTTGGCCTCCCTTGAGAAAGACATGGTAAACATCCAACCAGGGTCATCTACTGCCAGAGTGATCTTAACAGCCAGTTTATTCCTATTTTCTATACAGATAATTTGTCTTTTTCTGATTTTTACCTGGAAAGGACCCTTTAGCAGGGATGTCATCATTTGGAGGTCGCCAGGGGTCGCAGATGCGACCCATGGGCTCTCCCCTTCCAAACCATGTGGTCTCCCTTGCTACCCCTAAAAAAAGAAACTCTTTTGAAAAAAAATGTTTTAAATAGAAGCTCCTGGACTGTGGTTAGTGCCATGTGGCTCTTTGTTTTTGGAATGGCTGGCTTTCTTGTTCAGGCCTATTAAAAAAAAACAGGGGGTTCCATAAATGTAACACTTTGAGCAGTGACCCTAAATAAGAAAGAATAAGAATAACAAGTAATTTGTCTTTCTGGAATTCTATAAGATAATTGCTAAACTCATTAAAGGTTTATTTCAGGCACACTTCAGGGGGTGAGTCACTGATTTAGTCTGTTCTTAAACATCTCAAATTCACAATGCAGACAAAAACGTCCCAAAAGCATTTAGAATAGAATAAGCATCAATTTTGGACTATGTATTTTGCTTTTCGCAAGTGGCAATTATAGCATTTTTTTCCAGCCATTATCGCTGTTACGATCATCACAAGACATTCCATCATGGTGTCCTCGGTCACTTGAAAAAATCGTTGTGCCTAAAAGCTTGTGTACAGTGTACAAATGTTTGACCATAGCACATAAAGTGGCCCTTGATTTAATTTTGCAACAATTAATGCATGTTGTGATGTGTCTATCTTTCCTATCTCCATGGCATGCTGTTCAGAATGTTTGTTGCCAGCATGTTGTATGCTGTGTGAGTGTGCTGCTTCTCCTGCACTACTCTAAATTATTTAATACACAGTTATGAACCCTCACAATGGTATGTATTTTGCCAGCCTCTGAAGCCTGAAAAGTAGATCCACACAGGCTTGACATGTGGCCAACTTTCCACCACAACTGCAAATGAACTGGCCTGCTGTTAAATCTCAGTTACCAGTTTAATGCTATCCACTACAGAGAGTTATTTGCTTTCTGACTTTGAGAACATTCAGGCCTGTAATTGCTAATTTTACTTTAAGACAGCCATAGCCGGTAATATAAATCAGTGGGTTCAGCGCTCGCTGCTGCGATGTGTCTGTGATTTGCACGTTCGAATCCAGGCAAGGTCAACGCAGTCTTTTATCCTTCTGAGGTGGATAAATGAGTTCCAAAACAGGTTGGGTGATATTGTATGCATATTTGTTCTATATAAAGCACTTAAGCGTAAGTGCTATATAATAACACATCATTATCATTCGGCCTTGGACGTCTGCTTGCATTCACAGTAATTTGGTAGTATGGGGCCATACACATTGATATTAATAATACATATGGTGATCCATTCTTGGATTAAATGTATATCACATTACAGTGATATCGTAACCATATTTTTCGGAGTGTACTTAGGAACAGTGCTTTGTGATGCCACTTCCTGTTTTGCCAAGGGATGGAAAGTCATGTTCCATCGCTTCCTGTGATGTCACTTTGTGGTGGGGTCAAATTACATCACTTCCTGTGATGTCATCAGAGGTCAAGCTTTGTGTGATGTCACGTCCGCTACCCCTGGCATTTTGATGAAATGACGTCCATGCCCTTTAGTTTCATAGAATACTATGAATCTGTTCAGTGGTCAAAGTGTACGACAAGAAATAGTGGAACTATGTTACCTGTGGGCTGCCCCCGCTCCCCACATAACCCGTTGCCACACCCCATCCCACGTGCAATACAAACACCCAAACATACGCTCCAGCGGTGCACTGAAGTGTACATTTCAACTCTTCCTACACTATAATTTTAAAACGAAATAATTCCGGAATGGTTTCTTTTTCAAATAATAGTATAGGAACAGTAAAACCTAAAAAAATTAAAAAGTAGAGGAGCACCACTCCCAACCGCTCCCACTCACTTCAACCACTGAATCACAGTCCTCACTCCACTAGGTGAGTCCAAACCTTAACTCACGTATCCACAAAATAATGCAAATATTATTTTAAAACCCTTTCCATTGAAGATTATTTTTGCATAACTAGATGCTACTCCCACTGGAGAGCATACAGCCTCTCAGGACTCACTGGCACTTACTGTTTTGATGGGGGTAAATTCGCCTGTGCTCCCACTGCTGCAATTCATGAGGTAAGTAGCATTGTTATTAAGCAATGACTGCATGTTGTTTTTCTCTGCGTCAGGCATTGACAGAGTGCCATCTGTGAGGGTGTGCAATCCTGAGCCATTTTGATTTTTGCTAATGATGATGGTTTTCTCTCCCAGAAAGTGTGCTGTGCTAAATATACAATATTTTCCAATACTCCACGGGGACGTCGTTTGGGGGTCACGAGGGGTCACAGCTGCCCCCAACCTCCTGCAGTCAAGGCACTATGGGGGATGATATCACAAGGAATCCCCTTGTAACATCGGCTAGGAATGAGCCACTTACAGAGTGCTTGAAGTGGAACAACCCACTCTGTCAAAGTAGATATATAAGGTTGTGGCAAGTCCCCCCTCCGCCACCTTTAAGGAAATCACCTCTGAGATACCATTGGAGAAACATGTTTATGAAACATCTTGAAGAATCACCCTGGAACACCCTTGGAACAACTGGAAGACAATTTCACTGGAACCGTGTTTGTACAAGTGCTGCCTAGTCTCCTTCATTGGCTGAAGACAATGATCTATAAGGAGGAGAGCCTCACTGCTGCTGGATATTGGTACTCAGGACTCTGCTTGCTGAAGGGGCAGCCCTGCAAGTCTTACTGTCAGTCTTCCTAGCTGGGAAGGGCAGAAGACATACTCATCTTTCCTCAGGCACCCGGTGAAGGGCCCTAACGCCAAATGAAACTGCTTTTGGCTCTCTGCAATTATGAACTGCTTCAAGCTGCTTTGAGTGCTCCAAATTCCTTCAAGCCTCTGCAAAGACCCAAGGAAGCTGTCTCTTGCTTTCTCTCAACTTCAAGCCACTATGATCTCCTTTGATCTATGCACATGAAGAAACTGCCTGCCCATACCAAGCCATCTTGCTGCTAGAGCCAAATCTCTGCTGTCCTTGCACCAAGAACCCGTCAAGCTTTCAAGGTCTGCCAATTGATGCACTTCCTGGCGGCCCCAAGCTTCTTCAAATCCTGCAACCAGTGGTGCTTGGTGAACTGCGCCACATTGTTTTTTTTTATCAAAGATTTTAATGATTTGAAAATTAAAACAACATTACACTTATCTCTCTGCAATACAGGGTAGGGAGGTGGGAAGGGGGGGGCAAGTTAGGAACAGCAGTGTGGGGGAGGGAAGGTGGAGACTGGAAGGGTGAGGAACATATGCAGTATCAACATTTCCAGGTGCAGGTGATGGGATGGGGAGAGAGAGAGAGACAATCAAGAAACAAAAAACATTCAGAAACTCAACTTCCGGCACCCTGGTCCGACAGACCGTCAACTTGACATCGGATGACCTCGTGGCATAGACTATTCATGGCAGAATCATTACCCCCACTTTCCCGGGGCATCTCTCAGTCACAGAGGCTGCAGAGCCACCCTTGTCCTTTAGCTGGCCTCTTCCCATCTTCTCCATATTTTGTCTGCTTTTTGCGGGCAACCCCTCGCCGCGTACACTCTATGTTCCATTATAGCGCATATGTCCACATCTGTGACCCACTGGTCATAGCTTGGCGTACGTTCCGATCCCCACAGTTGCGCAATGTTCCGCCTGAGAACCGCCATCGCAGTCGACCAGAACAATTTCTCATAACGGGAAAGGTCAGTTTCACTGGAGATCCCCAGGAGAAGGAGTTTTTGGGCATCTCTGTATCGCTTTACCCATAACGCTAGACAGTTTATCACAGCATTTCTGCCAGAGCTGCTGTATCTTACTACATTCCCACAGAATATGGAAAAAGGTACCTTCTTCACATTTGCAGCGTAGGCATTGTGCGTCCGAGGATTTGCCCCAGCGGAAGAGGGCCACTCTCAGGTGGTAGGTGCGGTGCAGGATCTTCAGTTGGACCAGTCTTAGCCGAGAGGAAATGGTCGTTTCTCGCAGGTACATCAGGGCCTCCACCCAGTCCTCCGGTTGAAGTGGACCCACCTCCCGTTCCCACTTTGACTTCAAGCTGGTTAGTTCCGGCGTCGCAAAGGATGTTATCACATTGTACATAGTAGAGGTGACTTTCCGGTCCACCCGGTCCAAAACTATGTTTCGCTCTAATGGGGAGCTTTCCGGTATGTCTTGTGTTAATGTCGATGGGTCTTCCAAGCATGTTTCAGCTGCATGTAGTGGTACCTTTCTGTGGCCGGGAGGGAGAACTTTTCATGCAATGTCTCGAATGGTACCAGGTTGTCCTCGTCAACCACATCTGGCGATTCCTCGCTGGACCCATTCAGGCCATCTGGGCAACTTTCGTATTTCGGGAAGGTTGCAGTTGCTCCATAGGGGTTGCGCCAGTGTTAATTTCTCACCCCATCCTAAGTACCGATGTGCTTCCGTCCATATTCTCACTATGTGCGTTACCATATCCGTTTTTTGGTGTGCGGTTCAGGCCTCCATTCAGATGCTCTAGAGGCGTGGTCGTGGCATTACAGATAAGACCTTTGATGTGTGGGAGGCTACCGTCTCCATGGAGCATATCATTTACTACCGCCATCTGGCTGGACCAGTAATATGACTGTATCCTGGGCAGTCCAATCCCTCCTTCCCAGATAGACCTTTGGAGCGTGGCAAGAGCAATTTGTGGGTGTCCTCCTCCCCATAGCAATTTCCGAAGGATGCACTCGATTTTGTGGGATTCTCGCTGGTGGATGTATAATGGCACATTTTGCAGGATATATAAGAATTTAGGAAGGGCTATCATTTTGAACAGGGCCGCTCTGCCCATCAGCGTTAGTGGCAAGGAGATCCAATGGCGAGTGTCTTCTGCAAACCTTGTTACAAGGGAGGAGAAGTTCAGGGTTGTGTATTCAGTAAGATGCTTCGTGATACGTATCCCCAGATACTTGAACTGTTCCCTCTCGATCTGGTAAGGGCCAGACGCTAGGTTGAAGGAAGGGAAGAGGTTGGACTTGGACCAGTTCACACGTAATCCCCTGAATGCCCTGAATGCCTCATATTGCTCTAACAGGTGCATGACTCTGGGGCAGGAGTTGCTCGGGTCCCTCAGATATATGAGAAGGTCATCCGCATAGAGAGATATTCTGTCTTCCCAGGTCTCAGACCATCGGAAGCCTTCCCAGGTTGGCGCGTTTCGCAGGAGGATTGCCAGTGGTTCAATGGCGATTGCGAAAATCATGGCCGACAACGGGCAGCCCTGTCTCGTGCCCCTTCCCAGGTTGAAGAGGTCCGAACGCCAGCCATTGACTCTTGTCCTGACCTCCGGGGATTCGTACAACAGGCACACCCACTTCATGAAGTTCTCACCGAAGCCCATGCGGTGCATTATGGTCCAGATGGCCTCCCATTTCACCAAATTAAAGGCCTTTTCAAAGTCAATTGCTAGTAGGGCTAGTGGGCCCTGTATGCTGTTGGCCCTTTCCAGGGCTGAATATAGCCTGTGGAGGTTCATACGCGCTGATCTCTGTGGCATGAAGCCGCACTGGTCCGGATGTATGAGGGTGGGAATAACCTGTTGCAGACGGTCCGCAAGTAATTTTGCCAGTATTTTGGTCTCGCTATTGATGAGTGAAATGGGCCTGTATGAACTACATCTTTCCGGGGGCTTGTCCGGCTTCGGTATCACTATTATTGTTGCTTCTCGCAGATCTGGTAGGAGAATGCCCTCTTCTAGCGCAGTTGATACATTCAGAGTAGTTGGGGGGCCACCACATTGGTCCCCACCTTTCGCCATAGCTCAACCGGGAAGCCATTAGGTCCTGGGGATTTACCGGTTTGGAGGCCCGACATGGCACTTAGGATCTCATCTTCTGTGATCTCCCTCTCCAGCAGTTGCAGTTGCGTCTCGGTTAAGGTGGGGATGTCAATTTGGTCCATGATCGTGACGTCCATCTGTGTCGTGGGTTTTCTGTACAGCTCAGCGTAATATTCCGCAAAGCCTTGACTTATTTCCTGGTCCGTCACCCCTGCATTCGCCCCTCCTGTGTCGAGCCTTCGGACATGACTGCGTCCCTGCTCCTTCCTTTCCAGCCAAGCCAGCATCTTGCCAGCCTTGTCACCTGTTTCATTGCAGTATGCGCTTGTTTCGCATTGTCCATCGCTATGTTTTGCAGCCTTTTCTGTGCTAGTAGCAACGTCCGATTTGAGGCCGGTGTGTCCTCAATTATGTCCCTCTCCTCTGCCTGCTTGACCTGTTGTTCGGCTTCAAGTGTCTTGCTCCAGTGTGTGTCTTTTTTTCGCGGTCGTCCACAATATTAGTTCACCTCTTAACACTGTCTTGTAGGCCTCCCACAGTGTTCCTGGGTTCATTGCCGTCTGTGTATTGAGCTCGAAGTATGTATTGGTCGTCTCCTGTAGCCTGTCCACCAGCTCGGGGTCACCCAGGTAGTAGCTATTCAGGCGCCAGCTCAGCGGCGGAATCTGCCTGGATGTTGTGAGTGTCAGTTCTAGCGGGGAGTGGTCAGAGATGCCTCTGGGAAGTATGTTTATTTCTTGCGCCCTATGTAGATCAGTTGCTGGGATGAAGAGATAATCTAGCCTGGAGAGCGAGACATGTGCCCCTGAGTGGAAGGAGTATGCTCTCGTGTCTGGGTGGAGTTCTCTCCACACATTGCATAGGCCTAGTGCGTTGGCAAACGTGGCAAGTCTGGTGGGAACATTGGGGTTTCTATTCCGCAAGTGTGATCTGTCCAGGGTTACAATCATGACTTCATTAAAGTCACCTCCCAGTATCATGATGTTAGAAGTGTCGTTTGCGATTAACGGGGCAATGTCAGTAAGTAGTGGCTCTAGTAGAGTTGGGGGTGCATAGGTGGCTATCAGTGCAATGGAGTTATCCCATAGCTTGCCTGTCACGTACACGTATCTGCCGCCTGTGTCATGGGTTACAGTCGTAAGGTGGAAGGGGAGGATTTTGTGTACCAGGATCATGACACCTCTTGAGCCCATCGTGAAACCTGAGTGGAGTGCCAGCTTGTAGTTTGTACGTCTGAATAGGGTACAGTCTTTGCCCGCAAGATGGGTCTCAGACAGGAACACTATGTCAGCACCCCGCCTGTTGAGAAATTGCCGCACCAACCGGCGCTTGACTGCATTGCCCAGACCATTAACGTTCCATGTCATAAGCCTCAGTGATCTGAGAGCGTCGCTTCTACCGCTATATGATGCCATGGTTGCTTGTGATAGTCACTGCGTGTGTTGCCACTGACGGTGTTATGCGCCAGCTGCGAATATGCCCGTGGGTTAACTCTGTCTTATCTAGCCATATAATCTTGTGCGTTTGACGGGTCCCGTCTGTAACTAAACTTAACAAATCCCCAACCTCCCTCCCCATACTCCTCCCAACTAGAAGCATCGGTCGCCCGAACAAAAAACCCATGGTGGCAACTGGACACCTTACATGCGTTTAACTTAACTTCAAGTACAGGTGGCCTCCCCCTCACCAGGGGGAGAGAGCCCTCTCCTTGTGTTGCAGTCTTGGGGCATACCGCGATCGCGTCAGATAAGTGTGTGTAGCCTGCTGTTGCGAGTGTGTGTGTAAACAGAATAAATCAGTAGTTCAACCTGGGTGACCCAACGGGACCTCGGGCATCTGGCAAGCATTGCGGCAGTGGTCAGCCCCCCTGATCTTCCGGTGGGTCTTGCGCTGGTGGTCGACGGACCTCTCGCTGTTGGTCTGGTGGAGCCCTTCTGTTCCTCTCCCTTTTGTCGCGGGGGGTCGACCAGTCTCCGTCTATGTTTTGTTCAGCCCAGCGCCAAACCTCCTTGGGATTGTTGAAGTGGACTGTTGTCCCTTTGTGATAAATCTTGAGTTGCGCAGGGAAGAGCAGGCCATACCTCACTCCCATTGTTTGCAGTTGTTTTTTTAGGTGGTCGAAGGAGTGCCTTGCCTTTTGCACTTCCCTGGTGTAGTCGGGGAAAAAAGGCAATTTTGGAGCCATTGAATGTGATGGCGCCTTTTGCGCGTGCATGTTGCAGTAGGGCATCATGATCCCTGTAGTTTAAGAACTTTGCAATTATTGTGCGTGGCGGTGCGCCGGGCGGAGGTCTGCCTGTGGGCACTCTGTGTGCCCTCTCTATGGAAAAGAACTTGGAGAAGGTGTCTGGCTCGTACAGATCAGTCAGCCATTGTTCTAGAAAAAGTTCCATGCATGGGCCTTCGGCCTTCTCGGGTATGCCGAGTATACGCACGTTGTTACGCCTTGATCTGCCCTCTCCATCTTCAATTCTGTCCTCCAGCACCTTCAGTTTGGTTGTGACATTTTGGAGCTGCTGTTGCATGTTATGCATTCTATCCTCTGTGTTGGATATGCGATGTTCAGCTTCCCGGTGCGTGCTGTTAGTTTTTGGAGATCGTGTCGGAGGAGGGATACATCCATGCTTATCCCGTCCATTTTCTGCTCCATTGATGTGCGGGAATCGGCTATCACAGCCATAATGTCCTTCAATGAAATTCCCTGGTCCGTTTCCATCTCGTCCGCGGATTGCGGGTGGCAGTCTGAGACCTGGGGCGTTTGGATGGTGTACTGATCCATCCTGCTTTGTGTGGGGAGTTTCTTTGACTTGTCTTTCCCCATGGTACCGATATCACTAGCTGCGTATGGGTCTGCGTGCTTGGCCTGTCTTGCACACCGTCGCCTCCTGGAGCAGAGCTCAGGCGGGGACACTCACTGACGCACCGGCACCTCTTCCCCGCCTGTGCCGCACAGGCTTGCCTCACACGCTGGGCCGCACAGGAAGTACGTCCCTCGTTCTCGAGTAGCAGTGCTGTCGGCGTTTCGGCGTCCCACGCGAGTGGATACGCGCCCCGCCCTCACCTCCGCATGGGTCCACTGTAGTCCGCCAGTTGGGAGGGACACCGCCGGAGCCCCACCGGGACCACACTCTTCCTCCGATGTAGTCTGCGGATCAGTAGCAGGTTGGGCTCCGGTGCAGCGCGGCCTCACTGCTTCGATTCAGGGCGTTCGTCCGTGCGTGCCGGTGGCCATTTTGGAAGCTGGATGTCGAACGCCTCGAAACTTCTTGTGGTGGTTTCTCTTGAAATCGGCTGCGGTTTCCTCTGCTCTACGCCTTGTTTGTGCCCAAGGGTATCCGACACCATACGGGGTTGTTATCAGCTCTTATGTCGTCGAATTCCAGTCAATTTTACCAGGATATTTGCTCCGGTCGCAGGAGCCGAGGAGACATACGTCTTTCTCATCCCGCGGCTAGCCACGCCCCTCTGCACCACATTGTTGAATCCTGCCGAAGCAGCTCGATAACTCAAACCCAACTCAATGCACCAGAAAGCTCCCAGAATCCTGACTTAGACTCTCCGTGACTCATCTCTGCAGTAGGGTAAATCATTTTCTGTCCCGAAGGGGTTCCATTTTCTAGCTACTTATTGAGCTTTTTGAAAATATATCCCCGGCATAGAACACTCATTTCATGTATTTTTAACTTTTGTAGATACATACCACAGGCAGTGAGGAATCGCTTCCACAACTCCCGCCCTAATGAAGGCCATTGCATTCAAAGCTGAGAAAATACAATAGGCCAAAACCCTTCTGTGCCGACTTTCTGTTCTGTTATAGTATGCCAAAGAGGCAAAAAGACATTGGGCCTCATTACAAGTCCAGCAGCAACCCTGCCAATGCTACTGGCGGGTTGCCGCCGGACTTGAAAGATTTAACAGTGCCTGGCTTGCGGCAACATGGGGATTACAACCCCGGCGTTCTGGAAAGTCAAGCACCGGTAAAGTGTAAATCCCCATTCCCAATTGAGTCCCACAGGACTCAATTGGGAATGGGGACCACAGAAGCACGGGCACCGTTAACAACGATGCATGCGCTTCTGTGTAACTCTGCAGGCAGGTACCATTGCGCCCACAGAGTCGTACTGTTTCCGGTCCGGTAACAACGGTGCCGGTAAACTTACCAGCACCATTTTTACCGGACCGGCATAGTCATAATCAGGCCCATTGCATGTTGTTTGTATATTGTGCTACTGGAAACCCTTGACAATGCAAGGTTTTGTCTGTTATAAATCACCAGATGTTGGTATTTTGTGTTTTATGTGGAATGTGTTAGGCGCACTACACCTTGATGGTATGGTATGTCATGTATGTTACATGCATCACATTGTTATAAAAAATACACAGCAATTGGGTTTGAAAATGTACCTAGTAGACCAATTCTTTTTACATATGTGGTTGTGTCTGGATTCGCCCTGATCAACTCTTTTAGATATACTGTGTAGTACCTGCAATGGTCAGGGAATAGCCAGGTGTCCCTTCGTTCGTTACATTGCTGCTTTGAGATCCAGAAAGAAGATTAAAAAGGTGTTGATTGTTGATTATGTCTCTCAGACCTTGTTGTAACGGCCCTAGTGGCATTGCCAACGTTATGTCTTACAGATATATTCTTGAACTTTGCTCACTCCTTCCTGAAGAACATTCACCCACCGAACCCTGTTCTCCAACACCCAGAGTGGCAATTCATCCCAAGGTCTGCATTCTCTGTGTATCTCACTACAGGGTTGGGTTGTTAGTGTCTTTAATAGTTTGTTTGAAACTTGATTGGACATTTCTTTTATTTTGGTATTTGCACTATCCACGGTCTGGATGCTTTCATGCTGAATCACACCTTCTTAAAGAGCATGTGACCCGCCCTGGGCCCGTGCTACCTTAAGAGGTAAAGGAGGCGTGTCATTCTGTGCCTCTTTCACCTGTATGACTGAGATCACACTGCTTTGGTAGTAGTGTGGGAGTGAGTAAGAGCTTAGAAGCCCTGCTCATCCCTGTACTCCTGCTGGGCAGTAGGCATTTCGTCATAGAGGCTGTAACTGTAAACACAGATTGCATTTCCACTGTGGTACATATTCACTTTGTCCCACTATTCCACAAGAAAAAGCCCTCACTGTCCTTTTCAATAGGTTGGAAACCCGCCCCCAGCCATATACCATTAGGAGCACATTTATTGTTAAATGTACCAGGATTGCCGTAACTAAGATTTTTCTTTTAAAGGACAGTTCTTTGGTCAATATGTGTCGAGATTTGAATAGGGAATGTGAACCCCTTTGGTGAGCCGATTACCATATGGACATGGTATATAAACGACATCCTTCGAATTTAGTATGATACCGATGCTCCGGTTTTTGTGAGTGGATAATTTAGATGACAATCTTAAATTCACATCCACCATCAGTGGCTTAGAAATGTATTTTGTGGACCTTAGATCACTGCACCATGAGGTGAAACTGGCTATTGCCATGTTCTGTATGCTGATCTGCTATGATCACAGAGACTCTGGTGAATTGCATTTTAGGCTCTCTGACTCAGCCAGTGCTGCCAACCCTTGTGCTATGAGGGCTGTAACTCCAAAGCCTTTCCCTATGATGCCAGTGGCCCACACCACAACCCAGTGAGTCTCTCTGTGCCCACTGCTGCTTGGGCGAGTCTGGAAGGAGGTGTATTGGGTCCCCGATCTATGCGGCCTCCTGTGGCTGCTGTGATGCTGGTGAAGAGGCACAGCGCATTTCCGGTTTGCTGCTGCTCCCTGTGGTGGGGTATGTCAGAAGGGGTGCCTTGCTTTTGTTCAACCCCTGGACTTGCTTTGTGACTGTGAGGCCTATTTGGCGAGGCAGGCCGTCCTCGGTACACCACCCCATATGCACGGGATGGTGACCGTAAGGAAACCACTGGTCATAGTGCACCTGCCAACTGCTTGTCACTTCAGTGGGCTCTTGCTTGTCTAATCCTGCAGATCTTTGCGACTCACAACAGCTGACTGCCAACGCACAAGGCACAATACCACCACATTTTTATAACAATTTAGGAGGCTATTGGGGTCAGCTAGACAGGAGCAGCATGTGCACCCTGTGCCTCCGACAGACCAGCAGAGGAGTCTCCCAGAGTACTTTGTCGACAACAAAGATATCTGCTACTGAGGCAAACCCATATGAGGACGCTCCTTTGCATGTGCAATAAGCGGCTGACTCACAATCTCCCACAGAGATCTTTGAGCTTCGCATGAACGTCCTGGAGGATGACATTAAATGAGTCCTACAGGAAGACGTTGCACCAGGATTGGACAGTAGCCCTCAATGAAAAAAAGGAGGAGATAGCTGCTCAGGAGTTGATACCAAAGTGTCGGCGGTATTGGCCAGATTAAGGTGACAGTCCAGATCGTTCACAAAAGATCTGGAGGGCAGATACCTGCAAGAAAACATCAGGATTATTTTAAAGGAAGGATCTGAGCTGGAGAATCCTACTGAAAGGGCTCTCAAGCTCTTTGTATTATTGTTGGACCGAAGCCCAGATGATCCATTTTGAATGTGTATAGGGTTGGCAGAATCAGGAGAGTTCCAACTCATTGATCTCTCAGGTTCTAATAAGATGTTTAGGGGCTTAACTAAACTGAAGTTAAGAGGAACAGCAAGCCTTCAAAGCAGAACATATGACAGGGGGTTCCACTCTTCTGTATAATAGATAGATGCATTTCTCTGAGCAAAGCACAAGGCTGGGTGATGCTGGTTTGATGATTGCAGCCCCAGTCACACAGGGCGTATAGCTTAGGGATTTGCAACCTTTGGCTCTCCAGATGTTTTGGACCACAATTTCCACAATCCCTCACTAGTGTCAATGCTGGCTAGGGCCAATAGGAGTTGTAGTCCAAATCATCTGGACAGCCAAAAGTTGCAGACCCATAGTATAGCCAAACTATTATGTAACAGGACAGAACCGGGTTGGTGTCGAACAAATAAATATGAGGAACTTGAGAAATGTTATACAATGCTCTAATCTGCTGACTGCCTTGATGAGGAGGAGCAGGCAAGGCATTTAGAGGATCCACAGTTTCCCAGCCTCGCCTCTCAAAGTGATTCTTTAGGGTTGCCCAGAAAGTACTGAGGAGATTAATTAAAATCCAACAAGAGCTCTTTTACTGATGGCTTCACAACTCAGGTCTATAGGGTGCATGTTAATTAGCAGGCCCTAATTCGAGCACACCTATTTAATGGCTTCAGGAAAGTAGACTGTCTGGCAGATTCCATGAACCGTTCAAACATAGTCCAGATCCCAAAGCCTGGAAAGAACCCCACCCATTCTTCCTCTGACAGACCAATATTATTGATGCAAAACGTTATGCCAAGGCTATCACCAGTCACTTCGGACCTACCTTTCTGTACCTAATGTATCACAATCAAATGGATTTTGTGCATAATAGGAATACTTTCGACAACATAAGGAGGCATCCCATCTCAGATAGAAGATTATCAAGTCGAGGTCGAAGACAATATTTAAGCAATAACCACCCATTCCAAGGGCTGGAACGGATTTTAATGGCCTGGAGCCCAAGATAAAGGCCCGGGCATAACAGATGGTTATTGCTATTAACACCCTGTGTTCCTGTGCAAAAACCTGGGGTGCTAAAAGCATTATATTCTGATTAAATGAACGGGATGCTGTCCTGTTTATTGAATCAAAATACTTTCTTAAGATGTCCACCATGGATCAGGAAGGAGGGGCTCCATACAGAGCCCCTCTTCCATTTCCATATTTGCCAAGGAGTGGCTGCAGGGACATACACATTTAAAGGAAAGGGAAAGTGGCTGAAAGAAGGCGGTGTGGGGTAGGGGAAAAAGCCATCAGTTTGCATGGAAAGCAGGTTTGGATCTCTAGATTCAGCCCACGATCCAAGGAACCTGATTGGTTGCACGCCTTGGCCCTGGGTCTCTGCAGAGAATGTTCGCCTTCAAAGGAGCACTAAAAGAAGCTTTCCCTTGCCCCTGCTCCTCTTCACCTTGACTTTGGAGCCTTTTTCTGGTAATGTGGGGAAGAATGTGGGGATAAGTGCGGGCCAAGATCAATCCTGAGATTTGCCTATGATTTAATTTTGACCTTAGCAACCCCAGCCCACACTATTCCCCATTTGCAGACTTATGCGGACTCCTCCTCTCGGGTTTCTTGCTTCGGGTTAATCCCTCTAAATCGAAATCCTTAAACTGTCCCCCTCGTATGCAGAGGTAGAGGAACAGAATCAGGCACCTGGTTATCCATCTAAGCGCAAGAATCTCTTATATGCACGAGGTGAGCTAGAACAGTGCACTAGCCCACTTGCACCAAACCTTGCATGCTATTCATGTCTTATAAGGTTACTGCACAGAAACTGACAAATCACTTCTTTATACAGTTATTCTTTTACTTATATGCCAAGGGTTTGCCAACACGTGTTTCGACCTTCCCAACAATGTCATCTTCAGGGCTTGTTTCCTTATTGCAAAATGTGTCAATAGTATAGAGAGTTGCTCCCCCTAAAAGCATCAATCATATGTCCATTCCATGGGGGTTAGGTCTCTTTTTGCAAATGCCAAAGGTAGGTTCTCCTCCTATATGTCAATAAATGATCATTTTTTCCACTCACTGGGACATTCCCCTTTAAAAATTCTCCTGATTGCAGCACTTAATAAGGTCTTTGATGAAACACTGATTGCCGCGAGTGGGCCCTTTTGGACCAGGAACAATATAATGTATAATGCCAGCACTTAGAATTAAAGCGTTACTGACGCTTAGATTTGATCTCAGCACTTATTAAGTGCAGCAATCCGGAGGATTTTCAAGAATAACTGTATAAACAACTGATTTGTCAGTTTCTGTGTAATAATCTTATAAGACATTAATACCATGCAAGGTACCTGTACCTTACAATTAGGATAAATATAGGTTTGGTTTAACTAGAATGGACAACATTGTTAAATATAGGTAGGGAGCAGCTCAGTGAAGTACACATCAGCTTTACTACAAGGCAAGCTTCCCAAGATATTAGGAAAGATTTTATGCAATGGTGAGGCTTTCGCATCTCTTGGCTCAGTAGAATGGCCATTGTTAAGATGCATTTCCTCCCCTGTATCCTTTTCCATTTTCAGGCAATTCTGCCTAATATCCCGAGAACAGAAATGGTGTCACTGCAGAATCGAATTATTGTATATGGGAAATGTCTTGCATAACAGTCTCTGGGGCCTGGTGGCAGCGATCGGGCAAGCAGTTTCCAGGAAAGTGTTGCAGTTTTTGTAAAAGCACTTCTCTGTCTCAGTTTAAACTGCCTGGGGTATTTGTTTTCCAGATTTCCCGCCTTCTGCAGTGGGAAGTTTGAGAAGGACTATGTGCCTGCAAGACCTCTGCTATTCCTTTCTAAAACTAACAATTACATTCTGTGTGGGGGTGGGCGGGGGGGGGGGGCATGCCACTAAGCATCTGCTCAATCACTTGGAATCCCATGCCTGCTTTCCTTCCTTTATGATTTGTCTTTTCCCTCGCTGGCTGCCAGTTCTCTACCAGATCATTGGTCCACTTGTGCCCAAGGATTGGAAATGTGGACTTGGGATCCTGACTGGCTTGAGGGCTTCAGAGTGTTTCAGACTCCAAATTGATAGGGTCTCTGTCCCTGGGTGTGACTCTTAGGCTACTGATGGAATAGTGAGCTTGAGGGGACCTGCTTAAACCTCCTCCCGTGACTGCACTGTGGTGGAGGTGGGAGCACTGAGCCTCCAGGGTCACCCCAATCCAACTAACCAGATTCCAACATGGGACCTTGCAGTAAATTCAATTCGGGCAGGGTAATCTGATTTCACACATTTTCTTCATGACAGGCAGGTAAACCAGTTTATCTGTGTAACCTGGGACAGGTTCTCCATTTTAGGAACAGTGCAATGAATCATTTTCTGAAAAGTCTTCGATGCTCTGATTGAAATTGAGGTGATAATGGAGGCGCAAGTTGATACTTCCCAGTTAGTCTACTTTTCTATGCCTTTTCTGTGCTGTCTCTTTTTTATTTTTAATGATGGTATGTGCTCTTAAACACTAGCATAGCAGTGGCCCCTGAAGTCCCCACAGTGCAGGGGGCCCCACAGCACCATGTCCAAGGGGGACCCCTCTCGGATGTCAAAAAGAAATAATTTCTTTTTGAAGTCACTCTTAGTGTAATTCCTTTACATTATGTTCCCATAACAGACATTATTTATTTTCGAAGTCCCAGAGGACCCACCGGGTACTCTGCTCTGTGCATGACAGGAGCTGTTCCTGTCTGTGTGGAGCACGGAGCTGGACGCCTGCCATCTACCTGCAGAGGAGTCCTTCTAAGGGACAAATTCCCCTAAAAAGCCAAGAACATCTTACTTTTTGTGAATGTGGGCGGGCTTGCATATGTGTATTTATATGTTATATAATGTATGTGAACTAGTAAGTGTATGATGTGTGTGTGTGTGTGTGTGTGTGAGTATGGTGAATGGGTGCACGTGCAAATTGTGTTTAATGCTGGGCTGAGGATCTTATTTTAGGGGTATTGGGGGGGTTAAGAGGGAGAGCGGATGGAATGGGGCAAATGTATATGTATATATTTTTTTATTTTTTTATTGGTTTATACAATGTATATTGTGTAATTTGTATTCATGATGTGTGGTTTGCTGGGAATGCATCAGTGTGAGTGTATGGGTGCATGTGAACATTAGTGAGTGAATGGTATGTGAATGTGTGGGTGCTTGTGTTTAATGATGGGCCGAGAAGCTGATTTTGGACGGTAGAAAGGTGGGTGGCAGAGGGGGGTGCGTGGGGTCCAGGAGTGTGCACTAAAAAGTAATTTTAATGAACATCCATGATAAAGCAGGCATGATATTTATTATTAGTGGCCTTTTGGTTCAGCCAGTCTAGTCATTTCTTACTGTCACATGACACATTTTACTGGCCATCAATGATAACCCAAGCATGGTATCTGTTATTACTTGGCTAGGCTGGCATTTACTGTAGAGTGACTTTTATTACTGAGCATCTATGATAAGCCAAGCACGATATGTGTTTTTGTTTCGCTAGAATGGCATTTTGATGCAACCATTTTGGACGCGTTTTCTTAATGTGACATTGCATTTTGACTGGCAAAGCCATCAGGAGCCTGCCCTCAACTGCCCAGCCCCCGCTATCATCAAGCTGAAAGGGTTTTTAAAACTCCTCCAGGGCAAAGCCCGCTAAAGTCTGGCAAAGTCGCGGTGCTGCTGTCTGTGGCGGACAAACCATCTTGCTCAGCTCACTGCCGCTTCCCTCCTGCTGCCGGAAGGGCCTGTGAGCATTCTTCTTGACTCAAAACAGCACACGCTGCTGCTTCCCTCTGTCTGCCCTGTGACCCAGACTGTCTACCATCGGATTGGTTCCCCTCCCCTGGTTTCCGCTTGCGCTTGGTGTGTTATTCAGAGCCGTGCCTTTGCCTGCCCCGTCTGGCTCTGCCACCCCTGTCATTGGGCGAAAGGTATTTGAAGCTACTCCAGGGCAAATGCCAGCAAAGTCTGTCAAAGTCACTGCACTGCTGTCTGCAGCTGTCCACGGATGTATGCTGTACTCTATCATCTCACTCTCTTAATTATTTTTCTGAACTTCTATAAAGTTGCACTCCTTCCTTTTCCAGGTACAGCTCTTGCCACAATCATTTCATTCTGCAGCCTTCTTTGTCCAGACTTTCAGTGCCTCATGTCTCTCTGACTGATCTACCATTTCAGTCCATCTAATTTACTCACTTCTTTGCAGTCTTTTCAGCTTTTTAGGTTTTCTTCATCTTCTTTGGTTTTCTTGCTCATCATCCCTTCTTATTACTCATCCCATCCCCCCACTCAGCATTCTTCTGTGCATAACTTGTTCAAACTTATCCTCCTTACACTATCCCTCGCCTGTTAATGTCGCATTATGAAATGTGCGTTCTATTGGCAGAAAGGCTGACTCTGCTCTTAATTTTTTATGCTTCAAACTAAACTTCTTATGTGCCACTGAAATTTGGATATCTTCTATTAATACTGCTACTCCTTCTCTCTCTTCCACTTTTAAGACTTTCGCACATACCCCTCATTTATCTAGCGGTCATGGGCAGGGGTTGGTATTCTGTAAACTTCTTCCTTTTCCCTCTTGCCCTCTTCTGCTAATTTCCCTGTGTTTTCATCCTTTTTCAAAGGAGATTTTTCCATAGCTTTTCTTTTGTCATACCGACCCCCGGGTCCTATCAATTCTTATTTCTATGATCTGAACACATTTCTTTCCATGATCCTTCCTTTGAACGTCAGCCATATTCTTCTTAGAGACTTTAATCTCCACTTCTGTTCTAGTCATTTCAATATCCCTATCTCGATTCTTACTTTTCTGCTTTGCCTATTTATTCTTCTGACCACCTTTTACTTTCTTTCTCAATTATTCGTGGTCTCACTCAACCAGCACCCCCCTCGGATTACTCCTTTATTTGTTGAGATCTTTGCACATTTGAACATCTGATTGTGTTTTTACTTGTATATCTTCTCTTCCCTCAATACCTGAATTTGCTTTACTTTCAGCTGATGTCGCTGCTTCCTCTCTTTCCACTTCTCTTTTAACTACTCTTGATTTTCTCTATTGTGCATCCTGCTTATTCCCCCACTCGTAAATACGCACAACCCTAGTTTTCTACTCAGCTTCTGTCTCAATGGCACTTGCTCCGCATACTATTCTCTTTCAGATCCTTCCACTCCCTCCTCTCTTCATTCTGCTTTTCATACTGCTGTTCTTTCTGCTAAAAATTCCCACTTGCCTGATCCCCTGCACTCCTACTGTTCTCATCCACGTCATCTCTTCCAATCTCTGTCTCGTATTCTCTCTCCTCCCTCTCCTGACCCAACCCTTTCCTCTTCTCTTTCGGCCACTGATCTCACTTCTTATTTCAATTCTAAGGTCATTCTCCCTCGCTTCACTATTACCTCCTCTGCTTCCTCGTGTTTTCCCCATCCTCTTTCATTATCTGCTACCTTATCTTCCTTCACACCTTCTGCGGATACTGATATCTCTTATTTGATGGCTAAAGCACACTATCTCTGCTCCTCCTCACCCCTTTCCATCTGCTCTTATTCTTAATGCCTATCCTTTTCTTCTTCCTTGTCTTACTACTTTTTTCAATATTTCCCTTTCTACCTCTCTTTCCTTCCTTCTGTAAACACGTGACCATTTTCCTTATTCGAAAAAGCTTTCCCTACATTCCTCTCTTCCATATAATTACCGTCCTATTGCTCTCCTTACTTATTTGTTTAAACATTTGGAGCGTGCTGTCTATTCATACGTCTCTTCCTTTATTACTTCTAATTCTTTGCTTCCCCATTTCCTATCTAAGGTTCACCCCCCCACAATTCTACAGAAACTGCTCTTCTATCAGTGTCCCTACTATCTGCTCGCTACACTAAGCACTCTTCTCTCTTAATACTTCTTGATCTGTCAGCTGCATTTGACACTGTCGATCACCTTCTTTTGCTTTGCACGCTTGGCTTTTCTGGTTATGTCCTCAACTGGTTTAAATCTTACTTATCCAATCGCTGTTACTTTCTCTACTGGACTGACCATACTTCTATGACCATGCCCCTGCAACATGGCATTCCTCAGGGTACTGTTCTCGGACCTCTCCTTTTTTCTCTTTGTACATGTCCTCTTGAGCCTATTACCTCTTCCTTTGGTATCTCACACCACTTTCATGCTGATGATACTCAACTCTTTCTGTCATTTTCCTCTTTCTCATCTTTGATTCATGACAAAATATCTTCTTGCTTATTGGCTATCCAATCCTGGATGGCTGATCACTTTCTAGTCCTAAATTCTTCTAAAACTGAAACTCTCTTCTTTCCTGCTCCTACGATTCCTTTCCGCTTCCTCCCATCTCAATCTCTTTTCCTCCCTCCACTTTACCTATTCCCCTGTCTGTCCGAATCTTGGTGTCTACCTGGAGTCTTCTCACAATTTCGTACATCACATCTCTTCTATTTCCCACTCCTGTTGTGCACATCTTTACAGCATTCATAAAGCTCAGCCCTGTCTTGCTTTTCACATCGCTAAACTGCTTGTATCTTCGCTAATATTTTCACGTCTCCTTTATTGCTCTTCTCTTCTCTTTGGCCTTCCTCGTTCATGCCTAATTCCTCTTAAATCTATTTATCAGTCTTCATTCTTCTTGCAATACCATTTCATCTGCTCTATCCTCTTTGCATTGGCTTCCCTTGCACTCTCGCCTTACATTTTATTTTCTCTGTTTAGTTTTCAAATCACTTCATAATCTTTCTCCACCTAATCTATCTCCTCTTGTGTCCTTCTGCTCCCCTGCTCAATCTCTTCACTCAAACTCCCAAATTCTTCTTGCAGTTCTCCACCCACCTTGTGCAGGAACGATTTTGTTCTTTTACTTTGTTGGCCCCACTACATTTAAACAGGCTTCTGCTTCATATGTGTTCCCTTTCTTCTTCTTACTCTTTTCCATATGTATCTAAAACATCACCGGTCTGCAATGTAATTAGTTGATTTCGCTTTTTTCCATTGTTCACTTGTGATGTACCGTTTTTAATTTGTATGGCGCTTTGGGATAAAACACGGTATAAGCACAAATAAATACAAATTCTGCAATATACATTGGCAAAGCCAGCCTGGACATGTTTTCTTATAGTATCAGTACTGACATTATGCACAAAGCAAACATGAGTATGTTCTTATATAGGTATACTGGCATACATAGGCGCAGCCATCGTGGACACGTGTGGGCACAGCCAGTGTGAAAGTGTTTTAATAATGGCATATATTGTGGGCAAAGGCATTATTAACAATGTGTTGTGAAATGCTCCTGTGCACTGTCAGTGAATTGCATCGATTGGATTTTTGACTTAAATTTACCCTGCAAAGTCAATTTCCACAGTAAGTGTGCTGTATAATGCACCCATTATTCAAAAACATTTCTCGGAGAGGGAGGAAAACCCCCACCTCTCCCATACTCACACTTCTGAACCATTTTTGCTTGGTTCTGGAACTCCTGCTACGCTTGCACGCTCTGGCATAGTTGTGGGAGATGTTCCCACCCCTCAGTTAAAATATTCACCAGCATCCAAAGGTGAGTGGCTGGTGGGTGAATAGGTATGATGTGTGCGTGCAAGACTGGGACCCATGCAAGGGGCATTAGAACATGGACGTTTTCTTACATGTTTTATTAGTATGTTTGTGCAAAAGCAACTTGATGAATGTAATCACAAGGGGGAAGGTTTGTGGTGGGGGTTTACAGCACAATGAGTCAGACAGACTTGGCATGCATTTTTTACTCACTGAACGGTGAAAGCCAGTATGATGTGTGTTCTTACTGGGGAGGGTGAGGCAACATGTGCAGTCAGCAAGTACATGTTCTTTGACAGTGGCATTACCGATTTTAAAGGCAAAGTCAACATGGTGAGTGTTCTTGCATGTTGGGTGGAAGCCAAGCAAGGAAACAGTGCCTTACTGTAGCATTGCATGGTTTACTGGCATTGAGGGGGCATAGTCAACATCTGTATTCTTACATGGTGGTGCAGGGGTTGGGCAATTATTTGTGCAGCAGCAATAGCATGTTTTCTTCTTCTGGAAGGACATTTTTACTGCTAATAAGAGCAAAACCAATAAGAGAATGTTTGCACATGGAGATGCTGGCATGAGCTAGCAAGAACATGCTTTGTTATGGTATCATTACTGTGCATAAAATCACTGGCCACACAGAGAGTTGGCTGGTATGCTTGAGTGTCAGTACTCAGGAGCCAGGCTCAGCCCCCTTATTTCTATGCAGGTGAAAGATTTAAGGTTTGATCAAAACACATACTTCAATTTTTCACCTAGCGCATTGTACGGCATGTCCCTACAGGAGCATGATCATCATGCACAATGCGCGTGCGTGGTGGTCCAGGCCTGCCCTGAGTGTGGCACGGCCCATGCTTTGTAGTTGAGTTGGGGGGGAGGGGTGAGGTTAAGCATGGCTTGTAGGGGGGCAGATTTTGTGGTATACCCCTGCTCTTAAATGTATTCACTTTGATGTTAGGACCCGCCAACTCAATGTCTGCCTTATATTCAGATCATTTGAATTCTGGCTCATTTGACATACAGAGTAAGTACAAATGAGAGCGACCGAAATCAACACTGCCAACTCAATTGTTAAAGCAAGGAACCTTTTTTCCAGTAGCTGTTTATATCCATTTAATAGTGCCATTAGTGTGGCTGATGGGACAGCTAGCCAATCTACATTCAATTAATAGTATTTAGAATTCTGCTCCACGGATTCGGACTGCCTCCGCTTTGAAGTATTACTAGCTCGAGAGAAACAGAAACAGGACAGTGCCAATACATCCTGCAGACCTAACTCTGAATCCCAGAAGCGAATGTTTTCATTAGAAATGGGGAAAAACACACACATAACCCTCAACCCGCAATCAACAATGCCGCAAATGACCACACATAATAAGAAAGCTATATAGTACCAATTACAGTGTGGATGCTGTTCTTTAAAGGTAGTCAGTCAGTGCAGGTTTGTGAAGCCTGCATGCACATGTATCCAGCTGACACATGCCCCAACTCCGGTATTTAAAGAAAGCAAAGCCTCCCAACTTGTACGATTTTTAAATGTCAAAAATAATTTCAGAAAGCTGCAAAATTCTTCCTTTTGACCAGGCTGCCTTTGCTTTAGTTGTTCAAAGAACACACCAAAGGAATTGTTGGGTACCTCACGAGCTGAGAACAATGATCCCCCCTGCACACCCCTGACATATATGGAAGATTTCACTTTTTAGGAACATATTTATCGGGTGACAAAGAACAAGGAGAACACCCGAGCTGGAGTTTTGAAAGTTTAATGCCTGTGTGTGCTTATGATTTCAGACAATTGCCACAGCTCTTTGGCTCGATAGCTTTCCTTTTCAGTCCTATCTACTTAGAAGAAAGCTCGCATTTCTAATGTCATTTCATGTAAAGTGGTCCTGTATAGTGTCTTTCTGTCATTTTTGGTGGTCTTGCTACAAAAGTTGGAGGGAGTTGTTATTGGGATAGAAGGAGCGGCAGATGTTAAACCAGACGTGTAGATGAGTGCAGGTCAGAAGTACAAATGTCCTGAGTGAAACTCTTGCTTCTATGTGTTTAGCTATGACATTTTGCAAATATGTTTATCTGTAGAGGGGTCAGTTCGATGTCGGATAAATTAAAGCGCTGTGGGTTGTTGAAGAGCCTAAACTGCGTCATAGCTCGATTTTTGTTGTTGTGGCAACTAAGGTGGCCCTGTAGGGGCGATTTAAATGTGCAGAGAAGGTGGTAGGGGATTTTAGATGGCAACCAGTTAGTCAGGGAGAGGAGGGGGGTTGATCACCAAGAAGTACGCGTATTTGGGGGAGTGCGCTTCGAGCCATTCAGGAGCAAGTGAAGTGGCACCATCCAGGAAAATTATTTAGGCAGTCTATTAAGTGTTCTGGAGGTATTAGTCTGATTCCATTTGAGTGGCATAGAAACTGACCCGAAAGTGTACATTCGCCAATAGTCTTTTGTCAAGATATTGTGAGTGGGCTCCTGGAATATCCAGGTAATTTTAGGGGTACCTTCCAAGGGTCGAAACTGCCATGGGTAGGTGAATGATTGCGTGAGGTTTTTGGCTGGTCTTGCCCTACTTTAAGGTAAGTAGATTTCAGTGCTGGTCACATGCTGCTGTTAGTTAAATAGCTATGTTTGCAGCTATTTTCCGATGGCCAGGTTGTCATTTACTGTGCAGTGAGTTTTGGAAAGTGAGTTCTGGATCCTGGTTAAGAAGAAGGAGAAGGAAGAACCTCTGTGTCATTTACAGTTGTATTTTGGCACTATTACAAATTCATTATTGCTGGATCGAATGTCACTTGATGCTGGATATTGAGGAATTTCATCTTGCCCAAAATCCATCACTACTTTCCTGGGCAAACTCCTGGAAAAGCTGGCCAACTCCCAGCTTAATATACATGCTGAATCTGTTGGCTGCCTCCATGACCACCAGTCTGGCTTCAGAGCTGCCAAAAGCAAGGAAACTGCTCTCCGAAAAACCTGTGAAGACTTGCTCTCCAATCTTGACACCATTCTCCCTTCTGTCCTCATTCTCCTCGATCTATCCTCTGCTTTTGGCTCTTTTAACCATTTCATCCTGCTCAATCGTCTCCGCAACACCCTTGGTATTACTGATCAGGCCTTGGCCTTGTTGACTGTCTTTCTCATCGACCGACCCTCTCAGGTCCAAATGGAGTCTTTCCTCTCTTCTATCTCTTTCTCTACTTGTGGTGTTCTCCAGAGGTCTAACCTCTTTCCCTGGCTCTTCAACCACTAACTGGCACCTCTTGCCCACCACATCGCTACTTTCTGCTCCAATTTTCAATGTTATGCGGACGGCACTCAACTCTCTTTAAGGCTCCTCTCAGCCACCTCTGTTTCTTCTCTCATACCAGACTGTCTGGCCGCAATTCAGGAATTGTGTGCCACCAATGATCTCTGCCTTAATGCCAGTAAGACTGAGATCCTCCTCATTGGGACACCCACTCCCTCCTTTCCTTTCTGTCTCTCTGGCCGCCCACTCTGTGCCCTCTTCCTGCTCTTTCTGGAGAGGCTAAGAACCTTGGTGTCTTCTTTGACTCCACCCTCTCCTTCCCTCCTCACATCTCTGACGTCTCTAAGAAGTCAACTATCAGCTGCACCTCCTCAGAGGTATTCTTCCTTTTCTCATTTTCCCCCAGAAGCTCACTGTCCTCTAGGCTGGACTATTGCAACTGCCTCTTTCTAAATCTTCCTGTCTCTACTCTTCGACCTTTACAACTTATCCAGAACAGGACTGCGAGACTTGTCCTTGGCCTCAAAGCCAGAGATCATATCTCTCCAGCTCTGAAATCTTTTCACTGGCTTCCTGTCGCTGCAAGGATCAAGTTCAAGACCCTCTGCATCATCCACAAGGCTTTCTGGGGCCTGGAACCGCGCTACCTCCAACTTTCTCTTCCAAAACATCTTCCATCTCGAGCTCTTCGCTCATCCATCTCCAACTCTATGAGGGTCAGACACTTCTCCAAGCAGAGTTTTGGGGACAGTTCTATCTCATCAGCTGGGGCCTCCCTCTGGAACAGCCTCCCTGTCTCTCAAACCTCAGCAGAACCACCTCCGGTTCTGGAAGAAACTCAAGACCTTCCTTTTCACTTCCGCTTTCTCTCTTCCTCTCCCCTGTTAATGCACCTGACTACTCTGCGCACTTGTTACTCTCTGAAATCGGGCCCAGGCTCCTGCATGTCTAGCTGCCCTCACACTGCCTCCGGGCACCCCAGCACTTAAGGGTCTGTATCAGCAACCCTATAGTCCTTTCTCTATGCACTTATGAGCCACCCGCTGGCTGCACTTGTGAGTTAACTGCACTTTCTCCTTCCCCTCCCCCCTGGCACTTCTCTCCTTCCCTCTTCCCCACACATTCATGATCTGAATGACACAAGGCCTAGTAAGATCATTATTTTGTCCTCCCTTTGTTTCCCCCTCCTTGTCTTGTCATGCCTAGAAACACTTGTGTTCCTGGCGCATTATAAATGCCACATTATATCATATCAGATCATATCAAGGCTCCATGCCATGGAGGGTGTGGTGGGCGATGCACACAGTTTTGAAGTGAATCCTCTGTTTTATTTGGATCAAGTGAAGGGTTAAATCTCAGTAGCTGTTAGGTTGCTGCGTTTTGAACCTTATGACATCAATTGAGTATATGTTCCGGGTGTTCATCGTAGAGACTGTTGGTTTAGTCCAATCTTGAGAGTACAAGTGCAACAACTGCCATGAGGCATTGGATATTTTGATGTTAAGGCCCCGACCTGCAGATGCACGCAGAGAGGTCGGGATGGCGGTGGTATGCCTACGCGTTGACAATCATATGGGAGCTCAAATAATACACAGCCAGCTGTGAGTCTGTTCTACTCAACAATCCCCTTGTGGGCATTGCCTTCTTTATTTTCCTCTTCCTGTCTCCCCTGTCACATGAAGTGGGCTTCCCCTCGGTCACGTGACTCGGGGCGTCTATCAACACCACATTCCTCCAAAACTTGGATCTTTTGAAAACAACTGTTTTTCATCTCACTGGGGATGCTTTTTTCTTTGTCGATATATTCCATGCAGGATGGATCCTCACAGTCGGGGGGATGGTTAAGGCTTTTCCCGAAGTCCATAGCTGGTGTTTACTTTTCCCTTAGGGTCTTCTTCGTTTTTGCTTTCGTTAGACTCGTCGCAGAAGTCAGGCGGTGTCAGAACCTCCCCTTGTAGGGATGTGGTGTCACTCGTTCTGGGGTATTCTTCAGGTGAACCCGCTGGTTCATTCCTTTCCAGCTCTGGTGTGGGTTGTTCTATCCAGAATTTTGAAGGTACCTTGCGGAAATGGGATATGTTCTCCGTTACCACTCATGTCCTGTAGTAGCAGTTCCCATGCTGTGGTCGGAGATGAGCACTGTCCAGGGGCAGGATTTGTAGGAAAGGGTAATTTTCTTTGGGAGTGTCTGGCTCTTAACCAGCACTGTGTCACCAGCTTGGAGTTCATTGTGCTGTACTTGACGGACCTGGTTCTCCTTCTCGTTCTGTTTTTCTTGTGTTTCTTTGATAAGCGCTGTGTCAGATTTAGGGGCTAACCAGTTGGTGTGTAACGGTAGGTCAGCTTGTATAGGTACCCTGAAAATTAATGCAGGCAGGCTAACCCTTGTGGAAGTGTGCAGGGTCTGCATGTGTGACCAGAGAAACCGATACACAGCAGGTAGCCATGGTTGTTGTTGGTCTTTTGCAATCCTTATAATCTTATTCAGTGACCCCATGAATTTTTACATGTCACTGTTTGCTTGCAGCCAACACTGTGTGATTTGTTGATGGCCTATATTGAAACTGGTCATGGTTCTTCATAGTTTGTGGTTGGTAAATTGGGGCCCATTGTCACTCTTCATCTTCCGTGGAATGCCATCTATGGCGAATACTTTTTCTATCCATCGAGGTGCTGCAGGTGAGAGGAGCTGTTCTCCGTTCTCTCTGGAAACTGTAATCTGGACCTTTAGCCCATTTTGTTTGTGTGTTTCACTGACTTGTGTCCCCTGGGCCCTGCCAGCTTCCTGATTGTGCTCCGGTATTGTTTTCTTTCTCCCTCTATTCAGGATTCTCAAACTTGGGTGGTTTTTCTCCCACTGTTTACAATTTGCACTGTATCAGCATTCAAAATGCATTGTGAAACCTAGGCCTTTCTCCCTCTATTCAGGATTCTAAAACTTAGGTGGTTTTTCTCCACTGTTATAAAACGTGCATTTTGATAGTTCCTTAATCCTGAGTTCGTCTTGTCCTGTTGCTCAACCTTCTTGCCTCTCGCTGTCTCGTCTGCCTACACCCTTCTCGGTGTCCTTTGCCTAGTGTCCCCCTCTCCCTTCCGCCTCTCTCCTCTCCCCTCCTGCTCTATGATGCTCTCTGTCTCTCCTATCTTTTCTAATTGCTTCTCTATTGACTACCCTGCCCTCCTCACGAAATCTGGTAGGAAGAAGTTTAAAAAGGATATCCTGGTCTCCAACCCAGGCCTCCCAATCTCTGACACCTATACCAGTGCCTTCTCCAAGGAAACTCTCACCGACATCCTCTTTGTCGTTCCCTCCCCAGACCTATGGACCCTACATATGGTCTCTGTGCTCTCTCCTTTCTCTTCTTCTCCCATTAATGCCAGCACCCGGTGGGATGCCCTCCTGGTCTCCTTCCACTCTTTAATGTTTATTCAAATGGGACCGTCCTGGTCCGAGGCCCTCAGGCCAATCTTCACCTCTTTGATAGACGCTTTCCGTGCCTCAACAATTTCCTTTCCTCTCCTGCTGTACCCTCTCCCCCCTCCACATCCTCCTCGCCTCCCCCTGCTGCCTCTTCCACGGCTACCTTGCCCTCTCATTCCCTCTCTGCCCCCCCAGCTCCTTCCTCACCTCCACAGGGCATACCTCTGATCTGTACCCCTCCCCAAAAGTCCTTCAAGGATGGCAACCTACTCCACATTGCCACTCTTAACTCTTGCTCAGCTGTCAAACACTCCTCCGACATCTGCCGTCTTCTGGAAGAACTTGACCTCGATGTCCTCGGTCTCACTGAGACATGGTTCACGGCCAGCTCTGTCACCAGCTTTGACACGCTGCTCCCTGACGGCTACAAGATCCTCTCTGCGCCCAGGTCTATCCGCTCCGGTGGGGGTGTAGCCCTGATCTTCCCCGAGTGGATTCCTGCCTCTGTCATTCCTACGCAGGCCTACTCCTCTTTTGAATGCCTAGTCTGTAGGCTCTCTCTCTCCCCTAGACATTCCCTTACTGTGGCTACTATCTATCGGCCACCTGGTCAGATTTCCTCCCTCCTCTCTGAGTGGGTGGACCTCTCCTCCTCACTCCTGGCCTCGACCACTCAACTCCTCCTTCTTGGAGAATTCAACATCCACCTGGATGTTTCCTGTCCTTCCTCTGGACTCTTTTGCGACCTCTGTGACACTCTCTCACTCACTATTCTCCCCTCTGGCCCGACTCACTCTGCAGGGCACACTCTGGATGTTCTGATCTCCTCAGACCTTCCCCTTTCTGTCCCTCTCACCACTCCCCTCCCCTGGAGTGATAACTTTCTCCTTTCCTCCCATCTCACCCTCTCTACCTCACAGGCCAAGCCACTTCCATCACTGCCACCAACCTTCTCGGTCATCTGACCCATGAAGCGCATATCAGTTGAGGCTTTCACCGCCACTTTCTCACCCCCCATACCCTTTGGCTGACTCTCACCCTGACACAGCCCTCTCCACGCTGCTATCTGCTATATCTAATACCCTTGATATCCTTGCCCCTGTCATGAGGATCCACCTGAAGCCCAAAGCCAAGTGCAACTCCTGGTATGACTCAGACCATGTCACCCTTAAACGCAAGTGCAGGGTGGCCGAGAGGACATGGTGTGCTTCTTGTACATCCTCTGACAAACTGGCCTGCCGCCTGCTCCAAAGGCAAAACCGTCTCTCTATCCTCACCAAGAAGAGAGCTCATATCCAAGCCTGAAGCTCTGTGGCATATAACAACTGAACTCTTTAAATTCTGCAAGGAACTGGCCAATCCTGCTGCAGTCTCTACCTCTCCTGTCCCTTCCCAGGCCCTCTGCACGGCACTGACTTCTCACTTGATCTTTAAAACTCAGGACATCCTGTCCTCACTCTCCTCCTCTCCCCTCCTGCCCTATACTCCCTGCTCCTCCTCTGGCCCTCTGCAGCCACCTCTCTTCCCTCCCTCTCCACTTTTCCCCTGTTCTCTGCAGACAAGGTTTCTAGACAAGTCCAATCTATGAAAGTCTTGTCAAAACAGGTTCACCCCTGTTCCTCCAAAACCATCAAGGACCACATTGACACCCTTGCCCCTGCCCTGGCTGACTTCTGCAACCACTCCTTCACCACTGGAGTCTTGCCTTCCCCCCTGAAGCACTCCCTTGTGCCCCCTCTTCTTAAGAAACCCTCTGCCGTTCCCTCCTGCCCGGCTAACTATCGCCCATTCTCCATCACTCCCTTCCTGGGCAAGCTCCTGGAGAAACTGCTATCTCCCAGCTAAATCTCCACACTGAATCTGTTGGTTGTCTTCATGACCATCAGTCAGGCTTCAGAGCTGCCAGAAGCACAGAAAATGCTCTCCTGAACATCTGTGCAGACCTGCTCTCCAACCTTGACTCTAACACCCCCTGTGTCCTCATCTTGCTTGATTGCTCTTCTGCCTTTGACACTGTTAAACATGCCATCCTGCTTAATTGTCTCTGTGATAACCTAGTTATCACCGGTCAGGCCCTGGCGTGGCTGACTTCCTTCCTCTCCGACCGACCCTCCCAGGTCCAACTTGGATCCTTCCTCTCTGCTATCTTCTTCTCTACCTGTGGTGTCCCCTGGGGGTCTAACCTCTCTCCCTGGCTGTTCAACCAATACCTGGCACTCCTTGCCCACTGCATTGCAGCTCTCTGCCCCAACTTTCAGTGCTACGCAGATGACACTCAGCTCATTTTCAGGCTACCTTCGCCCACCTCTTCTCCGACCCTCACCTCTGACTTCTATCCAGGAGTGGTGTGCCACCAATGACCTCTGCCTTAATGCCAGTAAACAGTGAAAAAAAGGGGGTGGATCAACTAGACCAAAGATGACAAGATGCTGTTTATCAACTCATAGTAAAACATCATATTTATTTTACAAATACGGAAAACAGTTTCACAGAAATGAATAAGCTAGGCTCAATACAAAAAATCATCCCTCCATGTTCTATTCAATCATAACTCACACATACATTTTGTATACTCGCATACGTTTTGACAATAAGGTAAAATGATGTTGCCATCTCAAATTCTAATCAAATAAATGTCACTTTAACACTCTAATATTAAACGATGTGACCCTCTGTACATCTCCAGGGGTTGGGAAACTATCGTCGACACATGTTTTGGTTGGGTTTTCAAACAAGGAAAGGCTCCCCTTGCCCAGTTATTTTAATCAACCTTCCTCAGGACGGAGTGCGCATGTCAAATGCACGTTGCCTCTTCATAAACAAAAAGGGGGGTGAATTGCGAGCGCCTCAGTTCTCCTCTGGACTACCAGGGGCCGGTGGCTCAGCAATATTTAGAGAATCCTAACATACATTCTGTCAGAGGTGAGCATATACATCAATTTAGTTCCTCACTCCTATAGTGGTGGTCCTAGATGTTGGACCATTTATCCGGCTCGGCATTGTTCGTGTTGGGTGCCAGGTCACTAAATTGCGGCGGCACCCGCTGTCCAGCTAAAGTGAGCACTTATAGCGTCTGCTCGTGGGCCCGGTGGTGGCGGCTTTGGTAGGCGTGAGTCTCTGTGGTTATGGCGCTGCATAGCTGTGTAGCTCATTAAATGAGTCTTGGCAATTGAAAAGGTGCATCTGTGGTCCGGTCTTGGGACTTCTCCGAGCCTGCAGACGCATATCTCAGATGCGGACCACAGCCACACCTTTTCAAATGCCTCCTCGTCCTCCTCTTCATCCTCTCTCATCCCTGACTGTCTCACTGCTATTCAGTCATGTTGTGCTGGCAATGATCTCTGCCTTAATGCCAGTAAGACTGAGATCCTTTTTATTAGAGCCCAGCTCCCACTTTCCCTCCCTCTGGCCACCCTCTGTGGGTCCCCTCCGCTCCCCCACTTGTGAGGCAAGAAACCTTGCCAAGAAGGCCCACTATTAGGTGCGCCTCCTCAGAGGTATTCTCCCCCTTCTCACTTTCCCCCAGAAACTCAATGTCTCCAGAGCTCTGGTCCTCTCTATTCCTGACTACTGTAACAGCCTTTCCCTCAATCTTCCTTTGTCCCCTTCAACTAATCCAGAAAGGGACTGCAAGACTTATTGTTGACCTCAAGCCCAGGGACTGCATCTCTCCAGCCCTAATTTCTCTTCATTGTCTTTGTCTTGTAGCTAGGATCAAATTCAAGACCCTTTGCGTCATCCACAAAGCTTTCTGTCACCTGGGATCCCAGCTACATTCACCTCGTTTTCCCTAATTTCCTCCCTGCCAGAGTTCTTCGGTCTGCTAGCTCCACCACTCTGCGAATCAGACTCTTCTCTAAGCAAAGAGAGGGCGGTAGATGTCCCTCCTCTGCAGGAGCCTCCCTCTGGAATGGTCTCCCTGCCCCTCTCAGGCTTCATCGGATCTCCTTAAGTTCCAGAAGATCTAAAAAAAAAAACTCTCAATTTCTCCTCCTCTTTCACTCTCCCCCTCCCCTGATAACTGCTTCTTCTGTCTCATTGACTGGTTTCCTGGTTCCCTTTGAGTAGTATGTGCATTCTCTCACACCAGCCTGCTGGCCTCCCCTTAACACTTGCACCCTGCCTCTTCCCCCTTTCCCTTCCCACCTTAGTACTTGTTATTTGCGCAGACCTGCACTCCTCCCCACTTTGCACTTCTTGTTCAGCACTTGCACGTTCTGAATGTCAGCCACAAGGCCTAGCACGATAGTTATTGTATCTTTTTCACTTGTTCCACCCCCACCCTTTTTGTCTTGTGGCACCTTGAAACACCATATGTTGCATAAGTGCCTTACAAATATCCAATAAATCAAATCAAATCTGAATGTAATCATCTCAGATGCACATCTTGTGGATTTGGATGCACTTGTTTGCTCATTTCATCACTTAGGCAAAAAAGGTTTGAGAATCTGCCCCACTGTGTTTTCTGCTCTGAACACAGAAAGTATTAAACGGTTAATTAATCAGAAAATAATTTAGTCGTGAACAACATTCTGGAGACAGTTTTAGAGCTCTAGCAGAGCACCATAAAGCATTATAACATGTTTTATAAATAATGGGCACTGACTTCTTTGAAGCTGGCAGCCATGTTGGGACCCTGCCTCGGTTGGGGTTCTGGGGCGCACAAGCCCCTTTTTCCCTCCCGTAAAGACAACGGTATAGGAATAGGATGATTTTCTTGGATTGTGCTTGAGTTTTTGCACCTGCAAAAACCAGACACAATCCATGAAAATCAATGGATGAATTGCGGCTGCCATTTTTGCAATGGCATCCATCTCTTCTGTTTCTTTCCTGTGCACATGCACGCAAGGCAGATCAAACAGGAATGCATTTATTTATTTGAACATTTATATAGCGCACACAACACAGAGGTATCTAGGCACGTAGACTTACGAGTACAGTTACAGGCATAGATTTCAACTTGTACAGTTAAAGGTTAGAGAGCCAGGATGCGATACAAGAGGGAGAGTTTGCATCATACATTCATATCATACAGCAACATACAGTAGCTTGCATTATTTGTACACATTTTACACAAGATACACAGATAGATGGATTTGATGCAAGATTTACAGGAGTACCTTGTTTCTGCATATGGGCTCTTAAGCTCAGTGAGGAGGGTCCTAGGCTAGGGGTTTTAAGCTCAGTGTCAGTTAGTTCATGTCTTCTTTGAACAACAAAGTTTTAAGGCTTTTGCAGAAGGACCACATCGCTTTCAGAGATGGTGACAGGGTGTTCAGAAGATTAGCTGCGATAACTGGGTAGCTGATGCCGCCAGCTTTCTGTCTCCTAAATCTCAGTGTGGTGATTAGGCTAGTGTATGGGGACTGCGTAGGTCTGTTGGATTAGGTTTTGGAAATTTGATTGCTGAGGTAAGCAGGGGCTTTATTCGACAGACATTTGTGAGTGAGCAAGATCATTTTGAATTCTATTCTGTCTCGTACGGGAGCAAGTGGATGTTGCGTCTCGTTGACAAGCTATGTTCATGTTTAGGTATGTCCAGTGCTTTGTTTTCTACAACTTGAAGTTTGCTAATGTTTCTGGAATCGGAGCCTGCAAAGAGAGAATTGCAATAATCGATCCTGGAGAGGATCAATGCTCTTGCCAGGGTAATGCAGTTGTCTGATGAAAGGAAGGGTCTGCTCGCTCGGATTAGCTTGGACATATAAGCTGCTGAGGAGACAATAGCATTACCCTGTCTTGTTAATGAGAGCGTTTAGTCGATGTAGACACCTAATGTTTTTATCTCATTGGCAACGTTGATCTTGTTGCCGTCAATGATGAATGATTTGTAGAGTTGAGAAAGGTTGTTAAGTTTGGATTTGCTATCTACAATGAGTAACTCAGTTTTCTCATCATTGAGACATAACTCGTTTGGAGCCTTCCATGCTTGGATGGTGAGGTAGATTTTATTAATGGTGTTTGAGTCAGTGTCGTAAGAGCCTGCTATGGGTAGGAGTATTTGGGTGCCATCCGCATAGTTGGTATACGTGACACCCAATTTGTCTAGTTTGTCAAAAAGTTGTTTGGTGAAGGCATTATACAATGTGGGCGACACCCAGGAGCCTTGTGGTACGCTGCAAGAGACTAGGACTGGGGTGGCTGCTGAGGAGTCAGAGAAACCCCCCATAGTGCGATTGGAAAGAAAGGATTCTATCCACTTTATGGCTTCAGGAGAGAATTGGGCTGTCGTTGCCAGATGGTGGCATAGGATTTTGTGGTTAACCAAACCAAAAGCTGTAGACAGGTCAAGCAAAAGGAGGATGCAGAGGTCCCCTTTATTCTTAATCTGATCCATTTGTATTTTTAGATCAATGAGGGCTGTTTCCGTTCTGTGGCCTGGACAGAAACCAGACTGTCTGAGGCCTAGGAGATTGTTAGATTCCAGGAACATTTGGATCTGAAGATCAGCTATGCTGTCTAAGATTTTAATATAAATTGCACTGTGGTGATAGTTCGGAAATTGGTTGGGATTCTGAGATCCAATGAGTTTTATTTTAGCAGCGGTAGTATCCATGATTCTTTTAGGTGGTCAGGTACTTTGTAGGAGGTGAATTAACTGTTGATAAGTGAGGTGATGAAGGGAGCAAGCTCATTGGCACAGTCTTTAATGAGTGTGGCGGGCAGTTGTCACCTTTGCATCTATAAGGTTTAAGACCCTTGATGATTTTGGTAGTTTCTGATGTGGTCAGAGGAGTGAAGGCAATTTGTGTGTGGTTTGCTGCCCCATGGTGGTGGCATCTACTGGGGTCAGGTTGTGATTAAGCATAGTTTTCCTGATTTCAATTTTATTTTGAAGGAACGTAATTTTGTCAGTCAGGGCATTTGGACGTTGGAGCACCACTGCTGGTCCTTGGTACAGTGGTTAAGGGTAGGTGCAGGCGATTCCAGTTCGCGAAGTATGGTAAAGAGTTCTCTAGAACTCGATTGGGCATGTTCAACTCTCTGGTTGTAAGAGTCCCCTTTAGCTTTGATAGTTGCTATCTTGTATTCATTGGGCAGGCCGTGGAATTGGGCCTTATTAGCAATTGATGGTGTTTTTTCCAGTTACATTCAGCTGACCTTTTGGCTGCCCATAAAGCTTGTAGCTCAGTTGTGAACCAGGAATTCGCACATACTATTGGTTTGGCTTTCTTGACGCTTAGTGGGGCTACTTTGTCAATAGCTGCTTGGATGGTTTTGTGAGGGTAACTAATAAGGTGGGGTCTGAAAGGGGCTGGGAATTTTTCGTTATAGGGAGCAGAAGGGGTAGCATGTTGTCTCTGTTGATGTTTTTCTGACATCTTGATGCCATTGATGATGAGAGGAGGGTTGGTTTGGCTGGTTTGATAGTTATATCAGTGGAGAAGAGGAGGGTGTTGTGGTCCGACCATGTACAGGGGGTGTTGGCTAGAATGTCGGTTACACAGTTAAAGTCAGCAAGCCAATCTAAAGTGCATCCTTTTTCTTCAGTTGGGAGGGTGATGTGATGTGTGAAGCCTTGGGCTACCATTGAGTTTGCAAGGGGAAGTGTTTGACAGTCAAGGGGGTCATTCAGGCCTAAATTGAAATCACTCAAAATGATTTTTTTAGAAAGATGTTTTGATTTGGAGGCTAGGAGTGCGGTAATGTCATCTTCAAAAGAGGATGTTGGGCCTGGGGGTCTGTAAATTATGTTCAGAGTAAGGGTACAAGTGTCTGTGAGGGCCAGCTTCAGAGTAATTAATTCAGCTGATGTGAGGATGTGTTCTGCGGATATCCTTAGATCAAAGGTATTTTTTGCAAGGAGGGCTACTCCTCCACCTCTAGGGAGATATCTGGTCCTGAGGCTGCGTGGAGCCACGTTTCTGTGATGGCAAGGATGTCTACATTCTTAGTTTTGATGAGGTCTGCAATGTCTAGGTCGTGGGCTGGGAGCGATCTGGCATTGATAAGGGCACCTTTCAGATGTAGCAGAGTATCCATGCAGTCAGTGTCCTTGACGTTAGGTTTTGGGATTTTCACTTCATTTTGCATGTCTTTGCGCTATAAAGGTATGACTAATGAAGTTTCAGAGACCTTCAAAGTATTGCAATGGTTGCCCCGTTGGCTGTTTGATGAGGGAGTTGTTCGATGTCTATGAGAGTGAGATTGCTTTCTGTTGCTGGTAGGAATGGTGCATGGTTGTGTCATTTTGAGGTGTGGGTGAGTGCGTGATGCTAATCGTTTGTTCCTCAGTGTGGTAGTGCATGGTCCTGAGAGAGGCATAGGAAGTTTGCCAGGATGTTCAATGTGGTCTAAGGGGGTCCCCTCAGGAGAGCACAGAGGCATGAATGGGGGTGTTTTTGGTAGAAAGTGTGTTCGGGGGATGTTGTTAGGATTAGGGAGCGCGGAATTAATTTGTAGTCTGCGTCGACTGAGGTGGATGGTATGGCTGCCTATTTGGGATCTACTCATCTTATTGGTATTAGGCTTGGGCATGTATGCTATTTTAGGGTCAAAGGTCCAGATTCGCTAATGCTCTTTATATGGGCCGATTAAATTAAATATGGGCACTGTAACTAGACGCAGGGCGCACAGGTCAGGCAAGAGCTACTGTAACAGACAAGGGGCATACACCAGGCAATAGCTACAATAACAGACCAAGGGCATAAATCAGACAATAGCTACATTATCAGATATGGGGCATAAATCAGGCAATAGCTACAATAACAGATATGGGGCTTAAATCAGGCAATAGCAACAATATCAGATCAGGGGCATAAATCAGGCAATAGCTACAAAATCAGATCAGGGGCATAAATCAAACAATAGCTACAAGATCTGATCAAAGCATACGTCAGGTAAGGGGTGCAATATTAATTTCCAAGCACCAATCGGGTAGAGAGCATAGTACAAGGTACTAAATCTAAGCGTCAATTAAACAGATTGCACAAGGGTACAGTACCTGCGGACAGCCAAACATAGTGCGCTCGGTGTATGAACACAGTAGAGGTGTGCCCATTATGAGAACCCAATAATTTAGAATGGCATAATGTTGCACCAATTTGTCACGCAATATTAGATAAAAAGTCAATCTACAGTGAGTCGGGCGACTATCTGACGAATGACTGCATGCATGCGGTGGAGGGTGTGGAAATCGGTTGGATCAGAGGGTGTGGAAATCGGTTGGATCAGAGGGTGTGGAAATCGGTTGGATCAGAGGGTGTGGAAATCGGTTGGATCAGAGGGTGTGGAAATCGGTTGGATCGCCTTAGAATGCATTCACATGGTCCTTCACTCATCCAGCTTTGCCGTGTGCAGAGATGGATCAGAATCATAGCAAAGAAATCAATGTAACGGGCGAGCATTTGGTTGGCTCCTTGCCACGGTTGAACCATATCAATGAAAGCTTCCAAGAGGTCATATGTTCCGTTACCCTACATCTTTGTGCGAACACATCTGAAACAGGATAAATGACTGCGAGCACAGCATTACCCGCTCTACTGTCATCAATTTACAGCACAGGTGCATCTTTTTCAGATCATCTAGATCTCAGGGTGTACATGTTCGCCAGCAAATTGGCTTAAAAGGCGCCCGCATGCTGTTGCACGGCATGCTTTTCACTTTCCGAATCAATTTCAACATGATTACTGATGTTACTTATGTTGCCTTTGATGTCTGCAGTAAAAGTATGAACAAAATATTACAATTTTGTGACATCCTACAATTTTCAAAAATATTTGAACTGCTTCATTACTTTGTAAAAATTACGTAATATTATGTGCTGCTTAACTTATCATCGCTTGCCATCATTTTTTAGCTAATTCTTCTGATCACTGGGGGGGGGGTCATTTTATAATGGGTGGTATGGGAAATAAAGGTGGCAAAACAAGGCATAATGCTTTTACACCTTCATTTCCCACTCTGGCCCATTGTTGTCATCAGATCCCAAGGCAGAGGACGGGGATGAAGCAGTGTTTACATCTAGGTCATGCTTTCCCGCTGTCTCTTGAAGAACACTCCATTTTATGATTACATGAGATTTTCATGCAAGAATAAAACAAATGGATTCCTTTGGATTCCGCCTCGAATTAGCACCTGCCAAAGAGCATGTGGTTTCCCTATGAATCCATTGGTGAACGTATCTGCAAACCATCATTTGTAGGTGATGTTAACTTCTTTTCAAGACAAAGAGTAAAACAAAAGACTGAAAGGAGATTTCATCTGGTTTTACTATTCGGTGCTCTACACCTCCTCGCAAATGTTTAAATTTGCATGCAGGGTACTCGCCAGCAAAAGGCATAATGAGCCCCTGTATTTTCATTTAATTGTTACATAGCACCTGGAGACCATGCATCTGGCAGCAGTGCGCGACATAAGTCCCAATAATATAACAACCTTTGAATGCGCATGGCAAGACAAGTCAGTGATACAAACGGTTTTATTTTTTATGACCTTTGATCTGACGCAGTTTATGCCACATATACCACTGTTCTTGTCCTCACAATAGTACTTTCCATTCTTATCACGCTATCTGGCTCCGCTTGTGCGAGTATGTTTCCCCCTTTTGTCAGAAGTGCTGCAGAGGCTAAACGCCACTGAGGAGTTATTCAAGAGGACCCTCAGCGTACAAAGACTGCGAAACGAGTCATACAATTTTTTATGATCACAACTTGATTCTCCTTCAAGAGACATGGCTCATGCAAAAAATACATGTAGATGAATTCTCTATAGTAATGAAGACTGTCCACGCTTAAAGCACAGGCCAGTCTTGAGTCTATTAAATTGAAACCAAAAAAGTAATGGGTGGAAGGTTTTGAATTAATCTGAACCACTGGCGTTGCTCTGGGCAACCTTCCACACCACTGTTTTGACCCCTATGCAAATCTGTCAGGTACTGTCACCAATGGGAGCAGCCCTGCCAGAACTGCTAGGCCAGGTCCCCTCTGCAGGGAAACACAAACAACCCCAGACATGTTTCGGCCTTGTTGGGCCTCCTCAGTGAGGTGCAGCTTGGTTCCCTATGGCGCGAGCAAGGGACCCATGTCTGGGCATACTCTCTCGCATAGGGAGACAAACTGAAACCAAAAAAGTGATGGGTGGAAGGTTTTGAATTAGTCTGAACCACTGGCATTGCTCTGGGCAACCTTCCACACCACCGTTTTTTAGCCCATCTGCGCCATTGCAAAAGGGGTCCAGCCATATGCAAATCAGTCAGGTACTGCCACCAATGGGAGCAGCCCTGCCCGAACTGCTAGGCCAGGTCCCCTCTGCATGGAAACACAAGCAACCCCAGACATGTTTCGGCCTTGTTGGGCCTCCTCAGTGAGGTGCAGCTTGGTTCCCGAGTCTGCCGGGCCTAGAGACCAAAGCTACTCATCACTGATGACGCCCAACAAGGCCGAAACATGTCTGGGGTCTCGTGCAGAAGGGATGTGACCTAGCAGTTCTGGCTGTAGGACCAAGCCTGATTTGCATATGGTTTTTCCCCCTCTGTAATGGCTTGGCAGGCTGAAAAACGATGGTCTGGAGAGTTGCCTAGAGCTTTGCCTGTGGTTATGATTAATTCAAAACCTTCCAGCCATCACCTTTCTGTTTTGCCAAAGTCACCCCAAGTGGGACGGGTATGCCCAGACGTGGGTCCCGAGTCTGCTGGGCCTAGAGACCCAAGCTACTCCTCACTAATGACGCCCAACAAGGCTGAAACATGTCTGGGGATGCTTGTGGTCTCGTGCAGAAGGGATGTGACCTAGCAGTTCGGGCTGGACTGCCCCTTTTGGGGTAGGACCAAGCCTGATTTGCATATGGTTTTTCCCCTTCTGTAATGGCTTGGCAGGCTGAAAAACGATGGTCTGGAGGGTTGGCCAGAGCTTTGCCCGTGGTTATGATTATTAAAAACCTTCAGCCATCACCTTTCTGTTTTGCCAAAGTCACCCCGAGTGGGACGGGTATGCCCAGATGTGGGTCCCGAGTCTGCCGGGCCTAGAGACCAAAGCTACTCCTCACTGATGACGCCCAACAAGGCTGAAACATGTCTGGGGATGCTTGTGGTCTCGTGCAGAAGGGATGTGACCTAGCAGTTCGGGCTGGACTGCCCCTTTTGGGGTAGGACCAAGCCTGATTTGCATATGGTTTTTCCCCTTCTGTAATGGCTTGGCAGGCTGAAAAATGATGGTCTGGAGGGTTGCCCAGAGCTTTGCCCGTGGTTATGATTAATTCAAAACCTTCCAGCCATCACCTTTCTGTTGTGCTTGATTCTATTAAAGACAAAGGAGGCAAGCATTATGCTTTTCTTCTTTATTACTGAACCCACAGCAATTTCAACACAAACCCTTTTTTCTCTTTAATAAAACTTTGATAACACGTTTTGTTTTTCCCCGAGTGTTCTGGGGTCTGAAAAAACAAAATAGTGTAGTAAAGTTTTAGACATAGAACAAAAGTCCAAAAAACTACAACTCCCCATGCTCCTCTGGGCCACAGTAGTCCTGTCTGCCTCTGTTCCCTCCAATCAGGCTCAGGCCCTGCATATAACTGTGACCTTTCCATAGTCCTTTTCCTCTTTCTTTAGCGGTCAACCCATATAAATGAACAACTCCAACAGTCAACTTTAGTCAATTGGTGTGATTCTCCATATATTAACTTGATGTAACATCATTACTGCAAAAGCTCCAAGCTCTCCCTTACCGAACAAACAACTCCCTGTACTCCTCAAGTATAATCAGGTTGTTTTCTGGTCTTCTCCTAAGTGGAAGCTAAAAACAAATAATGAGGGTGGGTCTGTCATTAACGTGTTGCTATCCAGCTACATATTCATACAATATCTCTTTCCTTCCATAATTTGGTACACGAATAACACATGTTGATTGTTTGATTCTTCATTTCAATACATAGGCATCGCATGTTCATGACCCAATAGGGTGGGATATAATGCTCGCCTCCTTTGTCTTCAATAGAATCAAGACTGGCCTGCGCTTTAAGCGTGGACAATCTTCATTCTATGACAAGACAGGAGGCAAGCATTATGCTTGTTCAAAGCTATTAATCACTAAATGTGCTATCTGCGAAACTGGCTTAAAGTAAAAGGTTTTAAATGTACTCTCGTTAGACCAGTCAGCAGATTTCATGATATGTTGCAATGAGATGCCTGCTGCAAACGCCTTAGAGGCCATAGCTCCTCGTGGTGAGTGCGCGCCAAACTGAGATAAATCAATTCCTGCCAAATGCATCACTTCTCTAACCCACCTTGCGATGGTGGGTGACGCTACTGTATGGAAGGGTTTCCTGCGCGCAATTAGCAGTTGAATAACTCCTCTGGGTCTCACTGCAGCCGTGGCTGTTTCATAATCTTTAATGCATTGAGCTACACATAATTTGGTATTCTCTGGAAAGTATGGATATGAAATAACAGCAGAGTCTGATTTTGTCCTATTTGCTACATTAAAGACTACTCCCTCCGGGTAGAATATCTTCCTGTTAACTTCTAGCGCTTCTATCTCTGATACTCTTCTGCAAGCTATGAGACACAAAAGCATGGCTAACTTCCCTGACAATTGGGATCAAGATAGATCTCTGTTTTCTGGCCAGGCTAGGAATAGCTGGAATACCACTCGCACGTCCCAGAGCACTGAATACTTGGGCTCAGGTGGCTTACGTAACTTCACCCCTTTCAAGAGCCGGAGAACGGCTGGGTGTTCACCTATGGGGTGTCCTTCTTCTCTGTCGTGACCCGCTGATATTGCTGACCTGTATACCCCTATCGTTCTGTACGCACAGCCCTCTTGGAACCTTTGGGCTAGGAAATTTAGCATGTGTACTAGAGGGGCTGAAACGGGATCAACACTGCGGTCTGCGCAGAATGAGGACCAACACTTCCAAGCTGCACCATAGCTCCTGATTGTGGAAGGCGCCCATGAGTCTCTGATGCAGTCTGCAGCAACTCGTGAAATGCCCGGCAATTACCAGCATTTCCTGAAACGCTGCAAGCTAACAGGCACAATGTCCTGTCTGCTATGAGTGGATGAACTTGACCCTTCGGATCCCAAAGAATGTCTCCCCTGAGAGGGAGTATCCTCGGGAAATCCGTAGAAAGTTCCATCACTACTGGAAACCACGGCTGCGATTTCCACATCGGAACTATGAGCACTAGTTCTGCTTGTTCCCTTCCCACTTTCGCTAACACTCTCATCAGCATGACGAATGGAGGGAAGACGTAAAGGAGTGGTCCCTCCCATTGTTGCAGGAATGCGTCTGGCCCTGCTGCTTCCGGGTCTATCCTCCAACTGCAAAACTTTGGAACTTGTGCATTCAGCCTGGTAGCAAATAGATCTATCTCTATGGGACCCCAAAGGCGGCAGATCTGGGCAAAGATGCTCGGATGTAGCCTCCAATTGCTGGAGTCTACCAGATATTGTGAATTCCAATTCGCTATTGTGTTCTGTACTCCTGGCAAATACTCTGCAGAAACTGATATTTGGTGCTGCAGACAATGATGCCAATAATCCTTCGCCAATTCTGCTAACATCCTGGAGGACGTGCCGCCCAGTTTTTTTATATACTGGACGGCTGAAATGTTGTCCATCTTCAGCAGGTCACAGCACTTGGCTCAATCTTTGGTGAATGTTTTCACTGCAAAGGACCCCGCTAGGAGTTCCAGGCAATTTATATGGAGACAAAGCTCTTCCTGAGACCATTTCCCTCCTGTTTGTATATTTCCGCACCACACCCCCAGCCCGCCCTACTGGCGTCTGACTCTATCACTAGGTATGGGGTATCTCCGAAAATCGCTCTGCCGTTCCAGGCTTCCATATTTTCTAACCACCACTTGAGTTCTGTTATCGCTTCCTGATCTAGGGTAATGAACTGATGATATCCTAGACCCCCTCTGAGGTGTCTGATCTTTAATCTCTGAAGGGTTCTGTAATGTAGAGTGCCCGGAAATATCGCTTGGATCGAAGCTGCGAGGAGGCCTACAATGCACGCTAGATTGCACAGCGAAATCACTTTTTCCGCTATCACTACTCTGAGCTCCTTCCTTATAGCTCGAATTTTCAGAGCTGGGAGTTCCAGGGATGCCTTCCTGGTATCTATCACAAATCCCAGAAACTCCACTCTTTGCGCGTGTACTAGATTTGATTTCTCTTTTTTTATAATAAAACCCAGGGATGATACTAGGTTTCCTACCCAGGCTGTTTGATCTCGTAGCAGGGCTGCGCTCTGGCCTAGAATCAGTATATCGTCTAGGTAAATAATGATTCTTATGCCTCTCTCGCGAATGGCTGCCGCTACCGGTCTCATCAACTTGCCAAAGGCCCACGGTGCAGAAGCTAGGCCGAAGGGAAGACAAGTGAACCTCCACAGATCTGTGCCCCACCTGAAACGGAGATACCTCTGGTTTTCTACTACTATGGGGATGGTTTGGGTAGGCATCTTTGAGGTCCAAACAGACTAGCCAGTCTCCTGTCCTGAGAAGGTCTCGAAGCAGATGGATGCCTTCCATCTTGAAATGTCTGTAGATGACCCATTCGTTGAGACCCTTCAGGTTTATTACCGGCCTCACTTTCTCTCCCCTGCGCACTAGAAACATGTTGCTGACAAACCCAGGGTCTTCCTGTATTTCCCGCTCTATTGCGCCCTTGTCTGCTAATTTGTGTAACTCGCTGATCAATTGCGCTTGTTCGCTTTGCGCCATAGCTATTGGGATTGGCTCTTGCGCTTGCGTAGGGGATCCTAGGAATTCTAGCCGCATTCCTAACACTGCCTGGAGCACCCAAGCATCACTCGATAAATCGCGCCAAGTTTGTAAGAACATCATTGTCCTGTCCCCTATTTTGTGGGCGCCCTCCAAGGTACTCCTGCCTGTGGCACTCTGTTGCCTGTAGGCTCCTCTCCCTCTCCTGTTCCTAGGTTAGCGACTTCTCGCTGGAAAAAATTGTCTTCTTGGCGGCTTTCCCAATATTGGGCCCTCTGACCCTGGGGTCTCCTGTGCATTGGAAATCGACCGGACGCTCGACCCCTCTGTCGTCCGGTCCCCGCAAAAACACGACTAGGGGAAAATCCTCCTAATCGAACTCTGTGCTTTTTCAAGGTTCATCTCCTTTGCGAACGCCTCTCCGAAGAGCATTCCTTTGGTGCCCTCTCCTGCTTCGTACGATGCTAGATCGCTTAGTTTGCTATCTATCTTTAAGAGCACCCCTCTCCTTCTCTCGGAAGAGAGTGCGCAGTTTGCATTCCCTAGAAGACAAATAGAGCGCTGGGCCCACTTTGCTAGGGCTCGGGGATCTACTGGGGTACAAGTATCTATGGCTCTCTCCGCCAAGTCCATAATCTTAGCGAATGGACTGGAGAGGTCCAAGAGCTTATCTTGGCACCCTCTCCAAGCTCTGTCCACTCCTTTTCTTACATCTTTAGATGACTTTGTGACAAAGGTGACCATTTTCGGGTCGAGGACCGGGGTATCTGTGACTTTCCCGGAGAGCTCCAGCATTGGGCATTCCGCTCTCATCTTAGATCTCACCTCTCTATCCAGAGGCTTTCTGATGTGATGCGTAATGTATTGCGCTACTCTGTGGGAAGGCACCCAGTCAGTGGACCTCGGGTGTCTTACGGCTTCCGGATCTAACATATCCGTGAGGTTGTCATCTTCTGGGAGATGCATTGGTTCTTCGGGCTGAAGAGGGTCCTCCTCCTGGCCACTCTCCTCATCTGGCGTGTAGCCTGCATCCTCCCCATCCCCTGAATTGTACACCCCTGGGGAAGGGGGTCAAGAGCCTGGCACTACCGCTCTACTCAAAAAGGCTTCTTTCAGTCTTGCTACTGGGTCGGCTGGCTCTTGGGGTCTCAAGTCTACCCCTTCAGGATGGTTCGGGGGCATCAAAGAGTACTTACTCTTCCGAGCTTTCTTACCGCCCTGATAGTCAACCCCCGAATCGGGGGTGTCTGGTTGAGGTTCCCTCACCTGGGCTAAGTGCCCTTTTCTTCCTGGGCTCTTCCTGCTTTGCTTTCTGCTGGTTAAGCATAGCTTCGAGGCTGTCTAGTCTCTATGACAGAGGTAGCATTCCTTCTGCTACAGCCTGTGATAGCGAGTCTCCTAGGGCTCTTTTAAAACTAAATGAGAGGTCCTGCTCCTCTACTACAGGCTCCTCCTTCCACTCATCTGAGCTCCACTCTGGTGTAGTGGATCTAGAACCTCTGCGCTCTTTGAAGTGTGCCATTCTCTTGCTGGAACCTCAACCTTAGTATTAGACCTTGAGGTGTTTATAGTGTGACAGCAGGCTTGTCAGACAGATTAATTGTTATTTTCTTTCTTTTTTTCTTTTTTTTGTGCATGTCGTCTCCACGTTGTTCGCTCCTCGTACTGTGAGGAGATTCCATTCGAAACGGCGCGGTGGCTGCTGGGGCGCTACACTTCCAAGGTTTCCCGCTCGCTGGGTCCCAACGCCCGCTAGCGGAGCCAATGTGCATGTTACGTCCGTGCTCGCTGGGTCATAAAGCTGGCGAGCGGAGAGAACGAATACTGGGCTAAAGGGAGGCGGAGCCGGCTGCCTCACACGAGTGTGTTCACTCGCGGCTCCGGGTCCGCTCCTTATTACACACCTGACACGCGAACGAGTCGCGCGTTCTTATTACTATTTATAAAATACAGTAAACGCTGGTGCTTCCTACGCGGCTGCATTTACCCCAAACATAGTTAAATATAACTAAGCGAGGCGCGCTTCTAACAATGTCATACAAACGTTCTTATGGTAATCACAAAAAGGCACTTATCTGTGGGCTCAGCAACAAAGAAAGAGGAAAAGGACTACGGAGAGGTCACAGTTATATGCAGAGGCTGACCCTGATTGGAGGGAACGGAGACAGACAGGACTACTGTGGCCCAGAGGAGCATGGGGAGTTGTAGTTTTTTGGACTTTTGTTCTATGTATAAAACTTTACTACCCTATTTTGTTTTTCAGACCCCAGAACACTCGGGGAAAAACAAAACGTGTTATCAAAGTTTTATTAAAGAGAAAAAAGGGTTTGAGTTGAAATTGCTGTGGGTTCAGTAATAAAGAAGAAAAGCATAATGCTCGCCTCCTGTCTTGTCATAGAAGCCAGCCTGCCTCATGTTCAAATGGTGGAAGACCATCAGGAAGCTTATTAATAGATATTAAAAACACCATTGCCTGCAACATTAGTTGTTTGAGATTTGCCATTTAGGGAATTCTTGTCGTAAGATGCATTGTCAAATGAGGCGAAACATGCAGAGGCTTGATTGTAATTCATGTTTATTGGAACCCAGCAATTAAGCGTATCTTGCCTCTTATTGAAGGTCTATCTACTATCCTAAATGACACAAATATTTCATTTGGCGAGGATCTCCTCATTCTCGGAGGGGATTTCAACGCCTATTGTTTAAGAACTTTCAGACAAACATCAAAGTCTGGAGCTAATTGTTACAATGGTGAAATGTTGGAGAGTCTATTTACGGACTGGAACCTGACAATTCTTAATGATAATATGTGTAATGATCTAATACCTGCTTCCACATGGACAAATGGAAAAGCTGAGTACACAATTGACTACATTACAATGTCTCAGGAGATGTCTCATTACTGCACACAGTTTAGAGTGGTTTACATGAAATACAGGGATCATCGATCACTCCAGGCTTGTCTCCCCCTAAATTGGTTCCACGCTAAAAATCGATACTGCAGCAAAATCAAAGTATCTGCACAAGGAAATTGTGCAGTAAGCTTCCCAAAGCAGGGGAAACAATGAAACTCTATACTAGGACAAATAGTAAAAAATTGCCATGCTGAGTAAAAAAAAATCTATGTGCTGCCAGCGGCTATGTTGAATTTCTAGGGGATGTTGACCCCCACAAGCAAAAAAATATCCAAGAGCTAAATTCCATCTACACAGTTTCGACCCAGAAACTCACATAAAAAAAGAACTAAATAAACAAATGTGCGCTCTCAAGAAAGAGGGCTTGGATAAAAACGCCTCAGTAGAAGATAAAAGGAAAATGCTTTGTAAAAGGTATCATCACTGGTTCAACACACATAGAATAACCTGTAACATCAAAGAAGGCCAAATCATGCCTCAAGCCCTATTGCCAACAAAGATCAGGAACATTTGGCTGATAATTAACGGCCAAACTGCAACTCAGAATATGTTACAGACAGTTACAATCACAAGTAATATGTGGGTAGACTTTTTTTCAGAGCCTAATACTGTGTCATATCTGGTCCCAGTGGCTTGTAATAAAGGAATAAAATGGTTTCTCACCATGTCTATTGAAGGAATTGAATGTCTTATCACCAAATCCTCAAGATCTAGAGCCTCTGGCCCAAATGGTCTTACAATTGTGATCTTAAAATCAGATACAACTTGGTCCAAGATTTTGCACAATCTCTTTGAAAATATCCTAATACTTCAGCCCTGCCTGACTTCTGGAAGCATGCTATCATCATCCCTATACATAAAAAAGTTGATAAAATGGATCCTATAAACTATCCTCCCATTGCTCTCTAGAATGTGACAGAAACATCTACGCAAGATCTTGAGACATGGGCCAATAGTAACTCAATCCTTGCCAAGCAACAAACTGTCTTTCGTGAGGGACTCTCCACCACACTCAATGGTTTAAATCTCTATACCATCAAATATCAAAGCACATATAATACATCTAAGCCAGCTTATATAGCACTAATTGATTTACCAAAAGCATTTGACTTAGTTAATAGGGCTAAATTGTGGCCACAACTAAAGATGTGGGACAACCCCGAAGGATTGCTAACAATTCTTATAGCCTTTCACCAGCATATCTTAATTCAGGTTAGATTGAATTTAAATGGAGAACTATCCCAGACATACCTACCGCAAATGGTGTGAGACAAGGATGCATTTCCATTGTGTATTTTTTTCAATCTTTAACTTGCAGATCTTGCAAGCTTCTTGCTTGCACACGCACTTGCCTGTCATAAAATAGGAAAAAGTCTGGCTCACTTCTTGGCTTATGCTGATGATATTGCCTTAATCGACCACACCCCTAGAGGGGCTTCAACACCTAATAAAGGCAATGGAGCAATATGCTGGCACAAATGACTTAGTGATCAATCTGACTAAATAAATCAAATATAGTGAGGTTTGGATCACAGTTAAATCGTGAAAAATCACACAAATGGCGCATGAAGAATCACACCTTATCCATAGTAAAACAAATACAGTATCTTGGATTTAATCAGAGAATAACCAAGTCGTTAAAAGATCTGACTGAGGAATTACAGAGTAAGACCACTCAATACATAAGTCAATTAAATAAATTGTTCATCTCAATGTGTAGATTCTCGATCATACCCTTGTTAAAATTTCACAATGGAAAAGTTAATTCTGGCAATCTTATATGGGATAGAACTCAATACCAGTGCCCATCAATTTAACTGGGCCCTCCTTGAAGGCCAATTGTGGAAAAAAACCTGTCATTCCTCATGTCTTTAACAACAGCTTGTCTTAGATAAGAACTGGGATTATACTCCCTCTAATCACAATTTGATTGGAAAGTACTACTTTTATACAGATCCATCTTAAATCCATGCCAACATTCTCTGTATAAAGACATAAGACATTATACAAACTCATAAATAAGCCAATTCCTAACAAAACTACAACGAGATGCCAAACACATTCTTAAAAACTGTGAAACAACTAGTGAAATCTTTATTGTGAAACCAGACAAAGCCAAACAGGTCTTAATGAGAACAGACTGGAACACAACCAGTGCTTCATTTTGTGATCTGAAAAATACCAGAAAGGTTGCTGTCTGTGAAAAACCAAGTAAATATGTATTGCCCTAAACAAGGAGATTTCCAAGCCCTAAGTGGTGTGCTAAATTTCTGTGTTTCCATATCAACTTGGTAAAAACAAAAAGAAACCACCAGAATATGGGAAAATGTAGACCATAAAGATGGAGAATGTGACGTTTGTGGCGAAGGATCAGTTCAGGATATCAGACACCTTCTGATAATTTGTCCAGCAACATTATCAGCCCGTGAGAAATATTTTGCCAAATGTATTCATCATAATGATTAGTTAAATATGCAAGAATTTTGGCACAGACTATCAGCCGGTAAAGAGATCTCCTTAGCAATAGAGCTCTTGAAATTATTGAACAACATGCATTTCATAGAAATCCCTTTGCAAAATGAAAAACAATTTTGAAAAGTCAAAAAAGCTATTTTTTTAAATTCTTGATTGATATGCTCACATATGTCTTTTAAATGAAACGTAGCACATTGAATGACGCATGTTTTATTTGTTATCTCACTTGCCTTTTTTGTATGTTTAAAGTAAACTGTGTAAGAAAGTCTATGTATCACTAATGACACAAAAAATATATATTTTTTAAAATGTCCCCCTTTAATGAAGTTTGGAAAGAGAAAACATGTGATTCACACTGTCTGACATAGGCCGGAATATTGTCTGGCTCCAGAGCTCTGAGAGACGTGTCATGCTATTGTGCCAAAGATAAAATGAAAGGATTGCCATTCACAAGGTACTCCTCTCGAAGCCATGTGTGCTGGTGGGATAATGGAACTTGTAATTGAGGGAGTAATTCATAGAATTTGGCGCACAAGTGGCAAACGCGGCTGGTGCACAGAGTGCGCGTGCGGCAGTCTGCACCAGCCACGTGCACCAAAACCCATTTCAACGCACAGCGTATTCATGGATTTCAACATCCATAACCAGCCGTGGTGCAGAGCGGTGCAGCGACCCTGCAGCAGCGCCAGTAACGCCCCCAACCCCACCCCATGTGGCAAAAACATCGCACAATCCCCTACATGGCGCAAAGGCCAGTGGACCAGCATACAGCGACCCAACGACGAAAATGCGTGGAAAATTCCCTGTGCACCCCTCAGAATACACGTAACCAACTTGCGCTAGCAAAAACACATGCAAAACTCCCTGCGCACCCCTCGGAATACACGTACCCCGCTTGCGCTATCGAAAACGCATGTAAAAGTCCGCACGCACCCCTTGGAATACACGTACCCCGTCTGCGCTATCAAAACACATGTAAAAGTCCACACATACCCCTCGGAATACACATACCCCGCCTGCGCCAGCGAAAACGCGTGTTAAAGTCCACGCGCATACACGGAATACACATACCCCGCTCGTGCTATTGAAAACGCATGTAACAGTCCACGCGCACCCCTCGGAATACACGTACCCCGCTCGTGCCAGCAAAAACTTGTGTAAAAGTCCACGCACACCCCTTGGAATACACGTAGCACGCCCGTGCTATTGGAAATGCGTGGAAAACACCCCGCGCACCCCTCGGAATACACGTACCTGGCTGGCGTCAGCAAAAAAGCATGTAAAAGTCCACGCACACCCCCGGACTACACGTACCGCATCGAAAGAAGAGCACGTACATAGCGATGGAAACCCATGTGGGACCTTCAACCCGTGGCAAGGGAAACGCCCCCACGTGTTAGGTCAAAGACGCACTTACGCGCTAAGGGCCTTTCGTCGACTTACACGCTGACGTGCTGTTTTTTCACGTGCCAAATCACTCTCTATAAAGCTGGCCATGCGACAACACATGGAAGACCACGCTCCTGCCCAGAAGGCCATTTTCCTGCCCCCAAGAGCCCTCTGCTGCTGCCTGCCTGCCTGCCTGCTGCCACCATGCCCTGCCATTTGGTGCCTGCACATCTGCCATCTGCAGGAGTCCAGTTGCAGTGACCACCCCTGCTGGAACAGAAGACTCCCGACTGAAGTACCATCACTCCACATCCCAGCCCCAGGACCCAGTTGCCCACCCACACCTGCCTCGGGGGTTGCCATGTCTGACACAACACCTTCCGGCACCAGTGGCTACCCCCAGCCAGAGAGGCAGAGGTCTACCAGCTTCAGTGAAAAGTGGTATCCTGGTGGAGCAAGTTCTGGGGCATTATGATGCCCTCTTCACACCACCGCGCGCTGACAAGGAAGGATGGAAGAGGATCTGGAAGGACATAGTGGGTGCCATCAACGCGGAGGGGGTGGCACTCCGCGACATCAAACACGTCCAGAAGCGCTGGGAGGACCACAAGTCCAGGACCCACAAGAAGGCCCAGCACCTCTTGGAAGCAGCGGATGTAGTGGGGCGCCGGGGCCAGCTTACCACCCAGCAGATGAGGGTCCTGGAGCGCATTCACCCAGTGCTTCACCACCAGATCCTCAGGATGCAGGCCCGTCTGGAGTCGAGCAGTAAGTGGCCATGCACTCACGTTTAAAAAAGGGAATGTTGCAGTGTGCTGGTAGTGAGCTACTTGGCTTCATGTGTGACATGGGTCATGTATGGATGTGTGTGTGCAGGGACATGATGGTGCTGCATGTGAGTCCCGTCAGGCGTGACCCACATGGATGGTGTATGTGTTACAATGCATCATGCGGAGCAGCATGCAGAACGCACACATGTAAGCATGCCTGTGTCTGTACTTTGACTTGTTTAGGGTGTGAGAGATGTGTGCTGCTGTCATGGACATGCATGATGTACATGTCCGTGTGTCTGAGTAGTGTGTGCACCATGGATGCATGACACATTTCCGTGACAATGTGTTCATTCACTGATACAGCCTAGTCATCCTTGTATCCACTGTGTCTGGGGTGTACCGGGCCAAATGCATGACTCTCTGGTGATGGGTGTGCGTGTGACCAGCATGTCCCATTGTGTATGTGCGAATTAGCCCACCATTGGATGCAACTACTGTGCCTTGGACATGGATGCCAATGTATGTTGCATGTGCCATGCCTGTTCCTGCATGTGTGTTGCCTGCACTGACCCATGTGTTGTGGATGGACATGATGGAAGTGACGTTTGACAGTGCACTCGTGCCATTGCTTCTTGTCTAGGGGACTATAGTTCAGTACCCTGATTCTTGTGTTCAATGTCTCCCTTTACACAGCGGCGAGTGAAGAAGAGGGAAGAGACAGCGCTGTGGAGGAAAGCGGCAGGGATGCCTCCATCGGCCGGCGACGCAAGGCCCAGTCACCCTCCCAGGAAATAGCATTATCCGGGAGCAAGGGGACTGGTGCCGCGTCTGCCACTACGGCTGCAGCGGAAGAGGCGGATGAGCCCCCACAGGGGCTTGTCGCGGCAGAAGACAGTGCAGAGTCATCCAGGTTGGTGGTGGGTATAGAGGAGGAGGAGGCCGCTACAGAGCCGCACATGGGGCATGGTGGGGGTTGTACCACTGGTGCAAGTGGTGCAGTCCAGGGGCAGGGGCAGGAGACAGCACAGGTCGCTGCAGAGGTGTCTGTGCATGTCTCTGTCCCTGACACTGTGACTGCATCACCATGCACCAGCAGGGTTGCCCCGTCCCAGGCCTGTCCGCAGGTAGGGGGGGGGTCCACGTCATCTGGCACTCCTCTACCTGTGGACGAAGGGACCTGTGACCGGATGGAGTCCGCCCTGATTGGTGTCGCGTTACGCACACGTGACATTTGTGATGACGTGCGTGCGTCCTGGGGTACCAGGCATGTCATCACGAAGAGCTGTGTGCCAACGTGGCCCAGTCGGGAGGGTCCATGGTCAGGGGTGTCCTCCATGTGTCGGCCAGTCTTGCAGCCCTCTCCTCCTCTGCGCACACCATACGCCAGTCGTTCCTCGTGCCGTCTTCCGGCCCAGATGCCACCAGGGCCCCCTGTGGATCTGCCCCAACCAGCACAGCCAGCCTGGTGGAGATCCCATCCCTGCCACAGTCAGGGGTCAGAGGTCCAGCAGGGGTGGACACCCCACCAACTGGACCCAAGCGGATGGAGGATGTGCCGGCATAATCGGGCAGGGCACGTGCACGACGGCGCCGGTGGATTCCATCATCCCGGATGCCGTCGTGGTGGCAGAGGCAGTGGCGTCGGCGGCAGCGGCAGGCTCAGCGCGGGAGGCATCATGGCTCGGGGCCATCAACATCAGAGGGGCAGGCATCGGCCGGAGGGCCGGAGGACCCTGGATAGGGAGTGTCTTGTGTGTGGCAGCGGTTGGGCCAGCGGATAGATGCAGAGTGCCGGCGGGCGGAGGAGGCATGGCTCACTATGGTCAGGGTGGAGAACTCCATGCGCAGAGCATTGAGGCGGGCTGAGTGCCTCGAGGCAACTCGCAGGGAGTTGGATACAGGCCATGACTGCATCCCTGTGAGACCTCGAGGCCAGGGAAGAGGCCCGCCTCTGGGACATCAACATGGAGTTCGATGATGCCCTGGCCCGGAACATCAATGAGTGAGCCGTTGGACTTGCCCGCCGCCATTGTTCATAGTTCATTAGTGTTAGGTTTCCATTGTTTTTTCTTTTATTTTGGAGTTCATGGACATTGTTCCACTTCGTGCATATAGTTTTTTCTCCATAGGACTATTTTGTAGGTTTTCTTTTGTTTGTGGATCATGGACCATTTAGACTTCCATTGTATATAGTTGCAGACTTGTACATACTTTCTTTTTCAATTGACACATGGATCAATGGTTTTCTTTTATTTGGATTATGTATATATTATTGACATTGGCAATGGACCACTTTTTTTATTCAGCATGACGTTCATTTCTTTTTCATTGGATTAACATTTTTTGGTAATATCTGTCATTGTACATTGATTTTCAAGTTTCATTTCCTCTATGTTAGTTCGTTATGTTTTTAATACATTTTTGCTAACTTCATGATTGGTGTTGTGTTCTATCATTGGTTTTGTGCATGTCTCAATGCACGTTGCCTCAGTCATGTATTGCCACTGTGTGGCTCCGTTGTGCATTCCTGCATGGGCATGGTGGTTCTTTTAAGACTATCATGGCATGGGTAATTTGGGAGTGGGTTCTGTGGATGGTTGCATGCTTGTACTGGGGGGAAAGGGGAATTAGGGTTGGCATTAGGGACATGGGTCTGTTTTGTTAGGACATGTGATTTGGTCGGACATGTGTCGGGGCCTGCTGGCAGGTGCCCATCACTGCTGGGTCGGTGGCTGGGGGACATCAGTCGGGGCCTGCTGGCATCATTGCTGATGCGGGATGATGCAGTCACAGGATCAGGGACAGGATTACACACAGGCACCTCCGCGGCAGCCTGTGCTGCCTCCTCTCCCTGCCCCTGGACTGCACAACTAGCACCAGTGGAATGCCCCCCTCCAGGCCCTGTGCGTGGGCCTCCCACGGCCTCCTCCTCAACCAAACTCCCCACCAACCTGGATGACTCCGTGCCATCTTCCTCCATAGACCCAGGGGAGGCTCAGACATATGTCCAAGCTGCGTACTCCTAGCACACCTCAACATGCACTGCGTCCAATAAGTACACATGGACACTTACCGCTCGACTCCGGACTGCACTGCCTCTCAAGGATTTAGCGGTGAAGCGCTGGGCGTATACGTTCCAGGACCCTCATGTTGTCGGTGGTAAGGTGGACCCGGCGCCTCACTGCACCCGCTTCTTCCAAGAGGCACCGGGCCTTCCTGAGGTTCCTGGACCTGAAGTCCTCCCAGCGCTTCCGGATGTGTTGTATGTCACGGACTGCCACCCCCTCCACGTTGATGGTAGCCATGATGTCCTTCCAGATCCCCTCACATCCATCCTTGTCGGCACGTCTTCATCCATAGAGGGCATCATAATGCCCCAGGACTTGCTCCACCAGGATACCAACTTCTGCAGCACTGAAGCTGGTAGCCCTCTGCCTCTCTGGCTGGGGGTTGCCAGTGGTGTCTGATGGTGTTTCCCCCGACATTGCAACCCCCAAGGCAGGTGTGGGTGGGCAACTGGGTCCTGGGGCTGGGCTGTGGAGCAATGGAACTTCAGTCAGGAGTCTTCTGTTCCAGCAGGGGTGGTCACATCAACTGGGCCCCTCCAGATGGATGACGTGCAGGCACCAAATGGCAGGGCACGTGGCCAGCAGGCAGGCAGGCAGCAGCAGATGGCAGGTGAGAGTCTGCTCGGGGCTCTGGGGGGCAGGAAAATGACCTTCTGGGCAGGAGCGTGGTCTTCCGTGTGTTGTCGCATAGCCAGCTTGATACGGAGTGATTTGGCATGTGAAAAAACAGCACATCAGCGTGTAATTCGAGGAAATGCCCTTAGCACGTAAGCGCGTATGTGACGCGATACGCGCGGGTGTTTCCCTCATCACGGGTGCATGGTGATTCGGCACGTGCAAAAAAATGACGTCCGTGTATGGATGCGTGTAATTTGAGGAAAGGCTATTAGCGCGTACGTGACGTTACACGCGTGCGTGTTGCCTTCATCATGGGTTAAAGGTGAGCGCGGGCCAGCAAAACACTGTACGTGCTGTTTGTGGAGACCGACGTGTGTGTTTACTCTGCTGGAATCACACACAATTACTTCACAGCGTCTGAAGTCTGTACCTCTTCTTTTGGTGGGGTGTTGCTACGCCCACAAGCGCGTGTGTGGGTTTTTTTTTCCATGCAAGGCAGGCGATGAGTCGCGTACGCTTTTTTCCCACTGTGGTTCCCCCTGTGCATGCATACCGTTTAGCGGTCATAGTAGCCCACATGTTCCACGCATACATGTTTTTTGTGTTCCTGGTTGCCACACCGTACTGCTGGAGGTAATATTCATGCATGTGGGCTACCGGGGTGCGTGCACATAATTCTTTTCCAACTTCCTGTGCTTACTTTTTTTTTTTCATTTTTGATTTTGTTATTTCTTTCTTATCTTTTTGGGGGTTCCTGAGCATTGCATGACCCATTTGTGACACCATGGGGTAATTTTTCCCCAGGGTGTCACAGACAGCCTTGCAGGGGCACTTCTAGCCAATTGCCCAGGACAATTGTTGAGTGAACCTCCAACAACCCATTTTCCATCGGTGCCATGGTTGGGAGGCCACCAAAGGATAAGGGTGGCAAAGTTGGGCATCCTCCCAGGGCTGTGCGTGGTCGGGAGTCCTGGGTGGCCAGGGTGGCTACAGGGGGGGAAGAGGCAGGGGTGCCACTCTGGGACGGGATGCCCAGCCATGTGCTGGTGCAGACATGCCACCACCCCCTGTGTTTCCTGGTGATGCAGCTGTTGCATCACAACCTGGCGCCCATATCCCCCAACAGCAATTTACAACTGCTGTCACAGGCCCGCCGGTGGTGGTAGCTGCAGGTGCAGCTGTGGACACCTCCACCCGGGCTCTGGGTCAGGCAGCGCATGTTGCATTGTGTGACGAGGACTCCCAGGATGATTTCCATCTTGTCCAGAGGTTGGGCTCATGTGCATCCACTGTGGCTGTGACTGTGGCACACATATCTGGGGCAGTTATGACATCTGCTGCGCCAAGCAGCCGGATGGTGGTAACTGCATGTGCAGATGCAGCCAACACTACCCCGGCAGGGACTCAGACCCAAGCCAGACCTTCTGTCCTCATACCAACACCCACTGCCTTGGTCCAGTACACCAGCGCCACTGCCCCCACTGATCAGGGCCACATTGCCCCCTCAGGGTCAGTGCCACCGTCCAAAAGGAGGAAGTGTGCTCCTACACAAGAGGCTGGGACCCCAGACACGGCTCCAGCCTCCGGCACATCAAGGAAGAAGCCTTTCTACAATCAGAAACTGGACTTCCTTGTGGACTACGTGTCGGAACACCAACGCAATATGCTTGTGGGCCCACAGTGCCATACAACGCATCACCAGCGTTGGGTCCACTGGCAGCATGTTGCGGATAGTGTGACATCCATGGGATTCCAGGTGCGCACAGTTCAGGACTGCTAAAAGCGCTGGAATTACCTCATATGCAGTGCTAAGCAAAAGCGTGCCTCCAATTACACCATGTCTCTGGTGACTGCTGGTGGCCACCACCAGAGGAGGATGAACTGGTTCATAGACATAATTTCGAATACAAAATATTCGAAAGTCAAAAAGTCGAAAAAAAAACGTCGAAAAAAAAAATGTCGAATTTTTTTTTAATGACGGTTTTTTTTCGAAATGGGGGGGTTCCCCCCCCAACCCCCCTTTTTTTTATTTTTACCTATTTTTTTCACAGAAACTAGAGCCCAAAAAAAAATATCGAAAAAAAAACAATTCGACATTTTTTTTTTCGACATTTTTGATTCGACTTTTTTGACTTTCGAAATTATGTTTTCGAAATTATGACTGGACACCGGATGAACTCCCTCAGCATGAGGAGATCGCTTCAGAGTTCATCCCAGAAGAACAAATCCGTGGAGTGGGAGAGAGGATTGATTATGATGCATCATCTGGTGAGTATTGATGCGTGTAACTCAATGACATGTGTGTTTAGCATGTGTGACCCGCCCAGCTACAAGTAGGCTCTTTCCTATCTTCAATCTCCCTCACCACCTGAGTTGTTCACCAGGTGTCTGACCTCTCTGCCCCAATTCATGGAGAGCAAGTGGCAGCTCTTAACTACTGCATTATCATTTTTTGTACAAGTTCCGGTGCTATGCTGATGACAACCAACTCATTTCCTGGCTGCCCTTAGCCACCTCTTGTCCCTCCCTTATTTCTGATAGCCTCATTGCCATTTGCTTTTGGTGTACTACCAACGGTCTCTGTTGGAATGCCAGCAAACTGGCATCCTCCTCATCGATACACCTTTGCCATCCTTTCCCATCAATCTCTGGCCAGCCCCACTTGGCTCCCCTCCTGCCTCCACCTGGAAGGCCAAGAACCTCAGGGTCACCTTTGACTCAACACATCCCTTTTACACGCACATTTGTGACGTATCTTGAGATGGACTAACTTCTTGCTCCACCTCCTCAAGGGTACTGTGCCTTTCCTAACATTCTCCTACATGCTGACAGTCTGTCAAGCTCTGGTTTACTCAAGGTTGGGGTACTGTGACAGTCTCTTTCAATATTCGACCTGCCTCCATCCTCCACCCTCCGCCACTAATCCAGTACAGGACTGCAAGACTTGTCCTTGGCCTAAAGCCCTGGGATCCTATCTTTCCAGCTCTTTGACCCTTTCATTGGCTACCAAGGGATGCAAGGATGTCACTTCAGACCCTCTGCATTGTGCACAAGGTTTTTTTGGGACTGGGTAGAAAATACCTTCAACAATCCCTCTACCAATTCCTCACCTCTTGAGTCCTTTGCTCCTCTACCCCACACTCCCTCAAGGTCAGTCGTTAATTGAATAAATAAGGTAGGAGCAGATCTGTGTGTACAGCTGGGCGCTCACTTTGGAACAGCCAACTGGCCACGTTGAATCTTGAGGAGAGATATTTCTGCTTCTGGAAGGACCTCAACACCTTCCTACTTGCGCCTGCATTAGCCCCTCTTCTACCCAGCTGAACATTTTCCTCTGTTGGCACTGTGCCCCTCCACACACTGTGCATTGGATCAGGTACCTGCTCACCCTGCCTCCCTGCTGCCTTGCCTACAGGCCTCCCATATCAATGGGTCCAGTGCGTGTCCCCATTCAGTCCAGCACTCTTTGTCTGCACTCATCAGATTTTCCCTATCCAAATCATCTTGCACTTGCCACTTGCTGGCTGCACTACAACCTTTTAATGGACATTCTATCATTGGACTTCATTTTCTCCTCTGTTTGGCACGTTCCCCTTCTTCCCCTTCCTGGGTCTTCAACCCTTTATCCCTTCTCCATGCACTAGCGTGTTCTGTATGTCACTGTGCCGAGTATGATAGTTGTTTTGAATTCCTTTTCTCCCTTGTTCCCCTCCCTTTGCTTTGCTTGTCCCTTTGCTTGTTTTACTTGTGTATGAGTGCAATCTTGATGAGATGTCACATCATGTCATATGCATCCTTTGACCTTGGTGCAGTGTGGCTCACTCAGAGTGTGCTGATGGCAGTGGCTCCCCATGCACATATGTGCAGGCTCATGTTACATGTGCACTCCATGTATACACCTAGGTGTCCTTGACCACCTGTTAATTGTTGGATTTGTCCAGGATGATCCAAGTGTCATCTCATTTGGACAGCCATGTCATGCTCACTGTAGGTCTGTGTGTCATCACGCATGACTTTAGGTTGTGCACATCTGTATCATGGCCCTGGCTCCCCCAGTTACAGGCCCATGACCACTTTTTAACTGTTGTTGTCTTCTACATGCATGTATGTACTATGGATGGTTCCTCACCTCTCCTCCATCATGTCCACTTCTCATGGCTGTAGTGACATTTGACTGACGAAATGCAATAAACACATGCCTACACTGTCTGGCAATGCACAGTTTGGCGTGGAACATGTCATTGCCATGTGTGCCTCCCTGCTATTGGCCAAAGGGCGGGTGTTTCACGGAAACCATGCTACCTGGTGCATGCCATTTGTACATGATGGCTGCAATTGCTGTTACACTGCCATGATGTTTGAATATTGTCATCACTACATTCGTCTTGATGTTGTAAGTTGAGGGGCTACACATGCACTGCAATGCACACACCCACTCCTTTGCCAAGTTAAGCCCTTCAACGTGCAATCATGATGGTGCTGTGTGATGTTGACCTGACATGTATGTACCTATGTCCCTCCTCTCACTGTATGGAAATGCACTAGTGTAGGTGCCTCCTATGACACATGTAATGTGCATAGTTGATTGCAGTTGAGTGCTGCACATGAACATGCATGTTACATGTATCATGGTGTGTTCAGTTACATTTCTAGCTGTGTCTATTTGTGTGTTAACACATGTGTATGCTAGGTGCTGACTATTTGTTCCCATCTCTCATTTTGGCATTGGATATATGCCTTCTAGAGGTTTTGTGTGAAGCATGCGATGTGCAACATGCAATACATGTATTGCATTCACATTTTGCACACATCCTTTTCTGCTTTTGTGATGGCCCTGCATTGCAATGCCACTGGATGCATGTTGGGGTTTGAGTTGCCTGTGACATGGCTGTTTCATTATTTGGCTGTCAATGTTGTGAACTGTATGTGTGTGGTATGTGCTACTGACATGCGTGTTCTTGTTTCTTTTATTTATGTTGCAGGTGATGACGCACTGGCGGCAGAGGATGAAGATATCATCCCAGACATGGTTGTCAGTTCACATGACCAACCAAGCACCAGTGGTGGTTGTGGGGTGGCAGCCCACGAGAACCCACAGGTGCTCTAGGCCATCGTGTCCAGAGCTGACTCTGAGTCAGGCTCTGATGTATCCTCTAACCACTATGTTGAGCCAGATCTGCACCATGACGTGTCATCGCCGGCAGGTGATCCTGTGTTGGATGGTCTTCTGTCTGCAACACCTGCAGTAGGGGGCCAGGCAGGGTTGGAATGTCTGCCTGTGGTGGTTACGGGTGCACAGTCACATTCGACAGCAGTTGGCCATGTTCCTGGGGCATCAGGTCGACGGAGGGATGCAGTCCTGCAGCCGCGGAAGGCACCAACCCAGCAAGGACCACGGCTCCTTGGGCCCAGCAGGTGTGGTGTCCGGCAACGCGGTGGCCGTGGCCCCCAGGGTCAACTGAGTGGGAGTGTTCCATGATTGCCATAGCACATCAACAGGGGGGAGCAGTTGAGATGATTGCTCAAGGTATGGAAAGTGTGGCCCATTCCATCCTCCCCTCTTTAAGGCAAATGGTGCTCCATCAGCGGGCTACGCAGTCCACGTGCTGCTCACTCAGGCTGGGCATGGCGGCGTATGACAGGGCGTGCCGGGCTGAAATGGTGGCTCTGCGTAAAACACTTAATGCTCAAGCAACGCACATCATGTGACCCTGAGGGTGGAACAACAAGCCCTCCAATCTACTCTAGCTGACCTCATGATGGATCAGAGTAGGCCGACAGAAGACAGGATGGTACAGCTTGAAAGAACCATCTTGGCTGAACTCCATGCAAGCCGTGAGTCACTCCATTTGTCATGTGAGGCCATGCAAGCAGAACAAGTCAGTCCCTGCAGGAGGAAGCAGGTGTGACACGTGAGGTAATGCATGCCGACCTCAGTCTCATTGCCCGCCAGGACCTGGCTTACCAGACCCGCATACTTGCTGCCATTGAAAGGCAAGGCGTGGCTAGGCGTGGTGAGTCAACTGCACCACGTCCACCTTGTGATTCAGATCCAGAGGGTGACGATGACAACCTATCTCCCACATAGGTCGGGCCGTGCAAGCGCTGAGCCCAGTGAGGTTTTTTTTTTACCTCGACATCTACACATGTGGGTATTGAGATGTACCCTGAACCTCCCCCCTCCTGGGTGCCCCCCCACCCCAGAGTCATATATGGCCATTTTTGAGTAAAACAAAATTCTGCACATTTTTTATTTTTTTTCCAGCAGTTATTTTCTGAAAATATTTTTTATTTTTCATCCAAATTGTATGGTTTTTGGTAAGTATGTTATCTTTTTATTTTCATTTTTCATTGTTTTTTTCCATGATTTTGTTGTTCTTTTTGAATTATTTCACTTTGCTTTTTTTTCTTTTTTTTAATGGTTTTCTTCAATTTTATTGATTTTGCTTTTCTTTCTTTCATTACTCTTTTCATTTTTTAATTTCAATTGATTATTTGATTTAGTTTGTATTTTCTTTAGAATTCTTTTTTTCAATTTTATTTTGTCTATTGTGCATACATGTGACAGTGTGATGCTTTGTGGCATTGGAAGGCATCCACTGTGTGTTCCAGCTGGGCCCATTCAGGCTTGTCTTGTGTATGTGTTTTGCTTGGGGTCCTGACACATATGCTACTCCTGCTTCCCTTTTCCATGGGCTTGCAAGGATGGCTCGGTGTAACAGCATATCACACATGGGCATTGGGCTTCCGTCATATCTCTGGCCAGCAGTTCTACTTGTGTGTACACCCCAAGTGGGTATTCCAGATGGTTTCTCCAATGCATGTCTGCACTTCACTTTGGTGAGTATTAAGCTGACTGTGCATTTCATCATGTTGCTTGAGATGTTTGTTATGTATTGACTGTCTATGTTGATGCACTTCCTGCTGTAGCTGGTAACATGCACCCTTTGGCTGCATACAACACACCGATGGTGGGAGGGGTCCATGTGCTGAGAATGTTGAATTGGGACAGTTTCCCTACAGTAATTTTGATATGCCACATGAAGGCTGCATGCTGAGTTAACTCTGTCACCACGCATTTAAACAACCACCCATTCCTTGCTAGCACCACTTTGGACATTTCCCAGACCTGACTGGTGTTTGGATTTGACATCTGAGTTATGACTACATTATTCGTGATTTAAATTTTCTTTTTGTGTCCTGGACCTGCTCCCCCCTCCCACTGTTTGCACTTGGCCCTTGTGACAACCCAGCCAACCAGGATACTTGAGCCTGCCACCACTATCAAAAGCTCACAAAGGTGCCCTGTCTAGACCTGTCCACATGCCTTCTCAGTCACTTGAATGCCCCCCTGTGTCCCCTGCCCCTGTCAGTGTCCCTCTGTCTCCCCCCTTCATCATCACATCCCCTACTCTCCTGCACCGCCAGGTTTCCCTCTGCCCCCTGTGTGAGCTTTCTTTCATCATCTTCCCCATTTGTCATTTGGAGCTTGGCCCCCTCCTCCCTTCTCTCCTCCCTCTCCCTCTCCCTCTCCACCACCTTTTAGCCTCCTCCTTGTACTCTGGCTGTCATTTTCAACCACTACCCCAATTGCCATTGGCCATGATGATACGTAGGCGCTTGTTCTTTGCAGACATTTGCCCTTCTGCCTCCGTCCTTCCACACCCCACCTTCGACATTTTAAGTATAGTTTTGACAGTTAATTTGATCATTAGTCACTCCACCACTGATTACAGGTCATCACTTCCCTCTTTCCCTTCTGTCTTTCTTCTCCCCCTCCCCAGCACTATGTTGATTCTTTGTAGACCTACCACAGTTTGTCACTTGTTTTGTTACTCTCCTCACCTCTTCCCTCCTCTTCCATCACTCCCCTACTTATGTGACTCCTCCACTGCGACTATTGCCATCAGGCATAGGAATGTTGATGCTAGTTATGTCATCCAACATTCCCTCCCAAGACTCTCCCTTTTTGGTCCAGGCAATTGTAATATGTACTTTGCTTTTACAGTTCATTATCACACTGTGGACTGTTTGAAGGACATGTAGGAATGTCTTCTCTCTTGTTCCCTCCCTCATTGATGCGCTTTGATGAAGTTTGTGTGTAGGTCATATTACGGATTTCTATGATTCAGTAATGGGTCACTGTCTGTCATTACCGATGTGGGGTACTCTGTACATGATATGTTCTGCTGGTCAATGGCTGATGCAATGTAGTGCTTTCTTTGAGGTGTCAGGGGATGGGTGTGGTTTGACACACAGGGGGGTCCTTGGTGCTATGTTCATATGTGCTGTGTACGGGACACTGGCATTCACTTCATTTCACATGCATGTATTCTAGGCATGTCCATACGGACAAATGCACTTAGGCAACACCCCCCCCCCCAACTACATTGACAAACGCGTGCACCCAGATTGCCTTCTCATGCATGCTGTGTCACGACAATCCATGTTCACTTACGAGTCATTGATCGTGTATATGCATGACAAGGTAATATTTGGTTGAATTCCATTTTTTGAAATGATGCAGAAGGGTTTTCACCAATGCAATGCACACTCACTGTGCTGTGCAGTGTTTGATATGGTAATTTGCAATTGCCCAATGTGCATAGCAACAGGTTTTCTGACTTTTGTTGGTTGCACAGCTGGTGGCATGCATTTGTGCCACCGTTTTCAGGGTTTGAGGCTTTGGTCACTCCTTTCTTCCAATTCCATGTCAGGTATAATTGTCTCGTGCCTATTTACATTTCTCACGTGGCACTTCATGACTATTGTGTCATGTGTTGTGCATATGGTTGGATGTTTTGCCGTTGCATACCATGGTATGATGTGGCAGTCGGGGTTCAGGAGTGTTGGGAGGGTTTGGATGGCATACCAGTCCTTTCATGCCCTGTTTAGCAAGGGGGGGGGGGAGCGGGAATGCCTTGCATGTGTTCCCTTTGGTCACATGTGATTGGTTGTGTTTAATTAGCTAGGGATGCACACAATGTGGCACTTCCGTGGACGCATTCTCAGGGTGGCAAGATAGTGACAATTGACTGTCCCTTTCTAATCATCGATTGTGACCTGGTATGTGCCAGGCCTGTGTGCACTCCGCAGGGGTTGGAGTTTGGGTGAAAAATGTGGCCACAAGCTGGGTACAGGCTGCCTCGCCACATGCCCTTTACCCTCCCATGCGCAGTGGCCATGTGTGTGGTTGGGGATGTGGGGGCACCACCATGTCCACCGGTACGCCATGCCGTGTTGCAACGTTGTGCAGGACACATGCTGCCACAATGATCCTGCACACTACTGGGGGTGCATATAGTAGCTGTCCACCAGAGCATTCAAGGGAGCGGAAGCGTGACTTGAGCACTCCGAATGTGCCCTCCACTATGGCCCTGGTTGCAATATGGGCTGCGTTGTATCTTACCTGGGTTGGTGTGGTGGGGTTCCATATGGGCGTCATCATGTAGGTGCTCAGAGGGTAGGCACTGTCCCCTGGTACAGTGGTAACAGTTGTCATTAGTTGGGCTTGTGTATTTGTCTGTGTGTGACATGTATGCATGTGTACAGGCATTTGTACTCACCTAGGAGCCATGTGTCGCCATGTTTCCCAGCTTCCAGGGCCCGGCTCAGGGCGGATATTCTGAATATGAAACTATCATGGGTGGACCCAGGATAGTTTTCATAGACAGAGGTGATGATTCACTTGGCATCGCATACCACCTGCCCATTGATGGACTGCCAGTGCTTGCGGTTTCGATAGATGTTCTCAGTGGCCCTAGGTGGACGTAGGGCCACATGGGTGCAATCTATGGCACCAAGCTTGTGGGGGAAGGGTGCCACCTAGTAGAAGTCCAGGACCACGGCCTGCCTTTCTGCAGGTGTTCTGGGCATGTATATGTGCCTGCGGACAGAGGGGCGCGCAGTGATGATTGCCAACACCTGGTGTAGGCAGCGTGACTGCGTGGCCTTTGAGACACCCCCCACTATGGCAGTTGTCCGCTGAAATGACCCAGTGGCCAAAGAATGCAGTACATTGAGCACCTTCTCCAAGGGGCTCAATGCTTGGGAGCACAGGGTGGTTGATGTGAGTTCATCCTCCCACTCCCTGACCAGCTCTAGGATGATATGAGGTGGAAACCTATACCCGCCATAGACCTGGTCATCAGTCATCTCAAAAAGGCTGGTCCTGGGCAAAAAAATGCGGGCCTGGCTATTCTCCTCCTCCTGCGGTGTCCCACGATCACTTCTGCGAGGAACGGGACATTCATCGTAGCTGTATATGCTTGTTTGTTGTTTGCACGCACTTTCATGCTGCACGAGGGCGCTTCCGCCTGCTTTTGTGTGTGTTTTGACGTGCACGGGTTTTCCCTATTATATTCCATGAATACGTGTAGTTCAGGTGTGTGTGTGCGTTCCGTGTACTTCCCAGTGGTACTTCCCCAGTTACGCCCTTATTTTCACGCATTGTTCCCCATTCCGCATGTTCCGTCCCTTGTTCCACCCCCTTTTTGATCTGTGCGCTGACGTTGTGCGCTTTCGCTGTGCGCGTTGTGCACAGCGTTCGGGATGTGGAAGTGACGTGTGCCGTGTGCGCCACGCGCGGATTTGGCGCACATCCCGGAAAATACGCGCACAGGGCCTTCTATGAATCAAACGCGTGTGATTCGCACACGTGCGCTAGCTTTTTTCATACTTGCGCAAGCTTGCGCCACTGATTTCGGTGCACATTTATTCCATGAATTAAAGTGTTTCAAGAATTGCCATTCTCTCTGCTGCCTCCAGCTGTCACTTGCAATGCAGCGCCTCTGCCACTGGGCAGTGCTAATGATGGTTATCCCCTGCATGCAATTTGAATTTGTTTCAAAATGACCTTCCACTTTTTCTTGATAACCATGAGTAGTTCATCTAATTGATATCATAGTCTTATGTATACACAGTACAAAACCAACCTTTGTGAGTTTGCAGGTGTATTTATTTAGCATAAAAATATATCACAGCATCAGCATTAATGCAATGACATTTAATTAAAATGTGGTGGAAATAAAAATCACATAACCCACTGTGCACAAGACATTCTGGGAGCCAAAATGATATTCCGTAATTGTAAGGTGAACCCTACAAATATTGTAAAGGAATACATTTGATGGTAATGATGATATCGTTCTATAGCAACACGTAATTCATAACTAGATGGAATGTTACAAAATATAGAGGTAAACTGCAATTACAGATTATAATTTCCACTCTACGTGGTAAAACACTCAAACATCCTCTCTAGAACAACATAAACAAAAACTGTTTAAATAGGCTCAACCTATTTACTCATCATAACTGGCACACTATCAACCCATCTCTTTCACCCTGAGTGGCAATTCGTTCCATAGCAGAATTATTCTCTCCCTCACTACCTGCTGCAACTCCAGTGCCATAAATAAAAACAAGCATTGGCAGAGCCAAACGTTTTAGCGTTTGTCATTGTTTATCAAATTTCGCATTTAGCATGGGGGGTAGGAATGAGGAATGACAGCACAGAGAGGAAGAAATGGCAGCACGGGAGGGAATGAAGGGCAGCACCGGGGAAGGAAGGGTGAGAAAAGCACTGTGGGCGAGGAATAAGAAATACTTGGCACCACGAGGAAGAATATAAAACTCCATTAGATGAAAGGTAAGCCAGCAACAGTGCACAGGAGCATTGTACTACATTTGAAGAAAGGAGTAACATTGCAAATGGGGGAGGGGTAACAGGGAAAATTGAGGGATGCAGCAACAGCACAATGGCGGTTGAACGACACTGCAGAAATTGGCAGAACAACAGCGCTAGAGAGGGAAGGAGCAACAGTGCATCGGGGAAGGAGTGACAACATAAGGGGGGAGGAGGGACTGTGCAAGGAAGGGAGGAGGGACTGCATAAGGGGGAGGAGGGGCAGCACAAGTGGGGAGGAGGGACAGCGCAAGGGCGACGGAGGAGCATTGGCGAATGGGGAAGAGTGACAATGCAAGGGGGAAAAGGAGGAAGGAGCGACAGCATAAGGGGGAAGGAGGGACAGTGCAAGTTGGAAGGAAGGGCAGTGCAAGGGGGGAGGAGGGACAGAGCAAGAGGGGAGGAGCAACAACACAAGAGGGAGGGACATCAAACAGGGAGAAGGGACAGTGCAAGGAGGGACAGTACAAAGGGGAAAGAGGGCAAGCGCAAGGGGTAGGAGTGACAGCAAAAGGGGGAGAAGCAACAGTGCAAGGGGGAAAGGAAGGATAGCACAAGGGGAGAAAGGAACAGTGCAAGGGTTGAAGGAAGACAGTGCAAGGGAGGAGGAGAGACAGAGCAAGGGGGAGGGTCAGCACAAGTGGGGAGGCGATACAGCACAAGGGGGATAGCACAGCAGGGATGAGGGCCAGCATTAGGGCAGATAAGGGACAATGCAAGGGAGGGAGGAGGGACAGTGTAATGGAGGGAGAAAAGACAGCTCAAGGGGGAGGAGGGACAGCGCAAAGAGCAGAGGAGCATCAGTGCATGGGGAGCAACAGCGGAAGGGGGAGAAGTAACAGCACAGGGGGGAAGCAGGGACAGCACAAGGGGGAAGGGGGAACACTGTAAGGGGAAAGGCAGGACGGTGCAAGGGGAAGGAAGAACAGTGCAATGGGAGAAAGGACAGTGCAAAGGGGGAGAAGGGACAGAGCAAGGGGGAGCACCAGTGCAAGGGGTAGGGACAGCACAATAGGGAGAAGAGCCAGCTCAAGGGGGCAAGGAAGGACAGTGCGAGGTGGAGGAGGGACAACACATGGGGCAGTGGGGACAGTGCAAGGGGAAAGGATGGCCCGCACAAGGGGGAAGGAGGGACAGTGAAAGGGGGAAGGAAGGACAGTGCAAGAAGGGAGAGAAAGAGCAACGGGAGGAGGGAGAGCACAAGGGGGAGGAGGGACAGTGTAAGGGAGGAAGGAGGAGGGACAGTGCAAGAAGAGAGGAGGGACGGCGCAAGGGTGGAAGAGGGACAGTGCAAGGGGGAGGTGCTTCGCACAGGGAGAGGGGGAACAGCACAAGAGGGGAGGAAGAATGGCACAAGGGAGGAAAGGAGCAACAGTTCAAGTGGGGAATGAGTGACAGAGTAAGGCGGAAGGAGTGACAGTGCGAAGGGGAGGAGCAAAGGTGCAAGGGGGAAGAAGTGACAGCACAAATGGAGGGGAGGAGGGACAGTGCAAGAGAGGAGGGAGGGGCCGTGCAAGGGTGGAGTAGGGAAAGTGCAAGGCGGAGGAAGAATGGCACAGGGAGGAAAGGAGCAACAGTTCAAGTGGGGAATGTCCTTTGTTTTTGTATGTATGATTGCAGCATTTGGTCATAGTTGTCCTATATTGTAGTTTTGATCTCAATGTGATTTCTTACAAGGACACGTGTATGTTGTGAGTGTTACTGCACCCATGCAACCTGCAGATGTCCTCACACCATATTTTACTGGAGAGGTGAAGTACCACTCACAACATGCATCATAAGAAATCACATTGAGACTGTAGAGGTGCAGTAACACTGACAAAATACAGATGTCCTCATAAGAAGTCACATTGAGATTTCTTATGAGGACATCTGTATGGTGCCTGTGGTACTGCTCCTCTCCAAAAAATAAAATAAACAAGAACCATGGAAACTTGAAATAGAAATGGGAACAGATTGTGAGGAGAAAACATTTGTCAGTGGTACTGCACATCTATAATGAACTAAAATGTACAGATGTCCTCCCAACTCATTTTCTTGGAGAGGTGCAGTGCCACTTGCAACCTACAGATGTCCTCATAAGAAATCTAAGATAACTATTTCCCAATGAACCTAGTTTTTATTCCAGGATATTGAGCTTATCTGACTCGGTTTTCCAATCTGATCCATACGTTATGAATGCTCCAGAAGCTCTTCAATTTATTTTTCTCAGTTTGCGAAAACATTTGTTAACTTTTCAGTGACATGTATTTTCGACTACATAGGTGATGTTGCTCTTCTAGGCTAGTCATTTATAAATCAGGTCCCATCCTTAAATGGTCAGAAATATGTTGATTGCCGTTGGATACATGTTTGGTACTTTCAGTCAATAATTGAGTACATTGAATTTGTTGATTTTTCTTAAACAAAAATCTAAGATTTCTTATGAGGGCATCTGTAGGTTGTCAGTGGTACTGCATCTCTTCAAAAAATAATTGTTTGAATTTTAGCAGTATTTAGAAAGGGAAACCTACATGTAGCCCAATGGGGCCAAGAAAGTAGCCCACATATAGACAAACCCCCCACGGCTGTGAAAAGAAAGATCATTATGCCATCCCAGCTTCTAAAGTGACACAGTCACATGACATGGTACTGAAGTCCTGATTGGGAGAAAATGTGTTAAACAAGCCACTATTGGATTACATCAGTGTAATGGAACAAGAAATAACATTTAGTATGTTGGACTATTATGCCACAGCATTTCCAGTTGTCATGCCAACCACAAAGTCAGCTTTCGGGCACCCCTTTAATGTTTCTCTTCTCTGTAGCAATGATGTTGGTGATACTTTGGTTGCTGTGCCACCAAAATGCACCAACACCAATAATTCTTTGAGATTCTCTTCCACTTCTCAAAATTCTGTTGTTTCATTTCATCCAGCTACCTCGTGCCTATGACCCAACCCCCAAGCATGTTCTCACAAATCAAATCCTTACTACTTCTAATGTATTTCTCTTCTGCAAACCCATGGTCTATCATACATTAGTGTAAAGTCTCACGAAACCACTGTACCTCTTCCATATGGACACTTTTACAGACTCAAAAATAAATCAATGCTTTAGATCGTTTATTTTAACCAAATCTCTGGGATTAACCTCCACTGTCTAATGCACCTACCTTTAGTTAAATTCTTGTTTTTTTACGAACTCTGGTCCACATCAAGTTTGCTGCAAAGTCATGACCACCACATTCAGCTTAGGTTGGACACAGACCCTCGTTGTCTGTCCAGTGTTAGCATTGGGAGATAGGCCCACCTCATCTCATCAATCAGAGCTCATCGTTTCAGATTAGCAAACAAATGTATTTCATAAATAGTTTAAATAGACTATCAACACAGAGAATACTACATGTTATTCTTAGAATGATAATAGACAATTTGTATCTCTCAGAATTTTGCTAGTACATCAAGTCCGGTTTCTGACTGGCCTATAGGGACATAGGGTAATGCCCAAACCAAAAAATGCAAAATGCTAGTGTGGGCCAGTTTGTTGGGTCAAAGTGGGCCAGGCTGATAAGTTACTTCATCATGCAGCTAGTAGTTTTTACCAGTGCTACTGAATAAATATTCTTTACAATGCACAATTTGCATCATATTTTATCAAAAAACTCCTGCTTAGGTACTACTCAAATGGCCTGTCCCAAAGGGAATTAATTTCCATTTGCAACTGTGGGCCACTTTTTCATTGGTGCCTGAGACAATGTTAAGCCCCAGTCCGACCCTGCATCAAGGTGCAAAAAATGATTACAAAAAATACAGTTAGCGATTGTTTTTACCAAAATGCTAAATAATTATCAAAAACAAGTGCATCATTGAAGGATTATTGTTGCCTATACTTTTATATGTGTCTGTGCTTCACTCTCTAGGCTTTCTCAAGGCCGTATGAATATGATAAATTAGGATTCTTATATAAATGATAAGTTCAACTTCTATAAATAAAAAGCTATAATCCATGATAAACCACAATCATACAGATAAGGTTTTGTTCAAGAACAATCAGCAAATTCAATGTACTCTATTATTGACTGAAAGTACCATACATGTATCCATGGGCAATCAATATATTTCTGACCATATACCGGTGGAACTTGATTTACAAATGACTTGCCTAAACGAGCGACATCACCTATGTAGTCCAAAATACCTGTCACCGAAAAAATAACAAATGTTTCGACAAACTGAGAAAATTAATTGAAGAGATTCTGGAGCTCTTTCTGGGCTCTTTACATAGAATCAATAAAATCTACAATTCAAAGCCAGAGTTCTGCCCGTTTATGCTAAAATGATCTCATTGAGATGGAGGAGAGAATAGTGGCAGACATTTTAACTCAACCAAAACAGAGAATGTGATAAAGTTATAATAAAAACTCTGCTAACGACATACACAAATCCAGCAAGACAACACATTTTTTAGACTTTTACAAGTCCCTACATCGAGGCATGGATTTTGATAGAAAGTGGGTCCTCTTGTTATTGAATAGTTTTTAAGTACGAAAACTGAATAACAAGCAAAAGAAGAATTTAGGAAGCGGGATTTGCTTAGAAGTGCAAGGAGTGTTCAGAGGCTTACAAGCATTCACATCTCCTAGTGCAAATAGCCTACCAGCAGAAGTCTTTAAAACCATACCTGCTGAAATATATCAATATTGAAGGCTATGTACAATGAGGGGCCTGAAGAAGGGTCAATTTGATGAGCAAAAGTGATTCAGAAAACTGGGAAGGATCCACAGTACTGTAGAATTGCCAACCAATGAACATTTGCCTACAATGTGGGGAAATCCTTTAAAAGATGTCATTAGAAAGCTAATAGGACAGGAGAAACTGGGAGGATTGTTCATGGATTGGGTGTGTAATTCATGGATTAAGTACAGGCCTCACACATGGGGCCAGTCTGCACTTAACAGGTTCCAAGTCCAGGCAATGCCTACTCAGGGCCTTAATCCTTCCGAGGGCAATACATTGAGTACTATTATGCTGACTAATATTAACACCTATTATTACATTTCTGAGAAGCAAGGGGAATCTGGCATGAAAGGCTACATAGTACATTGACATTACTATTATGACAACTCCTATCTAGCACAAGATCTGATGCATATTGTTAATAAAGAAAGTATTTTTAGGGCTGTCATTAATACTAACACTTGCAAAGCCTTTGACACTATGATTTGGGAATTCCTGATGTTGACCACTTACAGCATGGTCTTTGGTCAGTCCTTCACAGATGTATTGCACTAATTACATGTTGAGCCAAAGACTTTAACTTTAATTGAAGTCAATGGCATGTTATGCAATATGACCATTCCTCACAGAGAAAGGCTTAAACGTGGGCTACACACACTAACACTTTCTGTTTAGCATTGCAATAGAGCCCCCACCGGTTTCTCCTTAATTGATGATATAAAATTGATTGTCTCTAACCACAAGTTAAGCCTTCCTGCCACCTTAAACATCATTGAAACATTTAGTAAAGTTGCAGGGAGTAAGGTGAACTGGAACCAATTGACCATTATGGCAATATCCTGTACTCTTCCCAACAAAGAAGTCTCAATGTGGGATTGCCAATTTTGAAAGGGACTTTAATATATTTTAGTGTTATCATCACATGAAACATGTTGAATATTATTATTTAAATTTTGACACCCTTCCTGTTGTACTCCGGAACCCCCAACCGACCCATAGAGCTGGGGTTTGCCCAATAGTACTTTAAGATAAAATAGCACCACCCTTGAGATGGATGGGGGTGCAGATTAATATTCCAACACCAAATCAATAATGACAACTCAACAGTTTGGCAAGGGGAGTCTGTTTAATGACAAATATAAAAAACTGAGAGTCTCACGAATATCAGTGGATGCGTGATCTTCTTTCTCGCTTCACAACTCCAACGAACTTCATAAAAAACACATCATTTATGCTAAATACTGGTCATCACTGACATGTAACGCTTAAAAGTTGGCATGCAATTCTATTGGTTCTAGAAAGGTAATTTTAATATAGGTACTATATCTGTATATGGTAACGGAGTAAGGGGATTGGGTAAACACTGTCAGATGTGGCATCTAAGCCCTTCCTTCAAAATGGCTACTGTAGACGTCAATAAAAGTGTGACGTCCCATTGGTTCTACTAACTATAGGACCCTAGATTACTTGGTCCATTATGATTGGGTTGGCACCAACCCCACTCATACTTTTCCACTTTGCCTAGCAGCACACAGAATGGTCGGCCAGGTGCAGGGTGCCCCCCAGTTCCCCCAGCCTTCCTCCAATTATTGTTACAATCAATCATCACTTTAGTGGCCATGTGTCAATTATTTCACTGTGGTTGGCCTCGAGACAGCATCTCTATCTGGAAAAGATCTGATATCTTCGCCTGGCCCACTGCCATGCGTAGGTGTGAAAGCCTCACTTCTTCTCGCTTGGCTGGTCACGTGATTTAGACACCGTGAATTTGCCTCTTCTTCATATCATTTGTGTATTTGATTTTTTCGTTTCACCCACCACCTGCCTTCAGTTTCTTATCTTGACCTTTCTGAGCAGGATATTCTGTTCTTTGCTTCAATTAATTGTAGCTACTGTTTGTCCATTTTAGCTGATACGACCCTGGTGTTTCTGGCAAGATTTGCCTCTGCTGAGTTTCGTTCTTCCTTTTATTCTCGATTTGTTAAATATGAAGCTCTCCTTGTGGGGCCTTTAGTAACCTTTGTTTAATTCTGCTTCTTGTGCAAAGTGAAAGTATACTTATATAACGTGTTTCTTTTGAGGTAGATGTGTATAGGTGGCGCTTGCCGCAATCTACTTTACTACTAAGCATAGCAAGCCGCAGGATTTTCTTAACTTTCTTGCAGTTCCAAGCATATGTACATGCATAAAATGGTTGAATATCTTACATTTGACATTGTCCTTTCACTTTAGGTCCACAATGTCCCTTGTCCATGGTGTTTCATCTCTTTATGTCATTGTCTGGTTGTCATCTCTTCTATATGTGAGTCAGTCCGCGTTCTCGTGTCGTCACCATTCATCTTCCATGAAGACCTTTTTGGTTTCTACAGGGACTGTACTCAGACGATCTTCATTTCGTTTCATTTGTTGATATGGTTTTCTCAATGGGTACCTTACTGTCCATGGTTTCTTAGGTATAGGTATTTGAATAGGTGCTGATCTTATGATAGTTACTGGACAGAGCCCCACTGCGACTCTCTGCTGGTTTATTTGCTCATTGTACGTCACATATTTCAGCGTGAACGTTCCTGGTACTTCAAAATGGATGGTTGGAGTGCGGGCTGTACTTGGGATCTCCTCTACACTCCCGCCTCGGGGCGATTCATTGACCACTTTCGCCTCTTTCTTTGGATCCATCTTCTTTGGTTTCTGTATATTCCCTTTTGCTTCATTGCTTGGGTCTATTCTCTCTTCATCTTCTGGGTCTGTACAGGATGGTCTGAAAAAATGTCTTTTTGGGGTCCATATTTGTATTACTCCTTTTGAACTTCCTGCTGTTCTCACGTGTTCGCCCTTCTTCCATGTCATCAGTTGACATTGTACATTTGGGCTGCAATAAATCCATCTTCCCACATAATTTCTCTGCTTCCTGGGATAAAGAAACTTTGTTCCTTCTGGTGCATGAATGCCGGCCTTCACAAAGTCTCTTATTTCTTCATCAGTTAGGTCCTTTGGCTTCCATCCTGGTTCGACATCAATCATGCAATCATGGTCTTCATCCCCATGGCCTTTTTCGCAGTTTTCTGGCACTGAGAGATTATTATCTTGATAAGACAGAATCCTAGCAATATCATCACTAGGAGGGCTCCTAGGAATTTGAATGCATCTGCCATCCCTTGTGGAACCCAGGAAAATAGTGATCCAAACCAACTGTCGTTATCCACTTCGTCAGTTTCATCAATCATTTGATTCTGTAGTTTTGTCAGCATACCTATGGCCTCTGTTATAGTTCCATTTTCTTCATCGTGAGATGGTATAAATGTGCAACATGATTCTCCAATCTTTGCACAAACACCTCCATCCATAGCTGTGATCATGTCAAGGATATATCTGTTCTGGAGAGTCATAAATCGAATCGTCCTTAACTCTACCTTTATGGTGTTGAATCCATTTATGGTTGTGTTGATGGTCTGCAGTAACTGCCATCTCGTTATCTGCAACCATTTAGTATTTGCTCCAACCTGAAATCTTGGCATGAAAATTGTCGTGAGCACTGATGAAGTGAGGCTGAACAGCCTGTGTTCATTTGGGATTGCATGAAAAGCTTCTGCCGATTTGGCAGAAAAGTAATTTGCTCTCTTCATTCAATTCAGCAGTTCCACAGATCTCTTCTTCCTCAGGTGAGCATCTGCTTTTGGGAATCTGTCAATGTTCAGGAATCACCAATTTGTTCACTTTTCGGGATCACCAACGCTGGAACGTGGACATTCACTAATGTGCATACACCGCCCAGTTTTCTGGCAGCCTGATGTATGCTTTGGATCCACATGCCCAGTAATGATCCATAATGACTGCAGTTCCATGCACCCTTCCTGGAGCATCAAAAACTCATCCACAGTTCTGGTTTTCTCCCATCTTCCTTGTCCCATTATGCCTAAAGCACAATTTTGAGTTTTCCAGTGATACTATCTGCAGGGGTCCTCCTCTATCTTCTGTCCATGTCAGCAGCTTTGCAAGCCTTGGCAACAATGGCTTGCATATCCTTTGTGTATTTTCAATTGATTATTTGCAGGCTCCACTGACCATCCATGCTCTGCAAATCACTACTCCTTTTTCCCATTCATCTGGTGAAAGCACTGTTCCCCAAATTTGCATTTGGCCTCTGTTCTTCTAACTTCGAGCCTCTTTTGGAGTTTTTCCTTGGATATTTAGCTTCTGGCTCGCTTCTCTTCTGATTTCTGCTCCTTTAACTCCAGGCTTCTCATATCTGATCACAATGTGTTTTGTCTTTCCATTGTTTCTTGTCTTTATGTCCTGGACATAATCATCTTCATTTGGATCAGTTGCCCATTTCAGTGAGGCATCACTTCCGATGAACTGGCCTCTGGTCTTGCACATTGATACGTGTGATAGAGTGTGGGCTGTCTGGACATCAATTTCTACAGCTACGAAGATCTTTGACTTCCCCATGCTGTAAGGTAGAGTGCACAAACAAAGCATTCCCCCTCTGAACTGCATCTTCCAACTTCTTTCATGTGCTGGTACCAGATGTTGTTTCCCAAATGTGATGTGCTGTCCAAGTAATCGTTTAGTTCACTGTCGTCTCCTTGTATAATTCTCTTGATTCTTAAGGTTTTCATGTAGTTCGCTATAACCACATCCCTGAATGCATCCGTATGGCTCCTTCTTGCTGGAGGATTATCAGGTATCCTGATCCATGATGCAGGTACCTTCATCTGTGCCAGTCGAGTGGAGGAAAGTCTGGCAACTCTTTCCTTCTCCTCTTGCATTCTTTTTCTTTTGGTTAAAATTGTCCATATCCACTCTGCCATTGGTCCAGTATATGGCTGTACTGTAGAACTTGTATGTGTCCCCTTCATCGGATCACATGTGCTTATCAATGCTGTCTCAGTTGGTTCATTTTCCAACTCCTCTTGTCTCTTCAGGAGCTCAGATTCCTTCATGTGACTCTTAACTTTGCTAATTGTGGAGCTTCTCGTTGTTGGTACTCCAACCTTCCCCTCTTCTTTGACCTGTGGTTCTGTAGTTGTTGACACTAGGCCTGGTGTGTGTGCATTCAGTGTTTGCATGCGTGTGGTTGTCAGTAACCCTTTTACATTCACTCTCTGCTGACCCTGTCTCCGACTTTTCAATTTGTTTGTTACCATAAGTGTGTGCGTGTCATTGCAAATCACATCCATCTCAAGTTTATTCATTCCACCATCAGACCCCCCAGCGACTGGAATGACTATGCAAGGTCTGGGTGCCGTTGTAGGCTCATGTGCGCATCATTAGGTGGGTGCATTGTAATTGGAATGCTTTGTGAACCATTACAAAAGGCAGGTCTAATCGTCAGTGACAGCAAAACAATGATGAATATAATGCATAAATACATAATACCCCTATAGGTTAATCTACAGTATTTACTTCCAGAAAAATGTGAACGTCTCTCCTCCTGAGGGAGGACGAGATTGCTGCTTTGTATCCCTATCTTGATCATCCGTTGAAAGATACTAACTTTTAATACACTCTTTACCAATATTATTTCTGGATTCTGCTGGTTCTGCTTGTGAGCTGCATGTACTAAAACAATTGTCCCCCTTTGTCTGAATAATGGATTGTCTGGTATCTCTGGATACAGTTCTCTTGCTAGGCTATGGGAAGTGTCAAAATCAGGCAATAATTCAGCAAGTCTCTTTACTGTGCATGTTCAAAATATACCAGTTCCTAGTCAGTGCCTCTGATTTGCTTCATTACCAAAGACATGCTGCTCCTGTTAGTATAACAAAGTGAAGTCTCTGGCAATACTCTCTCGATCTTTCCCTCAGCAGAAAGTTTAAAATCTTCTCAAATGGTTCTGTTGATGGTTAGAAATTTCGACTTGCATCACGATACCATGCAAGAGCATGCTCATCTGCACAGAATTAGCTTGGTCTCTGATGAATGTGAGGACATCAACACTGGCAGGTCTCCCCACAAGTTCTGGGAAATCCTCGATTAGGTGAAAAAATACTTTACTTGCCAACCAGCTGTCTTCTGGTGATAGGAACATTTGTCCTGCCCTTGCAGAAGTTTGGAACTATTTAGCCCTCACTCACTGTGAACAGTTTCTACAATTTTGGTGTGCGTGGAGAGCAACTTGGATACCTTTTCCATTCAGGATTATGCTTAAACATTCTGTGTTTGCTGGATATCGAAGAAATGTCAAGATGTCTGTAGTTCTTCCGACAAGATCTGGACAGTCTTCAATCAAACGAAAGAACAGTATGTTGATAAGCCTATTCGCTTCTTGCTCCGCTTGGGACATTTGGTTTTTCCTCACTGTATTCCAGAAGTAGGAGGAATTGCTCGGCAATTACAGTGAGCAGCCTCCTTATGGTCTTTTCGCTTTCACGATCTTGAAGAAGGTCAATGATACTGATGAGCCTCCCCACCAATGACGGGTATGATCCCAGTACTAGTTTGAAATCTATTACTACGTCTTTGGTGATGTCGCTACTGTGGGACATCATAGGTAATTCCGAACAAGGTCTATGTGTTGAAAGCGTCTTAGTATTGTATTTTCTTCGAATTTATGTGTCCTTTATAAACAATTGGCATATTCTTTTCTAGTCAAGGTTTCAGTGAGCCTCAGTTCATAGTTCAAAGTCGACAGACTATGTTGTGGCTTATAAGTGCACTGTTCTTCTTCACCTTGCAACTAAGATGCACAGACTGTCCGTTTTTATGTCCTTAACCTCCTTTTGCTCAAAGGAATGTCTCAAAGGAAGCCACAACTTTGCAAAAAGTACTTTGTCTTTGCTTTGCTGCTGGTCATGCATCGTTCTTCCCCGTCATGGATCACGTCTGCACGTGCTGTGGTTCTTCCCCGTCGTCTGTAGTCTCTTCGCGTTGGGGTGCAGGCAGGGGGCCTTCTCCGATATATGGCTTGATGTCACCCAAAAAGATATAAGCTCTTCTTCCTTGCAGTTTCACTGCAGAGGGAGTGCAGTCTTCCACTGTAAAGGGACCGTTAAACCTGGACGCGTCCCACTTTTTTCTCATGTGGTTCATTACCAGGACGGTGTCTCCAGGGAAGATTGATGAAATACATAGGCTCTGAGCTGTGCCTGCAGTAGTATCTCCTTCTGTGTTCTGTGCCGCCCGCACCCTTTTCGTCGTTGCTGCCGTTGGCCTGAAATTACAGTAAGACAAGATGTCATGCAATTCAAGTAATTTTGCATTTCAGACCCTAAGATTTCTCTTGACGGCTGGGCATCACATCTAGCTCTGTCATGTGGTGTCAGGGGAGTGTGCATTCTACTTCCTGTTGCTATTTCGTGCAGCGTAAAATGGTGGTCAGAACCAGGCTGGTTTCTGAGTACATACAGTGCCAAAGGAAGGCAGTGTAACCATCCCTTTTTTAGAGTAAGCTTCAACTTGGCTATTCTTTCCTTTAACAAGTCATTGACCTTCTCACATATCCCATTACCTTGTGGGTGATACGCCGACGAGAACTTGTGCTTTATACCAAGCAACAAGCTAATCTGTTCAAAAACTTCATTTACAAAGTGAGTCCCATTATCTGATCTCATGACTTCACACACTCCCCACCTGAGAATACCTCTCTCTCTAGAAATGTGGCCGCACAGGTAGAGTCTGAGTGTGTACATAATCGACATGCAAGTGCTGAAAAGGTCCATTGGGCCTTGGGATGACTCCTCTAGTTCACCATAAAAAATCAACGTGCTCTGCTAAGTTCGGTATGAACCAGTCTTCAGCGAGTGTTGCCGCAAGATTCTCTTTTGTCATGTGCGCTGGATAGTGTAACTGTTCCAATGCTATTTTTAACAGGGCTATAGGCATTACTGTTTACCAGTGCTGTCTTGTCAGCAAAAGCTTTCGGAGGGGTTTAAAGAACACCCTTGCCGCTTCCAAAGATTTTTCTCCTCCTGTGGTGTCTCCCCTTGGAGTTCCATTAACTGCGTTTGTCCCATGTTATTGTAGCTTTCAGTTTCACTCCGTGTGACAATCATTTTTTCATTTACATTAGTGACTTCCACATCCTTGATCATCTCGGTCTTGGATGCCATACGTTTGGCTTCTGTGTCTGCTGCTTGGTTTCCACGTGAGATAAAATTTGTCCCCTTCATGTGGGTGGTGCATTTCACAACGGCTATGCCCACTGGGAGCTGTAGTACCTTAATAAGCCTATCCAATAGGGCTGATAGCCGCTCAGAGGTAGCCCCTCCTTTTCCAGCATGCTAAGCCTGCGTGCATTGTTGATGTCACATATGCAGAGTCACTGTACACCATTACTTCTTGGTCTGCGTGCTTCTCAATCGCGAGAATCAAAGCCAATAATTCTGCAGTCTGTGCTGAGTAATGAGATGGTAATCATGCACTAAAAAGCACTCAAAACTCTCAATTTGCTGTGTGCTTCATCACAGCAGCGCCTGTATATATTTGTCCATCGTTTTGATCGATTCTCGAGGAACCATCAACAAAGACAATTTCTCCTCCTGCCAATGCATTTTCTTTCACCCTGGGAATTTCATCATAGAATTCCTCATAATTGGCGCAGTCATGTATTGGCTCTCCTTCAGTGACTGGTTTTGCTATGAACATGGCTGGGTTCACTATCTTGCATCAAACTACCTTAATCGATGGATTCGATATGACCGCTTCATAGGCAGAAGCTCTCTGCGATGTCAATGTGCCCTTTGGTTTCTATAGAATAACAAATAGCGAGTGCTCGACGTACAACGTCATTGAGCATCCCATCACAATGGTTGTAGCCTTCTCTATGGCGAACGGTGCTTTGTTCGCAAGGGAAATGACCTGTCATCACTGGGTCCAAATTTCCACTATAATATGTCAGGGGCTTGTACCCCAATGTGGTTCTCTGTGTGAGCACTGCTGTCATAAGGCTGCCATTCGGGTGTGAGAACAGGGAAAATTCCTCAGCATAATTGGGAAGCCCTAAAACTGGTGCCACGCAAATGGCTGTCTTGAGTTCAGCAAACCCTTCCTCCATGGTCTCAGACCATTCAATCTTTTCTTTCGTCACCTGTGCCTTCTTTAGGGCCTGTAGCAAGGGCTTGGTATATGAGCTGTATTCGAAGACCCATGCTCTGACATAATTGCAAAGGCCTAAAAAGCTCAGCATCTGTTTTATCGTGTGTGGCTTAGCCGTGTTGAGTATGGCTTCAGCCCTTCCTGGGTTAACCCTTTTCCCCTCATTTGAGATCAGTTGACCTATGTATAGCACTTCTTGTTGACAATATTGTAACTTTTCTTTGTCAACCTTATATCCTTTTTCAGCCACTATAGTCAATAGCTGAACAGAATCATGTCTGCATCTCTCCTCTGTCGTGCTGCAAATTTAGATGTCATCCACATATTGTAAGACAACACTTTCTAATGCAATATTGCTTGGGTCCATCTGCAGGACTCTGTTAAAAATAGAAGAAGAATCACAATACCCTTGGGGTAGCCTCGTGCTTTTCAGATGCATTTGTCTGAACGTAAATGACGTCAGATCTTGTGAGTCTCGGTGCAATGGGATTGAGGAAAATGCATTTTTTAAGTCAATCACTGTGAAATATTTTGCCTCAGCATTTATATTACATTGGATTGTAGCCGGGTTAGGGACTAAAGGGAACTCGGCCTCAACAATATCATTTATTGGACGTAAATCCTGAATTAAACGGCAAGACCCTCCCTTTGATTTTTTAATTGGGTAAACCGCAGAGTTGCATGATGATTCTGATGTCACTAAGATGCCCTGCTCCATCATAGCCTAAATTGTCTTAAAAATTCCTTCATCTGCCTCAGTGGACATGGGATTTTGTCGTGCTTTTGGAAGAAGTGCTCCTGGCTTCACTTTAATTTTCACTTCTCCGACTCCTTTTAATAAGCCTACGTCATAGGGGCCTGTGGTCCACACTGAGACAGGCACCTAGGCCATTTCATCCTCGAAATATTCAAGACGGTTCTGTGCCAACATCATTCTCTGAGGCACTTCCCTTTTGATCATTTTCACCCAAAAAGTGAGGTTTAACTCAAGTGCTGTTTCTCCCCTATCTGCTTGCTCGTCAAACAGATCGTCATCAGTGACGTCAGTCAATCTGTACCCTTCTTCAATGGCGATTACTGTGCACCATTGTTGGCCTTCATCATCATAACCATCAATCAAAGCCATTTTCCCTCATATCGCGGCTGTGTGTATCATCAAGGGAAATACTTGTCCCTTTTCCTCGTGCATAGGTATTCTTGGTCTAAATAGAAATTCATCTGGGGTCCTCATGGTTTTCTCAGCAAGGCCTGGCAGCCCTGCCATTAGCACGCATATTCCATATGCAAATATTCCTGGCTCTAATGGAACAGCCCTCATAGCTGTGAGTCCTGCATATGCTCTAATCATTTCACATACGTTCAAATAGTGCATTCCTGGAGTTGAACATACTGTGCCCTCCTCCGTGAACGAGATTGTCATGTTTAACTTCGTCATTAGATCTCGACCCAAGATGTTTACTGGGGTTTGCCGTGAATATAATAGCAGTATATAGGATAGTATATTATCCTATAGAGACTGGAAGTGTGTCTGTAAAAGGAACATGACTTGTAGCTCCTGTGAAACACTGAGTATTTATAGCATCGCCGGACAAGGAAAACTTGCCTTCAGGTATACACGAATGTGTTGCATCCATGTCAACTAAGAAGGAATATTCTTTATCCCCTATAACGACATCCACCCTTGGTTCCTGCTGAGGGTCTGGTGTCGCTGATAGGATAGAACACATCAGGGTTCCCAGTGAGCTGTCCTAGTCCATATATAATTTTGTCCCACCTTATGCAAATGAACTTCCCCCATCACCAGTTTTGACTCTAATTCTAGAGATCATGGCCTGCACTGTACTTACTGTTTGTGACAGTTGCATTGGTGCCTGTTGAGACTGTCCTTGTGGAAAACTCATCAAATTATGAGGTTGCAAGCTTTGCTGTGCTCCTGCTGTTTGTTGTTGCACTGTGTGATTCTGACCAAATCCATTTCCTCCCTGTTGTAAAAAACAGGTGGATTTACCATACTTGCTCTTGTTCCTTGGTCGTTTTGCATCATGCCTTGACTTCTGCATGTGTGTGCTAGATGCCCTGCCATCCCACACAACCAACATATTGGCGGTGGTCTGATTATTTGCCCATTTGACATATCCTGATTGCCATTTTTCATGTTTTGAAAACCTCCTTGATTATGCTGAAAACCTCGCTGATTACTCTGCCATCCACTTCCTCTAAATGCTCTTCCCCTGGGGTAAAACCCAGTATTGCCCTGAATATTCTGTTGTGGATTATCGACTTGCTGCATGCTCAACCTGTCTGTGCTAGTTATCATTGCCCCTTCAATGGCATATTTCGACAATTTCACTAATTTTGCCTCTTCAACCTTTCGTGCAGCCTCTTTTTTGCGATTCTTTTTTTGCAGCAGCCTGCAATAGTGTGCTTTTGGTCAACTGTATGTCAGACCATGGTTTGGCCTCGATTCCTACCAATTTCTTGAGCTGTTTCTGTACCTGATCTGGCAGCCCTTGGCATAAAATATGGTAAAACAAGGGTATAGATTTCCCGCAAGATTCACGAGTCTCGAGTACCCACGCGTCTTGGAAATTCTGGACGTAAAGGGTCCTCTGACTCCTTCATGTTATGTGTCATTATAGCTCCCATGTCAGAAGTATCCGAATATAGCAATCGTAATGCCTTCCATACCGCGGTTCTGCAATTGTTAAATGGAGCTCTGTCATGCGCAGTATTAACTGTGGTCACACTAGGGTAACCTGCCCGTGTCCACACATCGTCGGCTCTATCACTGAGCATGACTATTAATAGACGTTTGATATCCCCTATAGCTAACGTGTTCCCTCCCATCATTTCTTCTAGCTCATGTATCCATTTTCGGGCTCCCGATGTCAACATTGGAAGCTTATTTTTCAGGTTTTCCCGATCCATGATTAGCCACGGAATATACTGTGGCCTCGTTCCTCCTTTCTCAAGCAATGGAAATTGGGACGCATGGCCCTCTCTCTCCTCTCTGATTGTTCTTCTGTCTATCGCAGGAGTAATATTCCCGCATCGCTGCCTACCTGGCAATGTCCTTAGTCGGCTCACCTAGGGTGGTGGAGACACCCCTCTCTGACCGTGAGATACTTCTTCATGTCGGTTTGACTGTGTGGCTGATTCTGATACCATCGGAGCAGACCCACTAGAATCTGACCATCCTATCCCTTTCCCTTCTGAGAATCGTTTTTTTTTCACGTCTTCTCTCATTCCTCCTTTTCCTCATGCTCCTCTCTTTCGGTGTCTGACATTGTCTGTGCCAACTCGTGCAACTTCTTGCATCCTCTTTGTTCCTACTGATTTCCAACCTATCTAGGGAAAGTTCTCTATTTCTACTACTTCGGGAGGCGTCCTCAGTATCGTAAAGCTGAGTGCTCTCCAGGTGCTCATCTTCCCCCTCCCCTTGGGGTACTTGTTCTAGCCCCATTTCATCATATATTCTATCGATCGTCTCTCCGATGCTTCTGGTGTCAAAGTCATCCTCGATATTCGCCCTAGACGTGCCTGGTACTGAATCGTACTCAGGAAAGAATTCTTCTATATCTTCCCAATCTACTACTGGATCAGGTTTTTTAACCTCCCTTTCCAGTTATTCAAGATTGCGTGCTCTTTGCCTTCGCTTACGTTCTACGTCATTGAATTCTCTGCATTTCCTCGCTTCTTCCCTGACCTTATCTTCTTCCTCTTTCTTTGCATCTCCATGTTCAGTTTCCCTTCGTATTTCCTCATCCCTTTGTCTCTTTATTCTTTTCTCCCGTATCCTTTGTTCTTTCTATCCTTCGCTGCTTCTGTCTGTCCTGATCATTGGCTGCTCTCTGTTTACGATCATGTTGCCTTTCTTGCTCTTCGTGATATAACTGTTCTCGTCTCTGCCTATCTTTTTTCCTTATTCTTTCATCTCTCAATCCTTTTTTTCTTTCTCTTTTTTTAAAAATCATCTAGCTTCTCCTTTTGTTTCACGTCATCTATGCCTTTAACACCGAGTTTCAATAAAATCTGCCCTCCCATCCATTCATTCTGTGTGAATGCTATCTCATCAGTTCTATCCTCAGTTCCTTTCCATCTTTTGCCTACTCTCTCCGTGCCGAGAGATGTACTTGCTTGTGCCTGGTCTTTTCTCTCATTCTCACGTCTCTCCTTGTCCCTCAGGACTTTGGAGGTGATATCTCTCTCTTTATCCTTGTCTAGGTTTTCGTCACTACTTTGCGTAGGTGACTCATATGCCAGATTGCTATACCCTGTAGCTGCTTTAAGTTCTCTTAGCGGGTATAACCCTTTGCCCTTACTGCCCTCAGTTTTCATTTCAAATGGGGCGGATGGTGCTGAAGGCGTCTCACCCCCTCTGTGCATACGTTAAGTATCCAGTCTAATGGCGGCTCCTCCTCCTCTTTTTCCTGTTGATACATCTTCCACAGCTCTATACTAGCTAGGCGTTTGTCTAACTTTTTGCCAGTGTATGTAGCGTGCAAGTATGTCGTCATGTGCTGTAGGACCGTCATAGATAACGATCCACCCTGGGTCCATGGCATAACATCTTGTTCGCTGTTCCTTTAACCCATTCTGCACTGTACATTTTCAGCTTATATGCATGTTTTGGCAACTGTTTGCACAGGTGTACTAATGGAGTCATGTTTTCCATGCTTAAATCTGTTCATTTTCTCTTTATAAAACACGTGTTAATGTTTTTCGTTTCTTCAAACAACTTCAACAATATGAGCGAGCACCAATCGTCGCAAGCTCCAATCACCTTTTTTCCACAAAATTGTATATCTTCTATTTTAATCAACAAACATCATGTTGGATTCTACAGTATTTCAAGTATCCAATCGCGTAATTTTTATGCTAGTTCCTCAAAGGAAAACATTTCATCCTATGACGTCACAACAAATAACACATAAAAAAGACGTTAACAGACTAGACGAAGTCCAGCTGGCTACACAGACCTCTGCCCCTAATGTTACCCCGACATGGAGTGTAAACTCATCCCTTTCACAAGCATCTTTAACCACTGTGGTGTATCCTCTCTCTTCTCGAGTGTCCTCCCCGGTATCCTCTTCTGCTACTTAGTTACCCTTTGAGTCACTATTTCCTTCCCAGTTACCCTTTGAGTCACTATTTCCTTCCCATATATATATATATATCCACACCAACACTTTCTCGTTTTCTTGTTATCTTCCTTTATTGATTTACACGGGGAAAAAACAATGGAAATTCGTTTCCACAAAATAGAAAAATGACCCCAGTATGTATCCTCCCAAGTGCAACACTCCTCCTATTTCGAGGCGTTAACGCGTTTCGCGACTGACTCGTCGGTTGCTCACAACAGTTACTCTTCACCATGTACTGATTTAAAACATTAGGCAAGTGGGAAGGGAGAGAGAAAGGGGGAGTGGTAGCAGCAAAAGTAAAAACCAACAAAGGACCACATTTTAGATCAGCATTTCAAGCTAATTCCATGTCAGACATCTTTGCCTAGTGCGGTTTCCCTTCGGTAATGCATTATTTAACGGACATTTCTGGATATATAGTTTTCTCATTGGATAAACGTTTGTCTATTGTTTCTGTTAGCTCAGTGCTCATACCCTCTGGATTTACATTTTTTGTTTACCAAAATGCTCATGCAATTTTCCAGCTAGTGCGGGTGAAAATTTGCTGAAACAAAATTCATTAAAACCCATTCGACCTAGTTGCTTTTCTACCCTTACCTCGTACGTCTGTTAATCGTACTGGGTCGGGATTTTAAAGTGCATAGTGCATTTAGCAGCTTTGGTTGTTATGTAATTTTAAAGTGACAAGTGCATGCTTAAAGCATCTTCTCCCACCTTGTTAAAATACAAAGGTGTGTTAAAAAACTACAACTTCTAGGTCTCCATGACTCACCCCCGATGCATGATCATATTGTACTGGTATCCCATCCACGATTTACTTCATGGGGCTAGGGTCTACTCAAGGGCCGGCAGCATTACCAATGTATCAGTTGTCCGTGCTTTTTATACCTATTCTGTGCATAATCTGATATCTACTAGATCTTATGGAAATGGCATGGTGGTGTCCATAATCGAATGATTAACTATGTTGAATCTCTACTCCGGCCCCTATGCGTTTACTTGCTTTATGAGGTGCTTAATGCACAGAAATTCTCCGTTTTGTCCACAGTGGCTGAATTGGATATGACATAGTGGTCATTATGTAACCATAGACCAGACCTTTTATCCCAAAAAGCACTCCTCAATAATTATGGGTTGCTAAGTGGTCGTTGAGCTGTATTAATCCAGCTTAACCTTCTTCCCACCAATGTTGTAATGTCTCCCTTTGTCCCCTTCTCTATTCTCCCAGCCTCTTTAAAAGAAGAATTTGTGCAGAATTAAAATTCATTTGCAACAAATGTGATCAGAAACAAACACAAAACTACCTACACCATAAAAATTGTTAAAAAAACATTAAAAACGACTGCTATATAACATATGGACCCAAATCTTCACTCTTCTAACACCAAGATGCCAATGTTTCAACTGAGTATTTGAAACCCAAAGTACAACAAGGTAAACAGCAAGTTATCGTTCTTCCAATGACATATGGTTATGAGAACTTAAAAAATCCTTTTGCAGCCCAGAAAGGTGTATAACTCCTCATCAATGTTATGCCCATTGGGCTGTTTGCTTTCAAAGTCTAGTATACACCTCGTTTCTTTTTGTCTTAGCTGCTTCTCCTTGTCACCTCCACGAGGGCCCAATTCTATTTTACATACACCAAAGAATCTGAAACTGTCTATTTCCTTATTGTGGCATTCATAAAAGTGTTTGGCCATTGGATAGTTCACATCAATGTGTGTAATGGCTCGCACATGCTGTTGTATGCGGATCTTTAACTTGCATTTCGTGCTGCCAATGTAGTATTTCTGGCAGGCACAGGTGAGGGCATAAACTACATAGTCAGTTTCACAGGTAATCCGTTGTTTGATCTCTATTTTGTGCCATGTCACTGGGTGTGTAAAAGTGTCCCCATCAATTGCATATTTACATATATTGCAGCGTGTGCATTTATGAAAACCTTTCCTTTTTGCTGTTAACCAGTTTCCTGAAATCTTCTCTTCTTCCTTGGTCATGAAGCTTTGGACCAGCATATCTTTGAAGGATCTATTCTTTCTAAAAGTCACCTCGGGATGGGGTTTAAGGCTTTTAGCTAAATCCGGGTCAGCTAGCAAAATGCTCCAGTGTTTCTGCAAAATGTGTTTGATGCTTTTTGACTGATTATCAAACGTTAGTATACATCGAGTGCTCATTCCCCCTTCTGATTTTTCTTCGTTCTTATTGCCAGCCAATAGAGTATGTCTCTCGATTGCTCTAGCTTTCAGGAAGGCTCTCTCGATGACTTTCTTCTGAAACATCTGCCGTTTGAAACCTGCTGCTGTCAATTTGCTCTCTCTGTTGTAAGACTCCAAGGTTGTGTTATTTCTTCTGAGTCTTACGAATTCCCCATAGGGGACACTCCAGATCACATGTTTGGGATGTCCGCTGTGTGCATGTAGAGGAGTATTTGAGCCAATCTTTTTCCTGTGCAGCTCGCAGGTTATTTCTTCATTCACAATTCTGATGTTCACATCCAAAAAGGTAATCAGTGTCCGGCTGTGAGTCTCAGTGAATCTTAAGTTCTTATTGTTTTGATTCAGTACTTTAACATACTCCAACCAGCCCTTTGCAGTCCCTCTCCAGATGACAAACAGGTCATCGATGTATCTTAACCATAGAACCACATTTTGCGTATAAATCTGATTTCCCTCTGACCATGCCTCAAGTTCTTCCCATGCCCCATCATCAGGTTTGCATAGGAAGGCGCAAAGGTTGTTCCCATTGCTGTCCCTTGCATCTGCTTGAAATATTCATCATTGAATAGGAAGACATTGTTCGTAAGGCATAAGTTGATCATTTGCATCACCATCTCATTATGTTTCAAAAAGTTCAAAGATTTAGTATTCAAATAGTGTAGACATGCTGTTTTCCCTTCCTCATGTCCGATCGACGTGTAGAGGGAGACAACATCCATAGTGGCCATCAGGTATTCTTTTTCCCAGGGAATGTTTTCTATTTTGCATAGGAAATCAGTAGTATCGTTTACATATGAGGGAAGTGTATACACAAAAGGGAACAGTACCTCGTCAATATATTTCGATATGTTTTCCAATGCTGAGCCTATTAGGCACACAATTGGTCTCCCAGGTGGTTGTTTCAGATTCTTATGAACTTTGGGTAAAAAGTATATTGTCGGAGTTATGGCATTGCTGGTCCATAAAAATGTGTATGTTTCTTCCGATATAATACCCATTTCTTCGTATTTCTTTAGAAAGGATTTCACTGTTATTTCTAATTCCGGCATGGGGTTGTCTTTCAATCTCATGTAGCACTTGATGTCATTGAGCTGTTTATAAGCTTCCTTAATATATTCAGTTTTGTTCTGTAGAACAATGTTACGTCCCTTGTCTGAAGGTTTTATAATGCAGTTCTTCAATTCCTGCATATCTTTTAATGCCCTTCTCTCATTTCTTGTCAAGTTGTCTTTCAGTGTTGAGTTTTTTGTTTTTCGACGTAAGCTTTTTAAATCTTCTATGACAAGGCTTTGAAACACTCCAATATTACTGGCCACACTTGTAGTTGGATTGAATTTGGATTTCGACTTCAAATTACTTTTCGCCATCCAGTCTGTTCTTATTCCTGCTTCTGCAAGATCGGTTGATGGGGTTACTTCTCCCATGTCAGTTCCCTTCTCCAGTTCCATAAGATCAGTAAGTATGTCGACTTCCCTAATCATGATCTCTGTTTTTCCTGTCTGTGCTTCCCTTTTTCTTTGTTGCCAAGTGTTATTGGCAAAGAATTTTCTAAGGCGGATCTTTCTTATAAAATGGTCCAGATCTATCCTAGTGTCCACATAGTCATTATTGGCGTTGGGACAATAATTTAGTCCCAAATCAAGAACTTTTTGTTGAGTCATTGTTAGAATGTGGTCAGACAGATTTATAATTTTGAAACTTCCATCGTCCTGTGTATCAGCCTCGCTCAATTGCCAGAGCGCAGCGATCTGCCCGAGGTATTGTTCTGGGAACCTCCTGCTCCTTTGACCCCTCCTCGTTTGTTTCGGGCGCCTCTCCCTCTGCCTCGATTTGCACTTCCACCTCTTTTTTGTTTGTTTTTTATGCCATCTTGGCGTAGCAAGTGCATTTCTTCTAAAAAATGTCGACGCACTTGTGGTTCTTCTGTATCACTCCCCGTTAAGTCTGACTCTGACATTGAAGAGAATTCGCTTGCACTTGTAGGTGTTGCTTCGGTGGTCATCGGTGCTATTTTGGGAGATGTTTGTCTCAGCTGATCAAACCTTCTTGCAAAGGTATACACTCTGCCTGTTTCATAATCTTCCTTGTCCCTTAGGAACTTTCTTTGTTTTCTTTGTTTAATTTCTTCCTCATATTCAAGCAGGTTTTTTTCCATTGTAACTTTTAGTTTTTTCCCATCTCCAGTTTCTGTTATTAATTTTAATTTCTCTTCCACTTTTGTTATTTTATCTAGCAAGCCCACGCGATCACTGCCTGCATATTTTATGAGCAATAGTAGGAAAGTTTTGGAGCTTTGGTTGGTGGCTTCACTCCACTCTTCTAACATCAGTGGTACCTGTTCTTCAAAGGATGGAATTGTTAAAATCTTCAGTCCTCTTGGTATTCTCCCAACTTCTACATAGTTATTTAGTGAGTGCTCTTACCACCATTTGCTGACCTCCTTGCGTTGTAATTTTTCAAGTTCTTTTAGCAGGCCTATCTCGCTATCATTTTTGGGTATTACTTCTGTGGGTGTGTCTTTTTTTGTTGTCATTTTTAATGTTTCATTAAAAAGTGTGAGGGCTTGTGCCCGCCGTGTTGCTTCTTTCTGCACTTGGGAGTTTGCCATGTTTTCGAGTATCCCTTTGAAGGAAGTCATGAGTTAAATGCTCTCCAACTGCTATGCCTGTATTGGAATGTGTGGTTACCCCACCTATAATCTGGGATATATATATATATTTATATACTGCTCTACCTCTAACTATATTTTGTTTTCCCGCCTCCCTCCGTTACCTTTCCCTTACTTGTTCTAAGGCATGCACTTTTTTGCCAAATCATTTAGTCTCTTTCACTCACCGTTCGCATGTTTCCTCTCTGGATGCTTGGGATCACAGCCTTCGTCACCGCCTCTCTTGCCGTTCGCCCGCTCAGCCGCCCGTAGGAGTGGGAAGGGGTTACATGGGGAAACAGGGGTCCCTTCAGACCTCTGCCTGCAGGTTCTGCTTTTTACTCTAAGCACTGTCTATGGGGAGCTTCACGGTCTACTCAGTCGGATGGCAAAGGACTTGTGATATTGCAGAGGACCTAGAGTTACTTTATGTCGACGGTCAGTGAGTGTCTTATCTAATCAATAATCGATAAACCATCTGACCTCTGCTACCAAGTGTACACCGGGACCCCCAACCGGTGCATAGAGCTGGGGTTTGTCGAATAGTACTTTAGGATAAGATATCAGCACCCGTGATATGGATGGGGTGCAGATTAATACTCCAACACCAAATCAATAATGACAACTCAACGGGTTGGCAAAGGGAGTCCGTATAATGACAAGTACAAAAAACGGAGAGTCTCATGAATATCAGTGGATGCGTGATCTCTCTCGCTTCACAACTCCAACGAACTTCACAAAAAACACATCATTTATACTAAAAACTCATCATCACTGACGTGTAACGCTTAAAAGTTGGTATGCAATTCTATTGGTTCTAGAAAGGTAACTTTGATATAGGTACTATATCTGTATATGGTAACGGAGTAAGGGGATTGGGTAAACACTGTCAGGTGGGGCATCTAAGCCCTTCCTTCAAAATGGCTACTGTAAAGTCACTAAAAGTACAACGTCCCATTGGTTCTACTAACTATAGGACCCTAGATTACTTGGTCCATTATGATTGGGTTGGCACCAACCCCACCCATACTTTTCCACTTTGACTAGCAGCATGCAGAATGGTCGGCCAGGTGCAGGGTGCCCCCCAGTTCCTCCGGCCTTCGTCCAATTATTGTTACAATCAATCATCACTTTAGTGGCCATGTGTCAATTATTTCACTGTGGATGGCCTCGAGACTGCATCTCTGTCTGGAAAAGTTCTAATATCTTCGCCTGGCCCACTGCCATGCGTATGTGTGAAAGTCTCACTTCTCGCTCGGCTGGTCACATGATTCAGACACCATGAATTTGCCTCTTCTTCATGTAATTCGTGTATTTGACTTTCGTTTCACCCACCACCTGCCTTCAGTTTCTTATCTTGACCTTTCTGAGCAGGATATTCTGTTCTTTCCTTCAATTAATTATAGCTATTGTTCGTCCATTTTAGCTGATACGACCTTGGTGTTTCTGGCACGATTTGCCTCTGCTGAGTTTCATTCTTCCTTTTATTCTCGATTTGTTAAATATGAAGCTCTCCTTGTGGGGCCTTTAGTAACCTTTGGTTAATTCTGCTTCTTTTTCAAAGTGGAAGTATACTTATATAACATGTTTCTTTTGCGGTAGATATGTATAGGCGGTGCTTGCCGCACTCTACTTTTCTACTAAGCATAGCAAGCCGCACGATTTTCTTAGCTTTCTTGTGGTTCCAAGCACATGTGCATGTGTAAACTGGTTGAATAGCTTTTTCATGCTTACAGCTTAAGCTTCTTACATTTGACATCGTCCTTTCACTTTAGGTCCATGATGTCCCTTGTCCATGGCGTTTTGTCTCTTTACGTCATTCTCTGGTCATCATCACTTCTATATGTGAGTCAGTCCGGGTTCTCGTGTCGTCACCATTCGTCTTCCATTAAGACCTTTTTGGGTTCTTCAGGGACTGTACTCAGACGATCTTCATTTCGTTTCATTTGTTGATATGGTTTTCTCAATGGGTACCTTACTGTCCATGGTTTCTTAGGTATAGGTATTTGACTAGCTGCTGCTCCTATGATAGTTACTGGACAGAGCCCCACTGCGGCTCTCTGCTGGTTTATTTGCTCATCATATGTCACATATTTCAGCGTGAATGTTCCTGGTACTTCAAAATGAACGGTTGGAGTGCGGGCTGTACTTGGGACCTCCTCTACACTGTCAAGATGATCACCAACTTTGGCAGATGGACAAGACATCTTTATGGGAGGGCAAAAGGGTTCCCACCTTGGAGCGGGGCCACTCAAGGCTGCCTGATCTAAAGAAGTTTGTGTCCATTGTTCACCAAACATAAATGGCACACAGGATATTTTCTGGCATTCTGCTTTGACTAAACATATTGCCTGTCTGTTGTTGACAGTTGCAATCTGCTTGGATTAATTCATCCTGTTCTGCTTTCAGTGTTCACTGTGGTATACATAGTGTTTGCATTCACTATGGCACCACTCCTGTAGCATTCTGGCCTTTCTGTGGGGATCATATCAAGTTCCAGCAAGGCAAATTCAGCCTTTCATATGTCCAAGGTTGATAACCTGCATGTATATGTACTTTGTTGTGTAGCACATCAGGTGCTGTTGTCAACAATGTGCCTGCACTACATGGCAGTCACTATAAAAACAAATATAGCTTCAATATAGTGAAGGTCTAGAAATTGGTTTCTTCAGACAGGTGGTTGTGAAAGCGAAGCAGCCACCCCTAATGATGAGCATAAAGTGTTGGTCTGGAGATGTGATTAGGTAATGAAATTCAAAACCAAGGAATTCCTTCTCGTCTTCTGGCTTTGCCAAAAGACGATACAGTGATCCTGGACAAAGCATCTTATATCACTAATCGTACTGTGCTGTGTTCTGTGAAAAGGCATACCTTCTCACACGCCGTGGTATTGTTTACACCAATTCCATGATCTTTCTTTTTATATATGCCATTTGATTGGAAGGGTTCTAGACAGAAGAACGTGGACCAGATATTGCAGGCCTATGGCAAGGCTATTTGAGGTCTGCTCACTTGACAAAATAAACTGTTTGCTTTTTTATACAATTCAAAGGTTTATCTGCACGTTTATAAATAACAATTTCACAAGCTTTAGTTTTGGGCTTATTTACAGAGCTTTAAAATACAAAAGAGAATACCAGATACAATCTGTGAAGATCACATCAATTAGCATCCTGGTACTGATATACTGCCCTTGATGAAGGAGACAACCAAGCTTGAAGCATCCCCATGTTGCATAATATGCTTCTATAACGTTTGTTTTTAAAAATTGGCATTTTTGGTTATGTGATTTGTGTTCATTCCAAGACAGTTCTATAACATTGGATTTTATTTGTCATGATAAGAACTGGAAAATAACTGGAAAATGAAGTTGTAGAGTGCAGAAATGCAGAATGGGTGCAAATCCCAGCATATTTTCTTAACCAATGTGTGACCCCAACCTCATTTAATCTCGTATTGCCTAACCTGCCAAAATTACTAGTCCATAAACCTTTCACCCTTCAGAGTGATTTTGTTCTCAGGGTATGTTCTTCAAAAAAGCCACACTCATCTTTTCACTGGCTATAGTATTGCTTCCTCTTTAATAATAGTGAGCATTTAAATGTTGCACACCACAACCATGTGCCTTATTTTGCTCTCTAACGGTAACTCTACATCTTCACCCACTATCTACGCTATGGAATGTGTAGGTTTCTTCTTGTTTCCAATTGGTCCTCTGTCTATTTGGGATTCTGTGCACCTTTTTCATATGATCTGTGTCCTGCACTTATACTATGGGCAGTATACCTTGTCAGTGGCTGCTATTTATGAAAGGTGCCCTGTACGTATGCGAGAACTCAATAACTCTTGTGTTAGACTGCTAATGTTGGCCTTGAAATGCTTCTTGTTTATCATTCTTACTACAGCAAACATTATTGGGATAAAGCTACTGAAAGGGAGTGAACTGCTTATTTTGATCACTGTGAGTCAGCATATCAAGCTATGGCTGGTGATCGCGACGAGAGGGGCACAACCAGATATTCGGATCTCTCAATTCCTTTGGTTCACTGGAGGTGGAGAGGGTCCCCAACGGTGTCCGTGACCCATGTCCGTGCCCCGGTCCCCAAAAATAAGAGTGTTCTTTTTTTGGGTTGGGGACTATCATTATATTTGACTTTTAGATATTCATGTTGAGACACTGTTCAGTAGTGTCTCTGTCAATACTCTCTTTATGTTTGAGGGGATGGCTCGTGGTTCTTACAAAAACCCTGTTGTGCTAGAATATTATTCAAAATGCCATTTTGCTTACGGTTTGCAGGCAGTGTTTTACAATGCATTCACATGGAGTCGGCTTGACATATACCAGATGTAAATGTGAGGCATATTCGATTGAAAACATGTGTTATACACCTGCATGAAAATCTCATGCAGGTGTAAAACTGGGTGCTCCACCAAGACAGAGGAGGAAAGCAAAGCAGAAATGTAAACTCTGCTTTGCTGCCCTTCTACACCCTGGAACCATATGAAAACGAGGTACACTATGAAATAGAGATGCAGAAACATGATGCTTCACTTTTACACCTCCGTTCAATGTCAAAAATGACCCCCAATGTGTTTGCCTAACTGGCTTCATCAAGCCATCAAAATCTGAAATATGGTCGGTTTTTCAGAGTGACCAACACATATGTAAACAAATTCCCAGTATGGGCCTCATTATGAGTTGGGTGGTATTCTGGCGGTAAATCCATCTGAATACCACCCAGCAGAATTACTATTACCGCCATGGATTACAAGTGGTGGTGGTGGTGTCAGTAACCATTAAGTTGGAGTCTATACGACTCCATTAGGGATTTCGGCAGAATTACTGCTGTGGTCATTGGTTTTGCCCATCTTTTCAGACCCTCCAGCTTATTGCGATTTTGCGATCCCGCAAAATGCCGCAAAAACGGCCGTTTTGCGCAAAATGCCGCAAAAATTGCCGTTTTGTGCAAAAACAGCATCTTTAAAAAAAAAAAAAAAAAATTTTTTTTTTTAAGTAATCTGCAAAAATTACTGTTTTGAAAAAAAGAATCCTCAGGGTGCCAGGTGCTCAACTTTTTTTTTTTGTTTTTATTTACACAAGAAATGAAATCACTTGCGCCCCAAAAATTGCAGCCCAATCCACAAGGGACACATGAATGGGCACATTTTATATGCGCGCCCATTCAGATGGCCTTTTTCACCTCCTTGATCAAATAAAGTGGCGTTTCTGTCAATTTAAAAGCACATCCCTCATTTCCAAGCAAGATGCACTTTTAAATGTGCAGAAATTGTAGGCAACCCTACGCACACGGGATGTGGGGCTGCCACTGCATGACAGGGTCTTTCCTGACCCTGTCATGCATTTCTTTTAAGGTATGAACCGCTGCTGAGTCGCTTGCATTTCTGTTCCTCAAACAGGATAAAAATGCATTTTTTGGGTCACAATTTACAGCGGCAGGCACCTAGAGTGCCTGTCCCTGTGAAAGGCGCTGGGAGCTTGCAGAACACTGTCGGGAGAGCGATTCTATTCAAAGTACTCCCCATTTTGATGACAAAAATCTATCGAATGTTACAATTTGACCAATTACGTGCAGTACTATTCGATCGATTTTTATAAATACTGAACATGTGTTGCGGGGGTGTTACCCGCTCCCCTTGTTTAGTATTTTTGGTCTAGGGTGGTTGCAGAAGTGTTTTCCCCTTTTTCCTCAAAATTGGAGGCGGGGACAGAAAAAAAAGGAAAATAACGAAAAAAGGACCCTGCAGAGTCGGATCCGATCCGCGTTAGAGGGACGGATCCGACCCGTGTTAGAGGGACGGATCTGGCACCGCAGGGTTGCAGAGGAAGCTGCAGCGACCAAGCGGTTAAGTAGGGGAGGGGGTCGGGTGGTGGTGAAAGGTACATTGTGGGTTGTTTGGCTGAAGTGCAAATCAATTTGCAGCAAAATTGACTACGGTCAATTCCGCCGCAAATAATTAATCTTCGGTCAAACAACCCAGAGCACCATTCAAGGCAGCTGCCAGCGCACAATTTGCGCTACAGCTCAAGCCTGTGGAAATGCGCCGGTCACCTTTGAGAATAAGGTGACCTGCTCATTTCCAAAAATGGGTTGTCTAAAAATAGCATATCCTCCGTTCTTTTTTTAAATGCCCCCTCATTTGAGGAACTGGGACAAAATCTACATTTAAAAAAAAATAATAAAAATGGTTACACTATGAGAGAGAGGGAGAGTGATGGGTGAGATGTGAAGTGATGGGCAAGAAAGCAGAGGAAGAGCAGTGGGTCAGAGGAGGAAGTGCTGCACAAGAGAGCAGAGGAAGCAGTGATGCGGTGGGCCAGAAATCTGAGAGCGAGCAGAGGTACAGAAAGTAGAGGAAGCGGTTGGCCAGAAAGAGGCAGTGAGCTGCAGATTGGGAAAAAGGATGAGGGAAGAATGTGATAGAATGGGAGAAAAGATGCAAGATGCAGAAGCAGCACAAAAGAATGAAGGACTGTATATTGAGGGAGGAATTGTAGAGTGTAAGGTGTGAGTTGGGAGTATGATTTGGAGTGTGGCAGGGGCTGGGCAGTGCAGATTGTGACTTGACAGTGTGACATAGCACGTGAGTATTTGTATGACAGAGTGAGAGGTTAAGGAATGTAAGTTATGATGGAGAGTTGGTGAGATGTTTGTGGGTGTTTGGGGGATTGGAGAACATAGAAGGGGAATATTTTCAGCATTACAATTGATAATGATCAATTTAGTTAATACTATTAAATAGGCATGAACATTAAGCCAGAAATGTAGCCAAATCAAACACTGTTCTGCCAAGCCAGAGACATCTGGGACTCTTCCTATTAAATTAATACAAAAGACACATAATAATGATACCCTGGCTCTCTTCTAGCCTTGCACTCTACCTATTTCCTGCAATGTGGCAATCTTACACCCTCCAGTTAATACAAAAGGTCCTGCAAAAATGCCGCAATAAATAAAGGTTTGTGCCGCAAAATTTGCCATTTCATGCCGCAAAATTTGCCATTTCATGCCGCAAAATCCTGGAAGGTCTGTCTTTTGGTGGAAAGTGGGGATATTTACCTCCAGCATGATTCTGGAGTTAAATCTCCTATTCCAGGGTTAAACTCGTAGTATGGGGGAGCGGAGAAAGTGTTGGTAATTCTGTTACCACCACTTTTCTCCCACACCGCCATACTTTTTCTAATACATGATTATTATGACTACCATGAAAACCTGATCGCTGGGTAAATGAGCCCTGCATTGCCTTATTATATCACAATCCACACTGCTGAGTGGAGGTGAGCTGAGATGGTGGCGCCCGGTTATGACTGACTGTACAAGAGAGAAATCAATCAGGGTACAAAACGTAAACATGTCAGATTTTATACCAGTGAAGATCTCAGCTCTTAGAAGAATAATTACAATGTGTCAAATGTCAGCACCAGTTACAAGGAAGCACTCACATTGATTCAACATCAGCTCGGGTGCAGTGTTTGAAATCAAATCTGCTCGGTGAAGCAACAAAAATAAGATTCACCCAACCCGGGGTGCAATTTAGTGAAGCAGAAAGACCCATTTCCTCCATACACAATGTACAATGCAATTATAGGTAATATCAAAATCAATTAGCAGAAATAGGAAATTTGCACATAAAAAAGCAACACAAAATCTCAGTTTTTAAAGTATGCACTCTTTAATTTTCCATATAAAGTTAACGCGGTCTAGATTTGAAGCAGCTATGCCTGCTTCTTACGACTGGGATTCTTTTGATATTACTTTCAAGAGGGCAAGCAGATGTTGAGCTGCCAATATACTATCACAGAGGTAGAGATCCACAAGTGATGAAGCAGAAGAATGAGAGGGGATAAGTGCCCCACACATTCAGCTCCCGCATCTTGAACACGAATCAACACAATCGGCGAGAAAATGGCTGTTTCAATGCATCTGCCTTGGAACACCTCTTCAAAAATGTAGTACTACGAATGAAAAAGGCACCCTGTTCTAAAATAAAGGTCTAATGTATTGCTCAGTCCTCCTTGTTGTAAACACTGATAAGCAAATTTACCAGCCGTCCACATGAAACAGAGGACGTTAAAAGCACATATGATGTCTTACATTATGTGGCGGAGGGGCGGTACATGCCCTCACACTGTCTATTCCTCTGACCACTTTCCCCAAAACCAAACAAATTTTCCAAAGCAAATTGACACAGTCAAGCCAAAAAGCATCACTTTCCCTAAATTGTTTATTCATCAGCCAACCGGTTTTACACCAAAACCGAACCTTGAATCATGTCCTTGTTTTTTTGAAAATTAAATATTTTACTTAATGTTCTAGTAAGCAGTTCAGCAAGAAATATGCTTTCAAATTAATGAAATAGTTTTGAAACCATTTATTTTTCCTGATCAGAAAACAGTATTTTATTCATTATTTTAACACACAGGAGCTTATTTTGCTTCCTGACGTAATTTGACGGCAGGGACCTGCTATGTTTGCATTGAGGCGTAGCCAGATCTCCAAAAACACATGTTCGTCATTTGGACACTCAGCAGTGCAAAGTGAGTAAAGGGTGCCTGGCATAGCATTTACTTTTCATTGTCACCGCCGCTTGTCATGCTCGCATGACAAGCAGCGCTCACAATTACAATTAAACACACCCTGACATGCTCACAATTGTAATCACTGCATGTTAACTCATACAATTGAACCCTGCCCGACATGCGTGCATTTTGGGCAGGGCTCAATTGTAATTGTGTACGCTCGTACAATGGATTCCTCTGGGGTATGCCTGCTTAAAGCTCATGCATAAAGCAGGCAGACCACATAGGGATCTCCAGCATTTGCGCCAGCATGAATATAAATTCCAACATAGATGCTGGAGCTTTTGTATGGCTGAGAGGAAGGAGGTGGTGGAAACCCAAGTTGCGTTCCCTCCCCTCCTCCATACAAATCATTGAAAATGAGCTGTGGTGTAAATGGAAGGAGTTAACGCCTTGCTCAAGGCTTTTACGCGTTCCATTCACATCACGGCTCTGATGAACATGTACTCCACACTATTTACATCTTTATAATCTCAGTTTCAATTTACAACACTAAATGAACTAGCAAATATAACTTAGATCTAGGGTGGGTCTGCGTGGAGGGTGGGGGGGGGGCTTTCCAGAATGGATTTCTCTATGGATGTCAAATACTTTTCATGGACTTCCTATGGGATTCCTTACACATAAAAACCAAGTCCATTCAGACTATGTCATCGATTTGTCAATTGAGCTGTGATGAATTAGCACCATTAACATGAATCCATTGAATAATAAAACAACTAAGATGAAAACGGCCACAATTTATAGAAACGGTTAGGAAATATGTTCTGCGGGGCTGGGTGAAGTCAAAACATCTGTAGCTAGGTAAATAAATTTTGACTTGATGTGTGTTTCCCAGGGGTAATGGGTTGTGAGAAGGTGACTGACGCGCTCACAGTGGTTTAGTGGCATTCAGCAGGTTTTCCACAGGAAGCAATATTTTGTGTTCAAGTTTAGGAAGGCAGGGTTTCTCAAAAGGCTGCGTTGGAACATCTACAAGCATAGCAGACCCAATTCCACTACACTGTATATGAATTCAGAGAGGGAAAAGTTACAAGTTATTGTTTTCACTGCTGTCCTAAATGGCACCTCAAGTAGGTTTTTAAAGTTTTAGGTGAAAGGTTTTTTTTTCTAGCCCTTTTAATCCCACCATAACCTTCTTGCTGTATTTCTGTACATGCCCCAATGCTCCGACCACAAGGCTATCAAGACTATACTGCACTGATGATCCCTATTAAGGGTGAAACCAGGTATGTAATTCTATCCTGACATCCTTGCAAAATGTCTGTCTTGGGTTGATTAAGCTCTCTATAAAGTAGCACTGGCCTCTTAGACAAAGGCAATTTGCCTGGAGAAAAGAGGCTCGCATTTGGGCTAATTTGCATACCCACAATGCCTTGCTGATGGGGCTCAGAACTGGAGGTGAACTTCCTGCTAGTTGGCGTTGTGGAATGTGTGAGTTGGCTCAGATGCACTATCCTACTTTCACGTTTTAGGAATTAAATATGATTTCACAGCAGAAGACTTTAGGAAGGTATGACTTGTTAATGCTGTGTTGAGAAGAAGCTTTACATACATTTCCTTTGGCTTTCTTTTTTTCACGGTGTGGTGTCTATAATCTTTGGAATATAATCGGTTTCTTACAACGTAAAGAAAAAATCCGATGGTTTGCCCCAGCCTCCAGTTGTATCCAGTAATGATACTCAGTAACTCCAGTTACATGTACGCACTTTGCTTTTTTCAAAAGAAAAGAGTTGTTTCTCGTATTGTTTGCTTCAAATTTAATTTTAATTCAAAGAAAACACACAGTTGTCCTTTACTCATTTGGGCACTTGACCAATTGTTATGAGAAGTTGGTGTCCCTCTTAAGTTGTTGTGGCTTCAGATCTTGTTTACACCTGAAGAGAAACATGCACTGGCCCGATTCAAGCCATAGGCACTCCAATTGTCACGGGAAAAGAGTTGTCTCTTTTAAAGAAAAAATGTGTCCCTCGACACGTGTTTCTCTGCCCATTAGTTATGGCGGTTCATCAGGAGGGTTTTATGTTAATTATTTGACTCCAATCCTAAAAGAAAAAGGGATTATTTGGTATGTGTTAGTGCTTCAATTAGTATACATGGTAATATTAGCTATCCAGAAAACAACATGCTTTGTTCAGAACGACAGAGATGCCACTTTCTAGCTGCCTGTGCCAGTAGGTTACTTACAGTCCTGTATTTGTTGTCAGGCACAGAGGAAACAGTTGCAGGAACAGGCACACAGAAGAACCCAATCCTTCAAGACTCAAACATGGGTTCAGTGATGCACCGTTCTTTTTCATTGCACGACTTTAAGCTGCAGGGGCTGTGGGTGGTCTGAAATTACCTCCACTAATTTGTGCTGCCAGTTTCATTTTGATGAATTCTGCCACTTTTAAAATACTGTGTTGCTCCACTGGTATCCACGCTTGGCACAGTCAAGTGGAGAACAACTTTGTGAATCTGAGGCAGAGGGATGTAGAAGACGAGTGTGCTAGGGATAAATAGTGCGGTGGGAAAAGCTCATAGGTTAATGTCTTTATGCCCCTAGTTAAGTATCCAGCATCAGTTTTAACACATGAGTTGCATTAAGTCACATTTCAGATCCAGTTATGAACATATAAGGCACACTGAAAAAAACAATTTGTAATCATTAAGAAATGGAAGTCTCCCTCGAGTTTATCCTTGAGAAAGATTGAATGCTTTTCAAGGTGCTGAAATCTAAGATATATATGAGACAATTGCAAGGACATAAATCAGAATGTAAAGACAAATTTATAAAACTGTCTTTATGTACTGCTTTTTCCCTTAACTATCCCAACACAATGTTCTTATACTTCTGCATTAATTCTGCATTAATGCCAAATGCCATATCATATCAATTCTACATTATCGATCTCTATACACCTATGATGGACTGGGTCAACCGGACGCATGACTAAGACATGCATGCATTCCATTTGTGATGGTTTATCATCTTCTGTACTCATGTGGGACTACTGAAGAAAGGGAATAACGTGAGGTGGCCATTCGCAGCCCCAGCCCTTGGCCAGTGTGTTTGTGACTTTGGTGGGGGAAGGCGACTGCCGTCTTTGTCAGCCACAGCCCTTAAACTTCTACTTCAAATAAATGAACACCCATAACAGTCTGGTGCCACGTGGGTGCTCATTCAAAATTCTCTGTTTGGTATCCAACTGAAAGGTGCCAATTGTAAAAAGAAATTGTGAAATTAAGTGGTCCTGCAACGGGTCAAGCCAAACCCCATGCACATTCGAAAGTGTTCGATACCTGATGATAACTAAAATTGGTCCAAACCTGGCGGGAGACTAATTGTATTAAGAAGGGGAGCTGAGTGCCGGCTGAGGGGGATCCAGGGTTAACCATGAGTCACCCAAAAAGAATACCCTATGAACATTGTGAAAGAGGGTCTGAGCCCAGAAAAGGGGGATCCAAAGTGATGATTGTTGTATTAAAGGGATCTGAGCCTGGGTGAGGGGCATCCAGGGTGAATCATGAATCACCTGAATTGAGTACATGTAAGAGGAAAATAACTTCTCATTTGTTTTTGTTCTATCAGGCCTTCTGCATAAACAGACTTTGATAGGCAAAGAGACTTAGGGACAAAACGCCCTGATGCTAATGATTGAACTGTAACTTCGTGTTAAAGAAGCCAGAGATTGTGCTATGCTTGAGTGAACCACCTTGTCCCATGCTGAAACATGGGAAAGGGAGGCAAACAGCCTGAACATTCTGACATATAATTTTGTGAACACTTCTTTCTTTTTCATGAACACTATCCCACACTATTTGTATTTAGAGGTAAGGATTGGCAATAGTTTTTTTTATAGGCCCTTTTATTTTGACAAGACACCACTAGGACTGCATTATTAAAATTTGATGGTCGTAGCTTGCTCCCATCTGTAGATTTCGGATAAGTTAGGCGTTTATCATACCCTTGTTGAAGTTCAATAAACAACCTTGAACTGTGGTCACGCGTCTGTCTTACTGCTGATACCATACTTTCCTTGCACAGCTGACAGATCGATGTTGCTGTGGATGCGCCCTTGAGTGCCACCCATAAGCATCTGCACTGCCTAGTCCAAGGAGATATAAACCACAGTGCAGTCTTCTTGCTTAAATGATCGGCAACAGGAGGTTCCTCCGGACAAGAGGTGGGATTAGTTAACCTGAACTCCACACATCCTTTTTTGGAACCAACCCCATTCTGAACACCTTAATATTAGCAAAGGGGGATAGCAAAGGGACCCACAAATCTCCCTTGCTGGTTTTCTTTGTGCAATTTCTGCCAAAGTATGGCTAGCGTCTCCCTTGTCGAGCTACAATTGTTGGCTCCCATCGCCTGCACAGTGCCCATGGAAGGAACAATGAACACTTGTGAAACCATCTAACAGAAAGAATGCTGCTCTCTGCTTGGAAAGACATAGCTATATCTGGAGGTAGATACTGTGCAGCCACTGAATGTGTGGGTCATCTCTCAGAGTGCCTTTTCAGAAAGGCACCCCAAAATCAAATGTCCAGAATATCACTTTCTTTCTGAAACTCTTGCCTCCGTCCCAGTTACTGCCCACTCCTTGGGGCCTGCCAGAATGGGCTCTATGCACAGTTTGTCTACCTTCTACTGCTACTGGTCATTGTGCATTTTATCCCACCTCAAAGATGTGTACACCTCCTGCTGTTTGAAGCACTGCCCTTCCTTCTGGTGCCTGTCATCTAGGAGTTGAATTGCTTTTTACTATTCTCACAAGATTTGGAGATTGATAGGCCATAGCAGGAAAGAAAATAATGGTTGGGCCCTTTTGCAGTAATCTTCCATCCCCCAGTAACGTCGCAAAATGCCGACATGATGATGTCATTTCACTGGCATCCTGCGACGAGTCCAATGTGTAGGGACATGGCTGCCCATCCTCTTCAGTCCATCTCTCTCAACACATGCAAGCACCCTTAAGGGACAGATTGATGGGCTCTGCAGGGACTTCCATGACCCTCTTCTCCAATCCGTCCTACACAAATTTCTCAAGCCAGTATTAGTGATATTTAGGCAGAAAACTGTAAAAGAAACCAACCATTCTGAGACCTATGGGTGTATAACGATATATAAGAAATACATTATTATAATACCTATAAAACCAGGTGTGCTGTTGTCTGCAGCCTTGGGAAATGCCTGTCCTGGCTTGATAAAGCCATGTGTAAAATAGCAATGCTCTGTAAGACAAAGACAATTTTCTGTCTTTTCTGTCTTTTGGCCACTTTGCAAACCCACAATATCTTGCTGATCTGGCTCTGAACTGAAGGTGAACTTCCAGTGGTGGTTACTAGGTGGTGCTGTGGCATGTGTGGCTCCAAATGGATTATTCTATTTTCTAAAATACAGTGACAATCACAGTCTCCTTTTTTTAAAATTCCGAACCAAGAGGATGGTGCTTGTACAAAGCCGCAGAGGGTTACATTCTTAATAAAGCAGTACATTCAGAATTAAAGTTGAGTGAGCATAGTCTGTAAATAACCAATACCAAAGCATGAGCATTTAGACAAAGGCATTGTTGATGCCCTGCAGGAGACAGAAAAAGAACAAGAACAACATTTCTTACAGTATATTTGCTGACAGAGGGAAGAAAGGAACACATCTTTTTATTTTTTTTATTTTGTTGTTATTGGTTAAAAAATAACCTTTAACATATTCTAAAAAGAAAGAACAAAAGATACAATACAACCATCAATTACAAAACTTTGCACAATATACTAAATTCATTCAATTACAAATCTAGGCACACAGTACTTCATTAATGTCATGTGATCTTAAGCATAATTGCTCAATAAGAAATAAGAATACATTCTATAAATAAAATTGCATTATTAGTGGCTAAAAGAATGCTTAAGTCTTTCGACCCCTAAAATGTCCTTCTTAATCGCTAAAAAAATAAATTATTATAAATATTAAGAAATATCATAAAATGGAATTACAAACAAAATATTTCTTCAAGTTTCAAAAATGTTACAAAGCCCAATACTGAATTCGAACACCAACACATCCTACAATAAGCATGTTACAATTCAATCTGCTTATATCTAACCATAATATGTTTTGTAGGTACATTTCACCTAAATCTCAAAAAAAGTATTTCTCACATTCTGACTTGGGTGACGGGCTAAACATTGTGCTAGTGTGCCCATCCTTTGTGATCCACCTGTAAAAGATAAAGGAAGCGATAACTGTGCAGACCTTCCATTGTCATCCACCAATCCCAATTCTATAAAGAACTTTTGACATGAACTTGCCATAAGAGTAAGTCTTCTCTCGTGCAGCCTATGATAAGCAGAAGAGAATCACATTGGGAACTGAAAAACTTCACATGGGTATCAACCATGTAATTCGAGATAGTTAACAAGTCTTTGTTACTGAACTGACCATGGGATTTAAAATGTTACACATAGTGTGACTTTTTAACAAGTGAATACCCAATTCATACCTAATAGCCAGGAGAGGAACGGATATATGGAATTTTAGAATCCTTCTCCAAATTAGGGCTTCCATTAGGGACAAATAATTAAAAACCCAAGGGTCCGAACCGTGGGGGAGATATTCTGTGGGTGGATCACATGGGAAGATATGGCTGTCAGGGGAGAGTGGTCAGTCCACAGGGAGAGAAGAGATATAATTCTCTTGATTGTAAAGAGGATACATTAATTCCAGAGTCTTTGATGGTTTGCTGCCATTATTCAAACCATCTGATTTTGAAACTCTGAGAAATCCTCCTTTTAAACAAAAACCTATTCAGTCTTCATTTAGACATAGTGAAACTAAAACATATGAAACATCTGAGGTTTATGCTGATGGTAGTTTTATTGCAACTATCCAATCATGTGATTTGAAATCAATTGATACTACGTTGGACTCAAAATCCCAGAAAGCCTGAAGTACTGTGACGAGGAAGAAGAGCAAGGAGTTCATGTGGAGGAAATGTGACCTTGAGAAGACTGTGCAGTTTTAGTTGTCACAAATGTAATTAGCAGGCAGGACATTTAAATGCCCAAATCACCTGCAGCTGAGGGAACGTGGAAGGAGAGAGAAGGAAGGCTGCAGTGCAGAATGAGCAGAGCAGGACGCATGATCCATGGCAGAAGACATTTTTTGAAGGACCGTGGGAAGAGAATCTCACTATAAGTCAGCTGGCGTTGTTCGGGACCGGAGGAGAGGTGCTCCAGGTGAGAGAAAGCAGATGATGCACAGAGGGGTTGTGAATGGAGGCACAGCCCTGCTAGGGCACGCTGGTCTTGGAAGTGAAGGCTGGAGACCTAACAAGACTCTGCCAATAGCGGGAAGCTGGCCCCTTGCAAGCACTGTTCAACCACTGTGCAGAGAACTGGTGAGTCAGCCTAACAAAATAGGGGGCCCCAGGAAGTTCAGACCTGCGGAAAAGCATATAAAAACTACTTTTGAATACCAATTGAATAGAATTAAATGGAAAAGGTGCATGTGGTGCAATTCTCATGACATGAGATGTCAGTTGGGGGAATTTGGGACAAGCATTATCTAAGCCAAAATACATTGGGCCTCATTACGAGAAAGGCGGTAGAGGGTTAACGGCGCTAGTAAAGCTGCCGGTGCTGTTAACCCTCTACCGCCTCATTACGAGGTCTGCTCGCGGGTCCCGCTAAGGATGTCTGGTAAAATCAGGCATCCTTGCGGGAAACGCTAGCAGATCAGGATGCTAACAGAGGGCCCGTCATCAACGGGCTTGTTGTCAGCATCCTCCCCATTCCCATTGAACCCTACGGAGGCTCAAATGGGAATGGGGATGTACTGGGTCGGGGTCTGAGGAAAGGGAATTACCGGGCCCTCGAAGGTCGTGATTTGCCTGGTATTTCCCCATTCCATGAACCTGGACCCGGTACCCGGTATGGGGGTAGCCATGCCGCTAAAATACCTCTATACTCGTAATGAGGCCCATTGTCAAAAGAACAATGGGGGCACATATAGTGCAATTCTGCTGACTTAAGAAGTCAGTTGGAAGAAACCTGGAACCAACATTGTCAAGAGCCAAAAGAGATTGTGAGAAAAATAAAGAGCCATGTTTTGTACAATTGTGCTGACATGAGATGTCAATTGGGGGAAACCTGGTACAAGCATTGCCAAGAGTCCAGAGAGATGTGTGCTATTGTACTGGAGAGACCCCCGACCGGCCCATAGAGTCAGAGTTTGCTCTGAAGTACTTTAAGACGAGATAGCTGCACCTTGAGGTGGATGGGTGCAGGTTTTCTTACTCCAACACCGATCAATAAGGACAACTCAATGGTGGAAACATGGAAATCAACAGTGATGTGATTGCCCATCTCGCTTCAACTCCCAATAACTTAATACAAACAGTAACATTTATACCCAAAACTCATCATCATTGACGTATAACACTCAAAAGTAAACATGTAATTCTATTGGTTGGAAAAAGGTAACTTAATATAGGTGCTATATCTGTATATGGTAACGGAGTGTGGGGATTGCATAAACACTATTAGGTGGGTGTCTAAGCCCTTCCTTCACAAATGACTACGGTGGACATCACTAAAAGTACGACGTCCCATTGGTTCTACTATCCATAGGACCCTAGATTATTTGGTCCGTTGTGATTGGGTTGGCTTCAACCCCATGCATAAATCTTGACCTTAATTAGCAGCACGCAGAATGGTTAACCAGGTGCAGGATGCCCCAAGATTCACCCGGCCTCCCTTCCATCAATCAGTACTTCGGTGGCTATGTGTCAATTAGCTGGCTGTGGTCGTCCTTGAAACTGTAGCTTTTTGTCAGAAAAGTTATGATATCTCTGTCTGGGCGACAGCCAGGCGTAGGTGTGAAACTGTGCCTCTTCTCGCTCGGCTGGTCACATGCTAGCACACTGTGAATCAGCTTAGTTTTCCTTCTGTTTGCACATTTAATTCTTATTCGGTTTGCCACCTGCCTGGGCCTCCTTATCTCGGCCTTCCTGAGATAGGCTGTTCTGTTCTTAACTTTCGATTCCGCAAAGCTACTGTTCACTCCTTCATTTGGTCTGAACCCGACTTCCCAAGCACAAGCTGTCCAGCTGAGTTTCGATTCAGCCACCTCTTCTCGTTTTAGCTGCAATATGAATCCTGTCCTGTTTGACCCCTAGTAACATGAGTTAATCCTGCTTTTGTGTAAAGTTGACTCACACTTATATAGTGTGCTTCGTTGAGGTAGATATGTATAGGTGGCGCTTGCCGCTCGATTCTTCTACTAAGCATAGCAAGCCGCACCGTTTTCTTAGCTTCTTGCGGTTACAAGCATATGTACAGGTGTTAGCTGGTTGAATGTCTTCATCCTGCTTACGGCTTAAGTTTCTTTATATTTCAACATTGTCTCTCCTTCTAAATTCATGATATCCTTATTCATGGTGTTTCGTCTCTGTGTGTCATCTTTCGGTTGTCATTTTCTTTCATCTATGAGTCTGTTCAGGCCCTCGTGTCGTCACCATTTGTCTTCAATTAAGGCCTTTTGTGTTTCTTTCGGGACAGATTTTTAAGTAACCTTCATTTCGCTTAATTTGCAGTAGGGTTTTCTCAATGGCTACCTTACTGTCTGTGGTTGTCTGGTTATTGGTACTTCAATAGTTGTTGTTCTTTTGATAGGCACTAAGCAGAGCCCTACTGCGGCTCTCTGCTGGTTTATTTGCTCATCTAAGTCACATATCTCGGTGTGAACATTCCTGGTACTTCAAAATGGGTGACTGGAGTGCCGGCCATATTTGGGACCTCCTCTACACTCCCTCCTCTGGTCAGTTCATCGACCAATTCCGCTTCCTCTTTTGGATTCATCTTACTTGGTTCTTCTGTATTCATTTCTTCTTCATCTTCTGGGTTTGTACATGATGGTGTGAAAGATTGTTTCTTTGGAGTCCATATTTTTATCACTCCTTTCAGGCTTCCTGCTGTCTTTACATGTTCGTCTTTGTTCCATGTCATTAGCTGACATTGTCCATTTGGGCTGCAATAAATCCATTTCCTTCATAATTTCTGGTTTCCTGGGATAAAGAAACTACATACCTTCAAGCGCATGCTCGCTGGCCTTCACAAAGTCTCTTATTTCATCATGAGTTTGATCTCTGGGCTTCCATCCTGGTTTGACATCAATCATTATCTTCATCCCTATGGCTTTCTTTGCAGTTCTCTGGAATTGCAAGATTATTGTCTTGATAACACGAAATCCTAGTAATATTATCACTAGCAGGGCTCCTAGGAACTTGAATGAGTCCGCCACTCATTGTGGAACCCATGAAAACAGCGATCCAAACCAGCTGTCATCATCAACTTCGTCGGTTTCATTGATCATCTGTTTCTGTAGTTTTGTCAGCATACCTATAGCCACTGTTAAAGTTCCATTTTCCTCGTTGTGAGAAGGTATAAATGTGCAACATGATTCTCCAATTTTTGCACAAACTCCTCCATCCATAGCTGTGATCATGTCAAATACATATCTGTTTTGGAGAGTCATCAGTTGGATGGCTCTTAACTCTTCCTTGATCGCATTGAATCCTTGTATTGTCGTGTTGATGGTTTGCAGTAACTCCCATCTGGTTATCTGCAACCATTTAGTATTTGCTCCAACTTGGAATCTTGGCATGATGATTGTCGCAAACACTGATGAGGGGAGGCTGAACAGCCTGTGTTCATATGGGATTGCATGAAATGCTTCCTCTAATTTGGCAGAAAAGTAATTTTCTCTCTTTATTCGAGTTACCAATTCCACAGATCTCCTCATCCTCAGGTGGGCATCTGCTTTCAGGAAACTGTCAATATTCAGGTTACTTTTCGGGATCACTAGTGCTGGAACGTGGACATTTACTATTGTGCATATGCCCCCACAATTTTTCGGCAGTCTGATGTATGCTTTGGAACCACATGCCCAATAATGATCCATAATTACTGCAGTCCCATGAGTCATTCCTGGAGCCTCAAAAATTCATCCCCAGTTCTGAATCTCTCCCATCTTCCTTGTGCGATTGTTCCTGAAGCACAATTTCGGGCTTTCTAGTGGCACTATCTGCAAGGGTCCTCCTCTGTCTTCAACCCATGTCAGTAATTGTGTAAGTTTTGGCCATAGTGGCTTGCACAGTCTCTGTGAGTTTTCGATGGCTTCCTTGCAGGCTCCGAGGACCATCCATGCTCTGCAGATCACTACTCCTTGTTCCTATCCATCTGGTGCAAGCATTGTTCCCCAAATCTGTATTTGGTCTCTGTTTTTCCAAATTTGAGCCTCTTCTGGAGTTTTTCCTTGGATATTCAGTCTCGGGTTTACGTCCCATCTTATTCCTGCTCCTTTACCTTCAACTTTACCTGATCATGTGATTCCTAGTATGGGCTCTATTTCTCGTCTTAATGTCCTGGACATAATCATCTTCATCGGGATAAGCTGTTTCAGTTGCCCATATCAATGAGGCATCAATTCCCATGAACTGGCCTCTGGTGTTACACATTGCTATGTGTGAGAGACAGTGTGCTGTTGGGACATCTGTTTCTACAGCCACAAAGATCTTGGATTTCCCCATGCTGTGTGGTTGAAATGCACAAACAAAGCATACTCCTTCTGAATTTCGTCTTCCAACTTCTTTCGTGTGCTGGTACAAAATGTTGTTTCCTAGATGATTTTGTCATCTGCGCCATTTGAGTGGACAGGAGTCTGGCAGCTCTTTCCTGTTCCTCATGCATCTTTTCTTTGCTGTGTGCAAGTGCCCAAGCCAACCAGCCTAGCACTGGTCCGGTATATGGCTGTATTGTAGGCTTGGTACTTGTCCCTTGTGTTGGAATATATTTGCTGGGTAATACAGCCTCTGTCATTTTGTTCTTCAGTTCCTCTTGTCGTTTCCGTGCTCTGGCTATGTATGGGAATAGTAGGTTTACTAACATTGGTGTCCTTGCGGAGAGTTGTTCCGAGGCCACTTCCGTTTTCTTAAGGGCTTCTGATATGACTGCTTCTGTTGGTCTTTCTCTTAATTCTGTTTGTTTTCTCCCACTATCTCCTGTGAAGGTTTTAACGGTAGGCAGTTTCATCTTCTCTGCTGCTTTCGTTTGTGGTCCTGTGGTCATTACACTAGGCCTGTTTTGTTTGCATTCAGTGTGTGTGTGCATGTAGTTTTCAGTGTTTTGCCTTCATTCATTTCATGCCGACCCTGTCTCTGGCTTTCCTGCTCATTCGGTACCATAAATGTGTGTATATCATTATTAATCACATTCATTTCGAGTTCATTTACTCTAGCATCAGATTTTCTAGCGACTGGAATTACTATATAAGGTCTGGGTGATTTTGTGGGTTTCATGCGTATATCATCAGGTGGGTACACTGAAATTGGAACGCTCCATGCACCGATAAAAAATGCAGTCCTCATCATTAATGACAGTAAAATAATGATAAATACAATGCATAAGTACATTAGTGTTCGATATGTAAGGCGACAGCATTTTCTTCCAGAGAAGCAGGGATGCCTCTTTGCTTGTGGGAGGACCAGGTTACTGCTCTGGCCCCCCATCTCGATCATATACCCAATGTCAATTTTGTTATTCCCCCACCCAATATCGTTCTTCGAGTTCTCTGTCAAAAGTGTCAGGTGCTTCACAAGTGTGCCCCCCTCTAGTGAGTGATGATTGTCTCTTAATACAGGATACAGTTCCTGTGCTAAACTATGGGAGAAATAGATTAAAATAATACTTTGATGAGTCACCTTTACTGTACATGCTCAAAGTGCATGAGTTCTCATTCTACTCCTCGAATCTACTTCAGTCCTGAGGACATGTTGGACACTGGTCAGTATGAAGAGATAGGGAAAAGTAACAACAAATATAACAAAAGATTCTTGACTCTCCTCCCTCGATCTGTCCCTCGGCAGAAAGTCCCCTCAGGATTCGATGGAAATTGGAATTTTTAATTTGGGCTACAATGGCATGCAAGAGCATGTTTAGCTGAGTACACTTTACTGGATCTCTGAGAAATGTAAGTACGTCAACATTGGTTGGTCTTCCCATTAGCTCTGGAAAGTTCTCAATGAGGTGAAAGAAGATGTGATATGCAAATGCAAATCTACTGTCTTCTTGTGATAGGGACATTTGTCCAGTCTTTGTTGAGATTCAGAATTATATGTTCTTTCCTTGATGTAAACAATGTCTGCACTGTCCGGTCGCGTGGAGTGCAACCAAAATAACAATCTTATTCAAAAGATGCCTTAAATGTTCAGTGTTTGCTGGATTTTGAAGGAATGTTAATGTATCAGTTGTTCTCCCGACAATAGATCGACAGTCTTCGATTATGCGAAAGAAAAGTGTATTGATGAGCTCATCTATTTCCGCCTGCATTGGGAGCATTTGCTTCTTTCTCGCTGTACTCAGGGAGTATGATGAATTGTTCGTCAATGACAGTAAGCAGTTGTCTTATTATTTTTTCGGTTTCAGGATTTTAGAGAAAGTCTGTGACACTGGTGAACCTCCCTACCAGTGACAGGTATGATCTTAGCACTAGATTGAAATATGTGACCACGTCCTTTGTGATGTCTCTACTGTGGGACACCATGAGTGCTTCCAAACAAAGTTTCAGATTTGGATGAATCAGGATACTGTATCTGTTTCCATTGTAAATATCCTTGGTCAAAATTTGTCATAGTCTTTTTCTCATCACGGCTTAAGAGTGCCTTAGTTCAAAAAGTTCAAATCACCAAAACGTGTTGTGGCTTATACGCGCAATTTTCTTCTTCACCCTGCAACTTGGATGCACAGAGTGTCAGTTTTTATGTCCTTATCCCATTTTTTGCTTAGAGGAAGTGTCCAAGTTAAGCCACAACTTACAAAAAGTTCTTTGTCTTTACTCTGCTGGTCATGCGTCCTTCTTCCTCATCATGGATTTCGTCTGCACGTGCTGTGGTGCTTCCCCATTGTCTGTAGTCTCTTTGTGGTGGGGTACAGGCAGGGGGGTTCCTCCGATGTATGGCTTGATATCACCCAGGAAGATCCAAGCTCTTCTTCCTTGTAGCGTGACTGCGGAAGGAGTAACGTCTTCAACTGTGAATGGTCTGTAGAATCTTGGCTCGTCCCACTTTTTCCTTGTATGGTTTCTCACCAAGATGGCGTCTCCAGGGATGACAAGTGGAACACGTAGACCCTGAGCTGAGTCTGGTGTATTGTCTCCTTCTGGGTTCTGTGCTGCACTGCACCCTTTTTTCGTCGTCACTGCAGCTGGTCTGAAATTATAGTAAGGCAAGATGTCATACAGTTCAGATAGTTTTCCTTTTCAGACCCTAAAACCTCTCCTGTCGACTGGGCATCACATCTAGCTCTATCTCGCGGTTTGAGGGGAGTTCTCATTCTTCTTCCTGTGGCTATCTCTTGTGGCGTAATATGATGGTCGGAGGCAGGTTGGTTCCGAAGGGCATACAATGCCAGTGGAAGGCAGTGCAACCATCCCTTCTCTACAGTAAGCTTCAACTTGGCTATCCTTTCCTTTAACAAGCCGTTGAGCCTCTCACAGTTCCCATTACCTTCTGAAAGAAACACTGACGAGAACTTGTGCTTTACACCAAGCAGCAAGCTAATCTGCTCAAATACTGCATTTACAAAGTGATCCCCATTATCTGATCTCATGACTTGACACACCCCCCACCTGGGGAACACTTCCCTCACTAGAAATATGGTCGCAAAGGTAGAGTTTGGGTGTGTACATGGACCTGCTTCTATCCATCTAGAGAATGAACACACCACAACAATTAAGTATCTGTACCCGTTGTAGACTTGAATTGTGTCGACGTAAACAACATGCAAGTGCTGAAAAGGCCCATTTGTCCTGGGGATGACTCCTCTCATTGCTTTTAATGTGTGCCCAGCGGTGAATTGCTGGCAGATTATGCAGTTCACCATAAAGAATGAAACATGCTCAGCTAAATTCGGTATGAACCAGTCTTCCGCGAGCGTTGCTGCTAGGTTCTCCTTTGTCATATGCGCCGGGTAATGTAGTTGCTCTAGCGCTATTCTTAATAGGGCTACAGGCATTACTGGTTTACCAGTGCTGTCTTGTCACCACAAGCTGTCAGAGGGGTTTAAAGAACACCCTCGATGTTTCCAAAGGTTTTTCTTGTCCTGCGGTACCTCCCCTTGGAGTTCCATTCGCTGCATTTGCCCAAAATCATGGTAACTTTTAGGTGTGGTTCGTGCAACCATCATTCTTTCATGGGTGCACCCACTTCCACTTCCATAATCATCTCACTTTGGGATGCCATACGCTTGGCTTCCGTGTCTGCTGCATGATTTCCGCGTGAGACAAAATTGGTCCCTTTCCCGTGGGTGGCACATCTCATGACCGCTATGCCCACTGGAAGCTGTAGTGCCTTAATCAGTCTGTCCAATAAGTCTGCGTGCTGCACTGGCATGCCGTCTGCTCGGAGGTAGCCCCTCCTTTTCCAGCACGCTAAGCCTGCGTGCACCACTGACGTCTCATAGGCGGAGTCACTATACACTGTTACTTTCTGGTCTGCATGATTCTGCATAATTCTGCAGCCTGTGCTGAATAATGAGATTGTATTCAAGCACTAAGAACCACTTGAAACTCTCCATTAGCTGTGTGCTTCATCACAGTGACGCCTGTGTATCTTTGCTCATCACATTATTCGATTCTCGAACACCCGTCAATAAAGATGATCTCTCCTCTTGACAAGGCATTTTCTTTCACCCTGGGGATTTCATCATAGAATTCTTCATAATTCGTACAGTCATGTATCGGCTCTCCTTCAGTGACCAGCTCTGCTATAAACATAGCTGGGTTCACTATCTTACACCAGATTATTTTAATCAATGGGTTTGATATGATCACTTCATAGGCAGAAGCCCTCTGAGATGTCAATGTGCCCTTTGATTTCTCTAAAATGGCAAATAGTGAGTGCTCGACGTACAACGTCATTAAGCATCTCATTACAATGGTTGTAGCCTTCAGTACGGCGAATGCTGCGGCAGCTAAACTTTGTTCGCACAGGAAGTGGCCTCTCATTACTGCGTACAGATTCCCACTGTAATATGCCAGGGCTTGTACCCCAAGGAGGTTTTTTGAGTGGGTACTGCCGTCATAACGCTGCCATCTGTGTGTGAAAACAGGTCAAATTCCTCTGCATAATTGGGAATTCCGAGAACTCGAGCTGTACAAATCGCTCTCTTGAGTTCAGCAAACCCTTTCTCCATTGTCTCAGACCATTCAATCTTTTCTTTTGTCACTTGGGCCTTCTTTAGGGCCTAAAGTAAAGGCTTAGTATACGAGCTGTAATCGAAAACCCATGCCCTAACACAGTTGCACAGGCTTAGAAAGCTCTGCATTTGCTTTATCGTGTGTGGCTTAGCCATGTTTAATATGGCTTCAGCCCTTTCTGGGGTCACTTTCTTGCCTTCATGTGAGATTAGCTGGCCTATGTACAGCACTTCCTGTTGACAATATTGTAACTTTTCCTTGTCAACCTTATACCCTTTCTCAGCCAGTATAGTCAGTAGCTGAACATAATCGTGCCTGCATTGCTCTTCTGTGGTGCTGCAGATTAGGATATCATCTACATACTGCAAGACAATTCTTTCTAATGCAATATTGTTTAAGTCCATCTGCAGGGCAATAGAAGGAGACTCAAAGTATCCCTGTGGCAGCCTAGTGCTTTTCAGATGCACTTGTCTGAACGTGAATGATGTCAGATTTTGTGAGTCATGGTGCACCGGGATTGAGAAAAAGGCATTTTTCAAGTCAATCACTGGGAAATATTTTGCCTCAATGGGTATATTAAATAGAATTGTAGCCGGGTTAGGGACTAAAGGGAACTCAGCTTCAACAATATTGTTTATCGGTCGTAAATCCTGAATTAAACGCCAAGACCCTCCCTTTGATTTTTTGACAGGATACACTGATGTATTACATGATGACTGTGATGTCACTAAGATGTCCTGGTCCATCATGGCAGAAATTGTCTTAGAAATCCCTTCATCTGCCTCTCTGAACATGGGATATTGTCGGGCTCTTTGTAAAATTGCTCCTAGTTTCAGTTTAATTCTTACTTCTCCCACCCCCTTCAAGAGACGAACGTCATAGGGTCCTGTAGTCCACACTGAGACAGGCACTGTGATGTTGTCATCAAAATATTCAGGACGATTTAGTGCTAACAACATTCTCTACTGTACTTCTCTGTTAATCATCTTTACCCAAAAGGTGAGGCTTACTTCCACCATTGTCTCTTCCGTGCCTGCTTCTTCTTCAAACAGATCATCATCGGTGACGTCAGTCACTCGATATCCTTCTTTGATGGCGATAATCGCGCACCATTGTCTACCTTCATTATCGTAACCGTCAACCATTACTACTTTCCCTCACACTGCAGCTGTGTGTATCATCAAGGGAAATACTTGTCCCTCCTCCTCATTCATAGGTATTCTGGGTCTGAATAAAAACTCATCAGGGGTTCTCATGGTTCTGTCTGTAAGGCCTGGCAATCCCGCCATAAGCACAAGCATGCCATATGCGAAAATGTCCTGCTCCAATGGTATAGCCCTCATGGCTATGTGTCCTGAGTATGCTCTAATCATTTCGCATGCATTTGAATAGTGCATTCCTGGAGTGGAGCATACTTTGCCCTTCTCCATGAACAAAATTGTCATGTTCATCTTTGTCATTAAGTCTCAACCCAAAATGTTTACTGGGGTCTGAAGCGAATACAATAATGGTACATTCATTTCGCACTCTCCTATCGAGATTGGGAGTGTGTCTGTAAAGGGAACTCGACTGTGAGCTCCTGTAAAACTCTGAGTATCTATGGCCTCGCAGGACATGGAAAACTTGCCTTCATGTACACACGAGCATGTTGCACCCATGTCCACTAGGAAGGAATATTCTTTACCCCCTATAACGACATCCACCCTAGGTTCCCTATGAGGGTCTGGTGTCACTGATAGGATAGAGCACATCAGGGTCCCCAGTGAGCTGTCCTAGTTTATATATATGTTTGGCCCACTGTGCACTTGTGGATATTCCCCATTCCCAGTGTTACTTCCCCTTCCAGGGTTCTGGGTCTGCCCTGTGCTCATCGTCTGTGACACTTGCAATGGCGCCTGTTGGGTTTGTCTTTGTGAAAAACTGCCCATGCTCTGAAGTTGCACTCCTGGTTGCATGTTGTTGCACTGTGTGATTCTGTGTAACGTTCTGTTGTATAATTGCAGGTAGATTCGCCATGCCTGCCCCCATTCCTTGGTCGTTCTGCATCATGCCTTGACTTCTGCATGTGCGCGCCAAATGCCCTGTCATTCCACACAGCCAACATACTGGCGGTGGTCGGATTATTTGCCCATTTGACATATCCAGGTTACCATTTTGCGTGTTTTAAAAGCCTCCTTGATTATTTTGGAAACCTCCCTGATTGCTCTGCCACCCTCTTCCCCTAAATCCTCTTCTCCGTGGGTAAAACCCTGCATTACCCTGGTTATTCTGTTGTGGACTAGCCCCCTGCTGCATGCTTTGATCAGCTGTGTTAGTTAGCATGGCTCCTTCAAGAGCATACTTTGATCATTTCTTTTGCACCAACTTCGCTTCCTCACCCTTTCGAGTTGCCTCCTTTTTGCGATTCTTTTCTTGCAACAGTCTTCTACAATAATGTGCAATAGTCAATTGTATTTCAGCCCAAGGCTTAGCCTCAACTCCTACCAATTTCTTGAGTTGTTTCTGCACTGGTTCTGGCAACCCTTCGCACAATATATGATAAAACACAGGTATTGATTTCATCCAAGATTCATGCGTCTCGAGCACCCACGCGTCTTGGAAATTCTGTATATAAATTAATGGATTCTCAGAATCCTTCATTTTTTGAGTCATTATAGCTCCCATATCGGAAGTATCTGGGTAAAGCACTCGTAGCGCTTTCCATACTGCTGCTCTACAATTATTAAATGGTGTTCCGTCATGCGCAGTGTTAATTGTGGTTACACCAGGGTACCCTCCCAGTGTTCACACATCGTTTGCTCTCTCACCAAGTATGGCGATGAGGAGACCTTTGATGTCCCCTATAGCTTGCGTGTTTCCTCCTGTCATTTTTTCAAACTCATGTATCCATTTTCTGGCTCCCGATGTCAGCATTGGAAGCTTGTTTTTCAAGTTTTCTCTATCCATTTGTGGCCATGGAATATATTGTGGCCTTACTCCCCCCTTCTCTAGTTGAGGAAATTGGAATGCGAGCCCTCTTTCTCTTCTCCCATAGTTCTCCTGTCTATTGCAGGGGTAATATTCCTGCATCGCCATCTACCTGGCAATGTCCTTAGTCTGTCTATGGCATGCACAACAAATCAGTTGCACAATCAGCACAACCACGCACCATATTGCTTGACACCCCGACACACACTGCTAGACTCCCCGGGCCACAGTCCGCCTCCCAAGTCATTACTTCACCTATGGTGCGAGGGAGTCGTCATCATCGGCGGTTTTCGGGCCGTGCGCAGAGGCCGGCCCGGTTTGTTGCCTCGTTTTCATTGGCAACTCCCGTGGAGGCTGCGTTCGGGCTTGAGCACCCGATCACGGTTACTTCCTGGGTTCGCGACGGTTCCCCGATCACGTGGTCAAGTTTCTGCTCACGTGACTGGGAGCCGACGCACGTAAAAGCCGGGAAGTTCGAGTGGCTCACCGCTTCACAGCTGTTTCACAACTCTGTTTGGCGCTCTCAGGATTTTTTGTTGTTTGCTTCATCGGATTTTGGACTCAGGCTTACGAACCACGGATTTGCTCTCTTGCTCCACGGATACTGTCACTCGGAAATTTGTACGGATTTTTGGTACTCTTTGCTACGCTCAACGGATTGATTTTGGATTATCCCTTCTGGCTTTTGATCTTCCGACCATAGACTACGTGACCAGCTCCAACTTCCCTTCAGCTACGGAAGGGCTACATGCACCAGCCGGTACCTACCATCTAGAACACGGCTGTCCGGATCTTTGACGCTCCCTCGCATCTGACCCTAGGCACCCTAGCTCCCTCTCGCTAGATTTAGGTAAGAAAGTTATTGCACACTCTTTCATATCAAAGTACTGTGTTTGCCTGTGCTAACCCTAACTTCCTTTTAACAGCCTCTGGGATCCTCGGCGTCATCAGATCCAGTGAATCACCAAAACCACCTGTGGCCTCAAAGCTCGCACAGGGAGTTCTTTACTTCTTCCTGTGGGTGATTTGTGGACAGAGGCCCCTTTATTCTTCACTACGCTGCAAGTCACGACAGTCTACATAGGGCGGTGAAGAAACCCCCTCTGACCATGAGGTACTCCTTCATGTCGGTCGGACTGCATGGCTGACTCTGATGACCTCGGTGCGGACTCGCTAGTGTCTGACCATCGTATCCCTCTTTCCCTTGGGAGTCGTCTTTCGTTCCGTCTCCCTTCCTCGTTTTCCTCACACTTCTCCCTTTCGGAGTTGGACATTGTTTGTCCCCAATTCAGGCAACTTCTTGTGTCTTCATTGTTTCTACTGATTTCTAATCTATCCAGGGACAGTTTCCTATTCCCACTACTTCGGGTGAATCCTCAGTGTCTTACAGCTGAGTGCTTTCTAAGCGCTCGTCCTCCCCCTCTCCTTGAGGTATTTGTTCTAACCCCATTTCATCATATATTCTATTGATCGTTTCCCCTATGCTTCTGGTGTCGATGTCATCTTCAATATTTGCCCTAGACGTGCCTGGTACTGAATCGTACGCAGGAAAGAATTCTTCGATGTCTTCTCAGTCTACAACTGGATCGGGTGTTTTAACTTCCCTCTCGAAATATTCGAGATTGCGTGTTCTCTGTCTTCGCTTACGTTCGATATCGTCATCAAATTCTTTGCGCTTTCTCGCCTCTTCTCTGACCGTATCCTGTTCCTTTCTCTTTTCATTTCTACGTTCCTCTGCCCTTCGAATTTCCTCATCACTTCGTTTCTTTATCCTTTTTTCACGTACCCTTTGCTCTTCTTCTAACCTTTGCTGTTTCTATCTGTCTTGTTCATAGGCTGCCCTTGGGTTGCGATCGAGCTGTTTTTCTTGCTCTTCGCGATATAGCAGTTCTCGCCTTAGTCTGTCTTTCCTTCTTATACTTTCGTCTCTTAACTCCTTCTCTTTCGCCTTTCTCTGCGCCTCATCTAATCTCTCTTTTGATCTCACGTCATCACTGCATTTCCCATCGAGTTTCAATAAGATTTGGCCTCCCATCCATTTGTCTTTTGCAAAAGCTATCTCATCAGTTTTGTGTTCGCTCCCTTTCCATTTCTTCCCTTCTCTCTCCCTGTCGAGAGATGCACTTGTCTGTGCCTGATCCTTCCTTTCGTAATCGCGCCTCCCCTTGTCCCTTGGGACTGCAGAGGTGAGATTCTTGTCCTTATCCTTCCCTTGATTTTCGTCACTACTATATGTAAGTGACTCATGCAGGGTTGCTGTACCGCATGGCTGCCTTAAGTTCCCACAACGGGTATAATACCTCGTCCTTACATCCTTCAATTGTTGTTTTGGGTGGGGCAGGTGGCGCGGTAGGCGTCTCACCCCCCTAAGTGCATACGTTAAGTATCCAATCTGTAGGCGGCTCTTCCTCTTTTGTCTGTTCGTACATTTTCCAAAGTTCTAGAACAGCGAGGCGTTTTTCTAGCTTCTTGCTTGTGTATGTGGCGTGCAAATATGTCGTCATATGTTGTAAGATGGTTTTAGATAAAGACCCATTTTGTGGCCATGGTATAAACATCTTGTGGGCAGTACCTTTAACCCACTTGGTGCTATACTTCTTTAGCTTGGGTGTGTGTTTTGGCAATTGCTTGCATACGTGTGCTAATGGAGTTATGTCTTCCATACTTAAATCTGTTCCCTTACTTCTTATATAACACTTGTTAATGCTTTTGTGTGGTTTAAACACCTTGTGACAATATGAGCCAGCACCAAACACTGCAAGCTCCAAAAATTTTTTGCCACTACAGTTTTTTTTATATATTGTCAATTTGCTCAAAACACATCAACTCATGTGCGATTCTGTCTCAGCTATCGAATCATGCAACATTTTTAATCAGTTCTCTTAACAAAAATGTCACATATGATGTCACAACAAAACATGTAAGACAGACACTTGACAGACTAGACGGACAGCAGCTGGACACAGATCTCTGCCTCTAATCATTACCCCTTTATGGAGTGTAAACGAACCCCTTTCACAATGTCTTTAAACGTGGTAGTCTAATTGTTGCCCATTATGCAGGGCTCTGGGTACACGTGTCTTCTAGCCGCTATATTTAAAGCGCAGGAATAAGGTGGATCCTCTCACTTCTCAGGTGTCTGCCCTGGTAACCTCTCTCATCTCGGGTGTCCACCCCGGTAATCTCTCATTTACCCTTTATTACTCTCGAGTCATTATAACCCTTATATATGTACAGTTTATTCTACTTCTAACTATATTTTGTTTTTCCCTCCTCCCTCCATTACCTTTTCCCTTTACTTGTTGTAAGGCATGCACATTTGCCAGAACATTAGTCTTTTTCACTCACCATTCGCATGGTTTGTCTCTGCACCCTCGGGATCACCGCCTTTGTTACGGCCTTCTTCAGATTTTCGCCCAATCGGCTGCCCGTAGGAATGGGAACCATCCTCTGCTACCAAGTGTACTGGAGAGACCCTCGACCGGCCCATAGAGTCAGATTTTGCTCTGCAGTACTTTAAGACGAGATAGCTGCACCTTGAGGTGGATGGGGGTGCAGGTTTTCTTACTCCAACACCAATCAATAAGGACAACTCAATGGTTTGGTAAAGGGAAGTCCGTTTAATGACAAGTACAAAAAACGGGGAAACATGGAAATCAACAGTGATGCGATAGCTCGTCTCGCTTCAACTCCCAATAACTTCATACAAACAGTGACATTTATACCCAAAACTCGTCTTCATTGATGTGTAACACTCAAAAGTTAAAAAAGGAAAAAGGTAACTTAAATATAGGTGCTATATCTGTATATGGTAACAGAGTGTGGGGATTGGATAAACACTATTAGGTGGGCGTATAAGCCCTTCCTTCACAAATGACTACGGTGGACGTCACTAAAAGTACAACGTCCCATTGGTTCTACTATCTATAGGACCCTAGATTATTTGGCCCATTGTGATTGGGTTGGCTTCAACCCCATGCATAAATCTCCACGTTAATTAGCAGCACGCAGAATGATCAACCAGGTGCAGGATTCCCCAAGATTCACCCGGCCTCCCTTCCATCAATTAGTACTTCGGTGGCTATGTGTCAATTAGCTGGCTGTGGTGGGCCTCAAAACTGTAGCTTCTTGTCAGAAAAGTTATGATATCTTTTTCTAGGTGACAGCCAGGCGTAGGTGTGAAACTGTGCCTCTTCTCACTCGGCTGGTCACGTGCTAGCACACCGTGAATCTGCTTAGTTTTCCTTCTATTTGCACATTTAATTCTTATTCAGTTTGCCAACTGCCTGGGCCTCCTTATCTCGACCTTCCTGTGATCGGCTGTTCTGTTCTTAAGTTTCGATTCCGCGAAGCTACTGTTCGCTCCTTCTCTTGGTCTGACCTCGACTTCCCAGGCACGAGCTGCTCCTGCTGAGTTTCGATTCAGCAGCCTCTTCTAGTTTTAGCTGGAATATGAATCCTGTCCTTTTTGACCCTTAGTAACCTGAGTTAATTCTGCTTTTGTGTAAAGTGGACTCACACTTATATAGTGTGCTTTGTTGAGGTAGACATGTATAGGTGGTGCTTCCCACTCTGTTCTTCTACTAAGCATAGCAAGCTGCACTGTTTTCTTAGCTTCTTGCAGTTACAAGCATATGTACAGGTGTTAGCTGGTTGAATGTCTTTATCCTGATTACGGCTTAAGTTTCTTTATATTTCAACATCGTCTCTCCCTCTAAGTTCATGATATCCTTATTCATGGGTTTTCGTCTCTGTGTGACATCTTTAGGATGTCATTTTCTTTTATCTGTGAGTCTGTCCGGGCCCTTGTGTCATCACCATTCATCTTCAATTAAGGCCTTTGTGTTTCTTCCTGGATGGTGTTTAAGTAACCTTCATTTCGTTTCATTTGCTGGTTGGGTTTTCTCAATGGATACCTTACTGTCTATGGTTGTCTGGTTATTGGTACTTCAATAGATATTGTTCTTCTGATAGGCACTGGGCAGAGCCCTACTGCGGCTCTCTGCTGGTTTATTTGCTCATCATACATCACATATCTCGGTGTGAACGTTCCTGCTACTTCAAAATGGGCGACTGGAGTGCAGGCCATATTTGGGACCTCCTCTACACTATTGAAACACAATTATGTAATACCAGAGGAGAAAGTTAATCTTGCAGAGAAGCCCGATAAGGATATTAGGTATTGGACCCTTTTGGAAGGAGATACCTGGCAGGAGAGTCCACCAGGGGATCTAAGTAATCCAAATGGGGAAGATTCTTAGCAGGATAGTAAACCATGATTTCAAGAGTTTAGAGTTGAGAAGTGTTCTGGCAGGAGAGTATACTGAGAAACTCATTTTGAATTGGTGTGTTGAAAAGAGACTTGGTTATATTAAGATTCTTAGTTCCTTTTGGTCAACCAGAAACTTCGAAAAGACTTGTCTTTTGCCATACTTGAAACATTGTAATGGAAAAGACGTGTTTCACCATCCTGAAAATTAGTAAAGACTTTACTTTAATTGATTCTATCCAGCATTGTGGAAAAGATATTTTGTTTTGCCATTCTAAGAGCCTAATAGAGAATTCCTCTTTTCAAATTCAGTCTTGTAGAAGGAACATTGGTTTTGTCACCCTGGGGAGAGTATTCGGTAAAAGAGACATTTTTAACTCCTTCATGAGACTGGTGTTGAGTCAGAACATTGTGAATAATTTACTTGAAATAATCCAGGGGAAGGGCACCAACCCTTCGATACAAGAATTGCTTTGTGTGAAGTTGTATGTTTAAGTTACGTGCACTTTTCTATTGAGTTGAACTTTGAAACATTTACCTTGCACATTTTGCTTGTGTATGTTAGCGTGAGGGTCGGATTGAATTTGGACACAAGTTCATCCTGTTTTAGTTTTAGTCGTTTTATAGGAAGGGACCATCATATAAGGATGGGGAAAGTTAGGCATTCAACCAAACCTGTTTCTGTTAATAAAATGTCAAATAATGAGAATGTTGCCCCTTTGTGTCTGGCTCTCAATTGACTACTCTCAGTGTCAAATCAAATATCAAAAAGTCATCAGCATATAAAAGCCATTTAATCTTGTATTTACCCAATTTTGATGACGCAAACGCTACATTTTCAAGATCTTCACCCAAATCCGAGAGATATAAATTAAAAAGACAGGGGGCCAATAAACACTCCAGTCAACCCCTAATCACTGTGTGCATGGAATCTTTCTTCAGCGGGAACCTTTATAGTCTAATCTGACCCTGATGTTAGATTGATTATGTAGACCAATTATTAACCAAAGCAGACCAGTAGGCATATCCCAGCTCGAAAGCTTGGTTCACAGTAGACGGTCAAATGCTACGGAGAGGTCTATAGTGACTAAATACACTGCAGCCACCTTCTTGTTCCAAGCCAGCCTTTGAATTGATCATAGGATTAGGCCATTCAAATTGGTGCTATGCTTTAATCTAAATCCTGTCAACCATTTTTATAATCAGCCATTTTCTAAAGCCAATTTCTCGAGATGCTGTAATAACAAGGCTAAAAAACCTTGCTGTCTGCATCTAAAATCGAAGTTGGACTATAGTTTTTTGGGTTAGTGTGGTCCCCTTTTAATTAATAGGTAAGACAAATGCAGTTTGCCACGAAACAGAAAATGTTTCTGTAACAATAATCTGTTTAAATAGCAATGTAAATGCCCAGGTTCTCCTGGAACCAGATATTTGATAGCCCATTAGCTCAGGCGCCTTCGAGCTACTAATCTGATGCAAGATGTTATATATGCCTTCCTGATCAACAGTAAACTGCCAATTACCAGGAACTTGTAGAGTATGGCGGTATATCCACCCTTTCTGAGTCCAGTTTCCCAAAGACACCAGAAAAGTGTTCCACCCATGTGAGTTTCTGAACTTGGTTTAGTTGTCTGTTCACTTGAGGGGATCCCACTTCATTTAGCACCTGCCAAAGGAGACGGTATCTCTTTTACCAAGCAACTTCTGAATAAATTCTACATCCTGCTGTAGTAGTTGCGCCCAATGAGCTCTTTGCCAACTATAATGTGTATGCTTGTTTTCTTTAATCATAGTGTTTGCTTTTTCGTTTCCAACTCCAAGCAACCTTTTAATCAGTCTTATTCCAGCACACAGTCTCCTCTTCCCCTGTGACACCCTAAAATCATAACTATGAGTGTGTTTCCTTCATAACTGAGACGTTCCGATAAAATGCTGCTTAGCTGCCCTTTCATAAAACTGTCAAAATTGTTCAAACTAAAAGTCAAAATCTTCCCCTCCCAGGTAGTGGTGGATATTATTGCTGCTCACCTGTTATTCACTATGAAGGCCTTATACTGATTCTACGTAATTCACCCTCTAATTAGTGAGAAGGGGAGATTTTACTACGGCCAAAGGAATATTAAATTCAACAGTGGCCATCTCGTAGTCACTCCAAATGTTAGAAACAATTGAGAAGTTTGTACAAAAAGCAAATAAGTTGGCATCACCATATAAATGTAATCTGAGATTGATTTCTTGGAGTTCCTTGACCAAGTGTGTTTGCACAGGATGCCCCCCAGAGACGGCCCCGTTTAACCTGCAGTGTCCCAACCCCTCAAGGCAACTCATCAATTTTTTCCCATGTGACCTTTTTCTAGACATTGCTTTACCTGAAGACCCACCATTTTCTCCTTCACATTCAATGCAAGCAGAATTAAAATCTGCACCCAATATGACACCACCACTCTCAGTGTTAGACATCCAGTCACTGCTAGAGATGGTTAGTTGGTCTAAGAACTGATCTTGGGCACGCATAAGTTGATGTCAGTTTATATTCATTAACAACAGATTACATCTCATTCCCCCAAAAAGCAAAGCAAACAGGGCAGCTAACACCCCATTCATAATTTCAAAGGAGCGTGCAAACATGATACTAAACATTGATTTAACAAGGATCAGCAGGCCCCCCCACCGGGTGGCCCCTCTCCCCCTCAAATGCTGATTGAAAGACCACAAGATAACTTTCAAACAGTGGGCTCTGTGTAAAACACGTTTCCTGTAAAAAAAAGGATTCAAACTTTGCATTCTTTTCAAATGTGTTCATGGTATTGCTCCTTACTATATATCTTTTCTTTTTTTTCCTTCTGACATTCCACCCCATTTTCATCACTCTTCACTCATCTTTGCATCATCTTTCAGCTGTTCCTCTTTCCCAATGTGGTCAATCAAGTGTGTATTCCTTTTTCTTTCAGAACCCCTACACTTTAAAACTATTCTTCCTCATTCATTGTGTTATTCTTCAACTTATGCCACTTTGCTCACCCTTCTTAAGAGTCCATTAATGTCTTCCTCTCACTCTTAATTCCTAATGCCTCAGTTCAGTTGTATTAGCAGGATTTGCAACTCCTTGCATGGCTATGTTCCAGGTCTTAGTTTTTCTTGAGCTTGTGGAAATGCACTTCTGCTGAGGGACTGTGCTAGATTTCTTGTTTGAATGTTAAGGGAGTATGTTTGAAAATGTTTCTCAATCCATCATACCTGCTGAATATTGGTCCTATTCCATTATTTTGTTGCTGGATAATAAGTGACCACCAAGGGTATTTGTTCTGTCGTTGAGTGGTCTCTGTGTTGTAGCAGGATGCCCCTTGGTATTTTCAACACCCAATCAAAGCCCCCATGTTGGTACCGCTTGTGTCCAATTTTGTGAACATATTATGTGCACCAGATTGTATGAATGTGTGCCTTCTTAAATTGTGATCCACAGCACTGCTAGCATTGCGGCTCAGTCTCAATGTATACCTTGTTGCCCGATGTGAACAGATTTGTTTTTACAAAGAGAAATAATTATCCAGTGTCGTTTTTTGTTACAGAGTAACTCTGCACCTACCATGTGATGAAGAAGTATATTGGGCTTTGAAAGCTAATGTATTGTACCTTCTCCAACGTAATCATTTTTGTTAGTCCAACAAAAGGTATTAGAAGTTGTATTTTTTAAAGGTTTTCTCAGTATATTTTATTTTTTCCAATGCTTAAAGTACTGCTCATCAAGCCCACTTCCACTTCCTTTCTATATTATTTCTGAATATCTGGCTCTGCTCTTAATTTGTTGAAATCTAATTTGTAAGCCTTTATCTTTGTATTTACTTAAAATGTACACTACTTTATCATCGAATAATCTTCTTACATTTAGAGATCCACATAATCAAGTCCTTCATTCTTTTTTTGCTTCTTTGATAGACATTAACGGCTCTTTTGGTTTCATTTATTTTTTTGCAGATTGACTCCCATTATTTTCTCTTTTGCTTCCTTACTCCAGGGTATATTCTAGACTCTCGGGGTGATATCTGTGCCAGAATGTGTGATCACTCCCAATTATCTCCACCGTACTCTCCTTTTCTAGAAGTACCAAATTCAAAATCGTGTTTTCCTACATTTTATGCATTGCTTCCACAGGTGAGTTCAATCAATCTTTGAATCTTTGGGAACAGAGTGAACAAATCATGAATTTTTGCAGCAGTCAACTTTATAACATGAATATAATTTTCACATACTTGTTTCAAATTTTTAAAACTGTATCTAAAGCTAATTGGCTTCATCATCTTAATTATTCCTCCTGGCCAACCAACCAACCAACCTCTTGTTTTTTTCCCATTAGAGTCTGTTCTACAGTTTGTATGCCAGATTGTGCTTGGGCTACCACAGTTTAATCAACCACAGAAGAGGTGAGGTAATGCTAAAATATACAAAAGTCTGGAAAAAACTGTCCAGGGCAAAAAGTGTCAATGGAGGTTATCCCATTCATGCCAAATAAAATATGTTGATATTGCATAATATGTGACTGTGTATGCAGAGAGCACCGACCATGTCCTATTGAGGCCCACTAGCAAGAGTCACCTAGCCTCAGGTGAAAATGGAAACCCCACCTCTTTCCACTACAACTCCTCTCTTCCTCTGCTACTTACTGTGTGTTATGTAAATTAGCTCAATATAATACCATTGTGCACATTATTATGTAACTATTCGATTTATTTACATGAGGTTTGTAAGTATATAATATACATGAAACTATAAGACACTATAAATTATACACTGGCTATGGTACAGCTCCAGCAGCTGTGAGAACAGTTTGTCTACCTCACTTCTATCAACAAAACACAAGAGAATTTTGCAGAAGAAAAAACATCTTTTAGAAATTTCACCCATGAGCCATTGAAAGAAATATATTTTTCTGTTTACAATTCTGAATATCTGAACTCTTTCCCGATGTGACACTTTTGTTCAGATTAGCCTGAGATATCATGTCCGAAGTTGCATCCTATATTATGGGTTTGTGCACAGGCTCCCAAGGCCACAACATAATTTTCCATATCTGGATGGAACACCCAAACCAAGGTAGAGTCAAACTTTTAGGTGTCATGTTATGGCATTTAAATCATGCTTTTTGCACTCAACACCAGAGTTTGACAAGTGGACAGAAAATTATATTGTTCAAACTCCAGCGAGAAATCACTCACAGGCTTCTTTCCTTTGCAAAGTTGTCAATCTAACTGTTGTAAAATGTGTATTATTTGTCATTACCTTTCATAATGCCTCCAGTGTACATTATTTTGCTCTCCATTGTAATGCATAGTTTTTGGATGCGTTGTTTGATTTATTCTATCCAGTGTGCATTATCAAACAGAATGGCTGTTATGTTGGACTATCACACTTTACATGAAGGTCCAAATGGTGCACAGGGCCTATTGGCTTCTACAAAGACAAGGACCAATTTGTGTAGTGTCCTTTAGTTTGTCGTGTGGAACCAATCTCAATTGCAGTGGGGAAAACAGGTGGCTGATGCAAGATTATAGGACAAATGTGTGCTTGTATACAAGTGTCTTTGGGGACTATTTGACATTAAGTAGATCAAGCTCAGTTCCTATAGAGAGGTTCACATTGTTGAGTGAGTTAGATACCTCTAACTATTTTGTTCACTGCAGACGTAGCGATCCATACACTGGCAGAGAAGAAAGCCAATTCGGTTAACATTGGAGCAATGTTGCTGAGATGACAGACAAAAGATTTTGCCTGTACTTTACAAGTGTGTCAGATGTTAAAGCTTTGAATGTTGATATGTGTTCTATGAAGAGATGCATTTGAGCTTCGCCCAAAAAATCAAGACAGCAATGGCTTGCAAACTGTGCCCAACTATCTTTCGGAGAATGTCAATAAATGTATTACACTACGGCGACGGCCTGTCAGGTCTATTTAATCATCCTACCTGCTCATTCCAGTTTGAAGGAATAGCTTGCCAGGCACTGGGTACGTTGGCTCGATGAGTTTGGCTCCTCGTAAGCATTCATTGCAGAAGGGAGTTTGGAGGAGAACGTAAAATCTGCAAGTTTTTTTCAAAATTCTTATTCTAAGAAATCCTCTTTCAGCCATACATAGTGAACGACATGCTGAATACCGTCCCAGTTACATTCTTCAAACGTGAGCATAACATCAGGCCTTCACTCTTTTGCTGAAAGGCAGATTTTCTTAACTAACAAGGTGAACAATCTCATTGGTGTAAATTAAGAAACCAAATTTGGTTCCACAATAACTTCCTACATTCTAAGCTTCAGATGCTCATGATAAAAGGGTACCCAGATATTTCATTGCACACAAAACAGAGTGGTACATTTCAGTGCGGACAATAACACTGAAAAACAGTGTAAATATTAATTAAATAAATAAAGGGGAGGGGCTAAGGGGTTAAAATGGGTCAGGATGAGGTTGGGTGGTGTTAAAAACAGGGTGTTTGGGGGCACCCCCTCAAATAACAAGAAAAAAGTGTTTTTCAGTGTTTTGGCCGCAATGAAATTTACCACTCCGTAATTGTTTGCGGTGAGATCACATATAAACGACAAAAGTATAAGTGCTAAGGACTAGTATATTCGTCCTATTTGCATAAGCCTGCATAGTCTCCCAGCGGTTAAGGGGTTAAAGAGAGCTTTTCTTGAATGAATGCTTGTTGAAAATGACTTCCAGTTGACAGCATAGCATTGGTCCATCAAAGCAAGACTCTCGGCAGGCTGTGATCCTTCCTGATAGGCCATTAATCGCGAAATGTCACTTGTTGTTTGTCACTCTCTTTGTCCTTGTACAGTGGGAATTAAATGCTAATGTTGTTGTTTTCGCAGTGCTACTGATCTATCAGTAATGATGCATGATATTTGCCGCAGTGTCATTAATAAAGGCGAGACATTCGGTCATGTAAGGTAGAAATATCTGCATTTGTGTAGTCAATGCGATGTTGGTTTGGAATAGACGGGCTCCAGGACACTTCGGCCTCACAAAGGGTTGTCAGTACGGTGAATGTAACAAAAACGAAAAAAGAAATTCTAAATAGAGCAAAACTCCCTGAAAACTGAAAATGAGGTTTGGTTTAATAGATAAAATCTAAAAACAAATATGGTGTAGGGGGATAAAGGAAAGTTCAGATATGGTAAAAAGTGAATGGGGGCACGTGGCAGAACACCTTTAAAACAGGCGGACGGGATGCATAGAAAACAACACATTGGGGTTTTTATTTTTTCTTTCCTACAAATCACAGATCATCTCAAAAACAGTAAAACTTGATTCATCGAGTCTTGAGATGGAAGGTAAAAGGAATATTAACAGACGGTGCGAGGTACAAATACCATTAACATTAACATACGACAGTGTTAGCATAACTGGACCATTATGTCATAGTTTAAAACTGTGGCATTTGCCTTTTGCCACACGCATTTTCAGAACAATTGGCCCTTTCGTGGACAGACAGACCTTAGGCATGTAGGATTTGCAATTTACACGAATGGTAACAAGGAAATACCAGGAGAAACTCGGGGGATACAATAAACGCTACAACATAATTTGCACGATTGGAAAAATTCGGTAAAATAACTGGGAAACAAAACAAACAGATCTCTTCGAGTTTGGAAGGAAAATACAGAACAGAGACCATTGAAGGGGAAGATATGATCCATTGCCTAGTTTCACAATATGCCACATGTTGCGCACAACCATCTTTGCAGATTTTAGGGTGTGTTCAACGGATGACCTAATGCAAGATTCAGGAAATCAGATTTGACCAAGAGGACGAGAAAAGGTTATTGGGCTAGCGAGTGAGCTTACTGCTAAAGCTACTGCACACGTTGAAATGCGTGGAAGGCGGCCAATACTTGCATGGGCCATGGACAAAGACGTATCCTGAGAAAGAATTGGGAACCACAAAAGGGGAAAAATACTCAAACAGAGGATCAGGCGTCAATACCAAGTCTCTTCTTAACAAGAGAAACAAGGAACTGTGATAAGCAGCAAAACTGTGCGCTTGGTGACTGGGGCCAGGAAGGACACTTTTGTTACCCGAGTAAAGCCAGTTGACTGTACATGCAACTAACCTGAAATATTAAGGCCCTTGTACCACCGACTCTTTTTTTTCAACCTTGGAGTTTGGCTCTCTTCTATTGCTTTCTCTACCTTCAATCCTTTTCCCCCTCGCCTGCCCTGTCTTTTCCTATGCTCTCCGAAGTGGCTTGATTACCAGTGGCACGTTACAAAACCAGAAGTAAACAAATAAATAAATAAATAAATAAATAAATAAATAAATACATAGGGAGAAGGGGACAAAAGAAAACAGAAAGAAAACAAAGGCTTTCTAACCAGGCGGGACATCAAGTTGCCTCACAAAGTCACCAAGGGCCTGATCCATGGAATTTCTAGAGCGGTGCAGAGTGACTTTGCACTGCCAACAAACACCCTGATTCACAGAGTGGTGCAAAGTGTATTTTTGCAGTGCAAAATGACTTTGCACTGACTGTGCACAAGTAAGAATTCCTATCAAGAATCATGTCAGTAGGGCAATCGTGATTAGAAGCAAGAATTGATTTAGCCAACATTTTTGGTTTTTCTATAGGCATAGGATAGGCATTTTCCAGGCAATGCCATAATGTTACTTCCAGCCATAAGGTGGAAACAGCTGGCAAAAAGTGTTAGTATTTAGGCATATTATGTCAAACAACTACCTGAGAGATTTATGTCAACCCTTGGAAAAGTGTTGCATTCTCTAGAATTGGGTGGAAATCCTTGCCAGTGGCCCAAGTACCTCAGCATACAATGGCAATATTTGGCTGTGGGGCAGGTCCTTGTATTTGATGTCAATCTGTGGCAAATTGGAAATTCTCCTTCTTTCATAATGACCTCCTCTTTGGTCCCTTTGCCAGTGACCTTCAAAGTAGCCTATTTGGTCAAAGGAGTAAACAAAGGCCTGGATGTGCCAGTGCTTGTACTTAGAATGTCCGATTGACTTTGAACCACCTGTTCAGCTTATTTCAGACCAAATCCAAATACAGCCATGTTTTTGTTTTTGGTGAATTTGCATTGTCCTTGTGCCACAAAGTTGCCTAAACCATTGTCACAGAAGAGTGAGAGGGAGGGATGCATTCTAAACTGAGAATATGTGGCTGGGATAGCAACTGGCAATGCCTCGCATGAAACTGACAACTCACTACAGTCTCCACTGTACTACCCAATGAGGAGTTCCCTAATAATATTTGCTTTAATCAGCAGCTTTGAAAAATCAGGCCGGATGCCGGCTGTAACGCTCACCTGATTCCTGTAGAGGCGCCGGTCTTGACAGGGCGTATACCGTATCTTCAAAGGTGATGTGTAACACACGGCTGGCTCTTTGGGCTGGACCTCTGTGCACTGTATGTCTGACTCGAAGGGTAAGATGTCTTAGGTAAGTGAACGCAGTGCTCTCCATCTGCCTCGGGGCAGGGTGCTGTAACCAGTTTCTTCACTGGATAAGGGGAGCAGGCCTCTTGACTTCAGAGGACTGCTGTCCGTCGTTTACCGCACGAACGGTAAGTTTCGAGTAATTCTAATGTCTTTAAAGTCTTTAGTAATGATGTTTCTTGTTTTGCAGGGTTCCGGCGATGGCGGATGACGGGCTGAAGTGAGTTGAAGATGGAGCCCGTGTGATGAATAGAAGCGCCTGGAAGCATGTAAGTAAGCGCTTGTTGCCTGCTTCACGATGCGCTCTAACTGTCTTTTTATTTTGCAGGTACAAGTTCGGAGCGGCTGCAGGGTGCCGGAATACCCACTGGGTTAGATGTGGAAAGGAGTAATGGCACGTGAGTATTAAAGTTCCCCAATGTCTTTAAACGCACCTTGTTTTGTCTTTCAGATGCGGGATGCAGCGCCGAAGGCCTCCGGAGCGTGCGAAGAGTTGGTAAGCTTTTGTCTTTCAGATGCCGGAATGCAGTGTGAAGACCTCCGGAGCGCACGAGGAGTAGGTAAGCCTTTGTCTTTCAGATGCCGGAATGCAGCGCGAGGCGTTGGTGACAGCCGATGGACCAGGTAAGTGAAGAGCTGTCACTGAAGACCGTAATGCTAACCTGTTCTGTCTTGTCTTTATAGGTGTTGCTGAAGACTGGATTCAGGATGGTAAGCCTTTTTCCTTAGGCCCAGGATCAGATGCAGAAAACACGATGAGCGTTCTGCTGCAGAGGATGCAGAATAACGCAAAGCAAGATTCATCCATCGGGTGTGGTTTAAATAGCCTCCTGTAGTGCTTAGGTGTCTCCTTCCACAGCCACGCCTAGGTAAGAAAAGAGTTCCTGCTTTCCAGAAGAGTTCCAGTGTTCTGAATCTAGGGAGTGGCTCCTGCCCCACCCAACAGGAAAAGTAGTTCCAAACAGAAGAGGATCAGAGGCTCAACTGGCAGGCAAGAAAGCAGCATGGTCTGCTGCAGGTAAGTCCACCCAAGCATTATGAGCCTGGCGCTTCCAGCGCTGGGACTGGGCATATTTATGAGCCTGGTGCCACTGGCGCCAGGACTGGGTCCAAAAGGTCCCAATTGGGACTGGTTGGCACTCGGAACCTGGGTTATGGATCTGCTTCCAAGGGAGTTGGGAAAACCCTGACCTTTTGGAAGCAGAGATCATGACACCGGCTTTCCATTTCCCAGCTGCGCAGTGATTTAATGTTCGGCTATTTGCAGTCAATTGGGCTATTGTTGGGTTATTTTTGACTGCAGGTCTGTTTTTTGTCATCCGGAGGCTGACTCTCTCTGCCTACCCACCCACCCCATACCCACCATCTCTACCCCCACTCTCTACACCCCCACTCACCCCACCTCATTACGTGTGCTGTTCGGATCTTATTTGGACTATTTGGGCTACTTTTGATGAGTACTCTTGTGGCTGCTTTGCTCTTCATGTTTTTTTGCCAACCACCCTACCCCCACCCTCTCTACCCACAGAACACCCATCCTGCCCCCCACACTCACCCACTCAACAACCTACTCTACCACCAATCTCTCAACTCCACCCACCCTATTCCCACTCTCTGAAATCCACCCACCCTACCCCCACACACCCTTCCTACCGCCACACTCTCTACCCTCACCCATCCTACCCCCACTCTTTCTACCCTCAGCCACTCACCCTACCCCCAGTCTCTCTACCCCCAATGGCCCAACCCCCACTCTCTCTATCCCCACCCACCATACCCTCTCTCTTTACCTCCTCTCATCCTTCCCCTCACACTCTGGCTTTATTTCTTACCCTCTCGCTCACCGTTTCTCACTTATATTTCCTCTTTGTTATCATCAATGGCCCCCCCCTTGCAATCGCTTCCTCCCTTGATCTATCCTCCTTCTCATTCTCATGCACATGAGCTATCATACACATTTAAAACCAATCACATAATCTCTTCTGAGTGGGCATCATTCCATAGAACTGGTTATTTGTGGCTTGTTCATTCCTTTTTTTTAAAAAAAATATTTATTTATATTCAAATATTCAAATATAAACTACACAACATATAAACAACAGCCAAGAACAGAAACAATGAAGGATATCTGTCAACAAAAGTTAATAAATATGACATCAGTGAAAAATGTATACAAACATTTGCAAGCCTCCCCACCCCCACCCCACAAATCAAAAGGTTATGAACTAGTACACGTCTACAAATTTCCCCTAGATTTTATCAAAAATCAATGGTTTTCTCAATCTCCTGAAAATTGTTCTTTCCATGTCAGCAAGTTTATACATTTCTTCAAACCAATCTACAGATAACGGTGCACCCCGAGATTTCCAACCACGCAGAATCATTTTCTTACTTATCATTGCTCCTCTGAAAAGCAATTTTTTCGGAGACATCGACAATTTATCCAACAAGTCCTCACAACCAAGTATCATCGCCTTGAAGTCAAGATCAGTAGATTCACCAAGTACTCTCAAACACATATTGCAAACTTCTGACCAAAAATCACGTACACGCACACAATTCCAAAGCATATGCTCCAAAGTACCAACCTCACCTGAGCAACCCCAACATTCATCCGAGTCAGACATACCCCTTTTTTCCAAGCGTTCGGGGCTTCAGTACACTCTATTTAGTATTTTGATTTGCCTCGATCTCTCACTGAGGTCCACCGAGCAAAGATTCACATTAGCATCATACTCTGCCACATCTCTGACGAAATAGTTTCACCCAATCTTTTACCCCACTCCTCCCGCAAGCTGACATTTTCCTTGTATTTAGTGACAATTTGCTTGTAGATCCTACTAGCAATATCCCCTTCTCCCGACACCCTCAATGGCCGTAAAAATATAAAAATCCAAGTCATTGGTCCACTCTACTTTCTCAATGACCTTTTTCAACCGCCTGTAATCTGAGTCAGAAAAATCAGGAATATCCCATTTTGCTTTTAAATCTGCCCCCAAAAGCCATTTCCCATCTTTCCCAAGATCACCAATCCAATTCACCCCACCAATAAACCACTCTGACCAAAAGAACGTCTTCACTTTGTCCTTAATCTTGGGATTAAATTCATCGTTGTCAAAATCGCCCTGTGGGGTAGTAGGTCAGCAAGGCTCATCTCAGCAATTGTCCTTTCATCTGGAGGATCATTCAGAAATGGCAAAAGAAATTGGCTAGAAAAAGCTAAATGATATGCACGAAAATTGGGTATTCCTAGACCCCCTTTATGTAATGGAAGTTGAAGTTTCCATAGTTTAAGCCTTGGTGGCTTCCGATCCCAAATAAAGGTCTGAATCAGTCTGTCCGGTTCTTTCCAGTAGTGTGGGCTAATCTGTAATGGAACCATGCTAAGAATGTAGTTTATTTTGGGTGCCGAAGTCATTTTAAGAGCATTCGCTTTACCACAAAGGGACAAGTTCAACAACACCCACCTTCCTAAATTCGTCTTGAAATCTCTGCAAATTTCACTCATGTTCTCATCCACTATATCGCCAATCGCACATGCTAATCATAAACCCAGATACCTTAACCTCCTCTCGCTCCATTGAAAACCCAATGCTGTGATTGAAGCCTTATTACAAGTATAGGACAGAGGCATAACTTCAGATTTTTCCCAGTTTATTTTGTACCCAGCCACTTCATTAAATTTGCACAAGAGATCCATCAACACGGGTAAGGAGTTATCAAGATCTCGTAGGACCAGTAAGCATAGAACCACATTTTCTGCTCCAATCCACGATAGCTAAAACCCTTCAGTCCTTGATCATACCTAAGTGCAATCACTAAGGTTTCTATCGCCAAAACGAATAAAAGTGGAGACAAAGGACAGCCCTGTCTAGTGCCCTCTCTAAGTTAAAAGATTCTGACCTTAAACCATTTGTTCTAACATCAGCTGTTGGATTTGCATATAACAGAGCTACGCATGAGATGTAACTTTCACGTAAATTCATTTCATGCAAAACTGAAAAAAGATACTCCAAATTTATCTTGTCGAAAGCGTTTTCGGCATCAAGTGAGAAGACTGCCATATCATCAATACAATCTTGGGCCTGAGACATTGTTAGAATCAATTTACATACATTACTAGAAGTCTTCCTGTTCTTTACAAAACCAGACTGGTTGTCGTGAACTAATGTCGGTAATAAAAGCTCAAGTCTCATAGCCAGAACCGTTGCCAAAATGTTGTTATGCGTATTGATCAGACTAATCGGGTGTTAGGTAGAAATAAAGTTCTCATCCTTCCCCTTCTTAAGGAATACTGAAATTGTGGCATGATTGGTAGTCGGCGGCAATAGGCAGTGGCCCTCATTACGACCCTGGCGGAAATCGGAAAACGATGGCGGAAATGCAATACCGCCATCGAATAGCGCTCGGTGCGACTATGACCCGTCACCGCAAAGTACGAAGCCATTAGCGACACCGTAGTGAACGCCAACGCTAACTGCACCAAGTACGCGCGCGCGCGCCATGCCAAACCGTAAATACCACCATGGCGCAAGGGTACGCGAATTCCGTCCCTAGCGGACATGTACCTAACGCCATCAAGCATGGCGGAAAGCACCATTCCGCCATGGTGAGAAGTACGGCATCGCGAATCAACCGTAAACGGCCCCACTGAGTGCCTGTACACCGCTCCCTGCCCACAAAGTACAACTCCCCGTAGGTGCAATGAAGTCACAATGCAACCAGTGAAATGTACAAGTCACCCATGCATGCCAACGAACAAAAGAATCACAAGAGGGGCCAATGGGAGCTGCAGGGCACAGATGGCACGAATACAGAAGCCATTCCAATGGACATGACCACAGTCCCCCCCCCCCGAAACGCACGCAAACACAGGCACCTGTGACCAGCAATATTCCGAAAATCACAACATTCCACCAGTCCACCTGGCTGACCGGCATCTGTTACACAAAACCCAATCCCCCGCCCCTGAGCATGACAACATTCAAACAGTCATATTGGCAGCCCCCATCCCTGACCTCACTGGGCTCCGTAGGCAAACGCGCCCAGCACAGTACCACGCAACTATACTCCGAAGCTGGAACCCAATGCAGATCTCCTCACAATACATCGCTCCCCAAATAGGAATATGCCACATCACTCGCAAAGAAGAACGCTACACGGCCCATATCAGAATAGAAATTTAATGCACAACTAAATCACCAAGCCCATACAGCCATTAGTCCATGAACTCCAAAACACATATCACCATTGTGGGCTGCATCCGCAAGGAATGACCAGCTACTACTTGTGTGACGCCCTGTTCCATCATGGTACACAGAGCCACATTCACGTACGAAAAGGCAACATGGAAGCGCACAGAACCGCAGGGCCGTCCCAATGGGGAGGCACTAGTCCAGCTGAAAGGCCGAAATGTTGCTCCGAGCCACTAGTACTGCGTAAGGGCATGTGGCCCATTGGCGATCGTCCCATAAGATCGTAATGCTGCTCCACTGATTAACACGAAGCAGCAGGTGTCGGGAGTAAACGCCATCTGCAGGAGTGGCATACAGATGGCAGTGGCAAAAGGGGAGGAGATACCTGTCAACCAAAAGAAAAGAAAAAGAACAGAATGGCCATCAGAACTACATACGAACAACTCACTTCAATGATCACACTAAATCCACAGTCATATGCATGCTAGCCCACTCGAAAGGATCATCACCACCCCAAAACCACTTGCGACTCATAACTATCTATATCGAGGTGTAAACACCATCACAAACGAGTGTACCTGTGCATGCGTCTGTCAAAACAGATTCCATCAGATGGGAATGTTAACGTGCATGGACACAAGTGTCTGAAGGCGCGTCGAGGGAGGGCTCAACAAGGCCAGATAGACGATGGTCCCACTATGGCAGCCCTGCATCACATAGCGCAGGGGAGGCGGATAGATTCCAAGAAGCCCTGTACATGGCAAACCCTGTATCAAATCACCTGCCCATGCATCCATTCATCATTCCCTCATCCTGGTATAAAAACGCCTGAATATTTACTCACAAAACATTCGAAATTTCCATTGAGTCTGTGCGTTATGCAGCCTGCAAAATCCACAGTGCCCCAGCCCGTAATTCCAGTGTTGTGAAGTTACATGTATTTGGGAACGTCCGGCCTCATCGCCCACGTCACTATTGCGCATCCCAAACTATTCATATCAATCATTGCTTCCTCGCCATGGCCCCTGTCTCAAGGACATTGAACAATAGAACGTTATATTTGCAGTCAGACCTGTGGGCATCTCCTCGCCGCTAGCTGAAAACCGAAAGCGCCGCCCTTCGAATTCCTCATTTGCAACATCACGTCGAAAAGGCATCTGTGGCCGTTTGAAATCACAAATTAATCCATCTAGTGCGGCTGTGTGTGAAAATGGCAACTGCCATCACCCACTAATGGGACGCCCCGCCCGTCGTTGCAACTCGGTACAGTGATGCATGAGGGCCCACCGTTACTCGAGTACTACGTTCCACTGACCCATCACAAGTCTGTTCGCGACTGCAAAGATTGTATGTGAAACAATGGGACCATAGCCGAATGTACATATCAACAAATGTTACACGGCCATCGGGTACAAATACATGATTGCAATAGCAAGATGCCATTCCTCGAATTGCAGCGTTGTGTGCGGGACGTGCTCGCCCAAAGGGGAGAGCAGCTTGCACAGGTGGAATGAATCACCACAGGTGGAGGCCATACAGCCTGAAAACACATTAATTGCACACCCAGTCTCCTCCCACAACCACACCCACTCCGAAATGCTACCGGCAGGACTCGCGATGTTGGCCCTGGGGGACCTGATAGCACTGCAAGTACTCCAACTCCAAGAAGAAGACGAACACCAACTACAACCGGCCGCACGGAGGAGACGCAGGAGGAGGAGGAGGCCAAGGCAGGGCCAGCAAGGGCCGCCAGCACAGCCACTACCACCACGCAGGCAGCCCGCAATCCCACGCCTCCGAGCACATCCGTTCAACCTCACTGATGAGCAGATCCACACCCTCTACCGTTTGGACCGGGACACCATAGCCGCAATAGTGGACATGACACACGCTGACCTTGTCAGCATGATAGATAGCCCAACCGCCATCCCACCCCTACTGAAGGTGGTGTCTGTACTCCACTTCCTGGCCACAGGCACCTACCAGCACACAGTCGGACAGTTGCATGGCATTTCTCAGCCACTGTTCTCACGGACACTATTGCAAGTGCTCGATGCCCTCCTGCAGCACGCAGACGACTACATCTCTCTACCACGCTCGGAGCAGGAAATTACCAACACAAAAGTGGGATTCCATGCACTTGCCGGCATACCGGGTTGCATTGGTGCCATCGACTGCACCCATGTGGAATTGGTCGTCCCACATGCCATGGAGGCCCAGTACCGCAACCGAAAACAATTTCATTCCCTGAATGTACAAATGGTGTGTGACTCCAACAGGATCATTACACATTGTTGTGCCAGATTCCCTGGATCAACCCATGATTCTATGGTCTTGAGGAACTCTACTATACCACGCTACATGGAGCGACACGCAGGGAACAGATCCTGGCTACTCGGTGAGTCTCATTTCATGCATGATGATGTGGGGTATGTGATGCGGCAATGACCTGGCAGGAACGGGGGGGGGTGTGCGTACGTAGCAATGGCATTCCACATCATACGTTTATCGTCCACATACAGGTGATGCTGGGTATCCACTGAAGAGATGGCTCCTCACACCAGTCCGGAACCCACGGGACCAGCATGAGGAGGACTACAACCATGCCCACTCACGTACCCGTGTAGTCATTGAACAGGCATTCGGCCTACTGAAGACTCGTTTCCGCTGCCTCAGCAGGTCTGGCGGGGCACTCCTGTACCGCCATGAGAAGGTTGCAAAGATGGTGATGGCATGTGTCATGCTCCACAACATGTGCGTACGTAGAAATGTGCCCATGCCCCCTGACGCAGAACTGCAAGCACCTGATGATGGTCATGATGAGGGTGGGGATGTGGCAGCACCTCAAGGAGTCTGCGAGGCACCGGAGGGCCGTGACATTCGTCAGCATCTCATTGATGCATGCTTCTAGCACTCACGCCTGGTGGCTGATACATGGACACGGGACTCGTGGCACTGTGTGTGTCTGGTACATGCACAATATGGACTGTACGCCTATGATGGCCTAGTACACAAAGATCATTGTCCACACATCTCATTGGTTGATCGTGCACTGTTTATGGCATATGTGATATCATGTTGAACACCCTATCGACCCGCCACCCAAGTGAGCCCAACACACCCCCTCCACCCTCCTACCTCCCCCCCGAACACCAGTGTCCAAAGATGCTCATTGTCAGTGGGCTGTCGCTATTGCAAGCCCCCTCTGCGGGTGTCAGGGGCACCCCTGCCTGTGGAGCGCAGGTTCCTCCCAGATCTACGTTGGGGGCTGCCCTGGACGGAACTTGCAACGGATGATGTGTCTGCCTGCTCACGTCCATGCATGTCCCTAAGGGTTTGTGAGAGCTCAGTGAGCACACGGCGCACTGCGGCAAGTTCGGCACATACGTCTTTGGACGTCGCATGCAGTTCCCCCCTCAGGCTCTCGGTGCTTCTCTCCATTTGGACTCTCAGGCTCTCGGTGCTACTCTCCATTTGTGCCCTTAGTGTCTCTGTACTTCTCTCCATTTCTGCCCTGAGTGTCTCAGTTGATGTTTCTATGTCTGCCTTAGTGCGCCCACATTCATCGGCATGGTCCTTGAGGAGCGTGGCCAGTTGCTGCTGTTGCACGATTAACTGGTCGAGGGACTGTTGCCTCTGCTGGGCCATGGCCATTTGCGGGGGTGTCACAGAGGGGCTGTTGACCTCATGTTGCCTTGCCACAGGGCTTGTGGGGGATGGCCAGTCGTCGTCTTGTGGGTGCCCCTGCGTGGTATCCTCATGTTGTATGGGATGGGACAGACAGGGGGAATGGGACAGGTCATGGATGGATCTGACTTCGACATCCCCGTCTTCTGTGTCGGAGCATGCTGCCATCAATGGGGTGTCACCTATGGTGCTGCTGCCACCAGAGGCAGTGCCTTCTGTGGCATCCGTTGGGGGGACCTGTGGTGGTGGTGTTGTGGGCATGCTGGCTGCTGGGGTGCCTGTTGATGTTCCCTCCTCTGTGCTGCCACCTGATGTGTGCTGCTGCCGTGTCTTGATGCGTGCAGCTGAGGTGGAGGGTCTTTGGCCGTTGGTCTTGGCCCTCTTTGCAGGTGCGCTGGTAGGGGTGTCCTGATGCTCGTCGTTTGGATCAGACCCTGTGGTGGAGTAAAGGAGGGCGAGGGTTATTAATGGGTCTGTGGGTATTGGAATGGCATTGTATCACATGCATTGGGGTGGTACCTGAGGGTGATTTGGGTCGGGGCCTTGGAGGTGCTTTCATTTGTGTGTGGAGTGAGGGTGCAGTTGTTTGGCAGCCTGCAGTTAGGGTGTGCCTGCTGCACGTGTAGTGGGTGTTTTAGGGTTTTTTAATTATTTATGTATTTATTGTGAGTTTTAAAGTGCGCTATCAGGGCGATGTGTGTGGACGTTCTCCTGGACATGTGTTTCTGTTGCACTATGTGGACACATGGTACTTCACATGATTGGACATTGTGGATTTAGCATTGTTTTATCTGGCCCACCTACCTGAATCTTCGGATGTCTGCACTCCTTTCTCCATCCCTCCGACTCCCTCTATGCTCTCCATTCCGATGGTGGAGGCACAGATTTCTTCCCAGGGGGTCAACTTGATGGGTGATTCAGGACCTCCCCCGGTGGCTGTGGCAATGTTGCGGTTGGCAGAGAGTATGCTGCGGACGCGTATCCGCAGGTCGTCCCATCGCTTTCTGCATTGCTGTGGGTTGCGGGGTGCGGTCCCCACCGCACTTACCCTCTGTGCCACCAGAGCCCATATGGCCTTCTTGTTCGCAAGTGCCGTCCTGGTCATTTGCGTGGAGAAGACGACGGCAGCATTCTCCTGGAGGGTCTCTGTTAGCACGGTGAGTTCCTCACGGGAGAAGTGGACCTGCCGCTTGCGGTCGCACGCTTTCTTCGCTACTTTTCCCATTTTTCTTGGTTTCGCTAGGGTGGATGACGGGTTGGGGTGTGTCTCGGGGTAGTGTTTTTAGTGGTTGTGTGGTTTTTGTGGTTTTATAGGTGTACGGCGGGATGTTTCCCGTTCCGGGCCCATGTTTTTACTTCCGTTTCCGTATATTTCCGGTCACCGTACTTTCCGGTAGGCGCACTCTGCGGTGTCCGCTGTGATGGGTGGCGGTATTGCACCTAGGGCGCCGTACGGCGGCGGTGTGGGCCGTTTTGGGGTCATTTCCGCCATCGCGGACTTTGCACTTCCGCCATGCCGTGGTGCTCGTGCCCGATGGGTCGGAATGGGCCGCACTTTGCTCCTTCGTGCAATGGCGGAAACGCTATTTACGCTGTTGCGGTCCGGTCAGTCACTTTCCGCCAGGGTCGTAATGAGGGCCAGTCTCTTTTCGAAATGATGAACATATCCTTCATTAATTGTAATGCAGACTCCGGGAGTATTCTGTAAAATTCCACCGGTGAACCGTCCGGACCCGTCGATTTTCCAGTATCCAGCTTGCTAATCACACACCGCAGCCCATCAATTAATATATCCCTTTTAAGAGATGTTTTGTCTGCAGCAGAAATTTTTGGGATTACGAGATTTTGAAAAAAGTTTTCTCCTATACCTGTTATACCAGATTCATTCCGATATATATCAGTGTAAAAATGTTTAAAAACATCATTAATCTCCCTTGGGTTAAAAGTGGCTTGTTCATTCCAAGCAGGGGGCACTCACATATTTCGCAAATGTTGAAAAGATTGGAGTTTCCCCCAAAGTTAAAAAGGTTAATCCAGGCATAGACCCCTTGCTCTCTGTGCCTAGAGAGCGAGACATTGCACCTCAGCCGCTCCTCACTGGTGAGGCTAAACAAAGCAGAAACAAATCTCGGGTTGCTGTTGATACTCTTGCGCAAAGGAGAATTGCCTGATTATTTCAGTGCTGGACTGCCCTAGTGGATGGAAGCAGACTCAGATGACAATTGATATTTCTCCTCTTGAATGGCACAGAGAGCTAAAACACAAGTGTAGACCCTCATAAGTGCATACCACCCCATAGAACAGGTTATTTGTCCAGGTTCACTCTCAACAGTGTCTTACAGTTCTGTTTTCTTTATATCAGTCAGTCAAATAACTTTATTCAGATAAAATATCCAGGTCAAAATGCTGGTAAAACGACCTTCTCTGTCATTTTTCCCAGACCGGCATACTCAGCCTGCCGGTAGGGGCAGTGAACTACCGGCAGGCCTGACCTGCCAGGAGTTCAGGACCCTACCGGCAGAGATTTCACTGAAGCACCGGCACCGCTAACAGCAGTGCCAATGCTTCAGTAGTTCCCATCCCATGGGGTCCAACGGGACCCCATGGGATGGGAACGTATTGCCTTTGCTGGCACCAGTAAAATCCTGGTAACTCCGGGATATCGGGTGCCAGTAATGGTAAGGTGAGTCTGCCAGTAACCCTCTTGTAGCACCGGCGGGTCACCGGCAGACTCATAGTGATGCCCTGTGTGCATATGTGCAGAACCATTTAACTACTGCTTGCTGTCCTCTAAACGTTGTTTGATGTACTGCATAATTCCAACCATGAGGAGATATTTATCTGGCAAATCTCTTTGTGTGGTCATAGTCTAAAATGCGAGGCATTGGATGTTCTGGGTACGTAGGAGTTTCAGTCTGCACACCTCTCTTTGCACAATGTGTAACCCTCAACCTCCACATTACACACAAATGTATCTATGTACTAACCTGCAAATGCTTCTCCAAACTGTACCTTCCCTGTAACTAAGTTCCCTGTAAGTAACAGCGCCTCAATGCCCTTGGGCTGTGTGTGCGCTATATAAATGTAATGAATAAATAAATAAATAAATAAATAAATAAGCTCTATATTGCGGGGGCCTGGGATGTAATCTGCTTTCCTCATTTATACACATCTATCCCATATCTGAAGATCTCTGTGAGGTTTGGATGTAATTTTGCTATCAATTTTAGATTTTACCGTAGGGGTCTCACTCTAATGATAATGGTATTTGTATGTATATGTTGTACTGTGCTAAATCTCCACTGCAGTATCAGAGTGCCTAAGCATGTCGGGAAGTAGCAAACAGTAACATCCCCAGGAGTCTGCACACCCTGTTCTGCCGGGGAGTACTATCAAAGAGGTTAAAAAGATGAGCAGGAATAGAAGACAATACCTAGTCAGGTAAAAGGTAGAGATTGGATGTTTTGTGTTGTGCTAGCATAGGTGCGGGATGCTCCAGTTAAGCAGGGAACGTGAATCAGGTGTGTAGAAAGCTTACTGGGCGAATTCCAAAGGTATTTGTGGATCAGGGAGGCAAATGCATAGATATTATAATTTGCAGTTCATGATGGATTTAAGATGTCGTCAAGCGGCCCCTTGAAGTATTGCAGTTTAAGCTTAGGCTTTTTGCTGTCAGGGAATTCATTTGATTTCTCAGACTTAAAGGAAAAACAGCATAGTAATACTGGGACTACCAAACCAGGAGGCCCGGAGCTGGCTAGACTGTGTGATAGGTGAAAGCGAATGGAAACATGGCGGGGAGGATGTAAGACCACCCTATATGCCATTCAAGCCTTGACAGCCTAACACGGAACATACATGATACAGAGCACTATTACATTTCAGGAGAAGGACCTTATGATATGGTTTGTTATTTCATATCCTTAGAGAGCCCAACAACCATTATCACGGCCCAGTGTTTTGGGGATGCACCAAGGTGCAGCATCTTTGGGCAGAGGTAGAACAGACCTGCAAGAAGGCGGGCACGTCTCGATACGAATGGTCCCCCAGTGAATGCCTTTGAGGAACCTATCCTAGACTAGCCAAGATTAAACACATAGTGAAACTCATGAACATGGCTTGTGTACTAACTAAACAGACCATAGCAATGGCTTGGAAACGGCCTAGTGGCCCACGATACAACACATGGCACTGTGAGATGGAACGCTGGGTGGGTGCCAAAACCAAAGCCTGGGAGGACAGTATTTCCAGATATCCCGACGACTCAAGTGTGTCGCTAGACGCCTGGAAAGCGTTAACATGGAGCATGTTTCACCCCTCCGATGATAAACCCCCTTGAACATGAACACCCCACAATGACTGGCACTCACCATTAATGAAGACACCGGAGACTGAGGGTTCCCTGAGTCCTGGCTGGTCCCCCTCCCCCCTCTCCCGCTTGCCCTCCCCCTCTGGCCTTCCCCCCTGTAAGTGAACAGTCATTTTATACTACTGCGTCATGCACATGGGAACAGTTGTTGTTAATCTTTCTCTCTATGTTTATGTTGGTTCTTCTTATGACTAGAAAACCGTAATGTTGTGACATGCCAATCATGACATGCCACCGTTGTAACCACCTGAAATGCCAATAAAATAAAAAAAACGAACGTGAAATTCACGGCCCAGAAGCGCTGCAGCTGTGCGGGTTGTTCCACAAATCACAGTCTGAAATGAATGACAAACAGAACAACACTTTAGTTAGGAAGGCCATTACATGAGACTATATCTTTGCTGTTGCTTGCAAATGACGCATGTTTGGCAGAGATGACCAGTATTGTATCACCTTATCCACTAGTCTCATGTTTTCAGTGTGTGACACCATGAGAATTGCCAGTCAGTGAATATGTGGCAACAAAAAGGCAGCTGCAGTTTTGAGAGGCAGAGGCCTAAAACAGGTGAAAAAATAAAGTGACTAAATCTTACAATGTAAGAAAGAAACAGGTCAATAAGTGGGAAGCCTGGTGGAAAAAGGCCTAGGGGGACCCAGGACTATGTATGTACAGATCAAAATGAGAGGTGTAAGAAACCAAAACACACCTCACAGAGCGAAAGTAAAGAGGTGAATGTGATAACCGTGTTTTATGGTTCAGAAGGCTGATTATGAATAATGAGACGTGAGGAGCCAATGTGTAATGAGTTGCGACTGTTGTCAGACTTATTGCAGCGGTGAGGCAATCACAGGAAGTGTAGCAAAGGAAGCTTCCAGGAGGAGGCCCTAGGGGCCAACCAAACAAAATTAGTTCTCAGGTGATGGACCTAGAAGAAAAGAGCTTCAGGTCTAAGTGTGAAGTCTTGCCAAAGGCAGGCCACAGGATGAAGGGGAGGGGGCCGAGCGCAAGAAGAGTATGCAAACATTAAAAAGCTGTTATTTTTGTTGCCTGTGTTTTGATCGCGCCATCCCTTTTGCTCTGTCCACTCTCCTTTCCTGGCTTATCTCCTTACATAACGGAGACCAAGAGGTGCGGGCAGAGAGACCCAAAACAAAGGATGACGCTTCTTCCATGGTGCTCTTACCGATTTTATTGCACAGCAAAGTGGGGTAGCCAGTGCTCAGTCCTGAAATTCCGGGAAATAGAAGCAGTACTAAGAGTACATACATCCAGGCCAGGAAGTGTTTCAATGTCTCGGTCCTGGAAGCACTAACAGGGACGTCATTTGGGGATTGCTAGGGGTCACAGCTGCGACACATGCTGTCTCCCTTCATACCCCTGGCCCAAAAAAATACCAATTTCTTTTTCTTTTTTTTAATAACCAGCCTGCAACCAGTATCCAGTGGGTATTTGTCATGGTACATTGGGCAGGGAAACATGGTACATCCCATTTGGTGGTCACACAACTAACTGATCTTGGTAATATGGGCCTGCACACACTGATATTCATGCTACATATGGTGATAAAATATATATCATATTACAGTGATATCGTAACCATATTTTTCTTAGTGTACTGAGAACAATGCTTTGTGACACCACTGCCTGACATGTCAAGGGGTGAAAGGTTGTGTGCCATCACTTCCCATGAAACACTGAAAGCTCTGAAACACTTGTGTACGAGTGCAATAGAAATAAAATATCAATATCAATGATGTTTCCTGAGGTGGGGTCAAATCAAATCACTTCCTGTGATGTCATCCTAGGTCAAAGGTTGTGTGATATCACTTCCTCTACCCTGGCATTGTGATGAAATGACATCCCTGAGCACTAAATGAATGTGCAATAATGGGATTGAATAAAGTATCCAGGGCTCACAAATATAGGGCCTCATTACAAGTATGGAGGTAGCCATGCCGCTTTTAGCGGCATGGCTACCCCTATACCGGGTACCGGGTCCGCGTTCCTTGAATGGGGAAATACCGAGCCATTCCGACCTTGTAGGGCCCGGTATTTCCCCCGTTCAAGGAACGCGGACCCGGTGCATCCCCATTCCCATTTGAGCTCCCGTAGGGCTCAATGGGAATGGGGAGGATGTTAACAACGGGCCCGGGAATGACGGTCCCGTTGTCAGTATCCTGGTCTGCTCGTGAATCTTTTTTTCCCTAAATATATAATTCCTGCACCCCTATTCTGCAAAGATGCACTTCATTTCACAAAAGCACAGCACATTATTAAAAACATTACATTTCTGTAAGGTTCATATGTGTGGAAAAATACACACATTATGTAATGACACGCCAAATACTTAAACACAAAATATGTTTTTTTAAATCATAAAGATATATATAGCATCTAAGAGATCAGCCTATGATTACTTGCTTGGTCAAATTCAATAATGTTTTAATGTCTCCCACCAACATCCCAGATATTAGCTGTTGACGAAGCAGGGCGTTTCCAGTCGAAACCTCTCCAGCGAATATTTTTTTTAAATCATAGTACACCCAATTTATTATTGTAAATAGCCTTGCTTAACCTTTTAACTGCCATGGGTTTCCCCCACAGTGCCAAGGCCTTTTTGGTGATTTCAGTATTTCACCATGCAAAGCCTTCTAACATGTTCTCCTTCATTAACCCCTTAAGTGCCAAGGACGAGCTATCTCATCCTTGGAACTGAGGAGGTAATCCCAAGGACGAGATACCTCGCCCTTGGCACTTAAAGGGTTAATCACGCCTAGATTATTGCAATGCTGTCTGCCCAGTTCTTCCAATTTCCCAATGTAACAATCCACAGACTACACAAATTGCAGAATGTAGCTCGCTGGCTTCTCTGTAAGTGCGCACTCTGGCGCCAGGTATCCCCCACTTGAACAACTTTGCTGGGAACCAGTGAAACAAGCATTGACAAAAGCAAATAGGTGTGGCCGTTGCAGGGCGGTCCCGTGTTCTGAGATCATGCACACCAGCATACTGTGAACGAGGGGGGATATGTCGATGGGAAGCAGATGGAGTGGAGAGAGGATGCAGGAGTGGATGCAGATGAATGGGAGGATTGCTGAATGAATGTGAGCAAGGATGTGTGAATTCATTGTTATGATGACATCTTTATTTGTGCTTTCAAGTGGCTCGTGATGCATCAGGTTATATAACTCTAATACAATAATTTCATTAAAATGAATAAGGCTGTTGTGTTGTGGGTCTGAGTTAAAGATTTTGACGATGGATGAAAGAATGAACATTTAAGAGCATACGTTAACCTAAGGATGTATGACCGAAAACAGGAAGGGCATTTCTAGCAGAATAGATACCTGGAATCTATTCCCAACCTTTCCTTAGACCAAACGTGTGTGATCGTGAGCAAATCGCTTTAGCAGCTGGTGCTACAGCCACATTATGTGCCAAAAACATTGTAAACATTCAGAAACAGTTCAAAGACCACCATCAAGGAGAGGGGACCGCACAACCAAATCTTGAATATGTTTGTTTTTCAGCCTATAAAGCTCTTAGAGTCAATTCAGTTTGGTGCATTGTGCTGTATATGTTTGTTAATCGTTGTTCCCTTTATTCTGCAAGATCTTTCTTTTATCAGGGTCAATTGATTAGGGGCTGGCTGAGTGAAGAGACACCTGTCATCCATTACCACTGAAAAAACATACACCACATTGGCACGGGAAGTATAGCTCAGTGGCAACGCGCTGGTCTTGGGAGCAAGACGAGGCAGCGCAATACAGGTCTGAACCCTGTATCGCAAGACGAGGCAGCGCAACACAGGTTCGAACCCTGCATCGCAAGACCAGGCAGCTCAACACAGGGTCGCGCAACACAGGTTCGAACCCTGCATCGCAAAACGAGGCAGCGCAACACAGGTTCGAACCCTGCATCGCAAGACGAGGCAGTGCGAGACCGGTTCAGACCCGGCATCGCAAGACGAGGCAGCGCAACACAGTTTCAAACCCTGCATCGCAAGACGAGGCAGCGCAACACAGATTCAAACCCTGCATCACAAGACGAGGCAGTGCAAAACAGTTTCGAACCCTGCATCGCAAGACGAGGCAGCGCAACACAGGTTCGAGCCCTGCAACGCACTTAGAAAACTCTTCGTGTGAACAAGCGCATTATAAACAATTCAATAATAAAAATATAATAATGATAATAACAAGGCTACGGATTTCAGAGAATCACTTATCAAAACCTTGCAATAATAAGAAATGTTGTGCAGCCCTGTACTTGAGAAAACCCATCCATGGAAGATGGACACCGAGTGAGTGGGTTCTGCATGAGGAGCTCCATATCTTCTTTTCCCTCTTGATGTTTGGAACTGTATTAAGACTGTAATTGTTGCCAAACTGCTGTCAAAGCAAAAAGAATACAAACTGGCAGCGAGTGTTGATGTATGACTCACCACCGCTCCGGAACATAATAGAACTGGGCTTCCTGGTTATGATGAAATGCTGCAAATCGGGCAGGGCCATCCAGAGCAGTGTTTGGGCCCGGAGCGGGGACACCCGTGGGGATCCCCTCCACTGAACCAAAGGAATTAAGGGATACAGAATATCTGGTCACCCCCAGCCCCTTGTCGCAGTCACAAAATATAGCTTGATAGTCTGCCCCACTGTAATCAAAATAAGCATGGATACTCCCTTTCAGTCCCTTTACCCTCTTCATTCGTGCTGTCGCAGTCACAACATATAGCTTGATAGTCTGCCTCACTATAATCAAAATAAGCATTGATACTCCCTTTCAGTCCCTTTACCCTCTTCATTCGTGCTGTATTCCAAATGATAACCAAGTCGCATGTGAAGGCCAACATTATCGCTCCACGACAAGGGTACTTGTGTTCTAGCATAGCAGGACACTTCATCAATAGCAGCCACGAGGAAGGCTTAACGGCCATAGTATAAATGCAGGACACAGATCATATGAAAAAGATGCACATAATCCAGAATAGACAGAGGATTCAGGTTAGCAGACTTGCTTAATACAAAAGTGCTCAAGCATGGATATAGATGACCAATTAAAAGCAAGAAGAAAGCTGCACATACCGTAGCATAGATAGTGGATGAAGATTAGAAGCACCCGGGAAGGTGTCCGTATCCAGACAGACTGAGATTAGAAGAGGCGCATGGCTTTCAAGTAGTGTTGCCATTACAGAACAACGAAACAAGTGGCCGTTGTGTGCAATGCATCAATGCTCATTGTGATTAAAGAGGAAGCAACACTATAGCCAGTGAAACCATGAGTGGGGCTGTTTGAAATTCATACCATGAGATCGAAATCACTCTGAAGGGATGATGATTTTTAAAAGTTTGTGGAATGGAAATTTTGACAGGTGAGGCAATACAAAATTAAATGAGACGCCCAGGATCACACATTGGTTAAGAGGTGAAGCTGGAATTTGCACCCATTCTGTAATTTCTGCACTTTACCATTTTCTTTTCTAGTTTTTACCATGAACTAAAATAATCCCATTTTATGGAACTGACTTGGAAAGTACACAAATCACATAACCCAGCATGACAATTTTAAAAAACTAAATTTTATAGCTCTCCATCATCAAGGGAAGTATAAAAGTACCAGCATACTAATTGATGTCATCTTAAAAGATTTTGTATGGATTTCTCTTTTGTATTTTAAACCATTTAATACACACAAAACATAGGCTTGGGAAATTGTTATTTGTAAACATGCAGAAAAACATTTGAACTGAACAAAATATCTAACCGTTTTTGTGTCAAAAGAAAAGACAGTAAACTATGCTTGCCAGAGAGAGGCCTGCAATATCTGTTTCACTTTCTTCTGCCTAGAACCCCTTCCACTCAAATGGCCTACATAAAAAGAAACATAACGTAATGGGCTAAACAAAACCACCAGCATGTGAGAAGGCAAACCTTTTTACAGAAGACAGCACAGTAATGTCAGTGATGCATGAGGATTTGTCCAGGATCACTGTATCGACTGCTGGCAACGCCCAGATACAAGCATGAACGCTTTGGTTCATAGGGCCTCATTACGAGTTATGCCGGTAAGGGAAAAATGATGCCGGTATGTAAATACCGGCATCATTTAACGCTCCGTAGAATTCTGACCCGCAAACCCGGTATGAACAGCACCGTTATTTATGGTGCCGCTAATAGCGGCATAGGCGCGTACACGCGCCTCTTCAGGTAGTAAATACCGGCATGCCGGTAATAGGGGGCAATCACAACCAACGCAAACATGCAAATACCGGCATCGCGAACACGGTAACAACGGGCTGCATGATGCCGGAAAAACAGGCATCGCGGACCACCCGCAAACAGCAACCAAGATACAAGGCAGCTTCCACAGGTGCACACAATCCGCACAGGTGGAGTCAAAGGAGGCTGCGCCAGTATGAACTGAGCACACCCACACACCACAACCCCCGCCCACAGGTGTAGGTAATGCAGACTGGGCCAGTACAAAAGGAGCACACCTACACACCACACCCCTTCCTACACCAAAATGCTACCACTAGCATTTGCAATCATGGCGCAGGAGGACATGCCAATACTGCTACAACTACAGCAACAACAGCAACAACAACAACAGCAGCAAGAACAGGCAGCACAGAGGAGACGCAGGAGGAGAAGGAGGGTGAGACAGGCCCAGCAATTACCACCAGCGCAGCCACCAGCGCCTCGTAGGCAGCCACCAATCCCTCGCACCAGACCCAGCCCATTCAACCTAACCCCTGAGCAGATCCACACTCTGTACCGGTTGGACCGTGACATCATCACCACCATAGTGGACATGATACAGAACGACATTGCCAGCCACATACAAATACGCACTGCCATCCCCCCACTACTGAAGGTGGTGTCTGTGCTACACTTCCTGGCCACAGGCACCTACCAACACACAGTGGGCCAGCTGCATGGCATTTCACAACCACTATTCTCACGCATGCTGAACCAAGTGCTGGATGCCCTCCTGAAGCATGCAAGCACCCACATATCCCTACTACGGACTGGCCAGGAGATAGCCGAAACCAAAGTAGGCTTCCATGCACTGGCAGGCATGCCCAATTGTGTCGGTGCCATCGACTGCACCCATGTGGAATTGGTAGTCCCCCATGCCATAGAGGCGGTGTACCGCGATCGCAAGCAATACCACTCCATCAATGTGCAAATGGTATCTGACTCCAGCAAGATCATCACCCATTGCTGCGCCCGATTTCCTGGATTCACACATGATGCCATGGTACTGCGCAACTCCACGCTACCCCGTCACATGGAGCGACATGCTGGGCCATGTGCCTGGCTGCTCGGTGAGTTGCACAACAGGCCCATGGCCATGCTGTGGGGTACTCATGTGTGCAGATGCAGAAGGGGGGGGGGTAGTACACCTGGGTGGGAAAGGGGGGGGATATTTTACCTGGGTGGGAAATGGGGGGGATAGTTTACCAGGGTGGAAAGGGGGGGATAGTTTACCTGGGTGGGAAAGGGGGGGTTCAAAGTACACCTGGGTGGCAATAGCCAGTGAGTGGAGAATGAATGCAGAGCTAAACACTCCTCACCTGACACAGCCATACTGAAAATGACACATCACTGGGCCACATATCACAAATAATGCAAATGGATGACAACAAGTAAGAGGCACAACCAGGGCACCATGGTGATGGCAAGCAATGCATGACTGAATAGGACGGCAACTGCATCAATGCGGCCAGTGTGACCATGCATAGTAAAGAGTATACAGCATGAATTGGAGGCTAAACATTGTCGTACTGCCACAGCACATCTGCCTCAGCATGCATGGTTACACCCTGCATCATCTATTCACCCCATCCAGTGTTCCACACCTCTTTACAGTATACATTCCATATAGGTGACTATTTGGTACACGTACAGGGACATGTGCATGCTCACACCTAATAGCTGCTGCCATGACCGTGCTCCCTGAAGGTGTCAGTTCAGAGTGACACACACCTATTTGTATCTGCTTGCAGGTGATGGAGGATATCCCTTGAGGCCGTGGCTACTTACCCCTGTGCGGAACCCGCAGAACAGCCATGAAGAGGAGTACAATCGTGTGCACACTCGTACCCGTGTTGTGATTGAGCAGACCTTTGGCCTGTTGAAGGCGCAGTTCCGCTGCCTAAGCAGGTCTGGTGGGGCACTCCTATATAGGCCTGAGAAGGTGGCAAAGATCACCATGGCCTGTGTCATGCTGCACAACATGTGCGTCCGAAGGAATGTACCACTGCCACCTGACATTGACATGCATGGCCCGGGTGAGGATGAAGGGGATGGAGACGGAGGCGAAGGAACCCCCCTGCCAGTACGTGATGCACGGGACGGCCATGCTGTACGCCAAGCACTAATTGACGAATACTTTTAAGGCACAGGGACCATGAATGACTTTTGTCAGTCAAACACTGGGCCAATGTGAACATGCACAAAGGGAATGTTGTAATTTGGACAATGAACACTGTAACACATTAAATGGATGCACACCAAAAATAACAATGTCCAGTCAGGGATTGTTCTCCAGAAAACTTGTGTATTATATGAAAGTGCAAAACTGTGCCCACTCCCCCCCTCCCACAATCCCCCAACAAACTCCCTCACACACCCCACAGATCCCAAATGTCCCCATGTGTGCAACAAACAGTGTTGCCTTCACCAATGTTACTCCTCACATTTTTTCCATTTTTCCGAAAGTCACTTTTTGGTGACTTTTGGGTCTGGGGGTTCCATGGCCATGCGCCGTGCGCTCCTGCCCGTTAAGCGCACAGGGCTTGATTGAACAGAGGTGGAAGGTGTTGACGTGGTGGAGGTGTCAATTGTCAATCCCCTTGCAGACCCATGGTGTGGCTGCTGCACTTGCCTGATGTTGGCTAGTAGGGCCTCGGTCAGTGACCCCATGCACTGCCTGAATGCAGACGTGGACGCCTCCATGGCAGCTGTATTTGCAGCAATGGCCGTGGCTATGGCCTTCATGGCCTCATTACCGGCAACGACCTGTTGCCGCATAATCTGCAGCATCTCGTCTTGGCGGGCCTCCACCCTTGACAGACGGACCTCAAAGGTGGTTTCTGTCGCAGGTGTACCGGTGGCTGGTGGGGTGGTAGAAGGCAGGGTGGTCGAAGGCAGGGTGGTGGAAGGGAGGGTGGTGGAAGGCTGGGTGGTGGCAGGCACCTGCATGGGGCCCTCGTCCTGGGCACTGTCGTCCGTGAAAATGCTGATGTCCGAATCTCCTAGGTCGGAGTCATGGAGACATGGGTCATCCAGGCTCTCTGTCTCCGCAGGGCGGGAGGGGGTGCCAATGGGTGTTGGGCTGGGCGATCCCAAAGATTCTTCTGCCTCTTTGACCACCTCTGTGGACACGACGTCCGTGGTGGCCGGTGGTACAGCTGGCACTATCGCAGCAGGTGCACCCTGCAGAGATGATGCCTTGTGTGGCACACTGGGAGTGGTCGCAGGCAATTCTTTGGAGGAGGGGGTTGCGGTGGCCCTGGTCCCCTTGCGTGCACTGGATGTGCTTGCCCCCCTTTCCTGGGTTCCACCTTCCTCATCGGTGCCTGGGGGATAGAAGAGATGCAGGTCATCAGTGAGATTGCCAAATGGCAGCTGTGATTTGTTGCAGTGTAATATCTTGATACATTCAGGCATGATTTCATTTCTGTTGTGTGGCATTTGGTGTACTGAGGGGACATGTTGGCAATGATTGCATGGCTGGTGGCAATGGATTGTCTAGGCGTGGGGGGGTGGACATGGGCATGGATGGGTCATGTTGCACCTCTGTTGGGTTTACATATTTCACGCAGCATGCGTGTCGTGCAGGGGGTGGCAATCAGTATTCTGTTGGTGAGTTGATGTTGCCTTGGGTAAAGGAATTGCCTTGCCTAATCGGACTCCCACCTCACTTGTGCCACATCATATTTTGTTATTGGTGGATGTGATGGTTCACTCACCTTCCTCTGTTGTAGTAGCTGCCCCGAACTCCTGCTCTCCGATCCCCTCTATGGATTCTGGGTCGATGAATCCACTTGCAATCTCCTCCCATGTGGTGAGCTTAACAGGGGAGTGTGTGCCACCGCCTGTCGCCATTGCGGCCCTCCGGTTCTCCGCAAGGATCTTCCGGACACGGAGGCGGAGGTCGTCCCAGTGCTTTCTGCAATCCCGGACACTCCTTGGGGTGCTCCCCACTGCTGTTACCCTCTGCGCAACCTCCTGCCACACCTGTTTTTTGCGCGTTTGGGCCGCATGCTTCAGGTCCGTGCTTCAGATTATGTCAGCATGCTGTTGTAGGGTGTCCGCTAGCATTGTCAATTCAGCATCTGAAAAGCGCTGCTTCCTCTTCCTTTGTGAGCTTTTTCCGGTGGCCTTTGACATCCTGGTTGTGTTTTGGCACTCAACAACACGGGTGTAGTGGTAGTGATGGAGGATGGCAATGGATTGTGTTTTTAAAGATGGCCGCCGGCCCATTTCCTGCGCGATGACATAATTTCCATGTCCGTTTTTTGCGAACACGGTAATAACATGCTGGTATTACCGTGCCGGTATTTACGGGTTAGTGTGAGGCGGTAGCACAATGGGCGGGACCCGCAATGCCGGTATAGGGGGCTTGGAGGCCCTTTACCGGCATGGCGGTATTGCCACTACCGGCATGCGGGAACGCGTGTGCTCGCGCACTCGTAATGACCCGCTATTAGCGGGTTCATACGTGCACGGACCCGCTCATTCCGGCATGCCGGTAATGAACCCGGTTTTACCGGGCAACTCGTAATGAGGCCCATAGTGTTGAATTTGGATAGCTAATCACATCTCTGGATTAGCACTTTATGCTCCTCATGGGAGGTGGCTGCCTAGGTTTTACAACTCCCCATATGAACAAATCAATTTCTAGACCTTCACCATACTGATGCTATATTTATGTTTACAGCAACCGTACATTGCTGATAATAGCACCTGCTGTGCTACAAAACAAAGTACATGTACATGTAGGCTTATGAACTTCAGACATAGGAAAGGCTGAGTTGGCCTTGTTGGAAATTGGCATTGTAATCCTACATATGAACACAGATCACACATGATCAATATCATTCCCACAGAAAGGTGAGAATGCTATAGGAGGTGTGCTTAGTGAACGCACAAACTACATATACCACAGTGAACACAGAAAGCATTGCATGATTAATTGATCAGAATAGAATGTACTTGTCAACAACAGACAGCCAATAGGTTTAGAGCCTCATCAGCATGCCATAAAATATCCTGACATGTGCTAAAGTTGTGTTGGGATACACTTACAGCATCCCAATCAGGCAAAATTGTTCAGGCTGAGAAAAGAGCCACAGTGTGAGCAGGTTGAGTTTTGCGCGGCATAAGGCACACACATCACTTGTAGTTAGTTTTGACACAAAATAGATACAATATATAGCAAAAGAGACTGAGTGACACATGTAATAATGTGGTTGCAGAGATTATAAATACAGCAGTGTGTTATAGGCTCTGTGTTTAGAAGTAGAACTCGAAGTTACATTTTCAGTGAGGTGCAAGGAGGGAGCTGAAGTAGGTGGAAGATGGAGTCAAGAGCGAGGTCAGCGGGTCGACATGGCAAGAGTGCCGCCATATTGGATTTTAAGGCCTACTACACAATCTACAAAATGAAGGCCCTGACATGGAGCTGCAGCTCTGTTTAGATCAGTCCCAAGACAAATCCCTTTTCCAGTCCCCAAGAGTGAAGCTGAGGTCAGAGGCACCCACATTGCACAGATAAATGATAGCTGTATGCAGCAGCAGAGTCTGAAGCCAATGGGAATGGAATGTTAGCTGTGGGGAGGATAGGTAGGGATGTGCCCATTGATGGACATATTCATGAGAGCATGGCACGAGGGTTTGTAATGCCAATAGGCTAAGCGAAGATTTAGAACACTACTGCCCTCACCCAAGGAGCTGTCATCCCATTTGAATTACAAGTAGACACACAAGCAAAGCAAATAAATCCCTGAAATTCAGACTCAAGAGTAGTGCCCTGGTCACATCATTATTGGGCACCTGGCGATAAGTGGGGAGCCGTGTCTGGAACGTTCCGTGATTTGGGATAGGAGGTTGACGGTGCAGTTTGTGTGCGCCACACGTCTGGTATAATGAGAAGGCCTATTGTTTTATCAAAGGAGAGTTGGCCTCGCCAGTCTCACTTTGAATGTGCCTGGGTCAGAGGGGTGCACATTTCTGACGGTCAAGATTTATTATTGTATCAATATACCTGTTAGCCAATCATGTACTAGAATTCAATAGTGATGATGCAGTGGGCCATGTGCATAGGGGAATGTGATTAGATAAGGTGTGGCCAATCAGTCTAGGGATTTTAGGGGGTGTTAGCATGTCATATGGGTGCTAGCCAATGAGGGTGGTGGGATGACTTTGGTAATCTATGTATGCTAAAAATGTAGTTTTTCGCTATATCACTTGTATCTTCTTTGGGTGTAGGGAGCTCTGTGTCAGTTTGGTTCTATCTTTGCATGTAATAAACCTTTGTTTTTCCTTGCAAAGTGGTGCAGTGGTTATTTGACCTTTTTGATAATTTTCTGTATCGTACAGATTTTCGGTCATGTCTCTTTACTGTTGATGAACAACGGAAACTGGCTTATTTAGATCAGGCAACCTTGTGGGGCCTTCTTCCAAGGTGGGGGTCCGGGGCAAGTGCCCCTTTGGCCCTTCCATAAAGACATCTCTGAAATCGGGAGCAAGGAGTTTTCTTTCACCAGAGCTGGAGCCAGTGCACTGGCGAAAGGGGAAAACTGGCATGTAGCCTTGGATAGTACCTCAGCAACCAATGTGGCTGAGGGCAAGTCCTGGAGTTGGTGATGTTATGAAACCCCTGGCCATAAACCAAAAAGTTGTAAGCTGCTGAAAGGGAGAGTGGGAGGGGGGCACCCCTACAATCGGAATCAGGTGATATTTTCGCCACCAAAAATATCGCCGTACATATGGTCGTCGGGAACGGCCATAGGCGATATTTGTGGTGGTGAAAATGTTTGGGGTAAATGGGTGGGGGGGTTGCGGGGGTGTCCCCCGCTCCCTTTAAATATATATGAGGGTTGCTGGAGTGTCCCCCGCAGGTTCCATGTGATAATATCGCCGCAAACATGGCAACATTTTTGTATGGCGATATTTCCGCGGCGATATCATCACATGGAACCCTACAATCACCATGGCTCTGTGCTGGCTGATTTCAGTACTTACCAGGAACCTAGTTTGCCCTATTTCTTTGTTTTCTGTTGTGGAATGTGTCAGCTGGTTGTTTCTGGTGTAACAAATGTGCTCTGGAGGTATCTTTGACACTTTGAGTGCTTTTGAGTGTTGTGAACTTGGAGGTGGAAGAAGGCGGCTGATTGGATATGGCTTGGATTGGATTGGAGATAAAGGGATTGTGCCTAGTAGAAACAGGTAGGTTTGGTTTATTGTGCTGTTTTATTTGGTTTTTGAGAGAGGTATCTTGGGGGTAGTATTTGACAGGCATTTGTGTGCAATGTCCATGGTTTTGAAAATTATTCTTTCTTGAATTGTGAACCAGTGTACTTTCTTTCTTGCAGCAGAGATATAAGCCCGCTTGGAAATGCTTAGAGCTGCTCTTAGGGCATTATTTTGGATCACCTGTAGTTTCTTGATGATTTGTAAGGGGGCGCTCACAAACAATGCATTACAGTAGTCTAGCCTGGAACATATAAGAGCCCAGGATAGTGTGATGCAGCTGTCGATGGAGAGGAAAGGTCTTCAGACGTTGATCAGTTTGTATGTGAGAGCTGATGTAGAGGTGATGGCATTAACCTGCCTTGTGAGTGACAGGGTGGTGTCCAAATGTACCCCTAGAGTCTTGATGGATTTGGAGATTGGGATGATTTTGCCTTCGATGTGGAAAGATTTGTAGGCCCAATCAGGTTTGCTGAGAGCATGTTGTGTGCCTATGAGAAGGCACTTCGTCTTGTCATCGTTTAGGCATAGCGCATATACCGCCATCCAGGTTTGAACCTTCTGAAAGATTGCTTGGAGGAAAAGTAGGTTGGGGGGGTAAGTTCCCGTAAGGGGTAGAAGGATTTGCGTATCGTCCTCATAGTTTGTGTAGGAGATGGCAGAGGCGTCCAACAGGTCGAATAGTGGCTTTGTAAAGATATTATACGAAGTGTGGAATACGACAGATCCCTGCGGGACGCCACATGTGATTTGGGAATGGGAGGCTGAAGCTGTGGCTGAAAAGGCCCTCATAGTTCTGTCTGACAGGAAGGAGGAGATCCATGCAAATGCCTTAGGGGGAAAATTGGCTGCTGAGGTGAGGTGTTGGCAAAGGATTTGGTGATCTGCCAAATCAAAGGCGGCAGACAAGTTTAGTAGTAGTAAGAGGGCTACATTCCCAGAGTCTTTAATTTCATCCATTTGATTTTTTAGGTCCAATAGTGCAGTTTCTGTGTAACTCTAAGTAAAGTGAGTAAGATTACATGGGAATAGGCAGGCTATTAAGCTCCTCAGCTGAGTGATTCTCAAAGAGGAGAACTTGCATCCCGTAGAGAGAGAAGGACTGGCGGAAACTGTACGTCACAGAGTTCTTATTTTGGAACATTTTGGTGACCACAAGAAGGTCATTAAATAAGAAGATCTCCCTCTGGTGCAAGCCCAGCTTCTGAGGTTTGTTTTGGTCTGGTACTTCAAACAGGCGGCAATAGCAATCCAGTCTACGATGGGGAAATGAGAGCACTGTTTTTTTTTCCCACAATTAGTTATACTTTCCAGAGCTGAGGTGAAGAAGGAGCAGTCCAAAGCAGAGCGGAGCTCTGTCTCCTACCCACTCCCAGGACACTCCCCTCGGACCCCTGGAGAGTCACTTGCTGACTGAGACCAGCTGTGACACCACGACTCGACCCCACTTGCCACCCCCCCCCTTACTGACACTTTCCAAACCATGCATCGGAGCAACAAGATCACCATATCTGCAACCGCCACCCGTTGTCCCAAACTGCTGGGGTGTCATTCTTTGATCCTTCCCGGTGGTTCAAACCTGACTCGACCTGATCTCGAAGAGATCCTGGTGAGCACCAACCTGCATCGCTGAAAGCTGGCTTCTAACCGCACAGAGCTAGCACGTTTGAACCTGCTTGACGCCCGCTTGCTGCTTGGGTTCACACGATCGACCATGCTCGAACTGAGCTTCATCCACTCGCATCACTGGTGGAAGCCAGGTTTGATGCCGTTGACCCGCCGAAGACCCAAAACGAGGTACTGTCGAACAATACCTGCCCCCTTTCTCCATTTGGACCCTAGAGACTGGTTAGGTCAATGTCTCACCTTTTGTCACCGAGAAACCTATCCTTTTGTGGTTATGAATTTGCCTATCCACCCTGCATTCATACTCAGAGTGCTACATTCTTCTGTCTTTTGTATCTTTTATGTTCTTCCACAGGGTTGGGTTTTGTATAATGTTTTCTAGATAGTTCTATTGCAGATGGTGTATTTGCTTAAAGTACATATATTTTTATAGAACCTTGATTGGACAGTCCCTTTATTTTGGACTCTATTACTGTGTTGCTTGCATCACTACTGGATCACATTTGCACGCCTCTTAAGAGCATAGCCTTCCCTCGGCCCACATTACTACAAAAGGCGAAGGAGGTAAATTGCTTACATGTGCCTGTTTTACCTTTATGATTGCATTGGTTTGTAAAAGTGTGAGGGATGAGTGGGCATTTTTGCCACTACTCATCCTTGTACTCTTGCAGAGCAAAATCCAATTCATCACACATGATTTCCAGGTTGCGAGGCTGTACACTCGACTTAGCAAGGGATGAATAGTGGGGATCAGAAAGGACTGACAAAACCAAAGAGTTTACTTTAGGGAATGGATAACCTGGCCTTCTCTGCATTTTTATTTACTCTTTCTCCCTTCTATCTACATTCCCTGAAACCCGCCTCCATCTACCTCAACAATTCACAATGGTTTCATTACTAAGTGAGACTTTCTGTCCTATCCACTCTCTTCCTCCTTACTATCCTTTCCCTTATCCAGTACCTCTTGCTTCTTTCCCCAAACTCTCCACTTTTCTTCTTCTGTCTTTCTACCACCTCCTCTACAGAATCTTTCACAATCTTCCTCCTGATACACCAGCTCACATCCACATTAGTGCGTTCTCCTCTGCCCCGCTCACAACTCCATACAGCGCTTTCCTCATCTAGCCTGCCATTCTCTGTACAGGCATTCTTTCCACCACCCTCCTCATCACTGCTACTTTCTTATCAGAGCTTCTGCCAACCTATTTGCCACCATTCTGACCAACCTCTTCCTCACTCCTTCTACCTACCTCCTTCTCACAGCTTTTGCCATCAACCATGACTGACATTTTACTCACTCCTTCTGCTCACCTCCCTCTCACAACCTCTGTCCACATCCTGGATGTTTCCTCCAACTGTCTTCATAATACATTTAGCCTCTTCCTCCTGCCAGCCTACTGACACCATTCTCCTTCCACCTTGTGACTCCTTCCTTCCACCAGCCTTTCTCCACCGCAACCTCTGTGCCTATCTCACCAACTTCTAATGCCCACATGCCAACTAACCAGCGTGCAGCTTTTATGGAGGGTTTGGTACACCCCCGCCCCCCAAGCTATGCTTCTCTTGCACAAATGCAACTGAGAGCAGAAATAGGTTTGTGAATGGTTTACTGAAAGGACTTGGTTGTGAACACCTGTGAAAGACATGGGCATGTGGAGTTATGCTGACTGAGTCCTCAAAACACTCATCTCCTCTGTTAGAACAGACACACAGAGTGCTAGTGCTGCTAGGCTGCCATGCAAGCACCTGAACTGGAGTCAGTCAGCTCTTTAGCCATAATTAGTCTTTCCAACTTTTCTCTTAGATGTCCAGAAAACAGGGTATTAAAATACAGGGCCTCAGAAAAGTTCTGCACAATACATCATGTATTTAATTATGTGTTTGTTTATTTATTTATTTATTCATTTATTTATTTCCAATGTGTCTAAAGCCTGCAGGCATCGGGGCGCACGCCAAGACATCATACAAAACAGCTAGCATGGGACATCAAGAGGCATCAATTTAGAAAGAGGGGATATTTCTGAAACAAGAGCAGATCACTTTCCTGTCGAAGTGTTAAAGGTAAGGAGTTCCATGCCTTAGGTACCAATAATGGAAATGATCTGCCATTACCATTTAGTTTTTGGACATGAAGCAGCCAGGAGTCAGAGGACTCTCTTGGGTTCATGTAAGGTCAACTTGTCTTTAAGATAATCAGGGGCATTGCCATACACACATTTGTGCATTAAAGTGAGAATTTGAATTTTAAAATGCAGATGAGCAGCCACTGGCAACCATTGTAATTCCTTTCTTATGGCAGATACATGTGATTTCAGGGGCAGGTTTTTGGCAATACGAATGGCGTTTTGGATGACCTGAAGTTTGTGAATGCAATTTCTATTTGCTCCACCCAGAAGAGCATTCCAATAATCAATTCTCAGAAGAACTGTAGCATGTGCTAGGGCAATACACTGTTGTTCCGAAAGGAACACTTTTATTTGCCTCAAGAGCTTTAAATTGTATTGTGAGTTTTTTTTTAAATATAGTTAACATGTGTGTCTGCCCCCAGTGAGGCCTCTACGTAAACACCCAAAATTTTGAACTCTTTCCAGCACAAGAATCGAACAATCCTCTATAGTAAATTTTACATCCTCACACAGAAGTTTCTTCCTAGCTTGGGGGACCCAAATATCATGTGCTCTGTTTTTTTGCTGTTGGTACACATCCAGTGGTCTGACATCCACTTTTTAATAGTTTAATACATGAGATTTAACTTATATTTGCCTTGTAAGTCCCATCCAGCTCCAACTGTAATTGTGTGTCGTCAGTGTAGTTGGTGAATTGCACGCCCATATTGACAAGAATGTTGCAGAGTGCTTTGGTGTAGATATTAAATAACGTTGGCGACATTCATGCCCCCTGATGGACTTATGAAATATTGGAGCTGAGGCAGATGAAGCATTGCTCCAATGCACAGTGGATAGCCTGTTACTGAAAAATGATCAGACCCATTGAATGGCATTTCCTGAACAGTTACCTACCTTAGCCAGGGCAGATAGAAGGTGGTTGTGATCAAGTAGATCAAATGCTGCTGATAGGTCGAGTAAAACTAGCATGCCTGACATCCCTCTGTCCATAGTATTCAGCATATTGGATTGTACATCCAATAATGCTCTTACAGTGCCATATTGTGGTCGAAAGCTGGATTGTTTAGGGTGTAAAATAGCACCAGCTTCTAAGTAAGCTTGGAGTTGTATAGTGGCAATTTGACCAATCAATTTAAGCAAAAAGTAAGAATTTGTGATTGGTCTGAGGTTAGTTGTGGCTCTGGAATCACTTTAAAGGAACAGGTGCAGCATGGCTTGCCACCCTGTGCCAGTCCTCGACCAGAGAGCTGAGTCAAGGGTGGTGGTTCATGAGATCCCCTATATACTGCATGTTAGACTGGAAACACACCATGCGTGGAGGTGCCTGATCCCTCTGACAAGCTGCACCAGCAACCTCAGAGCCAGGCAGGGGACTTCATCACAGCACCCAGAGCGAAAGGTATGTTATAGATTGAAGAGGCATTCTCCCCTTACACCTTCTAAGGGAACCTTTCACAAATTGATTAGTGAAGGTATGGGGTCCCCCTGCTTACAAACTGTAAGCAAAAATGATACGCAAGCGGATATTCGGGAGGGAGTGTAAACTCAAAGAAAAGCTGTGATGAGATGCACCAAGGAAGATGAGGGCACTACATTGGCAGCACAGGTTAATTAGGAGTCTGTAAGTGATTGTGCCACCCACTAGACTCATTAGGGTGTAGTTTGCCTTTGAGAAAGACCCCATTTTGTGGCAGGTTGGAGTAAAAGGAGTGGCAGCACTTAGACATTTGGAGCAAGGGCTTACCATATTTTGCAAAATAATGTTCTTCAGTCTATCCAGACCACCTCTAGGTCTGATGTGGCCTAGGGTGCTAAAGAGGCCTTTTGGACCCATTTAAGAGTGGGCAATTGAAACTCTCACATGTACAGTTGCTGCAAATCGCTGCTGCTGGATCTGTCATGTTTACTTCTTGGACTGAATGAAATGGCAATACCTGGCTAGGGAGTCTTCTTCTACTTTTTCACTGGTCCTTATGGCAGTACCACTATTGAACTCTTCTAAAAATGGGAACACACAAGAAGGTACTATCAAGCACTCCATTGGCCCTAACTACGGCTCTCAACACTGAGTCCTCCTTTACACTAAACCTATTTCCCTCCTCCGCTCACACCTTTGCAAACTAAATCAGGAAACTCCAGGCAATACTCCCTCCACCCCCCCCCTAAGAGCCACTCTATGTCCCCCTCCCTCATCATCATCATAAGCTGTAGTAAGTGAATGTTTCTATTAAAGCCCAATGTGAACAACACCAAAAATGACCAGACAAAACTGCAAATTATAAAATGTTAACATCATCAAAAATATGTGAAATAATTACATCCAGAATTAACAAGCCTGCAACATGAAAACGCATCTTATAACATTTGTGCATTATAACACCAACATTAGACGAAGATGAGGCGTGCATACCAATCATACTTCCTCATCGATGCCCTACAATGTACAAGGAATGATATCAAGTGGCAATAAAACATTAATAATTGCATTCGAATTTACTGTACCGGTATGCTGGGTAACACCGGTTGGTCGCCTAAGGGGCTACAGCCTAGATTTCTATTCTTGATCGTGGAGGAGGAAAATATCTAAATATGTTTACCAGGAAACCATCAACCATCTCTTAATTAATAACTTGCAATATAATTGAATACGGTAATGGATTGCCAGGATTAGGGTTTCATGTTGCCGCCAAGATGGCACTGCGAATAATCGTCAAACATCCTATGCTATGTCTAAACCAATGTAAACATTTGCTGAGAGGAATGTCTCCCCTCTCCACTAAGCCATTAACTAATGGAGGAAGCCAGTAAGATGAACAAGAGAACGAAACGTCCAAGAAGGTCGATCACTTACTTAGTACACAGAACGCAGTTCCTTGACGCGATGACAATTGTGGACATCACTTGGATGGCTATAATTCAATCTATGCTGTTTGATTGAGAATGTTTTATTAGACACATAAGAACTTGTGACTCTGTGCACTGAAGGTGGGAAATAGTGTTTAATAATGGTCTGAATTGGGTCTTAATTAATTGACAGGCTAATGTCAGATTGTATAGATGGCAACATGAATAAGTATAGGTTTCAGACATTCTTATTATTTGAGCATGTAGAATCTAGCAAATGACAACGTATTTCCTTTCATTTATAGCAAACTACAGGTCAAGTGTAAGTTGACTCAGATTTCATACTGGAGTCCACAAACTCGATATTAGTAAAAGGCATCAGCAAATGCATGTTTTTTGATGAATACACATTGAAAGGTCCTCCCTTTTTACAAATTAATAATTTCAGCCCTTACAAAAGTACAGTGAGGGCAGGCACACATGTCTGATCCACCTGGTGGTGATATATCAATCCAGTTGGCTATAGGTGATACATCATGCATATGGTCGCATGTAGCAGTAAGAGTGAATACCTTAGGCTGATAAATCGTATTATTATCATCCAGATCTTAGATAGGGGTGAACATATTGGAGAATGCAATATCTTTGGATGCCACATAAGGCTCAGATAACACAGGGTGATTCATTTAATCTGATCTTGCATGCAGAGTACAGTATGAATGGACTGCCATAGGGACAACATCATTTTCCGAGTGGAAATCAAGACTCTGGTCTTGAGACCAGAGGAGGCATTTAAAGGCATTTGTCAGCCAGGTTGGAATCCATGAAAACAGAGACAAAAACCAGTTATCTCTTGCTGTCTCATCAACTTCATCCTCCATCTTCATGTGCAGGGTCGTCAGCGATTTGCAGCAACTGTACATGTGAGAGTTTCAATTGCCCACTCTTAAATGGGTCCAAAATGCCTCTTTAGCACCCTAAAAAACAAACAAGAGGAAGAGTCCTGTCTATGGAGTCAAAGCTAATTGCAATTTAATTATATGCAAAAGAAATTTGAGGTGTATCTGATCCTCTATTGTAGCCTTATTTATGCATATCCAAAGTATAGGTGTACAAACAAAGGAGTAATAATACACATGCACTCGTATAAGTTAAATTAAATTAAACCTGAGAGTAGTTTTTATTTTCTCTCCTCAGACATTGAATCACTTTTTTTAAAAAGAAAACAAAAATTGGATTATCAATTCCAATATGCAAGGCAGAAATTGCATTTATACATTAATACAATTGTATTAGCACCCTAGGCCACATCAGACCTAGAGGTGGTCTGGGTAGACTGAAGAACATTATTTTGCAAAATATGGTAAGCCCTTGCTCCAAATGTCTAAGTGCTGCCACTCCTTTTCCTCCAACCTGCCACAAAATGGGGTCTTTCTCAAAGGCAAACTACACCGTAAGGAGTCTAGTGGGTGGCACAATCACTTACAGACTCCTAATTAACCTGTGCTGCCAATGTGGTGCCCTCATCTTCCTTGGTGCATCTCATCACAGCTTTTCTTTGAGTTTACACTCCCTCCCAAATGTCCGCTTGTGTATCATTTTTGCTTACAGTTTGTAGGCAGGGGGACCTACACCTTCACTAATCAATTTGTGAAAGGTTCCCTTAGAAGGTGTAAGGGGAGAATGCCTCTTCAATCTATAACATACCTTTCGCTCTGGGTGCTGTGATGAAGTCCCCTGCCTGGCTCTGAGGTTGCTGGTGCAGCTTGTCAGAGGGACCAGGCACCTCCACACATGGTGTGTTTCCAGTCTAACATGCAGTATATAGGGGATCTCATGGACCACCACCCTTGACTCAGCTCTGTGGTCGAGGACTGGCACAGGGTGGCGAGCCATGCTGCACCTGTTCCTTTAAAGTGATTCCAGATCCACAACTAACCTCAGACCAATCACAAATTCTTACTTTTTGCTTAAATTGATCAAATTGCTACTATACAACTCCGAGCTTACTTAGAAGCTGGTGCTATTTTACACCCTAAACAATCCAGCTTTAGACCACAATATGGCACTGAAAGAGCATTTTTGGATGTACAATCCAATATGCTGAATACTATGGTTAGAGGGAAGTCAGGCATGCTAGTTTTACTCGACCTAATAGCAACGTTTTTATCTACTTGATCACAACCACCTTCTATCTGCCCTGGCTAAGGTAGGTAACTGTTCAGGGAATGCAATTCAATGGGTCCAATCATTTCTCAGTAACAGGCTATCCACTGTGCATTGGGGCAATGCTTCATCTGCCTCAGCTCCAATATTTCATAAGTCCAGCAGGGGGCATGAATGTCACCAACATTATTTAATATCTACACCAAAGCACTCTACAACATTCTTGTCAATATGGGCGTGCAATTCACCAACTACACTGACGACACACAATTACAGTTGGAGCTGGATGGGACTTACAAGGCAGATATAAGTTAAATCTCATGTATTAAACTATTGCAAAATGGATGTCAGACCACTGGATGTGTATCAACAGCAAAAAAACAGAGCACATGATATTTGGGTCCCCCAAGCTAGGAAGAAACTTCTGTCTGAGGATGTAAAATTTACTATAGAGGATTGTTCGATTCTTGTGCTGGAAAGAGTTAAAAACTTTGGGTGCTTACGTAGAGGCCTCACTGGGGGCAGACACACATGTTAACTATATTTAAAAAAACTCACAATACCATTTAAAGCTCTTGAGGCAGATAAAGGTGTTCCTTTCGGAACAACAGTGTATCGTCCTAGCACATGCTACAGTTCTTCTGAGAATTGATTATTGGAATGCTCTTCTGGGTGGAGCAAATAAAAATTGCATTCACAAACTTCAGGTTATCCAAAACGCCATTCGTATTGCTAAAAACCTGCCCCTGAAATCACATGCATCTGCCATAAGAAAGGAATTACAATGGTTGCCAGTGGCTGCTCATGTGCAGTTTAAAATTCTCACTTTAATGCACAAATGTGTGTATGGCAATGCCCCTGATTATAATGCCTAAATGTGCAGGGAGGTGCAATAGCGCCCCCTAAAAACATCTAGGCCTGCTTTAGTTCCTCAGCCTGCAACCCCAATTAGCCATCCAAAGCTGAGGAAGCAAAACATTGGCCATTGACTATTGGCGTCAACACTGTTGAACAAATTATAAAAGTGAAACCATGTTTACCTTTGACAATTAATTAAAGTCAGCCCAGGAACACTTGGGAGCACTCAGTCTTTTCACTGGGCTAGTTTTGGCTGATGGCTCGTTCATAATGGGCAACAGTGGACCAGAGGTTAAACCGACTATGTACACTGGTGATATTATTTGGTCTCTGATCTCACTAGGCCAATTCTGAAGATATTCCAGTGTGCCTGCACCTTTGGGCGTCTTCAAGGTTTGCAAATCAGCATCAATAAAACTCAATAGAGGATTTGGAATTGGCTGATTATAATGTGGCCCATATTATATTGTTATATTGTGGTGAGTTATCTTATAAAGATGGATTGTGATTGAGAGGGCACTTGTGAACCAAGTTAAAAGGAACGTTGAGTCTCTTGTGGTAAAATGACACAATTTACCAATCTTTGTTAGTGGGAGGATGAACTTAATAAGGATGCTTCTGTCACACCGTAAATTCAATTGCATACCCTGCATGATATGAATAGTATATTGACCAGAAGCAAATCCCATCATGTGACAAACATTGCAAACCATGAAACCTGAATGTGACCATTGGGAGTCCATTGTGTAAATGCCGGCCATTTTCTTTTCTGTAACGCTTTGCAAATATATTCTGCACTTCAGATCCACACACGATGCGAGGTCACAGCCTGAACTCTGAATACTAACGTAGACAGGAATGTAAAACCCTGCAGATATACATTGTTTTCCTGTTCGTAAGGCCTTGAAGCCTGGGCAAGAGCCGCCATTAATCAACAACCGAGGTACCAGTTTGTCTTGCAAGCACTGTTGTAAAAGGCAGTTAAATGTGAATTATATGCAACTAACGGTGCTCCTTCACAAAGGATGGTATTTTTCTCTGCTTTAGAACTGTCTGACCCTTAGCTCATGAGCGCAGCAAACAGATAATGTTGGTTGGAATGTCTCCCTGCAAGAACAAGATATCCTTCCCTGTGCCAGTGCCCCGTGTTCCCCATAACAGAAAACTGTCTCTGCAGCCTTTGCTAGAATACTAATATTTAGACTGACTGAAGTTACATGCATAGCTCTCAATTACCGAACCCTAGCTTGTATGTCATGTATAAGGGCGGGCCGAATGGTATTGTGAAGGATGATATATTATCTATATATATATGACTGCTTTAGCACTGCTCGCTCTCTCTCATCTCACGGTGCCTGGGAACACACGTCATTAAGCGTTGAGACGCAGTCGGCCAACTGTGATACTCTATGAATAAACCAGACTTGTTTGGAAAACAAATCTCACGATTAGCATGTCATTAGTATATGGTTATGGTGCCTTATTCCCTATATGGTCTTACAAAAATGGCACCCGAATAGGGACCCTTCTTGTGATGTTCCATCATGTATGTTGAAGGCAAGGACAAGTCGAGGACAAAGCTGTCGGTCCAGGATCGGAAGGTGTTCGGGGCGCCCCTGCAGAAGTGATTAGAGACTCCTCCGCAGATCTGTACACAGCCGGTCCCTGATCGACGAGCAGCACCCAGAAAGCATCGAGGCGAGGGTACTGGAAGCGAGGCAAATTGTGCCAGACACACAATCGTGATGATTCTTGGTTGCGCCTGTATACAGGCGATTTGCGTCTTGAGAGACAAATTGATTGATTAGGTGAGTCGTGCCCCAATTCTTAAACATCCTGATATTGGTTGAGTGTTGCACTTGCAAGTACAAACGCCCTGGTAAAAACGGTAAGAGTTAACCATGCCTGGGAAATTGTCTTCTTGTCTAGTGAGATTTTTTCACTGCAGTAGTCAATCTTTGGAAACTGGCCAGGCTGCGCCACCCGAGGGGTCACCGGCATGTGATATGTACATTAAATACGGAATTGGGGCAATAGTGTTTAATGCGGTTTGGCATAGGCAGACCAGACGTGTACCAGACCTTCAGTGGCCGAATAATGGGAGCTTTGAATTAGCGTGTATAGAACATTTGGAATCAGTTTTGCTACACAAAAAGGCCAGACCTGCAGCGTTCGATGTTGTAAGGGACTGGAGAAAAGAAGCGAGTCAACGCTTGAAAAGTAGAGAGAAGCATGCACATAGACATAAATCAAACATAGAGAAAGCGCTAGAGCATGATCAGCAGAATCACACAGAAGCCATTAGGAACATGGATAGGGCCTTCCAATTAGACATACAGAACATATATCCTTCACAAGATTTGCATACATCAGACGAATTGATAAATAAGATACTAAATGAGCGAAGAAATGAGCATCCAAGTACTGACCCAGTTGCACCACCTCCCTATGTATCTCCTCCTGTTGCTATTCCCACGCTTCCATCTTAACCTGCAGTAGCTGTCCCATCTGCGCCCATGACATCATTTCTTCCACCTCCTACAGAGTATGAGTTATACACTTTAGCTGGCAGTTCTGCATCAATGGGGCCAGAGAAAGGAAGTATTAGACTGACTTATAGTATGATTAGCATGGAACGGAAAGAAGAACTAAAGCAGTGGACTGAGACGTATATTGATGATGGCAATGAAGTGGCTGTGCAAAGTTCCATATCTGATCATAGAGGCCTTGGTGAACAGCAGGTAGTATTAGAATGTATGGGAGATTCTCTTGTTAAGGTATAGAGTGACTTAACTGATACAGTGGTACCGCAAGAGTTGCGTGATTGATTGTCATTTCTGATTCGCGAGATAATGTGGCGAAAATGCGAGAACATGTAGCGCGAACATTTGTGTTTAAGCGAGAACTTAATCGATTGCATAAAGAGATAATGAGTAAGCATGAACCGCATATGTAATATGTCCAGAAACCGTTTCTTCAGCTGTTGAAACCTGTTAGTGAAGAGCTTCGAATTTGTACGCAATATGCGCTTAGATGGATTACGGATGCCGCCATTTTCCTGATTGAAGTGCATGATACGTTTAGTCGGTACACTAAAGACATTACCAGAAATGCGGAGAAAAGTGTTACAGGTTATTGTGGAATATTTATAGGATGACTGCATGAAGAAGAAGGTTTGTTGTCCTGCTGATTTGATGATGATTTATAAAAGAGTATTTTCACCTGAAACCGGAATGACTGATTATTCCCTTGATCTGGCTTTGCTGCTTAATAGACTCATAGATGTAGAATCCCCTACTTTGCAATTACCTATGAGGGAGGTGCCTCCCATGTTTGTCCCGAAAGTAGAAGTTGCTGCCGAAGGGGCAAGTCCAGCGCGAATGACAGAAGCACATTATATCGCACAGTTTGTACATGTTCCCTTTTCTAGGCAAGAAGTGAACACTATAAAACAGACGTTCCCTGATATTAGGAAAAATCCTGCTGGTATAAGGAAATTGAATCTTTTTTTTAATTCATCTCTGTTTACACTGAGTGACATTGATTTATTGTTCCCTGTGATTCTTCCTGCTGACATATGGAAACAAATTAGAGGTATAAATGATGCGCCGATGTTAGGCGATACATGGGTAACTTTGATCAGAGTTCATAGTGAGAGAAAGGCTGGGGAAAAACCTCTGCAAGTAGTTCTAGCTTTGCCCTCACGAATAGTAGCGAAATTAAAGATTGTAGTACCTGAGAAGAGAATAGTTTGGGATAAATTGACTGCTTGTTTACAAGGCAAATCGGAAGGAGCAACAGATTTTTTTAACCGGTTCGAAGATGTATTTTCAGATTTTAGTGGTCAAGATCTAATTACCGAACCAGGGAAGAGATTATTTGTTGATAAGTATGTGCGAGGATTGTTACCAGAAATTCAGACATTAATAATGGCATCTGAAAGTGCCTGCCAAGCAAAATCACAAAGCAAAGTATTACATATGGCCCAATATTATGAGAACCAAGTACATTCTGAAAAGGATAAGGAAATAAGGAAGAAAGGAGATTTAAAAACAAGAGTGTTACTGCAGCAGGTAGCCAAAAATAATAGAGGTGGGAGAATGCACCGTCTAGAGTCCAATCTGCATTATCGTCCAACATACATGGGGGTCCGATAGGTATAAATCAATGTGCCTATTGCAGACAAGAAGGCCATTGGCGAGCACAGTGCCCGCAATTACAGAGGATGAATGGGACAATTTTGAGAAGACCATTTAGAGGTCGTCCAGGAATAGCGGGACAGAACCGAAGTCAGATGCAGCCACAATTCCAGGACAATCAGGTTAATCAGAATCAACAACAGAACACCATGAATGGTGGAAATGTTTTTGATAATCCCTCCAATGCATATTACTCTGGAGACTTTACATCCATTGATGTACTGTTTCACTAGGACAGCCTGAAGCAGGGTTTGGAACCAGTGTCTATTCCCGTTGATTAGAAAGGGCCCTAGGTAGAAATTAAAGTTGGGAATAGGGAGCACATTTTTTTAGTGGACACAGGTGCACAGAAATGTTCGATCGACCATCAGCGGGTTCCAAATATCCCACTGTCAGGGAATAGCAATGTTTCAGTAGGGTTCTCAGGTACACCAGTAATCAGTCCAGTTCACAACTAGTGCCAATCACACTTGGTCCATTCACTGAATCCTGTCCATCTCCTTTGACGACGAATTGCAGCGAAAATTTGTTGGGATTGAATCTATTAAAGAAATTGAATGCAGTAATTTATTGTTCTCCTAATGGAGTGTACTTGACGATTTCGCCGCAACGAACTCCTGTATCGCAATTTTTATCTCTGCCATTACCGACAGAATTGTGTGAAGTGCCGATTTATACATGGGCAGTGAACGATAATGATGTAGGATGTTTGAAAGTAAAACCAGTAAAAATTATTTTGAAGGAAGGAATTACACTACCGCGTATTCCGCAATACAAAATTTCAAGTGAAGGTGAAAGAGCTTTGAAATGCATTGTGTCTGATTTCATTTCCAGAAATGTAATTGAGGAGATTTGTGGTAGTATTTGTAATAGCCCGATTCTTCCAGTTTACAAGAAAGGAGGTAATGAAATCCCTTACCATTTTATAATTGATTTACGTGCGGTGAACAAAATTGTTGCTCCCCAATTCCCATTAGTCCCTGATGTCACCACAATTCTAACTATGATTCCAGCTTCTGCATCACACTTCAGTGTAATTCATTTGAAAAATGCATTTTTTAGTATTCCCGTTCATCCAGACAGTAGATATTTGTTTGCATTTACATTAGAAGGGCGCTCATTCACATTTACACATATTCCACAAGGTTACACTGAAAGTCCAAGTATTTACAGTAGAGCATTGAAGGAACAGCTAGATAGGCTTGAATTACCGGCAGGATGCATATTGTTGCAGTATATTGACTATCTGCTTCTAGCAGCAGATTCGGAGGACATTGGCAAAGAAAGCACAGTCACACTATTGACAGATTTGGCGGCACATGGTCACAAGGCTTCATTGAAGAAATTCCAGTATTGTCGAGAGAAGGTGGCCTATTTGGGCTACCTCCTATTGAAGGTGGGAAGAAAATTGACACCCAAGCGCATAGAACGCATCTCTGAAATGCCTATTTCAAAAACGCAAAAAGAAGCCAGGGCTTTAATTGGCATGGCTTCATACTGTAGGCAGTGGATTGCCAATTTCTCAATAATTGTGAAACCCATAGTGGCATTGACAAGGAAGGAGGTTACATTACCTTTGCCATGGAACATGGTGTGTCAAAAAGCTTTTGACCTGCTCAGAGCTGCGTTATGTTCAGCTCCGGTTTTGGGCGCGCCAAATTATGAGAAGTGTTTTTTGTTATTTGTACATGAAAATGATGGATGTGCTTTGGCTGTTTTGACTCAGGAACATGGGGGCAGAAATAGACCATGCGGTTATTTTTCTTCCACGTTGGATCCTGTTGCATGTGCTTTGCTGCGTTGCTTGTGCGCTGTTGCTGCAGCTGCACCATCAGTAAAACAAACTGAGGGGATGGTTTTAGGTCACTCTTTAACCGTGATGGTACCCCATTCAGTAGACGTTCTTTTAAATAGAATGCAGACACAACATTTCACATCTGCCCGACTAACAAGTTATGAATTAATCCTATGTGCACCGCATATTCAAATTAAGAGATGTTGCGCTTTGAATCCGGCTGCGTTATTGCCCCCTCCCACTGAAAAAGGGAGAGAGAAACAATGACTACATGATTGCTTAATTACTACTTAGCAAGAAACCAAAGGAAGAATTGATTTAGCCGATACACCCCTGAAAGAGCCAGATGGAGAATTGTTTTGTGATGTCTCTTGTTTTAAATTGCTAAATGGCATATCAAATGCTGCTTATGCCATTACTACACTGAAGACTATTGTAGAGAGCAAACAAATCCCATATAACTCAGCACAAGCTGTGGAAATAACAGCGGTAGCCAGAGCATGTGAAATTTCTGAAAACCTTAGTGTGAACATATACACTGACAGTCAATACGCTTTTGAGGTGGTCCACAATTTTAGCCGATTATGGGCTGAAAGGGGCTTTCTGATGTCTCATGGAACTAAGATTCAACATGGCACTTTAATAGTGAGACTGCTGTCAGCACTTGCGCTTCCCAAGCGATTAGCAATAATGAAATGTAACGCTCATAAAAAGATAACGTGTACCGTAGGAAAGGGAAATGCATTTGCAGACAGAATAGCGAAGCAAACTGCCACTGATTTGCACACAAAAATGTACGTTGAAACAACAGAGAGAGTGTCCTGCATGATAGGGGATGGAATTGAGACTGTTAAAGAGGTACAAGCAGAAGCCACTCCTGAGGAAATAAAACAATGGTCTGAGGGTCCAGCAGAATTATATTCCGAGGGTTGTTGGGTAGACAACGAAAATAATAGATGGATTTTGCCGAATGCAAATGTCATGGTAATGGTTACAATGGCCCATGGTCCAACACATATGTGCGAAATAGATTTTTCAGCACCTTGATTCTGTATGGTACAATGAAAACATTAAGAAAACTGCTGAGAGATTGGTTCAGCATTGCATAACTTGTTTACAACACAACATTGGAAAAGGCATTGTGACACCAGTAGGATGTTTTGGCCCTCCCTCAATGCCTTTTGAGGTCATTCATTTTGACTTCATAGAAATGGAGAGCTGCCACACCTTTAAATATGTCCTTGTAGTGGTCTGTGCATTCAGCAAATGTGTGGAGGCCTATCCCCTGACCCTGAAAGATTGTTCAGCTATGTCAACAGCGAAATCCATGTTAAAGGAATATTTTCCAAGGTTTGGGCTGCCCCATGTCATATGGTCAGACAATGGCCCGCATTTTATAGCGGCTGTGATATTAAAGATTTGTAAAGGCCTCCAAATTAATAAACAATTCCATTCAGCCAGACACCTGATGAGTGCTGGTCTTGTAGAACGCCAAAACGGTATCTTGAAAATTAAGTTGGTGAAAATATGCGCAGAATGTAATTTGAAATGGCCCGATGCATTACCACTAGCATTACTGTGCATGCGTACGTCTGTGCAGGCAAGGACTGGTCTCTCCCCATATGAAATAGTTATGAGGAGGCTATCCAATGCCTGGAATGTGCCACGTCCAAAGAAACTGAAGGAAATTGAATATCCGCTACTTACTGATTATTGTAGACAGTTGACTCAAAACTTGTGTTTGATTCATTTGCAGGTGTAGGAGGCTCTTCCTGTCAGATACAAGGGTCCAGGACATTGTCTGCAACCAGGAGACAGAACCTTATTGAAAAATTTAAAGAGAAGATCTTTACTTGCACCGCGCTGGAAGGGACCGTATCAGGTGCTCCTGGCCACGCAGACTGCAATCCGAGTGAATGATCGAAAGCACTGGATCCATGCAACACACACAAAAAGAATCCTGTTTGCTTTGCCACATGAGAAAGAGGCCAATAATCCTGAGGTGCAGAGAAATCCAGCCCTGATCGATCAAAAAGACATTGCCGAAATTCAGCCGGAACTACTTCCTAAGCCTGAGAAGGGGCCTGGGGAGATTGCAACAAGAATTGAAACTTCAGGTTTACCTCAACTTTGCTCATCTGCTAAATCATCATTACTGATTGCATCACTGGTTGGCACTGTTTCTGCATCTGCTGCAAACAACAACAGTGCATTGTTCATCGATCACACTGTACCTGGAGCTTTAAGGTACAATCTGCGTTCACAAAATCAGAAGTAATCAGCAGCCTTTGTTTCTAGCTCATGGACGGAGCTGGAAAAGGAGGCCTAGGGAAAGGGACCGTATGAGCTGTATCGGATGAGAGTCCTGACACACGATTTCCCGGTGCTATCTTTGAAAGGTGAAGGGCTTTGCAACCTAGCATGGACAAGCGGGGGAAAAGGTACCGACACTAAGAAAAGTTGATATTGATACTTGCTCCTGCCTTTTGGAGCCATTGAGGTAAACACCAGCTTGCTGCCATTTTAAGCAGGCTGAACTGAACTTGCTGAAATAAACGTGTGTTGCTGTGAAGGTCTTTTTTTCGATAAACTTTTTGAAATAATCTTTTATAGATCATGCCTGTATTCGCTCCTGCTACCACCTGCACTGATGAAGACATTAATAGAATTATAGACACTGATATTGAATCTGCCCCAAGAAAGACTCAGAGAAAGATTTGGTCTACAAAGACTAAATTGCTCCTAGTCATCATATCTTTGTGTTTCGTATCTGCATTAATTCCAATGTTTTGGTACTTAGAAAATATGCATCCCATGAACACAATATTACCCACTGTCAATGCTCCAACTATGAATACCCCAGCTCATGTGCTTTCTCACACTCTTCCGCCACAAGATGTGAAACACAGAAAAGATTATGATAACAATACTCTATTACTGATTATGAATGGACACATGCAATCCTAAATAGATCCAACTGCTGGGTGTGTTCGCATTTACCCCAGCATGGGGAAAGAGGAATGGGTTGGTATATACATCCTCTACCCAACAGTACTGCGTGCTATGCATCATTAAGAGCTCTATTTTTTGGGAGATGGAATAATAGTGCTACTGGAAACTTTAATGGAATGAACATAAATGAATTTGAAAGATTGGTATTAACACAGCTGGGTTGTTCCGTGTTTACAAATAGAAGTAAAATGAACACTGTATCGACTAGTCCCATTGATAGACTCTCTAGGCCTTACCAGTCCCTAATTACTTTAAAAATGGCTCTGGTTGGAAACAAAGATGCCATGCCTCCCTCCTATACTATTAATCATCGTCCACTTTCTGTTCCATTTTGCCTGTGGAAAAAAAGGTGCCCCCCCGGTGGGAACATTTACTAGATGCATGAATACTGCTGTACTTGAGCACAAAGAGAAACCATTATATATAGGAGGTTCTGTCTATTTTGTGTGTGGGGACCAAGCTTTCCATGGTTACCTAGAAACTGGGAAGGTACCTCTTACTTAGGGATACTATTACCTGGTGTATTTCTCGCCACTACTTCTAAAATAACAAAAATATCAAAATCTCAGCCACAACGAGATGATACTGCTGGGCAAATTTGTGGGGACATAGCAAAACCGTTTATACCTTTTTGGGGTCAGGCAATAAACTGATGGAATATTAGGAAACTGCAAGGTGTTAGAAAAACAATTAATGGAACCACTGACATACTTTACAACATGACACTGGAACAAAAAGCAATCAGGCTAGTTGCACTTAAAATTAGAATGGTTCTTGACATTATTTTGGCTGACCGTGGAGGTGTATGCAAATTAGTGGGATCAGCGTGCCGCGTTTTTGTAAGTGACTCCTCCCCTACGATATTTGAAGCAATTAAGAAATTTCATGTCCTAATTTCTGAAATCCATGTTCCCACGGGTGGCTGGAATCTAAATTTAAGTACAGGTTTCTGGGAATTGTTACGATCCTGGGGATGGAAACTAATTGCAATTTTTGTTATGATATTCAGTATCCTCCTATTCTGCTGTTGTTGCATACAATGTTTGCCAGCCATTTGCTCCACAATTACAAGTGAATGTGTATAGACGGTTAGTGCAAAGAATGTGAAGCCCACACCTCATATGATAAATGGTGGTCTGAAACATGATAATGAAATCATTGTAAGTGATTTCAATCTGGCACTTCATCTAAGTCAATGCCTAGCGTGTAATGCACAACTGAAACCCTTATTTATTTGTGTCTAAAAGTCAGTTTATTCTGAACGATGTACCACTCATATCACGCCCCTCTCTTGGAACCCCCCCAACCCGGTCACACTGAACCAGGAATCAGGCTGGTTTGCAAAGTTAGAACATTTATTTATGTATTCACAATATAATCACACTATATTTAATGGATATACAATAATCACCAAGGGGGTAATGTAACACTAAGCAATCTCTTTAATCGCAAGGAGTAATAGTGAGCAAAACAATTCAGCAAAGAAATAATAATTTTGTGTGTGTTCAGATCAAATAGCAGTATGGTTACTATTTCCCCCTGCACACCCCTCAACCGCCCAACAGGCAATTTAAAGAGATAGGAGGAGAGAGAGCAGGTATTCAGGAATGCAGAATTCAAACAAAATGTCAATCCCAATTTCCCCCCAGCAAACACAAGAGAGAAACAGAATTGATTGGCAAACTTCAAATGGTTTTAAAGTTATCTTGAGAATGGATTGGGTAAAACACTAAATATGGTTTAAATTGCTGAAATTGTTTAAATTCTTATGGTAGCCACTTTAAATAGTTTCAGACAAACACTAGCAATGATTTGATACTAAGGAACAATGTGAAATCTTAAAATTGAGGTCGGGTGCAATCAAAAGCTGTTTTACACGTGTAATATTTTGCCAAAACGAAAATTCATGGCAAACATTTCTGCGTGCCGTAATCACGATTGCAGGAGAACTATATCAATTTGGAATGTTTTTGAGTCTATAGAAAGCTGTGGATGTTAGCTACAAGAAGAAGTTGAAATTTTGTTTCTGGCATAAAAATTGAGAAAGTTATGGACGTTTTAGTGGAGGTCGTTTTTCTGAGATAGGCGCAAGAATGGGAAAACAGGGATGCGCTTTTAAAAGACAAAAGGGATTTCTTATACTAGATTATGAGTATAGAAAAAGAGAATGCCACACATGAATCTGCACAGTACTAATGAGTTAGAAAACAAATGGGAGAAACTTAACGCAAGAAAACGCTCTGACAAAAATACTGCTAACACTACCGGTTCTGAATACAAGAGAGGATGGGTTTAAGACAGGGATTACTATGGACAGTACATATGCTAGTGACACAGTTCTATCTATAGATACTCACTATATGGGTTTCAAACGGAACCGTCAGGGATTTTGTTCAGGAATTCTGGTTCTGGGACAGACTACTGGGCACACCGGATTGGACCGGGTCTGCAATGGTTTTGGTTTAAGACAGGGATTACTATGGACAGTACATATGCTAGTGACAGAGTTCTATCTATAGATACTCACTATATGGGTTTCAAACGGAACCGTCAGGGATTTTGTTCAGGAATTCTGGTTCTGGGACAGACTACTGGGCACACCGGATTGGACCGGGTCTGCAATGGTTTTGGTCATAGCTCAGCACTGGACTGGATCGGGTCTGCAATGGTTCTCTGGTCACAGCAGGGAACAACGGGATTGGATCTTTTGGTTCTGGTAATAATTATTTTAGCAGGAAAGCAGTTACAGCACAGCCAGCTGTTTCTTTTGTTCCCATTCAGTTTTGAGGGATTCTTTCTGGTTCTGGAAATTCAAGGCCTAGTTGAAAATGGTTCAACTAATGGAATGTGCCTTTCTGCTTGCCAAGTTTCTCGAGTCAGGAGCAAGGAAAATAGATGGTTCTCTCGCAGGGTGCTTTGCCAGCAATCGGTTAGTGGGTGAATCTGTGTGTCTTTCTAAGTCCTCAGCTGTCTGTATTTATGCTTATGATAAAGGGGGTGTGTGCTGGTTTATCCGTACCGCGCCCCCCTAGGTAGGCGATTGGCTGGAGTCTCTTCTCTACCTTGATTGGAGAAGAAAACAGGGTGTCACCATGATGATGTGGGTTTATGAGTCAGAGAATCCTCCCCTTGTCCCTTTGAAAATAAAATCTACTTTTAGTACAATACATATTTACATGTGTGCAATCTCTATAACAATAACATATATAGATTATATATTTTGTGTAGCAGATATTACTCCAAACCTCGTCGCTGTAGGATCTTGTGTCTGCTTTTGACAGAAATGTGCCCTTTTTGTCCAGAACACAATATCCAGTTTATCAGAAAATGTGTACAAATGTACGCATTGAATATGGGCATAAGAGTATGAAGTTTCATGCTTTTGGCATAAATACATTTGGTATAAAACCATATTTTCCGCTATTACTTCCCAGAACATCTCACAGAGTTCTGGTGTCTCTTAAAACGTACATCCAGAAATCACATTAACAATGCTGTTATTTCATTTTACACAGTAATTTTGCAGTCTTTTTAAAAATATGCTTTTGGCCTTCGTTAAGCAGCAAATGGTGGTTTTCTCCGCCTCCTTCTTCTACTGGCAGCTCAGAAGCAGTCTCCGCCCAGTTCCTTCTGGGAGAGGCCATGTACGACTCTTCACACTTTGCATGTCCTTTCAGCCAGAGGATGTCCATTGTCCCTTTCCCCTACAGCCCCAAATTCTCCTCCCCTAATCTAATCATCACAGAGGTGTGATTTCCTGGTGGAGTGAAGCAGAAGGGAGATGCATGGCCTCCGTGGGGAAGCTGTTGGACTGGTTTGATTGCTTTAAATTCTTAAATTCAATGTCATTCTGTTACATTTTTTTTATTGGTCTAAAACAAACTTGTAATTTCAAAACAAGCAGCTAGAACACTTATTCCAGCGTCTAAACCATGGGATTGAACAGTGACAACCTAGGTTACTCTCAATAACAGGTCATTTAGTTTTCAGACATTAGATTTCAATTGTACAAGTTTAAATTCTATCATGCAATCATCTGACAGCTGTCATACAGGCGGCCACGGGTACTATGCCCAGATTTTGACAGATTTCACAGGCAGGCACATTTTTGCTGTGAATGTTTTGATGATAAATTCAGCTTTTCAGAACATTGTCTGTTCATAATGATTTCTTGAATTAAGTGACGTGTAGCACCCAGCAAGAATATTGGATGTTTGATGGTGTTTTGTACCGTCATTCTGTAGTTTCAGCAACCAAGAAAAAGATTTAAAAACAAGATTCTGGATTTCTTTCAGCAAAGCACTGCTTTTTATGCAGGCTCCATTTTTACTTGTTGGGCAGCCCAGTGACATGTTTCAGGAGTGAGATCTCTGTTCCACCACTGACAACATGTATGGTAGATTTGGCAGCCATCTTTTTGTGTTGCAAAGCACGATTTCCATAGATTTTGGCACGCACAAGGGTTTTGCAGCCATTTTGATAATTCTGGCACCACCAAAACACAGGGATTCCGCAGGGCAGAGCATAAGTGGGTTAATACATCCCACATAATCAAAGAGTTTATGTCAATCAATATTTCTGATGATGATGATGATGATGATAGCAGCATGGGTAGTTCGGAAAGTGACACTTGGTCTGATGAGGTCGCAATGTTTGGATGATGATGCTATTGGCTTATGGCCAAAAGGAGGGTTTGTTATACAGTAAATGCAATTGCATAGTCCGAATGATATGAATAGTATGTTGGCCAGAAGCAAATCGCATCATGTGACAAACATTGCAAACCATGAAACCTGAATGTGACCATTGGGAGTCCATTTTGTAAATGCCGGCCATTTTCTTTTCTGTAACATTTTGCAAATATATTATGCACTTCAGATCCACACACAGTGCGAGGCCACAACCTGAACTCTGAATACTAACGTAGACAGGAATGTAAAACCATGCAGATATACATTGTTTTCCTCTTAGTAAGGCCTTGAAGCCTGGGCAAGAGGCGCCATTAATCAATAACTGAGGAGGTGCCGGTTTGTCTTGCAAGCACTGTTGTAAAAGGCAGTTAAATGTGAATTATATGCAACTAATGGTGCTCCTTCACGAAGGATGGTATTTTTCTCTGCTTTAGAACTGTCTGACCCTTAGCTCATGAGCACAGCAAACAGATAACGTTGGTTGGAATGTCTCCCTGCAAGAACATAATATCCTTCCCTGTGCCAGTGCCCGTGTTCCCCATAACAGAAAAGTGTCTCTGCAGCCTTTGCTAGGATACTAATGTTTAGACTGACTGAAGTTACATGCATAGCTGTCACTTACTGAACCCTTGCTTGTATGTCATGTATAATGGTGGGCCGAATGGTATTGTGAAGGATGATGTATTATGTATATATATCTGACTGCTTTAGCACTGCTCGCTCTCTCTCATCTCACGGTGTCTGGGAACACACGTTGTGAGGCGTTGAGACCCAGTCGGCCGACTGTGATACTCTATGAATAAACCAGACTTGTTTGGAAAACTAATCTCATGATTGTGGTATAATTAGTATATGGTTATAGTGCCTTATTCGATATATGGTCTTGCACTTCTGCTTCCCAAATGTCTATATCTGTTCTCGGCTGTGTTTAGGAATTATTAAACTAATTGAGTGTCTCAGATTCATTTTAAAATCTCCTCAAATATATGGAGCAGGAAGTTCTCTTGACACAGCGATATGAATAGGTGTCTCGATAGGGACATGTTGTATATTTTGCTCCTAAATATGCTAAGCTATAATTAGGCTGCTCTGATTAGCCAGCTAAAAGTGCTTTTACAGTCAGGTGTAGGGGGTTCATTGTTCACAAGTAATAAGAATTTTGAAGAGAGAAATGGGCTGGGTTGCGGAACGTACTTTTGGCAATGACAAATGGATTTGAAAAAAGTCAGACTGAAATGCCTACAGGTTTTAATGTAAACGGGGCAGAATATCAATAAGAGATAAAAAAAAAAAACTCTCCAAATTACAATTCTTTCCTCACTGTTGGGGCGATTCAGTCTTACCTCAAATTTTTAATGAAGGTCTGCTCTAATAGTAAGAGACCCCCTGGCAACCCTTGCACTTGAGGACTGTTTCTGTATCCCTACAGCCCCTACTAGCACTTAACAACACCTGATGTCTACACTTACCATGCACTTGCCACCAGCTTGTCGCACTTTTATTTATTGGTTTTATTTATTTTAGTGTTATACTATGTACTGCACTGCCTCCCCCACCCCTTTCTCCCCACACTTTCCCCTTCCCCCCTCCCCTGCACTTGCGCAAACTCAATGTCACCTGGTCTAGTAGGATCCTTCTCTCTGTCTTCCATCTGTTTCCGTTCCCTTGCCTCATCACCCCTTGAAACACTAGTGTATAGGCGTGTTATAAATGTCATGTCATATCATATCATATCATATATTGTAATTAGGACAATATGTGGAGGAGAATTACGTGTTTTAACCAACTCGTTAGTCATTTTATTCTGCCCTATGCTGATACTTTACATGTATTCAGGTTAGGCATGTCCTATTAACCATTCCACTGCTAATGGAAATTCCCCAATTTCTACCACTTGTTTCATTGGAACACACTGGTCGGGGCTTCATTGTGAAGTGTCCTGTAAGTGTGCTGGAGTCATGTTTTAGGAAAGACATCGAAGTGTGTTCTTCCAGTCAAGAAAGATGACATCAATTACATCTGTATTGTTCTGCTGGATTGAGTACCATCACACAACATCACAGCCCAAGATGTGAGGAGGTTGAGCCGGATTTGATACACACATTTGACGATTTCCCATCCTTTCAAGAAATTTGGAAGAAATGTTTAGGAATTGGTAGCATGAATTGGTAATGTTAACTAGTCAGTCAATGGTCATTACTCATACACGGAACATGCTTGTTTTGGATCTCAGTGTGAATCCCCCTAGTTTTTGCTGGATGTAAGAAAGTGCTAGAGTTTTAGCGAATTTTGTTGGCTCAGCTGGAAATTGTCAAAGTTTGGAAAGATGGGTTCTTGGTGTAGTGAGATGGTAAATAATTACTCTTCGGAAAAATATGTTCTGATATGGCAGTCCTTGTGGGTTTGGGGGACTATGTATTGGAAGATTATTGGGTATATAACAGGGCCCCATATTAGCATTTTTAATCATAATATCAGGCCCTTGCAAATTTTGGGGGTTATTCATACTGCCATATTCAAAGGAACAACTCAACTTTGCTATGCTATACACTGTGATTTTAGATTACACTTTTCCCCTTGTTTTATTAATACTTGTACATAATACATCATCCTTCACAATACCATTCGGCCCGCCATTATATATGACATACAAGCAAGGGTTCAGTAAGTGACAGCTATGCATGTAACTTCAGTAAGTCTAAACATTAGTATCCTAGCAAAGGCTGCAGAGACACTTTTCTGTTACGGGGAACACGGGCACTGGCACAGGGAAGGATATTATGTTCTTGCAGGGAGACATTCCAACCAACGTTATCTGTTTGCTCTGCTCATGAGCTAAGGGTCAGACAGTTCTATAGCAGAGAAAAATACCATCCTTCATGAAGGAGCACCGTTAGTTGCATATAATTCACATTTAACTGCCTTTTACCACTGCGCTTGCAAGACAAACCGGCACCTCGGTTGTTGATTAATGGCACCTCTTGCCCATGCTTCAAGGCCTTACTAAGAGGAAAGCAATGTATATCTGCATGGTTTTACATTCCTGTCTATGTTAGTGTTCAGAGTTCAGGCTGTGGCCTTGCACTGTGTGTGGATCTGAAGTGCAGAATATATTTGCAAAGTGTTACAGAAAAGAAAATGGCCGGCATTTACAAAATGGACTCCCAATGGTCACATTCGGTTTTCATGGTTTGCAATGTTTGTCACATGATGCGATTTGCTTCTGGCCAACATACTATTCATATCATTCGGACTATGTGATTGCATTTACTGTATAACAAACCCTCCTTTTGGCCATAAGCCAATAGCATCATCATCCAAACATTGCGACCTCATCAGACCAAGTGTCACTTTCCGAACTACCCATGTTGCTATCATCATCATCACCATCTGAAATATCGATTGACATAAACTCTTTGATTATGTGGGGTGTATTAACCCACTTATGCTCTGCCCTGCGGCATCCCTGTGTTTTGGTGGTGCCATAATTATCAAAATGGCAGCAAAACCCTTGTGCGTGCCAAAATCTATGGAAATTGCGCTTTGCAGTATTCTTATATTGTAATGTGGAACTCTATCCCTATTCAAGATTGGCCCTCACCTGGCCGACCAATGTGTCTTTTTTATGTTTACATTATTATTTTTGTTATTTACTAGTTGGTTAAGAAACATTCTTCAGCAATTTTACACTTAATCACATACAAACAGTGCACACATGTATTCAATTTAAAGTACAAATGCCATTATACATATATTACAAAAGGAGAAGGAGAAAATAGAGAGATGGCATGGAATGTACAAATGCAAATCTAATCCATCTAATACTATTATAAGTAGATTTAAAGCAACACATTATAAACGTAATACAAACTTGTACATAAGAATACTAGTACCCTCTGGCTCGCCTCTCTGCGCTTGTCACCTAATCTCCAGCTCCCGCTCTGCTCCTTCTTGCTAAGAACATGCAGGAAGTGCCGCCTCCAAAGCGCAGCTCACCCATGCCCTGGACCAGCCGGCTGCCACTTAGACACAATTGGAGGCCTGATGTATAATTGAGCCAATCCAAAGGTGAGCATGTGTCTGAATGTGTAGCAGTACTGGATGAAACCTTTGATTGGTGCTCATGGTATGAAATACATCAACAACATTGTCAACATTAATACAGAGCTGGTAGTAGACAGAGAAGAGGAGACAAGTGACACACACATGCGGAAGGCGGGCCTCTGCTTAATGTGGCATTGACAGGTGCATACAGAAAAACCTGCACCAATGAAATTGCAGATCACTTTTTTCCAGGTTTGGGGCAGGAGAAAGAGGCAGCAGTGATATGATTGATGTGGAAGGTGTATTCATCCAATCAGGGTGTGCCCTACACTGTCATGTAGTGGTGCAGTCACAATCCTGATTGGCTCAATGCTCTGGAGGAAAGAAACCGCAAAACAAACTATGCACTATCTTTACATGAATCCAAAAGCCCACACTCCATAGAAATCTTTTGGCCAAGCCAAGTTGACTTTGCCAATTTACAACCAAAAATAAGACGAAATTATGCACACGTCATTATGCCCACTTCACAAAGCTATTAATGCGGAACAGCCGGCTAACAAAGTATTTCAATAAGCATATCCCCAAAAGAAGGGAGGGGTCCGTCAGACATTAAAAGTGTTTCTCAGGTTTTAAAGCTTCAGGTGTTATCTTATTGGAGACAGGATGTTTTTAATGTAAGTTGTCAGGCTTTGCAAACTGCCTGGTGACATTGGGCCCATTTCCCATCTTCGAAATTTTTGAAACAAAAGTTGAAAACGTGGCTTTTATTAAATGAGTTCATTAAAAAAACGAATCAGTGAAATGTAATGAATATCCATTGGCCCTCGACTCCATAAGCACCAACACCAAGATGTCGAAAGAGGACAGTGCGTGCTTTATAAATGCAGTGGCAGTTTTTGAATTGTTGAAATGGATGGGTGTAAATGTATGTGCCAAATATGGGCGAATGACCTAGCGCAGCATGGGAGCCAGAATCAAACAAGGGAGGTTTGCAGGGGTTCTCCCCCTGAGAAAAATGTTTCAATAATGGATTAAAATGGTGCATTTTACAACACTTTCTCTGAAAATGTGGGTCAAAAGCCACAGTTTGCAATCGGTTTGTATGGTAGCACATGAAAAAATACAACAAATGGTCGCACACAGGACCATTTTTCAATGCATTTTCATGATGTCTTTACGTACACACTATGCCAGCTGGCTGTGCCCATGCATGCAGGCTGAACCAATATATGCCAGTATTACACTATAAGAACTCTCAGCCCAGAAATACTGCCTTATTACAGAAAGAAAGTACCAGACCGACTATACCAACATCGGCCATTGTACCACATAATCACACTTATCTTTGCTTCTTCCATTGATGTTAAGTACAACAAGGCCATAACACACGAATAATATATGGCCAGACTGGAGTCAATAATGTAAGCCAGTCTTGCCACGTAAAACATGCATCATGTTTGCATTACCCTTGATGCCAAGTAAAAAGTAACAAGTGCTGTGTCACAGTTGTGCTGTGTCACAGTTAGAAAGTAAACACACACTGACACCACCAATGTATGCCAGGTTAGCAACATAACACTTGCCATGTTTCTTTTAGCCTTGAGGCAGAGTAAAATAAACGGCCATGCCACAGTAAGAAAGTATATAGAGACTGGCAACACTAATGTAAGCCAGTCCAGCCAGGTAATAACACTTATCATGTTTGCTTTACCCTTGATGCACATTACGCAAGGATAAAGAAAACATGTTAAGTGTTATTACGTGGCTAGACTGGCCTACTTTGAAGGGTAAAGCTACAAAGCATGCCATACCCCAATGATCCCCCACCCCTAAATTTAGCAGCCCAGTGGGCCACTAAATTTAGAGGCAGAGGCTGCCAATGCACACTCACATACAACACTTTCACCCACGAATTCACACAATATTCAAATAACACCTTGCATGCACCAATCTAAAAATAAACACACCAAAATGCACACATGCATACATACATACATACATTGATATATACATACATACATACACACATTAAATAAACAAAACATACCTGTTCACAACCTCCACATGCACCTGCTATACCATGGAGAGAACCGGAGTGCCCTCCCCTCTCTGCATTGTCAACATGCTATTAGCGTAACAAAGACAGGCGGTGGGACCAGTCTTTTGCCACCTCTCATTACTGTGGGCTACGTTTGTTACAGAGCTGAAAGGGCACTGGAACAGACAAACAAAAAATGCCTAGCGGGTTACGCACCCCTGCTCAGAAAGCACACGGGGGGACTGTGCTGCCTTCCTCTCAGGCATAGGGGTGGCGCCCCCCCACCCATAGTGACGGGCCGCAAGTGTATAAATGTTCGCAAATATAAATCTGCCCAGTGGTATAATTCTTTACCAGAGATCCACAGGTGTGATTGGTGCAAATGACACCATCGAGAGGTAAACAGGCCAAACTGTCCATTTACCATTTGACTGGGGAGAGACACATTATTTTGTGTTATCCTCACCTTCCAACTTTATTAGCTCAGTGGAAATAAATGCTGACTGCCCACTTGGGATGTTTTAAAAAGTAAAACAGAATTTAGGAAACTTTAACATTTTGATATGAAACGTTTTGCTGGATTTCTTTGTATTCAATGTCTACATGTATATGATCCTTTTTTTTGTCCACTGTGGAAGGCTACAAGTCTATTGCATTTCCCCTTGCACAGTCCCTCAGCTGCATATGCTTACAACATATAGATCACATTGCTAGCTGCATCTCTATTTGTTTTAATTACCTCTCCTGCCAGGAGAAGCTGGAAATAAGCTGTATATTTCACCGGTGTGGTGATACATTATTGTATAGCGTTCAGAAGGGTAAATCTACTATTAACGGAAATCAATGAACAGATCGAATTTCAATAAATCTACAACAATGCTTCTCAAAGGACTGACGACACTGGGATACTTTGTATATTCTCACAGAAAAGTTAACACTTTTCAAAAGATTAGCAGCCTCTACAAGTTCGGCTGTGTGGGAAAGAGAGGGTGGTAATTCTGTTACTGCAACTTTTTTGCAGTAGTGGAATTACCACTATTTATACCACACCGCAGAACTATAGGTGGGATCTTGAGGTGACGGATTTTGCTCCAGCATAATGCTGTAGATATATCTGCCCCTTTAACGCCAAATTTCAGATGAATTACAATGACAGAATTATCTCTGGCGGTAATTCTGCCAAAATCCCCATGGAGTCTTATGGACTCCAAAAATGGGGATTAACACGGCCCTACCACCACTTGTAATCCTGTGGTGCACCTACAGGACCAAGTGGCACTACAGTAAGGAAGTTTGAGGGTCATTCAGCAGATTTACTGCCAAAGCACCACCAAGCTTGCAATGAGGCCCAACTTGGAGCCTCATTACGAGTTTGTTGGTTATTTGGCGATAAGTGTACTAAATTACCAGGAAAGCACTGATTCATCTGCTCAGCGCTGTGGACCTGCCACAGGATTACATCTGGTGGCAAGGCAGTGCTAAACCCCATTTTTGAAGTCCATAGGACTCCATAGATATTTTGGCAGAATTACCATGAGTTGTAATTTCACTGTGGTAATTGAGCTGATTGTTGCTCTTAGAGTGCAGGATTTGCTGCCAATCCTTCACTTTAAGGTCAAACTCAAATTTGGTTGTGTGGTAAAAATGGCGGCAATTCTGTTACCACCCAAAAAGTTGTGGTGACACAATTACTGGCTGTACCTAATTCTCAAAAACAAACAGAATAAAAAAGAAATGCAGAGGTACCAAATACCCAAAAAGTAATACAAATGAAAAATGAACAGGGAATATAATTTTTATATTCGCGTTTGTTTGAAAAATGTGCAGACCACCTTCTTCCTAAAGGTGACCTGCAAATGTAAGGGGGCAGGGTAGCAGCACACAATATGTGGTGGCAAGCACATTTGCATAGATATGAGTCGGGTGCTTTCACCCAACACTAATGTATGACAGGCTCCCAGCATCCACATTAGTGCAGGCAGCATATTTCCTGCACAGCGATTGTGGGACGGAAATGAAAGTGAACAAACTGCCTCAGACATATAACCTGCGAGACTTGTACAGGTTTTTTTCTTTTACCAGAATGAGAGAGGCTTTCTCTTCTACTCCCCAGGACATGAAAAATGTCATGTAGATTGACTATATCCTAAGTGAGGAGGACAAACTGAAGTGGATCGGCTGAGTGAGGAACGTAATGGCGCATTAGCACCCTGATGGGGGGAGCCAGCCAATCAGGTGGCTAGGAAGGATGGCTGAAACCAGCGATCTCAGCCCACATTCCAAGCCACCTGATGGTCTGTTCCCCCGGCTGCCATCTTTCCCCCAACCCTCAGATTCCTTTTTAATTGATCTCCCCTCCCCACTTGCCTCATTGTGGATGCCGTGGTATCTACCAACACTGCTTCTGTCTTCCTTTTCTTCTGCGTGAGGCCACCATGGAAAGGTAAGAGGGTATCCGTACGGAGTTCCACCTGCCCTTTCCATGGCGACCATCTTGCAACAGTCTTTTTGTTATGTGAATGGGATGCCACGAGGTGACCCCTTCACGGACTGAAAATACTTTCAATCATCCCCATCCCAACCCATGAGACGGGTGCTAATGGCGTTAAGCAGCCATTCCAAGGGCTGGAACGGGTGGTAACATCCTGGGGACCTCGTAACAAGCCCTTGCTTCGTTCGGGCCTTGAACCTGGGCCGAGGGCCATTATTACCTGTTAAGGATGGTTAATGCCACATAAAATACCCCTAATACCCAGGCTCAGACGGCATTCTTCTATAGCCTTTGTCGTTCTTTGGAGCAAGGTGCAAATGTGGCAGCCTGTCACCAAAGGTATGGTGAAGCTGCTGGTCTGCAGCTCTGTAATTCACAGGGATGGCAACTTGGAAACCTGCAATGGGGAGATGAATGCCTCTTTCGAGACTACCTTCCTTCAATCTGCGCCGGTGGGAATGACCTACATGGCTCCCGGCTCCTCTCAGCTTTCCTGCCTGACACACTAGGCTAACTGCACCATGGCAGTACTACAACAAGGCCTCTCCATGATGGCCGCCACTCTGCTGCGCTCTGCAACCATCTATGAGCCGGCATCAGAGCTGCTGGAGGCTGATTGGCTGCCGCATGGTTTATGGAGGCCAGCACCCACAGGCCGGAAGGCTCAGCCGGCCCTTGGGAAAGGCCTGAAGTTAAGGCCTGCACTTCCCTCGATCTCTGCCAGTCTCCACTGGCCAATCACTGATGACGCCGCCCTGCTTCGAGCTACCCCCCTGCACTAGCTGTCCATTCTGCTAACACCGACTCAGAAGGTAAGCCATGTATGGTGTGTCCTGGGGCGGCACTGGCTTGTCTCTTCATGCAGTATTTTAAATCTGCACTGGTATGTCGCTGTCCCACATTATCCTGCAAGCGGCACTGCCCTCCTCATATGCGCTCCCTGCCAGTCCATTACCGTTTCAACTGCAAATGACTATCAGCAACTCCCTTTGCCGATTTGGTAACTTCAGCCATTAGAAAAATGCTGCAGCTATTATGTTTCATTGTGGCTGAACCGCCGTGTGCACTGCACTCCTCAAGGGGGCGACCTCCTTCCCTAGACTTGTCTTTTGCTACAGGCCCGGCAGTTGCATATATCCATCAACATACCCACTGGGCTGCACCTTGTCCTAATCGTCTTGACTTGTGCCGGAACCTCCACTGTGCCGCTACCTCTGACCTCCTGTCTCCTCCACCCTGATCATAACCTCACCTTCTATGTCTGTTGCTGATAACTTCCTTGTTACCATAGCCACCTGCTACGTGTCCCACACAAAAGCTGTCCTCAGCGCCATGTGCACCGTCACTGATACAAGAAGCTACAACCCATACCAACCTGTGACGCTTGCACCTCTCTCTGCATTTTACCTATTGTTACCTGTTAACACTTGATTGACACTCTCAGCCCTGCACTGCAATACCTATTTGTATCTTCCCATTGGTGTAGCCCCATAACCATGTAGTGAGGCTTTCCCAAATTGTTCACCCATCCTAATGTTGCATTTAACCTATTTCTATCTGCATAATTTGACGACGAGGTGAGGTAGGCCTATTTTTCATTTTACATATTGTCCCTGCATACTTTAATGTAGCCCCCCACACCATGTGCATATGTGGTGTAGCCCCCTGTACCATGAGGTGAGGCAGTCCAATTTTGCATTTAACTTATTTGTTCCTGAATAATTTGATGTAGACCCCCCTCACCATGAGGTGAGGCATCAGTGTTGCAACTTACATACTTGTACCTGAATATGTGATGTAGCTCCCTGGACCACAGTGTGAGGCTTTCCATTATTGCATTTTACCTACTTGTTCCTGCATACGTGATGTGGCCCCCTGCACCATAGGGTGAGGCTTTCCATTGTTGCATTTTACCTACTTGCACGTATATACGTGATGTAGCCCCCTGCACCATAAGATGAGGCTTTCCATTGTTGCATTTTACCTACTTGTTCCTGCATACGTGATGTAGCCCCCTGCACCATAGGGTGAGGCTTCCCATTGTTGCATTTTCCCTACTTGTTCCTGCATATGTGATGTGGCCCCCCTGCACCATAGGGTGATGCTTTCCATTGTTGCATTTTATCTACTCGTTCCTGCATACGTGACGTGGCCCCCTGCACCATAGGGTGAGGCTTTCCATTGTTGCATTTTACCTACTTGCACGTGGATACGTGATGTAGCCCCCTGCACCATAGGGTGAGGCTTTCCTTTGTTGCATTTTACCTACTTGCACGTGTATACTTGATGTAGCCGCCTGCACCATGGGGTGAGGCTTTTCCAACTTGTGCCCCCACTACAATGTTGTTTCTTCATTTCCATCCTTTGTGCTGTGTTTGAACTTGTTCACTTGCACTTAATGTACCCTTCTCCTCCTATCTCCCACCAGATCATTACTCCTTCCTCCCTGTCCCCCACTTCCCTACTCACCCTCTCCCCATTTCTGGTACTGCACTTGCACAGTCTCAAATGTCTCAATACCGACCTAGTAGGAACGTTATTGTTTGTCTTTCTGCCCTGTTCATCTCCACCCTTCACTTCCTCTCCCCCCTGTCCCCTCATTTCAGTTACTGCACTTGCATGCTCCAAATTTTTTCAAGACCATGTAAGAACGTTATTGTTGGTCTTGTTTCCCTGTCCATCCCCAACCTCCTCCCCCTTTCCCGGCATTTCTGTCACAGCACTTGCATGATCCGAATTGTCTCAAGACCTAGTAGGAATGTTATTGTTTTGTCTTTATTCCCCTGTTCATACCCAACCGACACATCACCTTCTCCCCCATCGCCCCTGCATTCTTGTTACTGCACTTGCACGATCCGAATGCCTGAAGACCAAGTAAGAACGTTAATTGTTTTTTTTCTTTTTTACTTCCCTGTACCTCCCCCTCGCATGGCTTAATGCACCTTGAAACACCATTTTGCTGTATGGACACATTATAAATACCCAATGAATAAATAGAGAAATAATTACCAGAAAGACCTCTATGAGGACACCACCCGTCAAAGTCAAGAATGCCTGATTAGTATCTTCAGAAACGACCAAGCTCCTCTAGTAATATCTCTGTCGATGCTGGCAAAGCACTTACCTGGGGCGGATAACAACATTAAGAATACCTGTGCTATATACTAAGGAGGCATGGATTTGGAGAGGGTTGATCAAAGCTTGGAACGTGCTGTATTTTAGGACATGGGCAAGAGCTTTGACCAACGAAGCCCAATCGGACACCTTCCTTTTGGGGAAGAGCGCACACCAGTTCTGCCTTTTGTTACCTCTTTTGTTTAATCTTGCAATAGAGCCCTTCACATCAGCAACATGCCAGAATGCTCATATTAAGGGCCTCAGGTTTCAAGTCACAGAACTCAAGGTTCTGCCATCTGCTGATCCCATTCTGATTCTGCTGGAAGACCCTGCAAGGACAAGAGAACAAATAATGCCATTGAAAGATTCTGAAATATAATTAACTGGGTTAAATAGGAAGCATTGCCCCGGGCAAAGTCATGTTTCAGAGCAAAATGGGCACTTAATGGGCCTCCTGGAGGTATCCTTCACCAGGGGATTGAAATTCTCCCCGACATGAAGCCTACCCTGTATTGCTGCCATTCTTAGCCAAAAACAATTTAACACGCTGGAGGAAGCCGACTCTGTTGCTTATGGGAAGGATCCATGCAGTGAAGCTGGCCATCCTGCCTATGCTCTTAAATATACCACAGGCTCAATCGCTTCAACTGATTAAAAAGCACGTTGCTAAAATTGATAGGCAATAGACTATTGATACAGTGTTTCATTGGACGAGAGCAACGCCGCCCTGGATAGGATGTTTGATATGTACCTTTGGGCTGATCTCAACCAGCCTTCTCCATGATACAGATGTTAACTGGATTCTTGCAACCCTGCTAGTCTAGTTAGGGGGACCCATCCAATTACCCCCTATGTTGTTCTACCTCTCTTTCTTACTTCCCCTGTTGCGCCCTTTGCGTGTCTTTTTGTTGTGATGTCGACCGGGGAACACGGGTTGACATCACGCATGCCTTCTTAAAAGGTTTTCTAGAATGTACTCAGCAGATGGGCGTTGAGGCGGTTTACTTTTTTCTTGATGTGTTGCGTAGCCTCATACTCAAAAATAAAGTTTACTTAAAAAAAAATATTCAAATGGGAATGCTGTTCCAGTTAATTAAAGAAAAAACACTCAGGGAAGACCCTGTCCTGCATTTTCCATCGCCCTGCGCATGTTCCAAAAAGGCTGATGGGAATATATTTGTCTGCACATTTTAAATGATATGCCATTTTTGCCCACAGGATATGTTTCTGCACAAAGGAGGTGCAAATGGATGCTTAAATGTGTGCATTTTAGATGCATGCATTCAAATGCCCTTTATGAACTGGGCACATTCTTTCTGTGTAATTGATGAGATGCTGTTGTAATGACGAACTCCAGGAGGCAGCAGGTATGTTCACATAGGTGCCTTAAGTGCCAGGCTATTATGCAAGTCTATGCAAAAAGGACGAGCATACTCGATGATGACGCAAGCAGATGAATCAGTTAAGGGGCCAAGTCCCAGAGGGGCCCCACTGGCACCCGCCACCCAGGCTTACATTCTCCAGCTGCCTGGAGTGGAGCCAGCTTCACAAGTACACATTCCAACCACACACTCATCCTTCTCCCAATGGCCTCATTCACTCATGCATACAGGGAAAGAGGATATGACACTTGCACCATAGCATCTAAACATTTGCACCAAAACAAGCTCTGAGACTTTACAGCAATCCGTTTTCCCTTGTCTGGGTACAGATTAATCAAAAAATGATTTCCACTTCTTTGAAAAAACACTCATTTGTCTTGGCAAAATCCTCTTTTCCGATGCTGTAAATAAACACACATTGAGGTGTCCCTTTGCCGGCCTCTCCGGCATAAACACTGTACATGATAACTGCAATATGTTTACGTCCAAAATTCTTAATGTGTTTTGCTTGCTTTCCTCGCCTATCTGACGAAAGCCTGATAGGATCACACCAGCAGAGTGCATAAATCATGCATGACAACACTGCCGGGCTTTGTAGTAATTTTCAGAGCACCAGTAGATAACTCATGAGAAATTACTCATGTTGCTGTCAAAATGACCAGATAGGAGTCCACCCACCAACACAGCATCAGCGGCGCTTGCGCATATATTTCCAGAGTACACAGAATACATCAATAGCGATGGGTGATGCATTTCTGAGTCTGGAAAAAGCTTTACAGGGTAATTCATTGAACTCAGCGCACAAGTAGCGCACGCGGCTGGCGCGTGCGACTTTCTGCACCAGCCGTGTGCGCTAAAATCCATTTCCGCTTACAGCGTATTCATAGATTTTAGCTACCAAAATCAGCCGTGGTGCACAGTGGCGCAGCGACCCTGCAGCAGCGCCAGTTACGCCCCCAAGAACGCCCCTCGCACAAGGAAAAGCCATCAGAATCCCCAATCCAGCTCAAAGGGCTGCGCTAACCTTGTACCAGTATACAGGGCCGCACACAGCACACGGCAAGCGGGGAACGTGTATTTCGGGAGTGGGCGGGAAGTTTCACACACAATTGGCCCTGTGCGAGTGGCTACGTGTATAACTGGGGTGCGCGGGAAGTTACACACACAATAGGCCCTGTGCGAGTGGAGTGCGTGTATTCCTGGGGTGCGCGGGAGGTTTCACACGCGATTGGAGCACGGTACGTGTAAATCGGGGGTGCACGGGAAGTTTCACACACGATTTGCCCTGTGCGAGTGGGCTACATGTATAACTGGGGTGCACGGGAAGTTACACACGCGATCGGCCCTGTGTGAGTGGGGTACCTGTATAACTGGGGTGCGCGGGAAGTTAGACACGCGATTGGCCCTGTGCGAGTGGGGTACGTGTATTCCTGGGGTGCGTGGGAAGTTTCACACGCGATTGGCCCTGTGCGAGTGGGGTATGTGTATTCCTGGGGTGCGTGGGAAGTTTCACATGCGATAGGCCCTGTGCGAGTGGGGTACGTGTATTCCTGGGATGCGCGGGAGGTTTCACACGTGATCAGAGTGGGGTACGTGTAAATCGGGGGTGCGCGGGAAGTTCCACACGCGATTGGCCCTGTGCGAGTGGGGTATGTGGATTACTGGGGTTCGTGGAACGTTACACATGTGATTGGCCCTGTGTGAGTGGGGTACGTGTATAACTGGGGTGCGCAGGAAGTTACACACACGATTGGCCCTGTGCGAGTGGGGTACGTGTATTCCTGGGGTGCGCGGGAAGTTTCACACGCGATTGGCCCTGTGCAAGTGGGGTACGTGTATTCCTGGGGTGCGCGGGAAGTTTCACACGCGATTGGCCCTGTGCGCGTGGGGTACGTGTATTCCTGGGGTGCGCGGGAAGTTTCACATGCGATAGGCCCTGTGCGAGTGGGGTACGTGTATTCCTGGGGTGCGTGGGAAGTTTCACATGCGATAGGCCCTGTGCGAGTGGGGTACGTGTATTCCTGGGGTGCGTGGGAGGTTCCACACACGATCGGAGCGGGGTACGTGTAAATCGGGGGTGTGCGGGAAGTTTCACACGCGATTGGCCCTGTGCGAGTGGGGTACGTGTATTCCTGGGGTGCGTGGGAAGTTTCACACGTGATCGGAGCGGGGTACGTGTAATTCAGGTTTATCAGAGTCTTAGGGCTTTTTCCAATGCTTTGTACGGCTTTAAACGTTTATGTGAGTAGCATCACTGCAGCTTTGGATGTGCGATTCTCTTCTTTACCCTGCAACATTGGCTGCACTGAGTGTCCGTTTTATTGTCTTTTATCCCCTTTAGCGCTTAGAGGAAATGTTCATTTTAAAGCCAAGATTTTCACAAAGAGCTCTCTCGTCTTGTCTTTTCTGCTCATGCGTCCCTGCGCGGTAAGTTTCACACACGATTTTGCTGTCAGAGCAGGGTATGTGAATTTCAGGGGTGCCGTGAATTGGCAGTGTGGGTCCTCCCAGGTGTTCCCTCTACACCCTCCACGGTCTCTGCAGGCAGCCCACACCAAAGGGGATTACCCTGCACACCTGGTCATGTCCCACAGGCAGCCTATCCACCATGGGCATGCCCCCCAGCCAAGCCACATGTCACCTTGCACTACTGATCACCAACTCATGTCCCCAGCAACCCCACCCCCCAGCAGTCAGGGGCACCTTCCAGCAGGCCCCCACTCATGTCCCCCAGCACCCCCACCCCCCAGCAGTCAGGGGCACCTGCCAGCAGGCCCCCACTCATGTCCCCCAGCACCCCACCCCCCAGCAGTCAGGGGCACCTGCCAGCAGGCCCCCACACATGTCCCACTCATGTCCATCAGCACCCCCACCCCCTCGGCAGTCAGGGGCACCTGCCAGCAGGCCCCCACTCATGTCCACCAGCACTCCCACCCCCCAGCAGTCCGGGGCACCTGCCAGCAGGCCCCCACCCATGTCCCCCAGCACCCCCAACCCCCAGCAGTCAGGGGCACCTGCCAGCAAGCCACCACTCATGTCCCCCAGCACCCCCACTCCCCAGCAGTCAGGGGCACATGCCAGCAGGCCCCCACTCATGTCCACCAGCACCCCCATCCCCCAGCAGTCAGGGGCACCTGCCAGCAGGCCCCCACTCATGTCCCACACATGTCCACCAGCACCCCCACCCCCCAGCAGTCAGTGGCACCTGCCAGCAGGCCTCCACTCATGTCCACCAGCACCCCCACCCCCCAGCAGTCAGGGGCACCTGCCAGCAGGCCCCCACTCATGTCCACCAGCACTGCCACCCCCCAGCAGTCAGGGGCACCTGCCAGCAGGCCCCCACTCATGTTCACCAGGCCCCCCACCCCCCAGCAGTCAGGGGCACCTGCCAGCAGGCCCCCACTAATGTCCACCAGAACCCCCTCCCCCCAGCAGTCCGGGGCACCTGCCAGCAGGCCCCCACTCATGTCCCCCAGCACCCTCAACCCCCAGCAGTCAGGGGCACCTGCCAGCAGGCCCCCACTCATGTCCCCCAGCACCCCCACTTCCCAGCAGTCAGGGGCACATGCCAGCAGCCCCCACTCATGTCCCACTCATGTCCACCAGCACCCCCACCCCCCAGCAGTCAGGGGCACCTGCCAGCAGGTCCCCACTCATGTTCACCAGGCCCCCCATCCCCCAGCAGTCAGGGGCACCTGCCAGCAGGCCCCCACTCATGTCCACCAGCACCCCCACCCCCCAGCAGTCCGGGGCACCTGCCAGCAGGCCCCCACTCATGTCCCCCAGCACCCCCAGCCCCCAGCAGTCCGGGGCACCTGCCAGCAGGCCCCCACTCATGTCCCCCAGCACCCCCACTCCCCAGCAGTCAGGGGCACATGCCAGCAGCCCCCACTCATGTCCCACTCATGTCCACCAGCACCCCCACCCCCAGCAGTCAGGGGCACCTGCCAGCAGGCCCCCACTCATGTCCCACTCATGTCCACCAGCACCCCCACCCTCCAGCAGTCAGGGGCACCTGCCAGTAGGCCTCCACTCATGTCCACCAGCACCCCCACCCCCAGCAGTCAGGGGTACCTGCCAGCAGGCCCCCACTCATGACCACCAGCACCCCCACCCCCAGCAGTCAGGGGCACCTGCCAGCAGGCCCCCACTCATGTTCACCAGGCCCCGCACCCCCCAGCAGTCAGGGGCACCTGCCAGCAGGCCCCCACTCATGTCCCTCAGCCCCCACGTCATGACGATCCTCAATCATAGGCCTAATGGCCAGCCACATCACACCCCATGCCACCCCAGCCCAAAGACCCAACCAAGTATTGCATCCACCCACATAGAAATGCCCATTACATGATACTACCCGAATGGCAAGTATGTAAATGAACACATGTCCGTCACAGACACACAATCGGTGCAAGTGAATATGAAAACCCACATCATAACATGCATGAAATCAATGAGAGAATACCACACACCGAAGTATGAAACAAAAATGTATTGAATCCGAAATGAATGTAATGAAAGGTAAACACACAATAATGTGAAGAAGAAATAAAATGCAGCATGTCCAGAAAATAATGAAAAATATGAAATCAAAATCCAAAGAAATCCAAATGAAAATGTGTCCAAAGTCTCAGCCCAACAAAGCAAATCCAAGGGAAAAAAATAAGTGAAATCCATTGCTCCATGGTGAAATGAAAAGAAAAAAAAGAAAATCCACTGTTGAACTATATACAAATCACCAATCCAGCGTCCATGAGCCCAACAAATGAAATGAAACCAACAAAAAAGAATACCTAATAAAGAACTGTATACAAAAACGTGGTGCATTGTCCAATCGCCCCAAAATAAACAAAAACAGAAAGGAAACCTAACACTATCTAACTATTTACAATGGCAGCGGGTTAGTCCGACGGCTCACTTATTGATGTCCCGGGCAAGGGCATCATCGAACTCCCGCTCAATGTCCTGGAGGCGGTCCTCTTCCATGGCCCGAGGGTTCGCAGGGACGACTACATGTTCACCTCCAACTCCCTGCGAATTGCCTAGAGGCACTCGGCCCGCCTCAGGGCCTGTAACGCTCACCTGATTCCCGTAGAGGCGCCGGTCTTGACTGGCCGTATACCGTATCTTCAAAGGTGATGTGTAACACACGGCTGGCTCTTTGGGCTGGACCTCTGTGCACTGTATGTCTGGCTCGAAGGGTAAGATGTCTGCAGATAGAAAATGTGGGATTAATGAACTGGGTTATTGAATGTCTCTCTCTTCTTCCCTTTCTCTTCTCCTGTAGAACCCCAGAGGTTAACGCTCTCACCTTAGGTAAGTGAACGCCGTGCTCTCCATCTGCCTCGAGGCAGGGTGCTGTAACCAGTTTCTTCACTGGATAAGGGGAGCAGGCCTCTTGACTTCAGAGGACTGCTGTCCGTCGTTTACTGCACGAACGGTAAATTTCGAGTAATTCTAATGTCTTTAAAGTCTTTAGTAATGATGTCTCTTGTTTTGCAGGGTTCCGGCGATGGCGGATGGCGGGCTGAAGTGAGTTGAAGATGGAGCCCGTGTGATGAATAGAAGCGCCTGGAAGCACGTAAGTAACAGCTTGTTGCCTGCTTCACGATGCGCTCTAACTGTCTTTTTATTTTGCAGGTACAAGTTCGGGGCGGCTGCAGGGTGCTGGAATACCCACTGGGTTAGATGTGGAAAGGAGTAATGGCACGTGAGTATTAAAGTTCCCCAATGTCTTTAAACGCACCTTGTTTTGTCTTTCAGATGCGGGATGCAGCGCCGAAGGCCTCCGGAGCGTGCGAAGAGTTGGTAAGCTTTTGTCTTTCAGATGCCGGAATGCAGTGTGAAGACCTCCGGAGCGCACGAAGAGTAGGTAAGCCTTTGTCTTTCAGATGCCGGAATGCAGCGCGAGGCGTTGGTGACAGCCGATGGACCAGGTAAGTGAAGAGCTGTCACTGAAGACCGTACTGCTAACCTGTTCTTTCTTGTCTTTATAGGTGTTGCTGAAGACTGGATTCAGAATGGTAAGCCTTTTTCCTTAGGCCCAGGATCAGATGCAGAAGACACGATGAGCGTTCTGCTGCTGAGGATGCAGAATAACACAAAGCAAGATTCATCCATCGGGTGTGGTTTAAATAGCCTCCTGTAGTGGTTAGGTGTCTCCTTCCACAGCCACGCCTAGGTAAGAAAAGAGTTCCTGCTTTCCAGAAGAGTTCCAGTGTTCTGAATCTAGGGAGTGGCTCCTGCCCCACCCAACAGGAAAAGTAGTTCCAAACAGAAGAGGATCAGAGACTCAACTGGCAGGCAAGTAAGCAGCATGGTCTGCTGCAGGTAAGTCCACCCAAGCATTATGAGCCCGGCGCTTCCAGCGCAGGGACTGGGCATATTTATGAGCCTGGTGCCACTGGCGCCAGGACTGGGTCCAAAAGGTCCCAATTGGGACTGGTTGGCACTCGGAACCTGGGTTATGGATCTGCTTCCAAGGGAGTTGGGAAAACCCTGACCTTTTGGAAGCAGAGATCATGACAGTACCCCCCCTCAAGGCCCCTCCCAAACCGGGCTTCTCCGGGGGTTTTGGCTTGTTAGGAAATGTTCGGTGAAATCTTTTGATTAGGCTAGGAGCGTGGACATATTCAGCAGGTTCCCAGGATCTCTCTTGGGGGCCGTAGCCTTTCCAGTCAATTAGGTAGAATAGTTTAGATTCGGAGATCTTGGAGTCCAGAATGCTTTTGACTTCAAACTCGAGTTCTCCATCAACTAGAATAGGTTTTGGAGATTTGGTTAGTCGGGTTTGAGGTTGCACGGGTTTTAATAGAGAGACGTGGAAGACCGGATGTATCTTCATGTGCGGGGGCAAGTCCAACTTGACCGCTACTGGGTTTACTATGGTAGTGATGGAATAGGGACCAAGGTATCTTGGGTTGAATGTGCGTGGCCCTTTTAGAGGTAGATATTTGGTGGATAACCAGACTTGATCCCCTACTTGATATTGAGGGGCTTCCTTCCGATGTTGATCTGCTCCTTTCTTGTATTGTTCTTTAGCCCTTTGAAGGTGAGAAACAGCTTCCTTAAAGGCTTGGGTGATTGTAGAATGCAGGTAGTCTACTGCTGGTGTTTCAAGATCTTGGAGGGGATCCAACTCCGAGGTTCGAGGGTGACTGCCGTACAAAAGAAAAAACGGGGTTTTCCCAGTTCCCGAATGGACAGAGTTATTGTAGGCATATTCGGCTATCCAAAGGATGTCTTTCCAAGTTTTTTCAGTTTGTTGCAGCATGCAGCGTAAATACTGTTCCAGAGTTTGATTGGTCCTCTCGGTTTGTCCGTCGGTCTGAGGGTGGTGACTGGTCGATAGTCTCACATCAATTTGAGCCGACCGACAGCAACTTCGCCAAAAATGAGAAATAAATTGACTACCTCGATCCGAAATTAGAACCGAAGGAAAACCGTGCAGTCGGACGATGTTTTCGAGAAATTCCCAGGCCAGAGTTGCTGCTGTTGGCAAGCCTTTGAGCGGAATGAAATGCGCCATCTTGGAGAATAAGTCCACGATTACTAGAATCGTATTGTATCCGGAGCATGGAGGTAGATCGGTGATGAAGTCCATAGAAAGCGTATGCCAAGGGCGAGGTGGGATGTCAATAGGGCGTAAGAGGCCTGCTGGTCTTTCCTTTTGACTCTTGTTTTGGGCGCATACTCCACAGGACATTATAAAGTCTCTGATATCTTTTTTCCAAGACGGCCACCAGAAGTAGCGCTTGATCTTTTCTGAGGTCTTGGCCATACCGGGATGTCCTTCCATTAAAGAATCGTGATAACAAGAGATTACTTTTTTCTGTAAATCTGTGCTGGGTAGGTATAATCGTTCTTGGAAATACAATAAGTTGTCCTTTACTGCAAAGTCCTTTCCCTGCAGATGCCAATTCTGTATGTCTGCTGGAGTTACAAGTTGCCTGGCTTTATCCTTAACTTCCTCTATGGATTCTGTGGCGATTACACCCAGAATTCTTTGTTCGGGAATGATTGGTACAGGTTTAGGGTTGATCAAGTGTTCTTCCACTCCCATCCGAGAAGGGGCATCAGCTTTACCGTTTTTTGTACCAGGTCGATAGGTAATTATGAAGTCAAACTCGGCAAAGAATAATGCCCAACGGAGTTGTCTAGAGGATTGGGCTTTTGCGGTTTTCAAATATTGCAGGTTTCGGTGATCCGTAATCACAGTAACGGTGTGTCGGGCCCCCAGCAGATAATGCCGCCAAGCCTTAAAGGCAGACTTGATAGCCAGAAGTTCCTTGTCAGTAATCGTGTAATTGATTTCAGGAGGCGAGAATTTGCGGGACCAAAATGCCACGGGATGCAACTGATTGGTTACCGGGTCCTTTTGTGATAGAACTGCCCCCATGGCAAGGCTTGAAGCATCAGTTTCCACGATGTAGGGGAGTTCGGGGCGAGGGTGTTTTAAGATTGGTGCAGAGATAAATTTAGTCTTCAAATCCTGGAAAGCTTGTTCCGCCTCGGTAGACCATTCAAAACGTTTGTTTTTCTTTAACAAGGCAGTGATGGGCTGGACTATTCGAGAGAATTCGGGGATAAACCTGCGGTAAAAGTTAGCGAAGCCTAACATGCTTTGCACACCTTTTACGGAGGATGGTGATGGCCATTTGAGAACTGCATCGACCTTCTTTGAATCCATACGCACTCCGCCAGGTGATAATATGAATCCCAAGAATTCAACTTCAGTCACGTTGAAAACACATTTTTCCAACTTAGCGAAAAGTTTGTGTTGACGCAATCTTTCGAGGACCATTTTCACGTGTTTCCGATGTTCAGATTCCGATGAAGAATAAACGAGGATGTCGTCAATGTAAACAACAACACACATCTATGAGCTCTCTGAGGACATCGTTCATAAAATATTGAAAGGCGGCCGGGGCATTACAAAGTCCGAAGGGCATGACCTGATATTCAAATAGCCCATACTTGGTGCGGAAGGCCGTCTTCCATTCATCGCCCTCTTTTACTCGTACCAAGTGGTAAGCTCCTCTAAGATCCAGCTTTGTATATATGCATGCTTTTCTGACTTGGTCCAGGAGTTCAGGGATCAAAGGTAACGGATATCTATTCTTAATGGTGATCTGGTTCAGGGAGCGATAATCTATACAAGTTCTAAGGTCTCCTTCCTTTTTTGGAACGAAGAACAAAGCTGAAGAAGCAGGGGACTTGGAAGGACGAATAAACCCATTTGCCAGGTATTGATCCAGGTATTGTCGAAGGTGAAGGTTCTCAGGCTCGGTGAGGGCATAAATTCTACTACAAGGAGGAGTAGATCCAGGTATCAGGTCGATCTGGCAGTCATAAGACCTATGAGGAAGTAGAGAGATAGCCTGATCCTTCCGGAAAACATCTTGGTATTCTAGGTATTCGGGAGGTAACTGGGGAGTCTCTGAAGAAATTGCTGCCAGTGCAACACCAGGTGGAGGGTGACAAGTAGAGACACATTCTGGAAACTGGACCGTTCTTGCTCGCCAATCGATTGAGGATTGTGTTTCTCTAACCAAGGTATTCCTAGAATAATCTGAAACTGAGGGGCCTTGATCACATCGAACACGATCTTCTCATGGTGTCCATCTTGACTTACTAGCGTCACTTCTTGAGTGGTATGCGTTACTGGCCCGGAGGCTATCTCCGTACCATCCACTGTAGTAATGACGTCCTTTACAGCTTTGGGACAAAGAGTTAGATTCATCCTCAAAACCATTTCATGATCCACATAATTGCCGATGGCACCGCTGTCGACGTAAGCTTCAATTGCATGTAATCGATCCGGATTATCAGGGCTAATGAGGACCATAGGTATCACGAAATGCGAGGTCACGGAACTGGTTTTCACGCTCGGCAAGAGGACCTCTATTCTTGTCGGGCGAGGTCGTTTCCCTGCTCAGAGTTTGTAACTTTGGTAACTGCAGCTCCTGCTGCCTTCTTGGCAGGTTTCACCGGACAGTCTCGAAGAAAGTGCCCTGAGTTTCCGCAATAGAGGCATAATTGCAACTGTTTTCTCCTTTCTCGCTCCTTTTGTGTTAGAGGACCTTTCAGACCCCCTATTTGCATGGGTTCCCCGGAGTCTACTCCTTTGGAAGGAGTTGGCGGTTTGGAAAATACTCGAGCATCAAACTTGGAACGATCGGCCTTCCTGTTCTGCAGTCTGTGATCTATTTGAACGACTAAGTCTATATAGTCCGAACAATCTTGTGGGGGATTCACTACTTGGGCTAACACATCTTTGAGCTCTCCGCGTAGACCTCTATAAAACAGCGTAATCCTTTTGTCCTCAGGCCAGTGAGTTTCCACTACCAGTCTGTTGAAAGACGCAATATAAGCCAAAAGGTCTTGATTACCTTGTCGCAACGAAAGAAGCTCATTGTCCAAGGCCTGCCCCTGTGAATGTCTTGCGAACAGTTTTTCCATACTGAGCTGAAAAGCTTGAAAATCATGGAGGACCGGATCATCTTGATTTACTAGAGGGATCGACCAGTCTGCCGCATTGCCACTAAGGTACTAAAGCACGAAAGCTACTTTAGCTTGATCAGTTGGAAAGGCTGCTGGCCGGCATAAGAAATGCAACCGGCACTGACCTCTTTGGGTCACCAGAAAATCGTTCGGGCAGAGCCAGAGGTACATTCCCAGGTAGGTTGATCTGCACTGGATTCATAGAGGATGTAGAAGGAAGATTTCCCCCAGATGCGGGTAACGGGGTCTGTCCGGCTTGTGACTGTAGCAATTGTCTAGCGAGATCATCTGTTCGCTCCTTGGAAATAATCAGTTCCCTTCTTAGAGCGTTCGTTTCCTGACAGGCTGCATGCACTTCTGCCCTTAGTTCCCCAAGTAACTGGGCTAGCTGGTCGGTATCCAAGGTTTCCATAGCGCCTGGACGGGAGTTTTGTGGTAGGCTTTGCGTTCTGTAACGCTCACCTGATTCCCGTAGAGGCGCCGGTCTTGACTGGGCATATACCGTATCTTCAAAGGTGATGTGTAACACACGGCTGGCTCTTTGGGCTGGACCTCTGTGCACTGTATGTCTGGCTCGAAGGGTAAGATGTCTGCAGACAGAAAATGTGGGATTAATGAACTGGGTTATTGAATGTCTCTCTCTTCTTCCCTTTCTCTTCTCCTGTAGAACCCCAAAGGTTAACGCTCTCACCTTAGGTAAGTGAACGCCGTGCTCTCCATCTGCCTCGAGGCAGGGTGCTGTAACCAGTTTCTTCACTGGATAAGGGGAGCAGGCCTCTTGACTTCAGAGGACTGCTGTCCGTCGTTTACTGCACGAACGGTAAGTTTCGAGTAATTCTAATGTCTTTAAAGTCTTTAGTAATGATGTCTCTTGTTTTGCAGGGTTCCGGCGATGGCGGATGGCGGGCTGAAGTGAGTTGAAGATGGAGCCCGTGTGATGAATAGAAGCGCCTGGAAGCACGTAAGTAAGAGCTTGTTGCCTGCTTCACGATGCGCTCTAACTGTCTTTTTATTTTGCAGGTACAAGTTTGGGGCGGCTGCAGGGTGCCAGAATACCCACTGGGTTAGATGTGGAAAGGAGTAATGGCACGTGAGTATTAAAGTTCCCCAATGTCTTTAAACGCACCTTGTTTTGTCTTTCAGATGCGGGATGCAGCGCCGAAGGCCTCCGGAGCGTGCGAAGAGTTGGTAAGCTTTTGTCTTTCAGATGCCGGAATGCAGTGTGAAGACCTCCGGAGCGCACGAAGAGTAGGTAAGCCTTTGTCTTTCAGATGCCAGAATGCAGCGCGAGGCGTTGGTGACAGCCGATGGACCAGGTAAGTGAAGAGCTGTCACTGAAGACCGTACTGCTAACCTGTTCTTTCTTGTCTTTATAGGTGTTGCTGAAGACTGGATTCAGAATGGTAAGCCTTTTTCCTTAGGCCCAGGATCAGATGCAGAAGACACGATGAGCGTTCTGCTGCTGAGGATGCAGAATAACGCAAAGCAAGATTCATCCATCGGGTGTGGTTTAAATAGCCTCCTGTAGTGCTTAGGTGTCTCCTTCCACAGCCACGCCTAGGTAAGAAAAGAGTTCCTGCTTTCCAGAAGAGTTCCAGTGTTCTGAATCTAGGGAGTGGCTCCTGCCCCACCCAACAGGAAAAGTAGTTCCAAACAGAAGAGGATCAGAGACTCAACTGGCAGGCAAGTAAGCAGCATGGTCTGCTGCAGGTAAGTCCACCCAAGCATTATGAGCCCGGCGCTTCCAGCGCTGGGACTGGGCATATTTATGAGCCTGGTGCCACTGGCGCCAGGACTGGGTCCAAAAGGTCCCAATTGGGACTGGTTGGCACTTGGAACCTGGGTTATGGATCTGCTTCCAAGGGAGTTGGGAAAACCCTGACCTTTTTGGAAGCAGAGATCATGACAGGGCCCTCTGCATGGAGTTCTCCGCCCTGACCATTTTGAACCGTGCCTCTTCCGCCCGCTGCCGCTCCGCATCTATGGCGTGGCCCAACCGCTGCCACATGGAAGACACTTGAAATCCAGGGTCCTCCTGCCCTGTGGCCAATGCCTGCCCCTCTGATTTTGAAGGCCCCGAGCCATCATTGCTCCCACCATGTTGCTGCTGCTGTGCCTGCACCCTGGCTGTTGCTGCCTGCACGTCCTCCTCCGGCTGGGGTGCAGTTGTCGTGGTGGCCACCCCTGCTGGATATCCGACTCCCGACTGTGACAGGGATGTGTCCTCCACCAGCCTGGCTGCTGGGTCAGTGGCAGCTCCACAGGGAACCCAGGTGACACATGAGTGGGAAGATGGCATGGAGGACGACTGGTGCGTAGGGGGTTCAGGTGAGGAGGCGGTCACAAGAAAGTCCAGCACACAGAGGAATCCAGCACCAGTGACCAGTCCCAGTATGTCAACGTGGTCAAAGAGGCATGCGAGACGACGTGGAGTCTCTCCACGAAAAGACTGCAGGTCACCTCGCATGCCCCGTTGACGCAACGCTATCCCACTCAGGATAGGCTCAACACGGTCCTGGATAGCCACATCTGCAGGGAGAGGAAGGCCAGTTGTTGTGCGCTCATCCCCTCCCTGAAAACGGGTCTGGACGTAGGCATCCCTGCTGGTTCCAGATGATGCAGTGACAGGATCAGGGACAGGATTACACACAGGTACCTCCGCGGCGGCCAGTGCTGCCTCCTGTCCCTGCCCCTGCACTGCACCACTAGCACCAGTGGAATCCCCACCTCCAGACCCTGTGTGTGTCCCTTTCGCAGCCTCCTCCTCCACCAAACCCCCCACCAACCTGTATGACTCCGTGCCATCTTCCTCCATTGGACCCTATGGAGTCTCAGCTGCCCCTTCTGCTGCCGAGGAGTCCAACTCCGAGCTCCGCCTCTTGGACCTCCCCCCAACAGCTGCGGCCTGGGACGCGGCACCAGACTCCTCACTCCCCGACGAGATCACAACCTGGGAGGGGAGCCGGGCCTTGCGTCTCCGGCTGGCGGTGCGACCCCCGCCGCTGTTCTCCACAGCACCTTCTCCGCCCTCTTCATCAGTTGACGCTGCAGACAGGGAGAAATAAAACACAGGCATCAGGGCACTGTACAATGGACACATACACACATGACAGTTGCACATGAGTGGCATTGGCAAACCTCAGACATGCCATCACAATTGGCAACACACATGTCATTTTAACTTGCACACATGAGCCATACCACAGCCACATCGCAACTGCCAGCACCATCCATACACATACAACAGCATGAGCAGGCAAAGGTGAGCCAGACATCACATGCAACACAGGGAGTGCACTACACATGCACGCACACCACCACACTTGCATGCATGTGTACACCTCAGCCAACTGTTGCAGTGTTCCGATGGGCATCCATGTCACATCTGCCAATCAGGCTTCCACATCCCGCTGTCACATGCATCCATGTTGCATCACTGTTGCACCCTTGTCAAATACACACACATGCACATGTACCTCTGCCTCTCGGACCTCCCCCCGGCAGCTGCGGCCTGGGACGCGGCACCGGACTCCTCACTCCCCGACGAGATCACAACCTGGGAGGGGAGCCGGGCCTTGCGTCTCCGGCTGGTGCTGCGATCCCTGCCGCTGTGCTCCCCAGGAACCTCTCCGCCCTGTTCATCAGTTGACAATGCAGACAGGGAGAGATAAAACACAGACATCAGGGCACTATACAATGGACGGATACACACATGACAGTTGCACATGAGTGGCAGTGTCAAACTTCAGACATGGCATCACACTCCACGACACACATGTCATTTCAACTCACACACATGAGCATTTCCACAGCAATATTGCACCAGGCAGCAACATCCATACACATACAACAGCATGAACAGCCGAAGGTGAGCCTGACATCACATGAAACACAGGGAGTGCACTAGACACGCACACACGCCACCACACTTACATGCATGTCTACATCTCCTCCAAATGTCGCAGTGATGCGATCGCCATACATGTCACATCTGGCATTCAGCCTTCTACATATCAGTGCCACGTGCATCCATGTTGCATCACAGTTGCACACTTGTCAAATACACACACATGCACATGTACACAGTGCCAATACATGCAGCCGGAACCACCATCCATGTGTGACACCACAACCATGCCAACGTACATACACAGAAATTCAAACATGTGTGCTACCACACCTGCATTTACACAGCATGCTTACCAACACATACACCATCGATGTGTCTCACACCTAAGAGGACTCACATGTGGCAGCCTCACGCCCCTCTTCATACACATCCCTACATGGCCCTACGAAAACACATGTTCAACCTACACACTACTGGCACACCACCACACACACAGCATCCAATCAGTATGCATGTACACTTACCACTCGACTCCAGACGGGTCTGCCTCTCAAGGACCTGGACGTGGAACGCTGGGCATATGTGTTCCGGGACCCTCATCTTGTGGTCGGACAGGTAGCCCCGGCGCCCCTTGGCATCCGCTGCCTTCAAGAGGAGCCGGGCTTTGTTGAGGGTCCTGGACTTGAAGTCCTCCCAGCGCTTCTTGACATGGTGTAAGTCGCGGACTGCCACCCCCTCCTCGTTGATGGCAGTCACAATGTCCATCCAGATCCTGGTCCGTCCTTCATTGTCGGCGCGCAAACTTCCAAAGAGGGCATCATACTGCCCCAGGACTTGCTCCACCAGGACACCAACTTCCCTGGCACTGAAGCTGGTGGCCCTCTGCCTCTCTGGCTGGGGGTTGCCAGTGGTGCCAGATGGTGTTGTGCCCGACATGGCAACCCCAGAGGTAGGAGTGGGTGGGCAACTGGGCCTGGGGCTGGGCTGTGGAGCGATGGTATCCTAGTCAGGAGTCTTCAGTTCCAGCAGGGGTGGCCACAGCATCTGTACCCCCGGCTGACGTGCAGGTAGCAAATAGGTGGGCATGTGGGGAGCAGGCAGTCAGGCAGCAGCAAATGGCAGGTGGGAGCGTGCTCGGGGCTCTGGGGGGCAGTAATTCGGCCTTCTGGGCAGGAGCGTAGTCTTCCGTGTGTTGTTGCGTGGCCAGCTTGATACGGAGTGATTTGGCTTGTGAAAATCTTGCACGTCAGCGTGTAATTCGAGGAAAGGCCATTTGCGCGTAAGCGCGTCAGCACACATACGCGGTTTCATTGGACCAAAGGCGTAAGCGCTTCTGTGACGTGACTCGCGCGGGCCTTTCCCTCGTGACGTGGCAGCGCACGTGGAAAAACTGCACGTCCGCGTGTGGATGCGTGTAATCCAAGGAAAGGGCCTACGTGCGTAAGTGATGTGACGTGCGCGGGCGTTTCCATCAACATGGGTGCATGTTCATCGTACACGTCCAAAAACTGCACGTCCGAGTGTCAGCTCGTGTAATTGGAGGAAAGGACCTTAGCGCGTACACGTGTAAGTGATGCTGTACGTGTGGGCCGCTTTAAAAGGTACGTGTAGGACCCCATTGCCTTGTACATGCTTTTCGTGGAGAGCGAGTGGGTGAATTCTGTACTTCTTGTTGGTTCACACACGATTACTTCACAGCGTTTCAAGTTCGTACTCCTGTTACCTCTGACAGCGTTCTTTATTCTTTTTGGGCCTGTTTCCTCGAACAGCGTTCACTTCTTCTTTTGTCCTGTCTCCTCAGACAGCGTACAATTCTTCTTTTGGCGGGGGTGTTGCCAACACGCACACGCGCATCTTTTTCATGTTCTTTTTCCAGGCAGACGGTGAGTCGCGCACGTATTTACCAACTGTGCTTGCCCCGTGTGTTGCGTACCCCTTCAGAGGTCATTGTCGGCTGCGTGTATTACGCGTACGCTTATTTTTGTGTTTCTGGGTGCCACAGCGAAGTGCGGGTTCAATTTTTCATGCACGTGGTCTATGAGGGGTTGCATGCACGTTATTTTTTTATTTTGGGCTGCCTGTGCGTTGCGTGACCCATCATCTTCCCCCAGGGGTCGCAGACAGCCTTGTTAGAGCACTAGGGTACGAATTCCATCTAGTACACTACCCCTTTCACCCCCAATTGCCCAGGACAATAGTTTACTGCTACTCCCATACGCACAACAACATCAGTGCCATGGTTGGGAGGCGACCAAGCGGTAAGGGAGGCAAAGGTGGCTGACCTTCAAAAGGTGGGCGTGGTGGGCGTGGTAGGTGACGTGGCCGGGATGTGCAGGGTGCTCCTAGACCCCCATGTGTGGAGGACCAATCAGGGACACCCATGCCCCCCCCACCATGGTTGAGGGAAACGTGGCTGACACCATCTCAGCTCAGCCCTTGTTGGACCAGCCCATTGTGGCACCTGACCTGGCACAGGATGACTCCCAGGCTGACTTCCAGGTCAGCAAGTCTAGGCCACGTGTGGCGGTGCAAGTTGGTGTCACCAAGCCATGTGGATCTGGGACAGCTATGTCATCTGCTGACCCAAGTAGGCAGGGTGGGGAGGCTGCAGGGGCAGCTGCAGCTCCATCCACCACAGCTCTGAGTCTCCCAGCCAGGACAGTGTCCGTCCAGGTCCATCAAACTGACGTTCCCCCTGCCAACATCACACTTCTGCCAATGCCTTTAGCAAGGACTATGGTCATTGTGCATTCACCCACTCCTACTACCCAGTCCACCGGTGCTTCTGCCCCTACTGACCAGAGAGGCGTAAGCTACTCAGACTCCGCTCCACCTTTGAAAAAGAGGAAGAAGGGTGCTCTGGCACAACAGGCTGAGACCTCAGACATGGCTACACACTATGGCACATCAAGGAAGCCTAGATTTAATGACCCGGAACTTGTGACCTATGTGTTGGCACATAGCCACGAAATGTTGGTGACTGCAGGGTGCAAGACCACACCTGGTCAACGTAAGGGCACACTGACAGACCATCGCGGACCGCATAAGTGCCCTTGGATTTGTGAGGCGCACAGCTGATGATTGCTACAAGCGGTGGAATGACCTGAAACGCAGAGCAAAGAACAAGCTGGCCTCAAATCATGCCGCTACTCTGGTGACTGGCGGTGGGTCTCCACAGGAGGACAACAAACTCACTGAACATGAGTCTGTTGCTGGGACCTTCGTCACAGAGGAACAGATCCAAGGTGTGGGAGAACTACCTGATTACGAGGCATTGTCCGGTGAGTGCCCATGCGTGTGTGTGTAATCCATGTGTATGTTGTTTGGGTGACAGGTTCTGATTGAGTGCCAGGTGAGGGTGTGTACTTCTGAGTGTTATGGGTCACCCATTTGCTTCCTCCCATACATTCACGTGCCTTGGATTTGGGTATGCCTGTATCCCTTCTGCCCACAGTTGCCAATTACGCCCAGATTAGTGCACTTTACCTTGAACTGTCATCTTGCAACTACATTGGTCACATTTTTTAAGTGTTCATTCAGGCTGATTGTTTCCACTCTCCCATTTTCAGTACACATTATTCTGCCCTATTGCAACATATGTGATATGCTTCGGTCATTGTTTACAGCCCACACTGGGTCACGACTTTTACCTGGTTATGTTAATGATTACACCATTCAGGTCGATGGAGTATGGGGCTGCAGAAATGTTTTATTACGGCCTGTTTGCATGTGGAAGATGACAGGTGTTTCCTGTAATGTTAAAGTGACCAACCATTGATCAGCCCACAATGACTGTGTTATTGGACACTGGATGTGTTTCAGTGTGTGGCACATGCATATTTTGCAACACTATTCAGCATCAATCTTCGCATCATGTCGATGTGACATGGATGTGTGACAGTACTCATTCACTGACATATTGCTGTAGTTTTGTAATTTACCGTGGCTATGCTACATGACATCTGTGTGGTGGCATGTGTATTGGACATATTACTCACAGCCTGATGTGTGATGCCAGTACTGCCCAACATGCTGCAAATGTGTTGCACATCCATCTTGCTCTCCCCAGTGTCTGCCTTTTTGACTCCACTGCCAACTCTTTGACAGTGCATGCATGGCAGGGTTATAGTCATGTGGGACATGTGTAATTCACGTACTGGATCTCTGGCTTGTCACGGCCTATGTGTGTGCTATGGTGCTCATGCCTGTTTCCATTTGTTGTCTTTCATGTTTTTGCAGGTGATGACGCACTTGGTGCTGTTGAGGTTGAGGAGATGGTGCAGACCCAGGAGGAATCTCAGGCACAACCAGGCACCAGGGGGGGACGTGGTGTGGTGGTGGGTGAAAACCCAATGTTACTGCAGACCATACTGTCCAGGGGTGCCTCTGGGTGCACCTCCCCAGCCCTCTATTCAGGTGCTGAGTCGGATGATGAGACTTATGTGTAGTCGCAGGTAAGTGTTTCTGGCAGGGATTCTGTTCTGTCCAACCCACCTGGACCAGGGGTAGAACCCTCTATGGGAATGTCAGTGTTGGTAGGTCCGCCTTTGGCGGTTACGGATGCAGGGTCAGACTCCACAGCATCTGATCCTGTTCCTGGGCCAGCAGATCAGAGGGGAAATGCAGTCCTGCAGCCTCAGGCAGTGCCAGTACAGCAAGGTGCAGATCACCTTGCCCCAAACAGGTGTGGTGCCCGTCGACGCAGTGGACGTGCACCACCAGGCATAGGGAAAACTCCATGTACAGTATGGCAACCCAACAGGCAGCATCAGTAGAAATGATGGCTCAGGCAATGGAGAGGGTGGTCACTTCCATTATCCCCCCTGAAAGGCAGATGGAGCAACAACAGCAGGCAACAGACTCCATTTCCCAATCACACAGGGAAGACATGTTGGCATCCAACAGGGACCGACGGGCGGCACTGGAGATTCTGCGCGAATCCATATCAATAGAGTCCCAGGGCCACAGGGAAGCCCTGAGGGTAGAACTCCATAACCTCAGGCAGAGTCTGCTTGAACTTGAGGCTTCCCGAAATGTTAGCAGCTCACACGTTCACTCTCAGCTGAGCTGCATACAACACGTGAGGAGATCCGGGCATCATGCAAGGCCATGTGTGCAGAAATGCAGGCAACCTGTGATGTGCTGCATGGGGATCTCTGCACTTTAATCCTGCAGAATCAGACCTTCCAGACCTGCATGCTTGCTGCCATGGAGGACCATACCAGGGCTTTGCGTGGGTTGCCTCCCCTAGTGCCACTGCCTCCTGATGCAGCAGCAGAGGATGAGCAGAGCGACAGCAGTTCTCCCACAATGGCATAACCGTGCAGGCCAGGAGCCCAAGGAGTTTTTTTTTTTTTGCAACATCCACGCAGGTGGGTGTTGTTGTACACCCTGTCCTCGAACCTCCTGGGTGGCCTCCCCCACCCCCCTGGCCCCAACATGGCCATTTTTGATTTTTGATTTTTTTTTTTACAGTGTGTTGCCTTGTGTGGCTCCCGTGGGCATCCACTGTATTCCGGAAAGGCACATGCAGGCTTGTCCTGAGTTTGGGTTAGATGCTTGGGTTCGTGAGACACACACCCCTCCTGCTTCCCGTTTCCATGGGCTTGCAAAGGGTGTGACCAAGTGACAGTAAATTACAGAGTGACGTTGGGCTCCCATGAGCTGTGTGGGCAGTCTGTCATCAATACTGTGTAGACATCCCTAGTGGATATTGTTGTTGTATTGTACACTGCATGGTGTATTGATATGTGCTTGTGCATCCATGTCTTCCTCCTAATCTGCAGGTTCCTTCCTCATGTCTTCACAAGGCCGTCTACTTTGCAGATGCAGTTCATGTTATATGCAGTATACTGAGACATTTGCGTGGCAGCAACACTCTACAGTTGTAAGGGGTCGATGTGCTGGCGTATTCAGGTTGTAAGACTACCACTACTTGAACTTAGTAATGTCATGTTTTTGCATTTTTCCATGGTGTGTTGCAGCATTGTGTTGGTGGTAAGTATTTGGTAATGTGTGCTGTTAGTTATACATTACTGGGAGCATATTGTGTGTGGGCAGTTTCCATTAGGGACAGTGTACTTTGTGACACTTGTGTCAGGTCTTGTGCATTGCTTTGTTTGCTTTCACATTGCATGACATGCCATGGTGTATTTGGTAGTGGAGCTGGGGAGGGGTTGGGTGACATGGCGCTGTTCTCATGTTGTATTTAGCAAGGGGGTAATGAATTTCGCAGCATAGATGTATGTCTTTTGATGACACAGCATTGGTGGTGTTTGGGTAGGTAGGGATGCACACAATGTAACACTTCCAGGTGATCAATCTCAGGATGGTATGGTTGTGACAGTTGAGTGTCCCTTATGTCATCATCATTGATTGTCAGCTGGTATGTGCCAGGGATGTGTGCACTCCACAGGGGTGTGATTTTAGGAGAAGTAATTAGCCAACAGCTGCGTACGGGCTGCCTCACCACGTGCCCTTTCCCCTCCCATGCGCAGCGGGCGTGCATGTGGTTGGGGGTGGGGGGGCACCACCATGTCCACCGGCAGGCCCGGCGTGTTGCAACATTGTGCAGGACACATGCTGCCACTATGATCCTGCACACTACTGGGGGAGCATATAACAGCTGCCCACCAGAGCGGTCAAGGGAGCGAAAGCGTGATTTGGGCACTCCGAATGTGCGCTCCACTATGCCCCGGGTTGCAATATGGGCTGTGTTGTATCTTACCTCGGATGGCGTGGTGGGGTTCCGAATTGGCGTCATCATGTGGGTGCTCAAAGGGTAGGCACTGTCCCCTGGGGAGGTGGTGATGGGTATCATTAGTGGGGTTGTGACATTACTCAGTATCTGACATGCATGCATGTGCAGTGGCATTTATACTCACCAAGCACCCATGTATCGCCATGCCGCCCAGCTTCTAGGTCCCGGTTTAGGATTGACATTCTGTAAATGAAACTGTCATGGGTGGACCCTGGATAGTTGCCATATACTGAGGTGATGATTCCCTTGGCATCACATACTACCTGCACGTTGATGGAATGCCAGTGCTTGCGGTTTCTATAGATGTGCTCAGATGCCCTGGGAGGACGTAGAGCCACATGGGTGCTATCAATGGCACCTAGCACTTTGGGGAATTGTGCCACCCCATAGAAATCCTGTACGGCAGCCTGCCTTTCTACAGGTGTTCTGGGCAGGTATATGTGCCTGCAGACTGATGGGCGTGCAGTCATGATGCCCAACACCTGGTGTAGGCAGCGTGACTGCGTGGCCTGTGACACCCCCCCCACTATAACACTTGTCCGCTGAAATGATCCAGTGGCCAAGAAGTGCAGTACATTGAGGACCTTCTCCAGGGGGCTGAGTGCTTGGGAGCACAGGGTGGGTGATGTGAGGTCATCCTCCCACTCACTCACCAGTTCGAGTATTATGTGAGGTGGAAACCTGTACCTCCCATGCACCTGGTCATCAGGCATCCCAAAAAGGATGGTTCTGGGTGTAAAAATTCTGGGCCTGACTATCCTCCTCCTCCTGCGGTATCCCATGACCACTGCTGCTAGGAACGGTATATTCATCTTGGCGTCTGGGCTTGTTTGTTGTTTGCGCACACTTTTATGCTGCGCGGGTCCACATACGCCTGCTTCCTGCTGGCGTACGTGTTTCCGGATTAGCGCGTCTTTTTGGCGCCCGCATTAGCCCCGTTCAATTCCATGAATACGTATTGTAGAGGCGCGTGTGGGCGTTCCGCGCATTTGCCTCCTGTACTTCCCTCGTGACGCCCACATTTTCACGCGTTGTTCCCCATTCCGCGTGTTACGCCCCCTGTTCCACCTACTTTTATTGTGTGCGCTGCGCTATGTGCGCTTTCGCTGTGTGCTTAGCACACGCTGTTTGGAGACGTGTGCGCCAGCGTGCGCCACGCAGAATTTTAGTGCGCTCCAGGGATTTACACGCGCATGGACCTCCATGAATCGCTGTGCGCGGGTTTTGCTGCGATTTTCGCACTTGCACTGCGATTCGCACGCTTTCGCACACTTGCGCCTAAAATTTCAGCGCACATTAATTCCATGAATCGCCCTCTTAGTGTTTCTCCTCTGGAGTACGTTTTGAATGTGTATATGGAATTTATAAACCTGAATACTTATGAAAATACTGAAGAAACCCTAGACGGCCCGAGATGCACTGTATTTCTTGTACTATGAGATATTGTAGCATATATTTTTGGTGTGGTTTTTACTTAGCAAGACAGGCAACCAATAGGCAGGGTCCAATTGATTAAAAAAACATGTGTATATGGGAAACGCCCAGATTTCCCTGGGTTATTGATTCAAACCACCCAGATGTGGCAGGCAAATATATGTCTTACAAGCGTTTTGTGTGCAGAGAAAAGGTTTGATGCTGTGTGAGTCCAGTTTTAAAAATCACACAAAATCCGAGCTCTGATATATTTATTAGACTAACTGAAAATATTGGTGCAGTAAAAGCGTTGTGTGCAATGTAGAAGATCTCTGCATCCCAAGGTGTTGTGCTCTGATAATGGGCCCCCGTTTCAGGGAGAGGGTTTTGCTGCATTTATGAAAGAAAGTGGGGTCACTCACAGGAAGATTTTGCCGGTGTGGCTGAGAGGCAATGGGAGGTGGAGCGTTTTATGAGGACCCTCAATAAGGTTTTTCGAATTGCCCATACCCAGGGACAATGTGTTAAGCGTTCGATGTACCCGTTCTTAAAGAACTATCGCACTACGCCTCACTGCACCACAGGAGTTCCCCCAGTACTAGCCCTGTTCGGCCGTTGCCCCAGAGGTTTGTTGCCATACCCAGAACCCTAGGCTCCTGGGAAGATTGATGATCTCAAGGTAATGGAAGATGGCAGGAGAGCGAATGAAGAGGAGAACCTATGGAGGGGCCTGTGTGATTACGATCTGGTGCTGGAGGACAATGTGTTGGTATGGTCCCATCAAGCAGCTGAGAAAATTATGCTGCCATATGAGCCCAGCACCTTGGAGGTGGTGGATGAAAAAGGGTCAATGCTTACTGCATCCAATGGTTAAGCGGCCATTATACGAAATTTGTGCTTCTTCTAGAAGGCGACATAGTGGACTTCCCTATGCCTGGAGGTGCCCAGTGTTTTTCTAATGAAGAAAGTGAAGATTGGGGAGATTTCATTCATGAAGGGGATGACTGGTATCCTGAGGATCTGGGGGAGCAGAAACCGTCCTTGGGAATGGCAATGACCCGGCTGAGTCAAGGAGGCATGTTGTGGATGCATAAATATAGACCTGTGTATCCTCATGTTAGTGGTTAACCTGTGTTGGGTGGCGTCGTACAGTTAATGTTCAGTTTTTCAGATTTCATGATAAATGTGGAGTGTTCTATGGTCTCTTTAGGAAACTGTGTAATGCATACGCAAGTGCTTCTACCCAATAAAAGGGGCGTAACGTATGGCACGAGTTGCAGTCCACGAACAGAGCCTGAGATGGTTACTGCTGTGTATGTGTCTCTGTTCGACTCTGTGCTGTACGGGAGACCCTTGCTCCATAACACGCTCATTGGCAGCAGAGGGAGCCCTTTTCAGCAAATACAGTCTCAACTTGTCTTTAAGGTAAGGGGGAGCTAACTCATGAATGCACTTGAAAGTATGCCACTACATCTTGAAAATATAGTACAGGCATGGGAAGACTAATTTGCTCCAAGGTGCTTATGAGCAAAAGGAACAGTTGTGTCATGAGAGGAATAATAGACTTAGAAGGCTAGAAGAGTTTGAATAGCTTGCCTCAAAATGAACAAATCTGTGATATTGCAGCTGTACAAAGAATTGCATTTCAGAGTCTAGGGGCTTGAACCGAAAATCTTCCATCTCCTCTGTCTTTGGCTATTGATAAAGGTAGGCTCTGTGACAGCTGATTAGAAAAGCAGAGGGAGCCCATTTTCAGCAAATAAGGTCTCATCTCAACTTGTCTCTGAATTAAGGGGGGAGCTAGCCTACAGACTTAAAAGTAAGCACCTAAATCTTGAAAAAGAGATCACGCTGAACCGGAAGCCAATAGAGAGAACACAGGGAGAACTGATGGAAATACTACTTTTTAGGGCAAAGATAAAATGCACCACTGTGAGCTATCCTCCCAGGCCACAGAAAATCGCATGACCATAATGAATGTCCAAGTTGATTAAAAAATTCCATCACCAAGTGTTGAATGAAGATGGTTGTAAAAAGGGTGGAATGAAGAGATGTATCAGAGCTTAAAAAAGGGATTTTGAGAATTAATTTGCTCTGAAATGTAAAGCTTAAATTATCTTCCAAGAGAATTCCTCGGATTTTGACTCAGCAAAGGTGAGGTCTTGGCTAAATAGGTTAGAAGCAGCCAGAACGCAGGAAGGGTTCCATAGGAGACGGCATGGCCCCAGCAAAGGAACCTCTGCTTTAGAGCAATTAAGCTTTAATCTACTAACTCTCATTGATCCCCACCGTCGCAAGGCCTAAAGACAAAGGGGCAACGTAGTCATGAGGTTCATTGAACCGCAGATAGATCTGCATGCCCTAAGCCTAGGCATGGTACTGAAAAGTAAGAATATCAAGCAGAGAGACAAAAGAAACATTAAATAAAATGGCCGAGAGTGGTGAGCCCTGTGTTACCAGATTTCTCACCATCACTGGCAAGCAACAAAATAGCACAATTTGGGTATGTTGAAGGCAGAGTTTTATAAATGAACAACGCCAGTTAAAATAGATTTCCTTTAAATGGCAACACAAACCTCAGTCTCAAGCAGCAAGCCATGGTGGACCTCATCCCAAATTGCCATGTAAGTATAATAATCATTATAATGACCAGAAGAGGGCACTATAATCAAGGCAGTTGGCATAAATGGCAAACATGAGCAACCTGCTGTCCTGATTTTTCTGGATATATCCTCTGCCTTTGATCTTGTCGACCATGTGTTGCTAGAGGATAGACTCCAGACGGTAGTGGGTTGCTCTCCCAAGGCAGTCCAATGGATCTCCTCTTTTCTGAGCCCTAGGAATGCCAGAGTGAGTGTGGGTGAGGTTTCCTCTAAAGCTACCCCTATTACATGTGGCATGACGCAGGGGTCCTGTATTTCCCCTGCGCTGTTCAACATCTATATCATTCTGTTTCTAAAACTCCTTGACAGCCTGGGTGCCCCGTCTGCGAATTATGCAGATGACACCCAGGTTGTCATAAAACTCTCTGGCTCTTATTCCGTGGACCTGGCCAATCTCAATACCCTTTATGCTTCAATACATGCACGCCAAGAAGACTGAGCTTTTGATTGTTGCCTTCAGCTCTAAATTGAAGTCTCTCTCACCCGAGTACAAGAGCTTCCTTATTCTTGATTCTACGATCGCTGTGGCCAAGAAGGTTAAAACTCTTGGTGTAGTCCTGGATGCAGAGCTTACCATGAATCACCATGTGGCCCAGATCAGATCTTCCTGTGGCCTGATCAATAAACTCCTGTCTAATATCTGACCATTCTTGACCCACGAGATTTTTGCAACACTGGCCTCAGTCCACATTAACTATAATTTAGACTATTGCAACAGCCTCCTGAGTGGCTGTTTGCAGTCTAATATATCTACCCTGCACAGTTCGGGCAGTTTTTGGTCTGTCAAGACGAACTCACACTACTGCGTCAAGGCAGAACCTTCATTGGTTGCCAGTTAAATTCTGAATCAGACATAACATTCTCACCCTGACTTACAAATGTCTCCTGAACCTGGCTCCTATGTATCTGGCAGTACGTCTTCAGCCATATGTTCCTGCCCGTACACTTAGGTCTCAGAACCTACTTAAACTCGTTCAACCTAGATTCAGATTGGAGAAGGCGGGTGGGTGCTGCTTCAATGTTCAAAGCCCCACCGCCTGGAATCTGCTTCCTTTCTGCCTTAGAGCTATCCCGACACCGGTTGAGTTAAAGAGAAAGCTGAAAACTCTTCTCTTTGACCTGCCGCCCGACTAACTGTTCTAATTTCGCTCCCTCGCCAGTTCTCGTGCTCTGACTGACTGTCTTCTCTTTATGACCGTTGTTTTTATGTTTTGTCCATCCGTCTGTTGTATGTGCGCGCCCTGAGGCCCATTGGCATGTGGCGCGGTATATACGAATGTTTAATAAATAATAATAATAGGTGAACCCTCACTGTTTATAGCAAGAATATCCTTCAAGATGGAGAGGAGTACTGTTTCTGTTCCATTGTCAGGGTGCAAGACGTTAAGCTCGCTCTGCTGAAAACTAAAAATTCTTCTCAACAGAGCACTACTTTCCTGTGTTTTGACCGTTGACTCCCCTTCCTAGAACGTGTACTTATCAGTGACCTGCACTTCCCTTTCTGTACCTATGCCTCTGGGACTTGATTCTTCATGGGACATTTTTGTGTTTAGTCCTGCTGCACCTTATATCTTCCCAGGTCTTCCCCAATGTTGTTCCTCCACTTGGGGCAGAGGAGTGAAGAGGGAGGGGCTTTCTTCAAGGGCACAACACCTCCGAGGACCCTGATATTTGACACCATATATGCATAGAAAGGCAGAGGGTGAACGCAGGAGATATCTGATTTGTGCCCACCTAACGCATCTCATGCTTCTCTTCATTCAGGCTTCATCAATTCCCTTTCAATGCCAAAATCTTGTCTATTCAAGAAAATACATTCAGTTTCCAAATACAAAAGCACCTTAAAAATAACTGTGATTTCATTGCATACAACAGACCTCAATGCCACTACAAGACCTCAAGTAGACATTGAAGATAGAGGTAAAAGAAAGCTGTATAAAGTGGACTACTTGGTATGGCATACCAATATGTTTCTCAAAGTGCTGTGTAGTTGGGCCCTGAAATCAGATTCAAACAAATGGAACCATTTTGCAGTAGACTCTGAGAATCTTGATACTTTTGTGGGCGCTCCAACAGTATCTTGCCATTGACTGAATAATTAATTGTTGCTGATAGATTCCGCACCAACAAATGGATTCTCCCTCTTGCCCCCCCTTATAAGCTTTCTCTAAGAGTTGCTCCATGATAGCTTCTTAAACTGTATAGGTAAATAGCATGTGGATAGCGGTCATTGATTGCTACTCATAAGACCCTTTCATGAGTGGTGGCCTACGCAATGCTCAAAAATGAGATTGTTTCTGTTAGTAAGATTTTTCTCTTCAATACCTTAAAGATAGGTAGGGAGAAATATTTGAGAAAAAGGTATATTGCAAGAGAATATCTTTTATCAAAGATCAATTTCTCTTCATGCCCTTTTGTCCCTTAACATTAATAGTGTGATTTGGAGAATCAATAAACAATAGGAAGTGACCAATTATCATTGAACCATTTTTTTTAACCACTTTCTTTTTTTATAAATAACCACAATTTATCAACAAAGTTATACATCAGGATAATAATTCATTTCAATGAAATCAGAACAACGAAAAAGTAATAAGCATAGGAAAAACAGAATTATCAATAAAAGGAATATCCACAAGTAATTTGAATGTTGAACAAAACTTTGATAGACTATTGTCAAAAGTACTTATAATACACAAACAAACACAAGACACTAGACACAACAAAACACCATGCTAAATATTGGTACCTGTGCTCTCTAGGACACAGGTCTGCAATCTTTTGTGCTCTAGATTATTTGCACTACAACTCCCATCCTACACCTGTAACTGTATCTGGGGCCTGGTCCCTTCAGATTGATACAGGGATCAGACCACCCCCCACCAGTCACTCTCAGCATCCTGCCAGCATGTGCACTCTAGCACCCTTTCCTGGGCACTTGCCCGCCCCATGGGAACACCCCTCTCCTGCACTTCTCCCACTATCCCCTCCCCCTTGCACTTATCACCTTGTCATGCAATTGCATGGTAGGATTGTCACAAGACCAATATAACCATTTCTTTATTGTTTGTTGTTGTATTATTATGATTCCCATGTATGTTGTGACGCAGTAACTGAACAAAATCGCCCAGCATGGGCTCAAGGGCTTTCGGGAGATTCTCAATGTCCTGTATGATCCCTCTCTGTTTGTATGATAAACGACAGTTCTAACTTGCCCTTGGCTGAGTCCTCCGTCTGTATATTGGGGGAGGGTGTGTTGGGCCGTGGTTGCTTTGAACGGTGAGCTTGTAGTGTGAACCCCAATCCCTCTGGTATACCTAGCCAACACCCCCTACCTCCCCTTTTGTCTTATGGCGCCTGTACAATAAAAAAAGAAAATCAGGCCTATCTAGCAAAGTGAATGGTAAGGGATCAAAGGAATTTTAGTCCAAAACACCTAGAGTGCCACAGGCTGATTGCTAATGTTATAGTGGTTACAGATGTTGGTGACACAATATTTCACTGATCCTTTATTAAGAGGTGTGTCTGGGGGGGGGGTCATCTAATCACTACATATCGATACATGTCCCATGGAAGGCATATTCCCCGACATCCTCTACTTTCTGACATACGGTATGGCTTCCTGTAGCTGTACCAAATCGAATAAAAGCATTATGTTTAATGAATTGTTGCAAAGAATCACTTGCCTGATTTCCTCTATTAGGTAATGTGGCCATGTGTTTTATTCCCGTTAGAATCTTCCTGATGTTAAAGTGACCTAAGACCCAGATTCTCTACAGCAAACAAGATCTCCCGTTCTTTGATCCTTGAGGTGGTTTGTACTTAGTGAGCAATTTTCTAAGACATAGTCCAATATTCTACATGCCCTTCTGCAGAAAAGAAAATATGAGCAAAGTGTTACTTTAATTGTATAGTACTTTTGCACTGCTCGAGCTGTGCAAACTTGCACATGTTTTAGCCAGAACTGTGAGCAGCTCCTGAGCAGCACATGGTAAGGGCTACCTTGACCCTAAAGTGTTTTCCCTTTATTTCTCAAGAATTAATGACAAGCTGAAGACTTTTGGCTTAACAGTATAGGAAACCAGTATCCTGAAATCCTTTAATTTTCTATCCACACCAAGGACAAACCAACTTGGTTGATTAACCTTCGTCATATCCAACCAATTCTAAACTCGTAACACATAAGAGTGGACCAATAACACCATTTCAAATATTCCCTAAGTTCTCATACTCAACTACACCTGCCCCTCGTAGAAGAACTCACATATTTCTGGGACCAACTCTCCTTAGGGAATGGTGTTGCGCCGCCTGTATAAAAGAGATAGCAAGCGATCTATCCCTCCAAGTAAACTCGCAGTGTTAATCAGCTTGCTCCACAAATTAAAAATAGAGTAACCGCTCTATCTTCCAGATGACCCAATCTGGAGTGAGCTACAGTGCAATTGTATTCCCTAACTGCTAAAGTAGGGCAAACAAGGAAGGGTACATTACTGTATTCAAGTGGGTGTTCATACCAATGTATTCATCACTCACAAGAGTCTACGGACTCAATTCTCTTTTTACTCTCTGTCTCCCATCTTAAATCACACCCATTCTGAAGTGCCAAAAACACAAGTAATGTCTTCAAAGTATCCCACAACAACATAAAAAGGATATCCTCAATCGAGGGTTGGCCAGTTTCAGTGCTCGAAAAGGTTGGGCACCTTTGTCGGGACCATATTAAATAAAAACTCCATTTGACGGGTCTTGTCCACGTCTCTGTGATAGGCGACCTGTCAAAAGGACACATGGCTTCAACCAAAAAGGATCATTGTTCCACTTCTCTATCGCAAATAAATGCATTTTTCTTTCAACAATGTCTCTATTATTCACAACTCAGGTGAACTGGATTGGGAAACACTTATGCCACCTACATAATGACCACCTTTAGAGCACTTGCATTCTGCCCTTCCATGCCAAACACCAACTACTGGTTTAGTCTAATGCAGCATGGGACTGAGGTTCAATCATCTGTGTATGAAAATACAGATATCGCAATCAATTCACTGCAATTATTTCAAAAGAATGCCGGCTCGCAGCACATACTAGCGCTCTCTCCACAATTTCAAAAGCTCCCCCATTATACGCATTAAAGGAGCCACAGTGCTTGCCGGGAGTCCTTCATCCAGGGCAGGCCAATCCTATTTCTGGTGTTGTCCACATACATTGCTGCACTCAATGCAACTGGCTTGCGTTATATGCGCACCCTGCATTAGATACCTATTTCTGTGTCTGCAGCTCCTGCATCATTAATTATTCAAAATCCACTCAGGCCGTAAACTATATGAGGTCTCGGGCGCTGATACTGCCTTATTCTCTTCTCTGGTTCCATCTTGGTACTATCATGGTATAGTGATCAAGATGGCAATTCTCCACTTCTACCCCAGATCAATGTTACAAGAATGTTCTGTATCGAAAAATATCCTATCTCCACATTCAGCCATTAGCCACAGTCTCGGATCTCACAATCCTTTTTAATGAAATTACAATTCTTTTGCTGCATTTTCCAACATATTTTCATCACGATCGCAATAATCGTTGACGGAGGAGCTTCCTTTCCTCCTGTGGGTACCCTCATATCTCTTTGCTGCAGGTATCTCCTCTGGGGCGAACCACCATCTTGAAGTAATGCTTCCCAGTCAAATATGTATGACTACGAGGCGACCTCTCATTGTATAACTGACATAGTATTGCTTTTCACCATAGCTCATTTAAGAGGGGCCCTATCACCAAATACCCTTTTACAAAACACGTATTACAGAAAATTCCTATACAGGAAAACACAATCACGTGTGTCCTTAAGATCCTGCACCCCTGCCCGTGTGTCTGGACTATCGGAACCAATGCACTACCAGTGTGCTCCTGTGTCCCATCTTATCAAAGGCTACCTCTTATGGGACCATGTCCCCCCTCATCTAGGTAGGCTGGCCAACTCTTGCCAGTGTATTTCCTCATTGAGACCATTTACATGTGAATTAAGTCTAAATATTCACTCTTGTTCTTTTCTGAGCAACATGGAAGAAAAGACGTTGCCTCTCCTCGGTAACATGATTTTACAAACATGGTCCACTTTAAAATGTCTTTCCAGCACACAATGCTCAACAAAGAGGGCTGTCAATCTATTAGTTCTAATGTTCAACTTGTGCTCAATAATCCTTTTATTTATCAGTCTTTCAGTCATCCTGATATACTGTAAATTGTCTGGGTACTGTAAGAGGTCAGAATGAAAGCTGGACACAAAGTTGTCATGTTTTTGGTTAAATACATTTATTAGCAAGGGGAGCTTCCCTACCTGTAACCAAAAACTAAGGATCTGTCTTTGTCAGGATGCCAGAAATAAAAAGCCGTCCTTGTGTCCAAACATTCTATCCTGACACTACAAACAAAATAATAAAGTGAGAAGGGAAATATCTTTGACCTGGTATTTTCAAAAAGTGTTCATAAATGAAAATACAACAACTCCAACACAAATTCTCTCCAAGGTAACAGAATCTTGGTTCCAGAGAGTGGGCCCCTTCCCCTGGATTCTTCAATGGGTTGGCAATGTTTCTTGTTCTAACAGTTCTTTGTGTCTCTCCTTGGCCCACAGCAATCCTCTTAGGTACAAAGCTGTTCAACCTTATGGTTTCCTTCTTTAAAACGTTCTTTCTTTGCTCAATCACACACTGTCCTTTCTTAGGGCTTTTCCGAAGGTTTGAAGTTGCCTGGTCTACTCCCCTGCCATTACTTCTCATGCGCTTCCAACTGCCTGGTATACTTCCTTGCCAGGACTTCTCATATGCCTGCACTTTGTCCTGTTTGCTCGCCTGCCAGGACCTCCTATTTCCATATATGTGTAACATCTCTCTTTACATTCACAATTGCATATTTTTTCCTTGATTCTGTATTTCTAATGCTTTCAATGTTCACTTACAGTTTTACCCATATCGACATGCCATACACTTATATATTGTTAGGGGTGCATTTGTATTCTGCCTCAAATTGTGTTTGTTCGGTCGCCGAAGTGCCCCATGGTCCCCCCTTCACTTGGGCTGACTCACCGGCTCTTCCTGGCGTCTTCGGTCCCAGGTCGTGCTTACGCCGTGCAGCTCTGCTGCTTGCCTTGTGCTCTGGACTGCCTTGACATCTCTCCACCTTCTCCCGCTGCCCCGCTCCTGAACGCCTGCTTGCCTTTCCAGTCTCGTTAAGGGTAACGCTGATTCCTCCAGCTGCCGAATGTGCAGGAATCATCTCATGGGTTCTGGTGTTTATGCCACCCTGCTTTCTCTAGCAACAATACTTTCCCTCTTTGCTCTACCACACCGACTCGTGCCTCCAGCTCCTGAACGCCTGCAAGGGAGATGCAACGTCTTCTACCAAGCCTCCTCTCACAGTTTGGTTTCCATTTTTAAATGTCCTGTGCATAGATGCTTTCTCAAAACAACTAACACGCTCATTGAGCTTGGGGCTCCTGATGCTCTGTATCATTTCCTTCATCCTCCTCATCTCAGTACTTCGGTGGTTGTGGGAATTGGAGTCCACTGATATCAACTGATGCACAATACTTGGAGAACCTCTCTCAATGATTCCATATAAAGGATCTGTTCTATATGAAGGGGAATTAGAACTAAAAAAGCTTTTACTTTTTGGACCATGAATGAGAGTTTGGTCTAAAGGATGGTGGGAAAGGTTTGGCATTAGGGTATTGGGTATAAGAGGATCTTTCCCATGGACAAATGGGGGATTCTTCAAGGGAGGTACAGAATTATGGCAATAGGTCATTAGGGTATTGGGGATCAAGGGGTCTTTTCCATGGGTAAATGGGGGATACCATATCTCATCCAATGAAGTCATGACATCTCCCCGGTAGTTGTTTCCTCCCATGTGATCCTCCTTCATATTGCCATCCCCAGGGTTAGGATCGGGTAGCAGCTGCCATCACCTAGCCACATGGGAGGAGGTTACTGCTGGGAAATCTGTGTTGACTCCATTGGACTCATCACAGCACTTAACGAGGTATATAACCCTTCCAGTTTTACAATTTGTAAACCATTTCTATACCCACACCCTCCTCTAGACAATATCGATCATGGTACTTCTCAATTTCAGACACACAGCTGGAAGTCTTGGTTGTCTGTGTGTCAAGAATTCCACCTCTTTACTGCTTTTATAGCCCTCTGCTTTAGCTTCCTCCATGATAGGAGCAATCAGAGCCCTGATTGCTTGTGTTGGATCCGCTGCTAACCTTTGATTGCTTTGGTGGACCGATAGTAGGCGCTGTACCATTTAGTGTGTTCATGATCAAGATACACTGCTCTTTTATCAGCATGCTTTATTACAATCTGGGGGTTGTTCATTAGAGTCGCTAATGCTCTAATTTCCAATTATGTGTAGTTATTATGCACAAATGTTATCTGTTGTTCTAATTCAGTCCATTTCTTGAGAATTGCTTGCTTGAACGTGATTGATTCCGCAGTAATTCTGTATGGAGGAGGATAGTACCGCAATGGAACATGTAACCCTGTTGTGTCTTCCAGTTGGTCTCAGGCTTCATGTCCAAACCTTTCCTCAAAAGTTGGGCCACTTCCACCCTTGTTTGAAAAGCATTTTATCTAGGCATTGGTATGAATGATGATCCCTTCTCTAGTACTGAAGCTTTATCTTTCATCAGGATATGGTTGGATAAGTTAATAAATAATATGTCTGTGGGCCCCCCCAACCTACGCTCCTTGTAATCTTTGGGGAGTCATTCTGCCATCTTCGTTGTCCTCTTCCTCTGCCTCAGTGTTGTAAAAAAAAGGCTGAGGGTGTTTGTTGGTGGAGTCAGACTGTCTCTGATCTTCGAAATGAACCTGTCTCTCCTGCTACCATTGTTCTTGACAGACTCCTCATGTTCCCGGTCTAGGGTCTGCAGCTGAGCTGGAAGTGGACATATTCCAGTCATATGGTATCATTCTGGATCTATATATATAGTCTGCCAGACTGCTGTTGCTGGTACTCACTTCTGCCTTTTTTGGCTTCTGGTTGTTGATAGTTGTCATTGATGTATAGATATATTTTAGCGTGTGAAAAGGCGGCAATGTCTTTCTTTGATTTGGCAATTTCTTTGCTCAAATTGAATTCCCTAAACTTCTTCATTGTAGTGTAGCCTCCAACGCTGCTAATTTGATGTTGTAATTATCCAGCATCATTTGATTTTTTAGCACCTTCAGTTTATCCCGTGGCTCTCACATTATTGACTCAGAAACGGTTTTGGCTGTGTTGATGATCAGTATGAGGCAGTCGCAGGTACATTTATTAGCAATGTAGATCCAGTCTTTTTTAAACTGTACATTTCTAAGCAAATGTGTGATTCCACAAGGATATTCAACCCATTCGGTGCTGTATGGGTGCAGAGATATTCAGTCATCATAGCTTCATGTAACTCAGTCCTAATCAGTTTTTTTTAGCATTTCTAGTTTGTTCCATTCGTCACTGCTCATCAATGACTGTATGACTGGGTCTGTGCCCAAAATTGAAGGATTTGGAAGAATCCCTTCAATCAACCCTTCACCGAACACTTAGTAATTCTGTTCGGCCATCTTTCCCCGTGCTCAGAATCCAACACACTCAGATTGTAAACTCAATATTCTACTGTCCTGATACAACCAATGGTCCAGTGTTCCCCTATTCCAGCACAACACTGTTGCCTAAGGAGAACCTTAATTGGTGGGATATGGCTACGGTTAATCAACCAAGTCTGTCTGTCCCTTTTTTGCATAGTATGCTTTGAGCAACCTTGAGGCTGCTGGGATAGAATTACGCGGAGACTGGGAGACAGAGGAACACAGAGGTGTAAGAACATATGCTCGAAAGACAATGATGAGGGCTGAACAGTAGTCAAGGAGAGAGAAAATCAGTTATCTCAGGGCTCTATCCTCTTGCCGTGGATCTTCAATATCTACCTTGCCCCTCTGGCTATCCTGATCTCCACCTCCTCTCTTCACTTCCAGTGTTATGTGGAGGACACAAAGCTCTCCTTCAAGCTTCCCTCCACTTTCTCCTCTTCTTCCTCTCTCATTCCTGACTGTCTGACTGCTATTCAGGCATAGTGCGCTGCTAATGATCTCTGCCTTAATGCCAGTAAGACTGATGTCCTTCCCATTGGTACCCCTGCTCCCTCCTTCCCTGCTACTCTCTGGCCGCCCTCCATGGGTCCCCTCCCCTACCCTCTTGTGAGGCTAAAAACATTGGCATCATCTTTGACGCTCCTAATCACCTCACATCACAAACCTTGTCAAGAAGGCCCACTTTCAGCTGCACCGCCTCAGAGGCATTCTCCCTTTCCTTACCTTCCCCCAGAAGCGCAATGTCTCTAGAGCTCTGGTCCTCGCAAGGCTTGACTACTACAACAGCCTCTTCCTCAATATACCTTTATCCTAACTTTGCCCACTTCAACTAATCCAAAACAGGATTGCAAGACTTATCCTTGGCCTCAAGCCCAGGGACTGTATCTCTCCAGCCCTAAAATCTCTCCACTGGCTCCTGGTGGCTGCAAGGATCAAGTACAAGACCCTCTACAAGGCTTTCTGGGGCCTGGGACCCCGCTACATGCAACTCTCTCTCCCGAAATACCTCGCTGCTAGAGCCCTTAGGTCGTCTAGCTCCAACTCTCTGCAGATCAGATGCTTTTTCAAGCAGAGTGTGGGGGTTAGATCTCTCTCTTTGGCAGAAGCCTTCCTCTGAAATGGCCCCCCTGCCCCTCTCAGGCTTGAGCCGGATCTCCTTAAGTTCCTGAAGATTCTCAAGACCCTCCTTTTCTCTTCTTCCTTCCCTCTCCCCCTCCCCTGCTAATTCCCCCCTCTACCTCATTGACTGACTGCCTGGTCCCTTCTGATTCCTACAGGGCACCAGGCCCTCCTTGCCCAGTATACCCCAGCACTCTGGTCTCCCTGCCCGCACCCAACCTGCACTTGCCCTTCCCCTGAATATCATGGCAGGGTGGGCATCCATACCAAGCCTGGTCTACCCCCGTCCTGGCACTCAGCATTTGTCCTCACTCCCTGCACTCCCTGCATGCCCTGGACCTTGCTCACGTGGCCTTCCCGTAGCACTTGCCTTGCCCCAGGAGCATCCTTCTTCCCCTCCTCCTTCCCTATTGCACTTATGCCGCCACTCTGCCCCCTACTTCCTGCACACCCTAGCATTTACCCTTCCATCCCGTCCAGAACTCCCCCTCCCTCGCCACTTCCCTCCCCACTGCACTTCTTGTTACTGCACTAGCAGGATCCTAATGACGCAAGGCCTAGCAGGACCGTTATTGTTGTTTTCTCCACTGCCCCCCTTTTTTGTCGTGTGGTGTCTCAAAACACCATTTAATGTATAGGCGCTTTCTAAATATCAAATAAATAAATAAATAAAGTAAAGAGTTGCTATCATCGGTTTAGTACCCTGAATTGAAAGGAAAGGGCCATCTCCATTAAGTGTTGGTTTTGAAAATGAAAGTCCTGGTAAGTGCAGTTTTCCTGGCAAGCAGGTGGAAGTCGGAAATGGATTGGCAAGCTTGCGCAATTTTCTCCTTCGGGCTATTTTAGGACCGTTGCAATCATTTTGCTTCATGCAGGGTGGAAGGCACTGCTCAATCAGTAGAACGCTTTGCCGTCTCTTGGGATTGATTAGAGCTTCTGGTACGCACTCTTTGGGGCTGCCGGAATGCCCACCCAATTGTGTGCGTTAAGGAAACACTCTTCCTCCGATAATGAAGCAAGGGTCGGGCTCTGCTCATTGGATTTGACGTTGATTACAACTGTCCTGGCCTGTTGACCTTCTCATGGTTTAGGAAAAAAACCTATCTGTCTTTTGCCTAATGCCATTTCCTTCAATTATCAGAAATGGGAGCTACATTTCAACCATATTTAAGTACAGATTTCAGAACCAGACCATTCCTGTTTGACACTGTAATACAGTGCTTACAGTTCGAGCTAATGACGACTGCACGATGAATAGACCAGTGGCATGCGCACTGCATCCTTTTACTGCAGTCTTAGGCAGTATGCAAAACAGACCGCAAAGCGAGATGCCCATAAATATATAAAAAATGTATTCATTCACATACTTTTCGCAGCTATGCTTTCTAGCATTCATTCCTAATTTCAATGCGCGACTCGAATCGGAAATCCTGTTCAGAGAAAAAAAATAGAGTGCATCTTATGCAAAGCCTGGCTCATTTACAGTGCACCACTCTGCACAATGAACTCGGGATTACTGTGGGATGGCGGGAACACTTGCAGTCATAATCCAGTGAATTCTGAATACTGTTTTTCCATACTATAAGCAATCCCTGTCACATTTTCTCAGCTGCCTTTATGTGAACATAATACGATACACAAACTGAGCATGTATAATAGACATCGCTCTGTGAAATTGCAGGGACATTATAGTAAAATAACCAATATTTTCATACAGTGGTTTTTTATATATCTGGGAAGAAAGGACAGTTAAATACTATATTAGAAGTACTTCTATTATTCACACCGCTGTTAGAGAGTGTTAACCATCGGTTTAGTTTCGGGGTCAGGGGGGAGTGTTTGAATGACCATAATAATAGCATGCAAGGTTTTGAAAACAAACAATGAAAAAGTGACCCTTTATTAAATGTATAATCACACTTGAATGGAAAATGGATGAAGATCATTCAAAAGGAAACTGCCCAGGGAGTGGCCAGATTTATAAACTGTAAAGTGAAATCCATGCTGGTGCTGCCCACCAAAATGTATCCCCTTCTATGCCAAGGAATCAGCACACACCTGTACCAGAGGTTTCACTAGGAATCTAATTAACCACACAGGGCTTCATGATACATTATTAAATCAATATCATTGCTGATATCAGCACTCTGGAATAAAATAGAACAACATGAACTATTTTGAAAACGACTTAGCAGCTACATTAACATTGACTAGGTAGTATAACATAAGTAAACATGCTAGATGTGGCCAAATGCCACAGAGCGAGCTCCACTATGCTGCTGCTGCCACCGCTGCTTGAGACCAGAAAGGTTTGTGTACTGGACACCAGCCAGGAGGGAGTGTGATGAATGGGAGTGTGAGTGGAATGTTATGGAGTGCTTGTGTGCCTGCATTCCAAGAGAATCAGTTGGCAGCAGAGAGTGATTGAGTAAGGGCAGCCTGGCTGGTGGGGCCAGTTATCAGATATAACAACTGCCTACAAGAGATGTAACTTGTGGCTAATAAAGTGGACTCACGTGATAATGTTGGAGACCTCGTGCCCATCATTCAGCACACAACAGTTTGCCTACAGCAGTATTAGCAAGCACACAGCCCCGATGTGCAACACAAGGCACATGGACTTCATTTCCCAGAAACCATCACGCAGCAAGACCACGCCTGCTAACTCTTTCACTGGAAGACCCCATCCTCTTACCATCATAGAGGCTGACCACATGGGTGCAACTTCCCACAATGAAGACCGGGCAAAGAGCAGACCTTCCTGGTGCATCTGATCCGACCAGTGCAAACAAAATAAAATGTCATATATGTGCTGACTCAATTAGATTTTCATCTCCACTGACATAGTACGAGAACTTGGTGACATCACGTACTGCTGCTTTTTTATCGACTAAGATTTCTTTGCTTTTTTGTCTCCTTTTATATCTTACATTTCTTGAGGCATTAGTAACCCTGTTGCCCGGGATCGGGCCTTGGTGCAGTAATAAAACACGCACACGGAGGAAGGTCGGGAACTACCTTTATTAACAGATTGCAACCGGTAACTGACGCTAAGCGCGCCTTTCCTTTTCCCAACTCCCTCTGACCCCCAGACGTCATGTCAGCCCGCCCCTTGGTGGCCAGAGCTTCTGTTAACCCTGTGGCGGCGGGCAATACCACCCCCGGACAAAAGTCCAAACGCCCATTTTTAATTCTTCGAACAGTCTTGTTGGTCTCCTGATAACTCGTTGGGGTCTTTGGTGGCGACCCTCCGTTTCACTGTCATTCCGGGCCTGTGTTTTAAAACTCATACCGGTTTTCTCTAAGCTTGTTGGGGGGGAACTGAATTTCGTATTGTATTTGGTTGCATTCCTGAGAACTGTGTGCTCCTCTTTCCATCTCCTTCCATTTCTTACATTGCATAGGGGAGGGGGGTGAATTGCCAGAGAAAAAGTGATTATTTTATCTTTTGCTAAAATCATATCAAGTATTTCTGTACTGCATTTTATTCCTCATTGCTTTTCCCTTGAAATCATAAAAGTAGTTTTTCTACTTTATCCATCCTATACTAACTCCTCATTGATTGTAAAGAAGTGTGCTAGTGCCAGATTACCCATTGTTGATCAACATCATATGTCTAAGTGTACTATCAGATATTAATTTATTATAAAGTGTGATATATATATATTGTTTAAATTCTCAAATAAACCTTTTAAACTTGCAAAACAGAACTACTTCTTGGCTCAGTGGGGTCAGGGGGATTCTAAGAGAGGGGTGTTATATAGGGGTAGTCATCCAGAACTCATGAACTGGACATAAAGATATATCAATAAGGGTTTCCATTCAGTATCCCAGACTAGGCATTGACTTAGCTGTAGTGTTGAATTGAATCTTCTTACAAAGTGGGAGCTCGAGCCGGATGCCTGGGTTAGATCTATCACTTGTGCAGCTTAATACAGTGTGCTAACTGACGGGATACATACATCCAGTCAGATCACCACGCTGTTTTACGCTGTAAAGCACTCTTCAAAGGGACACTCTAAGGAAAAGGTCTGTTTTGCAAAAAAATAAAATACTAATTTCTGTAAGTCAGGACAGAGATCAATCTCTAGAATGACGACCTTGGTAGACATGAAAATAGCGAGGGAGCACCTCTTACATAAGCTATTTGTGAGAGGTGAGTGGACTCACCAGGACCAAACGGTCCTGTTGAAGGCCATCGCGCAACAGGTCACTGAAACAGGGTCAGACATATGGAGAGATCAGGGTCCATTACATGTGGCCCTGAGTGAACTATATATGGCTCCTAAAGCCAAAGATGAACACAATAAGATTGCCAGGATAGCGGCATACCTGTACCTATATATGGGAGACATGCAGGATAAATGTACTGAAAGCCAAGATCTGGCAAATAGGCCACAGATGGCGTTAGAGAAGGTCCAATCTGACCTGGTCTCTTCTGAGCAGAGGCTGCAGAGGAGCCAGGAGTTAGAAAATGATAGTAGGCAGTATATCATTAAAATAAAAGAGGATATGGACATCCTGCAACAGGAAAAGGCTGATCAGGATACCAGATTTCTGGCCTTGCAAAAGGAGTACCAAGAAGGTTTGGACTCCCTACTACAGAGCCAGAAAAAGCTGGAGCAACAATTAGATTTCAATTGGGTATGTGCTGAGCAGGTAGTCACCCTGCAAAGCCACCTAGATAGGGAAAAGGCAGAAAGCAATAAATTGATTCTGAAAGACCTGGATACCCAGGCAGAGTTTGATCAGGAGCGCCAGAGAGCTGGTGCCTTCCAAAGGCAAAAGGACGACCTGGCGGCACAGATGCAGACTCTTAGTCAGGAAAGGGACACCTTAGGCCAGGAAGTCTGCCATTTAAAAAGGAAAATGGAAGAAAATCACCTGGCCCTCCAGCGACTGGGTGACCTCCAAAAAGAACACCAGAACTTGTTAGAGCACACCAGGAGGGTGGAGGAGGCTCTGGCAAAAAAGGAGCAGGCCAGTAGGAAAGGGACTCAGGAGGTAACCCTCCTGCAGCAAAGACTGGCCCAGTCCTCCAGGACCAATCAGGAGGCACAGAGAGAAAATGAGGCTCTCTGTCAGCACAATGATAGGCTCCAACAACAGGTAGCGATGCAGGAGAGACTGATAGAGTCTAGTAAGGCCTTAACTGAGGAACTGAAAGCGCAGGCTCTTGCATTGCAACAGGGAGCAGGGGCGGATAGAGACTAGGTTCGCTGGGAGAGGGAGACTCCTGAGCATAACCTCAGGAGCCCTAGTACCAGAGGCCTTCATATCTCTCAGTCCCTGGACTCTGCCACCCCCATGTCCCCTCGCGCACATGAGCACCAGGCCACAGGGATGGCAGATTACTATCCAACCAGAAGTATGGGGCTCATAGGCCAGTACCTCCCAGGAATGGAGGGGCAGGCATCCGGGTATGGGCACCCAAGCACAGTGCAATTTAGTGGGGAACCCCAGGAGAGTAGGCCCATTAAGGGCATCCTGAAAACTTCTGCCCAATTAGGTCAGTGGGAGGGGGTACCCATCAAATCCTGGCAGCAACGAGGAATCTGAAGACTCCTCTGAACGGCGCAGGACACAGGAGACCAGGTCTCCACATTCTGTCAGCCATTCCCAGGCTCGCAGAATCCGGAAAAACCTGGAAGATCAGACAGGAACCTCTGGGAGCAGTGCCTCTGAGTCAGAGGATGAATGGACCAGGGTTACCCGAACCAAAAAGGCCAATAAGGCAAAAAAGGGCCTTGCTTAAGGACCCATTGAAGCAAATAAAGGCAATAAGGAGTGTCATCACGCCTTATCATAAGAACGCCAAGTATTCCGTTTGGGAACACTTGGAGCTCTATGAGCAAATGATGGAGACTTTCCATTTGAAGGACAGCAGTAGCTGCATCCAGTACGTCAAATGGACATTCTCCCCAGAATACTCCAGTTTCTTTGCGGGGCTGGAGGACCAAAATCATTTAAGATGGTCCACCTATAAGGCGGCCATCTTGAAACATTTTTCTGTTCACAGAAATCCTCAAGAGGCTCGCAAGGCAGTCTACAATTTGCAATGTGGGGAGGATCAGGCCCCACACGAGTTTGTGCAAGAATTAAAGAGTGCTTTTGCGCAGACCACCAGAAGGGTGCGCACAGAAAGCAAAGAGTTTGTCAATACATTTTTCCATGCTCTCCCTAAATATATAATGACCCAGCTCGTGAGAGATTTTCATGAGAAAAGATCTTTAGACTGGGTCATTGAACAGGCTACCCGGATCTATGAGGTGCAGAAGCCTATCGAAAATAAAAATAACGCGCCGAAAAACCCCAAAACCAACAGCACCCCTGCTGCTGCCAAGGTGGCAGAGGTAAAGGTGGCCCCCGTTTTAGATTTGGAGATGGGGGGGCCTAAAAACCTGCCGGCACCAAATAATTCACAGCCCAGAAGGCCCTCGGGCCAGTCACAGACAGGGAGTCGAGGGGGTAGTCCCACAAATGGGGTCCCCCGCTCCCCTGACTATGTAAGTCCCCGCTATAAGGGAAACCGACCAATCCTGGGTTATGTGTGGACTCCTCCAGCCCAAGGGGGGGGGATCCAGCCAAGCACCTAACCCAGGGAACTTCCCTCCTAACTTCCCCCAGGAGGGCAGAAATTCTCCAAATCTTGGGCAGAACTTTTTCCCCAGGTATCCGCCCAATTTCCAGCCCCAAAATCATCCATCCTTCTTTCCCCAATTCCCTGAGCCCAGACAACCTAATCCGGGAGAGGGGAGGCCAAGGGTGGAGGGGTACCAAATTCTTCCCAACCAGGGGTACTACCAGAGAAGAGATAGCTACCCTTCCCGGGATCAGCCCAGGGGAGAAAATAGAGCCCCGTATCAGCCTGAGCGGGTTTCCCAGTTAGAGCGCCAGGTCCAAAATATGGCACGGGATCTGGGTCACATACTGAGGGCTCAACAGAACCCTCAGATGAGCATGCCACCGCAGAATGCCCCAAACTCTGGACCTGGTGCTCCAGAACAATGACGGGGGCAGCACCCCGATAACCCACCGGTTCCCAGGGAGGAGGCGGAAGGGGGGTGTAAAGCCTTGGAGGAAGCTTCCTTCCCAACTTGTAAACAGCCCCTGGAAAACCAGGAACCGGAAATAAAATCTCCTACCCCTGAAAGTCTGCCACCCAAGGAGCAGAGAGGAGGTAGGAGAAACAAAGGACCCAAACAGACCCACTTTGTGGAGGAGGTACATGTCTTCCAATTTGAGGGAGAGGGATCCTCAGAAGATCCTGGGGAAAGGATCTTCTCCTTTAGGGATGGGGGAACTCCTCCCAAGGAAAAATGGGTCCCAAGGGAGGCCAATTCAGACTGGGGAGATGTGGAGACTGAGCTACTGCCGCCCATCATCTCATCCCAGAACCGACAATACCAAAATGCCCTGGTTCAAACCCATCCTGGTGACTGCCTCCAAAAAGGGGGGGGCGGCCCAGAACCGGAACCAGGGGAACCCACAATGGCTCTGATCTCCAGTTGCCAACTTTTTCTTTCAGATTCCCAAGACTCTCCACAGAATTCTGCCCAAATCTCTTCTCTAGCAATGTCCAAAACCAGAAAGTTAGCTCACCAGTTGTCCAAAAATGTGCATTATCTGTGCCCCCTTGAGGAGAAGAAGGGAAGATACTATGCCCGGGTACAAGTACGGGGACAGGGTACAATTTTGGCACTGGTGGACACTGGATCCCAAGCTACCCTTCTGTCCAAAAGGGCCTTTGAGGAACTAAATGCAGGAAGGGGGGAGAATTACCAAATTCCTCTCACCTCTCTTCCTGGACAACTGCAGAACTTTGACGGGAAGGAAATTCCCGTTGAGGGGACTGCAGACTTGGACATTAAAATTGGGCGACACAAGGTGAAACACCCGGTCATAGTAGTGACTCCAGAGGGCACCCCTTGTTTACTAGGGAATGACCTCCTGAGAAGGTTGTCACCCCTAATAGATTGCGTAAACAAGGTCCTCTGGACCCAGACTAGCCGACCAATAAAATTAAAACAGAGTGTCAACCATGTTAGTTTAAACAGCACCTGCCACATGGTTGAACACAAATCTGACCAAGTAGAATTTCACTTCCGGAACAACCAAACTCCAGACGTGACAGAAATAGCAGTAGGACAACAGACTGGTGATGGGGGGTCCTCTCTATTTCTGAAAATCAACCTTCCTTCCAGTTTAAGGTGGTATTCCACACTGGAAGTAAACACCCTGAATTTTTTACTAATCCACAATCAGAAACTCCCACTCCTATAGTCCAGAAAGATGTGAAATCAGCTCAGAGCCTGGCTGATATTCAGCAAATTGGAGAGCAGTTGTTCATCCCTGTTCAGTTAAATGATGGGAAGGACTCTGTTCTCGCTCGAGTGTGTGTGAACAACGGTAAGAGCTTCATCAGCGAAGCCATGTTCCGCCAACTCCCAAAAGATCCAGCCATTCCCACATTCAAACTGATAGACAAATGGGAAATGGACCTGGAAGCACCCAATTCCAAACATCTCCTGCCAAGCAGGTGTATGCTCAAAATCTCCATTGGCAACAAGAGCATAGTCCATAATTGTTGGGTCGTGCGAGACGTCACTGCCGCCTTTTACTTAGGCAGTGACATTCTCAATCGCTTTGCCATTAGTTTGGACCTAATAAACTTCAAAGCTTGGCCCCGATTAGCGGATAATCCCATGGGCTTTGATGATCCAGAAAAAGCATTTAGGTCAGCTCAATTGCTACCTTATGCAGTTGAAATTCAGATTAAAGAGGAAGTCACCATCCCAGAAAGGACCCGACAATTCTCCCTGGAAGTGAAAGTTAAAAGAGGACAACATTTGAAAAGCCCTGATGCTTACATACATCTAAACGCTTCTCTCCAACAGCAAGGGTTGGGGGTAAACCTAACTCCATTAGTCAACATAGAACATGACACCATTCTAATAGAGATGGATAACAGCGACTTAAAGAGTATTACTCTAGCCGCTGGCACCATTATTGGAATGGCGGTTGATGACCGACATTTTTCCATCGATTTAGGAAATGAACTGTTAGGACCAATCCCAAGGACTGTTTTGACAGTGACAGTGATGACAATACAACACCAGACAGGATTTTCACCCGGCATGGGGGGAACTTCCTGGTGTACACTTCTTGCCCTTATGGTAAGGAAGATGTGACTTGTGACTTCAGGAGGGATGAGGTGATTTTCCAGGTCCATGAGGGCTGCCTTTCTCACCTGAAGCCTCCAGTCCAAATCAGCACTCTGACCAGGGACTTCTCCACCCAGCTGGAGGAGGCCGCTGAGATAGCCAAACCAGAAGTCTTTCCAGGCTTCAGGCAGATGGTGGAAGAGAGAGTCAACCTAGCTGATGCCTGTGTGACTCTGGAACAGAAGCAAAAGTTGAAACAAGTTTTCTTGGATTTCCAAGATCTCTTTGCGGTAGACTCATATGACTGTGGTCGCACCGACATCCACACAACAACAATTCCCACGGACCCTGGAATGACTCCAGTGTTTGTGAAGCAATATCGTTTGCCTCTCGCATCCATGGAGTCCCTTACTGAAATAATTAAGAACCTTGAGTCCCGGGGAATAATCCGTCCAGTCCACAGCACTTTCAATAATCCGGTGCTGGGAATATTGAAGCCAAACGGCCAGTAGAGACTCTCCGCCGACCTCAGGGAGCTCAACAAACGGGTCCATACTTCCCGATGGCCTCTGCCCTACATTGACCAAGGGCTGGCCCAGATTCAGGGGTCACAGGTATTCACAGCAATAGACCTGACCAATGGATACTGGACCGTGCCTATCAGTAGGGAGGACCAATACAAACTGGCTTTTACCTTTGGGGGCCAGCAGTACACATGGACCTGGACTCCCTTCGGATACCTCAACTCCGGCAATGAATTCAACATTTTCTTACCTAAGGCCATGCCCGACCTGGGTGCGAGGGGTAACCTGGCGTATGTAGATGATGTCCTCATCAAAAGTTCATCTGTGGAGGAACACATAGCAGAGATCTGTTATGTTCTGACACAGTTGAGGGCCGCCGGAGCAAAACTTTCCTTTCAGAAAGCACAGTGGTGTAGAACCCGTGTTAATTTCTTGGGGCATGAGATTACTCCTCAGGGTCTCTGTCCCCAAGAAAAGAAAGTGGAAGCACTCCAGAAACTGAAAGACCCCACAACTCTGTGGGAACTAAGGAGCCTCCTTGGACTGACTAATTACAGCAGAAAGTTCATTGAGGGCTACGCAGAGATCACCAGACCCCTGATTCATCTCCTGAAGGGGGGGGGTCAAGTGGGAATGGGGTCCAGAACAAGCCGAGGCAGTAAGACAACTCAAAAGAAGCCTCTCACAAGCGCCTTGCCTAGCTTACCCTGTCAGAAACAAGGAGTTCATCCTGGAGACAGGGTTCTCTAATACGTGCTTGACGGCAGTATTATACCAAAAGCATGACAAGGTCAATAAAGTAATCTCCTATGCGAGCAAAACTTTATCCTCTGTGGAGGAAAAATTCAACGATTGTGAGAAGGCACTCCTGGCAATGGTGTGGGCATTGAAGAATTACCGCCCGTTTATCCATGGGGAACACATCATAGTGGAGACTCCACACCAGCCTCTGCAATATCTCCAAAGTGACAGAATCCAGGCCGGAAATGTGAGTAATTCCCGAATTACTTCCTGGATTCTGTCAATGCAAGGCTTTCCTGTGGAGGTCAGATATGGCCAAAACAAGAAGAGTCCCCTCGCGCAAGGTCTGGCTGACTTGCATGATTGTGCCAGAGAAAACTGTCTCGAGGACGAAAGTCTAAAAATCAAGGACAACACAGAGGCATACCTTAATTCCCCATACAAAGTCTTTGAAGAAGACAAGTGTGAGGGAATGCCCACTGTCTTTGTGGATGGATGCTCGTACCATGTTGACAACAACGGGGAGAAAGAACTGGTGGCCGGCGTAGGGAATGCATGGGTGAATGAGTTCCCAGAACCCTCCGCTGGATACAAAATTGGTCCCCGAAGTAGTCAGGTGGCAGAATTGATGGCTGTGCATCAGGCCATCCTCACTGCTGTCCAGCATCAACTCCACGAACTGGTCATAATCACAGATTCGGATTATGTACGGAACGGGTTCGTGGAGCACCTGGTCAACTGGAAAACCAGAGGCATGTTATGCACTAATAACAAACCCCTGAAACATGGGAAGTTAATCCAAAACATTGATGATCTGGTCACATCGAATGGGATGACCATCTACTGGAAAAAGGTCAAGGGTCATTCCAAAGTAGAGGGACCAGACAAAACTGGAAATGACTTAGCTGATCAGCTGGCCAAAACCGGGGCCATCCAAGGGGATCTAATAGAAATAGAGTCCCTGTTGGGGGAAATCCAGGTCACTGCTATCACTAGGTGCCAGACAAATGCTCACAATGATCTTTCAACTGCTCAATGGAGCAAGGAGACCCCTGATGCTGATTTGATTACAGCTCAGAAGGGGTATCCAATTATTGGTAAGTTTTACCAACACCTTGAGGACCCTGAGAACTTTCCCCTGACGGATACCGATTACCTAAGAGTGTTGATGAAATGTCCAAAAATGTTCCGAATCCAAGACGGTTTGTTGGTAAGGTAATCCCAAGCTGGCCATGATCAGTGGGTGGTTCCTACCTCATTCCGAAGCCTGATGTTAAGTCACGCCCATGATGCGGCCACCGCCGGTCATAGGGGGTTTCACACAACACTGGAAATCTTAAGAGAGGTTGCATACTGGCCACACATGGGCCAGGACCTCAACCAATATTTGAAGGGTTGTCTTGTGTGTGCACAATTTCAGCCAACATCCCTCACACACCGGGCACCTCTCCAAAAGAGGGGAATGACACTCCCATGGTCAGATTTGCAAATTGACTTTGTAGGCCCCGTGATTCGCTCTGCTAGGGGGAATAAGTACATGTTGACTGTGACATGCTTGTTTACCAAGTGGGTGGAATGTCTCCCAGCCCCAAATTGCAAGGCAGAAACTGCAGCTGCCCTGATGATTAACCACATCTTTTCCCGTTTTGGTCTACCTCAAAGGATTGAGTCAGACAGAGGTAGCCACTTCACCAGTGAAGTGATGACAAAGATGTGGGAGATACTGGGGGTCAAAAGAAAGCTACATATTGCTTACAGGCCAGCTTCTTCTGGAGCAGTGGAACGTTACAACCGAACCATTGTAAGCATATTAAAGAAGTTTGTGGCAGATTCTGGGCCAAGTTGGGATATCCGATTACCTCTGGTCCTAATGGCCATCAGATCTACCCCTTCATCTGCAACCAAAATGTCACCATTTAAGTTGATGACTGGACGCAAGATGGTGCTTCCCCAGCATTTGCTTTACAGAACCCAAGAGCAAACGTTGATAAATGCCTCCACAACTCATGAGTATGTGGAGAATTTAAGGAAACACCTTCAGCATGCTTTTGCCTATGCTCAGCGGAATCTAGAAAGATCAGCCGAGACCATGAAGACCCACTATGATTTAAAAACTACCCAAAAGGAATATAAGGTAGGTGATCGGGCCTATCTATACAATTTCCAAAGGAACCAGGCCAAACAGCGAAAATTCTTGCCTACATGGAAGGGACCGTTTGAAATTATAGACAAGATCTCCCCTGTAGCCTACAAGATCCGCATCCCCAAAGGCGGTTTGGCAGAGGGGGAAGACAAGTGGGTCCACATAAACCAGTTGAAGTGTTGCCATCCCAGGCACACTTTGCAGCAACTGGAGGAGTCCTCTGCAATCCCAGAGGGTACCGCTCCAGAGTATTCAATTCCAACCCTAAAAGATCCTACATATAGCCTATCAAATTCTGTGTTTCTCAAGTTTATGTGTTCCTGTCTCTTAATTTAAAAAAATGTGCATGTTCATATCTGTTGAGTTCTAAAATATATATGCCACCCCACTATATCAATGGTGGGGCAGAAATGTCCATGAATAGGTATTGCCGCTCTTCCTTTGTCGTCCTAGGAGAAAGAAAACCTGGTGACTGGCCAAGGAGGACGATCCGGAGACCGGGAGCAGAGACCCAAGGGGCCTGGGGTACCGCCCAATATTCCCATCAGGACAGGCGAGGAGAACCGATCGATCAGTACCGGATGGAGGAAAAGATGCTGAACTGTGCCATTTGCAGAATTAGAAGAAGATTATGCGGACATATCAGTGCGTGGGTCAAAACTTTCTGTGCACCCGACTCCCCATCGACTCAAATTCAAAGTGCAGTCGCGTGGGGGGGCTTTGTTGGGTGTCCTGACCCACGTTTGAGCTATCATGCTGCAACATTTGGCGCTGTGGGCTTAGAAAATCCAAGATGGCCAAAAAGCCCACATGTACGCCAGAATAGGAAAACTGTGCAGTACTGGCACGGAAAACATCATGATGGCCAGAACTTCCCAGAAAATGCACAGGGAAATGCATGAAGAATAGGCTGCCACCCATTTTTGCCTATGTTGTGAGCACAGGAGGGCACTGCCTTAAACCACCATTGGGCTACCCACACAGTAGCCTGAAACCATTGCAAAAGGGGCAATGCTGATTGCCAAAAGCAACCCACAACTATTGGGAATTCATTCCTTCAACGGGCACAAAATTATTTTACTGCAGAACCACACCAGTGCCATGTGCTGAACCTGGATAATATACTTCCATGTAAAATCTCTTGTTTGGAATGCATTCATTCAAGACTGATCCAAAAAATGGACGCAGTACCGATAAATACCTCAAGGCGGCGCTAGCGGTCTAAACTCTGACAGGGAAACTGCATGTCAGGAGTTGCAGGGGAGGCCTTTACATCAAAGGCTGGGAGTTAATTAAAATCTCAATCACATGCTGTTCCCAGAAGACAATCTGATTTAATTAACAGGCCAAAAGGCTGGGAACCCTTCTCACCTCAGGAAGCCCAGGAAGTCACATGGTCATACTAACCAAATGCAAAGTGGCTCCCTAGTCTGCTGACCTCAGCCTTCCAGAGACCACACAATAGGCTCTTGCACTTGAATAGAATATGTTGATGTTGACTGTTGACTGTACACAAAGAGCTCCCTCTAAGAACAAGCTGGCTTGGGGGAAGTGGAAAGACTGGTTTCTGCACCATGTGACCTGGAAAGACACACCCCTGTTGGCCAGAATATGATTCTAAGAAAGATGTATAACTCACAGTGCGGACTTGTCAAAATTATTTAAATGATACCATCATTCTTGTGATTTTTCTGTGCACGTTTTAAGACGTGTTAGGAAACTGTGCCATGTTCTGAGGCAAAACCCCGCTATTTATTGACACCACAGACACTGTATTTAAGCTAGACAAATGGAAAGTTACTGAGATATGTGTAGTAGGGGGGTGTATATGTGTATCAATTTTAATGAAAAACCAATGTTGCATAACCCACTAAAAAGCGCAAAATATTGCCATTTCTGGATGCAAGCTCTTAGAAACATCAGAGTTTGAACAGAGTATACCTCATGTGATACGTGATGGGTGCATGTAATTTCAAACCACTGTGTATCTATGAAATATGTCTTTAGGTCAAATATAGATTTGTGTGTAATTTGACAGGGGAGTGTCCTTTCTGCAAGCCATTAAATGACATCATTCTGACACACAATCCTGCTCTACATTGAGAACGCAAAGAACTCTCCAACCTATCAGAACTCTGAAGGGGTTGGACCTAGAAAGCTAGCCTCTCCACCCACTTTCAAACCACATAAAAAGGGACCATGGAAATCTAGAGAGGACTTCATTTTCCATTTTCTTGCGGGAAGCTTTGCCGGACCACACAACATCCAGAAGATACCAGTTCCAGACTGACTCCAGCTACATACTCCAGAACCTAGAACTTATACTTTAGAACCTAAATCAGAGGCCTAAAATCACAAGCTGAGTTCTCTGCAGCAGGCCTCAAATCATTGCAAGCTACTCACTGCCGGGCGAGCTGCTTGAATTCCTTGCCAAGAACTTTTGCCAGGACCAGTGCAGAGATCCAGGAGCCGTGCAGAGACCGCTGTATCCGGACAGACCAGGCCAGTGCCAGACCAGACCAGACCGTGCAGAACCACAGACCCAGAGACCAGATCGCTGTGAAGTGTCGCTAGCCTGATTGATCAGATCCGTGACGAGACCCAGTCCTTCCAAATATATTGTGAGTACAGCTAGGACGGGGCAAAAACCAAATCTCTTAGTTTAAAGAAATATACTTCAATCTATTTAACCTAAGTAGAACTGCCTCCTAACTGTCACCTGTCATTTGGAAAGCTGCACCACTGTCACTTGTCAATTCTGCAGCTGCAAAGCTGTCACCTGTCATTTTGAGTTTACTTAAAATCCGAAAAACGACCTTTACAAATTCATTCATATCTCTGGAACCGTTTGGGCTACGAACTTGGTTTAACTCCTTATACTTTTGCCGTAATCACGATTCACGCACTCGCAAATTTTACTGCGATTTGCGATTTGGTTAAAAATCCAGTCACGTGTAACCATCAGCAGTCATTTCTTTCCTTGCTAAAAATTCGTTTGCCTCTTAATCACCATCTCTGAATCATTGCTAAAGTGAGCCTGAACTCATCCCAAGTATCTTTCACTCACCCTGAACCTCCTAAAGGGAATTAAAAGCATTTCAGCATATTTCTCACTTCATTGCCACCACATTCAAAGCACTTGGGCCTGTGTTTTAAAACTCATACCGGTTTTCTCTACGCTTGTTGGGGGGGAACTGAATTTCGTATTGTATTTGGTTGCATTCCTGAGAACTGTGTGCTCCTCTTTCCATCTCCTTCCATTTCTTACATTGCATAGGGGAGGGGGGTGAATTGCCAGAGAAAAAGTGATTATTTTATCTTTTGCTAAAATCATATCAAGTATTTCTGTACTGCATTTTATTCCTCATTGCTTTTCCCTTGAAATCATAAAAGTAGTTTTTCTACTTTATCCATCCTATACTAACTCCTCATTGATTGTAAAGAAGTGTGCTAGTGCCAGATTACACATTGTTGATCAACATCATATGTCTAAGTGTACTATCAGATATTAATTTATTATAAAGTGTGATATATATATCTTGTTTAAATTCTCAAATAAACCTTTTAAACTTGCAAAACAGAACTACTTCTTGGCTCAGTGGGGTCAGGGGGATTCTAAGAGAGGGGTGTTATATAGGGGTAGTCATCCAGAACTCATGAACTGGACATAAAGATATATCAATAAGGGTTTCCATTCAGTATCCCAGACTAGGCATTGACTTAGCTGTAGTGTTGAATTGAATCTTCTTACAGCTGTGTCATGTGCTTCTTTTGATGAACCGAAAATGAGAATGTTGTCGCTGTATTTTAACGCTCCTTGTATTGGTCTGATGATCTGCCGCACCTTTTCCTGAAAGATTTCAGCGGCTGAGGAGATGCCAAAATTTAGTCTGCGATATCTGAATAGTCCATCATGTGTCGCAAACATTGTGATGGGTCTCGCAAACATTGTGATGGGTCTGGAGTCTGGGTGTAACTCCAGCTGGTGATAATCTTGTTTTAGGTTGAGTTTGGAGAACATGCGTGCATTGTTCAGTTGTACAATCATGTCTTCAATGCAAGGGCCCAGATGTCTCTCACATTGAATGGCGGTGTTGGCCACCCTCATGTCGATGCATAGTCTTAATTTGCCCCCTTCTTTGGGCACTATGACAAGGGGAAAGACCCACGGTGTTGGTCCTGTTGCTGGTTTGATAATACCATCGGCCAGTAATTGTTCAAGTTCATGTGACACTGCCTCCTGGAGGTGGAAGCCGACTCTCCTCAGATGTTGTGGTACTGGTCTCACATTGGGATCTATGTGCAGTTTGATTGGGGAACCTATGAGTTTTCCTAGGCCTGCATATATACTTGGGAACTTGTGTTCAATGTCTGCCTTCGAGACCAAGGTTTGTGGTTGTTCTTGGACTACCGACCTCACCCGCTCCTTCGGTTCTTGGCGGATTGTAGTGGAAGTGATGGTGTCTCTGGCACCGACGTGGATCTCAATTAGGCCTAAACGAGAGGCGGTGTGGTAGCTGAGCAGGCACCTTCCTTTAGTGAGCGACCTGATTACGTGGACGGTGGCATCTGCTTGACGTCCATTTAGGAGAAATGTTCGGGTGAAGTGTCTGATTGTTTTTAACGACGTAGCCGCACCCCATTGAAAAATTCTGGCGTGTGATGGTTCCAATGCCGGTGCTTGTGGGATTCTCCTGTATTCCTGTTCGCCCATGATGTTTACGGTGGCGCCTGAGTCCACCATGAAATGAAAAAGGCAGTTTCCATCTTCCGATCCGCTCACAAAATGGTGGAAATCTTCCATCCACTCGGTCCATCTGGATCCTTCGGTGGCATGTGGTGTTGTGGAGAACGGTGGTGACATCCTTAACTGGATGGACTTGGCAGTGCGTGCAGGTTGGGGAGATGCAGGGTTGCTCATTTTCCTGGGGTCCTGTGTCTTTACAGGAGTGCAGTTGTGGGTGGCTCACTTGATATGGGAGGCCCCAGCCTCTTATAGTCTGTGGTGAGGATGTGTGCTGTCACTCACCCATTATTTTTTTATTTTATTTTTTTCCGAGGCTCACAGGCCACGTGTCCTGCGTGGATGGCACTCGTGTTGTCCTGTTGGGTCCCTTCCCCTTGGGGGCGGATGTGTGTTGGGGGAGCTGTCCTCACGCTGGTTTCGCCCAGCAGGGTCCCCGGCGGGTGAAGGAAAACAAATCGGAGCTGGAGGCGGGCGTGCCGCCTGAAAGATCAGCGGGATCGCTGGAGCTTGGAGACAGGAGGCAAGGGCAGGGCGGATTGCCACGTGTCAGTCTACGCGGCCAGCGGGATCGCTGGCACGCCTCGGAGGACGTGCAGTGGGGCGGGTTGCCCGGGTTTGATCGTGCACCTGGTGGACCGTTGGCGCAGTGAAGGAAGAGGCAAGGCGGACTGCCGGCGTGAAGGAGGGCCCGGCACCAGCACGGCAGGATCGCCGTGGCTGCTGCAAGGAGGAGGAGGATCGGCGGTGAGCCGGCGTGGAGGAGCTCTGCTGCGTGCGAGGACTGTCCTCGTCGCCAGTGTTGCCCGGGATCGGGCCTTGGTGCAGTAATAAAACACGCACACGGAGGAAGGTCTGGAACTACCTTTATTAACAGATCGCAACCGGTAACTGATGCTAACGGCGCCTTTCCTTTCCCAACTCCCTCTGACCCCCAAACGTCATGTCAGCCTGCCCCTTGGTGGGCAGAGCTTCTCTTAACCCTGTGGCGGCGGGCAACAAACCCCTCCTCCCTTTCTTTCTGTGTTCTTCAGCCTTGAGAATAGGGATCTAGCCTTCTCGCCTCTCCACACCCTCCCTCCCAGCCTCTGCTGCAGAAAACATTGTGAAAGCCAGAGTGCTCCAAAGGAGCCTGTCATTGCACACTTTCTCAACAAATACACAAGGAAAAGCTACAACAGAAAAGGGTAAATGAACGTGGGCTCTGAGATGGCTTTTCTCATGATATGATAGTTTATTTATATAGCGCCCATACACAATGTGTTTCAAAGCGCTTAAAGGCAAGGGAGGGAACACGGGAAAATACAATGACATTCTTACAGGCCATGAACAGTAAGGATGTGAAATTAAATATCGTACTCAGCCTGATGACATTTCAGATAGTGCAAGAGCTAAGACATAGATAAGGAAGGGAGGGGGAGAGTGGGAAGGAAATGGAAACAGACAGGCGACTACCGTACTAGGCCTGACAACATTTCTGGTAGAGCCGGAGAAAAACAAAAGGTGAGGGAGAGGGGTGCAGAAAGGGAGGGGAGGAACAAAACAAGCGACTATCATACTAGGCCTGACGACATTTCAGATAGTGCTGGAGGGAGGGTGGGGAGAAAAAAAACAGTAATGGGAGGGTGGAGGAAACAGACGGGGTTGCTATCATATTAGGTCCAGGGACAATTCTGATAGAGTAAGTGCATAGAAGAAAGTAAGGGGAGGAGATAGGAAAAGGGAGAAGGGAAAGGTCCTCATTATTGAGAGTACTATCTGCCCCTCTGTTCAATGTATGGGAGTAGTTGGCCCACAGCCAGAGGCGTAGCCAGGATTGTCTAACAAGTGGAGGCTTAAGCCAATGTAGTTGGGCTCACTGCAGTGACATTAACATCTGTAAATGCCCACACTGCGCTGCAGAGTGGGCATTGATAGATTTAGGTTGGGCCTTGCCCGCTAAGGCCCTACTCTGTCTACCCCTCTGCCCACAACCAAGTAAAAGGGTCTCAAGTCCACCTCACTCTTCCAGTGGTAGACATGGTGGAGCATCCAGGGCTAACCTCGCAAGAGAGGATCATGGTGGTTGGAGGTACAGCGCACGTTATAATGTTCAACATGAGTGAAGGTAGTTTGGATCTAACCCATCAGGCATTCCCTTCCCGCAGAGATCAGCACACTACACATGACTGGGCCTCTCCTTGATTCCAGCTCCATGGTGATGAGGCACATAAAGCCTTTAATGTTAAAAGAAATGCCGCCCACCTTCACAAGATCTCAAACCTCCTCTGGTTAATAAGTGGCGATGTCTAAAGAAGCTTTACATCAATTCCGTGAAGTGTGAGATCTTCATGTGTGGCTTCCTGAATCCCAGCAGCCTCCCCTTTCAATGGCCAGATTCCACAGGACCCCATAAATGCCTTCCAAATCTGTAAAAAAAAACCATAAGCTTCAACCTTGACATAGCAATGACGAGAAACCCAGAAATTGACGAAAACCTGCGCAAAGCTAATTTCACGCTGCACATGCTGCGGAATGTTTCTCTGTAATTAGAGATAGCTCAGAAGATTGGGTTCACTGGGGCGCTTGTCTATTCTTGACTACTTAACTGCCTGTGCTGAGGCCTCGCTAAATGCCAGATCCACCAATTCGGGCTCATCCAAAATCTCATTGCTTGACAGATAATCAGACTTTACAAGAGAATCCATGAAAGCTGCACTAATGACCTATCATCAGCTCCCTTTCTAAGCCAAGATCGAAAGTTCTGTGCCTGACCTGATGAGGCATACCTGACAAAAGATCTGAATACCTCAACGCTTCACTGATCCCTTGCGGCCCAACTATAAAAATTAGATCCTTGGCGAGAACCTTTTGACACAAAGTGTGGAGAGACCTACCCACCTGAAAACTGAACTCAGCTACACCAGGTTCAAGAGAACGCTAACATTTATTCTCTTGAATTCAGCATTCCAGGCAAATTAGTTTGACAAGGGGGTCTCTCTAGATCTATCTGGAGATCCATCTAGGCTTCCACATCATGTCACTTTCATGGAGATGTCCCCCAAATACCATCCTTTAGAATGAACAAGCTGGGTGCGATGCTACAGCTCTATATACCCCATTCCCCAATATCCCCTTTCTTCATATATATGGTTTAATATGTTGCTGGTTTCGTGATCTGACGTTAAAATAGGAATGCACGCTGCGCTGCAATGTACCATGATTGTTTGACTGCAACACCCGGTTCCTCCTTTGTTCCCTTCCCCTGGCAGTTTAAAACATTGCTGTCATTTGGAGCTTCAGAAAACACAAATCAAATTTAAAAAAATAATGTGTAGACAATATACCACTTAAAATATTTATTTTTCTCGTTTTGCGACAAAATGTAAAGGTGAGATCTCTTTGCTAGTAACTTCAAAAATTGATAGTTCGAGTTTGTAGTTCACGACCCGCTAAATTAGGGCCAAAGAGAGTGTGTGGCCATTTAGAGCTTTTAGGTCCAGCATCACTCAAGTGCAGTGGTGTAAAGACTATATGATGTGATATGATAAGTCATTTATAACTCGCCCGTACACAAGTGTTTCTAGGCATGAAAAGACAAGGGAGGGAAGACAGAGGGGGGTCAAGACAACGATCTTACTAGGCCTTGTGTAATTATGTCATCCGCATAACACTGAAAGTTGAGAAGGTAGAGATCAGGTGGGCCAAACGGGCCAAGTAGTGGTTGAAAAACCAGGGTGAGAGGATAGAGCCCTGGGGAACGCCACATGCAGAGACAGAGGTGGCGGAGAGAAAAGGACCAAGTTGGACATGTGAGAGGTGGTCTAAGAGGACGGAGATCAGTCACTCCAGGGGCTGATCTGTGATGCCCAGGTTCTCACAGAGTCGATTGATCAGGATGGCGTGGTTGACCATGTCGAAAGTAGAGGAAAGATCAAGGAGGAGGAGGGCAGAAGAAATGCTGGAATGAAGGTTACAGAGTAGTTCTGCACAGGTGTTCAGGAGAGCAGTTTCCATGCCTCTGGCAGCTCTGAAGCCAGACTGATGGTCATGGAGATAACCAACAGATACAGTGTGGAAAGTAAGCTGGGAGATGGCCAGCTTTTCCAAGAGTTTGCCCAGGAAACGGGTGATGGAGATTGGGCGATAGTTTGCCGGGAAGGTAGTATCGGCAGATGGCTTCATGAGGCGGGAGGGGTTAAGGGGAGAGGAGAAAGTTCCAGTGGTGAAAGAGTGTTAAAGAAATCAGACAAGGCTGGAGCGATGCTGTCAATGTGGTCCTTGATGGTTCTGGAGGAGCAGGGGAGCACCTGTTTGGACAACACTTTCTTAGGTCAGACTTGTCTAGAAACCTTGTCAGGTGTTGTCAGAGAGAGCGAGGAGAAAGGAGGAGGAGAGGGAGAGATGGCCAAAGGGGGGCTAAGAGGGGAAGCGGGAGAGGAAAAGGAGATAGAGGACAGAATGTCCTGAGTTTTAGCGGAAGTGAGAGGCCAGAGCACATGGAACAGGAGAGGTAGAGACTGCAACAGGATTGGCCAGTTCCTTGCAGAAATATAAAGAGTTCAGACATGTTGTTAGAGGCCTCAGAGACGCAGGCTTCAATGTGTGCTCTCTTCTTGGACAGGACAGGACAGGACAGAGAGTCTGTATTGCCTTTGGAGAAGGCGGCAGGCCAGTTTGTCAGAGAATGCACCCGAAGCCCTTGACTTCCACTGAACCACCCTGCACTTGCGTTTCAGGATGGTGAGGTTGGAATCATACCAAGAGTTGCACTTGGAGGTAGGCTTCAGCTGGAATTCTTATGACAGGGTCAAGGATGTCCAGGGTGTTGGAAATATAAAGATGCAGATTAGAAAGGGCTGTGCCAGGGTGTGAATCAGCCGCAGGAGTGGGAGGGGCAGAGAAAGTAGAGGCAAAGGTATCCACTGACACACACTTCATGGGCCGATTGACCGAGAAGGCAGGCGTCAGTGCTGGGGAGGGGGCTTGCCTGAGGGATAGTTACAGATGAGAGGAGAGTAGAAAGTGGTCAGTCTAAGAGAAGGTCTTTTGATGCTGGGTTATAGTGCAGCTGTCCAGTATCTGAAGATGTACGTCCATTAGCCATGTGGTGTGCACGGCTGCCCAGTGATGCACATCAGGTAAGCCTCAGTTTCCTTTTAGCCCCACCGTTTGTAGATGAATGTAGTTTTGATGAAGAACATTATTTTCAGCCATCAGACTCCTGCCCCACTAGTCACTGACCTCAGTATTTCACGTATCCCACCTATTCGTGATGCACCAATGAAGAGCAAGCATCAAGGCATCTTATGGGAACAGAGGGAACTTGTACTCTTATGACCTGGCTGCTTTAGCCACAGCAGTGGGAGGCCACACCACTCACAGTTCCCTCTGGTCAGTAGAGAAGGATGAATCCTCAGATTTCAGTGATGCTTCACCTTTAAGTGATGCTTCACCTTTAAAATGATCTTGGGCAGATTGCTGCAGCAGAGCTTCCACAAGTTGCCCCAATACATTAACTGCTTGTCCTAGATTAATTGCTGATCCAGTGTTTTTTGCTCTTCAGAATCCTGGATTAATTGCTGCCCTTTGTATTAACTGTTTGCCCTAGAATATTTTTGGTACCACTGTATTAACTGTTTGCCCTGAATGAATTGCTGGCACACTGTATTTTGCTCCTTGGCATCCCACAGACTGCTGATTGCCTTATCAGCTACGAGAAAGTGACTATTACTGCTCTCCCAAATGGCACCCTTTATTTTCCCACCCTCTCATGTATATTTGTCTACTACCTCTTCTCCTTTACTAAACTGCCCACCACCAAAATCTACTATCACCTTCCACTACACACACAACTTTCCAGATAGCGAGCACAGGCCTGTCATTTACTACACCAGCATTATTTGAGCCGCCACAAAGCTCACATCTTTAGCTTCGCCACCTCCCACATCAGCAGCTAACCCAGATCCAGAGTGAGTTACTCTTATCAGAACCTGGGACTTTCCAGCCAGATAAACATTCATCCAAGTCTCACTCCCAAATGCGTACAATCAGACGGGCACACAGGGACCGGGTACCTCTGACCTTTACACATCACCACCACAGGTATCAGATCTGCATCTCCCTCTAGGACACTATTAACCCTACTCCATCTTTACTTACAGGGCCACACACAGTGAGACCCCAAAAATGGCAGAAGGGCACTATGCAAGACCACTCTACTTACTTCTTGTCTCTGTTGAGGAATGTTTACAGTCTATGGGCACTGCAGGGACAGCCCAGTGACATCCTATACTATATAAATAATTCTATTAGAATGTTAGTGCATTGGCAACTGAGCATTTGCACAGCCATTCTTACACAGAGAACACCATATAATTCTGTACTGGGAAAGTAAAGGATATCTACGTCTTGAGTGACACAATATGCAGTCATTTACTACTGAAGTCAAGTCTGCGAGTGGGCTGAAACTGCATGTCCTGTTGTGTTGCGATCTGTCGGGATCCAAAGCAAAGCTTCTGATGAAGTCAAGGTTCAGCCCTGGTTGGAGACAGAGAGATAACCAGAGAATCCCAAATCATGTCACAGTGATTCAACAAAATAATCACTAGCCAAATTATGCCACAAGTACTACAAGGTTCACAGAGAAAGTTTAGAGGTGAACCTGATTGAGGCAAAAGACAAAAAAAGGAGAGCAAGCATTCTTAGAAATTTTGTAAAATGTCTTGATGCAAAATCCATGCTACATGTCCTCAGTGAATCTGTCAAACTGATGTGAACATCGTGTCCCTATGTACAAGTCAAGTGTTGTTGTTGGAAAGGAGGTAATCATTAGACTATAGGACAAAAACAAATGTGAAATTCATGTAGCCTGAAATCAATAGGATCAAAAAGGAAGTAAAGAAGCCTGTAAGGCTTCAGACCCAGACAGAGTGCCACCAGATCTGTGCAAGCATCGCTGAGCAAAAGAAAATCATACAGCTACCTCATGGCAAGTGATCGAAATTGGTCGCTGGTTTAAAAAGGCAGAGAATGACACAGAATCTACATATCTAGCCCTCTGTTACCAACATTTGCCACGTTCAAATTATATTTACAAGCTGTAGTAATGAGAGGAAGGGAGGAAAGCCTTATCAGAGTGGATTCTGGGCTTCTGAAAGAAAAACAACACCAGAGATCAATGTTTGACCCTCCACATATAGAGGTTTCTGAAGGGCGAGGCAGTGTTTCGGCCATTTAGGGAAAGCCCAAAGCATGATTAGCATAAGTAAGCCACGTAGTATCTTTATTTTAAATTGTGTTATGGTTAATCAAATAACGTTTAACAAATATAGCACAATAATAAAACCAATATTCAAATTTAAAAAAAGAAAAAGAGAACAGAAAATGTACAATTAATTCATCAATCACATCATAATTACAATTACAAATAGAATTCATACCATTTTTAAACCACTAAACACAAGTCTTTTCATCGTATAATTCATCATCATCTCAGATCCTACGCATGGGAAAACCATAATTTGTTATGCCATTTTCATCAAGATGTAAAGATTTTATAAACCCAACTATCACTATAACTAATGTGGTGGTTTGGCCGGCTAGGCATTCATTCCAAAAATCATCCTCCCTATTGAGGTGATAAAGAGGTGCACATTTGGTGAAATAACACTGGCGTTTTACATGCAGAACTGAGGCTGAAGTCACTAAGTGTTTGGGCATTTCCTGGATATCTGGTACACTATTTACACTTATTTGTCTCACTGGAGATAAGCCCATACCTCCACTTAATTTGATTTGATGGAAGCAGGTTCCATCTAACTTTCAAGAAGAACTTTCTGACAAATCTGTACAGGTAAATGGTCAAGAATGGTGCAACTATTCCATGTCTTTTGTGGTCGTCCCTAAGGTGACACATCGATTCGTAACCATGAAATCTTTCAATAATCAAAGACCAATCCCAGAGTTGAAGACTCTTCTTCACCCACATTGGATGCTAATAAGGTCATTCTCCAACAACTGACTGACTCAACAGAGTTTTGCAGAATTCCTCAAAATATCTTAAAAAGTCCACTTATTCTGTTTGTCCCAATCTATTCAAATCAGAGTATGAAGAATGTTCCAAAGGACAAAGTATATTTAGATAAAATGATACAATTCTCCAATTTCCTTTGGCTGTAAGAGAGTTAATTCCCAAATCATATTGAAATCATTTTGAATTACTTTCAAGAAACTGAGTTCTGCAATCCTGAATCTTTTCGCTATATTAAACCTCCTAACTAGATTATAAAATCAAGAAACCATAGAAATTGCACCTCTATTCCATAGAGTAGTTTCAGGATAATGTTCCTTTCATAAAATCTCAGCGTGGGGAGTAGAGAGAATTTGTCATAAAGGGCATCCACCCGACTCATCTGATTCGATAAAGTAAACGCCCAATTTTTCATCCACTCCCTGACCTGAGACTTATGTGGCTTACTAATGATGGGAAATACCAAATAAATAAATTCCTCAACTCTCTTCATTAAAACACGCCATTAAAATGAAGTGGCTCTTTTTTTCATAGTAAACTGCATAACATTTGTCTTTTGTGAATGTATCCCCAAAGAATGATATGTTACAAACTTTATGGTGGCATTGATCGTACGTTGCAGGCTTATTTCGGTGCAGTCATATATTACAAAAGTCATCTGCATAACTCATCCAGGTCACTTAGAGATTATTCAGTTTAGGGAACACAAAAGCTGCGGGTACTAGGTATTCTCCCATGTCTGACATGCATAGGTTAAAAAGACAGGGTGCCAAAATGCACCCGTCTGACACCTCTAAAAGTTGGGAATCTTCTTGACAATGCTCCGTCCTTTCTCAATCCCCCCCGTATGACAGAGTGCTCATGGAAAGCCTCAATTAGTCTTAACAATCCATGCATGATCCCCCAACTCTGCATCTTGGACCCCAAGAGACTCCTGTTGACTGCATTGAACGCAGCAGTGAGGTCTATGGTGGCAATAAAGACAGAATCCAATTTTCAGGAGCATGAAAGTGACTGAACGCACATCAAAACAAATCCATTCAGTGAGGTTGACATGTGTTTCCTGAACCCGGTCTCCCACTTCTTTAATCTGCCCATTTCATTGACCCAGGTTGATGTTATAAGAATGATGCAAAAACGTTGCTATCAGAGTTCAATTTGGTGACTGGTCTGTACTTCTTTGGCACCGATCTCTCCCCCTTTTTTAAATATTGGGATAATGTACGCTACTCTCCATGACTCAGGAAAAGAGTTAGTCTCTATGACATGTCTCACCAGAAAGGTCAATACTAAAGACCAAATTTCGAGCCAGCTCTTAAAAACTGCATATGAAAGTTTATTCAGACTCGGTGCTGTCGAAGAACTGATTCCCTTCAAAATACCCTCAATCACCTCCTGATTAATACACAAATTGCAACCAATTTCCTCCTTTCTCTCAGCAGGAGACCTAACGGATTCTGCTAAGGGCTTTTCTGAAAATATCTCCTCAAAATACCTTACCCATTCCAACACTGACATTGCGTTAATCTGATCATTTATCGTGGAGGCCTCATTCTCATACGTAATCTTCCAAAATTCTTGTGAATTTTTGTTTTTTAAAACCAACAACATTTTCTCTGCATCCCTTTGAAGTATGACCACTCTGTTTCCCCTCACCCAATTCTAATAATTCTGTTTCACCCTCTTTATATGATTGACTAGGACGACTTGAGCCAGGTCTTTCCTTTCTTTCCATGCTTTAATCTGTGCTCTCATTAGTCGTTTTTTTATGAACTAGATGCTCGTCATAAATGTGCACATTTGTTTATCATGTTTTCGACCAAGGGACTCTTGCAGTTTCAATGAATTCTTTAAAAGAACATACTCAAAAGGCTCAACCAAATACACATACCTGATGGTGGAATATGGGAGAGTTGAAGTTGTGTTTCCAGGTCATTTTGCTCAAATTGTTTCTTTCACAGGTTTTGAGGGTTGCTCACGTGTTTCTTTTTTAGTGTTGACTGTGTTAAACGACAACCCCCTATGGCCGCTACATTCACTATACAAGAGGGTCAGTCAATCGTCATTTGCAAGGTGACTTCCGACTCCAGCTGGGACTCCAGTTTCTTCCTGCTTCGCAAGTCGTACATACAAAGGACAGCCCACTAACCTTACTGATATAAGCTCTAATCTTTTCTCCAAATTTCTGGCGTGGCCTGTAGAATCCACTTGGCAGTCTTGGTGTGGCCGCAGACAGAGAAGATTTTCTGACACCTCTCTGTCATGCCGCCGTCTTTTGGTGGTCGCTGGCGGCTATGGAAGGCTTGGCGTTGGCGGCGCCATTAGACTGTCCTGTGTTTTTTCTTTCACTTCCTGGTTTGACGGTCTAGTCTTTTCTCTTGTTTTCTCTTTTCCGTATTTAGCCACACCCTTCTCTGGGCTCTGTGCGTTGCAACTTTGTTTCCTTTCGCTTTGTTGCTGTGCTACTTCTTACCTTGCTCCATACCTGTTGTTTTTCCGCTGTTTCTCGCGCGGATTCTTCCCTCTGTGCAATCTCCTCCTCCCTTCTCCTTCTCTGATATCCCTGTCCTTACGGTTCCCGCACCGTATTGGGTTTCTCCCTTCCTTCTTTTCTCTCGGACCGCTTCCCTGGTCCCTGTCGGTGCTTCCTTTCCAGTCCTTCAGCAGTGCCCGTTTTTCCACTAGTCCTTTGCACTGCTCCTTGCTCAGTACCAGCTATTCTGCAATCCGGACTCTCCAGTCCTCAACGGCATTGAGGAACTTACCTCCATCTCCGAGGTTATCTGCTGCTCCTGCTCGTCTTACCTGCAATTCCGGACGACATTTGTCATCGCTTCCTGAACGGCATCAGTACCAGCTACATCCGTAGCGAGGTTTTTTTAAGCGGCTGCTTTTTTCCTCTCGTATTGGTTCCTGCGGGACGGGAGCCGGCTGCTTCCCTGTTTATCAGGGAATCAGGGTGGCTTCTTCCCGCGGACGGCCGTATCTCTTCACAAAGAAGAAAAGACCCAAGAACAAGACCTCCAGACGAGAACTCGTCCCTGAAGAGACAGGTGAGGAGAAAGGGGAGGTGGACATTGATATATCAGACATAGAAGATAATCCGCTTGCTCCTATCAAACCTGACAGTTTGCAACACCAAAAGGAGATATCAATGACTACCCCGGAACAGGCCCAAGAGCTGCTTACAGCAATGCAGAATATGACATTAGAATTACAGGCTGTGAAGGCCGAAAACACTGCTCTGAGACAGCGAGTCGACTGCTTCGAACAGTCCCGGAGTGATCTACCTCCCATGCCTTTAGCCTGCGGTAAATATGATGGTTCACCTAATAGATTTAAATAATTCATGGAGGCTTGTATAATCTATTTCACCTTCAGACCTCAGACCTATGCCTCAGATACAGCCCGCATAGGTTTTCTGATTTCTAATCTTACGGGCAATGCTCTTTCCTGGGCTACTCCACTTGTGACCGGTGCCAGCCCGTTACTACACGATTACTCCGGGTTCACCGCCCAGTTCAAATTGGCCTTTGAAAGGCAAGAGACTGCGGTAGTTGCCAGCGAACAGTTACTTGATATTCGACAGGAACATTCAGATCTTCTGTCCTACATCTCCCGCTTTAAACGGGTGGCTGCAGATGCAGGCTGGCAAGAGAACACCCAGTACACCATTTTTCGTCGAGGATTGAGGGAAGACCTTAAGGACGAATTGGCAAGGGTAACCAGACCCGCTATGTTAACCGAATTGTGGTCTACAGTGGTACAGCTGGATTTCCGCCTTTCAGAGCGGCGGTCTGAACGTCGAAAACAGCGTGGATTTCCTGCTACGGCTGATCCTGGGATTACCTCCCCCTCTCCTACCTGTCTGTCGAAAGAGGAACCAATGCAGATTGGGACTACTCGAGGGCCACTTACCTCGGAAGAAAGAAGAAGACGCAGGGAAAACAACCTGTGTGTGTATTGTGGATCCAACCAGCACATTCTTAGGGACTGTCCTGATGTACCACCACGACGATCGGGAAACGCCATTCCTCGGAGCTAGTAGGGACAAGTTACCGAGGGGGATTTCCTGGTCCCTTTGTTTTTTTATCAGTAACACCCATGAATACCACAGAAGACAACCGTCTCATGGTAGTTGGAGTTGAGTTGTTCATCTCTCAGCAGTCCTATGAGGTCCTGGCACTACTGGTTGCTTTATGGACTTGGTTTGGGCTGACAAGGCCGGCATTCGCAGTTTGCAGAAAGATGAGGACCAAAAGGTGGAAGGAGTTGATGGAAAACCCCTGAGCTCGGGTCTCATTACCCATACCACTCCTCCTATGCAGATGAAGATCCTCCATCACAGCGAAACCATTCAATTCGACCTGATCCGAGCAGCACATTTTCCAGTGATCTTGGGGGTCTCTTGGCTTCGGAAGCATAACCCGATCATTGATTGGACAAAGAATCAGCTGTCATTTACTTCAACATTTTGTCGTCAGTCATGTTCTACGCAGACCCTGCATACTTCTGTCCACATTATTCCAGATCTAGTCTCCAGATCAAATGTGTTGAAGGTAAATAGCATCCCCAAAGATTATCTCCGCTATCAGGAGGTGTTCACGGACGATGGCCCTCAGGAGTTACCTCCTCATAGACCAGAAGATTGTCAAATCATTCTCCAGCCCAATGCGGTTGTTCCTGTTGGGCGATTGTTTTCTCTTTCCCTCAAGGAAAAGAAGGCTCTCAAGGAATATCTGGATTCTAATTCACATCATGGCCTGATCCGACCTTCATTCTCTCCCGCTGGGGCTTCGCTTTTTTTTGTTCCGAAGAAAGGTTCTAATGAACTTCGACCTTGTATCGACTACAGGGGCCTCAGCCAAGTCACGCTAAGGGATAGGTATCCCATGCCGCTGATCGGAGACATTCTGGAAGCAGTTCAAGGGGCTAAAATCTTTTCTAAGATCGATTTAAGAAGAGCCTACCACCTTTTGTGGATACGCTCAGGCGACGAATGGAAGACTGCTTTTCGCACTCCTTTCGGACACTACGAGTATTGTGTCATGCCCTTTGGTCTGGTCAACGCTCCATCGATTTTTCAAAGATTCATGGACGCACCTTTTCTGATCTGCTTTTTCATTGTGCCATCGTCTACCTTGACGATATCCTGGTTTATTCTAAGGACGCCCAACTCCATTCTAATCACCTTCACCAAGTTCTTCAAAGACTGCAAGACAACCTACTTAAGGTCAATGCGGATAAGTGCGTCTTTCAAGCATCTGAGGTAAACTATCTTGGCTTCATCCTGTCCTCGGAGGGAATCCGAATGGATCCCGCTAAGATCGACGCCATACTGCAATGGCCCACACCCCATTCCATCAAGGACGTTCAAAGGTTTCTAGGGCTAGCTAATTTTTACCGCAAATTCATCCAAGGTTTTTCGGATCGAGTCCTTCCCATTACAAAGCTGTTAAAAAAGTCTTCAATGCCCTTTGTCTGGTCTTCTGAGGCAAGCTGGCTTTCCAACAACTGAAGGAGGAATTTTGCTCTGCCCCGGTACTTCATCAACCAGATCAAAGTCTAAGATTCATTGTAGAAACTGATGCCTCCTCCGCTGCGATTGGTGCAGCTCTTCTACAGGAACATGAAGGTTTGGAATATCCTGTTGCCTACATGTCCAAGACGTTGAATGACAGCCAGACACACTATTCGGTAATAGAAAAAGAACTCTTGGCCATGAAATCCGCATGCAAAGAATGGAGACATCTCCTACAAGGGGCTAACCACCCCTTTGAAATCAGAACTGACCACAAGAATCTTAAAATTCTGCAAAGGATGGAATGTGTCAACTCCCGTCAGGCCCGTTGGGCGCATTTTTTCTCCCAATATGATTTCACATTGACCTACTTGCCAGGATCCAAGAACATCCTAGCTGATGCCCTTTCTAGAAGGCCTTATCCAGACATGTCTCAGAAGGAATACCCTAGTCTCATGCTTCCTGAAGTCAAGGTAATCTGTACGGTGGAGTCTTTCTTGGAAAGGGTTCGCAAGGCCACACAGTCTACCAGCATGTTTTCTGGCTCTCCTCTCACAAAGGATATATCCATTCAAGATGGCTTATGTTTTAAGCAACAGTGATTATTCCTGCCAGACAGTTTCACTTGTCATTCGGCTTTAAAGTGGTGTCATGATGACCCAATGGCGGGTCACAGAGGTGTTAAGAACACTCTGGAATTGCTTTGTCGCAGGTTTTGGTGGCCCGGCATGGCCAAAGAAGTTTCAACCTACGTCAAGGCATGTCCTGCATGCTGTCGATCCAAACATTGCACTCAGAAGTCGATTGGATTTCTCCAACAGCAGGATCTTCCTAAGAGACCTTGGAACCTTATTTCCACGGATTTTATTGTGGATCTGCCACCCTCGGAAGGTTGTTTGTGCATCATGGTTACCGTCGACTGCTTCACCAAGATGACACATTTCACTCCCTTGGCTGGTCTTCCCACTGCCGCTGAGATGGCGGCTGTATTTGCCAGAGAAATATTTTGTTTGCATGGTACTCCGGACAAGATTATTTCCGACAGAGGTTCTCAGTATACTTCAAGGTTCTGGAAGGAGCTTTGTGATAGACTGGAAATTGAACGTGCCTTATCGTCAGGCTTCCACGCGCAGACTAACGGGCAGACAGAAAGAACCAATGCCACACTGGAGCAGTATCTTAGGTGCTTCACGAATGCCCAACAGGATAATGGGGTTAGTCTGCTGGCCACCGCAGAATTTGCTTATAACAATGCCGAGCACAGTGCCACTGGTCTCAGTCCTTTTTTTTGTTCCTATGGTTTCCATCCCAGCTTTACTCCTTCTCTCTCCTTTCCCCCTTCCACCACTCCATCTGTGGATGCCCTACTTACCAGTATCTCGGAGGCCCACAAGTCGGCCGCCAGATGTTTGCGGGCAAGCAGTCTTCGGTATCAATCCTACTGTAATCTTAAGCGCTTGCCCGTTCCGGCATGGCGGAGGGGCACCAAGGTCTGGTTGTCTACTAGGTATCTGCCTCGCTGGCTTCACCCCTCTAAACTGTCTCCCCGTTACCTGGGTCCTTTTCCTATACTGCGCCGGATCAACCCGGTGGCCTTCCGCCTCCTGTTGCCCAAGCACATGCACCGTCTCCATCCTGTTTTCCATTCCTCTCTCCTGAGGGAATGCAAGGGAGATCCCTATCATCGCCCTTTGCCACGGGATCCGGTCCCCACGGTGATTCCTTCCGATGAATATGAGGTGGCCTCCGTTCGTGACTCCCCCTATTGGCGGGGTCGCTTGGAGTATTTGATCCATTGGAGGGGGTACCCTCACTCGGAGGACTCCTGGGAACCGGTGTCTCATGTGCACGCTCCGGCGTTGGTTCAACGATTTCACCGCCTGTTCCCGGGTAAGCCGGGGGGGGGTGTCTCTTGGGGGTGGGCATACTGTCATGCCGCCGTATTTTGGTGGTCGCTGGCGGCTATGGAAGGCTTGGCGTTGGCGGCGCCATTAGGCTGTCCCGTGTTTTTTCTTTCACTTCCTGGTTTGACGGTCTAGTCTTTTCTCTTGTTTTCTCTTTTCCGTATTTAGCCACACCCTTCTCTGGGCTCTGTGCGTTGCGACTTTGTTTCCTTTCGCTTTGTTGACGTGCTACTTCTTACCTTGTTCCGTACCTGTTGTTTTTCCGCTGTTTCTCGCGCGGATTCTTCCCTCCGTGCAATCTCCTCCTCCCTTCTCCTTCTCTGATATCCCCGTCCTTACGGTTTCTGCACCATATTGGGTTTCTCCCTTCCTTCTTTTCTCTCGGACCGCTTCCCTGGTCCCTGTCGGTGCTTCCTTTCCAGTCCTTCAGCAGTGCTCGATATTCCACTAGTCCTTTGCACTGCTCCTTGCTCAGTACCAGCTATTCTGCAATCCGGACTCTCCGGTCCTCAACGGCATTGAGGAACTTACCTTCATCTCCGAGGTTATCTGCTGCTCCTGCTCGTCTTACCTGCAATTCCGGACGACATTTGTCATTGCTTCCTGAACGGCATCAGTACCAGCTACATCCGTAGAGAGGTTTTTTTAAGCGGCTGCTTTTTTCCTCTCGTATTGGTTCCTGCGGGACGGGAGCTGGCTGCTTCCCTGTTTATCAGGGAATCAGGGTGGCTTCTTCCCGCGGACGGCCGTATCTCTTCACAAAGAAGAAAAGACCCAAGAACAAGACCTCCAGACGAGAACTCGTCCCTAAAGAGACAGGTGAGGAGAAAGGGGAGGTGGACATTGATATATCAGACATAGAAGATAATCCGCTTGCTCCTATCAAACCTGACACTCTCACACCGAACTGCCCAACTGCTTCCACACGCAATGCACACCCATGCGCCCTACACTCACTACATTTGTATTTGAAGAAATCAGTTCCTCAGATTGCCACTTGTCCACAATAGTAAGCACTGTGAATAGTCTCTGAAAATGCAGCATACAACTTGCTGTCTCCTGCCCAACTGCCTCCACACACAATGCACAATACGTGTGTATTTGAAGAAATCAGTTCCTCAGACTGCCACCCCTCCACCATAATAAGCACTGTGAACAGACTTTGAAAATGTAGCATGCAACTTGGCGTCTTCTGCCCAACTGCCTCTACACACAATGCAAACCCTGTGTTGTGTCATGGATATCGTCGTCACAGCAGGAGGGCTTTTTAGCTGCATTTTGGCAGTCTGTTAAGGGAATATTGATTCCATTCGTTTTGGAAATAATGGTAGATTTATTAAGACTTTTCCCATCACTCAGAGTGTTTGACAGGGCTACGTTACTGTTCCCCAGAAATCATATTATAGAACAATGTCCTGGACAGGAGAATGCAGAAAGCGGATCAGATATCCCAAAAGGATGTCAATGAAGAGGAACACCTTTGACAGTGCCAGATTATGTGGTAATCATCATTAACAATACAGAACACACTTTATCTAGATTGTTTTGCTTAGTTAATCCATTTTGAAAGATCCATTATCTTTTTAATTAGTAGAGAGAAAACAAATGATATGGCAATTGGGCAGAAAAGCTTCTAAAAAACACACTTATGGTTAAAAATTATACTTCAGCGGTAGTTCAAATATAGGTTAGTTCAGCATTTGATTTTCCGTTTAATCTGCAAAATCAGCACCCACTCTTAGAACTCAAAGGCGCATGACTCAGCCCATTGTAACCCTGCTAACATTCCATTATTGAATATTAGTACCCGGAGAGGGCGTAATCAGAATGAAAGAACCATTCTGATTGGCCCTCGCCGAGGCTTACCCGGTCGGGAATCAATCGGTTGGGAATCCACTGCCATTGTCCCAGGCGGGGAGCATGGCAGTCCCTCAGCCAATGAGGAGGCTCGAAGCGGGGCCATCCACGCTCCGAGCCTCCCCACGGCTCAGAGGCTGCCTTCTCTCCCCGCGGCTCAGAGACTGCCTTCTCTTCCCGCGGCTCAGGGGCTGCCTTCGCTCCCCGCCGGGGACTCAGGCAAGGCTTTTTTTTTCCTTCCCCTTTCCTCCCTCCTCCCTGCCCTCCCCACCCCACTTACCTTCTTGCTCCTTTGTCCCCAGTGGGGGACGATGGCAGCCTCCAGCCAGGGACCCAAGTACGTTAGTTTTTCTTCTTTTTTTCCCCCCTCCCTTCCTTCCGCCCTCCCAACCCCACTAACCTTTTTTTTCGGGAGCAGATGTGCTCGGAATGCTTCTGTTCCCAGTGCGTCCGCTCCCGATGGCCACCATGGAAATGGAAAACGGACTCTGTTTTCCCTTTCCCATCGGCCATTTTCTTAGTGGTTTCTTTTTTTCTTTTTTTTTGTCCTGAAATACCAGTGTTTTGGGACAAAAAAAATGCTTATAGTGCTCGGTTCACCCAGATCTTATGGGCCAGGGTACTAATAGCTATATGCCCATCGCGTAGGGGGCATTACCGACTCTTTTATTGCTCCGGGGGCCTTCATTAACTATGGGCCCCGGGGCATTACCTGAGTCGGTAATGACTCCGCCACTCAGGGCATATTGCTTAAATACCATGATCCGACAAAGCTCAGTTAAAAGCATATTTTGTCAAAACTGTTTTGTGAGTGAAATGTGGAACCGGGCTCTGGGATGTTCATGCAGAAACACGTCTACACATGATTGAAAATACATTCATCAAAATTTCTGGGAGTCAGTAATGTCAAATCTAATGCCACTGTTGGGAAAAAGCTTGAGTTAAAGTAAAGGCAGTACGTTTAGAAATCAAACTGTGCAGCATTAGGATAGCTCAGGGGCAACGTGCTAGCCTTGGAAGCAAGACGACTCCCCGGTTCATCCTTAGAAATCTCTGGGTATTAAGTGCATTATAAATAACCAATTAAAATGAAATTACAAATATGGGCATCCCACTGGTATGTAAACTTCAACTAGAGACATGTAATCAAAGTGTTCTGATTGTCCTTTATGAAAAGAAGCCTCTGCAATATGAATCTTGCAAGCAAGTTGAATACAATATGATATGTATATGTTAGAGAAGGCAAGGGCTTTGTAGTTGATAGGACCAAAGGAGTAGTGCCTGGCAACCTCACAAACCAGCGTGAGGCAGTAAAGTATTTCAAGCCGTGGAACCAACTTTATTCTTAATCCCAACTAATATCAATCAAATATGTATTGCATGTGCACATTTTAGCCCCTATTATATCTGTTTGACACCCTCCAGGATGAGTCCAGGATATATGCCCAAGTGGGAGAAACATGGAAGAGAATCTAGTGCATTTGTTTATGTCCGAAGAGAATATCTTAAATTTGGCCAATCTGATTATCATACCAATCCCATCGAAGACCTAAACTGGATCCTTTCATTATGCTGAGCTAGAAAACTTTCTCCAAGTCCCCCTTTCCACTTATTTGGAAGATCATTCTATGCAATGTGTTGTTATTGGATTTCAGAGGCCACTTGCTGCTTTGGGACCACCGGGAGAGTGGATTTGGCACGGTTTGTAGGGGCAGGAGTGGTGGCGCAATATTGCTTTACTTTTGTGAGAATACATGCACCATGAAGCATGTCTGTACTTTGGGTATCGTTGCGTTGATGTCAGTTATGACACATTTCAGCGCTATGGTCGCATGGGTGGTCTGTGGTTTGGTGTCTTTACTTCAAGTGTGGTTTTGCGCGCGACCCACTTCACTTCCTGCTTTGTGGTGATTTTGATCATTGAGTTTGGTGTGCAGTGTTAAGTAATGTGGTGAGGGATGAAGCCAGTTATCCTTGGAGATTGATGTTAGTAGGGTGCAGTTTAGGGATCAAACATTGAGCATGAGCGTAATATCACAGGGTGCACTCAAAGAAGCAGATATTAATAGAGAAGAGGTTAGCACAAGGGGCAATACATATAAAGGAACAAACCATCATTAGAAAAAAGCAAACCTGACTATAATAGTGTAGGTGCCCCTTGCTGAGCAAACCAGCAGAATTAGAGCTCAGGAGGCAAATTGACAGAATCAAGCAAAATGAGACTATTACAGTGCAAACCAGCAAATGCAGAACTTCCTAGAACAAGTGCCATTAGACCACATTGTGCAAATCACCAGATGTCAAGCATCACAGTAACAAACATATTTTAATGTGGAGGTGACCTGGAGAAGGTGCGAGGGTGCTTTTTATGTGTAGCCCCTTATCTGGTTGGTGAGTGGATATGGATCCAGTACCTTTAGAGGTGGCCATGAACTGCATTAGTCAGCCAATGAACAGAAAGTTACCTTAGCCAATAACCATCACAATACCATGACAAGGGTGCCTTGTTGAGTTGTTGGTAATAGGGCAGGTGGGGTTCACATGACCCTCACACTCAACCGAAGAAGTCTGGTGGAAAACGGGTGCTGCAGGGTGTAAGCAAACAACTGAAGGGTGATGGCTGGGAGGTTATGAACTAATCTTAGCCACTGGCAATTGACCTAGGCAACCCTCCACACCATTGTTATTCAGTCTACCATGAATTACATAAGTCGAAAGACCCTACATATGCAAATCAGGCTTGGGCCCACCCGAAAAGGGGCTGTCCAGTCTAAACTACTAGGCCACCTCCGTTCTGGATGAAGTCGCAAGCAACATCAGACATGTTTCAGAGCCACTAGGCGCCATCAATGGGGTTCAGCTTGGCTCTCTAGGCACAACAGGATCAGGACCCACGTCCGTGAATACACATCCCAATTAGGGTGACAAGTGCAAAACAAAAGGTTGATGGTTGGAAAGTGACAAATGGTAAATGTTCCAGGCAACTATCCAGGCCATCGTTATTCAGCCTACCATGTGACTGAAGAAGTGTAAAGACCAACTGCAGATCAGGCTTAGTCCCACACGAAAAGAGGCAGTCCAGTCTAAACTTCTAGGCCACCTCTCTTCTGCACAAGACCACAAACAACACCAGACATGTATTGGCCTCATAGGGCATCATGAGAGAGGTGTATTTTGGGTCTCTAGGCACAGAAGGCTCAGGAACCACATCTGCTTAGCAATTCGGACTTGTCCTACCCTTTAGGGATGAGTTCAAGTCTGATGTGCATATTGCCTTTCCTCTTCTGCGATGGATGGCATAGCAGGCTGAAAAAGCGGTGGTCTGGTGGTTTGCGCAGAGCTATGCTAGAGGTGTATGATCATTTACAACCTTCCAGCCCTTAACCTACAGTTTTGCAAAAAGTAGTTAAGTGAAAGCTATAATCATGGGGAATGGAATGTGGGAAGTGCAGGGGATCCAAAAGGTGGCACATCGTGAAAGGGGTGGTAATGCGCCAACTGTCATTTTCTTGAGCAACAGGGCCATCTGGCAGATTGCCAGCCAGAGTATCATTCTGCACAGATAATAGAAAACGAAATCTTGTAAGGAAAAACTATTCCAATAAAACAACATCACTCATTTTATTACATATATCTGCAAAGTTTGATGCCGTAGACCACGATATCTTGATAGGACGCCATGTGCAGGTATTGTGTACTAGTGTTCGAGTGGATTTGCTCCTTCTTAGATGAGCCACCCATCTGGGCTATTGTAGGGTAGATCAGGGCTTCTCTCATTTACTTCTTTTATTTAACAACTAGATGTTTCCTCTTGCACTGGTGGTGGAAGGATTTGGTCTGTGGTAGCAGCTGTATGCTGATGACCACAAGATCCTAGGTTGACTTTCAAGGAGATGCAGACCATGCAGGGAAGAGCGGTGAATGCATACCGGTGTTGCAGCATTGGATGCAGGGCAACTGGCTTCTAGTTAGATGTCTCTTCCCTGTTGCTCCATCTGTATGGAGTCAGTCAGGACAATGGAAATTGTTTTTGACAGATGTCTTTCCTTTCGCCCTGGGTCCATGCAATGTTCAATACGCCTCATTGACACTTATTTTCCATTGGGTGGGCTTGTCTGCTCCTACTTAAAATCATCATAAATTCTTGGTCGAGGATATGGCGATGTCCAAGACACAACCCTATATAACCACCTACCTAGATATCTGGAAAAACAACATTTGCTATACTACCAGCCATCTAAACTGCAATGTCTGTAACATCCTATGCTTGGGCAAATCTGACCACATTATGAGAGCCCGAATTCTGATGAACTCACTAACAGTTGAAGACCTAATCCACATGCGCGTTCCAACAAAGGTGTGGAAACTGGTCCAAGATGTGGCCCTGGTTTATTAGATAAATCCAGTGAAGTCATATGTCCCAGTCCGAGCTCTACAGTGAAGAAATCTTGAGAGAACGTGAGTATCGCAGAGACCAAATAGGCAAAAAAAAAACACAATTAAATTAAGAAAGATCATCCCTGTAATGCCCTTTCCCAGAGCATCTGTAAAATTTCACATCTACCAAATCTGTAAATTATGTGTCAAAGTAATAATTAGCTTGTGTGACTATGTTTCGCAATCTGAAAATGATCTCTGATTGGGTATATTGTAAATACTGTAGTTGGGTGTGTTTTTTTTTCGGTTGATCTAATTTTGTGTTGTCGCTGTGAGTTTTGTAACTTGGAATTATTTTGCCAATTATTTAAATTAATAAATGCACCTTACAATTACGACTTCATAATGAAAAAATGTAAATCTATAATCAAAATCGAAGTGGCGATATATAAGACTCAAGCAATGCAGCATGTTCTTGTTTTATTTTTTATGCAGTTGTCCAACCAGTTAGATGACTATGGTCAAATCATACTACTTTGAATTAAACTGTAGTATACTGTCAAATCTGTCAACAGATCTTGGAATCAATGTGGCTGCATACTGAAAAAAACACCTCTGTAAATCATCAAATGTCAGTTGTCGCGTCATATGCCATCTGCAACCATTACATGCCTGGGTAGCATGCATGTCTATATGTCCAGTTACAACTATAACGTCATATGCCATCTGCAACCATTACATGCCTGGGTAGCATGCATGTCTATATGTCCAGCTACACCTATAACAATTAGACATACCTTCAGACAGCCTCATATACCAATGTACTGGAATCATGGTAGAGACTGCATCTTATGCCATGGCAATCCTATTTTATGCCAAATGTGACCTCCTATGCCATATACAACTTTAAAATGGCCAAATAGAGCAACATATTCTAGTTACACATTTGCATAACTCGGTAGTTTCACATGTGCCCAGGTGGGGCCACATATGATCAGCTAGTGCCATGTTATGACAGAATCAGGCGCATATGTCCTGGTGCAGCCTCACATACCCAGAACAGACATCACATGGCCATGTACAATCCCATCAACCTAGGTGGGTGCATGTTATGATGTGCTCTGTGATGAGTGGTGAGATTTGAAAAGAAGGGAGATGTGTTGTATAGTGCTTTGAGGGATGCAGGAAGCTGGTGATGTCAGAGAGTATGTTGGGTGCAACAGAGAGAAGGTTATGGGGTGAGTATTGTAATGCGTGTAGTAAAGGTTCTAGCGTCAGGCAGTTGGAGAACCCCTGCCTGGGTGATGGGAGCCAGTGGTTCTTTCAGAGTCATCTTTATGTTGCTTATTGTAACTGGAATAAAATAACTTGCTGAAGCCTACCTGTTGTGCCATGAGTATCCTGCTTTACTTCAGTGCATAAGGCCAATGCATAGCTAGGTGCCGGTTTAGATATGCAAGGGAGGGCATACCCTCAAGGCCCTTGTGCCTACTCCTTCTGGGTGCAGGTATTTTCTGAATCAAGGGATCTGGGTGTGGACCTTTCTGGGAACAAAGAGAGAGGCACACATTGTTCCCCTTTAATCCTACATCAAACATTATTTGTAAGTTGTAGACTAACATTTATTTGCTTTAACAATAAGCCTACACATGATTCTCGCAGTCGACGAGAGACTTCCTGAATCATCATTAGTATGCAGGCTGGGTAAGCAGAGCGGTGCTATAGTGTGTCGTGGTACGGGATCCTTTCTGTTCTAGTTGCTCGTTTCAGCAACATTGCTGAGGCCGATACTGAATCGAAGGCATCTTCCATGGATGTCCATGATGCTATTGTCTGGTAAAAGGGTAACTGCTCTAATGCATGTGCCCTCAACTCCACAGCGATAAAGCTATACTGCGATCCCACGTGAATAGCATTTGTGAAAAGGCAGGTACGAATTTTAGATTAGCATTAATTTAATATCAGCAATGTGCTGCCACAGTCGGATAAGATTTAGCAAGATTTTTCTCCTTTGAAGATTTAAATCCTGTTTTTTGAAGCACAGCTTCTGACTGACTTGAGTATTATCCCATCAAGCCAATTACTGTAAAAAAATCATTCTTTTTGAACAGGGGCTCTGCAAATCTTGCTGAACTTGCCAGAGTGTTTGCAATATATATTTTAAAAATAACTTCTATAGAATAACATCTTGACATGTGTCTAAACACATAATGCGTTTTGCCGCTGGTGGCGCAGAATCGCGTGTCGCTACAAGACAGCTCTCCCATTTGTCTTGAAAGTTTTTAGACCAGTGTATTTCTCTACATGTTCAAGCCTGCTCATCACTAAACATGAATCTGTCTCCATTTGGCGATGCTTATGCATGGTTAGAAAGCAGCTAGGAGTCTTTTTTTTTCAGGCAGAATCTGATTGCTTCCTGACCACCCTCTCCTCCTTCCTCGTCTCACTACCCGGCTCCCCAGATACTTCGACCTACACCTGGAACCCACCACCTCCCGGCAAACGCTCTTGTGGCCTGAACCTCTGTATCGATTTGTACATTTGTTGGCCACAAGCTAGTAAGGAAATCTGAACCCTCCAATACAAAATCCACGGAGCCTTCACAACTATTTACCTATCACATTCTGTTTGAACCCACAAAAGACAATTACTAAGGTCAACTAAAGTCCTCCCATCATATCAACTGTGACACATGAAAGCCCAACAATCAGATTCAAAGCCAAAATCCGGTCTAAGTTGAAGGTCTAAGGCCATGTCACCCAATGCTAGTACATCTTGCCTTCGACAAGTCTCAATGCTGTCCCAATGGACCCACTAGCAAGCCTTGCTGCCAAAGCAAAGCTTCCGTACATCAGTTTGCAGACACATGCAGCCTACTTACTTTAGCTTTGTTTTAAAAAAAAATAGTATTTACATGAATACCAGCCTGAAAGCAGCATTGCTGATATTGCCTACAACATACAACTCACAAATAACAATACAACACACAATGTTCAAATGTACATATGATAAGTGCAATTTGGCCCAGCATTTTCTCTGCCTGGTTCTAAGAAATACCCCCTCTGCTTAATACTATACCTCTTGGGGCAGTTTATCCCCTAGCACTGACCTCGTTGCCACTTACCTCAAACATTCTTAGTGACAATGGCGACTTTTGGAGGGTCATCAACTGGCATCCCTAGCAGTATTAGCATCTATCAATTAAATTAATATCAACAGTGTCAGTGTTTTAGAATAATGGGTTATGCTATGAAACAGTTTGCATTAAAGTGTATTAATTTAACAAAATGCTTTTCAATATGTGTGTGTTTTTTTACCTTTACCTTTCTATGTTTATCTGCAGTTTCTGGATCATTTAACCTGCGAACACGTGATGGTCGTAGGGTTGGGGATGCAATTCCTGCTTTGTGGTCATTATTGGCAATCCTGTGCATGTCTCATATATCGTTTTTTACATTCTTACGTATTGATATTGTTGCTTGATTGTACGTTTTCCTTACGGATGGTAGTGTATTTGCTTTAGGATTGTTATACTACAATTGTAAATAATTAACTATTTTAATATGGTTACAAACTTTTAAACATAGTATGTGTCATTAAGTTAGGCAGTTACAAAGGATGTTTTAATTCCCGGCCCCTTTAGATGATGAGAACCATTATGGCTAAGGATGCTGCTGCAGACTGTGTTAGCAATGGCCACGTTTGGAATGATAGTGACAATTGTACTTAATGACATGGTTTTTCGATGTTATCGTTGTAATACGTATTTTGAAGAAAATATTGCTGTTTTAGTTATGCATTGTATGTGCTACTGTTCTGGAGAATGATCTCCGAAAAAAAGCAAAGAAACAGTGCCCCTGTAAAAGCAATTCTCCTATATTACACTGCACTGGCATTTGAAAGATACTAAAAATGCTGCCTGAGGATTTCTAGAAAAACTCACAAAACAAATGTTAAACACCTGTAGAGGCTGAACATGTGGATAGACTTGATCTACCCACATACATCCTACGTTTCAAATTTGGATTCAATCAATGATATACAATGTCGATGTTTCAGCTCAAAATTTAGCCAAACGGTTCCGTTATAAGACCTTTTCATCAGCCATGCACCATTGAAAGGCCTGGATGCAAAATGTTTACAATTGCCTGGAGTAGGTCAGTTCTGTGTGATCTCTGGCAAATCAGGGAAACTCTGGTCAATGTTTTAAGGACACTATGGCTATTTTATGTCACATCCCTGTCATGGAGGTTTTAAACAGTGTGTCTAATTCTGCACATGGAAAGTGTCTTTGTTGCCCGCCTTTGAGCAAGAGGACCCTATCCTGGGGGAGCACTTTACAGAAAGTATCCTTATTTTTTTATTTTTATATATCCTTATCTCAAGAAGCAATCAGCCTCATTACAAGTCAGGCGGTTAGTGGTAAAATTGGCGGTAGCTGAGTTACTCCCAATTTTACCACTACGCCAAATTATGAGGTTGGGTTTTGAGTGTATTATTTACCTCTAGGAAAACTCTGGAGGTAAATCTTCCGACTCCATGCAGAAAAATCGGCAACATTGGTGGAATTAGGGCCTTCCTTTCCACCAAGCAAGGTGGCGCACAATAAAGCACTGTATATTCAAGTTCACTTTGGTTAGGCCTCCAACCCGTCTCGCACCCAACCCCAACAAATACCCTATGTTACCAATGGACAAGGAACCAGGCCTGTGTGTAGTAAAAATATATATTTATTAGTATATTAAATCAAGATTTGACCAACAGATTAACATCAGCCACCAATGCTGTGGCAACAGCCAAAATCACAACTTTGACTCAGTTATATAAAAAAACACAGGTGAAATTTTGAAACATGCAATAACAACTCACAGCAGATTTGTTTTCACTTTAACCAATAAAAACATTTGCAATACAATATCAAATCCACAGAAATTCCTTAATAGGAAACAATCATTTTCTCCCAGCAACCCCCCACCCTACTGGCCTCAATGTAATATGACCCCTTTGATGAAAAAGCAAGGTGCAGGAGTGAGGACACAATGGAAACATTGTTTTGCTGCTGATTTAAAAAGGCGCTGTTTGGGAAAGGAGTTCAATGCGAAAAAATCATTTTGTGCTTGTTTAAAAGGCAAGGTTGGGAAAAAGGAACTCAAATGAAAATTGTTTTTCAACACACTTGAAAATAAAAGGTAGGGCTTAATAACTTGGGGTCAGAAAAGAATGGCAACCAAACGGGAAATTTCGTTTTTGTACCCACAGACAGATGAGATGCAATACTTTGTAATTCTGATTTAAAAGAAATGAGGAATTTTGTTTTTGCATCCTCTTCACTGATTTGAAGGGTGTTTTTTTGTGGATTACTTCTTTTTGGGATTAGGGACTCCCCCCTCTTTCTATGTGGAAGTCAAGGTTTTCAGAAATAGTCAACCAAGTCTTTATGGACTATACCAGCTCTAACACTCTAGGTATGAATTTTGTTAGTTTTGATTTCTAACGGCACTCAATAGGGGAATTAATTGATTTACTTTAATCCAATATGCTAAGGATCTACACAGTTTCCCTCATCCACACACTTTAATGGAAAGGTTTAAGGATGGCTGCTCCCAACACAATGCAATTTCAACAGAGAGAGTGGTTTTCTTTAGAGAATTTACTTTAAATGGATTAAATAAATTGTGCGAAGGGCCTATCCGGTTTTACCCCTTCCTTGACCCACCAATGGAAAGGGATAAAGGAAGAAGACTGCCCACACAATTTTTGGCTTTGTGATATCTACTTACAAGGGAGGATTTGGTCAGGGAAAACAGCAGGGATCCTCTTGGGACAGCACAGGTCTGGTCAAGGGCTTTCAGTCAAGGATTTACTCCTGCACCCAGACTCCTTCTGCTCCTCTGGTTTGGGCCCCAGCTAGCTTCTCTATGTCCCAGCCACTGTCTCCAATGCAAGGATTGAGGCCTCTCTGCTAGTGGTTCCTCGCAAGAGTCCAGCAGCAGCCATCTCCCGGAATAATTCACAAAAAGCCCAGTTCAAATGCAAACTTTCCATTTTCTAGGGCTAGTGACATTGCAACCTTGTCATTATTCCTGTGGTCAGGATTGGCTAGTTGGCTCCATTCACCTCCCCCACCACACCCCCTGCCTGCTGATAGGACCAGGAGTTGAGAGATATGTATGATGTAGTCTGTGTGAGGAGAATAGATACATTAGATCAAATTGATAAGGATTGGTCTGAAAAATATTATAGAGTAATAACTCCCTAGGTCTTCCAACTAACCCCATGATGATTATATCTATGAGTTCTATATTTTACAGTGAATCAGACCATACTAATTTTTCTTCGGCACACCCTTCCTGAGCAGAGTTACAGTTTTTTGCAGTTTTCTGCTGCGCCGAAATAGCTAAAATTGGGACAGTTCCATATTTAGACTTTATTTTCACAATCCACCTCCATGCCAACTCTCCCATTGTTCAGGTGTATGTAAATGACAAAAATCATACTTTTCCACATAACTTAAACTATGTACATCACATCCATTTAGTTTTTACAAGGTCCCAATCGGCTTTTTCTTCTGTTTAATTTGAACCCGGGGTGGGCTCACTCAGACACACAATACTCTTTTTATTTGGAAAAAACTGTATTCAGTGTTTAATCAATGACAGGGCACAACCTGGCCCCAATGAGTAGGTTTCCATTTCCCTGCAACCATGTGACCAGCCATCTGGTTTATCTGTGTTCATTTTAACATGCCCTTCTGCTGGACCTCAAAGGCCTTGCTTATTGCTTAATGTACAGCTTTATGGGAAGCTTGACCTCAAGGTTTTTTCTGCAGGACATGTTATCAGCAATTAATTGACAACCAGCCATTCTTCTTAGTAGGCCCAGCTCCAAAAAGCCTGGAGTTCAGATTTCAAAGGATCTTTGTTCAGAACTAATGGCATTTTTTATGGGGAACCTGACCATACCGGTCGTGTCTGTTGGCTGTGTTTTCTTTTTGCAGGGATATTTTTTAATTTGAGTAATTACATCTTGCTATAAAGTGAAATTATATGTTTTCCAACAGGAACAGCTTTTGGGCATTACCTTAAGGCTGCAGACTATATCGAACAGAAAGATAGAGTTGATTCTTGGCCCACAATTATAAGCTCAGTTTTTGGATAGCTTTTTTTCCCATAAAACAACTTTTTGTAATAACGAGGACAAAAAACATTCAACAAGATCCTTACTTCTAAACTTCCCTCAAAACACATCTCCCCCTTTCATAGGAATGCCACTGATGCATCACATCCTCCAGGAGTCACCAATAATCAAATGAAGTAAGAGAACAGCTCTACCTTGCTTATTTGCAGTGCCAAAATGCCCTATTTAGACCCTACATTAAATGGGTTTACATTGATATAACCAGTGAAAAACATGGCCGGGTGAACAATTGTTTCTTTTCCTCCACTGTCCAGCACTTTCGGCACATATTTTACGGATGGAGTTTGTTTATATAACTATACCAATCCTAGAAGACGTTGGGAGGCCTCTATTCTAGGGTCCTTCAATAACCGACTCGCTGAGCTTTACTCAGTGTTTGCCCATTCATTTATCAATGGTTAACAGGCAGCTTTTAAAATCTGATGGATTGCTGTTTGTCTACAAGATCATGCAGACAATATTTTGCATATTGTCTGTATACTTAAGCAAGTATTGACAAAGCCACTAGCACCGGCTTCCATGTATGCATACAACTGGCATTCTCCAGGCACTGTCATGCTCACCTGGTCTCCCAGGGGGCGTCGCTCGAAGATGCAGGAATGATGTCTGCCCTGGCGTTACATGGCTGGATGGAGAGACTTGCACACGACTTCTCCTTCCCTGTCACTTCCCCGAATGCTTTTGCCTACAAGGTCAAAATAGGATGTTAGCACCGTGAGGAGCGGGGTTGAGTTCCCACCTCCGTAACCTCCTAATGCCCCCTCTCTGCTTCAGCCTCACCTTGGTTTGTTTAGTGGTGGACTCTCCGTCCTGCGAACTCTTGCAGGGGCGCAATATGACAGTCTCTCCCTGGATCAAGTTCCTTCACTGATCCTGTGGGGATGTAGCGGAGTCTTGAATTGCTTGACTCAGCAGGTACGTCTTTATACCAATAGATGCTTGGAATAGTTGCTTAAATGTCTTTATTACCCAAGTTTTAACCTTGTATTCACCTTTCTTTCAGGCGCGGTCTTGAGCAGTTTTTTAATGAAGATTTGACTCGTCCTTCAACGCTGAGCAGATTCTATGTGGGTGAGTATAGCGTTAGTGAGTGACGCCGAATGTCTCTATAATGGTTTCTTCCCGTGCGTGACTAACCTGTTGTGTTCTTTTCTTTCCTGCAAACAGGTGCAGCGTGGCTCCGGAGCGGCGATCGGAGGAACCGCTGCAGCAGTATCCCAAGGGAAGCGGTCTCTGGGTGAGTATCAGCTGTTCTTGCAGATGCTTTCTTTTCTGCAGATGCGGTGAACTGAAAAGCAGCTGAAGGAGCGGCCGCTCGGATGGAATCCTTCAGGTAAGGTCGAAAACTCAGTATTAATTCCTGTTTCTTTCTTCTCTTTTTCTGTTCTCAGGTTCCGATGGATGGAAGTTCCAGAACGGGCGTGGCTGCTGGCGTTCAGGTACTGGAGCTAAGCAGACACGCTGAGTGTTACCCTGCAGGAATGCACAATAATGCGAAACGTGTTCTGTCGGTATGGTGTGGCTTAAATAGCCTTATAAGTAGTTCCAATAAAATAGTCCCTCCAGCCTCATTCTGCAATCACAGGTAAAGTAGCCCCACAGCCACACCCAGGATAAGCCAGATGATTCAGCCTCCTTTGACTGGGCTGTATGTAGTCTCATGTAGTGCATTACCAGATGGAAAAATATGAGCCTGGTGCCAACAGCGCCAGGACTGAGTCCAGGAAGTCCTTGGACTACCCTTTGGGGCTTTATAAGCCCTGATAGGTGTCAGTGACTGGGAAAGGCCTGCCAGCTCGAAGTGTTTTGAGCATGCACCATGACAGCCACTGCCATAATGGTACTACCATTACCATACTAAGTTGCAAAATGGTATGAGTATCAGGGAATCTGAAAGCAGTTCCTGGCAAACGCCTATCTAATACCCACACACAAGCCAACACTGTTGGCCTTGCCAACACCTGTTTTTGTTTTTTAAACAATTTTATTGGTTTCAACAAACAAACAAACAAAACCAAACAGTGACCACAATTGTACATTTCCGTTGTCTTATGCAGTATCATGATGTTTCCACTGCTTCCCCACTCCCCTAACTCGAGCTTACCCCACATCACTGCCTTCCACTACTCTGTCTGAGGACATTCCGCCTTTTACTTCTCCTAGGGAGCAGTCATCTTCTAGACCAGTTAGGGTAGGCCCGGACAGTGTGGCTACTAAGTGCCTCCATTCTATCAAGGTCTCCACTTCTTCATCTCCCCCCCTGTTGACTGGTTCGCTCCACACCACCGATTCCGCCTCCACCCATTTCTGAAGGTTGTACCACCAGGCTTCCACTTTTGGTCTGTGACTGGCTTTCCAGTTCATGGCGATCCTGTGCTTCGCAAGTATATATGCCAGGTCTCTGAGTTTATTCACATGTTTCCACTTGCGCGACCTGGGAACCCCCCCACCATATATGCCCACAAAGACTCCACTTCCAGCCTAATATCATTTTCGGTCAAACGGTGGGCCACCTCCTGCCAGAAGCTCCCTATTTCTGGGCACGCCCAGAACATGTGCACTATCCCCACATTTTCCTCTGCACATTTCGGGCATTTTTGTATCCCTGCATTCTTAAATTTTGCTATATTCTGAGGGGTGATATACGCTCTGTGTGTAATGTATAGCTGAATTTGTTGCAATCTTGCATTACTAGACACTCTTTTATGATATCCTTGTGCACCCACAACCCATCATTCATGGATTCCCCGACTTTCTCCTCGCAATCCTGTCTTAGCTGCGTCACCTCTTTTCCCACTCTCGACAACAGCAGTCCGTAAATCCGGGAGACCTCATGACCTCCCTCTGATATATCATAAAATGTCTCTATGACCGTGTCTGGCTGGCTCTCCTGCACTATTTCTGACCAAGTGCCTTTTATCTTCTGCATCAACCTGTTATAAGTGATATACTGTCCTTGGTGTGTTCCCGTGTTCTCTACTAGTGTGTCAAACTTCACTGGCTTCCCATCTTGCCAACAGCTCCCAGCATTGCTATACCAATCGATTCCTCAGTTGCTCCTCTACACCGTTCAGTGCCACTAGCAGTATCTGTGGGGAACACAAGTACGAGTTCCCTATGGCACCACACACCCTTTGCCATATCTTCCATCCCAGGTCAAACATCTTTGGCCCACCGCCCTGTTGTATTTTTGGTAACCATATCCATTCTTTCAAGAAAAAAGGGGCACAATCAGTCCTCAACAACCTAGATTCTGATGTGGAGTCTTCCGATAGCCAACTCGCCACATATTGCAGTTGGCTGGCTAAATAGTACATTTCAAAATTGGGCAGTCTGATGCCTCCTCATTCGTACGTATTTTGTAGTTTCCATAGCGCTATCCTATTCCTAGAGCTGTGCCATATGAACCCCCTACATATGCTCTTAATTTTCACAAAGAATCTCTTAGGTATCATGTGTGGAACATTCCCAAAGTAATGTAACAACCTAGGTAACACCACCATCTTTAACAGTGCCACTCTTCCCATCATGGTCAGAGGGAGCTTGGCCCAGAACCTCATGCTGTTCTCAATGCTAGTCACCGCCTTCTCTGTGTTTTGTTTGTGTTCAACTTCCACGCTTTGGTATACATCCACCCCCAGGTATCTGAAGGTACTGATCTCCCACTGTATTTGTATTACCGGCAGTTCCTCTCGTGGTATCCCTTTATATATACCCAGGGGGAATATGCAGGATTTCTGGGGGTTCACCGTAATGCCCGACAGCACTGCGTATCACTCCATTACTTTCAAGATATATTGTAGGTTCTCTTCAGGGTATCTCAAGTACAACAGCATGTCATCAGCGTACATTGATATTAGATGTTGCCCTCCCGTCGTACTGATCCCCACCTCCCCATATTGTTGTCTCAAATATATGCCATTGGGCTCTAGTGCTGAAATGAACAGCATCAGGATCCACGGACAACCCTGTTTAGTACCCCTACTGTGTTGCCATCAGTCTGAGATGGTTGCTCCCGTCCTCACCGAGCTAGTGGTTTACTGTACAACAGCTGGACCCATCTTAAGTACGTGGGTCCAATCACATATTCTTCCAAGGCTGCCATCAACCAAGGCCATTTGACAGAGTCAAAGGCCTTTACTGCATCTAATTAAATTATTGCAACTTCTTGAGGGTCTTTTTCAGTTTGTTCTATGAGGTGATGGATTCTTCTGAGGTTTTCAGATATATTCCTACCCGGGACATACCCGGTCTGATAAGGATGTATACATTTAGTTTTGATCGGTTTCACCCTATTTACCAGCACTGCCGTAAGTATTTTGCTATCTTGATTAAGCATGGATAGTGGTCTTTACGACCCACAGTCCAAACTCGATTTATTAGGTTTGAGAAGTGGGATGATAATCACCTCCCTCAGGGACTCGGCAGCGCTCCTCTTTCTAGTGCCTCATTTAGCATTGCTAATAGCGGTGGGAGCAGCTCCGCCTTGAACGTCTTATAGAACTCGCTAGGGAGCCCATCTGCCCCTGGGGCCTTAATAGTGGGCAGGAGCTTAACCACAGCTTCCAGCTCTGCCAGTGTGATTGGGACCTCTAGGTCCTCTCTCTCTGCTAATCCTAGCTTGGGAAGGCCAATGTCCTTAAATGTTTCCACAGCATCCATTTCTCCTCCCTCATCAACATCCGTGGACAGTCGTTGGTAGAACTCCAACAAAACCTTATTTACCCCTTCTTGGGTATCTAGTAACTGTCCATCTGTCCCTTGTATAGCCCTAATAGTTTGTCTGGGTGTCTCATTTTTGTACAACCAGGCCAGTAACCTACCCGGTTCATCTCCCTCCGTGTGCTGTCTCTCAACGTATCTTTTATAATTCAAGCTGCATAACCTCTCCCAGCACCCCCTACAATCTTGCTGCAATTGTTGTATAGTTGCAGACTCCTCTGGGGAATGCTCTTCCTTACGCATCATTTCCTCTAATTTCTTTTCAGCCACCTGTAGCTCCAGCGTTATTCTGCCTTGTAGGCCTTTGGATTTGGATATTGCTGCCCCCCTCACCACCACCTTAAATGCCTCCCATAATGTGCCAGCTGATTCTACGCTCCCAGTGTTGGTTTCAAAGTATTCCACTATTTCTTTTCTCAGGTCGTCTCTAAACCCGGTGTCTTTCAAGGCTTTGATTCTGAGCCTCCATGTCGGGATCCATGCCCGGGCGGCGAGTACTGCCACGTCACCATCAATGGCGAGTGGTCCAGGAGGACTCTCACTTTATATTTTGATTGCACCAGTTCCCCCGTTAGTTCTGGTGCCAGAAATATGTAATCTATCTGCGTGTGCAAGTACTGTGGCGCCGAATAGTGGGAATATTGTCTATCTTGTGGGCGGTGCATCCTCCATATGTCCACTAGCCGGAAATCACTTAATAAGGCCTTCAGGGCCTTGGTGGCTGGGGAGGGTCTCTCAATATTCTTATCTGACCTGTCTACCTTGGGATCCAGCATGAAATTAAAGTCCCCTCCCCATATAACTGCCCCCTGATATATATGGGCTGACCTTACAGTACAGGGCTCTAAAGTAGCTGGTAGCATCCTGATTCGGGGCATATGTATTGACAACGCTCAACTCTTTGTTCTGTATTAATCCTTTTATCAGCACCATCCTCCCATCTGGCTCTATGGTGGATTGCAACAGCTTAAAGGGGACGTGCAGTGCTATCCATGTTATTACCCCTCTGGAATACCCTGAATGTGTTGCTCCTATGGTGGTCCCTTTCCATTTCTTCCCCATCACATCCTGTTTAGTTTTTGCCAGGTGAGTTTCCTGTAGTAGAGCAACATCAATTATCTGTCTCTTCAGATACATCATGACCTTATTCCTCTTCAAATAAATATTGAGCCCCCTGACATTCCAGGTCACTATCTTGAGGTCGACCATCTCATCCATACCCTATTCCGCTCCTGTCCTTCCTTGTCTTCCGCTCCATGCGCAGTGATTTAAGTGTGTATGCTCTCCCCCTAATGTTAAGCCTGTCTAAGCCCCCCTCTTCCCTTCCCTCCTCCCACCTTACCCAACCCCAACTGTTGCCCTCCCACATCCCCACCTCCAACTTCCCCAAACTGTTGGGTCACTTCCAGCATGCTGAGTTATTTTTGTAATCTGTAGCCAGCGTCTCAATGCGACCTGTAAAGTCTCTGCCTGCATCCACTTTCAGGATGCTACGGTCACGCACAGACCCCACCTCCGCACTGCCAACAGCCCCGCCTGTGTCTTCCCGCACTACAGGCCTCCTCTAGCATTTGTTATCACCTTAACGTTAGTATTACCAAGCTGTGTCCTCATTCTGGGCTTGGCCGCTTTCGGTTCAGTGTGTATTCCAGTATCGTGTGGATGCTACATTGTATCCTTAGTAGTGTATCCTTGTCTATTTCGTTCCGCTTTGCAGGTGTCTGCTATTGTCTGTTAGGTTAATGGAGCGCAGCTCCCTCGATTGGGTCACCGCTGACAGCCTTGTCATGAGGTTAGTTTGGTGTCCTGCTGGCAATGTGTCTCTAAATCTGCACAGCTCCTCATCCGCCTGCAGCTGCCTCTAATGTGGGTCCGGTCCGCGTGTACCTCGTTCCACACGAACCTGGGCTTGCGAGCTGTCCTGAGTCTCACTTCATCTCATGTGCCCCTCCCCGGAGCTCATGCTCGGCTCCCATGCCACAGCGAGATAAAGAGCAGCCGATCTGTGTGTTTCTGCTCGCGGATTCCATGATCAGTCTCAAGCTGTTCCGGCCCCTCTCCTAACGTGCGCTACATTTTCTCCAGGGGATGCCTATTCGATTGGACCTCTATTCGATTTCCAGGTTAGGCAGCTCTTGGATTGCTGTGCCCTCTATTATCCTAGAGTGCTCCACTTATGTCCGGCTCGCTTGCTGCGCAGTCTTCGGTGAAAGTTCCTTTGCAGCTGCCTTGTTCAGTCCCTTTGTTTGTTCGTTCGAGTCCGCCATTTTGCTTTCCTTCTCTGTGAGCGTCTGCAACTTGGAAAGCTCCGTTTTGTGAGAGCCTTTGTTCCAATACATATGCTACGGTCAGTCAGTCTGCAGCACACCTGCCTATGCCCGTGCATTCAATTCTGGAGATGCCAGGTGACATTTGGCATGTTTTTCATGCAGATCAATTCAGGATCTGCAGGAGCATCCCTGGAAGCACGTTCTACTCCATGGCTCGATAGCCACGCCCCCCTGTCTGTTGGCTGTGTTATCAACAATTCACTGTAGTTGAAATCTCTCCTCCATCATTTTTTTGTATTTGTTTCCTCTTTAAATTGAAAACCAGACATCTTTCTCCTAGAGAGCCAAAACCAACACGTCATGGGTCACAGTTTTGTTTCAGTGGAAATGCCACTCTGCATCCATGCTTTCAATGTACAGCTTTAGATTAACCAAAGGTTTTGACCTTTTGACATTTTGCACAGCATTGTGTTTAACCATTCGTATAATAAATTACATTTAAACCTGTTGTTCATAACATTGTTTTTGCTACCATAATATTAACCCTGAGATACATTCAGAATTGCACCAAATAGGCCAGTTAACAGAGAGCACCAGTGTTCACTTCTACCACAAGTAATCCTCTCCTTTTAAATGATGTCATTTAAAAAGAAATTTAAAAAATGTATTGCCATTTCTTTAAACATAAAACATCGGGACTCAACATTGTCCCATTTCCCCCCGCTTCCCGACCCCCTCCCTCCCCACTGGTTTTATCATCCATGCAGTCCATCTGCGTCCCCTTGTTGCTGCGATCTTAGCCTGTGAACATATCCAGAATGCGAAGGTTATGTGGGCACCATTGCAGCATGTAGTCACTTTGCAGGTATTCTATGGCATCTCCCCAGTCTGTAGCGAAACGCTGCCTGTCCCCGTGCAGGTTGTATGTAATTCTCTCCGTTGCTACAAAGGTCCATATCCTGTGGAGCCATTTTTGTGTGGTTGGGGGGGTCTTTTGTTTCCATTTTTGTTCTATAGCTAGCCACGCAGCTATTAGGAAGCCCATAAAGTTCAGTTTTTGTGTCTTTGTGAGTGACTTGTCTCGGGGGGGCCACAGGCCACACATCCATATTTCTTCTCCTAGGTTAGCTGCTCCCTTGAAGATTTCTTGCATTTGCGTTTTCACTTCCGACCAGAAGTGTTCTAGATCTTTACAGTCCCACCAGATGTGTCTCCAAGTTCCCATGGTGTCACAACTTCTCCAACATTTCCCTTGTACTGTCGGGAACATTTTGTGTAATCTTTCCGGGGTAAAGTGCCATTGGGTCATCACTTTTGTCCATGCTTCTCTCGTTTGTATTGCCCATGTCCATTATGGGATTATTAGCCAGAGGTATGTCCATTGTTCCCTCATGATTTGTTTCCCTAGCGTGGTTTCCCATTTTTTCATGTAGTGCCAAGTTATATTTTCCTCCTGGGCGTTTATGAATATGTATAGGGTGGATACGAATTTCTTTTCTCCCGTCTGAGTCATCATGTATGTCTCAAATGGAGTGAGATCCCTTATCAATGCCTTGGTTATTCTTGGCATTGAGAGCCAGTGGAGGATTTGCTCATACTGGTACCTGTCCTTTTCCGTGAGGCCCAGCAATTCCTGGCATTCTGCAAAGGTTCTGATCTGTTGTCCATCAAACATGTCTCCCACTTTTGTGCAGTCCGCGTCTCGCCATTTCTGGAATGCTCCTTTTTCCGCTTCTGGGGGGAAGTCTGGGTTGTCGAACATTGGTATGAATGGGGCTGGATCTATCATGAGAATTTCTTTCTTGGTTGCTCTGTCCCATATTTCCATGGTGGTACTCTTAACTTCACTTATCTTGATGTTTTGGTGTCTGTGCTCGGGTGTCCTCCAGAGGTGGTGTCGCAGGTTTGATCTTGCGACTGCTCTATCCTGTGCTTCCCACCATTTGTCTGATGTGTCCGTGATCCATTTGTTTAGAACCCACAGTTGTGCCGCCTCATAGTACTTGATTTTTCCCTAATTCTTGCTGTCAAAGAACTACTTTATTCCAAAATTTAATAAATCAGGGTACACCGGCAAATATCGGCAAATATCAGACCTATGCTTGCACATACACACACAAACTTACACAGAGGTCTTATACCCCAATGTGCATCATCTATAATGTCATCCTACGTGGCAAACTGTAAAACCTATTTGCAGGAGGGATTGGTTACGGGAACATATCTACTTATAGAAAGTATAAACCTTGGACCTTCAGCTCGGCTAGCAGCATGTAAGGAAACTGAAACCCAGGTGCTTGAGTCACTTCAGATGAAAGTGAGTACCCCACTTTCCCAATTAGTCCATCAGCTCTCATCAGCTTGACCATAACAATGTTCCCCATCTGAAGTTGACCTTGCCATTGCTCTCTGTTCTAGGACATTCAAGGCAATATGAGCACATCACTTGTCTTCAATCACAGCTTAATGAATAGCCCTTGTTTTCAACTTCTGCATCACATGTGAGGAGACTGCAAATGTTTGCATTTCGACCTCCTATTCACTGCTATTTGATTCAATTATGATGGGTGTATTGCTCCTTTCGTCTTTAGAGACTTGCTCACTCCATATTGTATGAACCTTATTCAGTGTTTTTGTCCAATACTTGGCTCTTGCACATGTTTTCATCTTTGTTAATCTAAAAGAAATATGCCTCACACTCATGACTTTATCCGTCTGCCTTCCTTTGTGCTTTGCATCTATTTCTTGAAATAGCATCCTTGATCCCAGGCCAACATAGACTCCTTTTCGTTTACACACAAAGCTGTTTTGCAGCATGTCCTGACTCTTCAGCTATGGTCTGTTTCTGAGGTAGATAGAATTAATCTTTGCACAAGCGGGTGTCCATTTTCCAATTATGTCCACCTTAGCCACAATATATATTGCTCTATAGCAAGCTTCTATATATCTCATCTACCTTCCGTTGCTTCGTATTTACACTTATTGATCCACATGTTACTTTATCTTCTGTTTGCATACATGATAACTTTATTATTTCATACATGTTTCTTTTATAGTTTCAGTTACATCATCATTCATGAGTATTTTCACATTGTTTCAGTATGTCCTTGTACATCTTCTTCCTGGCATCACTCTGCCCTCATCAGATGTCACTAAGCACCCCATGATATCTAATGGTGCGTGCAGACATCCATCAATTCTCTCGACGTGAGGGCACATTTGGTATGGTTGTCTGAGTGCATATCGTCTCTCACACACTTGATGCAGTATAGGGCCAACACAGGGGGTCCCACATGCGGCTCTTCTCCTGCTGTTCCAGTATGACGGTGGTGAGGGCGTGGGTATAAGGGTATATTCACCTACCTGCTCCTCTACAAAATCTGTCCTTGTGTTCCAGAAGATTTAAATGGTAGGGTCCACAGATTAACTTCTTCAAGTCAACTGGCTAAAACAGATTGATTGAGAAGCCTTAGATGGAATCTTGCAAAATATCTATTATAATATTATTAATGTTACATTGTGTTCTTACAAAGCCCTTCATGCCGTACACACGCCCTTCTTGAGGAACAACAGGTGGTATTATCAAAATAATGGTACTCAATATTTCAGCCTTAGAAGAGTGATTGGTTATGTAGGCCCTGTCGATCTAGTTTGCAAGACAATGTTATACTGGGGTACATATAATGGTATCTTAGTCACATACTTGGAATTATTCAAATCCACTGAAAGCTACCAAGGTAAAATCATATCTTGCAACATGCACATGTAGCCTGGACATGCAGATGGCATAAAACAAGGGACATTTGTGATATGTATGAAAGATAATGTCCTTTATAAAGGAAAGGAAAGTTAATCAAGTTATCAAGCTAGCAGATGATTTTGAAATGCACATTCCATGTAGTGCGTGTGGGTTGCTATAAATGGATTCAAGAGTTTCACTGATTACAAATGCAGGCACTGAATCACACATTTAAAAATTACAAACCAGCAGCTTTCAGTTTCTGACAAAGGTTTAAAAGACTGTGGACCTCACTATAAGTTGGGCGGGCAGTAAAAATGCTGTGGTAATAGCGTTACCATTGCATTACTGCACCACCCAATCAAAGTTTGGGGGAAAGTTGGAGGATTCACCTCCAGCTCTGATGCACTGACTTTCCAGACAATTTTGGCGCAATTACGGCGGTGCATTTAAAGCTGCGGACATTGCTCAAAAAATGCCCCATTGAGTCCTATGGACCCAAGAAAAATGGGGACTTACACCACCACTTGTAATTCGGCAGTAATACCGCCGAACCAAGTGGCGCTAACGGTAATTGCATTGGGCAATATTCCAGCAGATTTACTGCCAGGATACCGCCCAACTTGTGATGAGGCCCTGTATGTTTTGTTTCAAGAGAAAAGTTTGGGGAAACTAGAGATGAAAGTTTTGGCTCTATACTGGGCAGTGATCATCTGCATCAGTTTTTATCACTGTGCACTGAGGTATTCTCATTTGCAAGTTCCTATTTAAAAGGTTATGCAAATGGATAGCAGATACCGAGGCGGAACCGGGCTGCTAGATTGAAAGTTCAGGGCCGGTGTGCAGGCATGCTTGGGAAGTCTAATTCCCTTTGCCTGTTCGTGTCCCAGAGCCTCCAGGGAAAATGCCATGAGGCGGGGGCAGTTCTGATACTTCTGCACTTACCTGCATTCTTCTCCTAGAACAGGAATCAGGTTTATTACTTGTTAGGGTTTGCTATGTTTTAAACAATAACTGTCCCTTGTTAGAAGGTCTCTTCCAAGACATGTGAATGATACACCATCTATCTAAAAGAGGATATAGATACCAGAAAACCTCAGTGAGTGATTCATTACTATCCAAAATAAAAAGCTTCCTGATTCCCAAAGTAGGACACCTGCTCTTTACATTTCTACCCTCACTTGAATCTTTATTTTTCAACACCAAATACTTTAAAAGAAACTACACTGAGCAAAGTTTACATTTTTTTGGGGTGGTTGTTTGTTTTTTATTTATGAGTTGTTTTCTTTGGATTTTCTTTGGTTAGTTAGGGATGGGGATAATTAAATCATACAGAGCCATACCGCACAAACAAAAATAAGTCATCCTTATTTCCGACGCCTGCAAAATAACTTTGAAAGCATTTTCAAATGCAATTAGGTTGTTGCTTCAGAAAATACTGACATCTACCATCCAACTCGCCTCCTCCACCATTAGCCATCGCTTTTAAAATGCCCACTCACTAGGCAGCATGTTCCAAGCTGCAGGGCAATATAGTTTGGGTCACTGCTCCAGGGGACAGAGGGCCTCATTAGGAGTTTGGCGGTAGCCTTGCCGGTAAAACCAGCAGGCTGCCGTCAAACTTCAGACAAAATCCAGCACCCAGCAATGAGGAATTACTGAGGTATTCCAACTTTGCCGGACCCGGTAATTCATCCAATAGCAGGTGCTGGTGATTGTCAGTCCACGTCGGATGCACTGGCACTATTTACAATGGTGCCAGTGCATCTGACTTGCTGTGCTCTGGGGTGCTGCTGACAGGCGCCCGCGAGCACAGCTTGTAGTATGGCGGTCTGAGAACTACAGTACTCACATGCTTACCAGTCCCGCCATGCTTATAATGAGAGTGACAGACTCGAGAACAGACACACACTTCCTGGAATGCATCTGGTGCACATCACACTGTAACTGCAGGAAAAGTCACCTGTAGTAATGGCATTGTTTCATAGTGTCCTCTACACAGCAAGCTCCTCAATTTTCTGGAGATTTGAAGAGGACAGCATCAAACAAGTTTCTCTGCTAACACCACAGGTGATTCAGGAGGGCCACTGAACCCAATGACAGGCTGGCTGGCATTTTACATCTCCTAATGGATGGCACATGTTGCACATGACCATTTATGAATTTACAACAAGGCTCAGAGGAGCAGCATTTTATTGGAGTTTATTTTCAATTTACTGGTTGTCAACACTGCAAGTAATTTTGAGCTGTTAGCAGTCATTCAACTCTGACAGATCTTTGACGGCCACACTTGTATATATGCTTGATATTTGCAAAAGCTTTATAGTTAGGGTGATTTTTGTTTTAAAAAATAAAAAATGATGCATACCAATACCAGCGTGCTTTAGGTATTTAGTGATTCAGTCATACAACTCTCACAGACATATATGATAGGTATAAAGCTCTTTGGTCATTGCTATCTTCCCAAAATGCTCTTTAATATGCAAAACAGCCAAAACCTCATTGGTTTTATTGGTGCCACTTCCCATTTTCTTTCGAATCAATACAAACACACGCTGTGTTAAGCAATCACTTTTATATTCAAATACACAACATGCATTTTTTAAACCGTTGCAAAATTTGGGGGTTTCCTTCAGAAAAGTAAAGCTTACAAATGATGTATAATTTTACAGTATTAAACACCAGCCTATGCTTAAGTCAAACACAGTTCCCATAGGTGGCACTAAAATGAAGTTCAGAAGCAAGCACTAATTTTCCTCCATGGCCCCACATTTCAGAGGTCTGGCCACCCAAAATGTGCGAGCATCAAATAGATCATAGGGAAGTTAAAATGGAGAAGACTAAAGCTGAATGGGCAAGTGCATCAAGAAACCTGTGAAAGTATACCCAAAGCCATAGAAGGTGAGAACAAAAACTGTTTGCCAAAGGTACACACTGTTTCACATCTGTAAAGGTGTTCCATAAAGATATCCATTCAGCCATCTTTACTGAAGCTGCTCAGTGCTAAGCAGGCAAAATGCATCCCTGCTGGATTTATCATGTGTCTTTGATGACATTCTGCTGCACGCTCAGTATTACCAGGAGAATCAACTGCAAAGTATGTCACACAATGCATAACTGTGATGGTTATAAGGAATCTTTACATTAATTATATTTAAAATACAAGGTAGGACTTTTACTGTGAAACAGTACTTCAAACGATAGCAGTACATCAATATATATATACCCACAATTCTGAAAATGTTCCTATGTATTGTACAGTCCAACCAACTCTACGGAGTTAACAAACATTTAAATTACCTTAAATGCAACCTGGCAAGACCCATAGCGTAAATCACATCCGCAAAGGTAATGTTATGCTGGATCCATTGCTCAATTTTACTCTTGGAGCGTTGGGTATTTTGAACAATTGCAAACAGCAATGATGTAAACAGTATGTACCACTTCATTTGTCATAGAAGATGCCTACATTGTACAGCTACAAAAATGCTCTTACTTCTCACACATGAATTTTCACGGTCAGCCTTATCCAATACTCAACCGTGAGAATGCACAGACAAAGATTCCAAGAAAACCTCTTCAACTATCTTTACTCTACTGAGGTGTTCATGCCTAGTCAAGGTTTACAGATTTCACTTGTGATTTTGCCATATTTTAATGGTGTTCCAGCCCAAGGGATTGGGTACATTGGCTGCAGCAGGTAACTTGCCTTATTTCCATGTTGCCCCCTGCTAACACCAGAGCTGTAACCATGAGAAGGGGCTTGAGATATTCGTATTTAACATTTTTATAGCATGTGCCTGTCCCACTTGCATATGTAAACTTGAAAATTTGACAAGACCTGATGTGGAAATGTAGTTATGTTGCATTAATATTACAGACCAGTGTAGGTGCTTCTCACAGAGTGACAGCCGGCAATTTGCAAGAGAAACCAGATATTAGAATTGAAACCAACATTCCTTGTTCCAACCTTCTTTCACTTGTGTCCAATTGGCAGACAGATTATGCTCTTATCACTTCCTCTAAAAGATTGTTTTGTAACCTATTAAAAGTAGATAATTTCCTTAACAATTACCTCTAGTGCACTCAACTGTAGAACACAATGGGCCTCATTAGGAGTTTGGTGGTAGCATAGCTACCTCCAAACTCGCCTCTGGGTCTGGCACCCGCGAATGGGCAATTACCGGGCCATTAAAAGTTTTGCGGCCTGGTAATTGCCCATTCGCGGGTGCCGGTAATGCTGCGCTCCCCATACCAATTCCGCCCCATAGGGCAGAATGGGAATGGGGAGCATGGATGCAACGGCACCGTTAATAACGGTGCCGATGCATCCGCGGGTTTAGCTTGCGGGTGCCTGACAAACTCGTGGTTTGGCGGTACGGTGCCGGACCGGCACCGCTGTCACCGTACCGCCAAACTTATAATGAGGCCCACTGCCTTCTCCAAATCTTGGGCCGCAGAGATCTGAAAACACTCTTTCAACTAACATAACATAGAAGATAACAGGCTTGAATTAATAGAGAGGAAGCAACAACTTTCTAATCCTTGCAACCTTAAAAACTTACTTATAATGTTATGGAGACAAAATGGGGGTGAAGGGGTGTAGTTTGGACAACACAGACAGAGTTTGTTGAAGGTGTGGATCTGGTGAATGTGCAGAGTCTGGCAGGGATGGGGTAAGGTTGGGTGGGGCACATGCACTTATTGGGGCCTAGGGCGGCAGAAAGCCTAAATACACCACTGCACGTGACATATTCATCCTCTGATAAAATCCGTTCAGGCACCTTAAAGTAATCCAAGGCCCTAGATGATGATGGCAAAGAAAAAAAACACTTCTCCTGCCTTCCATTCACCTCTATTTGCATTGCATCTTTATTGGGCTTAGTTCCTCCTCCTCCCCATGACCCCTGTGCTACTGGATGTGCTGTCCTTAATTCCACAACTCACTCATCGGCATACTGCTCATCCTCCCTTCTCCCTTACTTGCCTTCACCCACACCACTCCTGCATGCTCATCCACCATTTTCTACTTACCACTTGTGCCTCCTCATCCACTCCTGCAAGCTCCTCCTACTGCTTTTCATCATAAGACACCCACTCACCTAAAAGCTCTTTTCCCCTTTCTGGTCTCCTACTGCACCCACTCATCAGCATCACCATTATTCCCATCACCAGTCTCATCATTAACACCAGTGCCACCCCAAGTCCCACCAAGACGCACACCAGCAGCATATGAAGAAGGGGAATGCAGATTGTCAATGTACTGTAGCACTTCAAATATACAGCATACAGGTTCCTCCTCTCCTTCTGATTCCAAGTAAGAGGACAACAGTTTCACACTCACCTGAACCCAAGCATCAAGATTATTGTACTCATTGGTGGACAGCACATCATCTTGGGTATCCCACTCTGGTACTGTTCTGAAATAAAAAAAAATAACACAACAAAATCTTCCCCTAATGAAAAAGAAATTTTTAACTAATGACTTCTCAAAATGAACTGGCTTCGCAAAACAAACTGTATTCACATAACAACATGTTTCCCTACACAAATTATACATATTTCACACAAGACAGAATAGTCCTCCATGGCAAAAAAATACATTGGGTCTCATTACGAGCTTGCCGGTCTGGATACAACGGTACCGGTAAGCTTGCCGGTACCGTTGTATCCGGACCGACAAACTCCGAATTGTGCTGTGGTTGCCTTTCATTCCGCCAGGTCTGACCTGGGGGGGCAGAGCAGCACCCGCGAGCACTGCATTTCGGATGCACTGGCACCGGTCATAACGGTGCCTGTGCATCTGGCTCCCCCATTCCCATTGAGCCCTTTGGGGGTCAAATGGGAATGGGGAAGAATTTTTTCCAGCGTCCAGGAATGGGCAAATACCGGGTCCGTCAAGGCCATAATAGCCTGGTAATTGCCCATTTCTGGGCACTGGGAAAAAATGCAACTCCGCCGGCAGCTGTGCCTGTTTTACAGGCACGGCTACCACCAGGGTTGTAATGAGGCCCATTGCTTCCAAATCTTCCTATACAAACTCTCCAATTCCTCCTACTTTGTAGGCAAACTTAACCCATAGACTAACCAGGAAGTTGCACGTTCCTTATAAAAGTATCTAAACTCGGTCTACAGCTAAGAAGGCACCCAAATCCTTTCACAAGTATCTATATCCCACATGAACATCATAATTAAACCGAAGCCTCATCTAAAGGCCGATTTGCTTGAGGACTCCCCCAGATGCACAAATCTAGTGGTTGAGTCCACAGGTATTCACAAATGGATTTTAGGGAGCTTTTGTAATTCGAGCCCTACAGAATATCCTGTAATAGCAGTTTTATACTCACTGATGCAAAATCTCATAGTCAATATATTTTGTTTCCATTACTTGTTAGACAAATATATATGTGTATATATATCTTCATAGCTCTGATTTAAACCAGGCAAAGTGAGTGGCACTCTCCAAAACCATTTGATGAAGAAAACGTCCGGATACAACAAAGTTCATTTGAAGAAAAAGTTTTCTTTATTTGAGCTAACAACTCGGCAGTCAAAGTTTAAAAGCCATCAGAATGTGGCACTCCCATAGTGCAGTAAAAAATCGTGTTTAGGACGTTAACGCATTTTCGCGGCAAAACTCGCTTCTTGTTCACAACAACGAGCCCCAAGCAAACCAGTGATTATAAACAATAGCGCAGAGCACGAGAAAGCAGCTGGTGAGTAGTTTGTCAACAATGGAAAAAGGACTACCTCATTAGTTCAACACATTTGGCAGTGAAAGCACGGTGGCCATCTTTTAACATGAGAGAGTAATGATGTTAACTTCCCAGTGCTTTATTGTTACTGGAAAACGCGGACAATACTGCTTGCTCAGCCAATGCTTATTCTCGGCAGTAATGTCTTAGTGACACCGTGCATTGCGATTCCACAATGTATAGTATTTCCTTCTGTAATGTCAGGTGGGTGCCTAATTGTTTTACAAGGGTAGCGGGCGCCCCTCTCTCGCAAGAACAGACATGATAACCTGTTCAGTGGTTATTAACCACTTGAGAGTTCGCAGCCACTGCTTTTACTCACTGTGCCTTTCACAGATGGGAAATATCCATTTGCATATCAGTCTTTGTCCTGCCCAGGGGCAGTCCAGCACCGAAATACAATGGCAATTCCAATCTGAACGAGAGTACCACCAGCAACCCCATAATTTGCAACAATGCATATAATATGGCGAGACCTATATACGTAATTTTGAATGTAATTAGCCTTCCAGTGCATAGTGCACAGGTGTCAATGGTATTGCTGTCTGAGATACCCTGATTGCAATAAAGTATATATATATATATATACATATATATATATATATATAAATAACAAAACTGACACACAATGTGCGCCAATGGTCGCACTAAAGTGGGTTTAGATGAGAGAGAACAAACAAGTAAAGACGTTTTTTTAAACAATGTACTTTAATGGTAAAAAGACTTTAGTCTAAGCAAGGGAAACAAACAGCAATGTGTTTCGAGCCGCCCTGAGCCCTTGATCATGCTGTGAACACGCCCACACAACCAGTGAGTTTAATGCTGGTACAGCTACTCTATGGTCTTTCATCTCGCCCCAAACAGGTATGGTTAAGTAGGACAGCCATGTTGGAATACTGGCAAACCAACAGACCTGTTGTTTAATTTAAGATATTTAATTCATTCATTGCTGCAAATTCATCGCATGGATACCAAACAATTATTGCAAAAGGATCTGTGATAACCGGTTTCGGCAGCCATTCAAAAATTACTACAGTTGCATATCTATTCCCAGTAAACCATGAGCAGGGAAAATTAAAGCCCTAGAAAAGAACCCAAAGTGGGTATGCATGCACACATTACTGTGCCTGCCAAGATGGTTTGCAAATAGTACGTGCTGACATACTGGATGTACATACAGATAATTGATGAGACTAGAATGGTCGAATAATTCCACAAGTGCTACCAAATCGAGCGTCAATAATTGGAACCACCCCAGTTTCATATTCTGGTTGTGAAATCTCTTAATCAATGTCAGCCTTAGTGCAGAGTTATATGCAATAGATAAAGTGACTACTGCAAGCGGTATACAAGTATAAATAAATGAACAATCCTATGCAGTTACTCACAGACATTGTTGATCAAGCGATCATTCAACCCAGAATTTTGAGTACATAACATGCCATGTAAATAAAGTGCATAATGCATCCTGGGACATGCTGGAGCTCGGGTTATCAGACATATGGCAACAGTCGCAAATAAAGTGCCAAGCGCATAATTCATCACATAACACACATTTAAAATGAACAGATTGCCATTACTTAGTCGTGGCTAAGATAGAAATGTATATGTGTGCTTACAGATGGAATATCAAATGCATCATCAACCATGACGTAATCTAAATTGCCAAACAACCAATACAGCCACGGATTTGTCTGAAAATAAGAACCAAATCCAATATATGAGTCCTAGGAAACAGTCATCAGTCATGAAAGCAAGTAAAGCAACTTGAAGCATGAACCATACTAGATCAAAATAGAAAACACCCATCAAAACCAAATAGAGAAAAAACACTATAAGGAAAGAAAATCGTGTAGAAAGTAAGTCCAAAGAATAATAAAGAAAAGGCTGCAATCAACTGAGAACAAATTATAATAAGAGTGAAACAGAGAGAAGATAAGAGCTCTAAGACCCATTGACTACCCATTACACTATATTCAGCTATTAAAGAAAAAAAGGAGAACTGTGTTAGAATGAAGGCTAATAAACCCAAGTACAGAAAAAACTGGAATGCATCAAGATGAGAGAAATCACTATCACTCCTTCAGAGCACAGAAGAAGCAAGTACTAAATATAGGAAAATTAAGACATAGATTAACAGAGCATAGTAAAGAAACACAACTGATCGAGCCATAACATAATATATATATATATATATATATATATATATATATATATATATATATATATATATATGTATATATATATATATATATATATATACATATACACATATAACTATCCAGAATAAACTTTCATAGTCAATTAAATAATACAAATCAATAACATTCAAAAAAGCTAATTGAATGACTTCAATGTTTAAAATATTTAAATGTGTCATTCCTGAACCATGTACCTTCAGTTGTAGCAAGTTATAATGCAATCATTTTGATTGCATCACAAATATATACACATTAATTATCTTCAATTCAACTTTAACATTTTTCCAGGTTAATGCCATTGCTGGATATGTGCAGCTTCTCTACGTTTTTGGGCAAAGCAACCATTCATCATAACAACATATATATAATCCATGTACGGTTTTAAAGTTAATAAATTAAAATCCATCCTGTAAATAGTGTTTTTACTTCCAAATAAGCCACATACCATTAAATAAGAGCCTTTACTGCAGATACATTGCCCACAATTGTATCTATTCTCATGCCCCAATAAGTACCTCTTTCCAAAACAAAAATAGAACACACTTAAATAAAAAACGAATTTAAACCAAATATTTGAATCACCATATAATATAGCTATCCTTCCCAGTACTTAAATCACAAAAACGTATGTCTTTTTCTGGAAACCAGTGGTTGCAGTCCAACTCTCCAGAAGAAGCTCTCTAAACTTTAAAGAAAACTCAAACGCGGCAGCACCTTTTTTTAATAGTAAAACAGTAGTCCATAATGGTAAACCCAAAAGAAAATAAGCTTCCATTAACAGACTATGTATTCCCTTACAGAAACACTACATGTCAATACAAATGTATACTTAAGATATTATGCACACTCATATTGATGGAAATTCCAAAGTATACAATCGAAAAGGAAGATAATGCTTCAACTAATTGCCCATTGCGTTCATCAGCCATCACTCTTATACCACTAAGCTGTAATTAAAGCCATCATTGGCGTATGCATACTCTCAAAGATGTTAGTCCCAACCAAAGGGGACTGACTGGATATTCAATTAGACTGTCAACAGCTCGGCAAATATATCCTAGCCCCAGAAAGTGCATTCTGAGTTTTCTTTAACCAAAATGTACTTACAGCACATTCCTACCTCAATAAATATCAATATGTATTGCTAAATGACATACATTAATTCACAAAATAATAGGTACGCTATTAAATTATAAAACATGTATTATAATCAGCAAAAGCCATGGTGACATAACATCAAGGTATGAATGGAATATACAAAGTAGCTTCAAAACATCCAATGCTCAAACATCTAAAATCTTTCATCAATTGCCCTAGAATGTCTTTTAAAGTAACATCCTCAGTACTGATGGTGGAGTTAGTATTTTTGTACAAGTCTACTCAAGTTACCTAAGTAACATCTCTCTTCAATAACCTAATTAAAATGACTTAAATATGATTCCATATTTATTCTTTTTTGAGGTCAAGGTTGACAATTTGTTGATATAATATAACTTTCCTTGTAATAATCGTGTTTTGAACATCTTTGTGATGATTTTAGTATATCTATTGAATATATCTGCATTTCTAACAATGTATTCTTTTACATCATAATGTCCCTTTTTTTTAACAGTGCCACAATCCCACCCCAAAGTATTTGGCTGTTTTGTATTCTGAATATTCTGTTTTATTTAAAATAGTAAACTAAGAAATGAAAGGTGGTCCCCTAACTTTCAGTGCCTGGGAAGCGACGCACAACATTTAGAATTGTATGGTTCCTGCTGGATAATCTCATAAAGGATGCAATTTGTTGTTTGTTTGGAATAAGACAGAGCTAGCTGAAAAGACAATTGGATTTTATTTTGTGGTTTGATAAAACATTGAATTTTGGAAGTGAAACATACAATTGAGCTAGTTTGTTTATTTAATTATAGATTAATAATCCCTAGTTTTTGATTGTGGTTTGCAATTACACGTCCAGTAAACAAATAGTGTGATAGATAATGGTTGAATTAAAAATGACCCGGATCATGAGCTATCTAGATATTTTCTGCATGGTCAGTGGATAACGCAGGATCTCGAGTCATGGAAAAACTAAATGAGGGAAAGAGTGGAGAAAGTAAGGGCGGATATTTGGGAAGAACACAGTCCATTAGACCAGTCATTGCAGAAGCTGTGCGTAACTTCACTAGAGCCTTATGCTTGTGAACCTTTCATCTGTTCTTTTTTTCCACCTCAAATCGATGGTGGAGAGACTAGCTGAAACCTACATGAATGCAATCACAGAAACTACTCAAAAGACACCTACAGAAGCAAAGCTCATTTTTACGTAAGTGATCAGCTATAACAATAAATAAAACAATTGAATGAGGACCTGCATCAAAACCAAAGGTCATTACGAAAACAACACATTCTCTTTAAATGTAATACAAAATGAACTGAAAAAGTGCTAAGAAGCCAAACAACACTTATAAAGAGACATTTTAAATATCAATGACACTCATAGTCAGTGTTTACAGCCAATGAAAACTGTTAAGGGCCATTAGTGATCCATCTTTATTCCTTGTGAAAGAATTAGATAAAAACAAGAAAGTGAAGTTTAGTGAAGAGAAAAATGAGACATTCACATTTTATGAAGAAGAAATGTTGATAAGGATATTATCAAGAGTTTTGTCTTTCAAAGATGGGCCGCCACCTTCAAAAAATAAAAAATTTAAATTAAAAGTGTACCACAAACAGTTTGAAAGAAAAGAACAAGATTAACCAAGAAACCCTTAGCTATGAGAGCCAAAAGAAGAAAAATAAAATACCTCAAATTGACAGAACAAAACAAGAGGCTATTCCTTCCTCTACATACCATTCTAGAGCAGCGACAGTGACCTGAAACAGGAGGGGGGCGGTTTGGGTCCAGAAGTCCCTATTCGAGTTGTGGTTCCATATAGTATTTTTATTCTTAAAGAGTCTTTGAAAAAGCCACTTGAATGACAGCTTGAGGAAGATGCCCAAGTGGTGGCGGCCTGAGGACAAGTTAATGAAACCCCAAATATGATAAAGATATATATCAGATCTATCCACTAACTCACACTTTATCTGTAAATTGGAAATTAAATGTGAGAGGTTATTCACATATATTCACGTGTACATAAAATGTAACCTATTGGCTATCATAAATACTGGATCTCAGGCAACCTGGATCTCTTGAGAAATACTTGATACCTTGAACCAAGGAAGAGGTCAAAATCATGGCATTACCCTCAAACCCCATAATGAGAATGAAAACACACAAAATTTCTATCCATGCCTAACTTCCAGCGAGGTCTAGGTCAAACGGTGGACAACTCAGGAGATACAATAAGTAGTCTAACTACTATACAAAGCAAAGGATAGGTCGTATTCTTCCACAATTAAATGGAGCAAAGGATCAGATTACAACCAAAGTCTGTTTAACTCAAGAAAGTTCTATCAGTGAGAAACTGCACAGATAATTACAGAAAGTTGAGATGATTCCTACATTTAATCTACTACGTAAATAGAAAACTGACCTTGATATAATGGACTAAAAAGACCCGATTACTAGCCAGTGTATGGTATATGTTTCAGATCACAGATGGAACCAAAACAATAAATTATCATTGCTGGGTTGTAAGAGTTGGTATGTATGATTATAAACCAATACAACATAAACTTGCCTTGACCTTTGAGAGTGCAGCAGTATGCAGGGACACTGCACATTGTTTGGGTACATTAACAATTGAAATGTATTCAATAGCATTGCCCGAACATGTAGATAGAGGGAACCTGGCATATGTAGAATGTCTACCAATAAAAAGTAAAACTATAGAACAAAGATTGGTAGAAACCCGCCAGGTGCTTACACAATTTCGGAATGCACACTATTTCTTGAGAAAGCAAAGTTGCACAGAGCCAAAGTAAACTTTCCAGGCTAAGAAATCACCCCTGCCAGCCTTAATCCTCAGAGAAATAAGGTTGAGTGTTTACTTAAGTTGACGAACACCACAAATGTGATTTATAAGTTCTATTATGATTGCCCGACTACAGTAGTAAATTCATAGAGAATTACACAGAGATCACACAGCCCTCAGTCCATCTATTGATGGCAGGGTTAAGGTGGGAGTGGGGGGACTCTTTAGCGCTTTTATGCCTCAGGGCCTTTGACCAAAGCACTTTAGAAATAAATTAAATAAATAAAAAATAAAACTCTCACACACAGAGGCTGTCAAACAACTGAATAAAAGTCGTTCTCAATCTCCCTGCTTAGCATACCCAATTAAAAACAGAGTTTTCTTCCTAGAAACAGTATTTTCCAACACCTATTTAACAGCAGTCTTGTAACAGAAACATGACCAAGTAATTTCACATGAATATAAGACGTTATCACCTTTCGAAATTAAGTTTAATGAATGCAAGAAATCCCTCCTAGCAATGGTATGGGCGCTGACAAAGATCTTTCCATTGATCTATGGGAAAACATATTTGAGACTTCCCACCAGACTCTGCTATATTTAGAGAATGACCAAACGCAGGCTGCGACTGTCTCTAATTCAATGAGTACTTTCTTTCTATGCCAGGCTACGCTAGAGAATTCAGATGTGGCCAAAATAAAAATAGGCCATTGGCTCATGGATTAAAAGACTGTGTAGGATGACTGTTTGGAAGATAAAGATTTTAAAAACAACAAACAATATGGAGACATATCTAGCTTCTCCTCACAATGTGTATGATGACAACAACTGTCATGGATTACCCATGATTTATGTTGATGTATGTTCCTAACATATCACAGAAAATAATGAGAAGGAATTAGTAGCTGGTGTTGGAAATGCTTTAGTGACTGACATCTGTGAACCATGCTCCAGTTAAAATATGTGTCCCAGGAGTAGTCAGCTTGCAGAATCGGTGTCCATATAGGAAGCTTTTCTTGCTGCCATAAATAGTCAACTCCAGGAACTAGTGATAATTACCAACATAGATTATGTCTGAAATGGATTAATGAAATATCTGATTCATTGGAAAGCTTGTGGTATGCTGTGCCCCAACAACAAACGCTTGAAACACAGAACGTTTATCCAAACAATAAATAATTTAGTGATGTAAAACATTATCACCATCTATTTGAAAACCTTTAAAGGACAATCTGAGCTAGAAGGCCCAAACAAAACAGGAAATTATTTAGCAGATCAATTAGCCAAGACTGGAGCTCTCCAAAGGGAAAACATTGACATTGCACACCTCGAGAGAGAAATACAAATAACATCAATGACTCAATCTCACAAACCTGTGCTGAAAGTGAACATTCCACTCTTCGGTGGAGTAGAGAGGGTGCAGACCTCAGTTTGATCACTGCTCAAAATGAAGATCCAATCATTGGCAGATTTTATCAGTATCTACAATATCATGCCTCTGTCTGAAAAGGATTACCAGGGAAAGGAAGATCTTTTGGTATTGAGGACATTTCAGAAAATGTTGAAAATCCAAGATGGGCTGTTAGGCAAGCCCAATCTGGTTTTGATCAGTGGGTAGTACCTTCCTCATTCTGAAGCATGTTAAATTACACCCCTGATGCAGCAAAAGCCTGTCATCAGGGATTTAAAAAAATGATGGAGATCCTATATGAGGTTGCTTAACGGTTAAACATAGGTTGAGACCTAAATATATATTTAAGGGTATCTGGTATGTGCACAGTTCCAACTGTGTTCTCCCACTTACTCGTCCCTCTCAAAAAAACGAATAACATTGCCATGGTTGGACCTCCATATAAATTTCATTGACTGGGATTTGTTCCACCTATGCAAGTCATATGTTGACTGTTACTTGCCGATTTACCAAATGGACTGAATGTCTCCCAACCCCAAATTATAAGGTGGTTAGAGGGAGACTGCTGCCACTTCATTAATCAACCACATCTTTTCTCATTTAGGCGTCCCTCAAACAATTGAGTCTGAATGGGTTAGTCACTTTACCAGAAAGATTGTACATAGCCTACCATCCAGCATCTAGCTGAGTTGAGTGATATAAAAGGGCAAGTGTGGGAATTCGAAAGACGTTCATGGTGGATTCTGCTGGACCCAGTTGGGACTTACAATAAGGTTCTGATGGCTCTAATATCTACCCCTATTTCAGCCAACTGAATGTTCCATTTGGAAATCATGACTAGTAGCAAAATGGAATTATCTTAGCATTTGTTGATTAATGTCTCTACTGGTCATGGTTATTTTGGAAAAAACACTGTCAACACACATTCATCTATGCCCAATAAAACATGGATAGGTCCACAGTAAGTATGAGACATACTATGACATACTGTGACCTTAAGACCTCAAAATGTATAAAAATATGAAATATGTGACAAAGCCTATCTATGGAACCTCCAAAGGAGCCAATGGGAGGAGCAGAAGTTGTGACCTTCTTTTAAAGGAGCCTTTGAAATTATGCACACAATATATCATGTTAAATGCAAACTAAACATACTGGAAAAGGATCAAAATACAAATGCATGTAACACATTAACCAACTGTCCTCTCATCCTGTTTATTTCTCAGACAAATCGAGAGAGCATCTGAAAATATAGTTAAGATAACATGCAAATACCAGTGGAATCTGCAGGGATTTTTAGATGAAAGGATTAATTATTGGATGGCGTTCTTCAAATTATAGATGTAAAATGCAGAAATAAAAGGAAGCAAATACATCCTTTGTACTCATGCTTTATCCTAAACTAGCCTTTCTACCGCTCTTTCTTAGTGAAATAACATGTAAAATTGTTTCCAGCCCGGTGACTGTTTATAGCCCCAGAGTGTGACATAGGAGTGCAGAAAGAACCTAAAGGCAAGAGGAAATTAAGAGGATAGTATGAATAAACCTTGTGTTTTCTTTTTGTATTAAAATAAATATTTTTAAATGATTTTCCTTTCAGAAACTAAGAATGGGTGGGTCAGTCAGAACTATTTGAAAATAAATAATACATTTAATTAAACCAGGTGCATTTTGAATGAGTCTGACTCTAGATTGGTATAATGTTAGTTAAATAATGCAAAATGAGTTTCTGTAATTAGGCAGGCATTGGCATGAAGACAGTAAGGATTACAAAGAGCAATGTGTTTTCCATTTTATTTGTAATTTTTAAATGATTGGATTAACTGAACATAGGTTAAATCTGAGCTGTGTTTACCCAGGGCTCAGCTCTCAAGACAAAGAAGCGCAGAGGCTAGCTTTCTGTAAAACAGACTTTTGAATTAACCAGTGACTAAACCATTAACAGAGATCAATAAGCACATATGTGTGCACTCAGGACAAAAGACTTTGGCCCTCATTACGAACGAGGCGGTAAGGGGTTAACGGCGTCGTAAAAGGTGGCGGCGCCGTTAACCCCTTACCACCTAATTACAAGGTCCCTTTGCGGGTCCCGACCTTAACGGCTGGTTTTTACCAGCTGTTAAGGATTGGACCCGCAAAGGGACCTTGGAGGTATTTACGATACCGTAAATTTTACCCCGATGGGGGCAAAAATGGGAATGGGGAAGGGCCAATGGTGAATGGGGAATTACCGCTCCGCCAACCTTGGAATGGGGCGGTAATTCCGCCATTTACCATGGTGCAATCGGTAAAATACTGGCGGCAACCATGGTGCTAGTAGCGCCATGGTTACCGCCTGGGTCGTAATGACCCCCTTTGTGTTGGAATAACAATATAAATACAGATAAATATGAGTGAGATATTACAATTAACTGAAACCAGCGGTCCGGTAGATTTTCTGACAACAGAAAAGTCAGCATTCAGGATACACAGCAAGCTAATAATGGCCACTTCAAAAGAGCAGGTGTAAACATAAAACTCTAGGAGAGAAAGGAGAATTCATGAATTATGTTTCTGTTTCCTGAGGGAACACTAGTACATTGAGTCTTTCTTCCCAGGATATCTGTTCAACCTATTTTTGTGAATTTCAAAATTCCAAATAGACATGAAAGGCACATCCATTTGAAACAATGTGAAATTAAATTCACAAAATAACTAAATAGTAAATAGAATATTGGCTCTAACTTTGAACCCTTTTCTCAATTAAAAAATCAAGAGTACATTTAAATTCAAGAAAGCAGCACAATCTAATACACATAATATGATTATTAATACATTTACACATTTTAAGAACTCACTTGTGCTCTCAGCTACAGAAATCAAAGGGATGTCTCCAATTTCAGAATATTATTGCAATTCTGAACGTATAGGCCTCATTTACATCACAGCATCATACATGAAATGATAAGGTAAAGAGATATCTCAGTTCAATTTGATCAGAATTCCTAGGTTGAGGGTTATTTAACTACATCCCATTAGCACTCTGAAGGGGGCTGCCAGCCAATCAAAAGGCTCAAAAAGCAGGCTGTACTGCATGTTACAAGCCCACATTCGGAGATGCCTGAGCAGCCAGCACCCCCTTTCCTTCCCCACTCCCTACCCACTCACCTTAGCACCCGTGTAGTTCACTACACGGGGGCTAATGGTGTCTTTTTTTCAAAAATAAAAAAAAGAAGCTTACCTTTCCTGTGCAGCTCCAGTCTGCACAGTGTTGCTGTCCCTCAGTCCGTTTTCATTTTGATGACGTTACAGTCATCAACATTGAAAACAGACTGCAGCTTTCAGTAGCACTGTGGGGCTGCACAGGACAGATGTGTTTCTTTTTTTTTCATTTCAAAAAAAGCATATGCATCTGTGTAGCAAACTACACAGGTGCTAATGGCAATATGCCCCTCGGCAGTGGGTTGACCCTTTTGATAATGGCACCACAAGCCTCGTTAAGGATTACTCGCTGCGCTAAGGCCCTTCACTTGGGCAGCGGGCCATTACCTACAGCGTCAGCCTGCTGCTTCGGGGTGTATTGCCTCATTATGATATGACAAATACATTGGACCAATTGAAGCAAAGAGAAGGATTCTTGGGGTGTGAGTATGTGAAGAAAACCTATCACAGTCTCCTTCCAAAAAGAAATTGCTACATGAAATGATGCTGCTCCGGTGGAGTTTGATGAGACTTTAAAGCTAACCACTTAGGTAGTTGACAGACTTTTTGTGGAAAGTAGAAGAGGAAGAGAGGCTGTTCAACAGGAGAAGAACTGCTTGGTGTTCCATTCGGGTTTACCTGTGGAAATCCTCCTTAGTAGGGCCTTTTCTAGAAGGTGCTGAAAGAATAAGGATTTCCCAATAAAACACCAGATTACTTAAAATCGATTTGGAGCCAGGGAAAAGACAGAAAGGAAAAGTCTAGCTAGCAGAGCTGTATGGAGTTGCTGATGTTTGTAGCTCTCCTGGGGCTTTAAAAATAAATCAAAAGTGAGTACAATAAAGCCAATTCTTATAGGTACATACCCCAAGAATTCATTAAATCCATAACAATTAAAGGTATTCGGGGGACCCTGTTTGCAAGCTATTTTACTAAATAATGACTTGGCCTGCAAATTAAAAAGCAGAGTGCCCTAGAATCCTTAACTGAGCAGGGAATGTTAGCCTCTGACAATGGTCAATTAATAATCAACAACCTTTTTTTCATAGTAGGAAATTAAACATTGGTTTGTGAGAATGGTGTACAACATGAATCATAGATTTTCAGAGATTGTTTAACTTCCTGACCTGTGACCACTATAGCATGCATAAACAAAAAATCCTGAATAGAGTTTCCCTCACCTGACACTGGAATAGAAAGGAGGTTATTTCCTCCCTTTCATTCCCGATAAAAAAAATATCAATTTCAAGAACCAACACCTTTTTCAAAATCACACTGAACAGAAAAAGAAAAATGTTGCCTTTCCTTAAGTGTACTCTTAATGCCAAGAAAACTTGCTGATTCCCTTTCTATTTCAATTGTATAATCTCATGCTTGGGTGACCCATTACTACATCAAAATATTTTGCTCTCCAAAATAAAAGCCAATTTAACCGTACCAAACATTCTTGTATCTATGCTAAAAATCAATAAGGAAAAAGTTACTTACCTGTAACTGTTGTTCTCCAGCATGGGTCTGGCATGGATTCACATGCTCATGAATATTCCCTGTCGTCAGGCTGGGAATCTTCGGTAAAGAAAAAATCAGTATCAGTTTAGTTTCTGATCTGTCTTTCGTAGTAGTAACCAATCACTGATCTCTGGGTCATACTGCCCCCAACCAATGACTGCCCTCTCCCTAAGTCCCGCCTCTGGCAGCCATCCTCAGATTTGGTAGCACGCAAAGTGGCAGTATGACCAAGTGAAGAGCCGCAGAGGGGTAGGTGGGAGGGTTCGCATGTGGATCCATGCCAGACCCATGCTGGAGAACAACAGTTACAGTTAAGTATCTTGTTCCTTCTCCAGCATGAGGTCTGGCATGGATTCACATGCTCATGAATAAAAGAATACATAGCAGTATATACATGCACAACCACGGGAGGTGGCAAAGGCTCAACATTAAGCATTACATCCAAAACTGAACATTAAGCAATTCTTACCTCCTCTCCAGGCTCACCTTAGGTGAACAGGTTGCGCAGCACTGCTTGGCTGACCCTGGACTCCTCCCTGGAGTCCCGATCGACGCAGTATAATCTTGTGAAGGTGTGCGTCGACCTCCACGTAGCAGCCCTGCAGATGTCCAGCAGGGGCACACCAGACAGGAACGCCGTGGTAGCAGCGATCGCACTGGTCGAATGGGCTCTCGGACAGCCGGGCAGTGGTTGGTTTGCCAACCAGTGACAGTGCATGATGCAGCCAGAGAGCCATCTGGAAATGGAAGTTTTCGAGAGAGCCTTCCCTTGATTCACAGACCCAAAGTTCACAAACAGTTGTGACGTCTTCCGAAAACTCTTTGTGCGGTCCACGTAGAACTTCAGCGCTCTAGCTACATCCAGCAAGTGCAAAGTCCTATCGGCCGGCGTCAAAGGCGACGGGAAGAAAACTTGATAACACCAAGGGCTCGTTGAGGTGGAAGTCCGACGGCACCTTGGGCATGAAGGAGGGGTGCGTCCTCAGCACCACCCTCGTGTCATGAAAATTCAAATATGGAGGCTTGCAAGATAGGGCCTGGATCTCTCCCACTCGTCGTGCAGAGGTGATGGCCACGAGGAACGCTGTCTTCCATGACAGGAGCTTCAAAGGCGCCGAATGCATAGGCTCGAATGGGGCCCCCATGAGCTTGGTCATCACCACATTAAGCTCCCATGCCGGGGCAGGAGCATTCACTGGCGGGAAAGATCGGAATAGTCCCTTCATAAATTACTTCACCAGGCGATGAGACCACCAGGACGCCCATCCCGTAGTCCTGGTATATCGGGAGATGGCAGCCAGTATTTTGATGGAGGCGTGAGCCAGTCCAGCTTTGTCCAGCGACAGTAGGTACGGCAGTACTTGAGGGGCCGTAATCCGCAGAGGGTTAATCTTCTGTGCACGGCACCAGACAGAGAACCTCTTCCATTTATGACCGTAACACTTGAGAGTTGAGGACGCCCTGGCTTTTGCAAGAACCTCCCTGCAATCAGCCGGTATATCGTCCCTCCAAACTCTAGCGCTGCAGGAGCCAGGCCTGCAAGTTCAGCGACTGCGGGTCGAGATGGAGAATGGCGCCTCCTTCTCTGGAGAGAAGATCCGCGTCTGCCGGCAGCTTGACTGGCGGGGACGTTGACAAGTCCAGAAGGTCTGGGAACCAGATCTGCCTCGGCCACGCCGGTGCAATGAGGATCATTCTGCACCCGGACTTCTTGAGCTGGTTGATGAGGCAGAGCAGCAACGGCAACGGAGGGAACGCGTATAGAAACAGGCCGTCCCAGGGGAACGAGAAAGCATCGCCCATGCTCCTCGGCTGTGGGAAGCTGCTGGCGAACCTCTGGCACTTGGAGTTCGTCGCCGTCGTGAACAGGTCGATCTGGGGTTTGCCCCATCGTTGGAAGAGCCGATCCACCTGGTCCTGGCGTAGTTCCCACTCGTGGCACGAGCGCAGCTCCCTGCTGAGTGAGTGGGCGATGGTGTTTTTTCTTCCTGCCAAGTGGAAGGGAACCAGAAACATCCCCTGGGCGACGGCCCAGTGACACAGATCCTGGGCCTCCTTGGATAGGGCTGGGGATCTGGTGCCCTCTTGCTTCCGTATGTAGAACATCGTGGTGGTGTTGTCGGTGAAGATCCTCACCACTTTGTCCTCGAGGGACGGAAGGAACGACTTGAGCACACAGAACACTGCTTGGAGCTCCAGAATGTTGATGTGGAGGGACCTCTCCTCCGGGAGCCAAAGGCCTCTTGCGTGGAGATCTCCGGTGTGGGCCCCCCAACCCTCCAGAGCGGCGTCCATCATAACCGTCTCCTGAAACACCAGGGTTTGAAAGTCCATGCCTGTAGTGAGGTGAGCATGGGTGCCCCACCATAGGATCGCCCGACGGAACTCCTCGTCGAGAGGGATCCTATCCTCGAAGCAGCGCGTCGCCTGAAACCAGCGGGCGTCGAGGAACTCCTGTAGCGGACGCATCCAAAGTCTGCAAAGGGGTACAAGATAGATGCATGAGGACATCATCCCGAGAAGGGACTTGATGGACCTCACCCTGGCCACGTCCGTGGCTAACAGGTGCCGCACTTTGCCCAGGATGGTCTTGGTCCTCTCCTCTGATGGGGAGGCCAGTTGCCCCACTTGCGATGGAACCAGGTGGGATTTGGGGTAGTTGATGGCGAACCCCAGTTCCGTGAGCAACCGGACGGTCCTCGCTGTGTGTTCGACGGTGAGTTCCCTTGTCCTTGCCCAGATTAGCCAGTCGTCCAGGCAGGGGTAGACGTGGATCCCCTGCAGGCACAGCTGCGCCGCCACTGGTGCCAGGCACTTGGTGAATACCCTGGGTGCTGACTTTAATCCGAATGGTAGGGCTCTGAATTGGTAGTGGCGTCCCTGAACCACGAACCTGAGAAACTTCCTGTGTCCTTTTAGAATGGGGATGTGGAAGTAAGCATCCTCCAGGTCCAACGACGATAGGAAGTCGCCTTCCTCCAGCTGTCCCAGCACGTGCTGTAGGGTGACCATCCTGAATTTCTGCGCCTTGATGTATTTGTTTAACCGACGCAGGTCCAGGATGGGGCGCCAACCGCCTGTCTCCTTTTTGACGAGGAAGTACCTTGAGTACACTCCGGAGCCCCGGAGCCTCCTGGGGACAAGCTCGATGGCACCTTTCTTGAGCATCGCCCTTACCTCCAACAGCAGTTGGGGGACGTGATTCTCCTTCCTGGCCACGGGAGGAAATCAAGGGCACTTCTTTTGGAATTCCAGCGAGTGCCCGTTGGCCAGGGTGTCCAACACCCAACAGTTGGTGGAGATGGACTCCCACATGCTGACGAACTTTGTCAGTCTTGCTTGGAGGCCGCCTTGCTGCCTTGGCCTCCTTGATGACGACGGCCGGATCCCCCTTGCTTGCCGCGACCTCTGTAGGCCTCCTGGGAAGAGGAGCGGGCCGCCTGACAGTAAGTGGAGGAGCCACCGCTGGATCCTTTGGAGGCACCCTGTCTGCCTCCGGAGCTCCGAAAGGGCCGTCACTGTTGAAGCACCCCTGGGGCCCGGCCGTCTCCGAGTCGGTCTTGATGGCCTGTAGAGACTCGTCCACCGCCTTACCAAAAAGTTGTTGCCGTCGAACCGCATTTCCAACACTCTGGTCTGGACGTCCTGGTGAAAGTCCGTCGCCTTGAGCCATCCTCGTCATCGGAGGCAAACTCTGTTGCCCAGTTGGCGAAATCCGGTATCGGCAATATCCGTTGCCACCGTTATGGCTTGATCTGACGCCACCTCGCCTTCCTGCAGAATTTCTAGGGCCTCCTCCCTCTTGTCGTCAGGCAGGAAGTCTAGCAGGGGAGCTATCTTGAACCAGAGCTCTCTGTCGTAGCAGGCCACGATCGCTAAGGCATTGGCCGCCTTAATCGTCGTTGCCGCCGACGAGATGACTCGTCGTGCCATGGAGTCCATCTTCTTGCCCTTGCTGTCCGGCGGGGAAGTGGAAGTTGAAGCCGCCGCACCTGCCGCTTTCTTCTTAGCCGCTGCCGAGACGACAGAGTCCGGCATGGGCTGGGCCCTGAGGCACAAGGGGGCGGCATCGGGGACTCGGTACTTCTTCTCGTACCTGTCCCTCTTGGCAGGCATCGTGGAAGGGTTCTTGAGGACGGCAAGCCCCTCGTCCCAGATGTCATCGAGCAAAGGCACTGCGAGGACCATCTTCCTATTGGCCTCTCGTCACTGGTAAAGAAACCCTTCCTTTTTTTGTTCTTCAGGGCAGAGCTGGAAGAGCTTGGATGCCCTGGTTATCATGGCGTGGAAGGAGCCAATTTCGTCGGCTGGAGCAGCCCACGGGGGGGTGATGACGGGATGTCCACTGTGTCATCGCTGCCGTCGTCGTCCGTCCCCGTCACTGTATCCGTCACCGTATCCTCTCTAGGGTCCGGCGAGGGGGATGAGTGGTCCACAGGCCTCGCGGGCACAAGGGCGGGGAGGGGTGGACTCTCCTCCGCTTGTTCGGAGGGTTTCCCGACGGGCCTGGTTCTGGATCCTCCATCGGGGTCCGTGGTAATCTCGTCCTTATCTCGGTACATAAGGATTGGATCGGCAACAAAATGGCCGCCGAGCTGTCCTGGGGCTCGAGTAATGGCTGCGACGGACGGGATGGCCGCTTGTTAGGGAGAATTCTCTGTTTAGGCTGAATTTCCCTACATAGTGAGTCCCCCAGCAGCTTTGCTGGATTTCTGGGGTTTAATTTTTTTCTCCTGCCAAGAGTGAGACTCTTTTACCCTCACTCTTGGACATGTTGAAGTGTGTTATCTTGGACAAACCTTGTGTTGAATGGGCTATGGGGTCTTTTACTCCATAGGGCCTCATGTATTTTTGTGATGTGGGTCACACAGCACCCTCTGTGCCGTGACCCAGGGGTGTCCTAGGGACTCCCCAACATAGACTCCATACCCTGGGACTGACTACTGTCTCCCAGGGCATGTAAAGTCACCAAAGACTTTGCTAGTCTTGAATCCTGAACAGAACCAGTACAAACCATCATATTGTGGACGTACTGGCTGGGGCAATTCGATTGCCCCAGGGTCTGTTAGTCGAGGGGGCACGTCTCCGTCCCCCCTGATCGAGTTTTGGCTGGTGGCAGTGGAAACTACTTTTTATATTCGACCGCGAATATTTCCCTATGGGATTTCCCATTGTTTTAGGCTAACACATTTAATTATTTATTTACGGTAGCCTTAAACATACCGCCGGTTTATATATTTATTTTTATAACTCCGGTTGGGACTTTTTGCCAAAACTTGATTCTAAAATGGCGTTGGTGTTCGCCTCTGTAACTCTGACCCAAAGTGGAGCCCTTTGTTCCACTTTTGGCGGGCTTCTCCACAGAAGCCCTCCAAAGTGGTGCCACTCTGTCTGGGGTACTTAGGAGGGGTGGAGGGGGATTTAGGCACCCTGGACTGAGTTACCTTGGTAACTCAAGTCGCACTCCGTCCTGATTGGCCCAAGTGGTGAGCCGCCCGGCTCACCACTTAGCATGTTTGAGTGACAGCTAGGCTGGGTGAATGGGGGCTTGCTGCATAAAAGCAGGGCTTTGGGGACTGGGACTTCAGAAGTCGCCACAGGACCAAGAATCCGACGAGGGAAGAGCTGAGCCGACCTGCTTCGACGACACCACCCGGTGGAGCCCTGCTGAACCGTCTCACCACTTTTTCCCGACGACCGAGGAGAACTCTTAACGGAGTGGCTCCTTCCCTTAACTGGTGGGGACAACCAGTTTTCGCCTTCTTTCCGTTCTTTGAGGTATCTCGTGGCCGCCTTGCCTGTGCCAAGCACCCCGGCAACCGGAATACCACACTTTACCCCCCTACCGCGAAAGTCGGTACCAACCCTTTAACCGGAGGACTCCGCGGCTGGTTTCTTCCCGGGCAGTGCAACGACCCTCCTCTTCTGCTCTTCAGCGAGAACTTCTTCTCCCCTGACCGACGTCGAGCCCTGCTGCCACTGCCTGGAACAACTGCCACCGCTGGAGGATCCTTTCCGCTTAAGGTACTGTGTTCCGCCTGGCTTCCCTTGCCACCGACTGTACGGGGTAGATTTAGTCCCCGGCTTTCGAACCTGGGAGTGCCTGGGACACTTTGGCTAAACTTTCTGAGCCACTCTAAAACTCTTTTTGACTCTTTGCAAGACTTGAATCTCTAACTAACAGTGTGATCTTGGGCACCTTTTCGCTCCGGCTACTCTAAGAGTGGGCCCTGCCTAGTGACTTTTGCTCACCTGTGACTTTGTGCTTCTTTAAGCCTATTGCAAGTGTTCTGGACCTTAGAGTGGTGTGTTTAACCTATTTCTGCTTTTTCTCTCCCTTTCTTGGAAACTACTAGAGTGTCATCTAACGTTAAGCACTCACCTCTGTTTTAATTAAGTGGTGTTAACCTAGAGTTGTCTAGATAGGAGAAAGGATTGAATTTACTTTCATTATAACTGTGTTGAAGTGTTTTTACCATATTCGTTGCTAGAGTGTTTTTACTTATGTGTGTTTTTAAATAAATAACAATATTCTTTTGAAACCAAGCTCTGGTCAGTGTTTGCTTGTGCTATTGTGTTTTGGTACATATTGTGTATACTTTGCATACTGCCTAACTCTTCTTGAGAGAAGTCTGACTGCTCAGCCACAGCTACCAGGTAAATCTGGGTGGTACAGACTGCTACCAAAGGGGTTTACTGCTCTACCTGTAGTCTTAAATCTTTTGCAGTGTTCCCCAAGGGAACTGCACAGGTTTCTGCCTAACACTGGTGTACAGCGGTGGGATTTGTATTGAGTATACATTTTATTGTGCTTTAGATACCTTAGTGCAACTAACCACAAAGCTTAGCACTGAAAAAGTAAAACCTCTAACATGTCAGTTATAGAAAGCTATAGTCAAGAGTCCCTTGCAGCCAAAACTGCTGATTGTTTAAGAGTGCTCTGTAAACATAAGGATCTCCTGACTAAGGGCAAGAAAATGGAGCTGATTGAAAGATTGTTAGCTAACCAAAGTCTGGGTGATGGTTCAGAGGAACCTACCACTCCAGCAACTGTAGATGACAGTGTTGAAGTTAACATGGAGCAAAATGTTGATGATTCTGAGGAAGAGTCAGAAGAGGAGGGTGAGGCTGTTGTAACTGTCCCCCCTAGGCCTCTGCCTGCTCTACCTGCTGTGCCTACTGGACCTTTACCAGGTCCCACATTTAGTCCTCAGTACTTTGAACTGGAGAAAATGAAGCTAGAATTGGAGTATAAGAAACTTAATGCTCAAACTGACAAAGAACTAAGGCTAAGGGAAATGGAGCTCAAGTATGACTTAGAAATGAAGAAATTATCTGTTGAGAATGTTTCTCTCTCTGGCTCCTCTAGAAGTTCCAGTCCTAAAAGACCCCGGATGCCTAAAGAATTGGTTGGTATGTATGAGCCTAAGTTGGATGTGTTGGATTGGTTGTCTCTGTTTGAATATAATCATGGGCTCCAGAACATCACAGGAAATGACTTACTCACCTGGTTGTTCTCTAGGCTTCCCCCTGTTGCAACTGATGTGGTAATGGAGATGGGGGAGGAGGATAGGAAGGACTATGAATGTGTGAAACTAGCTTTGATAGCTAGGTTTGGGAAGACCCCTTCCCAGTATCTTAAGAGGTTTAGGAGCCTCAAAAAGCATGATGGTACCCCTTGGGCTACCTGGGTGAGTGAATGTTTGAAAAACTTAGAGGGATGGATTAAGGGTTACAAGGTGAACACTTATGAGGGGATGAGAAATCTCTTTATGTTGGAGTCAATTTATGATGCCTGCTCTCCTGAGCTCAGACAGCACTTGGCTGATTCACAGGAATTGGATCCTAGGAGGCTAGCTAGGGCTGCTGACTTGTGGGTTGCCAACAGGGCCACTCACAAGGATTCTGGGGTGACTCAGAGGAAGGATGGGGAGAAACAGCCTAAAAAGGACTCCAAAGAGAATTCTAATACCTCCCATACCCAAGAGGGCCACAAACAACCAAATAACCAGGGTAAGCCCCAGGGTAAACCGAATCAGGCTAGTGTACCTTCTGGCCACAAGCCAGAAGGAGGTCAGAGCAAGCCACCCTTCCAGAGAGCATTTGGACAATGCTATGTCTGTCAGGGTACTGACCATATCAAAGGAGATCCCAAGTGCAAGGGTAAACCTGCAGGGATCAGCACAGTCTCCTTAGCCTTCACTCCTGAGGATGAAGTACAGATGGCTAGTGCCCACTTTGAACTCTTTGCTGAAGAACCCTTGGGTCTTCAAGCAACTGTAAACTTAGAGCCTATGGGTCTGGTTAGTCCCCAGAATAGGGTTGTGTATAACTCCCTACCTGTTAACTCTAAGGTGTATTATGTGGACAGTGTTCTTGTCAATGGCCAGGATACTCCTGCCAGGAGAGACACTGGGGCCAGCAGAACAGTAGTGGATGAAAGCTTCTTTCAACCTGAGGATGTGGCCAAAGCACCCAAAGGTCCCACTAAGATGTCTGGAGGCCCTGTCCAAATGGTTCCTATCCTACCAGCCCTCATTCAGTGTAACAACATGACAGTGAGGATCCCTGTCAGTGTTCAGACTGAGGTACCTGGGAAGGTCCTGTTAGGGAATGACCTAAGAACTCTAGGAGTAGTGTCACATACCCCCAGGCCTCCCAGTATGGAGAAGCAGAACTTAACCAAATTGGCTAGACAGGCTACCTTGAAGGACCCTTCTAAGCCTGTGGGACCCTCTACTGAGAACCCCACTACAAGCCCTGGTGTTAGTAAGTTGACCTCTAACCCAGGCCCATTTCAGGATAGTATGCTAGGAACATGGGCGCCCCAACCAAGCTCCATCATTGTTCCCCTAGTCTCAGAGTCTCTGACTCCCCCTGCTTCTGAGGAAGAGGTGGATAGACCAACTAGGCCCCTATCTGTCTCTGAGAGAACTGGTAATTCTCCGTGCTGGTGGAAAACCAGAAAAGAAAAGTCTAAGGCCAACAACCTTCAGACTGTTGGACCTTCTACTGAAGACCCCAACTCAAATCCTAATATTAGGGGGGAACCTCCTAAAATAGGTAAGGGTAGATCTAAGAGGAAGGGGAAGCAGGTACATTGCCTAACCCCAACCCCTCCAACCAAGAGGCCTAAGACCCAACCTGCTCCCACAAGAGAGGTGGTGAGGAACCTTGGAGGCCCCTCTAGATCTAAGGGAATCCTTTATAAGGACCCCTTCAAAAAGCCTAACCTAGGTTCAGAAGTTGTACCAACTTCTGAGGGACTGGTCAACCAGATCCCCTATAACAAAAAGACTGATGTTCCTCAAAGGGTCTGTAGGTCCGTTAGCTTGCAGAAGAAAACCTTTGAGTTCTCCATTGAACATAGGTCAAGGTGTCACCATCAAAATGCTGATGGACTCTCTAGGATGTATATCATCGACTAGAGGTATGAGGTTCATCCAGGAGTGGATTAAATCCTCCTGTCCCTTAGTCTGGGGGGGGCGAGTGTTAGGGAGAATTCTCTGTTTAGGCTGAATTTCCCTACATAGTGAGTCCCCCAGCAGCTTTGCTGGATTTCTGGGGTTTAATTTTTTTCTCCTGCCAAGAGTGAGACTCTTTTACCCTCACTCTTGGACATGTTGAAGTGTGTTATCTTGGACAAACCTTGTGTTGAATGGGCTATGGGGTCTTTTACTCCATAGGGCCTCATGTATTTTTGTGATGTGGGTCACACAGCACCCTCTGTGCCGTGACCCAGGGGTGTCCTAGGGACTCCCCAACATAGACTCCATACCCTGGGACTGACTACTGTCTCCCAGGGCATGTAAAGTCACCAAAGACTTTGCTAGTCTTGAATCCTGAACAGAACCAGTACAAACCATCATATTGTGGACGTACTGGCTGGGGCAATTCGATTGCCCCAGGGTCTGTTAGTCGAGGGGGCACGTCTCCGTCCCCCCTGATCGAGTTTTGGCTGGTGGCAGTGGAAACTACTTTTTATATTCGACCGCGAATATTTCCCTATGGGATTTCCCATTGTTTTAGGCTAACACATTTAATTATTTATTTACGGTAGCCTTAAACATACCGCCGGTTTATATATTTATTTTTATAACTCCGGTTGGGACTTTTTGCCAAAACTTGATTCTAAAATGGCGTTGGTGTTCGCCTCTGTAACTCTGACCCAAAGTGGAGCCCTTTGTTCCACTTTTGGCGGGCTTCTCCACAGAAGCCCTCCAAAGTGGTGCCACTCTGTCTGGGGTACTTAGGAGGGGTGGAGGGGGATTTAGGCACCCTGGACTGAGTTACCTTGGTAACTCAAGTCGCACTCCGTCCTGATTGGCCCAAGTGGTGAGCCGCCCGGCTCACCACTTAGCATGTTTGAGTGACAGCTAGGCTGGGTGAATGGGGGCTTGCTGCATAAAAGCAGGGCTTTGGGGACTGGGACTTCAGAAGTCGCCACAGGACCAAGAATCCGACGAGGGAAGAGCTGAGCCGACCTGCTTCGACGACACCACCCGGTGGAGCCCTGCTGAACCGTCTCACCACTTTTTCCCGACGACCGAGGAGAACTCTTAACGGAGTGGCTCCTTCCCTTAACTGGTGGGGACAACCAGTTTTCGCCTTCTTTCCGTTCTTTGAGGTATCTCGTGGCCGCCTTGCCTGTGCCAAGCACCCCGGCAACCGGAATACCACACTTTACCCCCCTACCGCGAAAGTCGGTACCAACCCTTTAACCGGAGGACTCCGCGGCTGGTTTCTTCCCGGGCAGTGCAACGACCCTCCTCTTCTGCTCTTCAGCGAGAACTTCTTCTCCCCTGACCGACGTCGAGCCCTGCTGCCACTGCCTGGAACAACTGCCACCGCTGGAGGATCCTTTCCGCTTAAGGTACTGTGTTCCGCCTGGCTTCCCTTGCCACCGACTGTACGGGGTAGATTTAGTCCCCGGCTTTCGAACCTGGGAGTGCCTGGGACACTTTGGCTAAACTTTCTGAGCCACTCTAAAACTCTTTTTGACTCTTTGCAAGACTTGAATCTCTAACTAACAGTGTGATCTTGGGCACCTTTTCGCTCCGGCTACTCTAAGAGTGGGCCCTGCCTAGTGACTTTTGCTCACCTGTGACTTTGTGCTTCTTTAAGCCTATTGCAAGTGTTCTGGACCTTAGAGTGGTGTGTTTAACCTATTTCTGCTTTTTCTCTCCCTTTCTTGGAAACTACTAGAGTGTCATCTAACGTTAAGCACTCACCTCTGTTTTAATTAAGTGGTGTTAACCTAGAGTTGTCTAGATAGGAGAAAGGATTGAATTTACTTTCATTATAACTGTGTTGAAGTGTTTTTACCATATTCGTTGCTAGAGTGTTTTTACTTATGTGTGTTTTTAAATAAATAACAATATTCTTTTGAAACCAAGCTCTGGTCAGTGTTTGCTTGTGCTATTGTGTTTTGGTACATATTGTGTATACTTTGCATACTGCCTAACTCTTCTTGAGAGAAGTCTGACTGCTCAGCCACAGCTACCAGGTAAATCTGGGTGGTACAGACTGCTACCAAAGGGGTTTACTGCTCTACCTGTAGTCTTAAATCTTTTGCAGTGTTCCCCAAGGGAACTGCACAGGTTTCTGCCTAACACCGCTCCACTGAGCCCTCTTCGTCGCCATCGTCGCTATCTTCAATCACGTCAGCGGGGACCGCCCCCTGGGATCAAACCTTCTCGAACCTCTCGTTGAGGCCTATGAAACTCTCTTTGAGGCCCTTCTCGGTTTCCACCAGCTCCTCCTCAGAGGCTGATTCCGAGTCTGTAATGGCTACCGGCCCCCCCCTCTTTTTCCGCCGGGGACTTCACGGGGGTCTTAACGATGGGCGGGAAAGAGGATTCCCTCTGCGGTGGCAGGGATACTCTGGGCCCAGAGGCCGTTTCCACTGGCGTAGTCTCAGCAAGCTTCGCCAGGGTCGCAGCGACCACTTCGATAGAGGCCTTTGCCGGCTGGATCAAAGCCCTCACCACCCTAGGTGCGTCCTGGGCCTTCGCCTTGGGGGGAGGGTCAGCGCCTCGCTCCCCCTTCGAGATCGAACGGGGCCGCTCCAGCAGCTTACCCGGGTTCGCGGACTTCCTCTTCCCAGAACCAGAGCGCTGGCTCGTGGTTGAACGTGCCGGGGAAGTCGCGCCCTGCCTGGCAGCCGAAGAACCCGACCTTTCGGCGCTCCCGGTGCCCGCGGACTCGCGGTGCTTGGCCTTCTGTTGGGCCCCCGTAGCCGGGGCGCCCTCAAAGGACTTAGAAGCCCGCTCAGACTTTTTCTTCGCCTTCTCACCTGCTGTGCCCTTCTCCAGCCAGGCGGCGAGGCGGGAACAACGATCTTGTTTGGTCCGTTCCGAAAGGTTCTTGCAGAACGCACAGTCCTTCTCCACGTGTGTCTTGTCCTCATGAAGGCAGTAGAGACATTGCGAATGCTCGTCCTCCTTGAAAACGTTTTGTAATCCGCATCCAGGGCAGCACCTGAACAGCTTGGATCCGGCCATCGAGCTTCCCTTGTCCTGGGCCATGTCCATTGAGGTAGGCGCAGATCTTCCGGAATCCTCCAAGAAGCGTAAACTCGACGAAAACTTCACCCTTGAGGGGCATAGAAGAATTCCAAAACGGGTCCCCGTTATCGGAAGTAGAAACGGTGGAGCTTGAGGCTCGATTAAACCAAAAAAATTAGAAAATCTCCTGAAAAAGCGCAAAAACGCAGCAAAAACTCGAGAGCTAAAGCACGAGGACGGCTGCCAGAGGTGGGGCTTAGGGAGAGGGCAGTCATTGGCTGGGGGCAGTATGACCCAGAGATCAGTGATTGGTTACTTCTAAGAAAGACAGATCAGAAACAAAACTGATACTGATTTTTTCTTTACCGAGGATTCCCAGCCTGATGACGGGGAATATTCATGAGCATGTGAATCCATGCCAGACCCCAGGCTGGAGAATGTGCAACATTTTCAAGATGACTAATTAGTCACATGTGAACCCGATATTTGTCTCAGGTGCCAACACCTGTCAATGGTGTCAGAGAAAATGAGGAGAACTGCATCCCTGTAAAGTGCATTCTAATAACGGTTTTGTATTTTCTTTGAAGTCGATGCCCGACGAGAATTTGTCTGTTTGTATGAAAAATACCTCTGCAGCCTGAAATGTTTGTAAAAACCAGTTGTATATATTGCGATACACAGCTAAAAACTTTAAATAGCAGATAATAAAGAGCATAGTTTTCCCACATATTTTCGTCGCAGAAAAGTGACTTCAGAGCTATCAATTCTCTTTCCCTATAAATGTGCTATTAAAGTTTTTTTAGCTGTGTATCACAATATATAAAACTGCTTTTTTCAAACATTTCAGGATATTTGATCTTTTGTATGCTAAACAGGAGCATGCTACACTCTAAGGAATGAAGGCTGAAGAAGGTGTAAGGTAAGTCCTCCCTTCCATTAATATTACTTTTCTTTGGAGAGCTTCGACATTCACAGTGTTAAAGTTTTGTTTAGAAAGACCTAAAAAATGTGGCCTCATTTTTGGGAGTCATTTGTATCTATATTTGAGAGTTGAATATACAAAAAGATAAAGACAAGACCACTAGGTGGCACGAGTGGCTGAGCTCCACAAGATACCCGCTCTGGCGATTGGCGATTGAGGTGTGGACCCCCTTCACCCCTGCATGTGGTGTTCTTACACACCGGACCGCTCAAAGGGGCACAGGAGTGACTTTGAAGCCCGGTCAATCTAAGGAAGTGGAACAGTGTCCCCGGAGTGCCAGGGTGGAGGCCGCAGCAGGCTTCCCGAGGTTAGGCAGGCCATGAGCCGAATCAGCACTGTCTGCATTACACCAGGCAGAGGCCGGAGGTGGACTCAAGGGACCCAGGTCACATTCTGAGAAGAGCCACACTCAGGTGCCAATCCTGCTTCAGTGTGTGAGTAGTATGAGCCACCGACCCCTGGCACAGTATGCCCACCGATCTTGTCATGGTACAGTGGGAAGAGGACGGCAAAGCCTGGTGCCAGTGAATGGAAGCTTGCTCACAGATTGGTGTCCCGAGAGGCCAGGCAGAGGTGGATTGGAGGCCGTGGATGGGTTTTGGAAGACGAGAGTGTTGATCAGATGATCTTTGCTGGGTGCACTTAGAGACCTTTCTTGTGGAGTGGAAGGTGTGGTGGAGCCGCCATGTACAGAAGGTTTGTCAGCAGACTCCCCTGGTGTTGGAGTGCAAAGATTTCCAAGTAAACCGCTGCTAAAGGATGGGGACCTCCACCTATGCGCACTGAAGTGGGCCTGCCTCGTGGCTCATATGAGAAGGGGGCCCTAAATAAAAAATAAAAGAAAAAGTCAAAAGAACACTGTGCCCAGTGACTTTGCCCTGCAGGTAACGGTTGGAGGAGTCAGGGGGTTCATTACATCACAAGCTGGAGGGGAAGCTCAACCACAGCATCCAGGCCTTTCAGAAACTTCAGAAGGATCAAGTAATGGCCTGTGAGGGAAGAATAAGTTGCTGCATGAAGGTATGGGAGGTGACCAGGAAAGATACCCAAGGCACATTAGAGGAGATCAAGGCATTGAGAGGGGACATCTGAGGTTCTATATCAGATTTGATTGGCAGAGTGAACTCTTTAGAAAATAAAGTGGAGTGCTAAGTGCTGCAATTCACATTAGGCATGCACATGTCCTAACACAAAGTCATTTCACACTCAATAAAGAGCAAGTGTTGCAACGTTCTTCATCTTTAGACATTACTTTGAACTTTTTGGCTATCTACCTATAACATTTTGCTTTGCATTACTTAACATTGGTGAGGTATTTCATGCATAAAGCTTGCATCGCCACTTCAGTCCTTGGACCGTTAAACGAAATGCAATCCAAAAAAAACACGCTGCTGATCTGAGAACCGATTTCTGAAAAGCAGTGCTATGAAATGTATTAAACTCGCTCCTCAAGTGACGCGTGCGTGGGTCTGTCCCACAGCCGGCTGATATGTATATCTGATTTCATTGTTGTTTCTTCAATATTGCAGTGCAGGGCAGCTGTTTCAGATTACACACCTCATGCACCTGATTAAAGGGTGCACACCTTTGTCCTCTGTGACACCTTTAGTTTGGAAACAGAACGTTGCTGTGCATGGGAGACAGGCCATTCACCAAAGCACGTTCATATTCACATCCCCTGCGTGACATTCCGTAGCGCTGAATTGCTTACAGATTCTGATTGCATTGTGATCCTTTGAAAGCAAAGAAGCCATTGCTTGAAATTTCTGAATTTGCTCAGACATAAACGATGGCCACCCTCCTCCCTCTGCTCCCCATTCCACTTAATTTTCTTGAGCTCCTTGTCATCCCTGCTCTGGCACCCTATCAACCGGAATCTCCTTCACAACCCAGTAAAAGGGGCATCCAAATAGTTGATCTTCTAGCGATTGGCCCCTTTGCAAACTACCCATTAACACGCTCCAATTTTAAGAATAGCGTGAGCGTGCAAACTTTAACATACATCAACATCTTTTTTTAATTTTAATTTTAATTTTTATTTTTATTTTTTATTTGTTTATGGTTACACAGAAACCTTTACAAAAATGAAAGTACAATAAATAGTATTTCTCAATTATTTCACATTCTCATTTCAAATACATTTCATTGTGTATCCTTTAAAAAGTTCATACAATTTTCATTTAAAAGAGATATATATGCATACACATTTGTCTTCATTATTACACAAACATTTTCTGACCCATTTTATTTACAAAATGACCCTTGATATTCTTGATTCACGTTTTTCACCTTTAAATTCATAAAAATAGATATCAATAGTATATTTGGCTCTTAAAACAAAGATTTAAACATCTCCCAGCCCGTACGTCACTAGGTGTTCTGCCCCCTCCACAATATTATGTCTTTAAAATTCCAAATTTCTTTCGTCCCTTTTTTTTCTCCCTTATCATCTTACAATTTACACGTTCACTTTAAGAACCTTACTACTGCAAATTGCAATTTAACTCTGGTTCCATAAAGCATTTCCAACCATAACAAATTCAAACCAACCATTTCCGTATCGAGTACAAATTTACTAAAAGTGATTATGCGTTCTGGTCTCAACTTGCAACATTCCATCAGTAAATGTCGCAATGTTTCTAGAAGCTCTGACAGATTACAAAATCTGCATGGAGAAAATATTCCTCTGTTTCCCTCTCTGATGTCTTTCATTTCTCCAGTTCCCCATACATTAAAACGGAATCGCATGAAGTCATGTCTCCCTATCTTATCCGGGAATTTCAACAAATAAGGTTCTGTAATACCCGGTTTTTTAATATAAGATACCAGATGTCCATACAGTTTAGTTTTGCACACCCGTTCCCCTGTTTGGTTCCAATCTTTGAATTGAAACCATTTTTTTTTCTTTCATAGGGTTGGTTAGAAGTAATTCACACGAAATTCCCAGATTATCAAGGACTTCATGTGCTTCCTCTTCCATGGAGCGTAGATAGACAGAGGCCGTTTGATTGTTACAGTAGCCATTGCCCATTATTTCATACAGTGTATTTTTACAGGTAAGCAACTTTCTGTATAGGGCAAGCCTGAGCCATTCTCCTATTCTTCTGAGTGAAAATAGACCAAGCTCATAGCTAATCATCTGGAGGGGAATACAATTCGGTAAGCATCTCAAGATAGATCTTAACATATTCATACCTATCTAGTTCTTCTCTACAGCATCGAGGCGCAAATTCCAAACCGTAGCAGAATTGGGCCACACTCTTATTTGTGTATAAGCGCAGGCATGGTTCTATGGTGAATTTTCCAAATTTGTAATCTATTTTCCTTAGTTGTGCAATAATCGGACCTACTTTTCCCTCAAGAAAATCATGATAAACGGCTTCCCAGTAGAGACCTGGCGGCGAGTGGGGGACTCTGTGGTGGGGCACGTGCACCGTATGCTGCTGCGCTCCCGCACCAACGGAATGCTCCCACATGACCTTAGGCAGGCCACCATAGTTGTGATCCCCAAATCTGGAAAACTCCCAGACCTCTGTGCTTCGTATAGGCCCATCTCACTTATTAATGGGTAGGCTAAAATCCTCGCCCGGGTCTTGGCCAACAGAATGCTCTGGGTCATCCGGTCCCTGATCCACCCGGACCAATGCGGGTTCATGCCGACCAAATCCACCAGGATGAATCTGCGAAGGGTCCACTTTGCAATTAGTCAGGCTTCCACCATCAAGGAGCCTCTGGCTCTACTCGCAGTTGACTTTGAAAGGGCCTTTGATTTGGTCGGCTGGGCTGCCCTATGGGATATCATGGGAAGCATGGGGTTTGGACCTAAATTGTTGGTGTGGGTCAAACTACCATAAACGGCCCCTGAGGCGACAGTGCGGGTGAACAGGAGCTCCTCTAGACCCTTTCCCTTGGGCAGGGGAACCAGGTAGTGATGTCCCTTCTCCCCCCTTCTTTTTATACTCACCATAGAGCCCCTCACTATTCGGCTAAGCTCATCCCTCGGGGTGGTCAGGGTTCAAATGACCATGGGGGGGAGGACCAGGTTTCCCTTTATGCAGACAACCTGCTGGTATACATGAGCTACCCTAGGGTCTCATGCCCCGAGTTCACCAGAATCCCCGCTTAGTACCAGGAGTTTTGAGGGCTCAAAGTCAACAGGCAGAAAACGATCTTCTTCCCACTCCAAGGGGGGCGGAGGTGATTCCGTGGCACTGTCCCTACTCGGTCTCCATCCAGAGCTTCGTCTACCTCAGCATTCGGGTGACTCCCCTACCTAACGATTTTCTCCGGCTCAACCTATAAAAAACAGTGGTGAACTGGCTCGAAACGGATGTCACCTACTGGCAATCCCTCCCACTGAGCATGCTAGGCAGGGCCGCCCTTCTCAAAATGCTCTCCCTCCCGAGATTCCTTTATATCTTGCAGAACACCCCTGTTCATATCCCCCGTAAAACCTTTGCTTCCATAGACCCTACTCTCTGGAAACTCATATGGGATGGGAAAAAATCCTGTATCGCCTTAACCACACTGCAGCGCTCGGTTTGGGAGGGGGGGCTGGGAATACCCTGCCTTAGGGCTTACTGCTGGGCTTTAAAGATGGGGGTCTTGAATGATTGGCTCCACGCAGACCCAGCTCTTCCCCATGTATGGAACGAAACCCGATGCTTGGGTGAGAGAAAGCCCCTCTGGGTCATACATACGGAACAGACACAGCAGTCGCTGACCTCGTAGAGATGGTACGACAGATTCGGTCCGTGTGGAACGAGGCCCTCCAACACATTGGGTGGGGGAAGGGGAAGCGGGCGACGTTGGGCTAACCTTTATGGGACAATGGGTATATCCCAGAGGTTATAGCAATGGGCCGCTTCCCTAGCTGGGAGGACTGGGGGATACTGTCCCTAACTGAGGTTGTGCAGGATGGACATCTGAAGCCATTCGAGAGCCTACGAGAAGAGTTTTCCTCCCTCGGTCGACATCTACAAGTACATGCAACTCACACACGCCCTACATGCCCAATTTCTTGTACTCTCAGACATCCCCAAAAGCTCCCCCCTGGAGGTGAACATCCTACATGCAAGAATTCTGACAAAACCCACATCTACGCTCTACCAAGTAATCACTGCATTTGGGCCCCAGGACTTAACCTGGCTGAGGGAAGATGGGAAAGGTTGGTAGGCCCCCTGGAGTCAGAGGTGTGGGTGAAAGCTCTAATGTTCCTGTGCGAAATAGGCATAGACCCCAAAGTAAGACTCACTTTATCTTTTTCACAATCCATCTCTAAAAGGGTGGATTTTAGCACGCCCCGACTTGAGGGACATTGTAGAAGATTGAGGAGTGCTTGTGTAAAGATACCGGTGGGGGGTGCCTGTACTTCTGGTCTCTATATGGTAGAGCAGAGGCACAGAGGACCCCAGCCAAGATTCTCTATTCGGTAGCAATGGGCGAGCAATCAAGGCCTAGCTTCTCAGGAGGTGATGCAGGCTGGTTCTTAAGTACAGTGTAGTCCCTGAACCCCCACAAAGGAATGTCCACACACTGTATTATGGAAAACACAGTCTTTATATAATTAATATTCAAAGGTATGTACACTATCACAATAACGCACTTTGAATTCAGAAATCAACAATGGTAAATATAGAGAGCTATGAGGACGTGAGCCACTGTAGCTCCTGTGGCTGCGGCAGATATCCTGTAGAAACAGCCTGCTACAAATGGCTTTCCTGTAGAAATAATACATTTTCCGTAAGACGAACACAACGGGCACAACCAGGCGAAATCCCGGCCACATTCCTGGGTAAGTTCGGAGCCGAGGAAAACAAGCCGCGCGGCAGCGGGAAAACACAGACAGAATGGCCACGCCCATTGGATTGTAGCCGCATGAAGGATCGTCACTCCGACGCGGATCTGCAATCAATGACCTGTGGCTGGGAATGGAGGCACGCAGCAATAACATCCGCGCATGAGGAGGTGGAAATCCCACCAGAACAGCAGCACGCACATTGCCCGTGGAACACTCCCGGCCAGCAAATCGAACCAGGCGGCAACCTGTTGAACAACACGAAGAACGGGCCCACCGTCTCCCGAGGGCGGCTGATCTTCGTTGTGCCCATGTGAGTGATGTGGCGGGCCCCAGTGCACCGTCGGGCCGCCAGGGTGACCCGAGAGGGAGACGGCAACTTAGGGTGACAACCATACGTTCGCCCTACCCCGGCCCTCGTGCTCATACCAAGCCTGCGGGGGAAGGAGCCCAGACGGGGTACAGAAGCAGGCGGCCCGGTAGTTCCACGGCACGTGATCTGCTGGCTTCATGACCCGTTTCGGGAGACGCCACAGACCCTCCAGAGACTTCGATCTGTCGGTATGCGTGGCGAAGACCCGTGCTTTCGTGGGCCCGTAGTGCGATCAGTGCGATCAGTGAATTTACAGGACACCCGGAAGACACAGACAAAATGGCCGCACTCATCAGTACGTAGCAAGGTGAAGGAGTACCATACTGTGATAGAACTGCAACCTATGCCTGGAACTGACTGTCCACAGGCCTAACCAACAGGCGCCCGCACCTCCACTGACTAGCAATCGCCCCCGACCCAGGAGGGCGCAGAAGAAATATTATGCAAGCCGGCCTGAAACCCCAGAACTGTGCGCCTGTCCACTCGGAGACACCTCACCATCGCCGTACGACATGGGCAAGGATAAACCCAGGAAACTAATCTCCCAGAGCAGGATGGATCAATACACGACGCCGACAGCGACCACCCCGTCGGAACAAGACCTACCAGACACTATTCCACAGGCAGAAGGCACAATATCGTTAAAAGACATCAGGCCTCGAGGGAGCAAAAAATAGATGGCATCAGCATGGACGTCTCCCTCCTCCGGCATGACCTCCAGAAGCTGACGTCCCGTACCGGAGAAGCAGAGCAACGCATATCTGGGACGGAGGACGGCCTACGGCAAGTAGAACAACAACTAGCTAGAGTTACGACATGCCTAAAAACCATGGAGGAGAGGGTGGATGAAAGCGAGGGAAGATCCAGGCGTAATAATGTTAGAATCCTGGGATTTCCGGAGAAAGTTGAAGGCCCGAACATGGAATTATTTCTGGAGCTGCTATTCACGGACATCTTCGAAACAGATACATTCTCCAACTTCTTTTCAATTGAACGGGCCCACCGCGTGCCGACGGGTCGCCCAGTACCAGGTGCCCCCCCACGCACAGTGATAGCAAAGCTATTGAACTATCGAGACCTCGACGCACTGCTCCAAACGGCACAGGCAAAAGGCACCATCACATACAATGGATCGAAGATATCGTTTTTTCCAGATTACACCAGAGACGTGCAAAAAGCCAGACAATCGTTTGACCAACTCAAAAGACAGTTGCAAACCTTGAATGTGAAATACGGCCTCCTATTTCCTGCCCAACTTAAAATATACTATAAAGGCACGACGGTCCAATTCACTGACCCCAAAGATGCGTGGAAATGGGCAGAGCAACACATTGAAGGTGACTGGACCAAGACAAGAGGCAATGGAAACAGAGCCCCCCGAGCCCGGCCAAGACATGAACCGCCGGACCGACAACCGCCAGGCAACGTTCCGCAACCACAAGAAAGAGAAGACTGACACCCAAGACATGAACAATCAAGAACTCTGAAGGCCCCGATAAGCAAGGTGTAAGGTACTGTGCACTGTTGACACTCTGCTTACATGATTATAACAGCCCATGAAGAGACTCATAGAAAAGCGGGCAGAACAGGTGGAAGCCCCCCCCCTTCCCTATGGAAAGTTCCCCCCCGCCTCCCTGCGTTGGAGCACGGTGGGAACTTGCGAGCAATGGGCTGCGAGTCTACAACTTTTGTTTGATGTGTTCAATTTGTATTTGAGTTGTAATGGGGCGACAGATGCTTCAGTTGGGGGCGAAGTATTGGGAGGGGGGAGTTGGATATGTGCTTTTATGTTTAAAGGATGGACAAACCCAGTGGAACACTGAAGTTCTCGAGACACAGGTTTTGGTGCGACCTAGATCGTTGTTCCCTGCCATGGTCCAAATGTACGCAATGGCCAGACCCCAAAGAACGTTACTGTCATTTACACCCACACACGCCTAAATGACGCCGCAAGATACTAAGATCCGAACCTTAAAGCTCCTCACCTGGAACGTGAATGGTCTGGGAAGCAGTCTGAAGAGACGATTAGTGCGGCAATTTCTGAATAGACACAGCCCAGATATTGATTTCCTAACTGAAACTCACCTGGCAGGAACAACCAATGCACTGTTTAAGCGGTCCACCTACCGCACAGCAATACAAGCAGGATTCACAATGGGAGCCAGAGGAGTAATAATACTGATACATAAAAGACTTCCTTTTACCCTTACGGACGCAACACAAGACACTGGAGGCAGATACACGCATGTCACAGGCACGCTCTGGAACAAAACGATCTCCCTACTGGCGATCTATGCCCCACCCACACTGCAAGCCACGCTGATAGAAGACATCACCCCACTGATCACTATGGACACCTCAGACATCCTAATCCTGGGGGCAGACTTCAACGATGTAATGGACAATACCCGAGACCGCACACACCTCCGCAGTGGAGACCTCAATCGCCAAACTAATCTGGCCACCTTTGTCGAAGCATTTGGAATTAGGGATGTGTGGAGGGACCTTCAGCCGGAAAGCAAAGAATACTCCTATCACTCTGGGGTAGACGCATCACTGTCGCGCCTAGACTATTTCTTTATACCAGCATCAATAAAACACACGGCGACACAGGCAGAGTACCTCCCAAGAGGCATCTCGGATCACTCCCCCCTATTAATGTCAATTACGACATGTAAACCAATCCCGCCACCGGTATGGAGGCTGAATAATTACCATCTAGGGTCCCCGGAACTGTTACAACGTCTACAAAATGCTAGCGCAACATACTTCGAGTTAAATGAAGTAACGGTGGACTCCCCCATTACTCTGTGGGAAGCCTACAAACCTGTGATTCGTGGAGAGATCATCTCCTGGACCGCGGCACAAAGAAAAGCACACCTGGAATCAATAAGAGAAGCAGAAGCAAATGTCAAACTAGCGGAGGAATCACACCTACTCCACGATACTCCTGACACGAACAGAGCTCTGACCTTAGCTCAAAAAAAGTTACTAAATACTGCATTGGACAATGCTAAACAGGCACACGGGGCGATGAGAGCCAGAATCTATGAAGCAGGCGACAAAGCTGCAAAGATGCTAGCATGGCTGGAGCGGAGAGATGAGGGACACAACCAAGTAAGAGCGATAACAACACAAAACGCTGAAACGGGATCAACAGACGCAAATATTGCAGAGGAATTTGCAAAATACTATGAAAAACTATACAGCGCACCTGAAACTCCCTCTGAAATCTCTGTGTTACAAAAGATCGCCCTTCCCTCTATTAATGCTGAACAAGCGGCCGGCCTAGAAATGGAAATCACAGAAGAGGAGATAGTGGCAGCTATGATGCAACTCCAGTCCGGAAAGACACCTGGTCCAAACGGTTTCCCCATTGAAACCTGGAAGAAGATAGGCGGAACTGAACTGGCCCCACACTTACTCAAACTGTATCAGCAGGCCCGAGACAACGGCAGCCTACCAGCGGATTTAAGGAAGGCGACGATAGTTGTGATACCCAAAGCAGACAAACCCCCAGACGAATGTGGATCTTATCGACCAATATCTCTAATTAACAGCGAGATGAAGATACTGGCGAAACTGTTGGCGATGTGCCTACAACAAGTCATAACATCCCTAATACACCCAGATCAATGTGGTTTCATGCCTGGTAGATCTACGAGGATGAACATACGTAGACTACACCTGGCCATTGAGTGCGCCCAGACCCTGGACACCCCCGTGGCAGTACTCGCGGTGGACTTTGAGAAGGCCTTCGACTCGGTCCACTGGGAAGCACTCTGGCCGATTATGCGAAAAATGGGGATCAGCGAGCGATTCCTGACCTGGATTCAACTGCTGTACGAGGCACCGACGGCCGAAGTGAGGGTAAACGGCTGGACGTCACGATCCTTTGCCCTGGGGAAGGGGACACGACAAGGCTGTCCACTATCAGCCCTTCTCTTCGCGCTGGCCATGGAACCACTGACCCAATGGCTAAGAGATACTCACACATGGAAAGGCATCCCCGGAGGACCAGAGTGGGAAGACAAAGTCTCACTATACGCGGATGACCTAATGATATACCTTCAAGAACCTAAAACAACTTGCCCAGTTGTAACACAGCAATTACAAGAATACGGCACCTTTAGTGGTTTGAAAGTGAACTGATCCAAAATCACACTATTTGCACTGAACCACTGGGAAATGAGACCCCTGAGCCCTGCCCATATAAAGTTGCGCATGAACAGTTTCGATATCTGGGTGTCCAGATCACAATAAATCTCAACGACTATATATCCGACAACCTGCAACCCATTACGGAAAGATTTACAAAAGATGTGCAACATTGGAAGTCTCTACCCCTGACCCTCTTGGGACGAGCTGCACTGTTCAAAATGTTAACACTTCCCTGCTACCTGTACGTGCTACAGAATGCTCCGCTGCACATACCAACTAAGATGTTCCAAGAGATGGAACGTGTACTTAGGCAACTCCTGTGGGGTGGAGGACACCCGATAATAGCGCTCCGAACTTTACAAAGGTCAATATGGGAAGGAGTTATCGGTCTACCGAGGCTACAGACATACTACTGGGCCAGTCAGATGGTGATGATAAATGACACTCTACAAGCCGACCCCACACTACCACATGTGAGAGCATCACCCCCCATGGAATTGTATGCTGCGACACCTAGGGCATCTTCACCTGATACCACCTCGCACACGCCACGTATCTGGGCAGAGTCACACACCTTTATAGGCTGGGGAGACAAAATCACTCCATTACAACCATTGTGGAACAACAGGAACCTCCCCGAGGTAATCAAACTGCCGAAATGGCCGGTGTGGATGAGACACGGTATAGAAAAAGTGAAAGACATTATAACAGAAGAATCTATCAGACCTTTTGATGAACTGATTTCGACCTTTGACCTCCCGGAAACAGAGAGATATCACTACACACAGCTCGGACACGCCCTGCAACAGCACCTCCCTGCTCTCTCAGACATGGCAGACTCTACTCCACTGGAACGGAACATAGTGGTGGACCATATTCCAGCTAAAGTCGCCACTGTGATGTACAGTGTTATCACCTCCTTTGCCACACCAGAACTGGAACGATTGAAGTCGAAATGGGAGGCTGAAGTGGGAGAAATTATGTCAGAAGACTGGGTCCAAATCCTGGTGTACCCCCGTGAAGTCACCATATCGACCAGACTACGCTTAGTACAACTGAAGATACTGCATAGGATCTATTACCCGAGGGTAGCACTGTACCAATTGGGTAAAATAGCTGAACCCAACTGCCTGCGCTGTCGGGAACAGAAAGGAACCTTCTTCCATATACTGTGGGAATGCCCAGTAATCAGTCATTACTGGCAGCAATGCTGCGATGTGTTATCAAGAGTCCTGAACTAGCCAATCCCAAGGGATCCCAAACTGTTGCTACTGGGAGTGGGCAGTGAGATAGAGCTCTCAAAATACGAAAAGCTCTGCCTCCAGACCACAACAGCGATCATCAAAAGAAACATAGCACGCTTGTGGGGGGGCAGCGGAACCGCCGCAGGTGAATCAGTGGATTACAGATGTAGAAATCTGCATCGCAATAGAAAGGAGGGTGTACAGAGCCAAAGGTTGCCCTGAAAAAGCAGATAGAATATGACAGCGCTGGGAAGACACGATATGTACTACTGAACTTCCTATATCATAACATCATAGGCTAAGGGTTGTGGACAATAATGCGGAAAACCTACTGTCGTACCAAACATTATTGCGCTATGTACTGAATGCTACATAATAGCATATAGCATGTGTTCCATATGAGTGTTTTTCCCATACAACGTTATTTTTATTTCTATTATTATCATTAATGTTGTTGTTTAAATGTTAGCCCCAGAAGGCCCATTGGTTGTATGTTATAAATCTAATAAAATGTGTTATTAAAAAAAAACAATGGTAAATGTATACAGTTCTAAAGTGGTACCACCAATATTATCAAATCTCATTAAAGTGCATCAGCTATACGGTTAAAATGTCACACAGATCAATAACGAGGAAACCAGCAATAGAGATAGGAAGGAAAGCAAGATGGTTGACACAATAGGCAGAGTACTGGCCGCTACCTTTAGGCACAGTTCTGTGTGGAGATCCCCCCACCTGGGCAACCTGTAAAATAGAGATATAGCACAAACCCAGTCCATATATTGCTCAATAGTCTTATTTCCTCCCACAATGTTTTTACCCCCCCAATGTACCTGGTGGAGTAGAGTTCTTCGAAGAAGCGTTGACGGATCCTTCTTGAGTGACCCCCTTTCAAGCAGGAGTCACAGATGGTCGAGAGGCGTCGAAAAAGGTGAACTTGGCATCGACGGCGTCGATGAGAAGTTCGAGGGTGCCGAGACCACGGCGTCAATCCAGGTGGTGCTCGTCGGCGATGTCCTGCGAGGATGAGGTGTGCGGGGCACCTCAGCGTTTGATTGTTCAGGACCACAAAGAGTTTCGGAAGAACTGTGGCCCAGCAAGGGTGCTGAGTCATCGAAGTCTTTGTGGTCTCTGGGTGGCGGGAAACCCACCGGCGGATTCTCCTCAGCGTGTCGGCGGCCTTGACTTTCTCCGGCAGGACAAAGCGGTCAGCATTGTGGACAAGGGAGTCCTTCGATTCAAATATTCTTTGGCAAAGGAGCGGGCGGCTCCGGTCGTCGGCGGCATGGCGTCAAGTGGTCCCCGCGTCTGGGCAACACAACTTCGACGGGCCTCCAGCGGTTACACAAACCTACCAACCCTGGTCAATGGCGATGGACTTCGTCAGCAGTGAAGTCCGGGTGCTTCACTTCGATCTCCTCAGCGGTCCCGTCTCGGGTCGGCAGCTTTTCGAGGGTCTGACTTGCAAGGAGCTTCGGCGAAGGTTAGCAGTGCTCGATGGTCCCTCGGAGCACGGGAATAGGGCGCCTCTCTCTGATCAGTCTTCGACGAATTCGGCAGCTTTCAGATCAGGTCGAAGCAAATCCAACAGCAAGTCTTCTTCTTCCACCTGGGTGTCGAAGATCAGCAGTTCCAGTTACTCTTCAAGTGTAGACACAGCTTCTGAACAATTTCCAGTGGTGAGAGGTCCCCAGATATACTATTCTGTCTCTCATCCACATTGCTGGGACACACTCAGCAGCCAATCATACAGAAGGGCATTCATGCAGTCAGTCAGCCAATCAGGCACACAGTGCATTCAGGCCATCCTCCTCCCTCTCAGACACTCACAACATGGAATGTGGATTGGGACAAGTAGCCAGCCATTCAACACTACACACTGCATTCAGACCAGTTTCGGGCAGGGCTGTCTCAGTCTTTGTCTCTCATACCAGAAACCAGACAGCCACAACAAGAAGTGCATATTGGTCACACACTCCATTCACCCAGGTCCCACCCACAGGGTGTACCCACAACATACAGTCACTGGGAAGGCTCCAGCCAGTCAGGACTGGACTTCACAACAACACCATATATGGAACTTCCACCCAACAGCCAGGGGGAAGGGACAGAGTCAGGGCTTCCCAGGACTTTGGGAAAACAAGGTAACAGGCAATAGAACGCAAGAGGCCACATGGGCCATCTTGTTTTCCATCAGGAATCAACTGATTCCAATGGCAGGGCCTGGGTATCCCAAAATGGAGGATACTCAGAGCACCTGTCAAATTTAGCATTGAGCTGCCACCAGCCAATACCCTGCTCTGTGGGCCACCCACAGGTGCCCAAAAACATACACTAGGGCCACAGGGTTGTACCCCAAACCATGGGTGCCATAAGGGTATCCCATGGGTCTGTACACCAAACCAAAAAACAGGAGGATCTGCACTGCCAGGAGTCCCACATGGACTCCTGGCCAGAAAACAATACAGAACACAAATGAAAAAGGACTACAGGACAAGGACAGGGAGGATCGGTCCCTCCAATGCATTTCCAGCATCACAGTTTGTTGTACCAGAATTTGTATATCATCACTAGGTAGTAAATTATGGACATTACCTTTAATGTCCTCCGTCTTATTCCCAATGCCGCTTGGTTCTGACTTGATACTCTTGATTGTGGGATTGTTAGCCCTAGTGTCTAGTTCAACAGTTTCAATCTATAATTCAGGAGCCTTCGGACTCCCTGGAGTATTCACCGAGCAATCTCCATGGCAAACAGGGGATTTCTAGAGCTTTTATTTGTTTTCATAAAGAATTGGTGATATTGTTACGTGTACGTAAACGTTTATTAAAAGTATTTAAAAAACGAATATGACCTACTTTTTCTCAACAGCAAAAACTGACGAGGCCACCTAATAGTTGAGTGTGTGTGCAAACCTGAAGATCACAAGTTTAAATGTCATCAAGTTCGGCTTGGTCTTTTCACCTTCCAAGATAATTAAAATGAAGAAATTTGTGGCACAGTTCTTTGCACTTATCTTTGCTTTTTCGTCTCAGGCCTTGGTGTGATCCAACAATGCAGAACAGGAGCCACTGCCAGGTTGCATGGGCGGTGGCAGGCAATCTGGAGCTTGCTCATTTTTTCAAATAGTTTGTTGTAGCAACAACTAAGCGCACGCTCCAGGTTCCAGTCCAGGGCCAGCCCAGGAGTCACAGAATTATGCCAGGAGTCACTGGGGAGACAATAGAGGTTGCTTTTGTGACCTCTGGTGACCCCCAAATGACGTTGCTGAGTCTATTGGCTTGGGAGCAAGGATGCTATTTCCAGGAATAATTTTAAGGTACAAGGGGAGTCAAAAGGATAAGCCACATGCGTAAGACATATTTCTCTTAGATTAAGCGAAGGAGGAAACATCTGCAAGAGCCAAGTATTTGACAATTAAAGATGGAGTGAGCAAGTCTCCAGAGGCCGAGAAGTGTAATGACACCTAGCACAATTGAACCAAATAGCAGTAAATCGAAGGTTGAGATGGACACATTTGTGGTCTCCTCACACGTGATTCAGAAGTTGAAAACAAGGGCTACTCATTAAGCCCAAAAACTGATAACAGTGTGCCTATACCCCTGTGAATGCCCCAGAGCAGAGAGTAGGCTTTGAGGTCAACTACAAAGGAGAGGCCTTGGCTTGGGGCCTGACTGATGAGAGACGATGGACTAATTGGGAAAGTGGGAAGTAGTCTGACGTTGCATGCGGCACCTGAGTTTCATTTTGCTTACGTGCTGCTAACAAGCCGAAAGTCCAAGGTTGGGAAAGCATGTCAACCAATTAGAGGGTCTCTGTAGCAACATGCTATACAATGTTGCAAAGACCAACCCGATGCCATTTATTCTGCTATAATCACTATTATAGGTATTTTGAGGTATTTAGAGGGAGTTTGAGCCATGCCCACCAGATAAAGGGCAGCCTTAGTTTTGAATTCTTACGTACACTATAGGTATATGTGTTACCCTAACCAATCTATCCATTCAATAGGTTTCAGTTTGCCACGTAGGATGATGTCATAGAAGATGCACATCGAGGTATGAAGCATTTGTATAATCACATTTGGGTGTTCATGGGTGAATTACTGCCTGTTATTTGCCAGATTGCCCTACTTTATTTTATGCTGATAATAAAGTAGTATTTTGCCATATTCTTTGAGTCTGTCCGGTTAGTTGGGTCCGAGATTGTTATTGGCAATTCCATTAAGCACATGAGACGCTTCAAGATGCTAGAGCACACTGCAGGCTTATTGGAAAGAACCCCTGGGATTTATCAAGGGAACAGAAGGAATTAAGAGAAAGCAAGATCCCATCTTGTTTTTATTTAGGTTGGAGGAGACAGAGCGGGGTTGGAGGTTCCTCCCTCACATGGTCCATTTGACATTAACATCACTTCACTCATACCTGGAGGGGGAACGGTCCTCTTAGTTACGGAGATATGGGGGAAATCTGGTTTAATATGGAGACTTGTTTGGATAAACTCTGGAGATGGTACGCAGTTTTGAGTGACACCTTCAATATTCCTCCCCCGTTAGTGCAATGATTGTACATTACTAGGCATAGGAATTTTATGGAGATGCCCCCTGTCCAGGCTTTAAAAACATGCTGTTGTTCATTTTTCTGTTATACCTTTCTGTTATTCATGCACATCCAAAGTGGGGCTGGGGGAAGGGGCTCGTGAAAAGTGATTCTGGATAATATGTATGCTTACACCCTGGATTGTGTTCTTTTCATGTTGTGTACTGAAAAACTGAAAAAAATTCTCAGCCAGTTAGGACCAGCAAAAAGTGTTTTCCAACGCAGCTGAAGATCAATTACGCAAGCAGAAAATTGTTCCAGGGTAGGACAACCGGCGCAATCTCTCTTATAATTCGTAGAGCCTGCTGACCATTTGATTCAATTGCATATTTCAACATTTACTGTAAAATAATTCCCTGAATGATAATGGCAGCTATAAAACCGTACTGTGCAGACCTGGCTGGATATCCATTTTAAAGTCTTCTTTTCAATTACTTTTCAATAAATGTTAGCATGTGCCACACTTAGAGGGAATTCTCAACCTTAGCTTCCGTCACATGCAGATAGTATTGTAAATGTCAGCATGTGCCACACTTAGATGAAATTCTTAACTTTAGCTTGTGTCGGATCTAGATAGAAATGTAAATGTTAGCATGGCCACACTTAGATGGAATTCTTGACTTTGGCCTGCGTCGCATCTACATAGAAAGGTGAATGTTAGCATGCGCCACACTTAAATGAAACTGTGAATGATGACAAGTGCCACACTTGATGGAATCGTGATCATTGGCCTGCCTCACATCTAGACAGAATATTGAAGATTAGCAAGTGCCACACTCTGATGGAATAGTCAATGGTAGCAAGCATCACACCTAGACACAATTGCAAGGACAACAATAACAACTAGCCAATCCACTAACAATGTAATCCCTCTGCATACACCTCTGAAACTCTAACCAAACACAACCACAAGCCTAAAACACACCAATCCGCACAAACTTCACTAGACTGCAACAACAAAACAAACCACACATAGACGTGCACAACAGCACACGATGACTACCGACCGTAAAACACCCCAAGCCCAGCCAACGGACCCACCGGGCTGAGGCTGACAACAGCACATCACTGCTCTCTTGCACTTTTCAAGCTTATTCCCACTAACTCACCCCCCCTTCTCCCTTTTTCAGAGCCACCAGAGCGCCTGGGGACCACTCCGGTGGTGATAGTGCGCGGTACAAATATCCTTTAACATTAACATTACCGATATAACACTGTGCCCTACATCTGAGAAAGTGTCAGATGCCAGTTTGTTATTTTACAAAGCGATGATCGCATTTGCATACCAGTTGAATCGGGGCAGCCAGTTATGTTGCATATGATATGTAGCATAATATCAGTACATTTAGTCAGTAGGTATACATCCACTGGCCTCCTACTTCCCCTATGGTCCACATCTTTCTGGCAGCAGCAGGTTCAGCACCATGTAAGCATCCAATGCTTGAAGGCAGGTGGCTCTATAGCAGTAGCTCCTGACATCTGTGGGCCGATGGCCAGCTGTTACCACCTCCCTCAATGAGCTGTCTCTTTCTAATGTTATCAGCATTGGTGCAGAATGCCCGGTCATGCTCCGGATATGCCTGGACACAGAACCACCACAAGGCAGATCCACATATCTCAAAATTAGATGTAAATACTCTCTCCGGCTCGGGTCGGAGACTGTATTAAACCTCTTGTTCGATGGTTCAATTCAGGTAAACCTTAAAGCAACTCTAACATGAAAACAGGATATAATTCTGAGATTTTGTTTGAAAATATCTAAGCAAAAAATCTGCGAAGCATAAACTCTTTGTGAGCCTTGTTTCTGGGTTTAACGCCTTTTTAAAAGGTGCTTCTCTGATCCAAGTTCTGTGTTAAAGCTGAAGTGGGGTGTTTATTTTCCACTGCTCTTTACAAGGAGTGTTTTTGTCATTTTGTTCATTTGCTACTGGTTCTTCGTGTACCCAGGTTATTTTTTTATGCTTAAGTATTTTATTATTAAACACATTGGCATACAAGGCTGAACTGGAACATACAGGGAAATAGTTCAATATAAATATCTTATAAATAGAAACACATTTTCCAATGTAAGTTAATAATAAATGGAAGGCCCAATATGCAAAAACAATCAAGATACATCTTAGTGCATACATGTAACCATTTATGCAGCAATTTAAAATAAACTAGTAGGTATATATTATGTATATTATAAAACTTGAAAAACATACAGGACATTCATACATGACGGACAGGACAGACAGTAACATAAGGAGATGGGGGACACCATGTTACTTGCTATTACAGCGTAAGTGCTAGGTAATGCATTATTTGGATATTCAGTGAGTTACCTCCATTTCAGTTCATGTTTGCTTAGTAAGAGTCGGGATGAAGCATTACAGTATTCCATTCTATGATTATTACAGATGGAGTTACACCATATTCTACAATTCAGTTTTTTAAGGTCATTTCAGTTCGAGGTTATGGTTTGGATACCTATTGCAATAAAAAGATCAAACAGATAAACATTGTTTCTATCAATGGTAGGTCGGATGATTGAGCCACCTAGATACAGAAAAGAAATACAAAGTTCTTGTTGCAATTGAAAAATAGACTTTAGCACATCCCATACAGTTTTCCAGAATAGTTTTGTATGAATACAGTCAAACAATAGATGTCTAAACAATCCTTTATTTCCTAGGCAGCTACAGCAATTTTAATCCTGAGTGGGACCACCTTTCAATAGGATTAATGGAGTTATACAGGCTGTGCGATGAAAGAAATATAGAGTGTGGAGCAAACTTATCAAAACGATAACTTTGGGAATATTTCTCCATATCAGAGGCCATCTCGTTTGAGAGTCTGTTAGTGAACAGTCCATCTTCCATTCCAATTGGCTTTTCCACAGAGCATCATCTTCCAATGTAGATATGAGTACTTTATAAAACATAGAAGCATTGAAATCTTTATTGAATATATGTTGCATTTTGCTTTCTTGATATAAGTTATTACCATGTACCAACTTGTTATAATTAACCACAATCGCATCTACCAGATTAAGTACTGGCGCAGAAATGTCTTAGGAATGTGACATTTAATAACCATTTCATTAAAAGTAAGAGGTATCCCATTCACAAATAGTTGTCCCACATATTTAATACCATGAGAGAGCCTTGGCTTCCAATATATTGTTGTTTTATTAATCTTAATTAATGGATTCATCCAGATATATTGGGATATGAGTTGAGATCATTTGGAGATATGCGTCAGTAAATATGCTCTAAGATAAATGATGGTTTTGATGCTACTACTGGTGATAGATTTATTGATTTTTCTAATATATGGACAATCCATTAGGATATGAGGGAAAACCATCACTCTCTCAAACAGAAGCTAACTAGGTGGATTCAATAATGGGAGAACAAACCACAACCGAGCCTGACGTAGTACAAACGCTATGTGATATTTTTAAAAGTCAGGATAGCCAACTCCACCCTCTGCCCTAGGGGTTTTGAATTTATGAGCTGAAATTCTGTGTTTCTTCCTCCCCCAAAGAAACCCAAGAATGCAAGAATCTAAGGATTTGAAGAAAGTAGCAGGAAGGGAGATAGGAATCATACATAACAAATAGAAAACAACTGAAGCTATTGTCATTTTTATAGACTCTAACCTTCCCCACCATGACAAAAACAAAGGGGACCATGAGCTGGTAAGATCTTTGACTTTATTGAGGATATTCTTGGTATTTTGTTTTATAGTACCTTTAATAGATGATGTTATTGTAATCCCTAAATATTTGATCCCAGTAGGACACCATTTCATCCATATATTGGTGTTTGGTACAATATATGTTTAGTGGAAAGACTTCTGATTTTCAATGTTAAGTTTATAACCTGATGCTAAGGAAAACTGTGTGATGATGGTGAGTAATTGGTTAAGGCAAGTGTCTGTTACCTGTAATAGGAGCAAATAATCATCTGCGTATGCAGCTGTTTTTACATGAATGTGATCGTGTTGAATTCGCATAACATTTTCATTTTGTCTGATAGCTTCTAAAAAAGGTTCTCAAGCCAGGATGAAAAAAAGAAGAGAGAGAGGGCATCCTTGGTGAATTCCTCTACTAAGGGAGAAAAAGGAAGAAACGTGTCCATTAGCAAAAACTACAGTTTTGGGGTTGGAATATAGTGCTTTTACCATAGAAAAAAATGGATCAGGAATTACATGCCAATGAAGGGTTTTGAACATAAAATCCCACTCTACCCTGTCAAAAGCCTTCTCGGCCTCTAGAGCGATAGCAGCATATGGCTTGGTGGAAGTTTTAATAAGGTTTATGACGTTAGTGATCAATCTAATATTTGCTCAGGATAATGTTCCTTTAACATATCCTACCTGTTCACTTTTAATTAAATTCGGAAGAAAGGGATTTAATCTATTGGCTAGTATTTTGGCTAGAATCTTGCAGTTGGTATTAATAAGGGAGATAGGTCTATCATTTTGGACCAATTTGGGGTCCTTGTTTGGTTTTGGAAATACAATCAACATTGCTTCCGAAAAGGATCCAACGGCCTTTTCATTAGAAATGAAGGAGGAATAGAGATCATGAAGTTTAGGAGCAAGGAGATCTTTCCCGCTTCTTCAATTTTTATTTTGCAACATAAACAAAAAAAACATGGCAACAAGGAATCAAGTATTCAGCAGAGGATTTCAGATAAACTGACAAATACAGGTAATCAAAAATGTACAAGCTAAAATGTACTGGATAATGAAGTTAAGAAAGAAGAGAAAAAAGAAACAAGAAATGGAGAAAAAGAAACAATAAAGAGCCTCATAAAGGAAAAATAAGTCATATCAACAGTACAATACATGAACAATCATAAAACATCCCTCAACATGATCATTTTCATGGATAAAATATCAATGGCATATACAGAACAAAGAACAGATCAATAAACCTTGCAATCAGTCTTGAATTATGAAAAGACAGCACTGCATATGCTTTCAACTTAAACACATCAACCATAGGCATCAAGGAAGCTCCCCCATGTGTCCAAAAACGTATCAGTATCCCCGGCTTGTTTGTAAATAGCTCTTTCATAGGTGGAGACGGTGAGAAACTCCTCCACCCAATCATCGATGCAAAAAGAGGCACCCGATTTCCAGGACCTTAAAATCATCTTTTTTGCAATTATACAAGCTCGGAGGAGCCATATTTTCTTGCTGAATTAAATATCCTCTAACAGAGACAAATCCCCAGGCACCAAAAGAGATGCAGTAATTGGAACTGTACAACATAAGATCAAACCTAGTCTTTCACAAACGCCATCCCAGAATGTTTTAGTCTTTTGACAGAACCAAAACAGATGACTGAGAGTGCCCCTTGCTTGTTTGCACTTCCAACATAATTTGCTTTCCAGAAGGTGCCTCTTAAGCATGCGTACCAGTGTGCAGTAGGACCTAAAAAAGAGCTTGGTTTGCGATGCCCTTAGGCCCCAGTCCATGCTCATCAGCCGCACATTACCATAGCACCGTAGCCAGCAACTCTGATCAATCACTTCACCCAGTTCTTCAGCCCAAACAGTCACCAACTCCGCATTTCCTTGACGACAAGCCTTCAAGATTCCGTACATACTACCCGCAGGGTGAGAGGCAGGTTTCCAGAGCCGGCCAAGTTATACTCTAAGTTGCCAACTGTGACAGGTCCATACTCGCGGTGATAATGTTCTTCAACTTTCTGTACTCTGCATAAGTGCAATCAGTCATATTCAACATGTGACGCAATCGTGCAAATGGAATCCATTTATCACCTTCTACCAGATCCTTAATGTACTTGATTCCTGGCAGAAACCAAGCTGGCCATAATAGCACTTTCATCTGTGATTTTAATGCAGGGTTGAGCCAAATCGAAGCATCTGGGAATAAATAAGGATTGGTACCTATGCATTCCTTCATGAAAGCAGTCAGCGGATTTTGCCCTTTGGAAGATTTTTTTTCCCATCGGCAGTAGGGCCTTAGGATTTAATTGTGACAATGCATTACTCTCCCTTACTATTTCAACTATTTGGTCCCCATCCATATCGATGACCTTGCACAGATATCTAGTCATGAATGCCAGATTATAATCAGTGAAGTTAGGTAGATTCATACCTCCTTGCTTTTGAGGAAGCTGCATTTTCCACAGCGCAAGTCTTGGCAGTTTCCCATCCCATATGAACTTCTGCATGATCCTGTCAATCTCCTTATAAAAATGCATTGGTAGTTTGATGAGCAGCATTGATAAGAGATAATTTACACCTGGTGCTAAGTTCATTTTGATACAATTGATTTTCCCCCTCATGGATAGCCTCAAGCGTGCCCACCTATCCAAATCTGATTGAAGCTTCGGTAGTATAATTTCAAAGTTCATCTTCGGCAACTTCACCACCTCCACGCCTAACCAGATACCCAAATACTTCATTCTTTCCAGACACCAGGTAAATTGGAATTGATTGCAGATATATTGCAAATATATGTTATTCACTGGGAGGATCTCTCACCCTTGTCTGGTCCCCCAATGTAGTTGAAATGAATCTGAAATAAGATCGTTGGTAAGTACGCTTGCAGATGGATTCATCTACAGCAGTCATACCCAACGCTTGAAATCTTGACCAAATCTCATTTTATCTAAACATGAAAACAGAAAGGCCCAATCAATACCGTCATCCAATGAGACCACAGCAGCAGCATTCATTTGTCTATGTCCATGTTCAATCGTCAATAGTAAGCGTCTCATATTGTCTGCCACAGCTCTTCCGGTGATGAAGCCGACTTGATTTCCATGAATTAATGAAGGTATCACTGATTCCAATCTTCTAGCTAAAGCCTTGGCCAAGTTCTTTCAGTCTGTATTAATCCAACTGATCGGTCTATAATTTGCATATCTTGTAAGGGATCTATCTTTCTTCTTTAACACAGTTATCAGAGCATCTAGTAAACATCACATAGCAGTTGCAGAGCACTGTCAGGCAAAATCCTATAGAACTCTACAGGCAGTCCATTAGTGCCAGGCAATTTGCCCACATTAAGCTTGGAGATGGCCATATGAACATCTTCTATTTCTATGTTACATTCAACACTGGCTGTTTGATCATTGGACAATTGAGAAATGTCTAATGAATCTAAGAACATTTTCATAGTGTCCAGTTCACAAGTCAAATCTGATCTCTAGAGCTTTTCATAAAATTGTGGAACAATGCATTTATTTATTTTTGTCGCGTCTCCAGACAACGACTAGGACTTCGGATTGCAGTGATAACACAATAACTCTCTGCCACCTTCAGCCTGTGTGCAAGGAGCTTACCAGCCTTCTCCCCGTTCTCAAAATAGTTTATTCTTTGTCTGAACAATGCGTAATCAATTTGATCCGATATCAATGTATTTAGTTCGTATTTTGCCTTCCTCAACTTTGATTTAGTTCCTTCGTCTTGGCTTGTAGCAAATTGTTTATCCAAATGCTTGGCTTCTGCAGACAGTTTCTTTATTTAATTTTCCTGCATCCTCTTATATTTACCAGTTTTAGATATCAGCACACCTCGTATAAAACATTTTAGCGCCTGCCATACTGTAGGGACTTTGATGTCCTCTGTCCTATTGATTTGAATTAAATCTTCAATTTCGTTCACAATTTTGTCTTTAATTTGTTAATTTGGCAAAATGTTTGAGTTCACCCTCCATCTTGCAGATTTGATCAAAGTATATTGCAGAGAGAGACACAGTGGTCGATGATAGCAATGAGTCCTATACTCGACCCAAAGCAACTCAGTGTCGTTTGACCAGAAGTCAGAAAGAAGTCAATGCGTGAATAAGTGTCATGATTCGAGGAGTGAAAGCTATAGTCTCTTTCCGATGGGTGTTCTAGACGCCATATGTCAGCCAGACGGAATTCATTTATCAAGCCTTCTAGTGATCTCCTGCTTTTCTTGGGGATCTGTGAACAATCTCATTAGAGCGGTCAAGTAATGGGTCTAACACTTGGTTTAAGTCACCAGCCAACACAATTGAGCCAACATTACAGTTTTGAATAAATCGTGCAAGCGAGTGAAAAAAAAAGGATCATCTATGTTTGGTGCATATACATTGCATAACAGCAGTGTCGTATCTTGTATTTTGACTGTGACACAAACAATTCTTCCGTCCTTGTCTGTTTTTCTGGAGAGCATTGTTAAAGGCAACTTTTTCCTAAATAATATCGAGACCCCTCTCTTGCTGGTCGAATATGTTGAGAAAAAGGACTGGCCTACCCACCCCCATTGAAGTTTCCCAGCTTCATTATCATCCAGATGTGTCTCTTGGAGGAAAGCAATGTCACAAGACGTGGATTTCAAATATGATAATACCTTTGTTCATTTCACAACATTGATGAGACCATTCACATTCCAAGAGACCATGAAAAGGTGATTAATAGATGTAGAATTCATGTTGTACATCCCAATAAGAGACAAATAAGGAGCGTAATTAATAAAGAAAAGAGGGAAGAAAAGAAAGAAAAGAAAGAAAAGAGACAGAAAAAGAAAAAGGGAGAGTCCCACACCCAAACTGTGCATGAGTAACCAGACAATTCTGGTTACTGTTACAATTAGATGGCCCACTGGTCAGATATAACGCTGAGTAGAGCACAATAGTCACAAGTACAAATAGTATAAATAAAGCTTCCAACCCCAGTCCCCGCCCCTCACCCATCAAAAATATTTACAGCTGACAACAATGTTTAAAAAAAATTCACAATCCTAAAAGCACCCAACTCGTAAGTACATTCACCTACATATCATGAACCGATATTTGAGATGAAGGATTAACCCCCACACAATAAGAAAAGGAGGTTCAGTAGTAACTTCTAACAAAGAACTGTACGTGCTACAGAATGCTCCGCTGCACATACCAACTAAGACGTTCCAAGAGATGGAACGTGTACTTAGGCAACTCCTGTGGGGTGGAGGACACCCGAGATAGCGCTCCGAACTTTACAAAGGTCAATATGGGAAGGAGTTATTGGTCTACCGAGGCTACAGACATACTACTGGGCCAGTCAGATGGTGATGATAAATGACACTCTACACGCCGACCCCACACTACCACATGTGAGAGCGTCACCCCCCATGGAATTGTATGCTGCGACACCTAGGGCATCTCCACTTGATACCACCTCACACACGCCACGTATCTGGGCAAAGTCACAGACCTTTATAGGCTGGGGAGACAAAATCACTCCATTACAACCGTTGTGGAACAACAGGAACCTCCCCGAGGTAATCAAACTGCCGAAATGGCCGCTGTGGATGAGACACGGTATAGAAAAAGTGAAAGACATTATAACAGAAGGATCTATCAGACCTTTTGATGAACTGATTTCGACCTTTGACCTCCCGGAAACAGAGAGATATCACTTCACACAGCTCGGACAAGCCCTGCAACAGCACCTCCCTGCTCTCTCAGACATGGCAGACTCTACTCCACTGGAACGGAACATAGTGGTGGACCATATTCCAGCTAAAGTCACCACTGTGATGTACAGTGTTATCACCTCCTTTGCCACACCAGAACTGGAACGATTGAAGTCGAAATGGGAGGCTGAAGTGGGAGAAATTATGTCAGAAGACTGGGTCCAAATCCTGATGTACCCCTGTGAAGTCACCATATCGACCAGACTACGCTTAGTGCAACTGAAGATACTGCATAGGATCTATTACCCGAGGGTAGCACTGTACCAATGGGGTAAAATAGCTGAACCCAACTGCCTACGCTGCCGGGAAGAGGAAGGAACCTTCTTCCATATACTGTGGGAATGCCCAGTAATCAGTCATTACTGGCAGCAATGCTGCGATCTGTTATCAAGAGTCCTGAACCAGACGATCCCCAGGGATCCCAAACTGTTGCTACTGGGAGTGGACAGTGAGATACAGCTCTCAAAATACGAAAAGCTCTGCCTCCAGACCACAACAGCGATCATCAAAAGAAACATAGCACGCTTGTGGGGGGGCAGCGGAACCGCCGCAGGTGAATCAGTGGATTACAGATGTAGAAATCTGCATCGCAATAGAAAGGAGGGTGTACAGAGCCAGAGGTTGCCCTGAAAAAGCAGATAGAATATGACAATGCTGGGAAGACACAATATGTACTACTGAACTTCCTATATCATAACATCATAGGCTAAGGGTTGTGGACAATAATGCGGAAAACCTACTGTCGTACCAAACATTATTGCGGTATGTACTGAATGCTACATATTAGCATATAGCATGTGTTCCATATGAGTGTTTTTCCCAATCCAACGTTATTTTTATTTCTATTATTATCATTAATGTTGTTGTTTAAATGTTGGCCCCAGAAGGCCCGATGTTGTATGTTATAAATCTAATAAAATGTGTTATTAAAAAAAAACAATGGTAAATGTATACAGTTCTAAAGTGGTACCACCAATATTATCAAATCTCATTAAAGTGCATCAGCTATACGGTTAAAATGTCACACAGATCCATAACGAGGAAACCAGCAATAGAGATAGGAAGGAAAGCAAGATGGTTGACACAATAGGCAGAGTACTGGCCGCTACCTTTAAGCACAGTTCTGTGTGGAGATCCCCCCACCTGGGCAACCTGTAAAATAAAGATATAGCACAAACCCAGTCCATATATTGCTCAATAGTCTTATTTCCTCCCACAATGTTTTTACCCCCCCAATGTACCTGGTGGAGTAGAGTTCTTTGAAGAAGCGATGACAGATCATTCTTGAGTGACCCCCTTTCAAGCAGGAGTCACAGATGGTCGAGAGGCATCGAAGAAGGTGAACTTGGCGTCGACGGCGTCGATGAGAAGTTCGAGGGTGCTGAGACCACAGCGTCAATCCAGGTGGTGCTCGTCGGCGATGTCCTGCGAGGATGAGGTGTGTGGGGCACCTCAGCGTTTGATTGTTCAGGACCACAAAGAGTTTCGGAAGAACTGTGGCCCAGCAAGGGCGCTGAGTCATCGAAGTCTTTGTGGTCTCTGGGTGGCGGGAAACCCACCGGCGGATTCTCCTCAGCGTGTCGGCGGCCTTGACTTTCTCCGGCAGGACAAAGCGGTCAGCATTGTGGACAAGGGAGTCCTTCGATTCAAATGTTCTTAGGCAAAGGAGCGGGCGGCTCCGGTCGTCGGCGGCACGGCGTCAAGTGGTCCCCGCGTCTGGGCAACACAACTTCGACGGGCCTCCAGCGGTTACACAATCCTACCAACCCTGGTCAATGGCGATGGACTTCGTCAGCAGTGAAGTCCGGGTGCTTCACTTCGATCTCCTCAGCGGTCCCGTCTCGGGTCGGCAGCCTTTCGAGGGTCTGACTTCCAAGGAGCTTCGGCGAAGGTTAGCAGTGCTCGATGGTCCCTCGGAGCACGGGAATAAGGCGCCTTACCAGGTCCTCTCTCTGATCAGTCTTCGACGAATTCGGCAGCTTTCAGATCAGGTCGAAGCAAATCCAACAGCAAGTCTTCTTCTTCCAGCTGGGTGTCGAAGATCAGCAGATCCAGTTACTCTTCAAGTGTAGACACAGCTTCTGAACAATTTCCAGTGGTGAGAGGTCCCCAGATATACTATTCTGTCTCTCATCCACATTGCTGGGACACACTCAGCAGCCAATCATACAGAAGGGCATTCATGCAGTCAGTCAGCCAATCAGGCACACAGTGCATTCAGGCCATCCTCCTCCCTCTCAGACACTCACAACATGGAATGTGGATTGGGACAAGTAGCCAGCCATTCAACACTACACACTGCATTCAGGCCAGTTTCGGGCAGGGCTGTCTCAGTATTTGTCTCTCATACCAGAAACCAGACAGCCATAACAAGAAGTGCATATTGGTCACACACTCCATTCACCCAGGTCCCACCCACAGGGTGTACCCACAACATACAGTCACTGGGAAGGCTCCAGCCAGTCAGAACTGGACTTCACAACAACACCATATATGGAACTTCCACCCAACAGCCAGGGGGAAGGGACAGAGTCAGGGCTTCCCAGGTCTTTGGGAAAACAAGGTAACAGGCAATAGAATGCAAGAGGCCACATGGGCCATCTTATTTTCCATCAGGAATCAACTGATTCCAATGGCAGGGCCTGGGTATCCCAAAATGGAGGATACTCAGAGCACCTGTCAAATTTAGCATGGAGCTGCCACCAGCCCATACCCTGCTCTGTGGGCCACCCACAGGTGCTCAAAAACATACACTAGGGCCACAGGGTTGTACCCCCACCCATGGGTGCCATAAGGGTATCCGAGGGTTCTGTACACCAAACCAAAAAACAGGAAGATCTGCACTGCCAGGAGTCCCACGTGGACTCCTGGGCAGAAAACAATACAGAACACAAATGAAAAAGGACTACAGGACAAGGAAAGGGAGGATCTGTCCCTCCAATGCATTTCCAGCATCACAGTTTGTTATACCAGAATTTGTATATCATCACTAGGTAGTAAATTATGGACATTACCTTTAATGTCCTCCCTCTTATCCCCAATGCCGCTCGGTTCTGACTTGATACTCTTGATTGTGGGATTGTTAGCCCTAGTGTCTAGTTCAACAGTTACAATCTATAATTCAGGAGCCTTCGGACTCCCTGGAGTATTCACCGCAGCAATCTCCATGGCAAACAGGGGATTTCTAGAGCTTTTATTTGTTTTCATAAAGAATTGGTGATATTGTTACGTGTACGTAAAAGTTTATGAAAAGCATTTAAAAAACGAATATGACCTACTTTTTCTCAACAGCAAAAACTGACGAGGCCACCTAATAGTTGAGTGTGTGTGCAAACCTGAAGATCACAAGTTTAAATGTCATCAAGTTCGGCTTGGTCTTTGCACCTTCCAAGATAATTAAAATGAAGAAATTTGTGGCACAGTTCTTTGCACTTATCTTTGCTTTTCGTCTCAGGCCTTGGTGTGATCCAACAATGAAGAACAACGAGCCACTGCCAGGTTGCATGGGCGGTGGCAGGCAATCTGGAGCTTGCTCATTTTTTCAAATAGTTTGTTGTAGCAACAACTAAGCGCACGCTCCAGGTTCCAGTCCAGGGCCAGCCCAGGAGTCACAGAATTATGCCAGGAGTCACTGGGGAGACAATAGAGGTTGCTTTTGTGACCTCTGGTGACCCCCAAATGACGTTGCTGAGTCTATTGGCTTGGGATCAAGGATGCTATTTCCAGGAATAATTTTAAGGTACAAGGGGAGTCAAAAGGATAAGCCACATGCGTAAGACATATTTCTCTTAGATTAAGCGAAGGAGGAAATATCTGCAAGAGCCAAGTATTTGACAATTAAAGATGGAGTGAGCAAGTCTCCAGAGGCCGAGAAGTTTAATGACACCTAGCACAATTGAACCAAATAGCAGTAAATCGAAGGTCGAGATGGACACATTTGTGGTCTCCTCACACGTGATTCAGAAGTTGAAAACAAGGGCTACTCATTAAGCCCAAACACTGATAACAGTGTGCCTATACCCCTGTGAATGCCCCAGAGCAGAGAGTAGGTTTTGAGGTCAACTACAAAGGAGAGGCCTTGGCTTGGGGCCTGACTGATGAGAGACGATGAACTAATTGGGAAAGTGGGAAGTAGTCTCACGTTGCATCCGCCACCTGAGTTTCATTTTGCTTACGTGCTGCTAACAAGCCGAAAGTCCAAGGTTGGAAAAGCATGTCAACCAATTAGAGGGTCTCTGTAGCAACATGCTATGCAATGTTGCAAAGACCAACCCGCTGCCATTTTTTCTGCTATAATCAGTATTATAGGTATTTTGAGGTATTTAGAGGTAGTTTGAGCCATGCCCACCAGATAAAGGGCAGCCTTAGTTATGAATTCTTGCGTACACTATAGGTATATGTGTTCCCCTAAACAATCTATCCATTCAATAGGTTTCAGTTTGCCACGTAGGATGATGTCATAGAAGATGCACATCGAGGTATGAAGCCTTTGTATAATCACATTTGGGTGTACATGGGTGAATTACTGCCTGTTATTTGCCAGATTGCCCTACTTTATTTTATGCTGATAATAAAGTAGTATTTTGCCAAATTCTTTGAGTCTGTCCGGTTAGTTGGGTCCGAGATTGTTATTGGCAATTCCATCAAGCACATGAGACGCTTCAAGATGCTAGAGCACACTGCAGGCTTATTGTAAAGAACCCCTGGGATTTATCAAGGGAACAGAAGGAATTAAGAGAAAGCAAGATCCCATCTTGTTTTTATTTAGGTTGGAGGAGACAGAGCGGGGTTGGAGGTTCCTCCCTCACATGGTCCATTTGACATTAACATCACTTCACTCATACCTGGAGGGGGAAAGGTCCTCTTAGTTACGGAGATATGGGGGAAAGCTGGTTTAATATGGAGACTTGTTTGGATAAACTCTGGAGATGGTACGCAGTTTTGAGTGACACCTTCAATATTCCTCCGCCATTAGTGCAATGATTGTACATTACTAGGCATAGGAATTTTATGGAGATGCCCCCTGTCCAGGCTTTAAAAACATGCTGTTGTTCATTTTTCTTTTATACCTTTCTGTTATTCATGCACATCCAAAGTGGGGCTGGGGGAAGGGGCTTGTGAAAAGTGATTCTGGATAACATGTATGCTTACACCCTGGATTGTGTCCTTTTCATGTTGTGTACTGAAAAACTGAATAAGATTCTCAGCCAGTTAGGACCAGCAAAAAGTGTTTTCCAACGCAGCTGAAGATCAATTACGCAAGCAGAAAATTGTTCCAGGGTAGGACAACCAGCGCAATCTCTCTTATAATTCGTAGAGCCTGCTGACCATTTGATTCAATTGCATATTTCAACATTTACTGTATAATAATTCCCTCAATAAATGTTAGCATGTGCCACACTTAGATGGAATTCTTAACTTTAGCTTCCGTCACTTCCAGATAGTATTGTAAATGTCAGCATGTGCCACACTTAGATGAAATTCTTAACTTTAGCTTGTGTCGGATCTAGATAGAAATGTAAATGTTAGCATGACCACACTTAGATGGAATTCTTGACTTTGGCCTGCGTCGCATCTACATAGAAAGGTGAATGTTAGCATGCGCCACACTTAAATGAAACTGTGAATGATGACAAGTGCCACACTTGATGGAATCATGATCATTGGCCTGCCTCACATCTAGACAGAATATTGAAGATTAGCAAGTGCCACACTCTGATGGAATAGTCAATGGTAGCAAGCATCACACCTAGACACAATTGCAAGGACAACAATAACAACTAGCCAATCCACTAACAATTTAATCCCTCTGCATACACCTCTGAAACTCTAACCAAACACAACCACAAGCCTAAAACACACCAATTCGCACAAACTTCACTAGACTGCAACAACAAAACAAACCACACATAGATGTGCACAACAGCACACGATGACTACCGACCGTAAAACACCCCAAGCCCAGCCAACGGACCCACCGGGCTGAGGCTGAGAACAGCACATCACTGCTCTCTTGCACTTTTCAAGCTTATTCCCACTAACTCACCCCCCCTTCTCCCTTTTTCAGAGCCACCAGAGCGCCTGGGGACCACTCCGGTGGTGATAGTGCGCGGTACAAATATCCTTTAACATTAACATTAACATTACCGATATAACACTGCGCCCTACATCTGAGAAAGTGTCAGATGCCAGTTTGTTATTTTACAAAGCGATTATCGCATTTGCATACTATTTGAATCGGGGCAGACAGTTATGTTGCATATGATATGTAGCATAATATCAGTACATTTAGTCAGTAGGTATACATTCACTGGCCTCCTACTTCCCCTATTGCCCACATCTTTCTGGCAGCAGCAGGTTCAGCACCATGTACGCATCCAATGCTTGAAGGCAGGTGGCTCTATAGCAGTAGCTCCTGACATCTGTGGGCCGATGGCCAGCTGTTACCATCTCCCTCAATGAGCTGGCTCCTTCTAATGTTATCAGCATTGGTGCAGAATGCCCGGTCATGCTCCGGATATGCTTGGACACAGAAACACCACAAGGCAGATCCACATATCTCAAAATTAGATGTAAATACTCTCTCCGGCTCGGGTCGGAGACGGTATTAAACCTCTTGTTCGATGGTTCAATTCAGGTAAACCTTAAAGCAACTCTAACATTAAAACAGGATATAATTCTGAGATTTTGTTTGAAAATATCTAAGCAAAAAATCTGCGAAGCATAAACTCTTTGTGAGCCTTGTTTCTGGGTTTAACGCCTTTTTAAAAGGTACTTCTCTGATCCAAGTGCTGTGTTAAAGCTCAAGTGGGGTGTTTATTTTCCACTGCTCTTTACAAGGAGTGTTTTTGTCATTTTGTTCATTTGCTACTGGTTCTTCGTGTACCTAGGTTATTTTTTTATGCTTAAGTATTTTATTATTAAACACATTGGCATACAAGGCTGAACTGGAACATACAGGGAAATAGTTCAATATAAATATCTTATAAGTAGAAACACATTTTCCAATGTAAGTTAATAATAAATGGAAGGCCCAATATGCAAAACCAATCAAGATACATCTTAGTGCATACATGTAACCATTTATGCAGCAATTTAAAATAAACTAGTAGGTATATACTATGTATATTATAAAACTTGAAAAACATACAGGACATACATACATGATGGACAGGACAGACAGTAACATAAGGAGATGGGGGACACCATGTTACTTGCTATTACAGCGTAAGTGCTAGGTAATGCATTATTTGGATATTCAGTGAGTTTCCTCCATTTCAGTTCATGTTTGCTTAGTAAGAGTCGGGATGAAGCATTACAGTATTCCATTCTATGATTATTACAGATGGAGTTACACCATATTCTACAATTCAGTTTTTTAAGGTCATTTCAGTTCGAGGTTATGGTTTGGATACCTATTGCAATAAAAAGATCAAACAGATAAACATTGTTTCTATCAATGGTAGGTCGGATAATTGAGCCACCTAGATACAGAAAAGAAATACAAAGTTCTTGTTGCAATTGAAAAATAGACTTTAGCACACCCCATACAGTTTTCCAGAATAGTTTTGTATGAATACAGTCAAACAATATGTGTATAAACAATCCTTTATTTCCTAGGCAGCTACAGCAATTTTAATCCTGAGTGGGACCACCTTTGAATAGGATTAATGGAGTTATACAGGCTGTGCGATGAAAGAAATATAGAGTGTGGAGCAAACTTATCAAAACGATAACTTTGGGAATATTTCTCCATATCAGAGGCCATCTAGTTTGAGAGTCTGTTAGTGAACAGTCCATCTTCCATTCCAATTGGCTTTTCCACAGAGCATCATCTTCCAATGTAGATATGAATACTTTATAAAACATAGAAGCATTGAAATCTTTATTGAATATATGTTGCATTTTGCTTTCTTGATATAAGTTATTACCATGTACCAACTTGTTATAATTAACCACAATCGCATCTACCAGATTAAGTACTGGCGCAGAAATGTCTTAGGAATGTGACATTTAATAACTATTTCATTAAAAGTAAGAGGTATCCCATTCACAAATAGTTGTCCCACATATTGAATACCATGAGAGAGCCATGGCTTCCAATATATTGTTTTTTTATTAATCTTAATTAATGGATTCATCCAGATATATTGGGATATGAGTTGAGATCATTTGGAGATATGCGTCAGTAAATATGCTCTAAGATAAATGATGGTTTTGATGCTACTACTGGTGATAAATCTATTGATTTTTCTAATATATGGACAATCCATTAGGATATGAGGGAAAACCATCACTCTCTCAAACAGAAGCTAACTAGGTGGATTCAATAATGGGAGAACAAACCACAACCAAGCCTGACGTAGCACAAACGCTATGTGATATTTTTAAAAGTCAGGATAGCCACCGTCTGCCCTAGGGGTTTTGAATTTATGAGCTGAAATTCTGTGTTTCTTCCTCCCCCAAAGAAACCCAAGAATGCAAGAATCTAAGGATTTGAAGAAAGTAGCAGGAAGGGGGATAGGAATCATACATAACAAATAGAAAACAACTGAAGCTATTGTCATTTTTATAGACTCTAACCTTCCCCACCATGACAAAAACAAAGGGGACCATGAGCTGGTAAGATCTTTGACTTTATTGAGGATATTCTTGGTATTTTGTTTTATAGTACCTTTAATAGATGATGTTATTGTAATCCCTAAATATTTGATCCCAGTAGGACACCATTTCATCCATAGAATAATAGAACAATGGTGTTTGGTACAATATATGTTTAGTGGAAAGACTTCTGATTTTCAATGTTAGGTTTATAACCCGATGCTAAGGAAAACTGTGTGATGATGGTGTGTAATTGGTTAAGGCAAGTGTCTGTTACCTGTAATAGGAGCAAATAATCATCTGCGTATGCAGCTGTTTTTACATGAATGTGATCGTGTTGAATTCCCATAACATTTTCATTTTGTCTGATAGCTTCTAAAAAAGGTTCTCAAGCCAGGATGAAAAAAGGAGGAGAGAGAGGGCATCCTTGGTGAATTCCTCTACTAAGGGAGAAAAAGGAAGAAACGTGTCCATTAGCAAAAACTACAGTTTTGGGGTTGGAATATAGTACTTTTACCATAGAAACAAATGGATCAGGAATTACATGCCAATGAAGGGTTTTGAACATAAAATCCCACTCTACCCTGTCAAAAGCCTTCTCAGCCTCTAGAGCGATAGCAGCATATGGCTTGGTGGAAGTTTTAATAAGGTTTATGACGTTAGTGATCAATCTAATATTTGCTCAGGATAATGTTCCTTTAACATATCCTACCTGTTCTCTTTTAATTAAATTCGGAAGAAAGGGATTTAATCTATTGGCTAGTATTTTGGCTAGAATCTTGCAGTTGGTATTAATAAGGGAGATAGGTCTATCATTTTGGACGAATTTGGGGTCCTTGTTTGGTTTTGGAAATACAATCAACATTGCTTCCGAAAAGGATCCAACAGCCTTTTCATTAGAAATGAAGGAGGAATAGAGATCATGAAGTTTAGGAGCTAGGAGATCTTTCCAGCTTCTTCAATTTTTATTTTGCAACATAAACAAAAAAAACATGGCAACAAGGAATCAAGTATTCAGCAGAGGATTTCAGATAAACTGACAAATACAGGTAATCAAAAATGTACAAGCTAAAATGTACTGGATAATGAAGTTAAGAAAGAAGAGAAAAAAGAAACAAGAAATGGAGAAAAAGAAACAATAAAGAGCCTCATAAAGGAAAAATAAGTCATATCAACAGTACAATACATGAACAATCATAAAACATCCCTCAACATGATCATTTTCATGGATAAAATATCAATGCCATATACAGAACATAGAACAGATCAATAAACATTGCAATCAGTCTTGAATTATGAAAAGACAGAACTGCATATGCTTTCAACTTAAACACATCAACCATAGGCATCAAGGAAGCTCCCCCATGTGTCCAAAAACGTATCAGTATCCCCGGCTTGTTTGTAAATAGCTCTTTCATAGGTGGAGGCGGTGAGCAACTCCTCCACCCAATCATCGATGCAAAAAGAGGCACGCGATTTCCAGGACCTTAAAATCATCTTTTTTGCAATTATACAAGCTCGGAGGAGCCATATTTTCTTGCTGAATTAAATATCCTCTAACAGAGACAAATCCCCAGGCACCAAAAGAGATGCAGTAATTGGAACTGTACAACATAAGATCAAACCTAGTCTTTCACAAACGCCATCCCAGAATGTTTTAGTCTTTTGACAGAACCAAAACAGATGACTGAGAGTGCCCCTTGCTTGTTTGCACTTCCAACATAATTTGCTTTCCAGAAGGTGCCTCTTAAACATGCGTACCAGTGTGCAGTAGGACCTAAAAAAGAGCTTGGTTTGCGATGCCCTTAGGCCCCAGTCCATGCTCATCAGCCGCACATTACCATAGCACCGTAGCCAGCAACTCTGATCAATCACTTCACCCAGTTCTTCAGCCCAAACAGTCACCAACTCCGTATTTCCTTGACGACAAGCCTTCAAGATTCCGTACATACTACCCGCAGGGTGAGAGGCAGGTTTCCAGAGCCGACCAAGTTATACTCTAAGTTGCCAACTGTGACAGGTCCATACTCGCGGTGATAATGTTCTTCAACTTTCTGTACTCTGCATAAGTGCAATCAGTCATATTCAACATGTGACGCAATCGTGCAAATGGAATCCATTTATCACCTTTTACCAGATCCTTAATGTACTTGATTCCTGGCAGAAACCACGCTGGCCATAATAGCACTTTCATCTGTGATTTTAATGCAGGGTTGAGCCAAATCGAAGCATCTGGGAATAAATAAGGATTGGTACCTATGCATTCCTTCATGAAAGCAGTCAGCGGATTTTTCCCTTTGGAAGATTTTTTTCCCATCGGCAGTAGGGCCTTAGGATTTAATTGTGACAATGCATTACTCTCCCTTACTATTTCAACTATTTGGTCCCCATCCATATCGATGACCTTGCACAGATATCTAGTCATGAATGCCAGATTATAATCAGTGAAGTTAGGTAGATTCATACCTCTTTGCTTTTGGGGAAGCTGCATTTTCCACAGCGCAAGTCTTGGCAGTTTCCCATCCCATATGAACTTCTGCATGATCCTGTCAATCTCCTTATAAAAATGCATTGGTAGTTTGATGAGCAGCATTGATAAGAGATAATTTACACCTGGTGCTAAGTTCATTTTGATACAATTGATTTTCCCCCTCATGGATAGCCTCAAGCGTGCCCACCTATCCAAATCTGATTGAAGCTTCGGTAGTATAATTTCAAAGTTCATCTTCGGCAACTTCACCACCTCCACGCCTAGCCAGATACCCAAATACTTCATTCTTTCCAGACACCAGGTAAATTGGAATTGATTGCAGATATATTGCAAATATTTGTTATTCACTGGGAGGATCTCTCACACTTGTCTGGTCCCCCAATGTAGTTGAAATGAATCTGAAATAAGATCGTTGGTAAGTACGCTTGCAGATGGATTCATCTACAGCAGTCATACCCAACGCTTGAAATCTTGACCAAATCTCATCTTATCTAAACATGAAAACAGAAAGGCCCAATCAATACCGTCATCCAATGAGACCACAGCAGCAGCATTCATTTGTCTATGTCCATGTTCAATTGTCAATAGTAAGCGTCTCATATTGTCTGCCACAGCTCTTCCGGTGATGAAGCTGACTTGATTTCCATGAATTAATGAAGGTATCACTGATTCCAATCTTTTAGCTAAAGTCTTGGCCAAGTTCTTTCAGTCTGTTTTAATCCAACTGATCGGTCTATAATTTGCATATCTTGTAAGGGATCTATCTTTCTTCTTTAACACAGTTAACAGAGCATCTAGTAAACATCACATAGCAGTTGCAGAGCACTGTCAGGCAAAATCCTATAGAACTCTACAGACAGTCCATTAGTGCCAGGCAATTTGCCCACATTAAGCTTGGAGATGGCCAAATGAACATCTTCTATTTCTATGTTACCTTCAACACTGGCTGTTTGATCATTGGACAATTGAGAAATGTCTAATGAATCTAAGAACATTTTATAGTGTCCAGTTCACAAGTCAAATCTGATCTCTAGAGCTTTTCATAAAATTGTGGAACAATGGATTTATTTATTTTTGTCGCGTCTCCAGACAACGACTAGGACTTCGGATTGCAGTGATAACACAATAACTCTCTGCCACCTTCAGCCTGTGTGCAAGGAGTTTACCAGCCTTCTCCCCGTTCTCAAAATAGTTTATTCTATGTCTGAACAATGCGTAATCAATTTGATCCGATATCAATGTATTTAGTTCGTATTTTGCCTTCCTCAACTTTGATTTAGTTCCTTTGTCTTGGCTTGTAGCAAATTGTTTATCCAAATGCTTGGCTTCTGCAGACAGTTTCTTTATTTAATTTTCCTGCATCCTCTTATATTTACCAGTTTTAGATATCAGCACACCTCGTATAAAACATTTTAGCGCCTGCCATACTGTAGGGACTTTGATGTCCTCTGTCCTATTGATTTGAATTAAATCTTCAATTTCGTTCACAATTTTGTCTTTAATTTGTTAATTTGGCAAAATGTTTGAGTTCACCCTCCATCTTGCAGATTTGATCAAAGTATATTGCAGAGAGAGACACAGTGGTCGATGATAGCAATGAGTCCTATACTCGACCCAAAGCAACTCAGTGTCGTTTGACCAGAAGTCCGAAAGAAGTCAATGCGTGAATAAGTGTCATGATTCGAGGAGTGAAAGCTATAGTCTCTTTCCGATGGGTGTTCTAGATGCCATATGTCAGCCAGACGGAATTCATTTATTAAGCCTTTTAGTGATCTCCTGCTTTTCTTTGGGATCTGTGAACAATCTCATTAGAGCGGTCAAGTAATGGGTCTAACACTTGGTTTAAGTCACCAGCCAAAACAATTGAGCCAACATTACAGTTTTGAATAAATTGTGCAAGCGAGTGAAAAAAAAAAGGATCATCTATGTTTGGTGCATATACATTGCATAACAGCAGTGTCGTATCGTGTGTTTTGACTGTGACACAAACAATTCTTCCGTCCTTGTCTATTTTTCTGGAGAGGATTGTTAAAGGCAAGTTTTTCCTAAATAATATCGAGACCCCTCTCTTGCTGGTTGAATATGTTGAGAAAAAGGACTGGCCTACCCACCCCCATTGAAGTTTCCCAGCTTCATTATCATCCAGATGTGTCTCTTGGAGGAAAGCAATGTCACAAGACGTGGATTTCAAATATGATAATACCTTTGTTCATTTCACAACATTGATGAGACCATTCACATTCCAAGAGACCATGTTAAGGTGATTAATAGATGTAGAATTCATGTTGTACATCCCAATAAGAGACAAATAAGGAGCGTAATTAATAAAGAAAAGAGGGAAGAAAAGAAAGAAAAGAGACAGAAAAAGAAAAAGGGAGAGTCCCACACCCAAACTGTGCATGAGTAACCAGACAATTCTGGTTACTGTTACAATTAGATGGCCCACTGGTCAGATATAACGCTGAGTAGAGCACAATAGTCACAAGTACAAATAGTATAAATAAAGCTTCCAACCCCAGTCCCCGCCGCTCACCCATCAAAAATATTTACAGCTGACAACAATGTTTAAACAAAATTCACAATCCTAAAAGCACCCAACTCGTAAGTACATTCACCTACGGATTAACCCCCACACAATAAGAAAAGGAGGTTCAGTAGTAACTTCTAACAAAGAACTTTTGGCTTAATGCACAAAAACCCAGACTCGTTTAAAAGTGGAAAAGGTCGCTTTAATGTGACAGGCCAAAGCTTACAATCAAACGCTTAACTGGCTCCACGGCCTAACAAACTAAAATAATATTTGAACCACCACTTAAATAAATTAAACATTTTCATTTTCCCCCAACAATTAAATAATTAAATAACCCAATTCCTCCCTAATGATCCCTTGGATCCTACCGTCTCCTTGCCCCTTTTCCAGGCGTCCCGCTTTCTCCCAGGGGCCATGCCCCTCCAGGCTCAATACCTGTTCCCCCGGGGTGACCTGCTTGTGCAAACAGCGCCACCCCATCCTTTCCCGTGTCATTCCCCCATTGTGCTTCCCTCCCCCCACATCAAAAGGGGCCATGCCCCCGGCGCCCGGACCCACTTCAACACCCCTCAAACTGCCCTCTACACCAAACTCCCCCTTCCTATGACCTGCAGCCAGCCTGACCTGCCACATCAGCAACATATATTACACACACTTTCACAATGCCCTGACCTGTCACACAAAACCACCAACCCTACCTTCCTAACCGACCCCAAAACTCATGAACCCGCCATGTCAACTAAAGAACCCCCTGCATAATCCCATGAACGATGGCCCCCCCCATATTACCTAACCAGACACTACCCTAACGAAAATGAAAGGGGTGGGAGGGCGGGACAATCATCAAGTCCTAACTGTTGCCTGCCTCCCGAACCTTCCCTGAGCCCTTAAATACCCCCCCAGGAGGCGCTCTGCCCCACGGCCACTCGCTGGCCATGTGCATCGCCAAAAAACTCCCCGGGGGGAAACGCTTCGCGTTCCCCCCGGGGCCCCCCTTCTCGCGCTCAGAATCACTTGTGTATGAGCACGATACAAATAAAATATCATATCATATCAAAAATCACAAGTACAGCCATGCCATAACAACATCTAGATTAAAAAAAAAAACTAGTGGGTAAGAACATATTCATGTAACCAGGGTTTTCAAATGTTAAAACAATCCAGCTGAGCGGTCAGGTGCGCTGGCCAAATATTGCAACAACCCTTATTTGGGGAATAGAACTGAAATGTACCCTGGAGAGGAGAAATATTCAATTAATAATGTAGAAATACAGGGATCAGCTCCCATGGTAAGTACTGAGCAAGGCACAAAGCAAGGACAGCCTCATATATCCCGCCAAAGTCAACCCCAATAACATTTTTTGCAGCTTTTTCTATCTGCAGAACCACCGTACCTCACGTTCTGTCAGTTACAATGAAAGGCACCCAACACTACAGGTCCCATAATGCGCCCGTTTGTTATATGAACACTCATCAGTGTGGAAATAGTGTTCGCAATGACATCAACTCATCAGGCCACCCCTACAAGTAAACCAAGAGCCTAAAACATAAGGCACAGTACCTGCCCGGGAAAACATGCCACCCAAATATCACATGTGATCATTCTATCAAGGTAAAACGAAACTATGTTTTATTAGTGGGCGGGGCCAGTATTGTAAGTGTTATGGCTGCTATGCACGGAGCAATACATTCACAGAAAAGATAGCGCTTTGAGAAGATCATCTGGCAAAGCAGCGCTGCAAAAGCGTGGTCAGTCATTCATTCATGCATTGATACAGGGCAAGAGGCATACTGTTGCTAGTTTCAAGGGAGTCGTTGCTAAATTCCACCAATCAGGGCGAAATAATACTTTATACAAGGAGCTCAATGGCACTTATATACACGTACACTGCTGGATCTGCATGCGAGCAGCGTGTTCATCTAGCGTGAGAACCTCTTCCACAGCCGTTTCTCTAGATATCGGGTAGTCTATTCACTAACTCAGCCTAGAACAGAGATTGCCAAGTGAGTAACGGTCACGGCCCAAAAGAGATTTAAGACTTGCCTAAGTGTTTGCTTTATTAAAGTGCCCTTAAAGGTACATTTTACCAATAGTAAATGCAGAGTTTTTGTACGTGCCACTTATACCAGGCCCTGCATTTAAACGCCTCAACTTTTGGTACCTAAAAGGACTGCAGCACAGAAAGATAATTAGAATGGCCCATGAAAAAATTATTTATTCAAGAAGGATTCCAGGCACAGAATTTTAGGTCTCCTGGTTCCACAGCAGATAGCCTCAATTCTGTACCATCATTTCTCATTGGAAAACATGTTTAGTTATTGACATCCAGAACAGAAAAACACAGATTTGTCAATTAAATTCCCACACATGCACACACAAATCACCCCAGCCCTCAACACAGCCCTGGAAAACAACACCCCCGAAATCCTACTAAGGAAACCGACCCAGACGCACAACGCATCAGCAACGCCACCGGCACACACCACTGCTTCAATCCAAACAACGAGAACGCCATCTAGACCAATGCAATGACGTACACCGGCAGCACCACCAACATGCCGCACACCAAAGCCAGTCCCCCCAACCGGACACCAGGAAGGCCACCCCCCGAAACCACAGCAAGGACAAGGAAGACCCGCGTGAAATCCCCAATGCAGATTAAAGGGGCACTATTCATCCAACAACCACACAAGCCGCAGCCACCAACCTTGGGAGAGCTCATACGCAGCATCTTGCGTATTCCAGATAGATGCATTCTGCCCACGCCAAGCACAACGAGGACCTACAATAGCCTCCAAACACCAGGGCAACCTTTAATGGGGAAACTTTCTTTAACAATTTTCAAGTAAATCGTCCTGAACACACACGCACGTAGCAAACTTCGCCCACAAAGAACATCACCATGTTGCGCCCTCAAATGCATGTCACTCTTTATCAGGTCCTTTCCTCCACCATTAGTGCAGGGCAAAACATATGCATAACAATGGAAACCTAAGAATAATGAAAACAAGTTAGTAAATGCACATAAAGCGTGAGTGGCAGCCGTTAACTGCAGCACACCATTCAAATAACAACAGAATAAAAACTAACTAAAATTAAATACAGTCAATTAAAAATTACGCACATAAAGTAAACATTAAACATTAAAAGGCTAAGCATAAACAGACCACCAAAGATGGGGGATTTGTGGTAGGATATTTCCTGACCCATGCACAAGCCTGTTCTGGGGCATCAGTAAGTTTAACCCCTTCAGGCAAAAAAGGTTTCTAAGCTGCAGGCTTGAGAAGTGAAGCTCTGATTCCACAAACCTTGGCCGGGCATTTTACTTCCCCAAATGCTTTTATTTTAATTGCCACTTCTTTTGGAAAGTTGGGTTAGAGATGTATCAATTTTCCATGTCAAGATAGTGATTCTTGTACATTTTCTTTTATGGAAGTCTTCACAAATGTGATGATTATTTGCCTTGCTTTCCCAGCCTCCAGTTTACCCGCTCTGAATACCATACACCACAAACAGGTAAACATTCTTGTAAAATGTCTGTCACCAAGGTAATTAGGTTAGACTCAGGTCTCTCAGGGACACCAATCAGGCGAATATTGTTGCCTCTAGCCTGTATTTCCAAATTCATATTTCTCATTTGGAGTTTGTTCATCCCCTCTTGCAGCTCTTGTTAGAATGTAAGAGGCTTCCCTTTCCAACCAGATGTTCTCCCTTCCACACCCACCATGCGAGTCTCCAAATTACTGACCTTCCCAGACAAGTCAGTCAGGGTTGCCTTGACATCAACCACATCGCTGGCCACTTGTTTTAGGAGTTTAAAGATATCAGCACTAATTGGTGTTTCCTCATCTGAATCACCATCATTGATTTGTTTAGGTTTTTTAGAAGAGGGGTTTTCCGGGGTCTGTATCTTCTTTTTGCCCATTTCAGCTTGAAAAAAGATCACCTGATGGTTGACAGGGTGGAGGACAGGAGCTGCTCTCTCAAGCTGCTACTCCTACGGTGGCCATTATCCTAGCATTTGTTGATTAATGACTCTAGTGGTCATTATTATTTTGGAAAAAACAGCTTCATCACACATTCGCATATGCCCAATAAAACATGGAGAGGTCCACAGTAAGTATGATACATACTATGACATTCCTGTTTATTTCTCAGACAAATTGTGAGAACATCTGAACATATAGTTAAGATAACGTCCAAATACAAGTGGAATCTGCGTAAGAGGGCTCAGTGAGGATTTTTAGATTAAAGGATTAATTAGTGGATGAGGTTGTTCAAATTATAGATGTACAATGTAGAAATAAAAAAAGTAAAATTAAGTAGGAAGCAAATATATCCTTTGTACTCATGCTTTATACTAAACCAGCCTTTCTACCCCTCTTTCTTAGTGAAATAACATGTAAAATTGTTTCCAGCCTGGTGAATGTTTACAGCCCCAGAGTGTGACGTAGGACAGTAAAAAGTGCCTAAAGACAAGAAGAAGAAATGAAGAGGATTTTATGAATAAACCTTGTGTTTTCTTTTCGTATTAAAGAAATATTTTAAAAAGATTTTCCTTTCAGAAACTAAGAATGGGGGAGTCTGCCAGAACTATTTGAAAACAAATAATACATTTAATTAAACCAGGTGCATTATGAATGAGTCTGACCCTAGATTGCTATAATGTTAACTAATGCAAAAAGAGTTTCTGTAATTAGGCAGGCATTGGCATGAAGACAATGCAGATATATACAAAAACATTTAAATATTCTGTGAGAAGATATAGTTATAAAGATTGAGTTAAACTTGCTGATACGGTCTACATTTATTAGAATATAATTCCTAGTAAGGATTACAAAGAGCAATGTGTTTTCCATTTTATTTGTAACTTTAAAATGATTGGCTTAACTAAACGTAAGTTAAACCTGAGCTGTGTTTATCCAGGGCTCAGCTCTCAAGACAAAGAAGTGCAGAGGCCAGCTTTCTGTAAAACACTTTTGAATTAACCCGTGACTAAACCATTAACAGAGATAAATAAGCCATATGTGTGCACTCAGGACAAAAGTCTTTGTGTTGGAATAACAATATAAATACAGATGAATATGAGTCGGATATTACAATTAACTCAAACCAACGGTCCTGTAGGTTTTCTGAGGACATAAAAGTCAGCATTCAGGATACACAGCAAGCTAATAATGGGCACTTCAAAGGAGCAGGTGTAAACATAAAACTCTGCGAAAGAAGAAATCGTGTATTATGTTTCCGTTTCCTGAGGGAACACTAGTACATTGAGTCTTTCTTTCCAGGATATCTGTTCAACATATTTTTGTGAATTCAAAAACTCCAACTAAACATGAAAGGCACATCCATTAGAAACAATGCGAAATTAAATTCACAAAATAACTAAATAGTTAATAGAATAACGGCTCTAACTTTGAACCCTTTTCTCAATTAAAAAACAAAGAGTACATTTAAATTCAAGAAAGTAGTGTAATCTAATACACATTATATGATTATTAATACATTTAGACATTTTAAGAACCCACTTATGCTCTCAGCTACAGAAATCAAAGGGATGTCTCCAATTTCAGAATATTATAGCAAATCTGGAAATATAGGCCTCATTAACATCACAGCGTCATACAAGAAATGATAAGGGAAAGAGATATCTCAGTTCAATTTGATCAGAATTCCTAGGTTGAGGGCTGACTTGTATTTAACGACATCCCATTAGCACACTGAAGGGGGTTGCCAGCCAATCAGGAGACTCAAAAAGCGGGCTGTACTGCATGGTACAAGCCCGCATTCGGAGCTGCCTGAGCAGCCAGTGCCCCCTTCCCACTCACCTTAGCATCCGTGTAGTTCAAAAGAAGCTTACCTTTCCTGTGTGGCTCCAGGCTGCACAGTGTTGCTGTCCCTAGGTCCATTTTCATTTTGATGACATTACAGTCATCAACATTGAAAACAGACTGCAGCTTTCACTAGCACAGTGGGGCTGCACAGGAAAGCTGTTTCTTTTTTTTTTATTTAAAAAAAAAAACATTAGTACTTGTGTAGGGAACAACACAGGTGCTAATAACAAGTTGCTCCTCGGCAGCGGGTCGACCCTTTCGATAATGGCACCGCCAACCTCGTTAAGGGGCACTCGCTGTTCTCAGACCCTTCACTTAGCCGGTGGGCCATTAGCTAGAGTGTGGACCTGCTGCTTTGGGGCTTATTGCCTCATTATGATATGGCAAAATACATTGGACCAATTGAAGCAAAGAGAAGGATTCTCAGGGTGTGAGTATGTGAAGAAAACCTATCAGAGTCTCCTTCCAAACAGACATTTCTACATCAAATGATGCTACGATGCTGCGCGGGTGGAGTTTGTTGAGACTTTAAAGCTAACCATGTAGGTAGTTGACAGAGTCTTTGTGGAAACTAGCAGAGGAAGAGAGGCTGTTCAGCAGGAGAAGAACTGCTTGGTGTTCCACCTGGGTGTACCTGTGGAAATCCTCCTTAGTGGGCCTTTTCTAGAAGGAGCTGAAAGAATAAGGCTTTCCCAATAAAACACCAGATTACTTGAAATTGATTTGGAGCCGGGGGAAAGACAAAAAGGAAAAGTCTACCTAGCAGAGCTGTATGGAGTTGTTGATGTCTCTACCTCTCTTGGGGCTTTAAAAATAAATCAAAAGTGAGTATAATAAATCCAGTACTTATAGGTACATGCCCCAAGAATTAATTCAATCCATAGCAATAAAAGGTATTCGGGGGACCCTGTTTGCAAGCTATTTTTATTCAATTATGGCTGGGCCTGCAAATTAAAAAAACAGAGTGCTCTAGAATCTTTAACTGAGCAGGGCATGGTAGCCTCTGACAATAGTCAATTAATAATCAACACACTTTTTTTTTTATCACAGTAGGAAATTAAACATGGGTTTGTGAGAATGGTGTACAACATGAATCATAGATTTTCAGAGATTGTTTAACTTCCTGACCTGTGACCACTTTAGCATCCATGAACAAAAAATCCGGAATAGAGTTTCCCTCACCTGAAACTGGAATAGGAAGGAGGTTATTACCTCCTCCCCCTTCATTCCCAATAAAAAAATGTCAATTTAAAGAACCAACACCATTTTCAAAATAACACTGCACAGAAAAACAAAAATGTTGCCTTGCCTGAAGTGCACTCTTAATGCCAAAACAATTAAACTTGCTGATTCCCTTTCTATTTCAATTGTATAATCTCATGCTTGTGTGACCCATTACTACATCAAAATATTTTGCTCTCCAAAATAAAAGCCAATTTAACCATACCAAACATTCTTGTATCGCTGTCCAAGCTAAAAATGAATAATGTGTAACATTTTCGAGAAAACACTAGAATAAGAAAGTCACACGTGAACCTGATTATTGTCTCAGGTGCCAACACCTGTAGATGGTGTCCGAGAAAATGAGGCGAATTGCATCCCTGTAAAGTGCATTCTAATAATGGTTTTGTTTTTACTTTTAAGTCGATGCCAATTTGTCTGTTTTTATGAAAAATACATCTGTAGCCTGAAATGTTTGTAAAAAGCAGTTGTATATATTGCGATACACAGTTAAAAACCTTTAATAGCAGATAATAAAGAGCATAGTTTGCCCACGTATTTTTGTCACAGCAAATGACTTCGGAGCTATCAATTCTCTTTCCCTATAAATGTGCTATTAACGATTTTTAGCTGGGTATCACAATATATAAAACACATTTCAGGATATTTGATCTTTTGTATGCTAAACAGGAGCATGCTACACTCTAAGGAATGAAAACTGAAGAAGGTGTAAGGTAAGTCCTCTCTTCCATTAATATCACTTTTCATTGGAGAGCTTTAACATTCACAGTGTTAAAGTTTTGTTTAGAAAGACCTAAAAAATGTGGCCAAATTTTTGGCAGTAATATTTATCTGCATTTGAGAGTTGAAGATACAAGAAGATAAATATAAACAAGACCACTCGGTGGCGATGACCAAATGGCATCGAGTGGCTGAACTCCACAAGATACCCGCTCTGGCGATTGGCGATTGAGGTGAGGACACCCTTCACCCCTGCATATGGTGTGCTTAGACCCCGGTCCACTCAAAGGGGCACAGGAGTGACTTTGGAGCCCTGTCGATCTAAGGAAGTTTAACAGTGTCCCTTGAGTGCCAGGGTGGAGGCCGCAGTGGTCTTCCCTAGGTTAGGTGGGACATGAGTTAAATCAGCGCTGTCTGCGTTACGCCAGGGATAGGCCGAAGATGAACTCAAGGGACCCAGGTCACATTCTGAAAAGAGCCACACTCGGCTGCTGAGCCTGCTTCAGTGTGTGAGCGCCACCCGACCCCTGGCACAGTGTGCCCACTGATCTTGTTGTGGTATGGTGGGAAGAGGGCGGCAAAGCCTGGGGCCAGTGAATGGATGCTTGCTCCCAGATTGGTGTCCGGAGAGGCCAGGCAGAGGTGAATTGGAGGCTGTGGTGGGTTTTGGAAGATGAGAGGGTTGATCGGATGGACTGGGTGCACTTAGAGGCCCTTAGTGTGGAGTGGAAGGTGTGGTGGAGCCTCCATGTAAAGAGGGTGTGTGAGCAGACTTCTTTGGTGCTGGAGTGCATAGATTTCCAGGGAAACCGCTGCCAAAGGATGGGTAACTACACCTGTGCGCACTGAAGTGGGCCTGCTCTGTGGCTCATGAGAGGAGGGGGCCCTAAACAAAAAATAAAAGAAAAAGTAAAAAGAACAATGTGCCCAGTGACTTCGCCCTGCAGGTAGCGGTTGGAGGAGTCAGGGGATTCATTGCTTCACAAGATGGAGGGGAAGTTCAACCACAGCATCCAGGCCTTTCAGAAACTTCAGAAGGATCAAGCAATGGCCTGTGGAGGAAAGAATAAGTTGCTGCATGAAGGTATGGGAGGTGACCAGGAAAGATACCCAAGGCATTTTAGAGGAGATCAAGGCATTGAGAGGGCACATCTGAGATTCTATATCAGATTTGCTTGGCAGAGTGAACTCTTTAGAAAATAAAGTGGAGTGCTAAGTGCTGCAATGTCACATTAGGCATGCACATGTCCTAACACAAAGTCATTTCACACTCAATAAAGAGCAAGTGTTGCAACGTTCTTCATCTTTAGACATTACTTTGAACTTTTTGGCTATCTACCTATAACATTGTGCTTTGCATTACTTAACATTGGTGAAATATTTCATGTTTAAAGCTTGCAGATGATCGAATTCATGCTTAGAAGAACGTCATCACCACTTCAGTCCTTGGACCATTGACCGAAATGCAATCCAAAAAACACTATAAAATGTATTAAACTCGCTCCTCAGGCGACGCGTGCGTGGGTCTGTCCCACAGCCGGTTGATATGTATATCTGATTTCATTGTCGTTTCTTCAATATTGAAATAAATGCACTGTGGTGCAGGGCAGCCGATTCAGATTAGCCACCGCATGCGCCTGATTGAAGCGCGTGCATCTTTGTCCTCCGTGACACCTTTAGTTTGGAAACAGAACGTTGCTGTGCATGGGAGAGAGGCCATTCACCACAACACGTTCATATTCACATCCCCAGCGTAATATTCAGTAGCGCCAAATTGCTTACAGATTCTGATTGCATTGTGATCCCTTTGAAAGCAAAGAAGCCATTGCTTCAGAAATTTCTGAATTTGCTCAGATGTAAACGATGGCCACCCTCCTCCCTCTGCTCCCCATTACACTTAATTTTCTTGAGCTCCTTGTCATCTCTGCCTGGCCCCCTATCAACCGGAAACTCCTTCGCAACCCAGTCATACATATGTACATTCCTTTACTAGATGTGTTAATTATTCAATTATTTGAATATTGATTTTTTTTGTCATGTACCGTTGTGCCTTACTCTGTAACCAAGCTTAAAGTATCCTTGTATCTTGTTCTCTGTTGCGCCCAGCTATCCTTGGGTTCGGTGCGCCATACAAATCAATAAACAAACAAACAAACAAAGGGGCATCCAAATAGTTGATCTAGCGATTGGGCCCTGTGCAAACTACCCATTAACGCGCTCCAATTTTAAGAATAGCGTGAGCGTACAGACATAACATACATCAACGATATTGTTATGTCTACGTAAACATTTTTGAAAAGTGTTCTAAAAACTAATATGACCTACTTTTTCTCATCAGCAAAAACTGACGAGACTACCTAATAGTTGAGTGTGTGTGCAAACCTCAAGATCACAAGTTTATATGTCATCACAGTGGGCTTGGTTTTTTCACCTTCCAAGATAATTAAAATGAAGACATTTGTGGCACAATTCTTTGCACTTATCTTTGCTTTTCGTCTCAGGCCTTGGTGTGATCCAACAAGGCACAACAAGAGTCACTGCCAGGTTGCATGGGCTGTCATCATCCGAGAGCAGAGGATTCTGGTCAGAGAAGCCAAGGTGGGTCTGCACAGTGTGGAAAGCAATCCCATGTGCATCAAGGTGGCTGGCTGCTGCACTCAGAGCTATGTCCCGCTCCGCCTGATCTCCTGATGATGGTTGCTAAGCAACCATGACTCATGAGCTTTAAACTATACAGTAACATAGCCAGGGAGGCACCGGGCTACACTGCTTCCACTGCCCAGGCATGGGCGGCGGCAGGCAATCCAGGTTCCAATCCAGGGCCAACCCAGGGGTCGCAGAATTATGCCAGTATTCGCTGGGGAGACAGTAGAGGTTTCTTTTGCGACCTCTGGCGACCCCCAAATGATGTCCCTGAATCTATTGCCTTGGGATCAAGGATTCTATTTCAAGGAATAATTTTAAGGTACAAGGGGAGTCAAAAGTATAAGCCACATGCGTAAGATATATTTCTCTTAGATTAAGCGAAGGAGGAAACATCTGCAAGAGCCAAGTATTAGACAATTAAAGATGCAGAAAGCCTATGTAAGATGGAGTGAGCAAGTCTCCAGAGGACGAGAAGTGTAATGACACCTAGCACAATTGAACCAAATCGCAGTAAATCGAAGGTTGAGATGGACACATTTGTGGTCTCCTCACACGTAATTCAGAAGTTGAAAACAAGGGCTATTCATTAAGCCCAAACACTGATAACAGTGTGCCAACACTCCCTTGAATGTCCCAGAACAGAGAGCATGCTTTGAGGTCAACTACAAAGGAGATGCCTTGGCTTGGGGCCTGACTGATGAGAGACGATGGACTAATTGGGAAAGTGTGAAGTACTCTGACATTGCTTGCGGCTCCTGAGTTTCGTTTTGCTTACGTGCTGCTAACAAGTTAAAAGTCCAAGGTTGGGAAAGCATGCCAACCAATTAGAGGGTCTCTGTAGCAACATAGTATACAATGTTGCAAAGACCAACCCACTGCCATTTTTTCTGCCATAATCAGTATTATACATAAGAGGTAGTTTGAGCCGTGCCCACCAGATAAAGGGCAGCCAATGAAGTTATTAATTCTTACGTGTACTATAGGTGTATGTGTTCCCCTAACCAATCCCTCTCTTCAATAGGTTTTACTTCACCATGTAGGATGATATCATAGATGACGCACATCAAGGTATAAAGCCATTGTATAATCACATGTGGGGGTGCAAGTGTAAATTACTGCCTGTTATTTGCCAGATTGCCCTACTTTATTTTATGCTGATAATAAAGTAGTATTTTGCCATATTCTTTGAGTCTGTCAGGTTATTTGGATCCGTGATCGTTATTGGTAATTCCATCAAGCACATGAGACGCTTCAAGATGCTAGAGCACACTGCAGGCTTATTGGAAAGAAGTCCTGGGATTTATCAAGGGAACCGATGGAATTAAGAGAAAGCAAGATCCCATCTTGGTTTTATTTGGGTTGGAGGAGGCAGAGGGCGGTTGGGGGTTCCTCCCTCACATGGTCCATTTGACCTTGTTAGCCGCCAGGGCCTGCCTAGCAAACACCTGGAAAAGGGAGTATTTACCAACTGAACAGGAATGGGCTGCCAAAGCCAATGAGATATATGTAATGGAAAACATCACTTCACTCATACCTGGAGGGGGAACGGTCCTCTTAGTTACGGAAATATGGGGGAAAGCTGGATTAATATGGAGACTTGTTTGGATAAACTCTGGAGATGGTACGCAGGTTTGGGTGACACCTTCAATATTCCTCCCCCGTTAGTGCAATGATTGTACATTACTGGGCATAGGGATTTTAAGAAGATGCCCCCTGTCCAGGCTGTTGTTCATTTGTCTGTTATACCTTTCTGTTATTCATGCACATCCAGAGTGGGGCTGCAGGGAGGGGCTCATGAAATGTGATTCTGGATAATATGTATGATTACACACTCCATTGTGTTATTTTCATGTTGTGTACTGAAAAACTGAATCCAATTTCATCAAATAAATATATATATATTTAAGATACAGCAACGTGGGGTGAAAATTCTCGGCCAGTTAAGGACCAGCAAAAAGTGATTTCCAACACAGCTGAAGATCAATTAGGCAAGCAGAAGATTGTTCCAGGGTAGGAAAACTGGCGCAATCTCTCTTATAATTCGTAGAGCCTGCTGACCATTTGATTGCATTGCATATTTCAACATTTACTGTTAAATAATTCCCTGAATCATAATGGAAGCTATAAAACCGTACTGTGCAGACCTGGCTGGATATCCATTTTAAAGTCTTCTTTTCAATTACCGGAGAAAGTGCACTTTGTTATTTGACAAAGCGATAATAACATTTGCATACCAGTTGAATCGGGCCAGCCAGTTATGTTGCATATGATATGTAGCATAATATCAGTACATTTTGTCAGTAGGTATACATCCACTGGCCTCCTACTTTACCTATGGCCCACATCTTTTTGGCAGCAGCAGGTTCAGCACCAAGTAAAGGGTAAGCATACAATGCTTGATGGCCATCTGTTACCACTTCCCTCATTGATATGGCTCCTAATCTTAGCATTGCTGCAAAATGCTTGGTCATGCTCTGGATATGTCTGGTCATGCTCCGGAAATGCCTGGTCATGCTCCAGATATGCCTGGGCATGCTCTGGATATGCCTGATCATGCTCCAGATATGCCTGGTCATGCTCTGGATATGCCTGGTCATGCTCTGGATATGCCTGGTCATGCTCTGGATATGCCTGGTCATGCTCCAGATATGCCTGGGCATGCCCCGGATATGCCTGGTCATGCTCCAGATATGCCTGGTCATGCTCTGGATATGCCTGGTCATGCTCTGGATATACCTGGACACAGAATCACCACAAGGCAGATCCACAGAGAAGTAAATACTCTCCCCGGCTCAGGTCGGAGACGGTACTAATCCTGGTGGGGAGGGTTCGATTCAGATAAATCTTAAAGCAACTCTGAAATTAAAACAGGATATCATTCTGTGATTTTGCTTGGAAATATGTACGCTGAAAATCTGCGAAACATAATTTCAAAAGTGCTTCTATGATCCAAGTGCTGCGTTAAAGCTCAAGTGGGGTGTTTATTTTCCACTGCTCTTTACAAGGGGTGTTTTTTGTCATTTTGTTCATTTGCCACTGGTTCCTCGTGTACCCACGTTCTTATTAAGTCTCACAGCGGTCGAATTGTACGACTATGTTCGTAAGGGAACTGTGTTCCCCTCTGGCCCGCTAACCCCTCTGACACACAATACAAACCCCAAACCTGGGTCCCGCCTTTCCTCCATTCCACCCATACCATTGTGTGAAGGCTGAAAGAAACAGGGAAAGAAAATGAAAACGACCCCTATTGCTGTTATTGTTGTCCACCACCGCATGCAGCTTAATGCAACTTACCCTTTCTAATCACCCACCATTCGCACCTCTTAAAGGGCGTGCTAAACATGAACACCACCCCTCACACCTACCCATTAACTGCACGTACAGCTGTGTCTGCACTACTTTCAAGTTAAGATACTTGAATGCAAAATAGAATTCTGGTTACTGCAGGAGCAGGGCTATGATGGGGCTTGCAATGGGCTTTGCCCAAGGAGAACACTGAGAAACTAAGGTCCAAGGTTCGAATCCCTACTAAAACAAACCCAAAAAGCAAACGCGCATGCTTTTGAAGAGAAACATAGTACACGTTTCAACTTCTTCCTACACTTTTTTTTTTTAATCGAAATCATTCCAGAAGAGTTTTGTTTTCAAATAAAAGTATAGGAACGGTAAAACGTAATTAAAAATGTCGAAGACCACCTCTCCCAACCGCTCTTGACCACTGTTGAAGACCTCATTATAGATTTATTGCTTTGCATTTGTTGATCGCTACTTTCTGAATATGTTAAATCTGACGATGTAGCACTCCTACATGAACTTTGATAACTAGAGGCACGGTTTGCGAACTCAACGTTTAAAAGTAGGCAAAAGTGCCTGCGTCACCAAATTGATCAGAGTGTGTTCAGACAATTTCAGAAATAAAAAATGAAGTTATTAAAGTTGACATACATCTACTGAGCAAATTTGGATTCAATTATGCTTTATAAAAGCATATTTTACACACTTGGGGAAATGGCTTTGCAGGTAAAGACATGGAAAGATTACAATTGAGACTTTAAAAAAAGAAAATGGGGCTCATGTTGCTCATGGCATAGCGTGAAATGTGTGTGTAATATGCATGCTTTTCCCTCCATGGCATATTTTCATTCATTTGTATGGCAGAAGAAGTCCGGGGGTTCTGGCGGGATATTGCAAACAGAGCCTTCAAAGGAGGGATAGGAATGCAAGGGTGGTCTCCGGAGGATGGCCTGTTGGGGCTGTTCCCGAGGTGGCGCGAAGAGGCACATGTGGCAAAAGTGAAGGATCTCAACTGCATTTTGGCAAAGCGTAGCACTGCACTGGCTTTGAAGTCAGCAGAATGCCCCCACATAGAGGCATGGTGGGGGGACCTTCGAAAGTGGGCAGAGGAAGAAACAGTGGTGTGGCACAGAGCGGTGTACAGGGGCCAGAGGGAAGCCAGCGTGGATGTCACGGCACAGAACGCACTGGTCCAGCAGATCCTTCAACCATCAGAAGATATGCCGCCGTGAGGCAAAAGCAGCCAGGACAGTGGATAGTGGGTACAGAAGAATGCATGACCAATGGTGGGGCAGAGGGTAACTAGTAGGGGTTGGGATAGGGGCAAGGGGGAGTGGTTAGGCATGCATATGTTCTGTTGTTTATATGTTTAGTAGCGTGGGCCGTTATGCCCTGTCTGGCTAGAGCATGCAGGAACACACAGGCTGAAGGCCTGGTGGAAATGTTAGGCACAGGGAACTAAAAGCTGGGGGGCGCACTTTGAGCAGAGATATCGGTGAGCAGGTGGGTGACGTTAAGCCTTGCAGGTAAACAGTTCACAAGACTTGGACATTCACACTTGCAGTGTCTATCTTCGGAAGTGCAAAGCCATCTCTTGGTAGTAGTTAGTATGGTGTTGTTTTTTCTGTTTGTTTGTTTGTTGGAAATGCCAATAAAACGTTTTTTTTTAATTGCATGGTAGAAGAAGGGTTTAGATCTTAACTTACAATTCTACATTCCCCTGCCTCTCTGATACACAAATATTTCAGTGTTTATGCCATCATGTCATTTTCATGCTGACGTAAAAGCTGTGGAATCCTATGGATTCAGCCTGCATTTACACCATCAAAAAGCAGGAGGATTCCATAGGAATCCATTGTCAACACTATTGGCATGTATAAATAGCAGGCAGCGTTTACTTAATTTGCACAGCAGAGTTCAAAAGGAAGGCGTAAAAAAGGCACGTACACCTCCACTTTACACCTCCCTTTTGGACTCTGATGTGCAAATGATACAAGAGAACGTGTTTGTACCAAGGTGAAAACATAACAGGTCCCCTCAGTGTACATTTTGGCCACATAGAAAATGGGCATATTGTCTTACATAGTGCTGCCTACTGGATACCTTCCGTTTCTAAGTGCTGACATAAGAAGTGTCTTTATTACCCAATTTAATGGTGATCAGTTAATCAAACTTGAAAGGATTAATGGTTAAGGGGGCCATGCTGGTTTTCAAAGCTGTGTCCTGCAGGCAGAGTACAGATATGCAGGGCAAGCTTTTAGCTGTAAGAGCTATCCTGTCTTTGTGCCGGGATTTCACTTTACGGTATTGTTAATGTATGTATACATTTGATATCTGTCAAGAACAGCAAAAACAGTAATAAAACGTGTAGCATTTAACACTTGCGTTCAACCCAATGTGATTGAAGCCTTATTAAATGTGTTCTCTCACATTTAAAAAATGATATTGATGGGTTATTTGTCTCTCGCTTGGTTTGTTAAGCACTAACTGTGAAATAATGAACTAGCCCCAAAAGTAGTGATCTTATCGCACGCATTTCACTGGAAAATGTTTGACATAACCAAAAAAATGACAGCAATTAAAACCAACTGGCTGATACGATGAGCGACCGAGCTCCAAAATATGGAGATGGAAAACCTAAAAAAGAAATACAAATAAATGTGCGCATTCTGAACCGTGAAGCCTCGTGTGAATCGCAGGCAGATCCCTAACCCTGTCGAGAAAACCAGTGCCGAGCCACAGACCCCCAAGAGGTCGCCTGGAACGGTCCTCATCTGAAAAGAGCCATGGTTTTCATTTTCAGTTTCGGCGTCATTCACATCATGAACTCACTCACGCCTTACTCCCGAGGGATGAAGGAAAGAAGCCCCATATCCGCTAGAAGATTCCAGTTAAGCCTCAATATCTCCTAATCGCCCGAGGCAACAGAGAGAGAAGAAAGACGGGAAAGGTCAGGCGCCATATCTGGCAGTCCATCTCGAGACTGTGTGGGTAGTACGAATGCTTACTAGGCGGGGACGTGCACAGATTTATAATACATAAGCGCATTTTTATTTAGATGATATATCTGTGCATCATTATTCACAAAGCGGAAGTGTTCGTCTTGTCAGATTGGCTTTTACTTGCTTTGATTTTCCCCTCGCCTCCGTTTTTCGAACAAAAATTGAAAGCTATTTATTAATAGGCTCTCAAGCACCACGCGGCACGCGAAAACTACATTTGGTGTTTTTTTAACAGGAAAGCAGACGTGCTGCCAACATTACAGTAATACTGGCATTTGAGTTAAATAAAATGGTTCACAAAGGGCAGTATTCTTGCCCCTGGACCTTCAAGCTCCAAGATGGTGGATCTGGTGTCCAAGGTAAGTGCGGCGCTCTCCACATTTATTTTAGTAAACTTCAAAACAACAAAAGTACATGCATATTGAATGAAACTCCTCACCGCCCCCTCTCCCTGTCCCAGCCGTCCCCTTCCCTCATGCTGGTCACGACACAAGGGTGATGCCAGTCCTCCTTGAGGCTCCAGGCAGCACTCACGACCAGCACGAGTGTCACCTTTGAGCAACGGGTGCCTGCAACGAGCACCGCACCACCGGCCAGTTCAGGGAAGACTTGCTCTCCTCCAGACGTCCAGTGGCCAGGGCCATCTTAAGCACTTTTGGGGCCCGGGGCACAGACCTCTTTGGGGCCCCCCTCTACCAAACCGATCACAACCCAAAGTTTGATATGCTGCCTCGCAGCAATCAAAACGAGCCGTAGTGAATGCCCAAACTATGTATACCACAGTGAACACAAACCATTACAGGATGAATTGATCAGAGGAGAATGTACTTGTCAACAGGTAGGGAGAAGGTTTAGACCCTCAGCAGCATGCCATAAAATATCCTAACGGGCTATTTAAGTTAATGAACAGAGGAAAATGACTTCTTTATCTCAGACAGCTCTGTGGGGCCCTCCTCCAAGGTGGGGGCCCGGGGCAAGTGCCCCTTTTGCACTCCCATAAAGACGTCTCTGCCAGTGGCGCCACCCGGTCTTACCTGGAGGCCTGGGTTGGAGGCAAGTAGCGCTTTCTTAAACTTTTCCCTTCACCACATCAACTCCACCCTTATGATGGTCAAAAAATAAGTATATAAGCATAACTAAAACATAACTCTCTGAAACAAGTGAAAGAGAAGCAATATAACTTGCTATTATCCAATGAATGAAACATAACTGTTGCATCAAATTTCGAACATTGCCCGTTTGTCAGCATCTCCTCCACACGGTTACATTTCTTATTCATTTGCCACCTCATAAAAAGGTGCAGAGACGCTTGCTGGGTCTTTATGCAACACTTTCTGGGCTGGCACGAATCTTTAACCTTGCCTGCAATTTTCTTCTTCATTGTGTGGCTGCAGCACACCGGACCGGTGAGGGCTTTTGGACATGGCTGCCCCGTGCGGTCACAGAACCAGATGATCCTTGCTTCCTGGTGCCTGCCCGCCTGATTGACTGGGCATTTCTTTCATAGAGAGACAGACCCAGAAGCCGGCAGGTGATCGCTGGCCCCCTCAAAAGGCTCCCTTAAAGGGTCCCGCACACCCCTGTCTAGCCCAGTCTGGCCATGGCAGGGCTCGCACATCTGAGCAGCCTCAGGCCCTACACTTTGGCTCCCTGTGGCAACTGCAGGAAAGCACCCTCTAAATCTTATCGCGCCTGGTGGGACCTACTATCTGTTGTTTTCACTCTGATCCCAGTGTTCTGTTTCTCCCTCAGAGTCGGGCCCTACATCCTCTGTCTTGTGCTGGACCCCCCTCTGCACTCAAGGCTTTCCTCATCTCTCCTCGTTCAGCAGTTCCTTCTCCCGAAGGCCCATTCATCACTCGACTGTTTCCTCAGGTCTTGGCAGCCTTCCCCTTCTCTCTACTTTGCACATTTAACTCAGTGGTCGAAGTGGGCGGGAGCAGTTGGGTGCGGTGCTCCTCTACTTCATTTTTTAGGTTTTACTGTTCCTATACTTTTATTTTAAAAAGAGCCCGTTCCAGAATGGTTTCCTTTTAAAATAAAAGTGAAGGATGGAGTTGAAACTTGCACTGCACTGAACATTCCCTTAAACAGCAGGTGTGCTTGCTTGCGGGTATGTATTGCATGAGGGAGGAGGCGTGGCGGTATCCCTACAAAATATCCCCACCAAAAATATTGCCGTACATAGGGCCGTTTGTCTCGCCATAGGCAATATTTATTGGGGGATAATTTGTGGGAGCGGGGATTGCGGGGGTGTCCCCCGCAGTGTCCATGGGTCAATATCGCTGAAAAATATGGCGATATTTTTGTATCGCGATATTTTTGCGGGGATACTAACACATGGAACCGGCGTTGCGATGGGGTTTGTGAGGAGCAGAGGCAGGCCAGCAGTGAATGAAGTTCCACGCCTTCTTTTCGTACACTTCGACCACTGATTTGACTGATTTGACTTTGATACCTCACAGCCGCCTAAACTTTTTACCTGTGTGTCCTGTGTTTCCATGTGCGGGGACGCACCAGCCTCCAAATACCTTGCTGCACAAGCCACTCTGGCTGTTGCTGCTAACCCATTCATGTCACTTACTACCTTCTCACCTTTTAACTCTAGAGTTGTGACAAGTTCAATATTACCCTATAGTACACTCTATGCCTGTATACTGTTATTGAGCCCAGTCCAACTCGTTGGAAATCTACTGGATCTGGTGAACAGGTGCTTTTTAAAAATCGATCGAGCTGTCTTTTTAACTTGCCCTTGCCTAAACTGTACTCTAAGGACCTTATTCATCCGCATGGTGAGTTCCTCATGCACAGTACAGTCCCTCTTCCTGGACCCCCGTACTCATGGTGCGCTCTGTCTCCCCTATCTACTCTAACTGTTACTCTATCACTTATTTTACCTCTCTCATGAAGTCTGGAAGGAAAATGTTTAAGAAAGTGCTACTAGCCTCCAACCCAGGCCTCCCCATTGCCGATACCTATGTCAGTGCTTCCTCCAGGCAGGTTACCACTGACATCCTCTTCACTGTCCCTTCTCCTGACCTATGGACTCTCCATATGGTCTCTATCCTATCCCCTTTTTCCTACTCGCTCAATAATGGTGAAAACCAGATGGGAAGTTCTATTGGCATACTTCTCATCATCTAGGTGCATCATTAATGTCAACCAAAAATGCACTATCATTGCCCAGGGCTCTCAACCCAATGTCTCCCATCTCTCATTAACTTCCTCCCCTCTCCTGCCACCTCTCCTACTTCCACCGCTCTGGCCTCTCCTCCTCCACCGATGGGTTTACCATGTGCCTGAACCCCTCCTAGAAAAACCTTTAAAGTTGGCAAACAGCTTCACTTAGCTACCCTCAATTCCTGCTCTGCTGTTAAACATTCCTCTGACATCTGTCACCGCCTTGAAGACTTTGACCTTGACATCCTCGCTCTCACCAAGACGTGGTTCAATGCCAGCTCTGTCACTGCGTTTGACCCTCTCCTTTCTGAAGGCTACAAGATAATATCCAAACCCAGGACTAATCGGTTCGGAGGTGCAGTTTCTCTTGCCTTCCCTGGATGGATTTCTGCTACTATCATTCCCACTCAATCTTACTCCTGCTTTGAATGCCTCGTCTGTAGTCTGGGGGTCTGTCCTACCCTCTCCCTCACCTTTGCCTCCATCTATAGGTCCCCTGGACCTTCTTCCCTTTTCCTCTCTGAATGGGCTGTCCTCTCCTCCTCTCTCCTGACCTCCTCCCCCAAACTTCTCTTCCTCTAGGACTTTAATATTCATCTAGACTCTTCTCATGCAGACTCTGTTCTTTTCTGCGACCTCTGTGACTCTCTCTCCCTCCCAATGCTTCCCTCTGGCATGACCCTCTCTGCTGGTCACACCTTGGATGTGCTCATTTCAGTAGACATCACCCTCTACAACCCTCTAAGTACATCTCAAAATCTATAGATTCTTCCTTGTCTGACTCCTCACCTTGATCTTCGGAGAATTCCTCTGGGGATTTGCTCTTCTTCCTTCGTCTGGAATCGATCTTTTAGCCCTTCTTCCTGAAGCGATAAGGACGCACTCCCCCGGAGACCACCTTGCCTTAATAGCAATATGCCAGCAGTGGGGACCCCGGGAAGGCAACCCCTGACCAGGGAAAAAGCCTTGCGGCAGAAAAAACACTTGAGGTCTTTTGTTGCGTGAGGAAGTTTCTGGGAGGTTTTCCTTTGATTAGCAATAGTTTCCAGTCTGCTTGAGCAAGATGATAATGTTTCCGGAGCAGAGAGGAAGGACAGGGTTCAGGAAAAGAGCAACAATGTGAAATAGCCAGGAAAGTCCAGCAGCCAGAGAGGGTCAGCGTAGCCTCACTTAGGATTGGAATTCTCTTCCTTGAGTGACTGATAGTTAACTACCCGGGGAGTCTGAGTAAATAGCCTGAGGTATGTGATAGCTGTAAAAGAAGGGGAAGCCAGAAGAAAGAGGAAGTCTGCAGAAGCGGGGGGGGGGAGCCGCAAAGCATGAATGGGAACCCGCTGAGAAATGAGGAAAGGGCTGCTCACAGTGGAAGAGCACGGAAGGGAGCAGTACACAGAGTTTGCACCAAGCAAAGTCAGTGGGATGGCTGAGGAGAAGATGCAAGCACAGAAGCGGCGAGGCGGAACAGCTCGAAAGCAAAGGAGGAGCGGACAATGCAGAGTGGCAGAATGGAGGGACAGGCACAAAGAAGGTAGTACACAGAGAGGTGAACTACTAGTGTCTTACCCTGTAGAGTGGAAAGGGTTGCACCACTCCATCTGGTGGGATGGAAGCTGGTATAAGCTTGCAGTGGCCATCTTGGAAAAAGGCTAGACCACAAACAGGCACAGCTGGAAAAAAAGTGGTGGGGAAGTCAATGGAGTCGAGAGCAGTTCCCTAGCCTCCATGGCTGATGCATGACAGTATGACCCCTCCTTATCGGGGCCCCCCCGGCTTATGCAGATGTAACCTGTGAAACTGGCATACAAGTCATGGGGGCCTGGATGTTATGAAAGGGTTCCCAGGTTCTTTCCTCATCTGGATGGCCCTTCCAATGTACCAGGTATTGTAAGGTACCTTTCCTATAACGGGAATCAACAAGCCTGGATTCCTGATATTCCTCAGGTTCATCATTCCTGAGGTTTCCGTGTCTTCTTATCTTATGTGAGTAACGATCTGGTAGGTAGGGTTTGAGAAGAGCAGTATGAAACACAGGATGAAACCTCCTTAAACGGTGAGGAAGTTTCAATAGAAAGCCAACAGTGTTGACTCTAGATTCGATGGGATACGGACCGATGAAGCGAGGAGAGAACTTGCCCGGATGTACCCACCCAGGTAAGTATTTGGTAGACAGCCAAAACTATAGTGCCTATGTCCCAGAATGGATTTTCCCTCCTTCCTTGATCGGCCCAAGTCTTGTAGGTTTTTGTACTTGAGTCTAGGTTTTATAGTGCTTCCTTGTGGGTATGCCTTAAATTCTCCAAGAGCTGGTCGACTGAAGGCACTTTAGAAGGGGTGAAATATATTTTTCTAACCCCCCCCCCAAAATGTTCGATGTGCCAGATTTGAAGAGCCAGATCAAATGTTAGCAGAATGATCAAGCAGGTCTGGCATTTAGAACATCCCCCAAATAGGCCATTTGTATGTAGTAATTATTTTCTGCTCCTGTAAGCGACCTCCCACTCCACATATGTGACCATGGGCTCTCTTGAACCATAGAGAATATTTCAGTAGTATTTTTTATTTGTTTTGCTTCAGCCATAATTGCTCTTTTAGAAGACAGCTGGAAAAACTACTGCTTCCGCCAGTTCTACGGAAAAGAGGAAATTGTTTGGTACTATGTATTTCTCATTCACAGAAGTCAATGGCAAACCAGGAGGCAATCCATAGTGAGCTGTATCCTCACACACTTATCATTACTCTCTCGGGTGTTGTCTCAGGAACTGTGTGAGGTTCAATTTGTGAGATAAGGGATTAAATGGAGGACTGGAACTTGATGGAATTTGCTCTTCACAGAGATTAGTTATTTAGTTTATCACAACACGTGCACAAATAACTTGTTCATGTTTTCCTTTGGGGGAACACATTGCTTTAACCTCCAGACCTTCAGGAAAGTGGAACCTGTTAATAGTCCTGCCTCTCACTAGAGCTCCTGATCATTGGCACTGGAGACAACAGCACTCCTGAGCAATGACTTTAACCATCCCAAAAACTAAAATAATATGAACAATGTTATGTGTTTGCTTTGTCCATCCTATCAGATATATGGTTCCACTGAAGTGACCCCCAGTTGCCTGAACAATAGTTTGCTTGTATATCCTTTTATTTGATTTTGTATCTCACCTACCTTGACTTGTGTGTACTTTTTGCAGTCTTAGTTTTAATTGTTGTCTTTGAAGCGCATGTATATTATGACCTTGTGTGTTTACAAGTGCAGCCCACCAGACTCTGTCCCAGATAATCAAAACTGTAAGTGGCTCGGGGTAATTGTGAAAAGTATCTTGTTCCGGTCCTCTTCGCCTCGTGCTTTATTGAAAAAAAAGCTGCATTGCACTGTTCTTTGGTTCACAGAGTACAAGTAAGAAAATTAATGTTGAGAAGAACAAGTTACTCTCTTACCTGGTAACGTTCTTTCGATGGGATGGTCCGACAAAGTATTCCATATCTATGACAGTAATCACCACAGCTGTGCTACTTCGGAAAATCTTTCGGCGTCTGCGTCCTGCGTCGATGACGTCGATACGCTGCCCTCGAAGACCTCCTCCGACGGCCGACGTCACTGGATGTTATAAGAAGGACGCACGATGCCCGTAGCCTCAGTTGTAGTTTTTTCCCAGAACGTGTGGCACCAGTCTTCTGCCAGTCTGACCACACAAAACCTTGCGGAAACGTAAGCTGCAATCACATAAGAAATTCTGTAGTGGGGAAGGCAGGGAGGGAGCGATATGGAATACGTCGTCGGACCATCCCATCGAAAGAACGTTACCAGGTAAGAGAGTAACTTGTTCTTTGAGGGGATTGGGTCCTCTGACGTATTCCATATCTATGACAGACTCCCAAAGCAGTACCAATGCAAGGAGGTGGGAAAAGAATTTAGAATACAGAAAATTAGAATGCCCAATCAAATTGCAGAGTAAAGGACCGCCTTGCCAAAGGCCAGATCCTGCCCACAGATGGAGTCGAGGGAGTAGTGACGTACAAAAGTATGGACCGAAGCCCAGGTGGTTACATCACAGATGTTACGAATAGGAACACCCCTCTGTAGGGCAGTAGAGGCAGCCATACCCCTGGTAGAATGGGCCCGCAAGCCGACCGGTGGGTCCTTACCCGCCAAAGCGGTAACACTCAGAAATAGCCAGAATAATCCAGCGAGACAAAGTCTGCTTAGTCAGAGCTTGTCCCAAACGCTTTCCAGCGTAACCAATGAAGAGCTGATCGTCCACTCTGACCCGGGACATGCGTGAAATATAAATGCTTAAAGCTCTCCTAGGATCGAGCCTATGGAGCCTCTCCTCTTCCTTACCAGGATGTGGAGGAGGATAAAACGCTGGAAGAACAACCTTCTGGCCTAAATGAAATTCCGACACCACCCGTCCGGAAGAAAGGAAGGACAAACTCTAAGGACAACCCTGTCCTTATGAAATACAGTGAAGGGTGGCTTAACTGAAAGTGACTGTAACTCACTCACTCTGCGAGCAGAAGTGACCGCAACCAAAAATACAGTTTTAAGAGTTAACAGTCTCAAAGGGCATGAATGCAAAGGCTCAAATAAAGCACCCATCAGAAACTTGAGAACAAGGTTCAAATCTCAACCGGGCACCTGGAAAGGTGATGGAGGGAACACATTAGTGAGCCCTTTCAGAAAATGAGAAATTAAAGGAATTTTAAAATAAGAACACTCTTCAGACAAGCGCTTAAATATGGACAGCGCCGCCAGGTAACCTTTAACGGTACCCACTTGCAAGCCCCTGTGGACTAAAGAAAGCAAAAAAGACAGAAACACGGGAATGTCACATGCAAAAGAATCCACATTCTTAACCCTGCACCAGTCGCAGAACTTTCGCCAATGACAACGGTACAGGGACTTCGTTGCGGGCCTTCTGGCCGAAAGCAACACCTCCATCACGTCTTCAGGGAGGTCCCAATCCTTATACCTCAACCTTTCAGAAACCAACAGTGAAGGTTGAGGGATCTGACCTCTGGATGGAGAACCTGACCCCCCTCCCGTGAGAGCAGATCGTCTCGGTAGGGAAGACGACGTGGAGGGCAGATGGACAAGTCGAGACGGTCCGGGTACCACGTCCTCCGGGCCCATGCCGGAGCAATGTGAATCATCCGGGAACCGAACCTCTGTATCCTCCGCAGTACTTGCGTGATGACGGGGACTGGAGGAAACGCGGAAAGCAGTGGGAATGACCACTCCACCACGAACGCGTCTCCTAAGGCTCCTCTTGGAGGAAATTCCCGTGAGCAGAACCTTTCGCACTTCCGGTTCACACTGGAGGCGAAGAGATCCACTTGAGGGGTCCCCCAAAGTGCGAAGATCTCCAGGAGAATCTCCTGAGTCAACTCCCACCCGTGAGAGATCGTGCTCTGCTGCTCAGAGCGTCTGCCGTCTTGTTTTCGTCTCCGGCCAGATGAATTGCCGAGATCGAAATTTCCTGCTGGATTGCCCAGAACCAGAGCTGCATCGCCTCCCTGCACAGAGGGAGTGACCCTGTCCCCCCCTCTTTGTTGAGGTAGTGCATGGCCACTGTGTTGTCCGTCAGGGGATCAGGACATTCTTCCCTCGCACAGTCGGCAGAAAAGCCTTTAGGGCTAGCCTGATGGCCCTCAGCTCCAACAGATTGATATGGAGTCTGGACTCGACGGAGACCAACGACCGCTTACTGTCAACTCGTTGGCATGAGCTCCCCATCCCCTGAGGGATGCGTCCATCACGATCGGCACCTCCTGCCAGGGTAAAATGGAGCCCCCTTAATCAGATTGCCTTTGACGGCCCACCAGAGAAGGTCCTGGGCGACCAAGGACGGCGTCTGAACAGGGTCTGACATCCTGCCAGAGGACTGAGACCACTGGAGCTTGAGTGCCCATTGCAAAGATCTCATCCACAACCTGGCCTCTGGCACCAGAAGAATGCAGGATGCCATGAGGCCGAGCAATCTCAAGAACTCGAACGCTGGGAACTCTGGGCAAGCTGAAACTTGTGCACCATCTGCTGAATGTGATGAGCCTTCACCTGGGGAGGAAAACACTGCCCCAGGGACGTGTCGAGCACTGCTCTGATGTACTGGAGCCTCTGAGTTGGCGTCAAGTGGGACTTCTTTAAGTTGAGGGAGAATCCCAGCTTGTGGAGGGAGTGGCAGGTGATGGACAGATGATCCAGGACTTGCTTGGGAGAGCACGCCCTGATCAACCAATCGTCCAGGTAGACATGAATCCCCCCATTCCTGAGATGCGCTGCCACCACGACCATGTGCTTGGTGAAAACCCTCGGGCGGAGGTCAATCCGAACGGCAGGACCCGAAACTGAAAGTGCGAGTCGCCAACCGTGAACCTCAGGTATTTCTTGTGCTTCAGATGGATCGGCAGATGAAAATAAGCATCCTTGAGGTCGAGAGGCACCAACCAGTCCTGAAGTTGAAGGGCCTGGAGGACTTGAGAGAAAGCAACCATCTTGAACTTGTCCTTCCCGAGGAGTTTGTTCAAACCGCGCAAGTCTAAGATGGGTCTCAATCCCCGTCTTTCTTGGAAATCAAAAAATAAGGGGAATACCATCCCTTGTACCTCTCTGCTACAGGCACCAGTTCTATGGCGCCTTTCTCCAGCAGGGATTGAATTTCCTGCGCAAGGAGCGGATCCGGACTCTTCAAAGAGAGATTCCCTGGTGGATTGTCGTGAGGCCTCTGCCGGAAAGGAAGACAGTAGCGGTGGGCTATGATCTCCAGAACCCACACATCTGAAGTAATGACGCGCCACTCTACAAGATGCTGCGCCAGCCTTCCCCCAACCGGCGAACCATGGGACATGGCCTCATGACTGATCTGAAGCGGCTGCGACGTTGCCTGAGGGCAAAGAGGCAACTGCCCGAGTGGCCTTGGCACCTCAAGTACCTTGTTTTCCACCTCTGGCACTCCTACGGTGGCCCCTTTGACTGGCAGCTCCTCTCGCTTTACCAAAGGATGGGTAATAAGGAAAGGAACCTCCCCTCCATTGCTGTCCCATAGGACGAAAAGGGAGAGGTTGGCGAACTGCAGCGCCCAATGACTTCGCTGCAGCTTTGGAGGTCTGCAACCTCTCAAGACTCTCATCAGCCTTGCTGCCAAAAAGATGTTCCCCGTCAAAGGGCATGTTGAGGAGCCGGGCCTGCACATCAGGGCAAACCCTGAATTCCGCAACCACGCAAACCTGCGTATTACGGTGCTCGCCGCTATGGACCGGCTGACGCAATCTGCCATGTCCAAACCCGACTGAACGGCCTCACACATGGCATCCTTGCCATCCTGGACCATAGCAAGAAAACCATCCCGTTCGTCCCCTTCGGGAATATGTTCAGCCGCTAAGGAAACACAGTTCGACAGAGTGTGCGTGAAATGTGACAAGGCACATACGCAGTTGGCCGCCTGAAGCGCCATACCCCCTGAAGAAAACACTTTCTTCTCCCAACCGTCAAAACGCTTGTTGTCCCTATCAGGAGGGATGGTAGGATACGACGCCTGCTTTGCCGGGGCCGTAGCCGCCTGCACCACCAAACTCTCCGGAGTGGGGTGCTTGGTCAAGTACCAGGGGTCGCTACTGCTGGGCGGTATTTTCGCGGCAAAGACTTGCCCATTGCGGGGAGACTCTCCGGAGCAGTCCAAGCCGCCGCCACCCTCCTCTGTAGAGCCATATGGAACAGCAGTACCGGGTCAGTTGGTGGACCTTGGTCGAGGATATCCGTAAGGTCATCCTGAAGAAAATCCCCTCGGGGAGCAGACCACCCCAAGTACTCGGTGACCCTAGGCATAAGGCGCCGGTAACAGGAGTCGGCATGAGTGCCAGGCTCAGGCCTACAAAACTCCACCTCCCGTGCAGGGACTGACGCAGGTCCTCAATTTGGCTATGGCCCGAGAGAATCCCATCTGGCACCTTATCAGGAACCATGCCATCATCAGAGCCCTCATCCACCTCCGAAATGAACTCAAGATGGTGGTAAGAGGGCACAGAATGTGGAACAAAGCCATGCTTGACCTTGGCCAGAGCCTTTCTAGGGGGTTCCTCCATGCCCTGGGGTACCCCATTGAAACAGCCTCGAACGGCGTCGAGGGCATCGAGTGAACCGGCATCGAAGCCGAACGCGGCGCCGACAGCATCGACAGCGTCGACACAGGCCTCGAGGGCGGAGCCCCGAGCGTGTCCCTTGACAGCCTTGGCGCTGATGGGGTTGACGACTTCTTCTGAGGTGGAGCCTCGAAAGAGTCCTTCGATGACCTCAGCGCCACAGTCATCGACGTCTTCCTCGATATCACAGGTGCACACGGCCTCGAGCGCATCGAGGACCGGGACCTGGAACGGGCATGACGAGAACGATTCCCCTTGTCCAAGCGGGACCTTTCCCACGAATCGTGGCGACCACCCGAGCCCGAAGGGTACGAGCGGTGTCTCTCGACCGATCACGACCGGCCCCACTCGGAGGCGCAGACGGACCAGTGCCCTGCGATTCGAGCATCGCTAACATTATCTTCCCGAAGGAAGCCCATTCCTCCGGCATCGCATGCTTGGTGGGATAAGCGACCCACTGACGGGCGGAGTGCTCGGATGAGGACGGGGAAGGTGACCAATGACGGTGCTTCCGGGAGTGCCTCATAGAGGCAGATGAGTGGCGGGACCTACTCCGGGACCGAGACCCACTGGACTTCCGACGATTATGCAGAGTCGCCCCTCGAATCGTCCGTCGAAAGCCCTGCAGACCTCGACTTCTGTGGCTTGTACACCTTACCTACCGACAGTTACTTCTTGCGCTCCCGCAAGGCTTTGGACGTAAGCGACTGGCAGTCGACACAATCATCTGTGTCATGGGCCTCCCCGAGGCACCAGAGGCAGGCGTCATGCGAGTCGGCACTGACATCTTGGACCCGCAGTGCCCGCACTTCTTGAAGCCCGGACACGGGGTGGAAGACGAGGTAGACATCACAAAGGATAACTTCACAAACGAACAGGTTCAAAGAACCGATAAAGAACAGAAACTCCAAAGAGTCGAGGTGCGCCGAGATCTCCGAAGCGAACATGTTCGCGGAAAAAACGGAACTCAGGCTACGGGCATCGTGCGTCCTACTTATAACATCCAGTGACGTCGGCCGTCGGAGGAGGTCCTCGAGGGCGGTGTATCGACATCATCGACGCAGGATGAAGACGCCAAAAGATTTTCCGAAGCAGCACTGCTGTGGTGATTACTGTCATAGATATGGAATACGTCGGAGGACCCAATCCCCTCAAATGTGTTACTTATGTGCAACCTTTCTGAAGGGCATGCAGTGGCCCTCTTTTCTTTGTTTAAGATGCAAGTCTAGCCCCCTTTTTAAGTTGAGGCTAGGAGAAGTATTTGTGTTCTTGTATTCATGTGTTTGGCCACTGAGGCTGCTTCCTGGCATGAAGAGTACTCATGTATTCCTGTCTCCTTCAGCACAGTGACATCACTCACACTGGTCAGTTTCATTGGTCATGTAAGATAACTGTAGTGTGATATCCTTTCCAAGAGGTGGCAAAGCTACACCTGGAGATATGTTGACAGTTAGTTATGGCAGCACTTGTTTATGAGCAGAACACTAAGGTAAAATATGTTATGGTACAAAGGTCCCATGATTTGTCAATAGAATAGGTGTTTTAATTACTAACCTCCAGGGGCTGCCCCTCCTTTAGGTACCTGAGTGAAAGCCCCCTCCATATATTCCATTGGTGTTCTTATGCCATTTTTGAATGGCTCACAGATACATCCGAGAGGTCCTTCAAAAGGTTATGGGCCTCATTACGAGTTTGGAGGTAGCCATGGTGCTATTAGTGCCATGGCTGCCTCCAAACTTGGGTCCAGATCCGGGTTCCTTGAATGAGGAATTACCGGGCCATTCCAACCTTGGAGGACCCGGTAATTCCTCATTCAAAAACCCCATCCCCATTCGAGCCCCCATAGTGCTCAATGGGAATGGAGAGGGAGCTAATAACAGGCCCGTTGTTAACGGGCCCGTTATTTGCTCCCTGGTCTCTTCGCGGGACCCGCAAAGGACATCTGGTCTGACCAGATGTTCAGAACGGGTCCCACAAGGGAACCTCGTAATAGGGCGGAATGGGTTTACCGGTGCCGTTAAACCCATTACGCCCACCTCGTAATGAGGCCCTATGTTTCCCTGCATCAGGCAGGGCACAGCTCCCAGCAAGCATTTGACACAATGGCCAATAAGTTGACTGAGTGAGGAGCTAGCACTAAGTTACCATGTAGGTATTAGAGGTTTAAGGTAGACGTGAATGGGTTATTTAAGATGCTGAGAAGATAGTTTGGATTTTGCAAACCCCTCTGTAGTTATGGTAGACTAGATCTAGTGTTAGGGCATACTGCACCTGACATTAGTAGTGATAGTTTATTCTCCTGAGCGCCAGTCTCAAAAGTGCCCCAGGATTGCTAAATAGGCCAAATCGGGGTACTCTCACAAGATGTATAGCTTATAGTCACAGTATAAACGGCTCACCAGTGTTCAGGTTGAATCTGTGAATATATGGATGAAGGGTTCAGGTTCTACTAGTGTGTCCTCTTAAGCATAATCCGATGCCATCCCCGGTCAGGGCAGCACCTCTGGGCTCCGGGACCGAGCAGCGAGCGGCTGAGGGTGCGCCGTGGCACCTTAGCTTATTACATACCGGGTACCATGAGGCTACTGTTTATTGACAAATAATTTTCAAATGTGTAAAATTGCATGTTACATGACCAAGCCTGACTTGCTCCACGAGGGACGAGTGAAGGTGGGGATTTAGATCCTGATGAGCCACGGGCGTGGAGGCAAAGGCCCGCATGGAACGAGCCTCAGGACTCTGTTGGATTGCACATTGGGCAGTAGACAACCAGGGGACAGGTGCTGTCAGTTCACGGAGGAGGCACCAGTAAAGATCAACCCTGAATGCGCCCCTGAGGTAAGTCCACGCACCCAGGATTAGCAGTGCAGTAAGGGCCTGCGCTGTATGACCAATGGGGCAAATACTACCTTACTCTCTGTAACTAGTGATTGTCTCTTTAGCAATTAAACAGGCTATTTTATGTGTGCTCCTTAGAAACTCGCACAATGCAGATTAAACACATAGGCCCTCATTACGACCTTGGCGGAGGACCATGGTGCAATTTGCACCATGGTCCATGGCGCTAAGCTGCCAACTCCGCCATGGGGGTTGGCGGACTTACCGCCCCATTCCGAGGTTGGCGGGGCGGTAAGTCCCCAATCCCCATTTACCCTTCCCCATTCCCATTCCTGGCCCCATAGGGCATAATGGGAGTGGGGAAGGCGTTAATTACGCCACCGTAAATTACGGTGGCGTAATTAACAACAAGGTCCCTTAGCGCCATGGATTTTAACGCCTGCTAAAAGCAGGCGTTAAAATCACCATGGCGCTAAGGGAACTCGTACTCAGGCGGTAAGGTACGCCATGGTTTACGCCGGCGTAAACCCCTTTCCGCCAGGGTCGTAATGAGGGCCATACTCCTTAACAGAACTAGTGCACACCACTCTGACACTTCAAGACTCTCCTTCTAAGATATCTTGATAAGTTATTTGAATTTTGATGTTGGTAGGATGAGATATGGCTGTGCCCTGAAGATGGATTTTATCCAAACTGCACTGACTTACCTGGTTACTGTAAGCATACTGCCCCAAAGGACACAAAGAATAAACTATGTATGATTTCAGAACAAATAAGCTTTTTTCAGATAATTTCTTTCCCTCAACATAAGGACTGTTCTGCTGGCCCAATCGTCTGGACATCTTCACCGCTGCAGGTAATCCATACCTCCTTACTGATCCCTGTAATGCAACCGGCATTCTCGTTGTCACGCTTCCTTTATTTCTACCGACCCACAGCTCTCCCACGGCGCCCGCCCATTTCTCTCCTTGATCCGTGCATCTCTATACCCATTTTCATTGCTCCCTTGAAGTTCACTTGTCCCCCCACACTTTTTCTTGGCAACCCATCCAACACTGACTTTGAACTGCAAGCTGACGGATTAAGCACTAAGAGTAACATGTATACAACCGTAACCCTATGCAATGAGAGTAACTGGTATGAAGCAGCAACCGTAAACATATGCAAATTGAATAATGCTTAACTGTAATATAACCTTAAGTAATAAGTGTGACATGAATGCAATTGTAACCTAAATACTGTGAGTACCGTGCATGCAACTTTATCCTTATGCAATGAGAATATGTATGAAGCAGCAACCATAAACATATGCAAAGAGTAACATGCAACTGCAATGTGACCTATGTTATAGGAGTCACATGAATGTAACTGTAACCTAAACACTGAGAGCAACTTATATGCAACCATAACCTTATGCAATGATGGTAACATGTATGAAGCAGCAACCGTAAACCTTTGCACAGAGTCACTCATAACTGTAATATAACCCTAAACCATGAGCGTAACTTGAATGTAACTGTAACCGAAGCACTGAGAGTAACATGTTTGCAACTGTAACCTTATGCAATAAGAGTGTCCTCTATGAAGCAAGTAACCTTATTGCAAAAATAGTAACACGTAACTGGAATGTAACCTTAAGCAATGAGCATAACATGAATGTAACTATAACCTAACCACTGAGAGTAACCTGTATGAAAATGAAACCTTATGTAATAAGAGTAACATGTATGTAACAGCGCCTTGGTACCTAAGGGTTTAGTGCGCTATACAAGTGCAAAAATAAATAAATAACTACTCACTTGTATGGTTACAAATAGTGCGTTCCTTCCTTTCTAGGTTCAGCTTTTCTCTGAGGTTAAAATGATGGTGTATATCTCTGTGTCTCCTGTTTGAGTTTATTTGAAGTAAGGTGAATGTAGATGTAGGGTGAGAGTGTGAAACCGTGGCATCTCCTGTATTACCTGTAAAAGTGAAGAAAGCTGTTTATTGTTCTAACAAACTCCGACCCTAGTGTTGGTACGGATAGAATATTGTGCCTTAGATCACGTAACCAACCCATTTACACGCACCCCACCAGCATGCATAGGACACCATAAATGTCCTATTAAAATAACCTCCAGCAAAAGAAAAACAAGACACACAGGTCACCTACAATCCCGACCACCACCAAAATTCCCAAGATCCCTCAACCACCAAAATCTAACAATCTTGGATTCAAGCCACTGTCGAGTTTCAAAAGTGCCCTCATAAACGCTTGCTCTCTAGAAGCACATGCCATTGAAATTCACAACCTTATCACAGAACATAACCTAGACCTATTGATGATAACAGAAACCTGGCTCCACCAAGCATCAGGGCCCCTACTTGCACTGGCCATACCACCCGATTATAACATCTTCAGAGCCGATAGAACCCACACCACAGGAGGTGGTGTAGCCATCACAGCCAGAAACACTATACCAATTAGATCTAGCCCAATAGAAGACATACCAGGCTATGAACTTCTGTTTGTCAAATTGGCCATAAATGAGAAAACCACAATTAATATTATAGTGGTATACAGAATGTCCAGTACTACTAGCCACCCTGAAAATGACATCCCACTACTTCTCACACCCCTTATCAAACCCATCACTAAATGTATCATTCTCGGAGACCTGAATCTAGGATTTAATGATGACCTAGACCCCAAAGCTGCCAATCTGCATTCAGCACTCAAGGACATGAATTTCCCCCAACAACTGAATGCTCCAACACGTGTCAAAGGTAGAATCCTGAACTGGATTTTATCACTTAATACCAATCTTAGCATAGACACAATTAACCCCCTTAGTTGGACAGACCATCATTGCATCAACTTTACTCTCTTTAGCAATAAACCTCCTTCTCCTAAAACTAAAACAACTGACTTCATCGAATCCAGAAACTCCTGTAAACTCATGGTAGAGAAATTTGTACCGACCCTCAACAAATTTCTTGAAACCAAACCAATCACAGTAATGATCCAAGTATCATTGCTGACTACTATCACAAATGCCTCACACTCACCATTGATGAAGTAGCGCCCATCTTATCTAAAACACGTCGAACCGACAAAAAGAACCAATTCTGGTTTGACGAAGAACTAACATCACTGAGAAGAACTAAACGTTCCCTAGAACATGCTCACATTAAACACCCTACCCCTGACTCTGCCAAAGCCTTCAAGAACGCCAACAAAATGTACAAAGCAGCCATCATCTCACACAAAGGCAATGCCTACAATTTACGCATTAGCAATGCCGCCTCAGACTCTAAAGAGCTTTTCGCCATCCTCAGGGAATAAAACCCCATCCCCATCACAACCCCACTAATGTCAGTAAAGAATGGTGCACTACCATCCAAGACGCACTCTCAGCCAAGACCACTATGCTACAAAACAAAATCTCCACTAAAATAAAATCACTAATAGAAATAAAAAACCCATACCTCCATCCAACACCTCCTCTGAAAAGCCCAATACCCCATTCCATTTTGCTCCAGTCACCCAAGAAATGGTGCTCAACACCTTATCTAAACTGAAAGCATCCAATTGCAAAGGAGACAGTGTCCCAGCTAAACTAGTGAAAGAATGTGCTCCCTATCTTGCCCCTACCATTACCAATTTTGTCAACGCTTCCTTCAATATAAATATAGTTCAAGCAAGCATCAAAGAAGCCTGGGTCACCCTACTCTTAAAAAAGCCTTCACTCGACCACATGGTACCCACAAACTATCGCCCAATAACTACAGTCCCCTTCCTCCTGAAACTGATAGACAAAATAGCTTATACGCAAATTCAATCACATCTCGAAGAAAATAAACTTCTGAGAACCAGACAATCAGGCTTCAGGCCCAACCACAGCACTGAAACAGCCCTTCTAGATTTGAAAAACCACATGGACACCATCAGAAATTCAGGGAAACTCTGTATTCTATTGCTGCTAGACCTCTCTGCAGCATTTGACCTTGTAGATCATGATAAACTATGTACCACCCTATTTAATGACTTTTTGAATGATGCCACCAAGTGGGTTAAATCTTTCCTTGCTGAACGCACCTCCAGAGTGGCCATAGGCAAGGAAGCTGTTGATCCCATACCAGTACCCATAGGAGTTCTACAGGGCTCATGCCTCTCTCCCACATTATATAACGCCTACACTAAACTCCTCTTCTCCGCCCTAGATGATATGTGTGTCATCTACGCCAACTTTGCAGATGACACCCAGATCCTTATTCCCATCACAGGAGATTACAACCAAGACTCTCTGACCATCAATAAAATGTATTCTATTATACAAAACTGGATGGCGTTAAACAGCCTTTGTCTCAAGGATGAAAAGACAGAAGTCCTCATCGTTGGATCCCCAAACAAAATAGCGACCCTCCACTCAGACTACTCCTCTATCAATATTGACGGCACCATGATCCCCGTCCTCAAACAGGTGAAAGCACTTGGGGTATACTTAGATGCCAACCTTACGATGACCAAAGACATCAGTATGCTTGCATTATCTACAGCATATACATCAAAACCTATAGCGTTAAGTCGACAATTATTGACCCCGACTAACTGCCTCACCCTGGCCAGAGCTTTGGTATTATCCATTTGGACTACTGTAATGTACTACTTTCAGGGATTTCCACCACTGTAACGCTCACCTGATTCCCACAGAGGCGCTGACCCAAACTGGACTGCTACAGTTGCTTCTATGACTATGATGAGGTGTAGAACTCGGAAGATGCTCTGGGCAGGACCTCTGAATATTGACTGTCTGGCTTGTAAGGTGAGTTTTCTGCAGGTGGAAGAAAAAGGGGTAATTACAAGCTGGTTGGATAAGTTCTCCCACCAATCTTCTGCTTTTCCCACTTCTTGGTTCTCGACTGGTCTCCACGAACTCTCACTTTTGGTTTAGTAAAGCCGAGCTCTCCATCCTGCTTCTGGTGCAGGGGCGCGTGGGATCCAGTTACGTCACTGGATGATTTCAGTGTTTAGGCTCAGTGTCCTTTTGTGGCTTGTAATAGTCCTTCAGGTGCCGAGGAGCTGTTGGCGACACCACCACTGCTGTGCAAGAAGAGGCTCGTGAGTATAGAAGATCTGAGGCCGCTTCTGAAGGAGCACCCTTTTATAATGTCCTTTTCTGTCTTTCAGGTGCCGAGATGCTCTGGGTGATGCCGCCGCTGTTGCACGTGCGGTGGCACGTAAGTATAACTGAATTGTGGCTGTTTCCAAATGGGCTCCTCTGATAATGTCTTTTCCTTCCTTTCAGGTGCCGAAATGCTGAGGCCGATGCTGCCGCTGCTGCGCGTGAAGAAGCGCGTAAGTATAACTGAGTTGCGAACCCTTCGGCTCGGACACCACTAACAATGTCTTTTGTCTTCCAGGTGCTGGGATGCTGCCGAAGCGAAGGCCGCGGTGAACTCTGGTGTGATCACGGATGGATAAGGTAAGCGAGCGCAGCTGCGAGCGTGTTGCCCGTTTTCTAACCTTATGTCTTTATTTGCAGGTTGTTGGAGACTGGACTCTTGTGGCTGAATTCTGGTGAGTAGATGTTCCTGTGCCTTTTCTTCATCCACAGGTTGCTGCTCGAGAAGCTGAGGGTGTGTCTGGACCTGGAATGCAGGAGCCGACTCGGTGAGCGTCCTGCTGCTGTTGCAGAATAACGCGAAGCACGTGAATTCTATCGGGTGTGGTTTAAATAGTGGAGAAGTGCTTTGGTGCGTATTCTTCCTCCAGCCTCACCCAGGTAAGAAAAGAGTTCCAGTGTCAGAGGATTAGCATCAGCCCCACCCAGGTAAGAAAAGAGTTCCTGTAACAGAGGATTGGTCCCTCCCAGCCAGTGGCTGGGACTTCACCCAGCTTGGATTGTTCTAGGTGAGTATGCAGCATGGTCTGCCACAGGTAAGTCCACCCAATCACTACTGCACACTTTAAGAATATGAGCCCGGCGCCCATGGCGCCGGGTCTGTGGTTCCTTATGAGCCTGGCGCCAGAGGCGCCAGGATATGGTCCAAAGGGCCCCTGTAGGGGTCTGCTGGAACCGGGGGTGTCGATGATGAGCCTGATTCCGGGGACGCTGGGCCAGTCTTGGCTCCTCGGGAGTAGCGCTCATGACAGCACCCCCCCTCAAGGCCCCTCCCAAACTTGTCCTCCCCGGGGGTTTTGGTTTATCGGGAAAGGTTTGGTGGAATTTCCTGACTAGACGAGGAGCATGGACGTAGTCATAGGGTTCCCAGGATCTTTCCTGGGGTCCGTAGCCTTTCCAGTCGATTAGGTAGAATAGTTTTGATTTGATGATCTTGGAGTCCAAAATGTTTTTAACTTCAAATTCGAGCTCTCCATTCACCTGAATGGGTTCTGGAGGTCTGGTCAGTCTGGTTCCAGGTTGCATGGGTTTCAAAAGAGATACGTGAAACACAGGATGTATTCTCATATGGGTGGGCAAATCTAATTTAACAGCCACTGGATTAATTATGGCCGTAATTGAATATGGTCCCAGGTATTTGGGGTTGAAGGTGCGAGGTCCTTTTAGCGATAAATGTTTGGTGGACAACCAGACTTGATCCCCAACCTGGTATTGAGGGGCATCGCTTCGGTGTTGGTCTGCTCCTTTTTTGTACCTTTCTTTAGCTTGTTGTAGATGTGCAGTCGCTTCCTTGAAAGCTTGGGTAATAACAGAGTGCAACTGATCTACGGCGGGTGTTCCAAGATCTTGAGGTGGGTCGAGGTTGGAGGTTCGAGGATGAATTCCATACAAGATGTAGAAGGGACTCTTCCCGGTTCCCGAATGAACTGAATTGTTGTATGCATATTCAGCTATCCAAAGGATGTCCTTCCAGTTGCTTTCAGACTGTTGTAGCATGCATCGTAAATATTGTTCGAGAGTCTGGTTTGTTCTCTCGGTTTGCCCGTCGGTCTGGGGATGATGGCTGGTTGAAAGTCTTACATCGATTTGAGCTGACCGACAACAACTACGCCAAAAGTGAGAAATAAACTGGCTTCCTCTATCAGAGATTAGTACCGACGGGAAGCCGTGTAACCGGACAATGTTTTCAAGGAATTCTCTGGCTAGTACTGAAGCTGAAGGTAAGCCTTTTAGCGGAATGAAGTGGGCCATTTTAGAAAACAAATCCACAATAACGAGAATAGTGTTGTACCCGGAACAAGAGGGTAAGTCTGTGATGAAGTCCATGGAAAGGGTATGCCAGGGACACGGTGGAATGTCTAATGGTTTCAGAAGACCAGCCGGCCTTTTCTTTTGACCCTTGTTTTGAGCGCACACCACAGGACATCACAAATTCTTTTATGTCTTTTCTCCATGAAGGCCACCAGAAGTGTCTCTTCACTTTTTCTGTGGTTTTGGCGATGCCAGGGTGACCCTCCATTAATGAATCATGATAACAGGAGATTACCTGTTTTTGTAAATCGGCGTGTGGTAGGAATAATCGTCCTTGGAAATAAGGCAAGTCATTGTTTACGGTGAAGTTCTCTCCTCTTTGTAACCAGCTCTGTAAGTCTGATGGGGTCACAAGTTGTTTAGTTCTTGCCTCAATATCCTCGATGGATTGCGAAGAAATCAGACCCAAGATCCTTTGTTCAGGAATTATTGGTACGGGTTCGGGATTGACAACGTTATCTCCCATTCCAATTCGGGAAAGAGCATCCGCTTTGCCGTTCTTGTTGCCCGGGCGGTAAGTGATCACAAAGTCAAATTCAGCAAAGAATAGAGCCCAGCGAAGCTGTCTGGAGGATTGAGCTTTGGCGGTTTTCAGATACTGTAGATTTCGATGATCAGCTTCCGAAGATGAGTACACAAGAATGTTGTCTATGTAGACGACAACACAGACATCAATGAGCTCTCTGAGGACGTCATTCATGAAATATTGGAAGGCGGCCGGCGCATTGCATAGTCCGAAGGGCATCACTTGGTATTCAAATAGCCCATACTTAGTGCGAAATGCCGTCTTCCATTCATCACCTTCCTTGATCCGTACCAAATGATAAGCTCCCCGGAGATCAAGCTTGGTGTAAATACAGGCGTTTTTCACCTGGTCGAGGAGTTCCGGGATCAGAGGTAAGGGGTATCTGTTTTTTACTGTTATCTGATTCAGAGCACGGTAATCAATACAGGTTCTGAGGTCACCTTCTTTTTTTGGTACGAACAACAGAGCAGAGGATGCAGGAGACTTTGACGGACGGATAAAGCCATTGGCCAGATACTGGTCTAAATACTGTCGCAGATGAAGGTTCTCAGGCTCGGTGAGGGCGTAAATCCTACTGCAAGGGGGAGTTGCACCGGGTAGCAGATCTATCTGACAATCGTATGATCTGTGAGGTGGCAAGGTGTTAGCCTGTTCCTTTTGAAAAACATCTTGGAACTCTCGATACTCTTGAGGTAATTGTGGACCGTCAGTCGTTGCTGACGCTAGGCCAATGCTGGGTCGTGGATAGCAGGTTGGTGCACACTCAGGGAACATTATCGTCTTTGCTCGCCAATCAATCTGAGGGTTGTGTTTCTCCAACCAAGGGATTCCTAGGATTACTTGGAATTGAGGAGCCTTGATCACGTCGAACACAATTACCTCCCGATGCCCGTCTTGGCCTAGTAACGTCACTTCAGCAGTGGCATGGGTTACTGGTCCGGAGGCGATTTCGGTCCCATCCACCGTGGTAATGACGTCTTTAACCGCCTTTGGACAAAGAGGTAGGTTCATCCTGGAAGCCAATTTGCGGTCCACGTAATTTCCAATTGCTCCACTATCAATGTATGCCTTAATAGCATGCAAACGTTCTGGTTGCTTTGGGTTTACGAGGACCATAGGCATTATGAAGTGCGAGGTCAAAGAACTGGTTTTTAAGCTCGGCAAGCGGACCTCTACACTTGTCGGGCGAGGTCGTTTCCCGGCTCAGGCTTTTCAGAGTTCTTGTCAGAAGCTCCTACTGTCTTCTTAGGTGGTTTTACCGGGCAATCTCGAAGAAAATGTCCAGAGTTTCCACAATAGAGGCACAATTGCATTTGTCGTCTTCTGTCACGCTCTTTCTGGGTTAAGGGACCCTTTACGGCCCCAATCTGCATAGGTTCAACGGTGTCGACCCCTTTGGCGTTGCTTTGTGTTTTCGTGAATACTCGGGTTTCAAACCTGGATCGGTCCGCCTTTCTGTTTTGGAGCCTATGATCCAATTGGACCACCAAATCAATATATTCCGAACAGTCCTGAGGAGGATTCATGACCTGGGCAAGGACGTCTTTAAGTTCACCACGCAGACCTCTGTGAAATAGCGTGATCCTTTTAACCTCAGGCCATCTAGTTTCCACGATTAACCTATTAAAAGATGCAATGTAGGCTAAGAGGTCCTGGTTGCCCTGTCGCAGGGAGAGGAGTTTGTTGTCCAGGGCCTGCCCTTGGGAATGTCTTGCAAAAAGTCTCTCCATACTCGCCTGGAAGGCTGAGAAGTTCCGAAGAATTGGGTCATCCTGTGTAACCAGAGGGATCGACCAATCAGCGGCGCTGCCGCTAAGATACAAAAGTACAAAGGCTACCTTGGTCTGGTCAGTTGGAAAGGCTGTGGGTCTACAAAGAAAGTGCAGTCGGCATTGATTTATAAACACTGCAAATCTTTTAGGGTCACCAGAAAAGCGTTCAGGTGGTGCCAATGGCACATTTCCAGGTAGGTTGATTTGAACGGGATTGGTTGAAGTAACTGGGGTATAATTCCCCCCTAAGTTAGGTAGAGGAGTTTGCCCCGCTTGACTCTGTAATAACTGTCTGGCGAGATTCTCAGTTCGTTATTTTGACATTATCAATTCCCTCTTAAGGGCGTTCGTTACCTGGCGAGCAGCATGGACTTCAGCTCTTAATTCCCCCAACAACTGGGCCAATTGGTCTGTGTCGGAAATTTCCATAGCGCCTGGGTAGGAGATTATGGGTAGGCTTCGCATTCTGTAACGCTCACCTGATTCCCACAGAGGCGCTGACCCAAACTGGACTGCTACAGTTGCTTCTATGACTATGATGAGGCGTAGAACTCGGAAGACGCTCTGGGCAGGACCTCCGAATATTGACTGTCTGGCTTGTAAGGTGAGTTTTCTGCAGGTGGAAGAAAAAGGGGTAATTACAAGCTGGTTGGATAAGTTCTCCCACCAATCTTCTGCTTTTCCCACTTCTTGGTTCTCGACTGGTCTCCACAAACTCTCACCTTTGGTTTAGTAAAGCCGAGCTCTCCATCCTGCTTCTGGTGCAGGGGCGCGTGGAATCCAGTTACGTCACTGGATGATTTCAGTGTTTAGGCTCAGTGTCCTTTTGTGGCTTGTAATAGTCCTTCAGGTGCCGAGGAGCTGTTGGCGACACCACCACTGCTGTGCAAGAAGAGGCTCGTGAGTATAGAAGATCTGAGGCCGCTTCTGAAGGAGCACCCTTTTATAATGTCCTTTTCTGTCTTTCAGGTGCCGAGATGCTGTGGGTGATGCCGCCGCTGTTGCACGTGCGGTGGCACGTAAGTATAACTGAATTGTGGCCATTTCCAAATGGGCGCCTCTGATAATGTCTTTTCCTTCCTTTCAGGTGCCGAAATGCTGAGGGCGATGCTGCCGCTGCTGCGCGTGAAGAAGCGCGTAAGTATAACTGAGTTGCGAACCCTTCGACTCGGACACCACTAACAATGTCTTTTGTCTTCCAGGTGCTGGGATGCTGCCGAAGCGAAGGCCGCGGTGAACTCCGGTGCGATCACGGATGGATAAGGTAAGCGAGCGCAGCTGCGAGCGTGTTGCCCCTTTTCTAACCTTATGTCTTTATTTGCAGGTTGTCGGAGACTGGACTCTTGTGGCTGAATTCTGGTGAGTAGATGTTCCTGTGCCTTTTCTTCATCCACAGGTTGCTGCTCGAGAAGCTGAGGGTGTATCTGGACCTGGAATGCAGGAGCCTACTCGGTGAGCGTCCTGCTGCTGTTGCAGAATAATGCGAAGCACGCGAATTCTATCGGGCGTGGTTTAAATAGTGGAGAAGTGCTTTGGTGCGTATTCTTCCTCCAGCCTCATCCAGGTAAGAAAAGAGTTCCAGTGTCAGAGGATTAGCATCAGCCCCACCCAGGTAAGAAAAGAGTTCCTGTAACAGAGGATTGGTTCCTCCCAGCCAGTGGCTGGGACTTCACCCAGCTTGGATTGTTCTAGGTGAGTATGCAGCATGGTCTGCCACAGGTAAGTCCACCCAATCACTACTGCACACTTTAAGAATATGAGCCCGGCGCGTTCCTTATGAGCCTGGCGCCAGAGGTGCCAGGACATGGTCCAAAGGGCCCCTGTAGGGGTCTGCTGGAACCGGGGGTGTGGATGATGAGCCTGCTTCCGGGGACGCTGGGCCAGTCTTGGCTCCTCGGGAGTAGCGCTCATAACAACCACCAACCTTAATAAATGACAACTTTGGCAAAATAAAGCATTAAGAGCAGCACTAGGGATAAAAAAAACACTACCATATATCCAAGGCTAGGAAGGACGCCCACTGGCTGCCCGTCAAAGCAAGAATTATCTTCAAAACAAGGTGCATCACGCATAAATGCATCACCAACAAAGCACCACTCTACATGAACAATGTTTTACAAAAAAAAGAAAATGCCAGATCCCTAAGATTTAATGACAGCCAAAATTTAGTGACACCTCATTACAATAACAACAAAGCAGGAGGTAGCAGCTTCTATGTCCTAGCTCCTAAACATTAGAACTCCCTCCCTATCCACATCAAAAAAGAGACCTCCTTCCCCCTTTTCAAAAAACATTTGAAAACGTGGATGTTCAACCTATACTAACACAGCACCGAACCATGACAACTGTAATAATTTTTAATGACTATGCAATACCAATGTTTTTTGTATCCTATTCATTTTTTGTATCGATTCCCATGTATACCAATACTTTCTAAGATGTCTGTAACCATGCCTTGATACCCCATGGTCTGGGCGTGTAATAAATGAAAAATAATAAATAAACAAAAATAAAAAAATAAATTCCTCTGATGCCTAGTTGAGGCGCTATAAAAAAAATGCAGCCTTCCTGAAGACGGCTGGTCTTTCATCTGCCCAATATACTTGTAAAATAATGAAAATGTACTATGGGAAGAAGGTTGTTACCATCTATTTATACATTTCATAGCCTCCTGGTCTTCAGTCTCAGGCGTTCTTAACTTAAATGAAAGTTGGAGTCATTCCTCGTTGTGTAGTTTGGTCATTTCATGTGTCTGACATGCTTTGTGAAGGATTCCAATCGGGCGTCACACACCGGACCAGGACCTTCGCCCTTAGACTCAGATGTAGCGCGCAATAAGAATGCTTTTTCTTTATTTTCTGTGAATTCGAATTGAGCCGATACCCGACCCGTCGCACACCCCCTTTTACAAATGCCCTAGGTCACAATGGACCATGAACCAGGCCGGTGGGTGGTAACACAATATGTATTTATTTTAAATTCAAAGAGAATCACACCATTTTTATATTGGGCAGCAATCACCAAAGGGGTGATAATTACAATGAAAACCACTGAAATACACTTGGGTAACCTTCTACAAGAACATATCCAAAGCACAAGTGAATAGGAGCACTTTTCAATTAGGATAGATAGCACTTGAGTTAAGGTTTCCCCTGCAATGTTCCCTCAACCCACAATTAATCGAATTATAATTGGATAGGAAGAGGCAGCAGACAGAATCAAAATCTGACCTTCCCTCATAAAATAATGGCCTAAAATGGCCCATGAATTTTGACAAATAATTAATTATATGTGTGTTTAAATAATGATGTACATTTGTTTGATCACAGTCTCAGGGATGTTATATCACTAGCAACTATAAGGTAAGGTATCACAAAAGGCATACAGTTCAAAAAACAACTTGAAATGAAAACACAGTGCAGCCACGTTCACACGTTGAAAAGTTGCAATTTTCTTTTTTTCAGTTTTAGATGTCAAAAACATTTTTTAAGAAAAACAGGTGAAATACACAGAATCAGAATGCGGGTTTTAGGCTGGGTGATAGATGCACATCACAAGGACACCATGGAAGTCAAAGAGTGACGATAGCTGATGAATTGGATGAGATTATCAAGGTGCAATGGAGTTCAGCCTAGGTAAAATAAAGCAGTTAAGAAAAGAAAATTGGTCTTAAAAAAGAAAGGCAAGTTTTACTTAAACTATATTATCTAGACTATATGGTTAAAGGAAGACACGGTACGTTCCAAGATTGATTCGCGACGTCAACCTTTTCACCCCGCGTTCAACTTCATGTGGGATTTAATTTGATTATTCCAAATGTGACTAAGACTTATGATCTAGGCAATACAGAAATAAATAGGAAAGTGGCGCTAATGCTTGGAGATCAATGACAAGATGCACAGAGAATTCTAACAGTTTTAACAAGGAATCAGGGTACGGATAAGGTTATTTAAAATGTCAAACAACGACTAAGTATCAAGATGGGGTAGGCTATGTGTGGCTATGGGATGGGGAAATACTCACAATCCGCGCTTGAGTTTGGGGATTTGGACAGTCAACCGGTTCTGGATTCAAAAGCTGTGGTCACAGGATAGTGGTGGACACTCCTAACAGCAAGCAGCTGGGCAAGTCTGGTCACTGGATGGCAAAGGTACAGCGGGCATGCAGATAGTGGGCAAGAAGCCGGTCTGGTCACAGGATGGCGAGGGTACAGCGGGCATGCAGGTAGTGAGCAAAAGGTTGGTCTGGTCACAGGATGCTCCCCAAGGTACCGCAGATTTTCCTCTTTGCTACTGGGATTTTTGTGGGGTTTTCTGGATAATTGGCCCTGCTTGGATAGGGTCAGTTATGCTTTGGCCTAGCAGTAGAGTCTGGAATCTTGCAAAGGTGGATCTGGAATGTCTGGATACTCAGGTGCTGGAAATTCAGGAGAGAGTTTCCTGTCCCTGTGAGCTCCCACCCTTTATATAAAAGTAGGTGACATCACCAGGTTTATTGATGGGCAGAACTGAGCTAGACCTACCCCCAAGAACCAGATAGGTCAGCTAACGTTGGTTGCCTCCTCTAGGAGGGTACTCAGTTAATGGGGTTGTGTTTTATGAGATGCAAAGCCTTCCCACAGTCCTTTTTGCCAAAAATCAATCTTAACATAAATTACACATTTGTACAGTTGTGGAACTTTAACAAATTACATAGGCAAATTACATATTTCACGCAGATCATGGCAGTCCAATTCTCGCATTCGTAGGACTTTGTTTCATCCGTCTAATAATTTTCATCCTTTTCAGTGAGAAACGTCATACCTAAAACTCTATAACATTATACATGTGTACATATTATCATAAAGCATGTTAATCTTGAATTTCAAAGTGGCACCATGTGCACTTTCCTCAGAATATCCAACTCTCTGCCATCTCTCTCCCTTATATGCCACTGAAGGCTACCACGTCTTGTTTAAAAGCCACAAAAATTACATTTGAGCTGTTAACTTTTTACATTCCTGCAAAGTCCTGTTGCAGAGATAAAAGCCTTAAAAGTTTATTAATAAAACAGTCTTTTCAGCCAAATGGGGCTGTCCTTTGTTCTTCAACTAGGCCCATTTTTTCCAGGATACCACCAAATGTCAGTGCAGCCCAGGGTGGCCATGGGGGTTTCCCAGTTTGATTGAAGGTTTATTGTCACCTCCCCAATTAACATATAGGTGTTCCAGAATCTATTGTCTCAAGCTGAAGCCCAGACAACAGTCAGACAAGCGTATGATATTTCTTTCTCTTGGTCCATTCAAAGTTTTCAAGGGTGGCAGTTTACAGGTAAGTGTCCCAGATCTTCCTTGTGGCTTCGCCTGAGGGTAGGGCACTGCTGTTATCAGCACCCAAATGTGCCTTGGGCCATGGCAGAAACCTGTTTGGGCTGATTTCTCAGTACAGCCAAAACATTTATTTCTTTATTTTATTTTATTTAGTTTTGAATCAGCAGCAAGCCTCTTGAAATAAATCCTCCCATATATATTTCCCAGCAAAACTCCTTTACATTGCTAGGCCAAGACAGGGCCTTCTTTCAACATTACAGTTTTACAACAGGCATTTTTCCTTATTTGCAAAAGTGCATTTTTACACATGGTGAAGTCCGCTGGGCTGACTATTTCAAAAGGTTTTCTCTTCCTTCTGACTTCCCAACATTGTTTTTCAGCCCTAGTCAGTCTCACTTATACAGCAATCTGTTTAAGACACAGGCCCACTGAAATTGACATATGCCCTTGGGCTAGGGTTTCTTTTGAAGCAGTGATTTTTGACATTTTGTAGCCCAAAAGTCAAGCGTTTTCCCATGCGGTTGAAAGTAAAGCTTCTGTTGTTTTCCCAGACTTGGTCGGACATGCCTGCCATTCAGGAATAAGGCTCTCGTCTCCTGGAGCATAATCTGAATATGGCAGGGCCTCACTGATAAAAGCAGAGTAATGTAGAACAGATGAAAAGAGCATCAAAGCGCCAACATTTTAAATGCCAAATATTTCCTTTTTCAAGGGGAAATGTTGAGCTAGCAGCAAAGCAGTGCTGCTTTTCCATTTTCTTCTTGTGTGCATGTAAGTAACACACTGGCTGCCTTTCTCAGTGTGCTCCCTGTCCCATCTTGCCCAATAGGTGCTTGGCAAGACAGTGCAGCCATTATTTTGTAGCTACAAAATGCTGTTTTGATGCAAGGCCCTGGTGCTCAAAGGAGCCAGCGCAGCCATTTTGCTGTTAACTGCTGAAGTGCAGCTTGGTTATGGATGGGAATTCTGCTGAGTGGGTCAATGTATCCCACAGCTTAATGTGAGTGCACGTTCTGTGTGAAAAAGAATGGTTGAGTGTCCCCCTGACCCATTGAACCATTAAACCCAGGAAGCAAAAAGTCCTATTCATTGAAATCTAGTTCCACCTGGTACCGGATATGCCCCTGAGTGAATTTTCCACCCTTGCAAAGTGAGGTATCTTGGTGGCGCTGCTCCTGTTCTTCATGACAGTGCTCTGAAGCACTTCATGTCTAGAGGAAGCTTAGACATTCATACTACACCATCCTACGAGGGAAGAAGAGGGTTGTACAGGTTTTAGGCATGTAATGCTTTATGCAAATTTAGTGAGTGAAAGTGACTCAGTCCTAACTGATCTATTACCACACATAATAAGTATTAAGATTGAACCTTGGTGAATGCATTGTGTGCATTGTGGGAAACTGACAACAAAGCAGATGAAGTATATTAAGAACTCTATGATTTTGTGTATTACTTCATAGGAGATATCAAGAACGATCCTAAATCTGGGCTGATTAGTATACATTTAGCCAGACATTTGGTAAGTGGTTTGAACTCATGCATGATGGGTCTGATAGGCCAATGATTTTAGGGATGGGAAGTCCCTCAGTGAATTAGGCGGTGCTAACATCATAGCATCTTTGAGTTTTCCTGCTGACATCCCTGTCAACCGCTGTTGCAAGCACATTAGGGTTTGCCAGATTCTTTCTTGCCCAGACCTTTGCCAATGGCGTTTGATTTATTCATAACCCTACAGCTATCACTCATCTGTGTTGCAGGTTTGTGAAATGCAGCCTGCAGTCTCAGCTTTAAATGTCTATTGTCACACCCACGTCCCCCTCCTCTGCGTTTTACTGGTGAATTGTACTGTTTTAGAAGAGATTTTATAGGATGAAAGTCAAAATAACTTAACTCAGTCATTTCTGTTTTTAATTCTCTTTATTGATTTTACAACATGAATTAAACAATTCAACCCCCACCTCTCCCTCCCTTTGCCCCTCTCCCCTACCCCCCTCCCTTCTGCTCTCGTTAATTTAGTCATTTACTTGTTTTTCTTACAAAATGGCCATTCTGGCCAAACGTGTTTTGTTTTACAAATGTATGTTGGGTTTCCTATTCATTTAGTAGAATACTGGGTAGTCCCAGCCCATTTAACACTCGTTCAATTGCATTTGTAGTTGTATTTATATAAAGAACTAAAATGTCAATTTCGATACAAAATTACTTACAATAATACATTTCCTAATAGAGGAGAGGTTTCCTAGAAGGTTGCCTGTACAATAGCACACAGATGCAAGGGTGGCTCGCCCATAGGGGCAGCAGGAGCAGTGCCCCAGCCCCTACCATGTCCATGAGTAACAGGAATAGCGTGTTACTCATGGACAGTGTGGCTGCACTGCATGTGCAGTGGGGAGCGCTCCAATGAGCCATCTCTGCTGCACATGCGCAGAACAATTTTGGGACATAATAGAATGCTGATCAAGCTGGCTCTAAAGGATGCCTGGAGGCATTAAGAAATAAACGCCCCAGCCATGCTTTTGCTCTTTACCCCACCCCCTGTCCTGTCCCACATAAAGGCTGGGTTGGGGTCAGAATTGCAGACCCCACCCAGTCTATGCAGGAGACAGGATAGGGGCGGGCAACTGAGGGAGATGTCAGGTCTCCGTGCTGGCCCTCTGAGCAGAGACCCTCCTCCCTCAGCTCTCATCACAAGAGTACAAGACTGGGGACCCACCCCTGAGCAGGAACAGGGGAAAAGGAAATTAAACAAAACTAAACCAGACTTGGTTTGGTTTGGTTTTCCATGCCGAATGTCGAGGAACACACCAATCATCGGCCTGCCTACAAAGAAGATTCCGGACAGAGTCCTGCAATGAAGGATCATCTGAGGGGTCCGTCCACGGTGCACACTTTGCGCATGAGGTACGTTTTAAAAGTTGAAGTTCATTTTATGGGTTTAGGCAGCTCACTGCAAGACCTTTTTAGCCTGTGAGGGTATCAGGTAATAATGTCCCCATCCATAATGTTGCTGGGAAAAGCCCTTGGCGACAATATATATGGTGGCATTGTGTATGGGGACGGGTTGCGGGGAGGTCCGCTGCTCTCCTTGTAAAAAAAAGAATAAATCAGGAGTTGCGGGGCTGTTCCCCGCATGTTCAGTGTAATAATGTCTCCAAGGCAACATTTTTGTCAGGAGACATTTTTGCGGGGACATTATTACATGGAACCCTTATGAGTATATAGCATTGATTCAACAGGCAGGGTGACCACGACTTCCTTAGTTGCATTGCATTCGTTTTTATTAATTATCATCCTTAAATACGGGGTCGATTCTTCTGCAATCTTTAGGAAGGATAATAAATATATAACAGATGCAAGCAGTGAGCACAGGTCCCACGTGCATCGGCCTGACCTGCTGCGCAGTTGGGAAACGTGTTTCATTACCAAACAGGCTAGACTGTGTCTATTAATGAACCAAGATCTCCTGCACTGATGTGCCAAGCACCTGCCAGTGCTCCTCAGTGGCTCAGTGCAACCCTCTACTGTCGGACCCCTGTCGTTTCATGAGGAGAGGACAAACGAAGAAAATATAAAGAGGCATTCCTGTTTCCTTTCCTCTGTGTTTTTTCAGATTATAACCCAAATGCTTTGAAGTCAGGCTCCTCCAGTTAGACCCTGCCTTACCCTTTTATTATCACTGATCGAAGTGAGCGGAAACGGTCGGGAGCGGTGTTCCACTACTTAGATTTTTTTCTGTTTACCATTCCTTTACCCTTTACGACCATTTTCACCAATCTATGTAGAGGATTTCTCCATTCATGTCCCTGTGCAAATGTAAAGTTGTAAGAGGAGCCTTAACTAGTCACTTAGACTGTTGCAATACCGTGGCTGCAGCATCTTGTGACATGTTGCACTATGCTTCTGCCTACCCACTGCCCTGCCGAGACCACAGTTCCACAACTTTTCTCGGTACACTTCTACCACTGTTTATTATATTTTAACGGTTTGCTTGGTGCGTGTTGAATTGTGTTTAATTCACCGCAGGTTACCTTATTGCAGCAGATTTTTCATAACGTCTGTGATAAATGCGTGTGTTAATGTTAAAGCGCCCTCTCGAACCCCCCCTCGGCCCCTTGGTGCACATCACAACATCGCTTCATTCAATCATGCAAAGATCTGCAGTGGGAACGAAGGCGCTAAGAGAAGAGAGGGTTAGTTAAATATCCAGCGGCACCTCTTTGCAACAGGGTTGGGACTGGGAAATTAATGGGACTACTATAGGACAGTAAATTTAGATATAGATGGCATTCTTAAAAAGTCGATGTTCTGTATTCCACTTACAAATTCAAGGCTGCTGGGAGTACATGCATGTGGGAGTGCCTGATATGGGTGTCCCTAAAACCTCCCTGTGTTGCTGTGTTTTGATAATATCATCTATAACACCACAACATTGGTCCGATCACCATTTGATAACCTTCACTTTAGAGGCCATGCCACCACCCATCCCTGACAACAGTATTGCTCATGCCATCCCCACCAGAAACAAAAGAAATATCACAGCGGAAAAACGTACTCCCCTGATCCTTCCCACTCTGAATTTGCTTCCTGTCCATACTGATCCCTTCACCCTAGTAGAAGAGTATAGCAAAATAACGATCTCCTCCTTAGATACCATAGCACCACTGAAACTAAGAAAAAGCAAACCTAAAAAACATGTGAACACTTGGTTCTCTCCCCATCTGAAATCAATCAGACTAGAAAAACATAAAAGTTAACAAAAATGGAGACAAGATCCTACTGCCACCAATAAAAATAACCTTAGTAAACTAGCCTCTCTCTACAAAAAAGAAATTGTTCCGGCCAAACAATCCTCCTTCAACACTCGTATCACACAAACTAACTCAAGCACTAAGAATTGTTCACAATACTTAAAGAAATGGAAACTCCTATTCAAGCCCCCAATACCCTTCTGAATGATAAAACATGGTGCACTGGCATCCAGAATGTTCTAGCTAATAAAGTAGCAACCCTCCAAGTCAAGATTGCCAATAAAAAAGAAACTCTCGACCTTGCCTCCAAGCCCAGCAAACAATCTCTGCCACTGACCCCTTGCACTCTGCTACCCCCGCAACAACCCCCTTCCCGTTTCAACTTCAATAAAGTATCCATCTTAGAGGTTGAAAAAGTCATTCTCATCCTCAAACCTTCAAACTGCCAAGGCAACCCCTGCCTAGCTGAAATCATAAAGGATGCTGCGAGCCTGCGTGCGATCTCTCCCCATTCATCTCCAAATTTATCAACGCCTCTTTCTCAACTGGCACTATCCCTAACAATCTGAAACAGTCTTTGGTTCTACCATTACTTAAAAAACAAACACTAGATCCCTCTATACCCATCAATTACAGACCAATCACAACAGTCCCCTTCCTCCTTAAAATACTAGACAAGGTAGCTTACCTTCAAATCCAACAATACTTGGAACATAACCATCTATTAGGAGTATGCCAGTCAGGGTTCAGACCCCAACATGGGACTGAAACTGCTCTGATTGACCTAAAGGCACAAAACGACGCGCTGAGAGACAGCAGAAAGGTAGCCCTACTGCTTCTTCTTGACCTCTCGGTGGCGTTCGATCTAGTGGACCACAAAATCCTGTGCAACCACTTGGATTCCGCCGCCCACTTATCACAAAAGCAATAGGCTGGATCCAATCCTTCCTTGAGAATAGGACTATGCGTGTCTTTTCACCGGCAGCGGCAGCCGCCCTATTCCCATCACCTGCGGAGTGCCACAAGGCTCTTGCGTGTCCCCTACACTGTACAACATTTTCACAAAGCCCCTTTTTGATGATCTAGATGGTCTAGGTATCACCTACATAAACTATGCTGATGATACCCAGATCCTCATCCCGTTAACGGGAGATTACACTAAGGATTTAGCCTTTGTGAAAAGAATGTACCTCATCATCCAGGCATGGCTGGCTTCTCCCGGTCTATGCCTGAATGATGACAAAACGGAACTCCTCATTCTCGGCACCCCTGCCATCCTATTCCAAATTCAGAATAGTGGCAATAACATTACAGTAGCCAAGGAAGTCAAAACCCTTGGCTTCTACCTCGACTCCTCCTTAACCTTTAAAAAACAAGTTAACTCTATGGCTTCATCCACGGCTTATACATGCAAGCTAATCAGAGCAGCCAAGCCCTTCCTCTCCTCTAACAACTGCATCACCCTTGCGAGAGCCCTTATTTTGTCTAAACTGGACTATTGCAATGCCCTATATTTAGGGAGTAACAAATATATTACTAACAGAATCCTGATTCTACAAAATAATGCACTGAGAGCAGCCCTAAGTATCCCTAAGAAAGCTCACATTTCTGATATTAGAAGAAACAATAACTGGCTCTCCACTAAAGACAAAATCCTTCTAAAAGCAGCCTCTCTGACACACAAATGTCTCCACAATGACGCCCCACAATACCTCATAGCTAGATTCACGAAGCAGTCCTCCAACCGCCCCACGAGCACCACTAACGCCAACCTCTTAACGGTGCCCAGATTTAGACGCACGAAGACAGGTGGAAGCAGCTTCCCAGTTAAGACTGCCCAATATTGGAACTCCCTCCCACCGCCCCTGAGGGAAGACCTACCCTACGGTCACTTTAGATCTAACCTCATCCACTGGATCAAGGAAAATGACCTCTGACCACACCTTACACACACCATTTAACCTCCTTTCTGCCTCTTCTTTCCTTTGCCTTGACCGTACACTGTGTGTACACCATGACGTATGTATTGTATATATTGCCTAACTTGTAAAGTGCCTGACCATACATACCTTGCACATTGTGTACTATGTTTTGTATATATTGTGTAAATGTGTAACACGTCTGCCTTCAAGTCTCATCCTGTATACACTGCCCTCACCTACTAATTATTGCATAACTTGTCTGTACCTGCACAGCAATGTAACCAAAGCTGAACAATCTCCTTGATGCTTTTTGTGCCCTGATACCCTCGGGTCTGGCGCGCATTACAAATATTAAAACAAACAAACAACATAAAGTTTAGCATGTAGCGCTTCATGCCACATTCCAAGTGATCACTATAATAATAGCTGCCACTCTTATCTGCATTAACAGGGCTGCATTTGCGGACCTCAGTAGTAGGTCAGAGTTGGTCCTGCCACATGTGAAGAAGCAGAGGAACACCCAACGTCAGAAAAGAGTGCTTAACTCATGAGCTATCTGCGCTAGGGAAGCAGAGAAAGAGGGCAATTAACTGAGTTACCCAGGATCACACAATTGTGGTGACATTTGAATATAGATGACTGTGCTTCTTTCTGGATTCCAAAATGACAACTCAACCACCATCTGTAGACACAAATTACTCCAGGCCCTGGAAAGAAACTATCCACCTATCCACTGAAACGCCAACTGCCAAACGGCAACGTGGACGGTATAAATCCCAGTTACCTAGCATAAACAGACAAGATCTCCTCCCCAAAAGAAAAGGCAATGGAGGCTGCCCGAAAAAAACACCAAAGCAGCACTGGCTGGCATTTCGTAAAGTTCCATGTCCAGCAGCCCTGAGTGCACTTCAACAACCAATGCTGCTGCTGACTCCATCCCATCTCAGGTTGCTCTGAAATTGTTTTATATTGGGACACAAAGCAATTTCAGAGCAACGTTTGATGGGATGGGGTCAGCAGCGGCATTGCCCTGAAAGTGTTGCATGGTGCTCTCCAACGCAGCCCTTGGAAACGCAGTATCGTGAGGCCAGCTAGCCAATCCCTGCCTCTCAATGGCTTGTGCAGGCCTCTATAACAGCCCATACTGTGGGGGTAGGGACTCGCCTACCCCATTGTGTCAGGGTACTGTTGCTTGCCTCCATTTCACATTCATTATTATCCCTAAATATGGAGAAGATTCACTCAGCTTCAGTTCCATACCAGCCTCGACACTTGTCTCTTGCATACACTCACTCGCGCATACACTCAGGCTGAATCTCCCACCTGCCCCGACATTTACACACACGCACGCACTCAGCTTCAGGCAGGGCCCCGCTCGCCCTGACAATCACAACCTCAGTGCCCACCTGTCCTGATACTAGCACACACTCAGCCACAGTCCCCCATCTGCCGTGACACACACTCACACATGCACTCAGCCCCAGGGCCCTACTCACCCTGAATTTCATTCACACACTCATTTTTATGCACACACTCAGCATCAATCCCCACCTGCCCTGACACTCACACACGCACCTTTCAAATATGCACTCTGCCTCAGTCCCCTACCCACCCTGACCCTCACACCTGTGCTCACTCACACATGCAATTGGCCTCACACCCTCAGCTTCCCTGACATTTATAATCATTCTTTACTGGGCAACTTTGATGAAGCAAGCTTGATAAGTGTTATTACCTGGCTAGACTTGCATTTTGGTGCAGCCAATCTAGCTGTGTGTTTGGCATGCTATTTTCTACTGAGTATTTTTGCTAAAGGAAGCATGATAACTGTTAGTACGTGGACAGACTGGGATTTTGGTGCAGCCAGTTTGGACATGTTTTCATATCGTGGCATGGCTTTTTTAATGGCAGCGCCAACTAGAGTATGTTGTAAGCTGATAGTACTGCCAAATATTGTCAGAACCAGCATGGACATGTCTTACAGTATCATTACTGGAATTATGCACAAAGCAAACACAAGTGTGTTCTTATATGGGAATACTGGCATATATTGATGCAGCCAGCATAGGAATGTATGTGCACAGCTTTTCCTTCATTTTTCAGTTAAAGTGTGTTGTAAAATGCACCATTGATTTGAACTCCCTCGCTCATGCATATTTGGGGGAAATATTTACGCCCCTCCAATGAAAAAAGTCACTTGCCGCTGCTGCACAGATGAGAGCAAGTGGTGAGCCAATTTATGAGGGTTTGAACAAAGTGAGTTATAGATCAGTGGCAACACAAAACTAAGAATCCCCCCTGGTATTACAGTGCGTAGAGGCTGCAGGAGTCTGGCATGAATTGCTATGTAAGAACAGAAATTAATCATTGTTAGTATTATGTAGACAAACAGCTCTGTCTTCCATAGTAAAGCATTTATTATTAAACCGCAAGAAGAATAGAGAAGTGGGGAGAGGGGCAGGATGTGTTACTCTCCAATGTATTATTGAACTAGGGTATGATGAAAGGGAGATGCATTTCTGGTACTGAAAGAAATTATCTGGATTTAGGATAAACGCACCACAACTCATTGGCCTAGCTCCCAGATATACTGCAGAGCAATTTATAGCAGTGTTCCTAAAAACTAATTAGCTTTAGAATTACAAATGACTTCATAATATATTGCGGGAGTAAAACACAATTTCTGAGACCTTGACAAACTAACTTTTTTCTCGCTCATTGAACTCTACAAGTTTGCAGGAGTGCTAGGCAATTAGATAACATGAGTTGACACAGCCTCGTCAGTAGCTGAGAACAACAGCAGAGCTAAGACAGGTTTATTCATCCATATTGAAGGCAATTTAAAATATTTTGTTGGGAAAGTACTTAGTCTTTCAAATATCGCAACACTCCACAAGAAATGTAAAAATGGCATACAGTGTTTTTCAAAAATGTAATGATCAGAATGAATATTGGTTGATGATGACTGGGACAGAAAGCAGGCCATGGATTGGCTGCCTGCTTTAGAATAGAGTTGGGCCAAGTAGATGGGGAACACACTGGGTTGCACTGATGGAGAGAAGTCCTTCACAGGCCGGGCACTAGAGTCATTTATTTGCTACTCCTTCAGGCACACCACTAAGGGCTAACCAGATGGGAAGACTGGGGTGACACTGCCCTGAAATCAGGCAGTGGCTGGATTAAAAGTGATAAGACAAACACGTGTGAAGGAATGTTCAAGCTGATTGAAACAGAGCACATCCTGAGTTACTGTGAGGTAACACCAACGATGGGTCAATATTAATCTTGTGAACCAGGCGGGCTTGAGAAAACAGTTAACAAAGATGTGAGCCTACACCTTCTCAGGCGCTATAATTTTACCACCGCCCAATTCAAGGAGGTGCTCACTATCCATAAAATCATTAGCCTATCAGGGTAATCAAACATGAATTCCAAATGCTTGCCCAATGCCTGGCTAAATGTATGGTACATTACCCACATTTAGGTTTGTTTACGATATTGCTCATGCAGGAATAGAGAACATACTTCAATTATATACTTAATACCTCATTCACGTTTTTTGACAGTCTCCCACAATCTGCACAATGGGCCTCATTACAAGTTTGGCGGTAGCCTTGCCTAACAAGTACAAAACTCTAAAGCTGATGGCTCCATCAGGCCACTATTGCCTACACAAATCCTAGATTCGACAGAACAGTCTGCCTCAGGGCCAAAGAAACAGGACTACGAATGGCCAAAGTTGCTTTCAAACATTCCCTGTAATTGCTTTGCAACCCTTTTTTCCTCTAACGTTGTAATGTAAACCTCAAAGCTCCCTTTAGATATATTGGCCATCATTACAACCCCGGCGTTAACCAATGGCGCTATTAGCACCATGGTTAACACCGGTAATTTACCGGATCCGACATGGTGACATGGGGAATTACCGCCCCATTCCAAGGTTGGCGGGGCGGTAATTCCCCATTTACCATTGGCCCTTCCCCATTCCCATTTTTGCCCCATAGGGCTCAATGGGAATGGGGAAGGCGGTAATTACGGTACCGCAAAATGCGGTACCGTAATGACCTTCACGGTCCCTTTGCGAGTCCTTCCCTTAACAGCTGGTACAGACCAGCCATTAAGGTCGGGACCCGCAAAGGGACCTCGTAATCAGGCGTTAAGGGATTACTGGTACCCTTATCGGTACCAGTAATCCCTTAACGCCAGGGTTGTAATGAAGGCCAATGAGTTACACAGCACTGCCTGGCATAGAAGGAGCATGGCCACCAAGATACCTGAAATCTGAAGCATCAAACATTCATTAGGAGGGAAATCCGTAATGCAATCAGTTGCGATAGCATTTCAATGAACACAGCCTTCTATGAACACAGCCTTCTCCTGTCAGTGTTTAACGAGGCAGTGGGATCTTCGACCATCCTATTTCACGCACAAAGACCAATCACATGAAATGCAAGTATCAGACATGTGAAATGACCTAAATGCACAATGAGGAATGAATCCAGCTTTCATTTAATTTAGGAAAGCCCCGCACTGGCCTGGCACCCCTAGCCAAAATTATGCAAAGATACACTCTTAAAATCACCTTCTTCTCATAATAAATCTTCAGGAAAAGAGTCATTGGACATCACTACAAGTCAAGCGGTAACCCTGCCGGTGCTACATTTACCAGCGCCTGGCTTGCCAGAAACACTGGTGGATTACGACCCCAGCGTTCCGGGAAGTTAGGCGCCAGTAAATGTTAATCCCCATTCCCATTTGAGTCCCATAGGGCTCAATGGGAATGAGGACCACGGAAGCACAGGCACCGTTAAGAACGGTGCCGGTGCTTCTGTGAAACTCTGGGGGTGGGTGCCGTTCCGCCCGCCAGGTCTGATCCTGACGGGTGGGACAGCTCCAGCCCGCAGAGTCGTACTACGCCGGTCCGGTAACAACGGTGCCGGTAGGCTTACCAGCACCGTTGTTACCAGACTGGCATGGTCGTAATGATGGCCATTGCTTTGGAAATATATTGGGCCTCATTACGACCTCGGCGGTAGCCATGCCACTATTGGCGGCATGACTGCTGCCGAAATCATGTCCGGGTCCTCAGAATGAGGAATTACCGGGCCATTCCGAGTTCGGAATTGCCCGGTAATTCCTCCCTCCAAGGACCCGGACCAGGTCCTTCCCCATTCTCATTTCAGCCCCCAGAGGGCTGAAATGGGAATGGGAGAGGGAGCAAACAAGGGGCCATTACGAGTTGGCCCGTTGTTTGCTCCCTCTTCCCCTCGCGGGACCCGGTAAGCACACCTGGTATGACCAGGCATTACTTCCTGGGTCCAGCGAGGGGACCTCGTAATGAGGCGGTACGGGGTAAATGGCGCCGGCACCTTTTACGATGCCGTTTACCCCGTACCGCCAGGGTCGTAATGAGACCCATTGTGTTGCTGAAGGTTCAGGCTCACCCAGCAAGTTTTCACTTTTTCTAGCACCTTAACTTGGCAGGCGGGTTAGAAACAGGATCCTTCACGTTTTAGCTACGGAGATGTTAATTATGCAGACTCTCTCGGTACTTCTATTTTCATTTAACTATAGATAAACGCAGGGAGGAAGAGAGACAGAGCATCGTGTCCGAGGCACAAAAGGGTTAAACTGACAAGAGCGTTTTGCGTAAGAGACGAGTCATGCGCATGGCTGCCTATGAGCGTCTTTGGGGTTGCCCATGTGTGTTAGGAAAAAGAACGTGTAGAGAGAACTGAGGGGCCAGATTGCAGAAACTTTGCAATGGTGCACGTGCAAAGTTTGCACAGTATTAGCACAAGGGCAATGTTTGCCCTATTTCTGAAAACACGTGTAAATATTAGAAAAGCATTGCACCATGACAAGTGCAGTCTGGCATGGTATAAGCACCAGGGCGAAAATTGACCAAGTGCAAAAAAAGATACATTTTCAATGCATTTTTGCCATTCCGTATGAGCACTTGGCCAAACTTTGCCTAGTGCAGAAATACAGTGAAAATGTGAAATACAGTGAAAATGTATCTATCTTGCACTATTGCTTATGACATGCCAAAATGCATTTGTCATGGTGCAATGGTGCTCTAATATTTGCAAGTGTATTTTAGAAATAGGGCAAACTTGCCCTACTGCTAATATCGTGCAAACTTTGCACTTGCACCAGTGCAAAGCTTCTGTAATCTGGCCCCAGTAGTCCAGGCGCACAGTGAAAAAACATGGCCACAAGTGCATTTATTACCGTTGACAGCACAATCCATTCCATACGCCTACTTGACAATGGCACTACATGTTGGAAACAAGTGGGCAGACTGCTTGTCCTCCCTAAGCCACAGTTCGCTCACAACATTATAGCAGGATTTTGTGACACAAATTCCTCTGTGCCGTGCTGTTAGCTGAGATGTAAGACACTGAACATGCAGCAGAAGATGCCTGCGACACAGCTGCATTTCATTGTCCTCTGTTCTTTGACATGAATGACCAGCAAGCCCTGAGCCTGCGTTGGGAGCTTTGGTTAAGACATGTTCGAGAATTACCTTGCACAAACAACAAAAAATGCTTCTGATAAATTTGCCAGAAGGCTCCTGATCAATCTAGTGGGGGGTGACGTGGAAGCTGTTGTTCCCAAGTTGACTCCTATACTGGACTAAAAGTAGCCCAACAAACATCAACAGAATGTTGATCACGAGCATCACACATTCAACAATGCCTTCCAGTTGACAGGGAAATCCATGGATGCCTTTGCAACCCATCGCTGCAATTTAGTAGCTCCCCGTGAATTTGACAAGTTCTCAAATGAAGAAGCAATTTGGCTCCAAATCATAGGAGGTTGCTTGTTGTCTTCATTCAGAAACAAATTACTGGGAGAGGCTCTTCATCTCGCCACGATATTACTCAAGGTCTGAACGGAAGCCAGAGCTTATGCTCAAGCGTCTCAAATAGAAAGCGGCGAGGAACCCAGCAGGGAGCAAGTATACCAAGCGTCTCACAGGATGAAAGTTCTCAAGTAACATTCCCATGAGGAAGTACTCATCAAAAGGATGATGTTATTGCTGTCGTCTGCTTTTCCACATGATGGAGTGTAGCAACTGCAACAGGGAAAATCACCTAGATGTTCTCTGCAACTCGATACACATAAGGTCAGGGGCAAGCAACCCCATGCCGGTCAAGCATGACACAAGTGTGTATGGAGCTATACTGGTGAGAAGAAACATGAATGCGAGAAGAGATTCAGTGTCATGTTTGACAATCTACGGGACGTTCCCCATCGCCTCTGCCTTCCAAATATGTAAACATTGAGGACTATGCCTACAGGATGACTGATCTTGTAGTGTCTCTTGCGAATGGTGCCGATCTCTTGGTAGGTGACCATGAGACCAAATGTGTCATTGACACTGGAGTGACACTTAACATCATGTCAGTGTCAGAGTTCAACAAGATGGTGTATCCACCAGTGCTGGTGCAGTCAGAGCTACAAGTGTTCCGATGGGCCGTGAAGGATCCTGTGATTATTCATGGGACGTTTAGCATGACGTTGCAGTATAAGGAAAAATGAGTGCCCTCTGAAATTCATATTCTTCAATGCGAAGTACCAGGAAGCAATCTGCTAGGAGGCACGCTCTGAAACACTTGTGTACGAGCGTGATATAAATAAAATATCATATCATATCATAACTGTCATAGCGATGAACATTGCAGCCACGATGTATGCCATGCAATAGACTCACCCGATGGTAGAACGTTTTCCTTTCCTGTTCCAATGTGTGAGATGTCACAAAGGAGTCCCTTTGATATCCCACATCTATGAAGTAGTCAGGCACAACACTCTTGGAGAATGTCAAATTCACCTGCAACCGCAAATTGAGAAGGAAATAAATTGCTCGCTGGCGAATGACATTCTTGAGCCAGTGACTGGTCCCACACCGTGGGTGACACACATTGTGGCAGTACCAAAGAAAGTCATGATTGAGGATGTACTCATATGTATGGACATAAGGCAGCCGAACACAGCAATAGGGAGAGAAAGACATTCAGGTATGCACCTCGATGACATGATAAGTCTGCTGAGGCACAAGTCTATTCAATACTTGACTTAAACAAGGGATACTATCAGATTGAATTCTTGAGTCCAGATACATCACTACATTTGCCACTCATATGGTTCTATTTCGATAAGCATTGGCATATCTTCAGCAGCTGGGATATTCTAAGAAAACGCATGCAGAGTGAAACATCATATCCAGAATTGCTTTAACTACATCCTGATTTTTGGCTCTACCATCAAACAACATGATAATGCACTAGTGCAAGTGGGTTACCGCACTGATGGATGCAGGCCTAACTCTCAACCTTCACAAATGTGTTTTCACAAGTCAGACCTCAAGTTCTTAGGGCACATCTTCTCTCAAAGAGGAATGAGCCCAGATCCTGGAAAAGTTAAAGCCATCTCAGAGATCCCGCTTTGTGCATGTGTCAGCAAAGTTTGATCATTCTTAGGGATGGCTAGTGATTGTAGCAGATAACGTATGGATTTTACCACTACAAGTATGCTGCTGAGAGAACAAACCAATCAAGGTGCTGTGTTTCAATGGGTTCAAGCATGCATGCATATTTATTTCATCAAATAAAGCGAGATATTGCAACCTCCGTACATATGGCATACTTTGATAACTCAATCTGCCCAAAACTAACAGTGGATGGCAGACCGGTGGGGCTGTGAGCAATCTTAGCTAAACAACGCCCTGGAAGAGAGTTCCCGAGAGCAATAATAGCATATGTCAGTAAAAGTCTGTCAGATGCAGAAAGAGGGCACTCGCAATAGTAGTGTGGTCCTGTCAGCATTGCCACATGTTCATGCTTGGTAAGCCGTTCACAGTGATTACAGATCATCGGGCTCTGGTTACTGCATATGTAAACCCCAATGTAAGATGCCGAAGACAATAGAAAGATGGGGTCTGCGACTACAAGATTTTGACTATAATATTATCCAGAAACCAAGCAAAGAATATAATATAATCTAGCCAATTTCATGTCATGTCATCCACTGCCTGATCCATCGGATGATGTGTCCATGGTGGAAGAATATGTAAACTTCCTCCCGATAACTTCAGATCATATTGGAGAGTGTAAAAGGTGTGACGACACACTGTGTAAGGTACAAGAGCTGATAGCATCACGGTGATGAGGGTCAGTGTTTACAGAAGTATCTCTAGAGAGAGGCATTTTAATGGCAGGTCTGTGTGCTGTCTGTCCATGGAGTGCCTTGTCATGAGAGGTAACAGATTGGTTATTCTCTGAGCGCTTCAACAGCAAATTGATGACTTAGCGCATGAAGGTCATCAAGGAACTACAGCTACAAAACAACAAATTAAGGACTCCAAGTGGTTTCCAGGATTGATGCGTTTGTTGAACGCACCATCAGAACCTGTCATCTGTGTCAGAGCATGTCGCAGTGGCCAATCCTGGGTCGGGAGGGTAGCGCAAGGGCAACGTGCTCATCCTGCAACCAAGACGACGCAGAGCAACACAGGTTCGATCCCCAGGTCCACGCTTAGATAACCAATTATAATTATGTAATATAACCCAGAACCTCCTTGAATGTCGGATCTACCAGGTGCTGCATGAAGCCATTTTGCGGGTGACTTCTTTGGACCTTTCAGAGATGGCATGTAATGTCTGGTAATCATGGATGAATACTCCAGGTTCCCCATTGTTCCCCCAGTGCAGCCAGTACAATAATTTCAGAACTAGATAATATATTCTCAGCATGTGGAATTCGAGAGGTACTCAAGTCAAACAATGGACCTCTGTTCAGTGTGCTGGAATTTGCTCGATTCATGCAGTACATGGGGATTCATCAAAGGAAGGTAACTCCTCTGTGGTCTCAGGCCAACAGCATGGTTAAGAGATTTATGGGGGGTCTAAAGAAGGTGTTGCAGCAAAATGAATTGGGATTCATGTTGCTAAATCATGCTCTGTCCAACATGCTGCGAGATTATAGGAATTCACTGCACGGTGTAGAGGAGCATGTGGATGCGTTTTCCCTAGCTCCCGCCCCCTCGCCGCCATCATACTGGAACAGCAGAAGAAGAGCTGTATGTGGGACCCCAGGTGTTGTCCCTATACCACATTTAGTGTATGAGAGACGATATGCACTCAGGCAACCATATCGAATGTACCCTCATATTCAAAGAGAGGAATGATGTCAGAACACACCATTGGACATCACGTAGCGCTGAGTGAAATCTGACGAGGGCAGAGTGACATCATGAAGATATGCAAGGACTTACAGAAACAATATGAACATACTTAAGAATGAGGATGTAACTGCAATGGCAAGAGAAACATCTATGAAATGATAAAGTAATCACATACAAAGAAGATAACATAACTTTCTGACCAATACGTGTAAATACACCTTAATGCAAGGTAGTTGAGACATATAGAAGCTTGCTATAGAGGAGAATATAACGTGGCAAGGACGGCCATGAGAGGAAAATGCATGTCAGCTTGTGACAAGATTCAATTCAGCTACCTCAGAGACAGACCAAGGATGCAGAGTCACGAGACGTTGGAGAAACAGTTTTGTGTGCAGAATAAAGAGTAATCTTTGTTGGCCTAGTATCAAGGGTGCTATTTTAAGCAATAATTGCAAAGCACAAAAGGAGGTAGACGGATAAGCCATGAACGTAACACATATTTCTCTTAAGATCAAAGAAGAAGAAAACATTTGCAAGAGCCAAGTATTGATCAATTAACAGTGAATAAAGCTCCTACAAGATGGAGTGAGCAAGTCTCTAGAGGCCAAGAGGAGCATGAGCACCCATAATAAGTAAATCAAATAGCAGTAAATAGGAGGTCTAAAAGGACACATTTGCAGGCTCTTCAAATGTGATTCAGAAGTTGAAAAAAAGGACTATTCATTAAGCCTTGGATGAAAATAGTGATGTGCTTACACTCCCTCGACTGTCCCAGAACAGAGAGAAGACTACAAGGTCAACTACAGACGGGAAACTTTGGCTTATGGTTGGACTGATGAGAGATTATGGACTAATTGTGAAAGTGGGGAGTAATCAGACGCGACTGAAGCACCAGGGTTTCATTTGCTTATGTGCTGCTAGCGAGCCAAAAGTCTAAGGTTGGGTGAGCGTGCCAACCAATCAGAGGGTCTATGCAGCGACGTGCTACACAATGTTCTATAGACCAATCCGCTGCCTTTTTCTTTGCTGTAATCAGTATTATACATATTCAGAGGTAGTTCAAGCAGTGCCCTACAGATAAGGGGTAACCAATGAAGTACTAACCCCTATGCATACGATAGGTTTATGTGTTCCCCTAACCAGTCCTTTCCTTCAATAGGTTGCCACATTGGATTATGTCATAGAGGATGCTTATTGGTGTGTAAAACCTTTGTATAATCAAGTTTGTTTGTGAGTGTGCAAGCATCAGTCTGTTGTTCGTCAGTTCACCCTGCTCTATTAAATTGAGAATAAAGTAGTATTTTCCATATTTTCTGAGGCCGTCCGGTTATTTGGACTGAGGAAAGTGTCCTGCAGATTTGATGTTGGGGAGAAAGCTGAGGACGCAGCTCAGTGTCCACTCCTTATCAAGAAGTGACTGAGGGATCATGCAAGGTAACAAGACATCAAGAGATATGCTGATCGGCAGAGACATACTGTTGAATCTTCAATACAACTTGGAGATTGGGTACTCGTCTGTCACAGACAAGAGAGAAGTCATGATCCAACGACTCTCACAGTGTCACATGTAAAGGGGTCAATGGTGACGGTGCGATTGTTTGAACGAGTAATAACTCGAAACGTGTCCCACCACGAGAGGTATGTTGAGAGAGAAGAGGAAGGTGGCAGTGAGCGTCTAAATGAGAAAAACGTATTTGGTCTGAACTTTCGAGAGGAAGGTGAGCAGTTAGTCACACATTGAAGACCAGTAAGGTGCATTCGAAGGCCAGTGCGCCTCATTGAAAAAATATGAGACAGACGATTGCTGAAAGGACCTGGGCTCTTGTTTGTCTTGACCAGAGGAGATGTTGTGTCCTACGCACGATAGGGTTAAACTGGCAAGAGCGTCTCGCATATGAGAAACGTCGTGCGGAAGACTGCCTATGAGCACCGTTGGGGTCGCGCATGCGTCTTTCATAAAATAACATGTACGGACGAGTAGTCCAGGTGCGCAGAGTGTAGTATACTGCATTAATGGAAGACAGGAGACTTGCTGGTTTGCTGGAAGGGCTTTATTTATGAATTCCCAGCCGGCCCAAATACACACAAACTGCGTGTCTCTATGAACTGAGGCCAACGGGCCTGAAGTGGCTGGGAGGTGCTGAGTGCAGCTCACGTCCTTAATTGAGCCGCGGGCCCCGTTCTCAGAGGAGCCGGCAGGGCGCTCCTCTCTGCGTCCTCGGCCCGGCTCGTAATGCGCGCGGAGCGCGCGGGGGTGGGACTTCCGGTTTCCGCGAGATCTCGCGAGAGCGGGGCTCTCGCGACTTCTCTACACACCTCCCTTTTTCCAACGGATGATCGGGTCACTGTACAACATAGTCATTGTATCTCACCGGTCTTCTGTGCTCTCTTCTGGGCCGCTCCCTGGTTCCAGCGCACTCTTCTTGCTGCTCTGGTTCCGGGTCTGCATCGGGTTCTTCCGGTTCGATCTCGGGTTCTAACCTTTCTCTGTCGTCTCCTTCATGTTCACGTTCCTCGCTTCGCCCATAGTTCTTTTCAGTCTCTACTAGTGATCTCTCCGGAGACCTCTCTCTTTCTTGCCTCCTCTGGTACAGTGCTACTCTTTCAACGTTCCATGTGCGCCCGTCTTCCGTGCGAATGTAGTTTGTTCCTTTGTGAATTACCTGGCAAGGTCGACTGTATCGGGACCCTGTGATTTGATCTTTCTTTGGTAGTCTGATCTTAACCAGGTCTCCCTTTCTTATGTCTGGCGCTTGTTTGGCCCTCCTTCTCTCATCACTCCATGACTTCATACGTGCCTTGCTGCTTTGGATTCGCCACACTACTTCTGACATGTCCACAGCCTCATCTTCTCGTACTTTCGATAGCCATGGTGGACTCAGCGTGGACGCCGCACTCCTCCCTCTCAACATTTTGAACGGGGAAACCTGCGTGATGCCATTTGGAGTGAGTCTGTGGGCCGCTATGGCCTCTTTGGTAGTTTTGAGCGGGTCCATTCCTGAAGCTGTTGCCAATTGGATGGCGCCCTTTATGAACCTGTTTGCCCTTTCTACAAGCCCATTGGCCTGAGGGTGATACAGGGCAGCTTTCTTTTGTTTGATATGATTTCTTTTTAGAAAATCTTCCATGTCTTTAGAGACCAGTTGCACCCCATTGTCCGTAACCACCTCTTTGGGGAGGCCTTCCCTTTGAAAAATTTCTGTGAGTACTTCTATGACCGTCTTGGTGGTTATATTCGGGACAAACTCTGCCTCCACCCATTTCGATAAGTAGTCCACCAGCACTATGCCATACCTATGTTCAGGCGACATAGCCTCCAGGGGTCCTATGAAGTCGATGCCTATTTTGGACCATACTGCTTCGGGTATTTCTGTGGGTATCAGGGGTGCCTGGCGGACCTTAAGTCTTTTGCGCTGTTTAAGCATTCATGACACCGTTCTATCATGGTGCGAATTTCTTGGTCCATGGACGGCCACCAGTAGGCCTCTCTCACTCTGCGGCGAGTCATCGTGTTGCCGAGGTGTCCCGCGTGAGCCCTGGAGAGAATGGTTTTTCTCATACCTATTGGGGGAATGATTTGATCAGTTTTCATGACGATCCCTTCGATTTTGGACAGCTCATCCGACACTTTCCAATATGGTCTCATGCCTTCGGGCAGCGCTTTTTCACTGGGCCAACCTTCTTTGATGCATTCTCGAATCCTGGTCATGGTGGGGTCTTTCCCATCCTCTTCCTCCCAGTGCCTTTCACTGAGTTCTAGGTAGTCGGGTGCTCTTAAGTCCGTGACGGATGCCACGATGCATTCCCCATGTAGGAATGTGGTTGCTTTATCCTTATCTTCCGGCAGCCGCGACATGCAGTCGGCCTGCGTATTTTTCCAACCTGAAATGTGCTGGACTTCGAAAGTGTACTCCTGCAGTTTGGCTGCAATGCGTGCTAATCTGGGTGTGGATGTTTTGGTCCCTCCAGGGCTGAGCATGCGGATGAGCGGTTTATGGTCCGTTAGCAGCTTGAACTTTGTGCCCCACACGTATGTTCTGAAATGTTCCACTGCCCATGCACACGCCAGCATTTCCTTTTCAATGGTGGAGTAATTCTGTTCCGCTTCCGATAACGCCTTCGACGCAAAGGCTACCACATGTTCCGTGTCACCTTTCTTTTGAGTTAATACTGCTCCCAGTCCATACGCACTGGCGTCTGTGGTGATGACTGTCTCCCACGTTGGATTAAATGGTTGAAGACATGGGGCATCCATGATGTGTTGTTTTATGCTTCCCATCGCAATCTTTTGCGGTTCTTGCCACGTAAACTCCGACCCTTTTTTGAGTAAGTCGCGGAGGGGTGCCGTGGTTTCTGAAAACTTTGGTATGAATTTGGCATAGTACTCAGCGAGTCCAAGAAATGACCTCACTTCTTCTTTGCAGGTGGGTTCCGGAGCTTTACTGATGGCCTGCATGAGGTTCCGTTTTGGACTGATGCCTTTTTCCGAGATCAGGTACCCTAAGTATTCGACCTCTTTCACCTTGAACAAGCATTTTTCATGGCGTAAGCGTATGCCTGCTTCTTGTAGCTTGTTGAGGACTTTTCTCAATGTGGAGTCGTGGGTCTGCTCATCCCCTGCATACATCAGGATGTCGTCCTGGAAATATACTACATTTTTAACATTGCGTAGCAGGACATCCATCATCCTTTGGAAGGCTGATGCTGCTGATGACAACCCAAAAGGCATTTTGGTGAATTGGTATGTCCCAAACGGAGTGATGAATGCCGTGAGGGGTTTTGACTCTTCATGGAGCTGTATTTGGTGGTATGTATTTCTCATGTCGAGTTTTGAAAATATCTTGGCCTCTTTCATTAGTAGAATGAGTTCGTTGATGCTTGGGAGAGGGTAATTGTCCGTGATGACTTCCAAGTTTAGGCTGCGCAGGTCTATGCACACCCTCAATTCCTGTGATTGGGGCTTCTTTATGAGAACCACCGGGCTCAACCACTCGGATGCTTCGATTTCTTCTATGACCCCCTCCCTCTTCATCTTGTCTAACTGTCCTCTGAGGGTATCTCTGGCTGTGGCAGGTACCGGCCTCACCCGGTGCTTGACTGGGACGGCATTTCTTTTGAGCACAATTTTGTGGAGAAAACCCTTAATGTGCCCCGGCTCCTCTGAGAATAGTGTTGGATAATCGTTTTTGACCACAGGTCCGTCCTTTGCACTGACTGACAGTACCTGGTCCTCTGTGCTGGGATCCAGTCTAATTTTCAGTTTGTCTTGGTCGTCCCAACCTAGCACTGCTGGACCTTCATGGCTGAAGTAAACTCTAGTGGTTGTCACTCTCCCTTTGAATTCGACTTTACCCTTGATGTACCCCAAGAGTTCAACCGGCGCCCCCCCAAAAACTGTGGGCTTGTGCCGCGTAGTCAGCACTTGTACTTTTTCTTTTCCCACCATTTCTTTGTAAGTCCTCAGGGGAATGATGGTTAGATCCGAACCTGAGTCTGCCATGACCCTAGTTTCCTTGCCGTCTATTTTAATCGTGCAATGGGGCTTCTCTCTCCTGGCTCTTGTGCTGTTCACCATTATAACTGTGGGCCTACCTTCATCTTCTGAGGATGATTCTCTCTCCATGATGCGCTCTGCGTTGAGACTGGTGACTTTCTTGTTTCTCCATCGACACACGATTGAGAAGTGACCAATGCGTTTACAGACGGAGCACTCCTTATCTCTGGCTGGGCACTCTCTGTCAAACGCTAGATGCTTCGTGCTAGTGCACCTGTGGCACTTGAGGGGTTCTTTCCTGTTTCCTTTCACATCTCTCATGTCTGATGTCGGCTTTTCTTTTTTTGTATGGAAGCCCACTGCCTGTATTTCAGCGGAGCTCTGGGCTCCTGTGAGCTCCTTCCGTCTTCCCGCCGTTTCTTCGACTGCTCTGGCAATTTCGATTGCTTTCTCCAACTGCAGTTCCTTTTCAATGATAAATTTATCTTGGACTTTCCTGCTGTTCGTGTGAACGGTCAACATGTCACAAATGAGGTTTTCCGCATTGTTGCCAAAGTTACATAGCGCCGCTAGTTCCCTCAGCTTAGTGACGTAATCATCCACTGGTTCCGACATTTCCTGCTTCCGACCGTAGAACCGTATTCTGTGAAGCACTGTGTTCTCTTTGCTGGCAAACCTCTTAATGATTCTCCTCACCGCCTCCTTGAACACGTCGTCGTTGTCGCCAGCAACCGGAATCGGGGTCAGACTTTCGAAAATTCTTTGTCCCTCTACCCCCAGGGCATTGAGTAACATGGCCCTGCGCCTTGCCGCCGAGAACCCTGCTCCACCCAGTGCTTCCACGTAGGTCATGAATAGGGGCTGCCATTGTGGCCACGGAATGGCAGGCCTACCTGGAGTTTGGAGGAAGGGTGGCGGTGGCGTTGCTCCTTGCATGCTTCTTCGTGGGTTGTGGTGATCCTCGTCGCCAATTTATGTAGTATACTGCATTAATGGAAGACAGGAGACTTGCTGGTTTGCTGGAAGGGCTTTATTTTTGAATTCCCAGCCGGCCCAAATACACACAAACTGCGTGTCTCTATGAACTGAGGCCAACGGGCCTGAAGTGGCTGGGAGGTGCTGAGTGCAGCTCACGTCCTTAATTGAGCCGCGGGCCCCGTTCTCAGAGGAGCCGGCAGGGCGCTCCTCTCTGCGTCCTCGGCCCGGCTCGTAATGCGCGCGGAGCGCGCGGGGGCGGGACTTCCGGTTTCCACGAGATCTCGCGAGAGCGGGGCTCTCGCGACTTCTCTACACAGAGTATAAACGGTCACAAGTACAATTGCCTATGTGTGATTATTCCTGCTGACAGCACAATCCATGCTATACACCCACTTGACAGACACATGCCATCATTTAGCCTCAGTAAAAGTAGCTCCTAGAACAAACTATTTGTGGTCATAAAATTGAGCACAAGGGTACTTAAGAAAGCACAATAGCTTGAACATTGCTACCACTTATTCAAAAATACAAAGCTAAACACTGATGAGGTATTCAAACTGGTACTATAACCTGTAAAGTTTAACAAAGAGCACCAATATACACATTGGCACATTTCTTTGCGACTCTCAGTGCCATCACTCTCAAATCTGAGTACATGTAGAGTCCTCCTTGGGTAGGTGCAAGTAAGATCAAAAGGCATGCAGTGCCAAAGCTCAGGAGCCAACACAAGGGCTACTTATGCCACACTAGAACAAGTTTGCCATAATTACAGGGGGATTTGCACACAAAAAATACCATACCAGCAGCTTTAAGAACCAATTCACTTCTGCCTTAAATCTCCAATCCTTACATTGTAATTGTTTTTATAGTATGCTATTTTAATCACCTCAATGGCATCTGTGTCCAAAGAGTGCCATGAGCTGCGCTGTGTGAGATGCGGCAACACTCCAATCAGTCTGCTGGATCTGTGAACCATTCATAAATGGCACAAGAGTACCAACATTCGAAGAGACCTCGCATGACTAAAGGAAGGGCAGAGAATAAAAACACCTATTCCAGGAACATAGGCATGGGCGTCTCTTAACATGACACCTCTGCATGCCAGGAAGCAATGCAATGTAAATACTGCTCCTAGTAAGTTACTGACTTGCATTTTAAACAAAGAAAGAGGATCATTGATGGCCTCTAGAAAGGCCACACATAAAATATAAATCCTCAACACTAATTGGCTTTACTTGTACTCTCTGAAACAAAGACATGCCGATATGCACTGGTCTGTTTCAGTCATGTTCTATGTCCTAAAATGACTGGGTCCATAGCTCGAACGAAAACTGCTGGAATGTATGTTGCTCGGTTTTTTCTTGCTCGAGTTTGTTGTGAGGTCAGGCAATAATGTAAGGGTTGGCGTGGGGAGGACTAATGGGGGCGGGGGGGGAGGCGGAGGGGCTCTCCCTGCATTCGGTGGTAAAAATAATGAAAGCAAAAAAATGCAAGCAGGTTTTTTCGAGCAAGAGACATATATCCGAAATAAATACCTCTAAAAGTTAACCTCTGCGACTTAATTTTTTGTCCGCTAGGGCACACTCTGGTGGGATGTACTTGCCAAGTGAGGAAAGTCAAAAGAGACGAGTCAACAATTCAAACAATAAAGGTTACACAGAAGCTAACTGAGGTAAAAAAAAAAAGTAAAATATAATGTTAAACAGGCAAACTATACCAAGGAAAACGGAGGCCACTGCAATTGAACCAACCATCTGAAAAGGAGGAGGGACCAATCAAACTCAGTAAAATTGCTCAAATTATGTTATTGTTCTTTTGGGGGGCGGTTAAATTCATTGTTCAGGAGGGCTGTTCTGTCCTGGGACAATAAACAGGAGCTCTGGTGAGAAGAAGGGTGGGTTAATAGGTTCAACCCTTTTGAAGGTCTGGTAAACCAATTGGTGATCCAAAAGAAAACCCAGTACAAGTTATTTGTGCAAATGTTGACCAGAAACTAAAGAGCTAACGTGTGAAAAGCAAGTCCCATTCCTCCAGCCAATCGGTTGCAGGAAGTCAATTCCTTATCTCACAGATTGGTCCAGCTCACTTTGGATTGCCTCCTGGTTTTCCACTGACTTGTGGTAATGACAAATCCATGTTCCCAAACTGAATCCTGTCTTCCCCAGAACTGTAGGAATCGCCAGTTTCTAAATCTGTCCTCTAAAGAAGCTACTACGGCTGAAGCTAAAACAAGAAAAGTACCACTGAAACATTCTCTATGGGTCACGTTGCGAGTTCCCATGGATCAAATATAATGATGATGATGATGATAATAATGATAATGAATTTCTTATATAGCAGTACACACCAATAGGTCTCAGAGCGCTGAACGTGTGGAGTGTGAAGTCTCACCCGCGAGCAGAAACGAGCAGAAACTAGTGATAGCATGCTCCTGGCCTGTTTGGGGGATGACCTAAATACCAGATATCCTTGGTCTATCTACTATCATCTGATCTGGTACTTCACATCTGGCGACCACTTAAAGGCATGGTCTAGTAAAAATGTTTATTGTCCCTACGGGTCGGCCATGTTTTTTTAAGCCTAAGTGGCTCGATTTTAGAAAACTTTCCTATGGACCTTACCCGAGTTTTCGTCCATTAAACGCACGCGAAAACAGGCACCAGGGAGCCGCCATTTTGTGATAATCCTATCACTTGCCGCATCGCCCTGGCTGACCTGCTTCTGCGGCACTAAATCAATTCCCCCGCCCCTGAGCCTGACATTATCCAAACATTCATATTCCCCGCCTCTCTCCGTGACGTTACTGTGCTGCGTAGGCAAACGCGCCCAGTCGTCTTCTACGCGACTCCACACAGAACCCGGAAACCAGCACAGACCATCTCACAACACAGCGCGCCACAATTCGGAATATGAAACTGTACTTTAAAATCAAACAGCAACACGGTACATTTGGTAAAGTACATTTATTTGACATTAAATGTTTGGAGAATATTCAGCAATTGCCATATGAACTCCGAAAGCCATTTATTTTCTTTTATCTGTATCCGCAATGGTACACAGGGTGTTGCTTTTCGTTAAAACAAGCACTTTGGAAGCACGGTGAACCGCAATGCTGTTCCATCAACTAGGCACTAGTCCATCGTAAAGGTTGATATGTTGCTTCTAGCCACTAGTACAGCGTAAGGGCATGTGGGTCCTTGGCGATCGTCCCATAAAATTGTCAGTGTGCTCCAGTTGTTCACACAAAGCTGCAGGTGTCTCACGAAGAAACCGTCTTCTGGTGTCTCAAACCGATGGCAGTAGCAGAAGGGGAGCAAATACCTGTTATGAAAACAAACAAATTATAATTAGTCTCGCCAGCCGATCTTCATTAATATTAATCATTTTATTTATTACAGACGATCAGAAACTATTTGCTTGCAAGGATAGTTCAATGGAGTATGTTCGGCTCTAAAATCAATGCGAAAAGTAACTAAATAAATCGAGGCCAACACACAATGATAAACGACAGTTAGTCTACATGCGTGAGGAATGATATGATATATGATATGGCATTTGTAACGCGCCTATACTCATGTGTTTCAAGGCGCGACGAGGCAGGTGGGGAACAAGGGCAGACAGACAACGATCCTACTAGGCCAGGTGTCTTTCTGATCGTGCAGGGGGAAGGGGGCAGGGGGGTTAAAAGTGCTGTACATGGTTAGTTGAATACAAATTAAATAATAGGGCCAGCTGGTGGCAAGTGCAAGGAAAATGCCGGGAGAAGGGGCTGAAGGATACAGAGACAGTACCGTAGTGCAGGTAGGCAGTGCAGGGAAAAGTGGCTGGGCCAACGACCGAGATCGGTGAGACCAGTGGACCTGCATGCCCATGTGCCCACTACGAACACGTTTTCCTTGCTTTTCCTAGCTCTTCATTCATTCATTTATTCATGCATCCATTCATTAAATCTTCATTCCGGTATAAAAGCGTGTAAAGATTTACTTACATTATATTTGAAATTTCCATTGTGTCTCTTCGTAATGCAGTCTGTAAAACGGACCGTGCTCTTGACAACGAATTTTCGTATACTGAACTAAAATGAAACTCAGTCTAGTTTCTGAACTTTCTGCCTTATCGTCTCTTACGTTATTGCGCACCCCCTTCAAATGTAGTTCTTTCGGCATGGTCCCTGTCTCAAGGTCAAAAAACAACAGACCCTTATACTTCCAGTGCGACTTGTGGGCCTCATCTGGGCGCGAGCTGAAAATCAAAGCCGCTGTCCTTCGCATTCTTTATTTGCAACATCACGTAGTATAGGCATCTGTGAGAACTTGAAGTTTAGAATCCCTCTATGTAGTGCGCCTCAATGTGCAAATGCGAACTGGCTTCTCTCTCAAATGCCACGGCCCGCTTGGAGCATTCTAAGTGCCCCAATTTTGTCCCCGTTGTCTGCGAGCTTTGCAGCCCAAATTGAGACATTTAATTTTTGGCGGAAGGTCAGGGAAAGTATAAAGTACCACAGGAGTTGAGTTAAAAGTGAGATTTATTGTTTGTTTGTTTTATTATTTGCAATACGCAAGCCTCCCCTCCGTTAACAGTGCGCAAAAGTGCGCAGCATTTACATTTACATGAGATGAGACATGAGAAAAATATATACATACACATATATGAGGTGAATAGAGAGAATTCAAAGATGACACCCAGCTTGTTCGCCACCCATGATGGTGAAGGTAGGGGTTAGGGTTACAGGTACACTGTACAATAACATTTATTTACAAAAAGACAATCGTATTGCAATTATTTAAACCGGGATTTGTACTTCACAACTAGCTGTGCTTCGGGTGGGCATGGCACAGTCGCAATGTTCGGTGGCAATGGATCACTGCTCTGCACAGAAACGTCCAAAATTCCATATCTGTGCTTCTCTAACACAGCAACAATAAGGCCTTTCACAAAGTCGAACTGCATTTCATCATAGACTGGTTTGATCACTCATTGCTTACTTCGTTTTGAAAAGACCTTAGTGTAGCGAGGCATCCTTACTTTACCCCTAGTCCTAGATTGTTCACGTCCGACATTGCTGTTATGGCCCAAGACCGCTAGTAGAGTGTGATGTTTCATGCCCCGAAAGCTAAAATGCAAGCGCTTTGGCCTGTACTTTAGGCACATATTGTGGAACACCTCCAAATCTCCTGTGTGACAGAATTCTGTCAGTCCTCTCAAATCTCTTGATAGAGTTTTGTCGAAAACAATCTTCTCGATGGCTTTGTGTGTCGGTGAAGATGGAGTCAACCACTTCTTCTTCCGTGCCTTCTCTGGGGACAAAGGGCCATGTTCACTTTGGTGGAAATGTTGATTTGCTGTCCAGCGGTGAACGTTGGTACAGTGGTGCATCAGTGACCGCCATTTTTAAAGTAGTATTTCCACTGACCCTTCACAAGTTTTTGAGCTCCACCAAAGATGGTTGGTGATAGAATGGGACCACTGCAAAATACTTTCAAAACCTTTTTTTTTTCCTGCAGCCGAGATTTTCTTACTGATTGATTTAGCAAGATGCCATACGTCAAATTGATGATTAATATGTGGGAACTGCTCTCTCATTGTCTTGGCAATTGAAACGTGTCTGTCCCTGGCTATGAGGTCGATGTGCATTCCCCTTGATTGTAGATATTCCACTGATTTTACAAATCCTAGTTTCTCCATGGCCACTGACGATGTACATTGTGTTACCTGCACGACCACCGAACTCACAATTTTCTTACTATCCATGTCCTGAAAGTGGTAGGTGCAGTACTTGGCAGAAAATCCAGGGCTGTCGCACTGTCCATCGCCGGCTAGCCTGAATCGTTTGCCTTTGAATGTACTTGCTAGAGATAATTGTTCAATTTTCCAAGCATCACTAATGGCCGGAAACAGATAATCACGTTGGTATATGTAGTACAGCGCTTTAGAAATGAAATGGAGTCCCACAAACTGAAAGAAAGCCTCTAACTTTCTAAAACTGGAGCCACTAAAAAGTGATGCAGCTGCACACAGTAGATTGCCTGCTGGCAGTTTCCCCAGCATCGGTTGTGCAGACCATGAGAACCTATGATTTATTCTACAGGCGGCATTTATTTTGACGTTACTGCCTTTTATTTGACGAGTCATATCAATCAATGGCTTCCCGCATACTTTCCCTCTAATGGAATGCACACATTTCAGCATACTTATAATTTCCATCAAACAACTGTCGAATACAATGTATTTGCTCTCTTTCATTAGACTGTCATCCTGCGTCAACGTTGTTTCGGCCTGTGACGTTGTGGAGATTTCAACACATTGGCCCTCATTACGACCCTGGCGGAAATCGTGGTGCAATATGCACCATGGAGCACGGCGGAAAGCTGCCGATACCGCCATGGGGGTTGGCGGATTTACCGCCCCATTCCGACCTTGGCGGGGCGGTAAATCCCCATTCCCCATTTTACCCTTCCCCATTCCCATTTTTGCCCCATAGGGTATAATGGGAGTGGGGAAGGCGTTAATTACGCCACCGTAAAATACGGTGGCGTAATTAACAACAAGGTCCCGTAGCGCCATGGATTTCTCCGCCCGGAAAAACCAGGCGGAAACCGCTCCATGGCGCTACGGGAACTCGTAGTAGGGCGGACGGGTCTGCCGCGAATACCGCTGGCGTAAACCCACTCCGCCAGGGTCGTAATGAGGGCCATTGGAAAGTAATATCGCTGATATCAAGTTCTGATGCGTCTATGGATGCTGCGGCTGGTTCATTCTCTATCATTTCGACATCTATTACTTCAACATTGATGGGAGAACACAACAATGTCGACAGGTTTTTGGGTGGCAAATTTTTGGCGGGTGTAGATTGTGTGAATTGATCTGCAACTACTTCAGAGCTATCTTCAATACATTCAATAACATCTTCTTGTGGTGGTGCGGTCGCACTGTAGCTATGGTCCAATGCAACTTTGCTGTAGTCTCCAAACACAGTTAATTCATGTTCTGGCCATTGGACATGAGCATCTCGAGCCTGAACACGCCTCGCCTCAATTAATAGTTCCTCCATAGTGTACATGGTCTGGCAAGCAACATCTCTCATTCGCTTCACTGTCTGTATATGTATAGTTCTGACACCCACGGGTAACTGGAGGAGAGATTGGAAAAGGGATGTTCAGTTTAAACACAAGATAAAGTGTAGTCCAATTGACTGGAAAAAAAACATAAAATAGTCCCCAGCACAAACATTTTTTTAAAATTATGAACTGTTTGTAACTAACCTTTTTTTGTTTTTTTTTCTTTGCAACTTTTTTGACTCGACCTTCAACATCTGCACGCTGTAGCTCCGATTCGTTTCCGCATGTCCTCCCGTCCTCTTGTGCTGCAACGACTATATTTTCTGTATCCGCATAGACAGCACGGAATGAGGCTCCATCGTCTCCCTGAAACATCGTACTTTCATTACTATGTATCAAAATATTGTTAGCATAAAACACACGTGAGGACGAACACACAGGTACATCTCAATAGCCAAACACGATTTAAACATTGTGTGCAACAATCAAACGACAAGTATTCGACCAGTGATGATCTATTTCGATGGAGCTGTCAGCATCCATACCTCTGGCTCTGCATGGACTGCCATGAATGGTTGTATTGGAGAGGAGGCATCTGCATCTCCCTGAAACACAGTACTTGCATTAGTATGGTTTTCAATATGGGAACATATAAAGAGATAACCACAAATGATGCATTGTCTAAAACAATCAAGGAAAATATAAGCATGCAGATTTCATCGACTTATTTCTCCGATTCCTTTACATTTGCATCATCTAAATGGGATGTTGTGATTGTAGTGGAAGCTCCGTCGTCTCCCTGAAACACAGTACTTGCATTAGTATGGTTTTCAATATTGGAAACATAACAGATACTTGGGGTCGAACGCACAGGTACATATAAAGAGATAACCACAAATGATGCATTGTCTAAAAGAATCAAGGAAAATCTAAATATGATCACATTTCATCGACTTATTTCTCCGATACATTTACATCTGCATCATCTAAATTGGATGTTGTGATTGTAGTGGAAGCTTCGTCGTCTCCCTGAAACACAGCACTTGCGTTAATAGGGAATAAAGTATAGCAAATGGAATCACGTTATATGATCACGCATGATGGAGCTGTCAGTATTCATACCTCGTGCTGCTGAAGAATATCTATGGATGTTGCAAATGTAGTGCGCACTTCCGAAAGCTGTTGCGCCGATTCGAATACACATGGTCCCGCTTCCACTTCCCCTGGAATTACTTGAATGTCAGGCTCTGCATCAAGTGCAGGGGTTGAGGCTCCATCAACTGCCTGAAACATAGTACTTGCATTAGTGAGGATTACAATAGTGAAAACATAACACACACCTGGGGTCGACAGCACAGGTACATATCAACAGCTAACCACGAATGAAACATTGTGTAGAACAATCAAACGACAAGAATTCCAGCTCTGATGATGACGCTCGATGGAGCTGTCAGTATCCATACCTCCTGCTGGTGAAGAACATCTAGAAATGTTGTAGATGTGGCGGACGCTTCAGCATCTCCCTGAAAGACAGTACTTGCATTAGTATGGATAACACTAATTATAACTGAAAACAAACACCAGTGGACGATAACTAAGGTGTATATCAATTGGAAAGAACTAACCAAACATTCGGTAAAATAATTACACGATAGAATAAAACTATTACTTGACATGCATAAAATAAGTCTGTAGCAGATTAGCCTAGTAAGATTACCTGATACGCGCTAGAAGTGGTTGATAACTGCAACCACGTCAAGGATGTAGAATGTTCTTGCTTCAGATTCAAGGGATAGTCAAGAAGTTGTAAAGGTAAATAAATGATTGATAATGAAATGCTAATATCAAAAATAGCCATGTAAGGTGACAGAATACTTGAAAAATGCTCAATACAGCACAGTTCCCTGTTCTCATATATATACATTGCGTTTGTGGGTTATGAAATCGAAAAAGAATATATTGATAAATGTCATTATTCAAAAAACTATACACTCATATCAATATCGAAATTATTACAAGGGATAGAACACCTACAATATCAATTAATCCATTCGGCTACCTACACACTACCGCAAGGCCTAAAGCTAAATCCGGACACTTGACTCACCGGTGGCGGAATGTGGATGAATAGAGTGGGAATAGCGTTTTCGAGCAATTTCCGTTTCGTTTGCCGTTTATTCTTCTTTGTTACCCAAGATGTTGTGTACATGTCCAAGGAAAAGTGCCGGCTGCAGATGCGGTATCGATCACCCCTCTTGTCCTGTAAGACTTGTTGGACTCTACTTTCCAGCTCATCCAGTGGATATCCGCAATGTCTGACCCATTCTCTTATTCGATCAACAGTTTTCGGGAATACATGCATTGTAGTGCCTTCAGATTTCGCATGGGTCTTCGAAGGGCAACCGCTAATCGAACAGGCAGGCATTGTTGATAAATCTGAAAAGTAAATATCGACATTATTATACAATCTTCAAGAATAAAGATTTGATACAAAAGTAAATGAATCATACAATGATCAATGCAAGGTTTGTTTTGGTCGCAGGAACTGTACCAGTTCATTATGTGCGGCTTAGTATTTGCATAGGTTGCAGAAATGTATAAATGATGTGACTAAAATCTGAACATGTGACTCGTCCCTTGGATGTTCTGTTTTACACGAGAAGGAAACATGCTTACATTATAGACTGGACCCCCGAAGGATGCAATTCGATGACAATAGACACAGATGAAAATAAATAGATCTATTGATAGCATAGCAATGGAATCTCAAGTCAATAGCAATGAGACCAATGAACATAGCACTATTGTGTACTCTACTCGCAAATAGATAGAAATTAAAAAATCTGCGAAATATGACTAGGATACATGGCCTTACCTTGACCAATAAACAGTTGGATGCAGCAAGCAGAGCAGTATGTTGCAGGAGAATAGGTGGGTGGCCACAGGTAGCACATTGATGGGTTTGCCCTAAGCGGTCACAGAGGTTCACGGATAGCACGACGACGAGAGATTAGCGTAGATCTCAGTGGTTGCCAGGTAGCACGTTCAGGAGTTGACTTGCAAAGCACAAAGATGTTCTCATGAGACATATCAAGTGGTTTATAAAGTATTAGAAACAGGGGTGTGTTTGTGAATGAATGACGTATGTATGTCGTGGTCTTAAGGGGGCGGCCTGCTTGAAGGGGAGGCCTGGCTGGAGACACAGGGTCTGAGGAGGTCATGTGAGCGATGGCCCCTGGTCGTGGGATACCTTTTGAAGTGTACATGCTGTTTGGCACCTTGGCCTTTCGCGCCCCTGACAGCTCGCATCCCCGGGTGCAAACCGCCTTTGATAGAGGGGGTGGGATGGATGGGCCTGGGGCATGCAGATAAGGCACAGGAAGACTGCTGAATGGAGACACACTTATGTGGATTGCAGGGGGGCGGCCTGCTTCAAGGGGAGGCCTGGCTGGAGACACGGGGTCTGAGGAGGCCATATGACCGATGGCCCCTTGGCGTGGGATACCTTTTGAAGTGTACATGCAGTTTGGCACCTTGGCCTTTCGCGCCCGTGACAGCCCCCCATGCCAGCGCTCATCCCCGGGTGCGAACCGCCTTTGATAGAGGGGGTGGGATGGATGGGCCTGGGGCGTGCAGATAAGGCACAGGAAGACTGCTGAATGGAGACACACTTATGTGGATTGCAGGGGGGCGGCCTGCTTCAAGGGGAGGCCTGGCTGGAGACACGGGGTCTGAGGAGGCCATGTGACCGATGGCCCCTTGGCGTGGGATACCTTTTGAAGTATACATGCAGTTTGGCACCTTGGCCTTTCGCGCCCGTGACAGCCCCCCATGCCAGCGCTCATCCACTGGCGCGAACCGCCTTTGATAGTATATCGTTGCTTACCAATAACAAATGCCACATACGGGAGATTCTTGTGAGCACAGACCCACACTTCAACCGGTGTATTATAGTGGTCAAGACCCTAAGGCCTGTATAATCCAATGGTAATTGTTAGTATAGATATATGTGTGACTTTTATAGAGACATAACCTACTGAAAGACTTTGAACAAGTGTTATTTAGTGCATGCATTATCGAGAATATGTTATTTTAGCTTAGATAGATAGTGACCACCCTGCTTCACAGCAACCAGACCTTCACCCATTCGGAGCACAGATGTCTGACGTCCATCCTTGAATGGAGACACACTTGATTCATTTAAAAAATCGAAACAACCGTTGTTAAAATATATGTGGTGTTTTATTTTGTATCTTATTTTCATGACACAAAAATACAAGACTTTAAAGATTATACAGGTCAGGTTGCAGCACAGCGAGAGAAAATCCCCTGTACTGACCGCTGTCACTCGGGAACGTTTCTCTAATGGCAGGAACGGCACAGGCGGGTATCACTCTTCGAACGCGGTGGCCAAGCCTCCCGTGGAGCCACCATCTAAAGGAACGATAGGCCACCAGCCTGTACCACCTGTGAAAAGGAATGAAACAAACTGTTTTTAAATGACCAAGATAAGTTTAATAAACGTTTGTTGTCAATGACAATTCTTGTAACTAATGGCATTCTGCACAGACAAATGCTATCTAGACAATGCACACTATTGAACGACTTACATGCGTTACAATGATATGTAGATGTAATTTTGGATATAGTAGAAGAACATGAAATAGGAGTGGCATGACAAGCAGAGTATACTTACTCGTTACTCGGATTACGAGGACGTAAAGTTGCGCGAAGTTCGTGCATAGCACCATCATTATTCTCAACACGGCCCGTGTGAGGCAGGCTGCCCTGAAGTCTGGCAGCTCGGTGATGCATTGCGGTCGTGGCTCGCCTTCCGAAATGTAGGCCAGGCATCCCGAGTTTTCTCGGCAGCAGCAGTTCTCCTCCTCGGTTGGCATTAGCTCGCACCGATTGCATGTGCACCAGGTGGAGACGCCGTCCATGCGACTAGGCCCAGGCTCTTCATCTGTTGATTCATCCTGCCAACTGCCGTCCGAATCCCCATCGTTTTCGCATGCTTCTCTTTCCAGTAGTTCCTCCTCGGTTTACTCGGGCTCGTACATTTAGGGCATTATTGTACCCATTGTGTGGTAAACAAAGTAAAATAATTTACCAAGATGGTACAGATGTTCACACGGGCTACAAGCGGCGAAGGTAGCAGACCAGAGCACAGAAACGAGTCACAAAATACTCTAAGTAACACAGGGAGAGGAATGGAATCGAAAATCTGCTGCTGTGTGTTGTGAAACGGTCTGTTTATACTTATTGAGGAAAGAGGCATCCTGCCATTTCCATGGCGACACGTCATTAGCTGAAGCGCAGCAAATGTTGACACAAGACGTGCTTTGGCGTTGGGAAATGGGTGGTACGAGTCTGCTGATGACAGGCTCAGGGGCGGGGGAATTGATTTAGTGCCGCAGAAGCAGGTCAGCCAGGGCGATGCGGCAAGTGATAGGATTATCACAAAATGGCGGCTCCCTGGTGTCTGTTTTCGCGTGCGTTTAATGGACGAAATCTCGGGTAAGGTCCATAGGAAAGTTTTCTAAAATCAAGCCACTTAGGCTTAAAAAAAACATGGCCAACCCGTAGGGACAATAAACATTTTTACTAGACCATGCCTTTAAGTGCATGACCTCAGTTAACGTGACTGGCAATACCGTGAGTCATGCGGCTGCCCTGCTTTATTGCCCTGTCCTTGTTCCATGCGGATTGGGTCAACTAAGCAATGTGTCTTCACTTATTTAGTCACCAGTGAGTTTTTGGTATGACTTTGTATTGTTGAAGTTGATTACATGCCAGTCCTTTTTCTGTATTATTGGCATGTGGTCTCTTACCTATTTATCAGCTTTTTCTTGGTCATGCTGAAGGTCAGGCCATTTCACAGCTTTGCTAGGTGTTCTGTGCAGCACCTTCCTGGCTGCTAAATACAGCATTTGATATTTGCTATACTACATATTTCCCTGTGATCTCTCTAAATATTTGGTTTCTGTAGCTTTTCTACACCCCAGTTTTTGTTTGTGAGTATGCTTTAGCTGCAGCACTTGCAGTTCTTTGGGGGAAGAGCCAGTGCTGGTGCAAAAGGTTAATTTACATAGCCTTGTTCCTGCATTCTCACATGGCACATTATTATGTATAATTTGTGATTTTTAAACTTTTGCAAGATACAGGATTTCTGTACCTCATTAGTAATGCCGCCACTGTGCTTGGAGTTGGGAAACATTCCGCCAGATAGCAGAAATGTGAATTGCATTCTGCCACATAGAGTAAACACTGATTAGAAGTACAAACATAGCACTCGTTTCTTAAATCAAAGGTGTCATGTTCCACGAGAGGCAGTTTTGTAATTTCTTTTGTCCGTTGATTTATTACAGCCTGGATTACGTGTTCCTCTTCCTTGTTATTCGTTTTTTCAGTCAATATTGTTCTTAAGATCCAGATTCTATTGTTGCATCTTACAGTGATGCGGGGTAAGCAGATCATTGCTCATCATTGCTGTTTTGGTTTGTGTAATTTTTAAACTGCTGCAAACTGAAGTCTAGTCAGGATTTCTTGGACTCCTAGTTTATTCTGGCAGTAAATTAGAACATGCATGCATTTTGCTTCTTTCTGATCACGCTTCCAGGATCCATTGTGCTTGAAAACAATAGTTGAACAAATCACCCTTTCTGCTCACTTGAGACAATAGTCTCATTGACACTAATCAACACAATTATCTCTCCAAAATATCCCATAGATTCAACCAATACAGCCATATAAGGTGTTGTCTATTCTTTTGCCACTTGGTGTCTGCACTTGTGTGCCCTGTCCACAATGCACACAGGCACCTTGGTTTGAAATGTGATGAATCCTACGGAGTCATCACTGATTCCCCGGTGATAATCTCCTACCACATGGCCAGGAGATGGCAGCCGCTACTTGATCCTGAACCTGAGGGTGGCACTATGAGGGAGGATCATATGGAAGGGGATGACTGCCGGGAGTAACTGATGACTCTACTGGGAGAGACGCAGTGTCCTCCTCCCCTCCTCCCCTTTATGAGGAAAACCTGAGGACTCCTAAACTTCTGACGGCATACCATCATTCCAGTCAAAAGTCCATTCATTCCGCAGACACACATAAAACACACTAACTTCTCCTGTTTCTAATGTTTTTCTAAATACAAGTCCTAAACAATATCACTTTAGATATCCTAGAAATTCTATGGACTCCAACTCCCATAAAGCCTCAAGTACTGAGACGTGTAAGAGGAAGAAGGAGTTAATACCTATTGAAAGAAACACAGAGTTGGACATGCAGACTAATTGTTTTGATGAAGGACGAGTATGCGAGACATTTAAAAATAGTGTCCACTCTCAAGAAGGCAGTAGTATGGGAAAAGACAGTGCTGGAGAAGGCAGGCACTTCCAGACAGCCTCTTCCAAGCGTTATATACCAGTGTGGCGTAAGGACAGGTGAGATGCAGCAGGCACCGGGGGAGGACCGTCCGAGTACTGGCATCAGTACTACCAGAAACAGAGTCATGCCAAGAAGCACCGGTTTTGTTGGCAGATGAGCGCAGAGCTGCTGGGAGCGCTGGAAGAAAGTCTGCAGTGTGAGGGAGGCCATCCCAGAGAGGAAGCTTCATTGCAGCAACGAGCCACGGGTCAGGAACATTGCAAGAAACCAGTGAGTCTGCCCAGAGCCATTGGGGATGCTGCGACCACTGGCGTAACAGGGGCCCCCGCAGCCCCCGTGGTGCGGGGGGCCCCGCCAGCACATGTCCTGGGAGGGGACCCCACTTGTAGAAAAATAAAAAAATAAAAATTTTTTGCAAAAAAATTATTATTTTTTCTTTTTGAATTCCCTCTGCATTTATAAAGAAAGAATTTCTGTAACAGAAATAATTTCTATATGAAGTCATAGTGACTTCAAAAATAAACGATGGGCCTCATTACGGGTTTGGCGGCAACCGTGCCATTGCTACCAGCAGGTTGCCGCCAGACCCGTAATGATTTACCGGCGCCCAAATTCCCGGTAACACCGGCGGTCTGGGAAGTCAGGCGCCGGCAAATAGTAAGTCCCCATTTCCATAAAGTCCTATCGGACTCTATGGGAATGGGGACCATAGAAGCACCGGCACCGTTAATAACGGTGCCGGTGCTTCCGTGAAAACTATGCGGGTGGGTGCCGTTCTGCCCGGCAGGTCTGACCTGCCGGGCAGGATGGCAACCGCCCGCAGAACTGTAATATGCCGGCCCGGAAACAACAGTGCCGGTGAGCTTACCAGCACCGTTGTTTACAGTCCTGCATAGTTGTAATGAGGCCCATTTCTTTTTTAATTGTTGGGGCTCCACTCAGCCCCATGATGTGTGCGTGTGTTAGTGTACGTTGAAAGGGTTCACACTTAAATGTATAGGTGGCTGCCTGTGCAAGTCTATGGTGAAAGGGTGCACACTTTAATATATGGGTGGCTGCCTGGGTGTGCCTGTATGGTGAAAGGGTGCACACTTAAATGTATAGGTGGCTGACTGTGTGAGTGTATGGTGAAAGGGTACACACTTAAATGTATGGGTGGGTGCCTGGGTGTGTGTGCCTGTATGGTGAAAGGGTGCACACGTAATTATATGGGTGGCTGCCTGGGTGTGCCAGTATGGTGAAAGAATGCACACTTAAATGTATGGATGGCTGGGTGTGTGTGTGCTTGCGTTCAGGGGCGCAACAAAACCTAACCCTTCAAATGTTGGGAGGGGTGCCAACTTCATGGGCGGTGGGGGAGGGGCAAACTTATTTGTTTGGGTCATCTAATTTCTTTATGCATTTTTATGAGACTATTCTAGTGCAGCTTCAATATTACAAGCAGTTAACTCTCTCCTTTAAGGTTTAAAGCACCCACTTATTGACTGCTGTGAGAATGAGTGGTCTCCTGTTCCCTCTCTACCCTTCCAGTCACTCCCCTGGCATGCAAGTATTAAACCCACATCACAATTTCAATTGCCTAAAAAAAGTGGAATTTGAATGCAGGTACTAACAGTGAATTGCTTTATGTTAGTAATTGGTGGGTTCTTGTTAACAGAGAAACCCAGGTGCCGTTTAACAGCTGTGTCCTTTTCTGTCTGGCAACTGCTCTGAAGGTCAGCCAGGTCTGGTCAACATAGCCCAACATTTCAGGGGGGGAGTGCTGAATCCCAGTCAACTCAATGGTGTTGCACCAATACTTGTGTTTAATGCCTGGATTACTTATTGGTAATCTTCATTACTCCTAGCCCTATTCTTCCTCGTCCCAGTGTGTATGTGACAGTACTTGTGTATAAGACACTCTGCCTCATACACAAGTACTGGGATGAGGTAGAGGTACACGAAAGTAGTGCTTCATTTAGCTACCTGTAATCTTCATTACTCCTAGTCCCACTCTTCCTCATCCCAGTACTTACCTATGAGGCAAGGAGCCTCAACCATAAGCTCTGGAGCAAGGAAGAGGGACGTGGAGGTAATTCTGGGCCAAGGAGCTGATTTTGGAGGTTGGGGTGGGAGGGAGAGGGGATGTGTGGGGGGAGCAGGATTATACGACAAATTATAATGGCTGTCCATGTCCAGGCTAAGCAGGCATGATATGTGGTATTAGTGGCTAGAGAGGCATGGTGCAGCCAGTCTACTCATTCCTCAGTTTGGTATGACTTTTTTTTAATGGGGCATTTATGATAAAGTAGTCCTGCTAAGTGAATTACCTGGCTAGACTGCCATTTGTCTGCTGCCAGTCAGCCGTTTCTTACTGCAGCATTGTATATTTTTCTGGGCATCTGTGATGAAATGATACGATATAAGTAATTTATAACGCACCTGCACACAAGTTTTTCTAGGCGCGACAAGACAAGGGATGGAAGATAGAGGGAGGACAAGACAAACAATCTTACTAGGCCTTGTGTCATTCAGATTGTCCAAGTGCGATACTGAGAAGCGCAAGGGGAAATGGACAAGGGAAGTGCAAGGGAGAGGGGAGGGGAAAAACAGGGCAGCAATGCTCTGAGTAAGTGCTGTCAGGGCAGCACAGCTCTGGGTAGTGCAAGGTGAAAAGGGGCTGTAGGGTTACAGTTACAGCCCCGAAGTGCATGGTAGGACCAGAGGAAGTGCAAGGGTGACTGATCAAGGAAGAGTCTCGACTCAGTGAGACTCTGAGGGTAGCCAAGCAACCAGTCGGTACAGCAGACAGGTAGATCAGGTAGGCCAGCAGGGGAGGGAGAGAGAGAAAGCAGAGGAGAAGAGGAACGTTTTGAGCTGCTTCCAGAACTTCAGGTGGTCTGCTAAAGCTTGAGAGGGGCAGGGAGGCTATTACAGAGGGAGGCACCTGTACAGGAGAGAGATCTACCCCCCACTCTCTTCTTGGAGAAGCGTCTAACCCTTAGAGAGTTGTAGGTAGCTGAGCGAAGGGCTTGAAGAGAGCGCTGGATGTAGTGCGGGCCCCGGGCCCAGAAAGCCTTGTGGACAATGCAAAGGGTCTTGAACTTGATACTTGCAGCAACTGGGAGCCAGTGGAGAGATTCCAGGGCTGGAGAGATACGATCCCTGTGCTTGAGGCCAAGGATAAGTCTTGCAGTCCTTTTCTGGATTAGTTGCAGGGGCTGGATAGTAGAGAAAGGCAGATTGAGAAAGAGGCTGTTGCAGTAGTCCAGCCTAGAGAGAACCAGGGCTCTGCAGACAGTGAGCTTCTGGGGGAAAGTGAGAAAGGGAAAAGTCCCTTTGAGGAGGAGCAGCTAGTAGTGGGACTTCTTGGCAACGTCTGAGATGTGAGGAGAGAAAGAGAGTGGAGTCAAAGATGACACCAGTGTTGTTTGCCTCACAGGAAGGTGAAGGAAGAGGGCCCATGGCGAGTGGCCAGAGTGAGAGAGGGAAAGCAGGGGCAGTAGTCCAAATGAGATGGATCTCCATCTTACTGACATTAAGGCAGAGATAGTTGGAGGCACACCAATCCTGAATCGCGGATAGACAGTCGGGAATGAGCAAGAGATGAGAGGAGTCTGAGGGGAGCCTGAAGGAAAGCGGAGTGTCATCCGCATAACACTGAAAGTTAGAGGAGAATATAGAGATCAGGTGGGTCAAAGGGGCCACTTAGAGGTTGAAAAACCAGAGTGAGAGGATGGAGCGGGGAGAAAGGGACCAAGTTGGACCTGGGAGGGGCAGTCCAAGAGGAAGGAGGTCAGCCACTCAAGGGCCTGATCCGTGATGCCCAAGTTCTCATGGAGTCGATTGATCAGGATTGATCAGGGTGGCATGGTTGACTGTGTCGAAAGCACAGGAAAGATCAAGGAGGATGAGGACAGAAGGAATGCTGGAATCAAGGTTAGAGAGCAGAACTTCACAGGTGTTCAGGACAGCAGTTTCCAGGTCTCTAGCACTGAAGCCAGACTGAGGGTCATGTAGACAACCAACAGATTCCGTGTGGAGAGTAAGCTGGGAGATGGCCAGCTTTTTCAACAGTTTGCCCAGGAAAGGGGTGATGGTGATTGGGTGATAGTTTGCTATGCAGGCAGGATCGGCAGAAAGCTTCTTGAGGAGTGGGTGCATAAGGGAGTGCTTAAAGTGAGACGGGAAAGAGTGATTACAGAAATCGGTCAAGGCTGGAGCGAGGGTGTCAATATGGTTCTTGATGGTTCTGGTGGAGCAGGAGAGAACCTGTTTGGATGACACTTTCATAGATCGGACGTGTCTAGAAACCTTGTCAGGTGTTGTCAGAGATAAAGAGGAGAAAGGAGGAAGAGAGGTAGAGATGGCCAAAGGGGGGCCGAGATAGGAAGAGGGAGAGGGAGAGGAAGAGGAGATGGAGGACAGGATGTCCTGAGTTTTAGCGTAGAAGTGAGATGACAGAGCCATACCGAGGGCCTGGGAGGGAACAGGAGATGTAAAGGCCTCAACAGGATTGACCAGTTCTTTTCAGATTTTAAAGAGTTTGGCAGTGTTGTTAGAGGCCACAGAGACACAGGCTTCAATGTGTGTTCTATTCTTGATGAGTGTTATTGCTTCGACTGCCATTTTGGTGCAACCAGTCTAGACATGTCTAAATGTGGCCTGGCAAGCTTTACTATATTGTTATTACATGTCGACACTGGTCTACCTTGTGCAGCCAGTTGGACATTTTTTCATTGTGGCATGGCATTTTTAATAGCAAAGCTTTAATGTTCCTGTGCTCTGTTGGTGACTTGCATCTATTGGATTGGTGTTACCCTACAAAACAATTGCAAATACTCTGGCTTTTTAGCCATTTTTTCTCAGACAGTGTGCTGTATATTATATTAAAACACATATGTATATCTTTCTCCTAGTGCAGTGTGCGGCATATCCGTTCAGCAGCACGTTTGTGTGTATTGCGCAAGTGTGATAATCTAGTCTGGCCCAGAGTGTGGCGCGACCCTTGATTTTTTGCTGAGTTGGGGGGCCCCCTCAGCATGGCTCGCAGGGGGGCCCCCACATATTGTGTTAAGCCACTGCCTCCGACATAAAGATAGGCATTTTAGCCAATGCGAATATTTGAATACCAACCTAGTAAAGTACAAAGACAGAACTTGAACAGTCACAATGTATGAGATGTCAGTCAATAAAGGTGATGGTGGATGGAAACTCATTCTATGCACCAGATTATTAAGGTCAGAAGCCTTGCGAAAATTATTAGTGGTAAAACCCCCTTTGTTAGGCTTCACATGAACATCCAGGAAATGTATCCCTGGATCTTCTAAGTTCATGGTGAAATGAATGCTTGGGTCAATATTGTTAAGATATTAAAAATAATCCTCAAAATATCAATAGGTCCTCTCAATACTCCGAACACTTCATCAATGTACCCCCCCCCCTAAAACAGTATGTACTTGTGCCATACAGGACGTGTAAGTATGTGATCAGTCTCCAACTTGAACATGAATATGTTTGCATACACTTGTGTCATAGCAGCCCCCATTGAAGTGCCTGAGATCTGGAGATAGAACTGTTATTTGTACCTAAAGTAAGAGTTCTCACCTTTAAACACCATTAATAGCTTGAGAAATTCTTTGGATGCACATATTTGACCTTGTTGTAACAAAACCCACTCAACTGCCTCAAGGCCAAGAGAGTGAGGGATATAGGTGTAAAAATTCATAACATCTGTAGTGAATAGAATGACTCTTCTACGTGTGTTATCTTCAATATCTTCAAAACATGTGTGGTATTGTTTATGTAGGTTGATGTTGCCTGTATTAAAGGTTGTAGAAAGTAGTCTACATACTGCCCCAAAGACTGTAAGATATTGTTGACTGCTGACACAATCGGTTTGCCTGGTAGTTTCACCATGCCATTGTGTATTTTTGATAGAAGATAAATTGTAGGTGTTTTAGGAACCTTGGTATGTAAGAAAGTTATACTCTTGTCATGTACCCACTCGTTGTGTTCTGCATGTTGTAAAATACAAGTTAACGATTCTTGTATATCTTTAAGCGGGTCAGTGGGGCTCATTACTGGTTGACCGGTGTGGTATTAATGTGCTGTTATTAACATTCACTGGCACGTTACCACACCAGCCAACTATGCGTTTTCCAGTTCAATGGGCGGAATGACCTCCAGCTAAAAGCTGGAGGTCATTCGACCACTGGACTGGCAAAAATCGTTGGTATTACAGCTGGCGGTAATACTGGCACCTGTAACAACGGCGAACTCCTGATGAAGTCCAATGGGGAGTTACACTGGCTATCACCACTCGTAATTTAGTGGACATTCCACCAGACTGAGTGGTGGTAACAGTAATTCCATTTGCTGGTATCCTGGCGGATTTACCACCAGGATACCGGCAAACTTATAATGATCCTAAGTCTGTCATTTAAGGTTTCTGTATCACCTAATTGTCTTCAGCACTCAAAGTATAATTAATAGTATCTTGAATAACCAATGCACCCCCTTTATTAGCAGGGAGTATCTTAATGCTCTCATCAGTATATAAAGAGTTGATTAAGGAGAGTTCCCCATATTCAAATTCCTGTTTTTAGGCTTCCCGTAGTTGATCTTGCCACTATCATCCAGCACCAATTTCAAAAATATCGGTAGTGCTGTTTGGAGTAGATGGTACAAATGTACACTTGGGCCTGAATTCAATGTAAGGTTGCTCATTCTCCATGCTAGATATTTCCTTTTTTCTATTTCAACGAAAAAGGTCTTAAGCCTCAACTTACTCATAAACCTGAAAAGGTCCACCCTAGTGTTAAATTTAGCAGTGCTATACGTGAGGACAAAGGTAAGCCCTTTTGTAAAATGTGTATATCTTTAGGGCTTAAGATGCTGTTTGAAATGTTTACTACTAGGTTCTCATGTGTTAGAACCTGGTTTGAATACATGGATTGCAAGGGTTTCCTGCTCTAGTGCCCTTTCTTAGATGTGTATTCAGCCCCTGTCTGTGATGATGGCCTACTGAGTCGGTCAACATTCAAGTTTCAAACTATTTGTAAGTTATACTAGTTTTCTATAAAACATAGGCAGTGCCCGCTTCCCCAATCTTCACTCAATTGTCTTTGGCACTTATCCATTCCAGGAAAAGGTTCCTTGTTTCTCCCGTGCCTGAGAAAATGTGCATCTAATGTACGGGCCAGGCTAAAATGGGTGGATGGAACTAGCTAATGCAGAGCAGGTCATGGCTAACTTCATTACAGCATGCCTAGGGCACAGGTTTTTTTGTTTTATAACTGAGGGCACTATACAATGCAACGGCTAATCGAAATGTGACGCAACATGGCAGACGGCCATGCTACAGCAAGTTTTATTTGGGTGTGGTCTGTTAAGGGAAATAGCATGGCTGCTGTGACTACATGCAGCCATGGATCATGCTACTGGCCTTCTTTTATTATGTCACTGGTGCATGCCATATAACTAGGGTGATTCATTATTGATTAATAATTCTCCTTACATGCTACATGCCTCTGAAATATGAGTGGAACAGTATGGTAGGCCAGTGTGAATGGGAAGGAGCAACATTCAGATTAGTTTGGTTTTGAGGTCCTCCTGAATCTCAGGACATTTTTGTTAAATATCAAGTTAAATTTGGTGTGTCGCAGTTAGCCGCAGAGATATGGGAAGGTTTTCCTTACAAATTGTGTAAAGTGTAGATGTCCATAATCAATAAAAGACAACAATCTGAAAAGCATGAGTGGGATGTAGAGTAGAAGGAAATCTGGATGTAGACCATGCGGTGCTTTACTTATTCTGTACGCAGCTTTGAATTGCGTTTTTTTCTGTGATATGAGCCAGTGCAGCTCTGGTAAGGCTAGTGATGGAGGAGCCTGGCTGCTCTCATTTGGGCCACCTGAAGTGACCAATAAGTCTGAAATGAAGACTCATGTAGAGACTTGTGCCATATTTATTGTTGAATGGGCCTTGTCGAATGAAGGCACTGGATCAGTTTATGAATATGTCCTTGTCAATTGGACTGAATTATAATGAGATGCACACTTGAGGCACATTGAAGTAATTGTAAGAATGTATTACTTCCATCAAATTCTCATCAAGTTACATAGTGAGCAACACCAACTTGCCATTTCATCAGTCTGCCTTCTTCCTTCAAGTCATAACATCTCTCTAGAACAACAGTACCCCAATGTTCCATTCCAGAATGGAATCTGTTATACTGTACACTTCATGGGCTACAAAAATTCAAGGTTAAAATGGCAGAATAAGGTATTTACACACCTTTGTAATGGGAAAACAATGCATTTACATATGTACACATTTACCCGATGCAACACATTACACCATGTTAAATGGGTCTAAGAAATGTATCAGAGGATTGTATTGAGAAGAATCAGACTACACCAGAGAACATCATAACTAATATGATATTAATGGGGTATCACATTGTCTATGACAGGGGGGCACACAATAGCTTCTGGCACTTGGGCATTCTATGTTTCTTGAAAGTGGAGTGCAGATGTTATAATGAGATAGAATCACATCAAGGTGGCATCACATCTGAAGGAGATTTGCCACCTTTGGCAGAGAAACACCAACATCCTCATTCAGATGAATATTTTAATCAAATATGCTTTTAAATAAACATTACTTGTAAAAAGTGAATTTAAAGTCAATTTCGTTTTACGGATACCATGGGGCTGATTCAATAAGATTTCCATTTAAGGGTGTGAATGGTGATAGATAAAAGTTTCACTTGTAGCTATCTGCAACTTACAAATGCATGGTGATTCAAAAGGCAAAGTGTTTTTGGTTCTACATATTTACCCGAAAATGGTGCCATTGACAATGCCAAGCACTCCCTTCCTACCGGGGCCTAGAGCTCCTGGGTGAATGTCAAATCCTGGAGCCCTTCTAACAAGGTGAAGGAGGAGACAAAGCAAGGAAAGGTCAGGAGCAGGATCTTCACTGGATCCCCAATAAATGTAAAAGAACACACAAGATCTGCCCAGCATCAGTTGAGAGAGGCCCTCATACAGACGTGTTTACTGTATTTACCTGGTAGAGAGTGTTTGACTTCTGTGTCACATCAACATCTACCTGTCCTTTTCTACCCCTAAGAGTGTAAGAGAGAAGGCAGAAAAAATCCTGAAACTTCAGGGACAAAGTAACACAGAAATGTTATGTTGTGGTATGTTATGTCGATTTATACCACGAACCGCTACCACACCGGGGCAGTCTACAGGTGCTTGTGTGGCTCTGCAAGAGAGCAGTGTGAGGAGGTTAGTAAGGATAGGATGAGAGGATAGGTCCAGAACCAGGAGGAACTGGTGTCTGTGAGTGTTGTTACGCATGTCGGAGTTGGTGCAGGAGGCCCCGTGCATTGTAAAAGTATGAGTAAGACTCAGTGCCTCGGGTGTGTGCTATTGTTTGTGTTGGTGTTAGTGTGCTGTGTAATTTTGGGGTGGGATGTGGTTGCATGCACTGGTTAGTGTCCATGAGGGATCCAGACTGGCGGGTGGCTGTAGCTGTAGGACTATCTGGTGTCTTGTTGTGTACATGCGATGTTGAGGGTTTTGTGGACTATGTGGGGTGGTTCACTTTAAGTGTGCTCCCAGCATCTCAGAGATGGTGGGAGTGGACACAGAATTGGTTCTTGGTTTGTTTATGTGTAGTGTGGCCAGCCCAGGTCTGGTGTAGTGGCATTGGTTATGTTGGAGGAGCAGGAAAGGGAGGCGTGTTAGTGAGTCGGTTGGTTTGTTGGAGCCTCCGGTGTGACTCTTTGATTTATGCTTGATGGTATCTGCCTATGTTCTTGACTGTGGTTTGTCGGCCCATCTCACCACCTCTCTAGTTGTTTGTCTGTGATGTTATTGCTGCCTGTGTCCCTTTGTGGTTGTCATTGTCTGTTGAATAACTAGGTTTTGAGTCATTTCCTGAAGGTGATGTGGTCTTCTGTGGTTCTAATTTCTTTGAGCATGGTGTTCCAAAGATTAGCAATTAGACGTGAGAACGCTGTTCCACCGAATGTCCTTTTTTCGTAATGTTTTGTCTCTATTTGTAGGTTGTTACTGGATCTTAGGTCCCTTTGTGGGCGATAACGGCTAATCTTGTCTTGGAGGAATTCAGCTCCTTGTCTGTGCAAGGCCTTGTGGGTGATGCAGGGTGCTTTGAATATGATGTGTTTTTTTTACTGGTAACCAGTGAAGGTTTTTCAGTTCTGGAGTGATGTGGTCTCTTCTGTTTAGTCTTAATAGGATCCTAGCTGCCGTATTTTGCACCCTTTGGAGTTTCTTGATGAGTCTTTCTGGCATTCCTAGGTAGAGATTGTGTGCATAGTCAATTCTTGTGAGTAACAGGGATATGATTGTGAGGGTTCTGTGAGGGAAGCAAGGTAGGGGAGTAATCCTCTGAGAAGTCTTAGGAGGAAGAAGCATTTATTGGTGATTTTGTTGACTTGCGGTTCCGGGGATAGTCCGTTGTCCATGAGTATTCCTAGATTATTTTCTACATCGGTAGTCTCCGGTTGCGTTCCCAAGCTTGCTGGACAGTCCAGTTGTGGGTTCCCTCCATTGAATCCTGCATTATTTCCATTTCTGCCAGGTTCAGTTTAAGGTTGTTCATTGGCATCCAATTGTAGATGTCTGTGAGGCAGTTGTTGAGACAGTTATTTTGTTCCTGGGTTCTGTTTGTTTTCACAATCAGTTGTGTGTCGAATATAGAATTCTAGCACTAGGAATGTGGATGCTTGGGTTGGAGCCCAAAGGTAAAAGTATAATATGATCACCAGTGGAGAAGGGCAGGATCATGCAGCGCATAGGGCTGGGAGGTGGGTTGTAGAGTGAATGCCACTGAGAAGGAGAGCACAAAGGGAGCCATGGGGTAAAGGGCGGTGCTGCTGAGAAAGTTTTGTGAGCACAGACACCAGCGAAGGTGGGGTAAGATAAAACTGGGAAGTGGGAAGGGAAGGATGTGGTGATGAAGGAAGCCACACAAAAAGGAGCAGCGAGAAACAAAGGAATGAGGAAACAAGTAGGTGTGGACTGTACTGCAAATAATTTACTGAATCAAAGCAAAGATAATCTGTGAGGGGCTAGACTGGGACAATTGAAGATCCAGAAAAGAACATTGCCAAGCAACTTCTTCACAGTAGTCCATTTATAGTTCCACACAATCTTCTAGCATGCTGATCCTCTGTTTATATCTCTACCCAAATGTCTAATCGGGTGGACATAGTGGAATGGTACTTGATGTAAACATGTGATATGTCCAGAAATTAACAAAGAATTTACTTGTTTTGTCTTTTACCACCCAATTTCCATCTGGGCCAGATTCTCCACCCAACACAGGGTTCCTTTCCCCATCCCATCCAGTTCCACTTTCACCTATCTCCTGATTCCTAGATTCTGACCATGTAAAACTGAGGAAGGTAAACCACTTTCATGTAAAAATGTTTTTAAAAAGTTGCATTTGTTCCAGCGGATTTGCCCCTGTTTCGCCCAGGTTAGAACAGAGTCAAATTCATTCTGGAGCATGTTCCTTGCTGTTCTTTTGTAAATAAGGATGCTTCACTTGTGTTTGCAGGTGTGTGTCTCATTTGCATTGCCATGCAAATGTCACTCCTCTAGACACACCCATTTTGCAAATGCAAAGTAGGTGTTAATGCAGGTACCCTCCCAATTAATCGGCAATTCTGAGTGTGATAAATTGAGCATATGCAGCTAATTTTCAGCAGTCACAATTTAGAAATGTTTGGCCCCAAATTTATTTGTGTCAGGTTCCATGTCTTAACAAGCATTGGCAATGCCAACAGTTTGGGCTTTCACCTACAGACCCTGTGTCCCTCCTCATATGTCATTCCTGCCTATTTATACTCTAATGCAATAGTTTCAACTTATAGGTGTTGCAAGCGACACCTAATAGTGCAAAGTAACACGCATTGGCAGAGCCAAATGGTTCGGCTTTTGTGGAGGCGTGGTATAACCATTTGCCAGACACTGCTATGTGCCACTTCACATTGTGCTGCACAGCTGATGGAAATGATGAGCCATTGTTTAAGGGTATCTTCAAAGTCGTATCACACATGCATGATTTGTAGCAGATGCTATTTGATCACATCTGTGCTTAATCATTGATAATTGGCATGTGCTTCAATGTATGCATATGCAAAATAGTGTTTCCTGGCACACTAGATGGGTGTCCTGAACATGCGCACTTTGAGAAAATATTTGCTGTTTGCCAAGCACAGGCGCATGCAGTGTAGGAGATGCGCTGTGCTGCTGTAATACTCCCCCAGGGTGATCTAACACAACAAGCAACAGTTGATAAAACGATATGATTCATTAACCTAAAGCAGTAGTTTGACTGTTATAAATACTTTCAGGGTAATTCATAGAAATTCGCACAAAAGTGGCGCACGCGACTGGCGCACAGCATGCCCGTGCGAATGTCTGCGCCAGCCGCGTGCGCTAAAATCGATTTCCGCGCACAGCGTATTCATGGATTTTCACATCCAAAACCAGCCGTGGTGCAGCGTGGCGCAGCGACCCTGCAGCAGCGCCAGTTACGCCCCCAAGAACGCCCTCGCGCAAGGAAAAGCCTTCAAAATCCCCAAATAATCGCAAAGGGCTGCGCTAACCCTGGACCAGTTCACAGGGCTGGCAAACAGCAAACGCCAAGTGTGGAACGTGTATTTCAGTGGTTCGCGGGAAGTTCCACACGCGATTGTCCTGTGTACGTGTGCATCAGGGGTGCGCGGGAAGTATCACACGCAAAATCAGCTGGGTACTTGTATTTCAGTGGTGCGCGGGAAGTTCCACATGCGATTTCAGCAGGGTACATGTATTTCAGGGGTGCGCGGGAAGTTCCACACGCGATTGGCCCCGTGCGAGCAGGGTACGTGTATTTCAGGGGTGTGCGGGAAGTTCCACATGCGATTTCAGCAGGGTACGTGTATTTCAGGGGTGCGCTGGAAGTTCCACACGCGATTGGCCCCGTGCGAGCAGGGTACGTGTATTTCAGGGGTGCACGGGAAGTTCCACACGCGATTTCAGCAGGGTACGTGTATTTCAGGGGTGCGCGGGAAGTTCCACACGCGATTCCATCAGGGTACGTGTATTTCAGGGGTGCGCGGGAAGTTCCACATGCGATTCCATCAGGGTACGTGTATTTCAGGGGTGCGCGGGAAGTTCCACACGCGATTGGCCCTGTGCGAGCAGGGTACGTGTATTTCAGGGGTGCGAGTGAAGTTCCACACGCGATTTCAGCAGGGTACGTGTATTTCAGGGGTGCGCGGGAAGTATCACACGCGATTTCAGCAGGGTACGTGTATTACAGGGGTGCGCGGGAAGTTCCACACGAGATTTCAGCAGGGTACGTGTATTTCAGGGGTGCGCGGGAAGTTCCACACGCGATTCCATCAGGGTACGTGTATTTCAGGGGTGCGCGGGAAGTTCCACACGTGATTTCAGCAGGGTACGTGTATTGCAGGGGTGCGCGGGAAGTTCCACACGCGATGTCAGCAGTGTACGTGTATTTCAGGGGTTCGGGGGAGTACTACACGTGAATTGGCCTCCTCCCAGGTGTTCGCTCTACAACCTCCACGGCCCCTGCAGGCAGCCCACACCACGGGGGACTACCCTGCACCACTGCTCATGTCCCGCAGGCAGCCCATCCACCATGGGCATGCCCCCCAGCCAACCCACATGTCACCTTGCACTACTGATCAACAATGCATGTCTCCCACCACCCCCACACCCCAGCAGTGCAGGGGCAGCCTCCACCAGGCCCCCACTCATGTCTACCACCACCCCCACCCCCCAGCAACCAGGGGCAGCCTCCACCAGGCCCCCACTCATGTCTCCCATCACCCCCACCCCCCAGCCACCAGGGGCAGCCTCCACCAGGCCCCCACTCATGTCCCCTATTACCCCCACCCCCCAGCACTGCAGGGGCAGCCTCCACCAGGCCCCCACTCATGTCTCCCACCACCCCCATCCCACATCCACCAGGGGCAGCCTCCACCAGGCCCCCACTCATGTCCAACTCATGTCTCCCACCACCCTCACCCCCCAGCCACCAGGGGCAGCCTCCACCAAGCCCCCGCTCATGTCTCCCACCACCCCCACCCCCCAGCAGTGCAGGGGCAGCCTCCACCAGGCCCCCACCCATGTCTACCACCACCCCCACCCCCCAGCCACCAGGGGCAGATTCCACCAGGCCCCCACTCATGTCTACCACCACGCCCACTCCCCAGCAGTGCAGGGGCAGCCTCCACCAGGCCCCCACTCATGTCCCCCTGCACCCCCACCCCCCAGCAGTGCAGGGACAGCCTCCACCAGGCCCCCACCCATGTCTACCACCACCCCCCCAGCCACCAGGGGCAGATTCCACCAGGCCCCCACTCATGTCTCCCACCACCCCCACCCCCCAGCAGTGCAGGGGCAGCCTCCACCAGGCCCCCACTCATGTCCCCCTGCACCCCCACCCCCCAGCAGTGCAGGGGCAGCCTCCACCAGGCCCCCACTCATGTCTCCCACCACCCCCACCCCCCAGCAGTGCAGGGGCAGCCTCCACCAGGCCCCCACACATGTCTTCCACCCCCTCCCCACCCCCCATCACTGTGGGGCACCTGCCAGCAGGCCCCCACCCATGTCTCCCACCACCCCCACCCCCCAGCAGTGTGGGGCACCCTCCACCAGGCCCCCACCCATGTCCAACTCATGTACCCCTGCATCCCCACCCCTCAGCACTGTGGGGCACCTGCCAGCAGGCCCCCACCCATGTCTCCCACCACCCCCACCCCCCAGCAGTGCAGGGTCACCCTCCACCAGGCCCCCACCCATGTCTCCCACCCCCCCCCACCCCCCAGCACTGTGGGGCACCTGCCAGCAGGCCCCCACCCATGTCTTCCACCACCCCCACCCCCCAGCAGTGTGGGGCACCCTCCACCAGGCCCCCACCCATGTCCAACTCATGTACCCCTGCACCCCCACCCCCCAGCACTGTGGGGCACCTGCCAGCAGGCCCCCACCCATGTCTCCCACCACCCCCACCCCCCAGCAGTGCAGGGTCACCCTCCACCAGGCCCCCACCCATGTCTCCCACCCCCCCACCCCCCAGCACTGTGAGGCACCTGCCAGCAGGCCCCCACCCATGTCTCCCACCACCCCCACCCCCAGCACTGTGGGGCACCTGCCAGCAGGCCCCCACTCATGTCCAACACATGGACCCCTGCACCCCCACCCCCCAGCACTGTGGGGCACCTGCCAGCTGACCCCCACCCATGTCTCCCACCACCCCCACCCCCCAGCAGTGCAGGGTCACCCTCCACCAGGCCCCAACCCATGTCTCCCACCCCCACCACCCCCCAGCACTGTGGGGCACCTGCCAGCAGGCCCCCACCCATGTCTCCCATCACCCCCACCCCCCAGCAGTGCAGGGTCACCCTCCACCAGGCCCCCACTCATGTCCCCCTGCACCCCCACCCCCCAGCAGTGCAGGGGCAGCCTCCACCAGGCCCCCACTCATGTCTCCCACCACCCCCACCCCCCAGCAGTGCAGGGGCAGCCTCCACCAGGCCCCCACACATGTCTTCCACCCCCTCCCCACCCCCCATCACTGTGGGGCACCTGCCAGCAGGCCCCCACCCATGTCTCCCACCACCCCCACCCCCCAGCAGTGTGGGGCACCCTCCACCAGGCCCCCACCCATGTCCAACTCATGTACCCCTGCATCCCCACCCCTCAGCACTGTGGGGCACCTGCCAGCAGGCCCCCACCCATGTCTCCCACCACCCCCACCCCCCAGCAGTGCAGGGTCACCCTCCACCAGGCCCCCACCCATGTCTCCCACCCCCCCCACCCCCCAGCACTGTGGGGCACCTGCCAGCAGGCCCCCACCCATGTCTTCCACCACCCCCACCCCCCAGCAGTGTGGGGCACCCTCCACCAGGCACCCACCCATGTCCAACTCATGTACCCCTGCACCCCCACCCCCCAGCACTGTGGGGCACCTGCCAGCAGGCCCCCACCCATGTCTCCCACCACCCCCACCCCCCAGCAGTGCAGGGTCACCCTCCACCAGGCCCCCACCCATGTCTCCCACCCCCCCACCCCCCGGCACTGTGAGGCACCTGCCAGCAGGCCCCCACCCATGTCTCCCACCACCCCCACCCCCAGCACTGTGGGGCACCTGCCAGCAGGCCCCCACTCATGTCCAACACATGGACCCCTGCACCCCCACCCCCCAGCACTGTGGGGCACCTGCCAGCAGGCCCCCACCCATGTCTCCCACCACCCCCACCCCCCAGCAGTGCAGGGACACCCTCCACCAGGCCCCAACCCATGTCTCCCACCCCCACCACCCCCCAGCACTGTGGGGCACCTGCCAGCAGGCCCCCACCCATGTCTCCCATCACCCCCACCCCCCAGCAGTGCAGGGTCACCCTCCACCAGGCCCACACCCATGTCTCCCACCCCCCCACACCCCAGCACTGTGGGGCACCTGCCAGCAGGCCCCCACCCATGTCTCCCACCACCCCCACCCCCCAGCAGTGTGGGGCACCCTCCACCAGGCCCCCACCCATGTCCCCCTGCACCCCCACCCCCTAGCAGTGCAGGGGCAGCCTCCACCAGGCCATAGCTCTCAACCATTTGTGTCGAAAAGGCGGGTGAAATCACCCGATTTTGTTTTTGGCGGGTGAGACGCCCATTGAAATGAATGGGCGCGCAGGAGGCTTGGCGGGTGAGTCAGCTGTTTACAAGGCGGGTGACACCCACCAAAAGCATGTGAGTTGCGAGCTATGCCAGGCCCCCACTCATGTCTCCCACCACCCCCACCCCCCAGCAGTGCAGGGGCAGCCTCCACCAGCCCCCCACTCATGTCTACCACCACCCCCACCCCCCAGCCACCAGGGGCAGCCTCCACCAGGCCCCCAATCATGTCTCCCACCACCCCCACCCCCCAGCAGTGCAGGGGCAGACTCCACCAGGCCCCCACTCATGTCTACCACCACCCCCACCCCCCAGCCACCAGGGGCAGCCTCCACCAGGCCCCCACTCATGTCTCCCACCACCCCCACCCCCCAGCAATGCAGGGGCAGCCTCCACCAGGCCCCCACCCATGTCTACCACCACCCCCACCCCCCAGCCACCAGGGGCAGATTCAACCAGGCCCCCACTCATGTCTCCCACCACCCCCACCCCCCAGCAGTGCAGGGGCAGCCTCCACCAGGCCCCCACTCATGTCCCCCTGCACCCCCACCCCCCAGCAGTGCAGGGGCAGCCTCCACCAGGCCCCCACCCAGGTCTACCACCACCCCCACCCCCCAGCCACCAGGGGCAGCCTCCACCAGGCCCCCACTCATGTCTCCCACCACCCCCACCCCCCAGCAGTGCAGGGGCAGCCTCCACCAGGCCCCCACCCATGTCTCCCACCCCTCCCACCCCCCAGCACTGTGGGGCACCTGCCAGCAGGCCCCCACCCATGTCTCCCACCACCCCCACCCCCCAGCAGTGCAGGGGCAGCCTCCACCAGGCCCCGACCCTTGTCTCCCACCACCCCCACCCCCCAGCAGTGCAGGGGTAGCCTCCACCAGGCCCCCACTCATGTCCCCCTGCACCCCCACCCCCCAGCAGTGCAGGGGCAGCCTCCACCAGGCCCCCACTCATGTCTCCCACCACCCCCACCCCCCAGCAGTGCAGGGGCAGCCTCCACCAGGCCCCCACCCATGTCTACCACCACCCCAACCCCCCAGCCACCAGGGGCAGCCTCCACCAGGACCCCACTCATGTCCCCCTGCACCCCCACCCCCCAGCAGTACAGGGGCAGCCTCCACCAGGCCCCCACCCATGTCTCCCACCACCCCCTACCCCCCAGCAGTCAGGGGCACCCTCCACCAGCCCCCCACCCATGTCTACCACCACCCCCACCCCCCAGCAGTGCAGGGGCAGCCTCCACCAGGCACCCACCCATGTCTCCCACCACCCCCAACCCCCAGCCACCAGGGGCAGATTCCACCAGGCCCCCACTCATGTCCCCCTGCACCCCCACCCCCCAGCAGTGCAGGGGCAGCCTCCACCAGGCCGCCACCCATGTCTCCCACCACCCCTACCCCCCAGCAGTCAGGGGGACCCTCCACCAGGCCCCCACCCATGTCCAACTCATGTACCCCTGCACCCCCACCCCCCAGCACTGTGGGGCACCTGCCAGCAGGCCCCCGCCCATGTCTCCCACCACCCCCAGCCCCCAGCAGTGCAGGGTCACCCTCCACCAGGCCCCCACCCATGTCCAACTCATGTACCCCTGCACCCCCACCCCCCAGCACTGTGGGGCACCTGCCAGCAGGCCCCCACCCATGTCTCCCACCCCCCCACCCCCCAGCAGTGCAGGGTCACCCTCCACCAGGCCCCCACCCATGTCTCCCACCCCTCCCCACCCCCCAGCACTGCGGGGCACCTGCCAGCAGGCCCCCACCCATGTCTCCCACCTCCCCCACCCCCAGCACTGTGGGGCATCTGCCAGCAGGCCCCCACTCATGTCCAACTCATGTACCCCTGCACCCCCATCCCCCAGCACTGTGGGGCACCTGCCAGCAGGCCCCCACCCATGTCTCCCACCACCCTCACCCCCCAGCAGTGCAGGGTCACCCTCCACCAGGCCCCCACCCATGTCTCCCACCACCCCTCACCCCCCAGCACTGTGGGGCACCTGCCGGCAGGCCCCACCCATGTCTCCCACCACCCCCACCCCCCAGCAGTGCAGGGTCACCCTCCACCAGGCCCCCACCCATGTCTCCCACCCCACCACCCCCCAGCACTGTGGGGCACCTGCCAGCAGGCCCCCACCCATGTCTCCCACCACCCCTACCCCCCAGCAGTGTGGGGGCACCCTCCACCAGGCCCCCACCCATGTCCCCCTGCACCCCCACCCCCCAGCAGTGCAGGGGCAGCCTCCACCAGGCCCCCACTCATGTCTCCCACAACCCCCACCCCCCAGCAGTGCAGGGGCAGCCTTCACCAGCCCCCCACTCATGTCTACCACCACCCCCACCCCCCAGCCACCAGGGGCAGCCTCCACCAGGCCCCCACTCATGTCTCCCACCACCCCCACCCCCCAGCAGTGCAGGGGCAGCCTCCACCAGGCCCCCACTCATGTCTACCACCACCCCCACCCCCAGCCACCAGGGGCAGCCTCCACCAGGCCCCCACTCATGTCTCCCACCACCCCCACCCCCCAGCAGTGCAGGGGCAGCCTCCACCAGGCCCCCACCCATTTCTACCACCACCCCCACCCCCCAGCCACCAGGGGCAGATTCCACCAGGCCCCCACCCATGTCTCCCACCACCCCCACCCCCAGCAGTGCGGCGTCACCTTCCACCAGGCCCCCACCCATGTCCAACTCATGTACCCCTGCACCCCCACCCCCCAGCACTGTGGGGCACCTGCCACCAGGCCCCCACCCATGTCTCCCACCACCCCCCCACCCCCCAGCACTGTGGGGCACCTGCCAGCAGGCCCCCACCCATGTCTCCCACCACCCCCACCCCCCAGCAGTGTGGGGCACCCTCCACCAGGCCCCCACTCATGTCCCCCTGCACCCCCACCCCCCAGCAGTGCAGGGGCAGCCTCCACCAGGCCCCCACTCATGTCTCCCACCACCCCCACCCCCCAGCACTGTGGGGCACCTGCCAGCAGGCCCCCACTCATGTCCAACTCATGTACCCCTGCATCCCCACCCCCCCAGCACTGTGGGGCACCTGCCAGCAGGCCCCCACTCATGTCCAACTCATGTCCCCCTGCACCCCCACCCCCCAGCACTGTGGGGCACCTGCCAGCAGGCCCCCACCCATGTCCAACTCATGTTCCTCAGCCAACATGTCATCACAATCTAGATCCCTGGTCCCTATGTTCAGCCTCCAAATGCAAAACACCCACCCGAGTATTGCATCCACCCACTCATAATTGGCAATTACATGACAGAACACCAATTGCAAGTTCCGAAACAAACACATCCTCACATACACCCAGTGGGTGTCAGTGAATCTCAAAAGCCATATCATGATATGCATTAAACCAATGAGATGATACTACACATTGAAGTTTGATAAAAAAAATATGTATTGAAGGAAACATAAATAGAATCAAAAATAAAGAAACAGAAATGGGAATGTACAAAAATGAAAAGAAGCATGTCCGTGAAAAAAAGCAAAACCAAAAATCAAAATCCAAAGTAATGGTGTCCAAAGTCACTGTCCAGAAAACAAAATCCAATGGGAAATAAAATAGAAAGCCATTGCTCCATGGTTAAAATGTGAAAGAAAAATACAATCCAACAGTGAACTATGTACATACGAACAAGCCAGGGTCCATTATCCCAACAAAAGAAAGGAAACCTATCTAACTACACTGACTAATAAAATAAACTATATACAAAAATGTGGCCAATGTCCGAAAGGTCCAAAACAAATCCTAAAAAAAATGAAACCGAACACTACCTACATAACTATGTACAAGGGCAGCGGGCTAGTTTGACGGCTCACTTGTGGATGTCCCGGGCCAGGGCATCATCGAACTCCTGCTCAATGTCCCGGAGGCGGTCCTCCTCCATGGCCCCGAGGGTCCGCAGGGCCGTTGACGTGTCCACCTCCAAACCCCTGCGAATTGCCTCGAGGCACTCGGCCCGCCTCAGGGCCCTCCGCATGGAGTTCTCCGCCCTGACCATTGTGAGCCGTGCCTCTTCCGCCCGCTGCCGCTCCGCATCTATGGCGTGGCCCAACCGCTGCCACACGGAAGACACTCTCTGTCCTGGGTCCTCCTGCCCTCCGGCCGATGCCTGCCCCTCCGATGTTGAAGGCCCGAGCCTTCATGGCTCCCACCACGTTGCTGCTGCTGCTGTGCCTCTGCCCGTGCACTGCCTCCTGCTGCCTGCACATCCTCCGCCGGCTGGGGTGCAGTCGTTGATGTGGCCATCCCTGCTGGACGTCCGACTCCCGACTGTGGCAGGGATGCCTCCTCCACCAGCCGCACCGTCAGAGGCAGCTCCACAGGGCACCCAGGTGACTGATGGGTGGGAAGATGGCACGGAGGACGACTGGCGCGTAGGGGGTTCAGTTGAGGAGGGGGTCGTAGCAAGCCCCATCATACGGAGGAATCCGGCCTGGGTGACCTGTCCCAGCAGGCTGACGTGGTCAACGAGCCATTCGAGATGACGTGCAGTCTCCTCATGAAAAGACTGCAGGTCACCTCGCATGGCCCGTTGACGCAACGCCACACCACTCAGAACAGGCTCAACCCGGACCCGGATAGCCACGTCCGCAGGCAGAGGAAGGCCAGTTGTCGTGAGCTCATCCCCTGCCTGAAAACGGGTCTGGACGTAGGCATCCCTGCTGGTGCAAGATGATGCAGGGACAGGATTGCACACAGGCACCTCCGCGGCGGCCTGTGCTGCCTCCTGTCCCTGGTCCTGCACTGCACCACTAGCACCAGTGGGATCCCCACCTCCAGACCCCGTCTCTGTTGCTTGAACGGCCTCCTCCTCCACCAAACCCCCCACCAACCTGGATGACTCCGTGCCATCTTCCCCCGTTGGGCCCTGTGGGGTCCCAGCTGCCCCTTCTGCTGCCGAGGAGTCCAACTCCAACCTCCGCCTCTTGGTCCTCCCCCCGGAAGCTGCAGCCTGGGACGCGGCACCGGACTCCTCACTCCCCGACGAGATGACAACATGGGAGGGGAGCCGGGCCTTGCGTCTCCGGCTGGCGGTGGGATCCCCGCCGCTGTGCTCCACAGCACCTTCTCCGCCCTCTTCATCATTTGACGCTGCAGACAGGGAGAAATAAAACACAGGCATCAGGGCACTGTACAATGGACACATACACACATGACAGTTGTGCATGAGTGGCATTGGCAAACCTCAGACATGTCATCACAATCCCCAACACACATGTCATTTCAACTCGCACACATGAGCCATACCACAGCCATATCGCAACTGCCAGCACCATCCATACACATACAACAGCATGAGCAGGCAAAGGTGAGCCAGACATCACATGCAACACAGGAAGTGCACCACACATGTACACACACCACCACACTTGCATGCATGTGTACACCTCTGCCAAGTGTCGCAGTGTTCAGATGGGCATCCATGTCACATCTGCCCATCAGGCTTCCACATACCGCTGTCACATGCATCCATGTTGCATCACTGTTGCACCCTTGTCAAATACACACACATGCACATGTACACAGTGCTGATACATG